>NW_027361743.1:16120000-18520000 GCF_039654945.1 Dendrobates tinctorius | reverse complement strand
ACACATAACATTGTGGGTTACAGATAATTTAATGACAAAAAATGTATAATTGGTGGAGAAAGGTTGACCTTGATGATCCGACACCTATGTTACTATGTAAGATGAAAGCCCCAATGGAGCCGCAAATATGTGGCCCAAATGTAAAGTGAACCCAATTTTTTTTTTCACATCACTAATACCATTTATATCTGAAATCACTTTGGCCAATAGATTACAATGAGAACATAAGAATATTGGTATTTTAGCAAATCGGAACTTAAAGTTATATCGTCATTTTTCTTCTCACATTCGGGAAGTACAGACATATTAGTTGTCACTTTTAAAATGGATTCTCAGCATCTGATGGCACGAAAGCCACCTACTTTTGCCAGTTAAGCGCTCACAATCAATTTCTTCCTCTTTTTTTTTCCAAAAAGGTCACAAGAAAACCCATAATTTTAGTATGAAATACAATACAGACATTAAGCTAACAACAACACAAAAAAAAAAAAAAAGCCAGGAAAACATTGTAAAGCCACCTAATACAAAATACCAAACGTTAACTATAAATCTAACTTATGATATCATAATATTTGGGAACATCTCCTTGCCTTTTAAGAAAATAATTAAAAACACTTTTTTTTTTTATAACCTCAATGCCAAGGGAAGCAGTGATGGACTGGAAGTTTCAGGTTGGTGGAAAGTCTGGTCATAAAGTTGCTCTCTAGGCAGGATTTACCCCTCCATACCACCCAGGCATGCAAAGGTAATGCAAACCTTTCCCTACATCACGGCATCTGGCCACTAGGATTTAAAGGGACTTGCAATGATAGATTATATTTACTAGTGACATAAGAGAAACCCAGAGAGAGTATGTGACAAATGGTATATCCACCTGCCAGGGGAGCAGGCAACGCACATGGCCAAGCAGATAACCTTACAGCTCTTTGTCCTGGAACAGAAGACAATCCAGGCTTCAGAACTGTCCGAAGTCTTTTCTCTGTGAACATATGGTTACTTTTTTTGTTTTGCCTAAGTGAATCCATGCTCTTTGTGCGTTTCCCCAACAGGCATATCATGTAATTCTTCTCAGCTGGACACACAAGACTTTCTCCAGTGCTTGTCATTTTACCATAAGGAATTATGTGCAATGTCCTGTATTCAACAGTGAACGAAAAGGATCAGTGACCCCAGAATAATAGTATCCGTATAGTTAGTACACCTTGTACAATTAGACATTAGCTTCTCTCCACTATTACAACTGGAGCTACAATCACAAAAATCTCTTATCCGATGTACAAATATAGCTACTTCTGCATGCGCTCCCGTGAACATTTCTGCAGACTCATGCAGCCACTTCGGCATCGATTCGTGCAGCCACTTAGGCACAGACTCGTGCAGCCACTTCTGCATAGACTCGTGCAGCCACTTCTGCACGCTCTCCCGTCGCCACTTCTGCATATACTCGTGCAGCCATTACTGCATATATTCGTGCAGCCGCTTCTGCATATACTCACTTAGGTGTAGGTACTTTTCCCCGAACTGGGATCTCGCTGCAAAAACATTACAGAGGTTATAAGATCAAATAACATTTTTCACCTACCGTATTTACAGGAGAGATGATAAATGAATGATCAATGGGTGTCTGACACATGCACCGATCCTGACAACAGTGGTTCTACGTCCCCCCGGCTGATGAGAACAGCAGCGCATATGAATGGCCACGGATACATTTAATATCTATGGGAGTGGCGGTAACATACGTGCACTATGGCTCCCATCGACGTATAGAACTGAATGGATAATTGGATACTCATGAACAAAATGAAAAAAAAAAAAAAAAAAAAAAAAAAAAAAAAAGCAGCCATACTTACCAATACCTGGTCACAATACTAGTGCACCGTAGGATGCAGCAGGCCCCATGATTAAAGGCAGAGGCAGCGTAGGTGCAAAATCCTGTTAAACAACCACATTCGCACTTACCATTAAGGGAAGGGGGAGTTGACTTCAAAGTATTATAAATGCACCCTGCTAAGGCTTGAGTAGGGCGCCAGTCACACAGATGCATGTAGTGGACCAAGCCGACTTACAGTCTATTGGTCATGGCGAGCTCTGAGCAATCTGTAAGGGCACCGCATAAGGACAGACAGCCCAATTCCCCCAACCAACACTGTAGGGCCTGATTGCACCCTGTAAATGATGAAAAAAATAAAAGAGGTATCGGTTGATTTTTTTTTTTTTCAAAATATGCATGCTTGCAACTCACGTCAAAAGGCTGTCTTGCAAGAACCCTACTAGTGATGATCGAGCACTGAAATGCTTGAGTGCTCGGTACTCAAATCGAGCATGCTGGATGCTCGGACGTACTCGACTTGAGTAGCGAGCATAATGGAAGTGAATGTGAAACTTGAGCATTTTTCCGGAGGAGGTTTTCTCTCTCTCTCACTTTCTACAGCTCACAAAGAGTCCGGCTGACAGAGGAGTCCCTGCACTCCCAGAAGGAGAATACCCGATTCAGTGCGTCTCAGATGATTCAAATGCGACCCGAGCACTAGAGCAACATGCAATACTCGATACTAGACTGAGCACATTGGTGCTTGATCGAGTATCGAACAGTGAGGAGCATGCTCACCAATCACTAACCCTGACGCTAAAATTAAAAGCAATTCTCTGAAGGAGACATCCCCCAGACCTCCATGATAAAGATAGAGGTAGGGCAGGTGCAAAATACTTCTGAAACCACCGCTCACACATCTACCAATCATATATTATAAACGCACGCTTAGCATTGAGACCAGGTATTAAAAAGGATGGCTGCTTATTTTTCTGAAATGTTTTATGGATGAAAGAAAGTGATGATGCGCCGTTACTAAAAAGAACCACCCCGCCTCGCTGTCTCGCGTCTCCTCGGGCTCAGAAGGACTGGAACAAGTGATTAGAAATTACACCAAAGAATGTCTTGTTGGCCCGCTTACATTTTCTTTCATTCTTTTCCAAATGAAGCAATCTGTGCGGAAACTGAGTGACATATCAGATCCAGCAGAATACCTAGAGATAAATAAATCGATAGTGCAAGTTCAATGGGCCGTACACATGTTCCACGTTCATGACTTGCAGATGGCTGAATTGACGACTGAAGCCACATGAAAGAGAACATTTAGCATTTTCTTATTAACGAAACTTTCTTTTGCTGCCATATCGAGAAAAAAAAGAAATTTATTTGGTAGATTTCAAATATAAGCCATTCATTGTAATACGTGATCCCTATTAGCTCATCTACCCAGCGCGATTCTACTTGTAGGTTTCATGTAATCCTCTCCAAGCCAAACGCCAAATTAATCTCAGCTCTTCCTCATTGATGCTAATATATAAGCCTTAAAGGGAACCAGAAAATCTTAAAGAGGCACTCCATTTACATAGGGTTAGGCTGTTAGTCTGCAGGTAAGCCGCTCAGCGCACAGCTGCCGTGAAGATATACATTTCATTTCCTCCTGATAGCATGGCAGGTTCCCTTTAACTTCCAGGGCAGAGTTCTCCAACCTGTGACTCTTCAGCTACTATAGCACACTATTTAATTAATTAGTCTTACATAAAACATTAAAAATATATTATATATCCATATAGCCATCGTTGTGGCATGACGCACTCAGGACGTTGCGCCAGGCTGGCTAATCAAAAGAGGAGCCATGGATTCCCGCAAGGTGAGAGGTGGTTTGCTGGGCAGAATACTGACTTGGCTTGCTGGACCAGGGCCCTGAGAATTTATTCGCTCATCTCTATATTATAAATAATTACTGATTAAAAAAAAAAAAAAGGCGCATAAACCATATGTGAGAAGTCAAAACAACCACATAAAACATTTCCATATCCTTCCCGCGCATGATGATTCTTTAGTTTAGTTTTTTTTTAGGGCATGTGCACGTCGTCTTTTGGCGGAATCCGCCTGAAAAAGCATCGCAAAAAATGAACATATTATTCAGCAATGTAAATGATTCACTCAAAACCAGGGCTGTGGAGTCGGTAAGCCACAGTTGCGACTCCGACTCCTGGATTTTATCAGACTCCGGCTCCGGCTCCGACTCCTTCATAAATGGCCAATTCATAACAACAAATTTACTGTTGTAAAATATTAAACATCGTGCTTATTCAGTTTCTCACCATCATATAAGTAATCAGACCACTTAGAGCAAAAACTACATTTATTAGAATACAATTAGAATATAGCAAATAACTTTTAGAAACTTTTCTAAACTGTAAGTAAATATGCAATAAACACTTTTATGCAGTTAATAAGAAGAAATCTATAAATTTGTCCTCAGAAAAAGTATTGCCTCTGTCAGATCCTCCTTCATGGATGCCCTCAAATCTGATCTAATTATTTTGAGAGCAGAGCACAACCTCTCTACACTAACTTGTGTTGGTGGCAAAGCAGTAACCACTCGGGCAACATCTCTGACAATGTCAGGATACAGAGGAATCGCTTGTTGCACTGTTATTTTTGATGAACGGTCAAATTTCTCAATTTCTTTTAGTGCACATGAAAAATTCTGCTGAAATGTACTGGCTGTGTTCCTTGATGGGGATGACTCTTCTTCTATGTGGGAATGCTTTGCACGGTCCTTGTGATCCAAATATTTTTCGAAATTAAATTCTTCATCAGTTGATGATGAGGGTGAAGATGTGGCAGGACGACCAAATTCTTCTTGTTCCTCCTGACTGTTCTGCAACCCTTTCATCCTTACTGCTATTTCAAACATAGCTTCTTTTCCTTTACTTAGCTGTTGATCATCTAGAAGAATCCGATGCATTGGGTCTACATAAACAGCTGCCAAAAGAATGTTATTTTGTAATAGTAGCTCCTCTCTCCGTTTCATTGATGTAGCAATGCCACTTGCAATTAACCCTCCTCTTTGGGACAGGCGAAACATCAGGTTCTTCCACTCCTTTAAGAAAATACCTGGAGTTAAGTCCTCTGCTTGTAATTTTTTAGTCACTGTAAATGGGTGCTCTAGCAATTTTTCCAGCTCAGTCACCTGATTCCACTGACTTTCATCTAGCGTCAGTTGAGGGTTAGCCATGTCTACAAGAAAGGTTTTCAGTTCAACCAAGCGCTGAATCATTAAGTAAGTACTGCCCCATCGTGTGGCTTGATCAATAATTGCCCCTTTTCCAGCACGTCTCTTCAAAATTGAGTCAACTTTAGGGGTTCTGGCAACAGTAGCCAATTTTCTCACCTTGCCAATCAGTGCAGCAGCATGTCCTTCTTGCAGACTGTCTCTTATAGCCAGCTGTAGCGTATGCACAACACAGCGCATGTGATGAATGAAAGAACATATTGACACAGTTTCAACAAGATCATCTAAACTATCATGTTGCTGTTCATCTGAAGCAACTTCAGTTTGCTCCTCAGTTACAATACTGTGTTCCTCTATTTCAAACATTTCTGTGTCTGTGGACCCAGAATGTTCTTCTAGCTGCTGGTCACCATCATTACTCTCATTCATTAGCTTAATAGTACTTATCATATTTGAAGCATTGTCAGTTACGACAGAAAGAACTTGCTCTTTTTTAAGTTCATAGTCTTGCAGAACCTTTTCCACCAAGACCTGGAGAAACTCACTGGTGTGATGAGCTTTGGTGTCTTTTACTGCCAATGTCTTGGTAACTATTTCATTTTTGTCACAAACAAATCGGACATTGATGGCAAAATAGTTCACTCTGTGACGTGTGCAGGCATCCATTTTAAGAAACAGAAAGCGTCCCTTGAGAGTTTTTTAAGTTCTTCCTTTTGTTTAAAAGCTTCTTCGATTACTAATTTTCTAATACTCTCTCTCTCCAGAGAAACACCAAGCTTGCGGGCCATTTCCCCATTCAGACACATAAAAGCTGGTCGTGAAAATAATGAAACAGGCACACTATCCTTTACAACAAGCTCTATGATCTGTTTTTTAAATGTATCTACTGTCATTGTCACAGTAACTGTCACTGACAAAATATCTTGCAACTGATGGCTGCAAAGTTCTCTGCTCCTTTGTTTGGCTGGAAGAGCTGGGCACTGGTTCATTGGTTTGGATGCAGTCTTTCTCATCCACTGCTTTCAGTACTTCTGGATGAAAGCGCTGTAAATGTCTCTTTAGATTAGAAGCTCTGGTAGGAGCATTTTTATCTTTGCCTGAATATGCACTCATCTTGGCTTCACAGCATTTGTTTTCGTCTGGATCATTTGTCATACACTGACAGACATAATGTTTTCTATCTTGAGTGATGGTGAAATGTTCAAATACAGCTGATTTAATGTGATGCTTCTTTGACATTCTCAGGTTTTTAATTCTGCATTCACAATCCAAATGACAATTGTTTTTCCTAAAAACAATTGTACAAAATTATTGCCAGGTCATACAACTGATATAGTGGTCAGTAATACTGTTATTATTCCTCATGTACTCACAGTTAACTGATGCAAAGTTTGTTGAAAGGATAATACTTCTTACAGTCTTCCTCTTCTGAGTAGCAGGCAGCTGTGAGATGCTTGGAAGACGCACACCAAGTATGATCTAATCTAGAGGAGGAGCTTTACTACTAAGAATTTGCAACACATTTTCACTTTCAGTTTCATACATTGTAAGTAGGGGGGTTGGGGCAGCATGAGGTTAACCAAGTATAAGATTAGATAAGGGCAGTGGAGGACAGTGACACACAAGAAGTAAGAAATGTCTCTATCTCCAGCAGAACTGCTTATCACTGTTGTTCATAGTTTGATAGAACATATATATTTGAGTAACACTTATAAAATTCATATGAAAGTTCAATTATGAAATATTAATACATTTTTTTTTAAAGCTGGAGTCGGAGTCGGTACATTTCTACCGACTCCGACTCCAACCAAAACTAACTCCGACTCCACGACGCCGACTCCACAGCCCTGCTCAAAACTACAATGTTGTTGGAGAAATTAAAAAAAAAAAAGTTATGGATCCTAACAGAAGGAAATGGGGGGTGGTGGTGAGAACAAAAGCACCTAAGCACAAAGATTGGCTGCAACAGGAAGGCGTTAAAGGGGTATTCCCATCTCCGAGATCCTATCCCAATATGTAGCAGGTGAAATAATAATATTAGCAAATCCCTCCAATTAGAAATGTAGTGTAGTTTTTCTGATTCGCTATGTCCATTTGTACATATATTATGGTACTTCTATTTATTGCCTTACTGTGGGGTATCTACTTATTGCTTTTATTCTCGTTTTTGATCATAGAAAAGTAAAAAAAAAGACAATCGTAATTGCCTCTCGTGGTTCTGTAAAATTCTACATTATATAACCATATTCTGCATTATAAAATACCTGTTTAAAAGGGATTTTCTGCATACTAATACCTTAAATCTGAGCTTATCCCCAGCTATCCAAACATCCCTAATAAATTTCACACTGGTGTTAAGAAATAGCCTCTTAGGCTGTGTGCACACGCTGCGGATTTTGCTGCGGTTCCGCAGCGGTTTTGGCCGCTGCGGACCCGCAGCAGTTTTTGCTGCGGTGTACAGTACCATGATTCCCTATGGGAATCAAAAACCGCAGTGCAGACGGTGCGGAATTTTCCGCGCGGATTATCTGCGGTTTTCAATCCGCAGAAAGAATTGACATGTCAATTCTTTCTGCGGATTCTGCTGCGGTTTGCCATCTCCTCCATTGAGGAGATGAAAAACCGCAGGGCAAAACCGCAGAGCAATCCGCAGGTAAAACCGCAGGTCTTTTGACCTGCGGTTTCACCTGCGGATTTTACAAAATCCGCGCGGATGAATCCGCACCTAATCCGCAGCGTGTGCACACAGCCTTAAGCGCATACAGGTCTATATAAAAAGACTGCCATTTTTACGGACACATGGGCAGCAAGTGTAAGGGTATGTGCATACGATGCGGATTCTGCTGCGGATCCGCAGCAGATTTGGCCCTGCGGATCCGCAGCAGTTTCTGTTGCAGTGTACTGTACCATTATTCCCTATGGGAAATGGAAACCGCAGTGCAGATACTTCGGATTATCTGCGGTTTCTAAACCACACAAAGAATCGACATGTCAATTCTTTCTGTGGATTCCGCAGCGGTTTACCATCTCCTCCATTGAAGTAATGTTAAACTGCAGGGCAAAACCGCAAGCTAATCCGCAGATAAACCGCAGGTCTTTTGACCTGCGGATTTATCTGCGGATTTTGCAAAATCCACGCAGATCAATCCGCAGCAGAATCCGCAGCGTGTGCACACACCCTTAGGAATAAGGCTGCTAAGGAATATATGTCTTTGGCTGCCATTATCTGCCCGTGCCAGTTACTGCAGCTTTACAGGTCTTGTAATTAGTTCTTTAATACGCTTGGCCTCTACAAGTGATTATTATGTGTTAAAAAGTCCGCAAACCTTCTTCCACAAACAGACTTCCTATGATGCCCAACACGTCGGACTCCGGCTGTGCTGCTGACACGGGTGCAGTCCAGCACCCTAAACACGGGCACAGTCAGACGTGACCCGAGTCATCTCCGCGGCTAATTGGTTGTAAATACGAGAACTGAAAGCTTTTGAACGCAAAAAATAATCAATGACAAGCTATGTGAGGGAAATAAGACCCGTCCAAATAAGCAAATAATTACTAGTGATTGGCGACTGTCCTCGGATAAAGGGTTATCCGAGTGTCCTCAGCGTGCTCGAAAAATATGTTCGAGTCCCCGTGGCTGATCGACAGCCATAACACCTGCGGGGATATCCTGTTTGTTAGACAATCTCCACATGTGTTGCGGCTGTCGATCAGCCGCGGGGACTCGAACATATTTTTCGAGCACGCCAAAGACACTTGGCTAGTACCCGAGAATGGCGGATAACACCTTGTACGAGCGCGTTCACTCATCACTAATAATTACATAAAAAGGTGTTGACCACCTAAAAAAAAAATAAAATTTATATATCTAAAATATCTAATATCTATGAAAAAAGTTATAAACTATAATTTGCTTTATTAAATTACCCGTCCACACAGCACGTTATAATGTGACACAAAGCCTGTCTGCACGGTTTGGCGAGGACGCTTAGTGCATCTTTATGGGTTTGACAGAAGGGAAAAATCTACCTGCTAAATAGTACCATCGGGGAGAAGATCGGGGTCAGCGCTCCATGATCACAGGTAGGAGCTGCTGTCACAGACTTGTTATAGACTGAGTTTCCATGACATGCCAAATCACAGGCCATTCTGGGCATATTTCGTGTCACAGGCTTACACTGCGATTACTGTCAAACACAAGACGACCTGTTGTCACTCGGCTCACATGTCCCTCACCGGTGACTCCACTGAACGCCGTGCCCGGATTCACAGTCTTGTAGCCATTTTACCACATGGGAATACACTATGTGATGCAGAGGGGTCTCAGAACACGACATCTAACACTGGGATCACGATTTCATAACACCCACCCTAATATCACAAATGTGACCTGCAAACTGATGGCAAGGTTACGAGTGCACCGCTCTGCTGTTTCTGGAAAGTAAGCAGCTAGAAAAAGGACTACTTACTCTCTACTACCGGAGCTAAAATGTCACTTACTGGACTCTAATTACAGAACACTAATTATCTCATTTTCATACTTATGTTTTTCCTCCTCTTCTAAGAGTCATAACTTTTCCCTTTTCGACATAGAAGAACGAGATGCCTGGTTCTTGTGGGACTAGTTCTCATTCTGTATGGCGTCGTTCACTTTACTACATAGCATACAGAAAAATGGGGTAAAAATTCCAAGTAAGAACTCATTCACACGTCCATTTTTGACGGAAAAGTGCAACCAATTGTTTTTATGGATTGCAATCATACATGTGATCTTTGGGGCCAAATCACATGTGCATGACTTTTTGCAGTCCAAGAGGTCCGCATAAATTGGGGAGACATGTCCGTTTTTGATCCGAGGGTAGGATCAAAATCGAAAATGCAATAGCTCCGCTGAAGAATCGTACCGCACTCAGATAACATCTGAGTGCGGTACGATCTTTACGGACTCTCAGAAAGGAGGAGGAGATATTAAACGAGAATAGAAGAAAAAACTCGTTGGTCCATTTTTCGCGTACATGGAAAAAGAGGACATGTGAATAGACCTTATGATTGAAAAAAAACAAAAAACAAATACAACCCGCCACCACACCCACAATTCTGTCATCATTAGCTTCATTGAGCAGTGACAAAAACCTGCCAACATGATTCTCTAGGTGTGTGCGCTTAGCCGCTTATGGTGATAAACTTGTATTCTATTATTAATATTTTAGAGGTTAAAAAAAATCCCAAATTTCCTAAAAAAACAAAACATTTGGTTTGTTTTTGCCATTTTCTGAGAAAATGCCATGAAACTATTTTTTTCCATTGAATGGGTCGTATGAGGGTTTGTTTTTTGCGTACCAATTTATATATTTTTTTTTAACTGATACCATTTTGGGATGTATATGACATTTTACCACATTGCATTGCATTTTTTGAGGGAAGTGCATGATGAAAGGGTTAAACACTGTACTTTTTACAAACTCACAGATACCAAGTATGCTTATTGTTTTAAACTAAAATTTTTAACTGGGGAATAGAGGATTATGCAAATGTCTACGAGTTTTTAAATTTAATATTTCTAAGGCTTTTTTCCCCCCTTGTACTGTACACTGCACTACCTCAGTATTGCAGGGGATAGTTCTAATCAAGATTTGTCATGAAGCCTAGCCAAGGATGGGGCTTCCCAGGAAAATCAACATGGCAGTGACAGGCGTGAGCTGACATGGCAAGCCATTGGCATCATGCTACCACAGAAAACGTGGTCACTGACCCCTCCGGTTAGGCAAAAAATGACTACTTTGTGTACGTCCCCTGCATCGATCACTGGGCTTTCATGAAAATTAACAATTTTAACCTTCGCAAAAATGCAGTTTTTGAACATGTACTCAAATAAAGCCAAAAAAGGCACCATATAAACTATGTAAAGCATACGACTCAGAACTGATAATTCAGCTGGGATCCAAAACAGAATACAAAAAAAAAGAAAATCCAGATATCCTGCAAAGACTAAATCTGTACTAATATTTTTAGATATATTCCCAGGATATTGCTTGCATCCAGTCTCCTGGATATATGCATTTGCCTGTGTTTATAAACACATATATACATGGAGACAGCGGTAGACAGGCGTACAGACACAAAGATATACCCGCCATGCATGGAATACGGTAGCCTTCTTTGAAGTTTCATAATTTGATGAATAGCTTTCCAAAGTTAGGCATGAATAACTTTCTAAACCTAGGCTTAAATAACTTTCCAAATTTAGGGCTGAAAGCTATATGCCTAAGGGTTGGTAATAATAAACCGCTAGGAATACGTGCAGCTTATTTTATGTATTTCACAATTATCACTGGAGGGGGGTGGACAGCGGCCGTCTAACCTTCCATCCCACTGTATTTACACATTTCGAGGTTCACATATAACTCCAATACTAGACGCTAGGATACATGTGCCCTGTTTTATGGGATCGAAGGAGAAGAGGATATAGGTCCTGATTTATCAAGAACGGCGATGTTCACGTACGCCTCTTAATGAATCAGGAGCGTTTGACAATTGGCACGCACCAACGTGTGCCACGCCAGGGACTGGAGTAAGACTTCTGGTGGAGGAACGCCACAACGTGCCATGAATTAGATGAGCCGTGGCGTCACGGTCCCCTCCCACCCCAGCTCTGCCCTTTTTGGTGGATCTTAGTAAAACTGGGTTGAAAAATCCAAGTGTCACATGATTTGCGGAACTGCTCCAAATTTTTGCAACTCCTCAAGGTGATTTATGGCAGGATCACTTTGATGAGTCGGCGACACAGCATTATGGTTTTATCAGACTCTTCAGTCTTTTTTTTTTATTATTTCTGTGCATGCTCTTCAAAAATGCATACTGTAATGTCTCCTAACAGGGCAGGCTCTTCATAGTGTGAGGAGGTGATCATTCTCAGACCATGAGTTGCCTTTAGAGATGACGGGGTGGGTGAGAGGGTGAGAGAAAGAGTGAACAGAAGGGCAAAAGTTAGCAAAAGAGAGAAAGGTAAACAGAATGCAAAAATAAAAAAAAGGAAAAAAAATGGGAGCGAAGAAAAAAACACAACACACACCTTGGATCTGATTCACAGCAGCAATTTTGCCAAAATTCTGCGGTAAATTACATTCTGTCAAAATAAAACCGCTCAGTAGCATCATCCAAAAGATTTGTATAAGGAAAAAAAACAGCTTTATCCTTTTTTTTTCCAACCCTTTTGAACCCATGAAGAGATTTTGATCATTTATTATTTTACATAACAGTGATATCCGTTTTTTTCATGAACAGCATTCTTACCTATGACAGTCTGTGGTCTCCGATCACATCAGATTTTTTTCCTTCTGGCCGAGTGGTTCATACAAAAATCGAGGAGACATGTCTGAAATTGATCCCAGTATTGGATCAAAAACGACAATGCAAGTCTATGGGTCAGTGAAAAGAAAAAAAAAAATGGGACAGCCATCGGATGCCATCACTTACTGAACTTTTTTTGTAATCCGTGAAAAAAACTGATGAAAATCTGTCGAAAAACTGATCAGAATACCCCAAAACACTGCAAATCAATCTTGTTTTGGCTTTTTCATATTGCAAGACTCATTAAAGGGTTGATGGTGACTTGTAGGATCGCTAATTCCAACAGGTGGCGCTACAGAGTTTAAGTCCTCTTCCTGTCTAAAAGGAAATTTGCATATTAAATTTCCCAGAGAGGCATTGCAGGGCGAATAAGCCTCTTTACATTGGCATGCCAGAGCCGATATGTCAGTCTCCACAAGGAGAAACCTTACCCCTTAGACCTCAGTCCAGAGCCTCTCACCTATCCAAATCAGTTCTCATACTTTGCACTGATGAGGGGCAATACCCCCGAAACACCCTGCCTGCAAATCGAGATTCTGCTTTGGCTTTTATCCTGTCATATTGCAAGACTCGTTATTAAAGTGTAGATAGCGACTTGCAGGATCGGTGCTTCCAACAGGTGACACTATAGAGTTCAAGTCGTCTTCCTCTCTGAAGAAGCAATTTGTACACAGAATCAGTGATGTAAGGGTCTGTGCACACGGTGCGGTTTCTACTGAACCCGCTGCGGATCTGCAGCACAACTGCAGGTGATGTACAGTACCATTATAGACTATGTAAAAAAAAAAAACCGCTGTGCACATGCTGCGGATTTTTCCGCGCAAAAAAAAAAAAAAAAGAGCAGCATGTGACTTCTTTTGTGCGGTTTTGCTGCAGTTTTCCACCTGCTCCATTCTACAAATCCGTAGGTGGAAAACCGCAGTGGAGAACGGCACAAAAACGGCAGTAAAACAGCAAAAAAAAAGGAAGGAATCCGCATGAAAAATGCAGGTCATTTGACCTGCGGATTTAGTAAAATCCGCGCAGAAAAATCCGCGGGAAGATCCGCACTGTGTGCACATAGCCTTAGTCGACCTTTTTTTTTCCTGTACGTTAAAAAACCTGATGTCTGAATGAGGCCTTATGAGTACGTTTTACCTATTTAGGATGACCTGAATATCCAGAATGTATTTCATGTATAGTGCCGCATTAAAAGGAACTGCATTGTACCTTTATAGCTGTGATATTCTTTACCACCTTCTCTCCTGCAAAGAGGTTAAATCAGTGAAGCTTAGTAATATAAGTAAATGGACATTTAAAGAAAAAAAAAGTTGAAAGTGGTGTGAGAATACCCCGCTGAGCTGGAATAAAAAGGTAGCAGTCTACCTTTCCAGCTACACAGGAGGCTACAAGCAAACAGCTGTCAACAAGCCTATGCATGACCGCAGTCAAATTACACATGGTAAGGGGATAGGGTTTTGAACTCTGTGCCAGAAAAAGATCACGTATCTAATCCTTGAAAGAATTACAGACCTCTAGACTGCTATTATTTTATTAGCCATACCACTTACATTGTGATCTCTCCCGGTAATGCTGTTTGAACTCACCTGACAATGATACCTTACGGGACCAATTATAGGACACAGCTCAGTGCTCTTCACGAGACGCGCTCGGCAGCGTACACAGAGATTATAGGTCTTCCTTCCAACAGGGAAAAGGGGTGAACTTCACAAATACTGGCAAGGCCAAGATGAAATAGAAAGTGGAATAAAGATCATATAAAATCCGCCCCGCGCATCGAATGTGCATCAAAATATGGGAGTATAATAGGGCATTTAATGGGTCATTAAGTCTGGAGTTTGTTTTTTTTTTTCCTTTTCATTGTGTCCAGGTATTATTTCCCGGTTGTCAAACATGCAAACAAAATACTGATCAGAAGGGAAAATACCGAAAAGCAATAGAAATAACTATGGAACAAGCTGCTCAAAGCCCAAAATCTAAACAAACGAGAAATACACCATGTAAAACAGTAGATCCCACAGAGACCACAATGCGGTAGGACAACATCTCTAAATGGAGAAAATGGTAAAAATAGACAATTTGGGGGGAGGGTGTGGGAAGATGGGTGGCCTAGTTAACAAAAAAAGTAATGTAAGCAGTATATTTCTTAAGATGAGAAAAGAAAAATATTAAAACCAAATAAGCCACCTGGGATTTTTTTAATACTAAAAAAAAAATAAAAGACCGATTTTCATCTGTGTGCTGATTAGATTTTTATCAGTATTTGGTCAGTCACTATCCCATATGCAAAAGAAGGGAAAAAAAACCTGTGATTGTAGACTTATGATTCCTCTGCCTTCAACAGGGCAGATAAGTACGCCTGCGCAGGAGCACGATGCCAAGCAGACTTCTGTGGATGACATAGGGACCCGTCATCCACACGAACCAAGAATGAGGGCGGCATAGCAAAAAGATGGGAGGCGCCGGACCAAGAAGAGACCCACACCTCGGACCGGACCGCCCCGCAGGCGTGTATAAGAAAAGCTCTTTTTCTTCTCTTACAGGTCGGGTTGGGGGCTTACACAAAACATTAAAGAATTCTGTATATCAGCCCCTTTCAGGGGGTGCCGTAACGCATATCAGCCAAACCTGGTGACGGGTTCCCTTTAAGTGCTTGCCCAACCCACCTGACTCATATAGCCACTTCCTTCTCACTAATTCAATCCATTTTCTGCAGAATAATCTTTCACGTAATTTTTCCATGGTTCATTTTTACATCCAAAAGATCAAAAACAGAAGATTAGAGGCTGCTGGGTGCCACTCCCTTCATATCAGTTAGTAATGTCCATTTTTCAAAGAGATTTCAAAGCCCAGGAAGAAACTTTATAATCAGCGTAATTACAATGTTGGAGGAGCCCCGGCTTCCAGAGAATGAGGATGGCGGAGCAGAAAACGTACAAACAGGAAGAAATATGACGATAATCGCGCTGACACATGGGGGGGATTTGCCTTTGCACACGCACCGGCAGCTGTTTTCAACTTGTATAATAAAAGAAGAAAATTCAGAAATTGACAAAGAGGCCGTGCAGACAGTAATGGACAAGAGTTAAGAGTATTCCGGGTCAATGCAAAATTGGAGTATTTTATTTTTTTTTTTAAATTTTATCAGCTAAGCCATGACCACACAGGGGGAGGGGGGCTCTAGAAATACAAGGTTTCTGCTCTTTACACTATCGGTGGATTGCTTAGCTAGAAAAGACACGCAATGTTGGTATTACATTTGCATTATCTTTACCAGCAAGTTGACCACTGCACTGCTCACAGTTTCCCTGCCAGGGGTTTGCTGATTTAAAAAATGTAAAGGGGTTCTCCACTGGATTTTTAGACTTCACAGGTGTTAGGCTCACCTGTAGGGAGATGGATCCTCCAAGCACAGGGTCCAGGATGGCATATGGTTGTCAGTGCAGCAAGTAGGTGAGGAGGTGAGGCACATGGGAAACAGGCAGCAAAGGTACAGGAGACAACAAGCGAACAGGAGATTGAGAACAGGTAGCAGAGGTCCTGGAGACAGCAGGCGGACAGGAGACAGGGAACAGGTAGCAGAAGTCCTGGAGGCTGCAGGTGGAACAGGAGACAGGGAAGGTAGCAGAGGTCCAGGAGACAGCAGGCAGACAGGAGACAGGGAACAGGTAGCAGAGGTCCTGGAGACAGCAGGCAGATGGAAGACGGGGACAGATAGCAGAGGTACAGGAGCACGCAGGCAGACAGGAGACTGGGAACAGGTAGCAGAAGTCCTGGAGACTGAAGGCAGACAGGAAACAGGCAGCAGAGGTCCTGGAGGCTGCAGGCAAGCCAGGCTCAGGAATGCTAAATGTTTTAATACCATTAATACCGTTGTTAGGCCTTATATAGGCCAAGGCATAAGATTACATGGGATCATGCCGGGTTATTCACCAAGCCCAACGTGGAGTACGATGAAGTTCAGTAGACCGGGGTGAGAGGATCAAAGCTCAGATTTTCGGACAGGTGTTTAATAACCGGAGGAGACCGAGCTCAGAGAAAGAAAAAAAGAAAGACACCATTGGCCTGTAGGTGATGACTTCACAACCCCAGTGACCTGACTGCTGAGGCCATCAATTAGCTGCAAGGTGAGTTGATGGGCGAGTAGGACATCATCTCTTTTGGCCCAGTGGAGACTGTTGAAGCGACAGCACAAGAATGAAATGTCTTCTGTTTTTTTTATTTTCTTCAGCCTGGTTTTCCCTGTGAAGTTTCAGCTACCGTACATATTATGATAAGTAAAGCTTGTTTGGGTCAGGAGGAAGTGGAGAGGAGCGCAATAAAATAATAAAAATCTCTACTCTCCTCCTGCCTCTGTTGACACGTTGCCATAGTGTCATCACAGCTACAGCACGTGACCGCTGCAGCCAATCCCTAGGCCCAGTGGTCATGCTGGTAGGGGTAGATGGCACGAGATTGCTGAGCCCAGCGATTGGCTGCAGTGGTCACGTGCTGAAGTTGTGGAGAGGCAGGGGGGTAAGCAATGGTGATTTTGTTATTGGAGTCACGCCTTTGTGGTATTAAATGCTGAAACTGGAAAAGCATATTAACATAATGAATTCGCGCACGGGCGGTCAGTGCACCCTTGGTGTGGCCAAACAAATCAGGTCACGTTCCCACCTACATGATTTGCATCTGTTTGGTCGTACCAGGGGTGCACGAGCGCACCTATGCTTAGTCTGAACAGTCATTTTGTGCAGGTGACGCACACTTCAATAATATTGTTCAGTCCAATATTATAGTACCTATGAAATTATTACACATTGTGTATCTGCTCCAGATTTGGTTGTGGACTGTAGCATTCATCTGAAACATGGCGTGAGAATTTACTCTTAAGGGGGTTTTACACATAGCGATATCGCTAGCAATATCGCTAAAACGTCACCTATTTTGTGACGCAGCAGCGATATCGCTATGTGTGATACTTACCTCAGACCGGCTCCCCCGCTGTGTCGCTGATCGCGCGAGATCGGGCAGCTCCATTTCTCGTCGGGTGCTTCCTGCTGGCGCCGACGAGCGACGTGTGGAGGCGGGCGGGAGGACGTCATCATCGCTGCGTTTGAAAGGCAAGTATCGATCGCTGCTGCGTCGCTACATCGCTAGTGAGATCTGCCTGTGTGGCAGCTCACTAGCGACCATTTAGCGATGCACCAGCGATCCTGACCGCGTCATATCGTGGTTGCATTGCTGGTGCATCGCTAAATGTAAAAGGGCCTTAAATGGCCTGATAACTGTGAAAGCAGAATATATTTCTCATACAAAAAATAATTGCCTTTAACAAGTGCGAATTATCAGTCTCCTACTGTAAAGTTTGCGGTGTTCACACCGGGCTACAGATCACATTCTGCTGCTTCTTTCCCATTAGATAAAAGGGTAAAAGAGACACAGGAGGATTGCTCTGTGTTTGCTCATTAGTCACTTATCTACACTCTGCAAATAGTGAGGAGCCGTAATCCTGACAATTACATGTCAAGTCTTGTGACATTTCATCAATCGTGGATTTGCAAATCAGCAGCCAATGTCAAAATACTTAGCATGTAATTGCTTTTTAATGGGGATGTCAGGCATATGTGCAGATGCATCTCACGCGGGGCAGGACGCACATTACTATTAGAAAGGATTCAATTAGAGATTTAATTAATAACAGCAAAAATATCTATCAAATAACAGAACATGTGGGGAAAGTATGAAAAACGTAGTCAGATCGCGATGACATTATGGGAAACAATAGCACGAAAAAGATAGAAACTGAGCACGATGCAGACGGGATCACGAACATATAAGAGCAAGGTGAGATTTATAAAATGTGGAGAAGATTATCACCCAAAAATTATCTGAAATATTGAGACCCCCCCCCCCCAGCGATCAGGTGTAACTCATGGGGTGCCTGGCAAGAAGCATTACGCTTTCTTGCAGTGCCACAAAGAGGACATTAAATGCAGAGGTGTCCGTAGCCTTTAAAGTTATTTATTGCTTCATCAATACTAAATTAAGCAACTTTTTTAAATAGATGTCTTAATAAGTTTCTATTATTGTGCTCCTAAGGAGTTGAACTCCTTTAACTAACTGGAGGTGCTCTCCTCACATCAAACATGGTCTCTGTGTGGACCGACTCCGTCTGCTATACCCCCTTCCATGCTACTAGTGTTGGGAGATAACAGCAAGAAGGAGTATAAACTTATACATGTAAGATCAGACTGTGGAGAGTGAGGAAAGCATCCAAGTAATCAGGGAGGGCAGATCACATAAGGTGAAGATAGGAAGGAAAGAACACACAAGGCAATTTGCAAGTGGAGGATCACACAGGC
This sequence comes from Dendrobates tinctorius, assembly GCF_039654945.1. Classification (NCBI taxonomy): domain Eukaryota; kingdom Metazoa; phylum Chordata; class Amphibia; order Anura; family Dendrobatidae; genus Dendrobates; species Dendrobates tinctorius. The sequence continues at coordinate 18,501,249 of NW_027361743.1, read as the reverse complement.
TGTATATAAGTGAGTAGAACAACTAGAACAGAATGCAAAAGTAAGGGGAAATTACACACCAGTGTCTATAAACACATAAGAAAAGTGACCCCTAAAACACTAGAGAAACAGAAACCACTCCAGGAATGAAGCTGTAAAAGTTGCGTGACAAGCTATTGAAGACAGCAGCTCTATGGACACACAGACTTTATATCCAACATGTATTACTGTGAGGTACATGACCCCACAAGAAAAATGTGAAAATAGCAGCAGGCTACAAATGTCAGAGGTCTGATAAATGATGGAATATTGAAGGACTAAATATTGTAGACAAAATTGTAGCAACTTTTTAATTTCAAGTTAACCATTAGAATATGGGGTGAAAAAAAACAAAATCACTTTTTCTATGTGAAATTTGTTTTTAAAAAGTGTAATGTATTGACGTGTATGTCGTATATAGTCACTTTCAACTAAATCAAAATCTAACAGGGCTTCAAAAACTGAAAAACCCCTTTAATGTACACATTTTGTATAGCCAAGGGGCATTCCCATCTGATAAGGTGTAGGCATATTGCTAGGTCATACCATCACTTTTTGATGAAATGTGGGTCTGTCTAACCCCAAGAATGAAGTTGATGCAGGGCTGGCAAAGTGCTGTGTCCCCTTCACTTCACCATCCCACCCTTGAGACCCGAAAACCCTTATTCTGGAGGTGGGTGCATGTCCCAGAGATGGGGGTTACATCTATCATATGTATGGCACATATGGCATATATTTATTTTTTTAAACATTTTAAGTTCAAATGTGTTCAAGATTTAGAACTTGGTAAAAGTGATTCCGGAGATGTGTATTACAGAGGCAGCCAATATCCCACAACACAAGCAGGGAAGATCTACAGAACGTAAGCCTCCTGTGTAATCACATGAAACCAGCGGCAGTGTATAGCAACATATAGAAATGTCACAGCCTCATAAAACGCTGAAATGTATATCGTGCCTCTAATGTTAAGACACAAATGTGTACACCCCCAGCCCTATCCCCGGCTACACGGCTCTGTCGTCACTTGGAGGATTCCTAGCTAACTATACCATAATCTATTCTCAGCGCTGACAGGGTGATGGCCGGATGTCAGCGCTGCTGGATATGGACGTATGATCTTTTTAATGACTGGTATTGCTAAAGACTTGAGAAATGACATTGGAGACATGAAATATCTACATCTTCAAACCACAAATTCCTGGTTGCATTGTGGCCAGTAGTGATGAGCAAAGGTGCTCGGATAAGGTGTTATCCGCCATGCTCGGGTGCTAACCGAGTGTCTTCGGCGTGCTCGAATAATATGCTCGAGTCCCCGCGGCTGCATGTTCACCTCATAACACCTCATGTGAGCACGTTCGCTCATCATTACTGGCCAGTAAGCACTTAAACTCTAATGATTCCACCGTCTAGAGAGCACGATAAATAAATCAGGCCGCAAAAACACTGTAATTCCACATTACATCTTGACCAACATATTAAAAGCAGAGAAAATAAATATGGAGGAAACAAAAAACATGTCTCTGACGTTACAATCCTTAGTCCTAGTCCATTATGCAATTCCAGATATAGCTAAAAAACTGGGCTGCTCCTGGGTAGTGTAGACCAGCACCTCCTCTATCTGATCTGCAGCACCCCGCAGCGGCCGCCCAGGCATGGAAGGAGCTGCGGGGTTTTGCTTCATTACACGGATCATGGGGGGACCACGATAAACGGATATTCATTACACTTCTTACGGATAGGTCATCATTTTTATAGTGTCAGGAAAAAACCCCCTTTAAACTGATTCTTGGCTGTAAGATTTTGGAGGTAAAAAGGCACATCGCAGTCACATGCAGGGGCCGACAGCCTCAAGCAAAGAAACCTTAATTGCTAAATAATTCTATTGTTCTTCCATATATAATGGCAAAGTAATCCCAACAAGCATCTAAGATTCTACTTCTTGGAAGCCATATATGAACCTACACGCATGTATGTAACTTACACGTTAAGCTAGCTTCACACATGCAATATTTTTGGTTTCAGCACAGACCAAGACGTCCGGAGCAGCCGTGTTTTTCATTACGCATATGACTGTTAACCTTGGATCAGTGGCCAAACTAGAAGTTGAGGTTCGTACTTGGGACTGAGAATGTCAGATGTATAAGACAGTGCCAGCAGGAATGTTATAGAACAGTAGGTTGTGGGGTTGAAAGGTAGCCCTAGTGCTGGCCATAAACAAAAATCATTCCCTAATAGCTCAGTGTATTATTAGGATAATTCCCAAGCGAAATGTCAGTGGCTAGAATTAAGGAGCAGCCATGAAGAAGATTCACAAGAAAAGCGGACCAGCATCATCCAGCTCATCGACAGCGGTCTCTCGGCCAAGAAAATTACCAAACTGCATCATGTGAGGCTGAGCACCATGACAGTTGGAAGAATCCGAAATTAAGTTTGTCCATCCACTAGAAAGCCAAGAGGTGGACGTCTAGGCAAAATATCAGAGTCAACAAATGTATTGTTGAACCATATAGGAAACTCATGAGCCTTGGTAACAAGGGCTGTGGAGTCGGTAAGCCAAACCTCTGACACCAACTCCACAGCCCTGTGGGTAATTAACTTTGGCTAGTAAGGTGGCACTTACAAGCTTGAGACATTAAAGCGGTGCTCCCGAAAAATGTTTTGAATGCTAAACCTGTCGACCTACGTGTGTTGTGTATTGTAAGTAGTGTTTAGCGATACCGTTCGATACCCAAAAATATCGTATCGGATACGAAAAAAATATCGGGTATCGCCAATTCCGATACCGGAAGTCCCATTCAAGTCAATGGGACTTCCGGTATCGGAATTTAAAAAAGTCCTTTATTTCCTTGTTGGCTAATTCTACGTAATTGAAAACAAATAAGAGTCATGTAGAATGTATTGTGGGAGGTAGAGGAGACATTAAAGGCATAGTGGTTTATTCAAATCACATGGCATAGCATTAATTCCAATTTTTTTTTTCAAGACGTTCGGAGTTAAAAAGATATTGACTATGTTAACTTTTTTATATTTAGTCAGATATGTATGTTTCACAACTTCCATGCTCTTCACCTTCTTTTGTACTTATCCCACACGTTCTCCTTCATGATCCGCAGCAGTAGCATTTTTTTCATCAACTTTTTCTTCACCTTATTCATCTTCTTCACCTTCTTCCCATTTTTTTTTTCCATTCTTCATATTCTTCTTATTCAGCTATTATTAATTTTCATATGCTATTTCTTCATCTTCTTCCTATTCTTCTTTTTCTTCATTTTCTTATGGTGACAGGCATTCCTGTAGTACTTATCTATAAAAGTTCTAAGATTACACCTTACGTTCTGCCTGTCACAAAAGATTTACAACATGATTTGTCCGCGTTCTGTGTGGCCTGCAGCAGCAGGCATTTTCCAGGGGCACTACGAGTAGGAACGGACTCACCCCCATTAACTGCTTAGTCTTCTTCTGCTTATAATTTTGATTTCTTCTATGATGATTTTTAGTCTTATGCTTAATGTTCTTCTGCTTTTGCTTCTTCTGCTTCTTGTTCTTCTGTCTTTTGTTCTGTATCTTGGTGGTTGTCTTCATGTTCTTTGTTCTCTTGGTCATATTATTTAGGGTCATATTTCTGGTCTTCTTTGGTGTGGTCTTCAGGGTCGTCGTCATGGAGATCAATAAGGATTACCAAAGACAATTTCAAAAAGCTTGATCTTGGAAATGTAGCAGAAGGTACAAGAAGGCTGAGAAACTGGCGAGAACCAGCTGACAGTACTGGAACCCCTATAGGCAGCAGAAGGAACAATAGCCAATGGCACTACTGAGGAACAGCTGACGGTGCTGGACCCCGGTTACTATGCAGGAGGTACCTGTGCTAGAAACCACTACCAAGGACCAGCTGACGGTGCTGGACCTCGGATACCGAGATGGAGGCACCTAGGCCAAAGGCTCTGGCGAGAACCAGCTGACAGTGCTGGCACCTGGATGGGTAGCAGAAGGAACAAGAACCAATGGCACTACCGAGGACCAACTGACGGTGCTGGACCACGGTTACTAAGCAGAAGGTACCTGTGCTAAAAAGCACTACCAAGGACCAGCTGACGGTGCTGGACCTCGGATACCGAGATGGAGGCACCTAGGCCAAAGGCTCTGGCGAGAACCAGCTGACAGTGCTGGAACCCGGGTGGGTAGCAGAAGGTACCCATCCAAAGCAAAGTAGCCAGGCCGCAAGCCGGCCGCAGTTACCGAAACCCACAGTCCTACAGGGGGTCCATGTCCCATTGGCACTACGGATCCAGCCTTCAGTGCCAGTTCCCGCAGCCCACATAGGAGTCACCTAAACTGCAGGCACCGTAGAGTCAGCTAACCCGGCCGCAAGACGACAGGACAACGGATTGTTGGCATAGTGACCTTGACACTACCCGGAAACAGCTGGCGTGCTGGAACCAGGCTGGGCAACAGGGAGTACCCGTGACAAAGACACTGCCGAGCACCAACTGGCGTTGTTGGAACCCAGGGACAATCATGGTGAAGGCCGAGGCCTACTTGGTGGTAGTTTTAGATTGTTTGTAGGCTACAACAGACTGTCAACGTGCTCCAATTAGGCATCTGTCTCCACTCTGTTTCCAGGATTTCACGTGACCACCAACACCGCCAGTTTATGCGTACAGTAGCCATCTGCCCAATCCACACGTGTTCCTTTGTTACTGGGGTTCTGTAATGTCAGCAGATCCCCTGATGTGTGTCTGCCACTGTCTCCTGCTCTGTCCACATTCCCACCACTTGCAGTGGGAAGGTGGACAGTGCAGGAGACAGTGCCGGACACACATTGGGGGATCTGCTCACGTAACAGAACACCAGGAACACAGGAACAAGTGTGGAATGCGTGGACGGCAACTGTGAGCAGGAACTGGCGGTGTTGGAGGTCAGGGGAAATACTAGAGACAGAGTGGAGACAGAGGCCAAATCAGAGAATGTTTAAATCTGAAGTAGTTACAATTTGGAGGAAGCAGCAGTTTGCCCTCCACACAGCAGGGGATCAGCTGACGTTACCGAACCCCACTTTCACATGAACGAGTGTTATTTTCTGTGTGGACAGCACTTCCGAGCACCAACTGGCGTTGTTGGAGCCCAGGGACAATCATGGTGCAGGCCGAGGCCTACTAGGAGCCAGGTGTAAATCGGAGGTATTTTGACTTTGGAGGGAGCAGGACACTTTGCCCTCCACACAGCAGGGGATCAGCTGACGCTACCGAACCCCACTTTCACATGAACAAGTGTTTTTTTCTGTGTGGACAGCACTTCCGAGCACCAACTGGCGTTGTTGGAGCCCAGGGACAATCATGGTGTAGGCCGAGCCCTACTTGGTGGTAGTTTTAGATTGTTTGTAGGCTACAACAGACTGTCAACGTGCTTCAATTAGGCATCTGTCTCCACTCTGTTTCCAGGATTTCATGTGACCACCAACACCGCCAGTTTATGCGTACAGTAGCCGTCTGCCCAATCCACACATGTTCCTGTGTTACTGGGGTTCTGTAATGTCAGCAGATCCCCTGATGTGTGTCTGCCACTGTCTCCTGCTCTGTCCACATTCCTACCACTTGCAGTGGGAAGGTGGACAGCGCAGGAGACAGTGCCGGACACACATTGGGGGATCAGCTCACGTAACAGAACACCAGGAACACAGGAACAAGTGTGGAATGCATGGACGGCAACTGTGAGCAGGAACTGGCGGTGTTGGAGGACAGGGGAAATACTAGAGACAGAGTGGAGACAGAGGCCAAATCAGAGAATGTTTAAATCTGAAGTAGTTACAATTTGGAGGCAGCAGCAGTTTGCCCTCCACACAGCAGGGGATCAGCTGACGTTACCGAACCCCACTTTCACATGAACGAGTGTTTTTTTCTGTGTGGACAGCACTTCCGAGCAACAACTGACGATGTTGTAGCCCAGGGATAGTCATTTTGTAGGCTGAGGCCTACTTGGAGGCAGTTTAAGATAAGACGTTGTTTGAATTTGGAGGCAGCAGGAGAGTTTGCCGTACACACAGCAGGGGATCAGCTGACATTACCGAACCCCACTTACACATGAGCGAGTGTTTTGTCTGTGTGTACAGCACTTCTGAGCACCAACTGGCGGTGTCGGAGCCCAGGGAAAATCAGGTAGTAGGCTGAGGCCTACTTGGTGGCAGTTTTCGATTGTTTCTAGACTACTACTAACTGTCAACGTACTCTAATTAGGCCTCTGTCTTCACTCTGTTTCGAGTATTTCCTCTGGCTTCCAACCACGCCAGTTACTGCTCTGAAATGCCGTCTGCACAACCCACACTTGTTCCTGTGTTACTGGGGTTCTGTAACAGCAGCTTCTCCCTAGAGGTGAGTCAGGCAATGTCTCCTGCTCTGTCCACTTTTCCACTACAAGTAGTGGGAATGTAGACAAAGGAGGAGACATTGCCGGACTCACCTCTGGAGATGAGCAGATGTTACAGGACCCAGGTAACACAGGAACAAGTGTTGATTGTGCAGACGGCACTTGAGAGCAGAAACAGGCGGTGTTGTAGGCCGGAGGAAATACTCAAAACAGAGTGGAGACAGAGGGCAAATCAGAGAACATATTAAATCAGAGGTAGTCAGAAGTTGTAGGCAGCAGGAGAGTTTGCCGTAAACACAGCAGGGGATCAGCTGACGTTACCGAACCCCACTTACACATGAGCAAGTGTTTTGTCTGTGTGGACAGCACTTCTGAGCAACAACGGGCGTTGCTGTAGCCCAGGAAATAAAGTTCAGGTCATAGAAACATGAACACAACAGGAGACCTGGATCCTGTTGTCAGCCAATTATTTATTCTGGAAGAGGACTGGCAAATTCAGGCGAGATCCAGGCCTTGTTCATTTTCAGAAAAGTAAGCCGGTCAACATTATCGGCAGATAGTCGCGTGCGACGGTCTGTTACCACACCACCTGCAGCACTAAAGACACGTTCCGATAATACACTGGCAGCAGGGCAAGCCAGCACCTCCAATGCATACTGGCTAAGCTCTGGCCATGTATCCAGCTTAGAGACCCAATACTTGAACGGGGAAGAGCCGTCTGGGAGTACACTAACAGGGCAAGACAAGTAGTCTGTCACCATCTGACGGAAACGTTGCCTCCTGCTGACTGGAGCCGTCTGTGATGGTGTAGCCGTTTGTGGCGGTCCCACAAAACTTTTCCACATTTGGGCCATACTGGCCTTGCCTTGTCCTGCGGCACTGCCTCTGCTACCTCTTTGTGCAGAGCTTCCTCCACTGCCTCTACCCACACGGCTGCTTTGAAAAGCACTACCAGCAACACTTGCGGGGGGAATGGAGAACATGATGGCCTGCACAAGTGTTTTTTGGTACTCCCGCATTTTACGCTCCCGGTTCAACTGTGGTATGAGGCTTTGTAAGTTGTCCCAGTAGCGAGGATCTAGGAGGGTGTACACCCAATAATCAGCCGTGTGTAGAATGTTGGCGATGCGGCGGTCATTTAACAAGCACTGCAGCATGAAATCAACCATGTGCTGCAGACTGCCAACTGGACGGGAAACGCTGTCCCCAGCTTGAGGCAGCATCTCAGCCTGCTCAGCATCACCCCACCCTCGCTGTACACACTGACTACTAGAGTCTTGTGTACCTCCCTCCTCTGTAGAGATGTGTTCCTCCTCCTCCACTGATTCCTCGTCATCCTCCTCACTAAGTGTCCCCTGCCTGGGCCTTTGTGTGGAAGCACGTTGCGCAGACTTGCCAGAAGCAGATGGCATTTCTGACTCCTCATCCTCGACCTCTTCAAAAACCTCCTCACTTAGTGCTTGTAAGGTTTTTGAAGCAGACAGATAAGGGGGACAGTCATGCTGACTAGTGCATCATCTGCACTGGCCATCCGTGTGGAGTCATCGAAGGCACGCAAAACTTGGCAGATGTCCCTCATAGTGGCCCACTCAGTGGTGGTGAAGTGTGTCCGGCGCACAGTGCGACTTGTTTGCGCCTGATGCAGCTGGTACTCCATTACTGCTGCCTGCTGCTCACACAACCGCTCCAACATATGTAACGTTGAATTCCACCTGGTGGGGAGGTCACATATGATGCGATGTTCTGGCAGGCGGAATCGGCGTTGCAGAGATGCAATGCGCGATCTTGCCATGCTGGAACGCCGCAAGTGAGCACACTCTAGGCGAACCTTGTGTAGCAGTGCATCAAGATCCGGACAGTCCCTCAGAAAGCTCTGCACGACCAAATTGAGCACGTGTGCCAGACATGGTATGTGAGTGAGGTTGCCTAGGCTCAGAGCTGCCACTAGATTTCAGCCATTGTCACTCACTACCAAACCTGGCTGGAGATTCGCTGGCACAAACCACACATCGCTCTCCTGCTTGATGGCATTCCAGAGCTCCTATGCTGTGTGGCTCCGATTCCCCAAAGAAATTAATTTAAGGACGGCCTGTTGACGTTTGGCCACACCTGTGCTCATATCTGGCCTAACAGGCTCATGCAGTGCTGATTCCGAGGAACTAGAGTAGGAGGAGGACTCAATATGTACAGACTGCATTCCTGCAATCCTTGGAGTTGGCAGAATACGTACAGAGCCACTCTCCAGATCTGTACCCGGCTCCACAACATTGACCCAATGGGCAGTGAGGGAAAGGTATCGTCCCTGTCCATGGCTACTGGTCCACGCATCGGTGGTCAGGTGGACCTTGCTACTGACGACGTTTAGTAGCGCATTTTTAATTTTTCCCTCCACATGCTTTTGCAGGGCAGGGACGGCTTGCCTGCTAAAATAAAAGCGGCTGGGCACATTGTATTGTGGAACTGCCAATGACATCAAGTTCCGGAAGGTGTCAGTCTCCACCAGCCTGAATGACAGTATCTCAAGGGCCAGTAGTTTGGCAATGCCGGCATTCAGAGCCAGTGCTCGGGGATGGTTTGCCGAGTATGGCCGCTTTTTCTCCCATGCCTGTGCTACCGATTGCTGTGAGTGGCCTGGGAGTGTGCTGATGACTGCGAACGTGGTTCAGTGGGTGGAATTTCACTGGGTCTCTGGACAACAGTGGCAGTGGTTCTTCCATGGCGTTCCAGTGAGGAAGCCGAACCAGCTGTGTGTGAGCTGGAGGAAGAGGCCCCAACACGAGCTGAAGAGGTGGTAGATGCTGCTGAAGGTTGGCCTACATCTTCAGTGTGTCTGTGTAACTCCACCTCGTGCTTGGTACGCACATGTTTCCACATATTTGTGGTATTGAGGTTGCTCACATTTTTCCCTCGTTTAACTTTCTGATGACACAGCTTGCATTTGACAAAGCAAATGTCATCTGCAACTGTGTCAAAAAAGACCACGCACTGCAGGTCCAGGGAGCGCCCGTTTTCTGTTTTGGAAGAGGATTGCTCCTCACGGGTGCCAAAGTGGAGGCTACAGGCAACCAAGTCTGCCCCCGCCCTCTCCCTCCTCTTTTGGCCGTTCGGGGAATCTCTTCCTCAGAGCTGCTCCCACCACCTTCCTGTGGCTGACGCCATGATGGGTCAAGGACCTCATCATCTCCACTCCCCTCTTCAAGCACCGGCTGGTTCTGGGTTGTCTCGCCAGCACCGTACGCACCAGAAATTGGCAACTGAGTCTCATCATCATCAGATGAGCACTGAGGTGTGCTGACAATAGGCACTGGCCCACCCGCCTCTTCAGATTCAGAGGGACAAAGCAGTTGCGCATCACTGCATACTCCCTCTTCTTCACGCTCTAGAATGCTGCTTGGCTGGCCACCTCTTTCCAAGCCAACAGATTCTGAGAACAGAAGTAAAGATTGAGATGGCTCCTGTCCAGGGCTCAGACTGCCTGGGCAATTTGGCAGGTGGTGAAGAGACAGATGGTTGCTCTTCAGTGCTCTGGCCCTGGGAGGATGCGGAATTCATTGAAGTGGATGCGGTAGCTGCCATCCATCCGACAACGGCTTCAATTTGTTCGCCACGCAGCAGTGGGGTACGGCGAGGTCCTACAAAGCTGCGCATGAAGGACTGTTGCCTGGTAAAAGTGGGGGATGCCGGGTCACTGGTGGCCGCAGCAGACACCGAATCCCCACGTCCTCTCCCTGCTGAATCCCCCCATCCTCTCCCTGCTGAAACTCCACGACCACGTGCCTTACTCCCTGCCTTCTTCATCTTGGTAGACTAATAAAGATAGGCAGAAAAGTAAAAAAGGGGGGGCTTAGTGTTCTTATTCCTGAACACCTGCTAACCAATATAAGAAACACTAATTTTGCTAAGAGTGTGTGTACTACACTTTAATATGATCTAATGTGGCCTACACAACTCTAAAGTGGAGTGTTTGGTGAACTTTATTTCCTTTTTTTTTTGGGGGGGGGGAAATAAAAGGATGTGACCAAAGTTTGAAAGCTATAGTATCACAAACTTTTTGGAGCGATTACAATGCAGGAAGCTAACCTACAATGCAATTGATGAGGCTCCAAAAAATAGGGCGATACTAGTCTGGCTGGCCCTGAAGGGCACAAGCCAGCAAAAAGGCTCCTCTATCTAATCCTATATAGTTTTTGCAACCAACAACAATGGATGCGGATGGAAGCACACTAATATAGGAGCAAAAATCTGGACAAATTAGCTGCAAAAAAAGGACTATGTATGAGGCAGTGACGCACGCTGAGCGGACTACAACCAGCGGTGACTGTAGAACACACTGCAACGTGAGCTGCACTCACACACAGAGAGACCTATCAGACAGCCAAAAACAGTGCAGAGAAATGGGCTATAGCACTGAAAGGCTGCTGAATGGCTCCGCTGTCCACTCCTTTAGTGTTTGCAACCAACGTATATGGATACGTATGGAAGCACACTATACAGGAGAAAAAAAAAGCAGCAATAAAAGAAAAATGTGTATGAGGCAGAGACACACGCTGGGCGGCCTACAAGCCCACGTGCCTGCAGGACACACTACACAGCGTGGGTCTGCACTCACACAGCCCTTGCAGACAGCTATTAAAACAGCACTGCTGGGCTAAAAAAATGCTACAGTGGTGGATTATGTAGCCTGGGTAGAGCAATAGATATGTTTGATGATCGCTATTTCTAACTGTCCCTCACAGTCTTCAACAGCATCCTGTCTCTAACTGAATTCACAGCAGAGTGAACCCGAAATGGCAGCTGCTGCGGTTTTTATAGTGCATCATGACATCATTTCAGCAGCCAATCACAGCCATGCCAGTAGTTAACATGCCTACATGCCTAACAGGATGTGCCCACACTTCTGAGGATCCCCATTGGCTGAATCAAATCGAGCGGGCTCCTAGCATTATGGGAACTTCCGATTCCGGTACTCGATATGAAAAAAGTATCGGAACTAAGTATCGGAATTCCGATACAGCAAATATCGTCTGATACCCGATACTTGCGGTATCGGAATGCTCAACACTAATTGTAAGTGAAGATTAATATCAGTTTCGTGTCATCAAAAACAAGCAAAATTTGTAGCGTAGGGTATTCCTGCTCGAATTTTGCAACCTTTGTGCCTTTGATTGGTCCAGCCTCTTTTCTAAGAACAGGAAGGGTTTGAATCATGGCAGAAGGACGTCTTCAGTTCGACAAATTTTCTAGGTCACATGCAAAGAAAATATGCATTTATAAAGTGTGTCTCAAAGACTGGCATGTGAAATTGCGGTCTTGATAAAATGTTTCCCCTAGAGTGCGTCCGCCCCTTTATTTTGGATATTTGTGGTGGTTGGGGGGAATCAGCATTTGGAACTATTGTACCTAGAGGTCACTGTCGTTTTGCTCATGTCCCTAATTTTCTTCCTTAAACTTTGTGTTTGGAGAGAATTCGGCACAGGCCATCAGCAGACACGTTGCTTGTAATGTAAAGGTGTTTTTGGTCTTAAATTCAGTTTTTTTTTCCTATTAATATATCGTATTATTCACGAGTTGCCTGCTTTAAATCAATTGACCTAACCTTCCAGATCACAACAGTGGCGTGGGTTGATGACATGCTTAGTCTAAAATCCAGGATACCTTTCCGTTGATCCTTGTACAGATGGGAAACATTAGGGGATTGCCATTAGAAACATTCAGCGCTCAAACGTATCAAGTTGCAAAAAACATGTGTTTTAGCTAAAATGATTAAATCAGAGTATGTGGGCACAAATTAAGCATATTTGACAAATGTGGACATTAAAAATGTGAGCTCATACAAATGAACACATCATTTGCGTTCAAAAATTTTGGGGAAAAAAATGCAATTATATTCTAATGCAAAGGTAAATTAAGTGATACTTGAAATTGACCTGGAAAACGACGGGGTCACATACTATGCAGACACACACGGAGACAAGGGGCATATGGTCCCATTCGTAGCCTCCAGCAAGTGTTCCTTCTTCTCCCAGTAAGCAAAGTAGTGACAGGTGCTTGTATTGGAGAGGTCAGTGTCTGCCATCGATACACAGCCAATGCCAGTTACCAAGGTAAGCAATCTGATAGACAGCTAGGAGGCTTAATCAATGCATAAGTGATTCAATTATTTAGCAGGAAAACCCCTTTAAGAAGTGGAGTTACGGAGTGTCGGATAAAGCAATATTGACTAAAGTAAAAAGCAGATCAGACCTAGTCTCATTTTAAAGTGTTTCAGATAACTTTTCAGAATAAGCTGTCCTGTGTGTGTTCATGAGGAACCACACCATTTCTGGCCATTAGGTCACTTGCATCCTGCATTTGTCACCAGTTTTGCCCGCTTATCACATTTTCAGTTGTCTCTGAGCTAGTGGGTAGAGACTAGCTGCTATAAGGTCTTCCATATACAGCAAACACAAACAAAGAATCATGCCCTTTTTTCCCTTTGTAGCGCACAGACAAAAGACACAGCAACATGGAAGACATTTCACAGCAGGGCCGAGCTGTGTGGCTGTGAATCCAGCACTTAAAGGAGCTTCTGTCAGTAGGATCAACAATCCTAAGCCATCTATATGGGTATATAGGTCATATAAAATTGAATAAAACGATACCTTGATATCAGCGATCTAATATCTTACTCCAGAGATATCCACATTTTTATGAATATGTAAATGAGCTCTTAAGATCTATGGGCCAGACATAGATCTCCATGAGAATCTGCCAGCAGAGACTACTGTAAATGTAAGAGGGAGTTACCAGTGTGCGTCATGTAGATCAGGAGAGCAGAATATCAGTCATTGCATGTCTCACACTGGTAACATCATCATTAATTTAAAATAATCTCTGGAGGCAGATTCTTGGGGAGATCTATGTCTAGCCCATAGAGCTTAACAGCTCATTTACATATTAAGAAAAATGAGGATTTCTCAGGGTATTATGCTATTCAACTTTCTATGACTTGCATACCCAGGTTTAGGAGGGCTGATACTACTGACAGATTCCCTTTAAAAAGGAGTTGTTCAGACTTAGGGTATAAGTTTGTAGTCACTGTATGTGACTTTTAGACATGCAGATCGTGACATCACACGTTGAGAGGGTTCTCTAGTGCCAGTAGCATGTGAGCCCATGACGGCAACTAAGCGATTCGCATACTTTGGCTACATTCAGACTAGACGTCTTTGGCCTCGCTCAGTACACTTGCAGTGAGCAAGGCCATGCACGTCTAGTCGGCGCATGACCACATATATGCAAATCACATACTTCCAGTCACACACCTCCATGTTACCAGCGCTGGAGAATTCTCACAGTGCGCAATGTGAGGATTCACAAGTCTGCAGTCACGTAGAATGAACGCAGAATTGTACCCTAAGGCCGGACAACCCCATTAAGTGAAATGTGAGGAGTGGTCCTCACTTCACATCTCCCCTCTCCATAGACTTTAATAGGCACTAATAAGCTAATAGGTCTGGGAGGTGGTGGTCTTATTTATTTCAACCAAGAAGGATTTTTCCAGCTTTTCAGAGACGATAGTGGGCTCAGAAAGCGGGAAGAAAGTGGTTCATAAATGGAAAAAGAATAATTTTCCAGTGATAAGAAATATCTCCCCAAGTGTCTCATTTGCTTGTACTGTTGATTCATGCGACGTTTGTTGAAACAACTAGATACAGAACCAAGCACTCAACTTAATTGCGTTGAAAGAACATTTATTTGTAGTACAAGAAAACGTTTCGGTCTAATGCGACCTTCTTCAGTTACAAGAGTAAATAAATCAATTGTAGAAAAAGAAAAAAACATAATCCTATTCCCCATCACTTCATCACCTATGGCCACAACATCTCCCAACTCAGGTTCCAGATGATCGAACAGGTCTCTCCCCCTCGCCGAGGTGGTAATAGGATCCTTAACCTAAAAAACGTGAGGCAATTTGGATCCACACCCTAGAAACAATGAGTCCAAAGGGCTTAAATAGGGACTATGAGTTATCAGCGTTATATGATACAAATGTCATGAGGCACCTGTCATGTGTTGTATGATACGGATATTATTTAATTTTGCCCACTTTGCCTAATGATGCATGTTTACTCTGAAATCTAGGAGGTATTTGTTATTATAAGTTGACTAATGCATTCTCTCTTTCTCATAGAGTAGTCTATATTAATTCGTCTGGATCAGACATTACTGCCACAAGCCTATTTCTTTTCATGTGGAATTCCACGTCACAGCCAGTTCTCCTCTGACCTCTTGGCCTATTGAGGAAGATCACATTCACCAGCCACCACTGGCTACATGCTTCATGTCTCCCTCCTACGTATTACCTAAATTAGAATGGGTTTTGTTACAATAAAACCCTTCAATGCATTTGGATTCTGTCTTCTCGTCATTTCTACATCTATTTCTCAGTGTCTCTACCTATTGGTGCTGCTAAGTGCGATCCTCTCCTATCCACATGCACACTGACATATTTGCCCCCGTTATCCAATAATTTATTCATAGCTCATAATTCTCACTTCCATTCCCTATCTCGATAACATATCATAACCGCCCCTTACAGCATGCATTTTGGATTGTCTATATTGAAGTTATTTCCCCTTTTTTAACGCTGGAACGCATAATCTGCTTATCGTGGAACGCACGGCCGTATTGTTCTGGTATGTCACTTCCGGTTTACCGGAACTCAGAATGCAATTGGCTGCCAATGTCCTAAGAGCCGCCCTCCTCTTTCTTTTAACCCCGCGCCATGCCACGTTGTTTAAGGCTAGCGGTGGACACCGCGTCCAGTGGCACGGATGCCCTATCGTCATGCGCTATTAAGGTAATTTACCTAGATCTTTGATACAGCGGCACTGTTTACTATTCCACTTTAAGTAACTGCTATTATCTCCCATCGTTCCACAGCAGTAAACCTGACTCATAAGCTCCAATACGGCTTCCCGTAGTAAGTGCTCATTTGATTCACCATTCTACCTTTCACCATCAATATATTTACCTCACGTTCTTCAATTTTACTTTTTAGATATTAAAAAGTGCACCAAGTACCTTACCTGATGTATTTCTATACTCTGCATGATAAGTTGGACACGGCACGTTACATACCCTATGTATGCTCCACATTCTAATCCTTTTTCATCCTTCTGGGCTTTTTAAGTGCTTGAATACCCCATCACTTACCTCAAGCATTGAATACATTTCTTTAATTTATATACCTCAATTATGCTTTGTATATACCTTTGCTGTATTTTATTTCTGATTTATATTTGTCACTTTATGTTTTTTTCTTTTTCTTCAATTTATTTACTCTTGTAGTAACTGAAGAAGGTTGCATTAGACCGAAATGTTTTCTTGTCCTACAAATACATATTCTTTCAACACAATTAAGTTGAGTGCTAGGTTCTATATCTATTTACTGCTTGGTTTGGGAACCTAACCTTAACACCACCCCCTAGTTGTGCGCACGGTGTTTTTCTATACATGTCTGTTGAAACAACGGCGTATGTTTCAGACACGTAAGGAATACCGTAAATGACCCTTTCATGTAGCCTTAACCGATGTGCGTTAAGAAGTAGGGCAAAGATTAAAAGAAGTATAACTACGGACGGACGGGACTACACAGGGCTTGTTTGTAGTCTGTAACCATGGAGACTTATAGGTCTGAATAAGAGCTGTATACGCAAAACGGAAGATCTTTTAAAATCGATTGACTTTTTATTTTTGATGCATTAGAAAAATAAAAAAAAGGGTTGAAATGTCTAATAACCAACATAAAATATTGAAGCAATAGTTTAAAATGAGAGTAATGCAGTCCAGAATAAAAAAAAAAGGAAAGGGGGAAAAAAAAAAAAAAAAAAAAAAAAAGATGTGTAAGTGCTCTGAACACTTCTCATTTGCCGCTCTCCCCTAATATGTCCTCTGAAGTCTTGGCACTGGCAGTTGAATACAGATCCTTTTCATTTCACGCTCCAACCCAACACATAAGAAATCCCAAAAAGCTGCAATTAATTTGCATTGCTGCATAAAACCTTTAATCACTGGGTTTTAGGATTCATATATGCTCTCCGAGTCCCAGACTGAGTATTGTATTGTTTACAGTTCGGCTTGGCTGGTAAGATTTCGGCAACACTTTAAATCAAAAGATTATAAAAGTTTTGTCTGGTCCAGCAAGTCAACGGCAGTATCGCAGACACAATCAGAGGGGAGAGGAACGCCGCTGATTAATGCCTGCAAGGCCTTTATTATCAGCTTCACATCAGAGGGAAGAAAATGCTACAAAATTCAGGTCATAGTCCAAAAAAGTTATTAGCAACTGCGTGAGTTCTGACTTAATGAAAACCAGTATCGCTGCGAGTCCACTGTCTGCACATGCAATGCCAGTGGCCAGCAGGTCTAGGGTCACAAGCATTACTTTATTTAGCCATGTAAAAACGGGATACCTTTGGAAATACATTGCATAATTATTACTTAAAGGGTCACTTGTTGGACTCTGCTGTAAAATCAAACTCTTGAAATTTACAGTTTGTTAATTTTTTTTTTTGCCATTCTTGAGCTAAGAGCACCTTATTTTTCATTTACAGCTCACTGCATGGGTGATGGACCACTACTGCGGTCTAGCAGCGGTGGCTGAACGTGCCCCAGTGCTTACAAGCTCTTATCTATAGAGCTTGTAAGCACTGCTTTGAATTTGGCCAGGATCGTTGAAGTGAACCATTACCTCCTAATCACAGCCAGCTTCAGTGCAGCGCTTACAAGCTAGACCGCAGCAGTGGTCGGACTCCTAGGCAAGGAGTTGCAAACAAAAAAAAAAAAAAAAAGAAGATGGAAATAACCCTTTATGTGCTGATGCTAAGGTCTGCATTGTCCTCCGAAGCTGCATTCATTGTTCTGCTATCTGGTAAAGAAACCCATGAACACCTTTGTTGACAGACTGAATGACAACACCTAGGCTCTGTTAATACCTGCCTAGTAAGGGGCTTCGCTAGAATCCTGTTTAGGCTCGCTAAAACAAAAAAAAAAAAGAAAAAAGCTGGACATCCTCCCTCACGTTACCCTGTTATTACCCTACAATTATGCCAATATTTGAAAGACATTCCCATAATTCTACCTTTATGTTATTATTTTTTTTAATCTGGTACTGGTCCTTCATTGGGTCCCCGAACAACATTTCCGACTGTTGCCCCTGTGGCTTTTAGAACATCACGATTTCTCCAATCTCCATTTCTCCAATTGTCTACAAAATCCAGTCTACATGATACCAAGGCCTCACTAATTTACATACCATCAGGCCTACTGTCCAGTTACCGTACTTTGCTGGTGCAGCCAGAGGGAAGGCATTATCCTCCACATTTTGGTGAAGGCTTTCTGGAAAGAGGCCCGGAGAATTACGTTGACTTTTAGAATGAAACTCTTCTCATTCTCTCCAACCTTTTCCTCATGGTATCACATAGTCATCCCCATGAAATCGTACCACAGCTCCATCTTATGTTCCTGCATATCAGAGATTTAGGAGTCCCCATCTCTAAAGCTATGGCTCCTGAAGGTGGAAGATGTGTGAACCATGGGGGAGATTAGGCACCGTTATCAGACAGTCCTCTGCACCTTGCACCACTGGCCTATCTTAGAGCCATAAATCCTGCTCGCTACCCTTGAAGTTCCCATTCAGGCACCTTAAAATTGGACAGGGATAGACATGCTCGGGTAAAATGACGAACGCCATCGACAAAACCCCGACAGACCTCATTATAGTCAATTTTCCAGAATCCGTTGCTGTCCCTCGTGAGGTTGATCCGTATTTCTGTTAGGGCTCATTCAGACATCGGGGATTTTTCTCGTACATAAAAATGGTCCGATTTTCATCAGTTTTTTGGATGAGATTTACATCAGTGTTTGGTCAGAGCGTCAGGTTGTAATAGTGGCTCCACAAAAATACACGACGTGTGACCAGCCCCGTAGACTATAACAAACGCTGCGAGTTCTATCCGTGAAAACCACGGGTACAAATCGCACTTAAAAACCTGACTGAGCCCTTACTATAATGGATCACAAAACCAGAGCTACAAGGACAGATGTGAACATGGCCAGTGCACATGTAGTTTTCCCTTAAACTATTTTAGTATAGGTGCTACATTTCCCAGAATAAAAAGCACGGTAGCATGCTTTGTACAGACTCTGAGCTGAAAGATTTCAGCTCAGGAAAAGACAGAAGTATGCATGCAGCTCTGGGGATACCACAATTTTCAGGAAAAAAAAAATCAGGCAACTGAACATGGCAGAATTACTGATCACTTGGCTGGAGACCCCCTGTGTACCTTATGTCCTGCATACGGCATAGCCAGCACCAGCATCCACGCTGGGTCAGCCCCTACAATACTGCTGGAATAGTGACTATGGAAATCAGGGACACATTCTTAGGCCTAGGATGTGTGACAGGTAACATTTCCTACAGGCACATCACTTTTTGGGCAATCTTCTATGAGATTTCTTATTGCCTGCATTTTTTTTTCATCCCTGTAGTACTAGAAATTATCCATATATCTTTTATAGGGTTTCTCCCTGTTTGTTAGAAGGGTCTGGTCTTAATACACTGGGGATCCCAAATAAAAGTTTTATAAATTGGACAATCCCTTTGTAATCATCTTATATGGCTAAAACATCACAGTGCTCTCTATTAAAAATCCTCTGCACTCTCAGCTGCTATTTACAATCTATCAATGTTGGCCATTCTCCTCGGTAAGGAACGCAGCACTTACAAGCTCGTTGTTATGGAGCTTGTAAGCAGACCTGTGCAGCTGTTCAGATGACTCGATATGGGACGCTTCCGTACCCTGCGCCCCTCTGATGTCGCCTCTGGTCGTCACATCAGAGAGAGCAAGGTTTCGACCGGCAGCACAACAATGGTCTGAACTGTCAATCAGGAGCACATTGCCCAAAGGCAAGCAGAAAGCCGGGAGACAACATCATGAGACAACCCCTTTAATTATTCACACATCGCTATACTACCATTTTTTTGCCTTGACCCTGACTAATTCCATCTTGGCATTTCTGAAGACTGGTCCATGGTGCCAATATCTCCAATGCTCCCTATCATTGACATGTTGCGCTCTTGTAAAATCCGGCAATTGTGTCCCTTTAAATCGATCCCTGCACCATATTTAATAGCACTAAAAATACCACAGCTGTTGTGAGCTCAAAATTCCCAAGTCCGTCAGCGGCCCAGGGCGCACCTTCTCCAATTATTTCACAACTATGTCATCAGCATCTTCTGCAATAACAGCACAAATAAGCAACCTAAGATCACACTGTCTGCCCTCAGTAAAGATGGCCACCGAATCACAGAGCGCAAGGAGCGAGCCCCCTGCAGCTCATCCCAGGTGGGTGACATTATTATCAGCTACACGTGTAGGCGAAAGCTGCAAGGAACGTGAAACAAATCCTAATGAGCGGGCAATAAAAGGTCTTACTCCTCCAGTTCTGCACACTTCAATTAACAATACAGCACAAGTTGCATTACAATCAATCAATCATCAGAAATCAGCGTCGATAATTTCATTTTCTGCATCAGCTCATAGACATCAATCACAATGACTGATGGGAGCTGACGGGAGGACATCCTGAGACAGAAGACGTCTTGAGAGAGAAGAGGCAGAGAACCTTCGGACAGCTCTTTAACATTTTAACCCCTTCCTGACAGAGCCAATATCCGTTTTCTGCCTCTTTCCTTACCTCCTTCTATGCCCATAATATTTTTGCTTTTCCATCAACATGACCATATGGAGCGGCAAAGTGCAGCACTTGGGCCACATCCGGCCCTCTGGTCATTCCAATCTGATCTGAGACAACCAAAGTGTTGAAAATACTGGCCGGCGGGCCGCACTATGTGGCCGCCATCCTGCTTTCCTACTATCGGCATCGGCAAGTAACAGTGAATATAATGGTGAATGATGGAGCTGCCGGCTCTTTGCTCCACCGTTCAGCTTGTGCTACTGAGACAGCAGACACCATGATGTCACTACATCACATCTGCTGTGCGGAGCCTCAGCACACACAACAAAGACTGGAGTAGAAGGCCGGGGGAATGGGAGTATGTGTGTGGTTTGGTGGGGGGTTTGGGTATGTGGGATGTATGTCTGTATATAGGGAGGTTGTGTGGGGGCTCATGCTGTATATAAGGGGTAGTATAGTGGCTCATGCTGCATATAGGGGGGCTCAAGCTGTATATATAAGAGTTTATGTGCGTAGGATATATGTCTGTATATAAGGAGCCTGTGTGAGAGCTCATGTTGTATATAGGGGTAGTGTGGTGGCTCATGCTGCATATAGGGGGGGTAGTGTGGGGGCTCATGCTGCATATAGGGGTAGTGTGGGGGCTCATGCTGCATATAGGGGTAGTGTGGGGGCTCATGCTGCATATAGGGGGGGTAGTATGGGGGCTCATGCTGTATATAGGGGTTTACGTATGTAGGATGTATGTCTGTATATAAGGAGGCTGCGCAAGGGCTCATGCTGCATATAGAGGGGGTAGTGTGGGGGCTCATGATGCATATAGGGGGTAGTGTGGGGGCTCATGCTGTATATAGGGGTAGTGTGGGGGCTCATGCTGTATATAGGGGTAGTGTGAGGGCTCATGCTGCATATAGAGGAGGTAGTGTGGGGGCTCATGATGCATATAGAGGGGGTAGTGTGGGGGCTCATGCTGTATATAGGGGGTAGTGTGGGGGCTCATGCTGCATATAGGGGTTTATGTATGTAGGATGTATGTCTGTATATAAGGAGGCTGTGTGAGCGCTCATGTTGTATACAAGTAGTAGTGTGGGGACTCAGGCTGCATATAGGGGGGTAGTGTGGGGGCTCATGATGCATACAGGGGAGCTGTGTGTACTGATACTTTATACAGGGGGGCTGAGTGTGGACAAACTCTGTACAGGGGCTGTGTTGGCTCACATGGCATATAGGGAGGGGTGTCAGCATATTTAATCCTGTTTAATTGTAAGTGATATACCGTAATTATTGTTTCATATTAAATTTAACAGTAATTATTGTTAATGTTAATATAGAGCAGAATTAATTTCAGCTGATTGGTTCAGTCCTCCGCAACAGTCACAGTCTCGCATGTGGTCCCATGCCCACCGCTGGTCTGAAGGCTTGTTTTTCACCAGACAACATGTAGTTTTGAAAAACACCAATCACATTACTGTATAAGGCTAGGGTGACATTAACAGAGAGCAGTACTCCAAGCACCACGTCAGGGTTTTCGTCTGAATACCCAAAAAACTATGTTCCAACTGAGCCATTCACTTGAATGAAGCCGACGTAGTCCCTCTGTGGACTGTCTGGCATCCGTTCTGGCAGGATTTGTTTTCTTCAGACATGCACAAAAATGTGAATAAATGGATGCCAAACAGTGCCCAAAATAACTCCACGGGCCACGTTTACAGTGCTCAGCATAAGCGAGTACACCCCGCTTTGAAAAGTAAGATTTTATTCAATATATCACTGAATACAAGAACAATTTCCAAAATTTTTACAACACTGAGTTTCACCAAACAGATTTTTTTTAGCCTATAACTTGAATGTAAGGTTAAGAATGTATTCAAAATATTTGGTTTATGTCTTTGCCTGAAAATCCCTGGGCTGGATATTGACATGAGATGTAGGCTGGATGGTAGAATAGGCCACCTTTATCATTGCCGTCACTGTACAGGAGAAATGATCTGCCATCAGGACTGGAGACTAGAGATGAGCGAATTTGTTTGGATTTTGTCCCTGAATCTGATTTTGACATATTCCAGCCATATTTGAACAATATTTGTGCCGAATGTTTGTCTTATGATCGGTTCTGAACATATTCGATAATTTCTAATCCCATTGACTCTAATGACGTTTGGCTGTGTTTGTCAGATATTGCAAAACAATATTCGATTCTACTGGAGACCTCTTGTAGCCTCAGAAACTATCCCATAGGTAAAATGCTTCCTCCTCTGGTGACAAAGGAAGTCTAAAAATACAGTGTGGTGCTACATACAATATGACAGTGAGCTGAAGTGACAGGGGGCTCCCACAAGAGACCCTCATTACAGTGACCCAGCTGTACATGTACTGACAGACAGGAGCCATGCTGCCTGATGAAGGACTGGCAGCGCCAGGGAACCAATGCTCATAATAATGACATTCAATGTTCCAGTGATCTGCAGAGAGGGTGCACCATGCATCCTTGAGGGGCCACATGGATTCAACTGATTGTACATTATTGTAATTTTATAGCTAAGGCATTTTATATTTTAATAATGAGGAAGTCAGCATCTTTGGGATATGCTTACCGCTATTTATTTTGAATCAGTTTTGGTTGCCCGAAACTTATTTTTAGTTTTGCAACATAGGGATAAAACGGTGATCAGCGACTCCATCTTAGCTGCATTGTCTTCAGGGGGGTCAATGGTAGTCGGAAATCTGCCTCCAGTCTTATAAGAGGCTACTGCTCTATCCCTCCACCATGGCTGACCTTACAGGTAATCGAGTTCTGAATGACACACATATCCCGCCATGATATCAGTGTAGCCTTTTCCTTTGCAGATATTCTCTGAATCAGTCGAGCCTTTAGGTCTCTCCTTGACATCTTGCCTACCACGCAAAAGGGGCAAAGTCAAGATCCCACTAAGGAATTAATGCAACCTTCTCCTTCATATACTTGCAGGTCCAGTCTGCATTGAGCTCTTTGGACCCCAAATTCACAATGCCATTCCAGTGCAAAGGAACCACCTTCCTCTCCCCTCTTGGGGGTTCCTTTGAGGTCCACCCCAAGTTTTGGTTTCAAAAACTCTGCCAGACATTGCTCCAAAAACTGCCTTGTACAACTCCAACCTATTTAAGGAAAAGATATACTCTAATTGTTTGACTGGGATTAGTATGAAAAATGGATGGAAATTTATGGGTTTTATCCTATTTTGAGAACTACCTCCACTATGAACCCTGAAAAAAAAAAAATCTAGATTCTAGAAAGCAAAAATCCTATATAGGAATATGATTTCCGGCAGGCATAATGCAAAATATTCAAAAAAAAAATAATTAAGATAATCCCAAAAATATTAAGCTAAATACTTAAAGCTAGGAATCAAACATTTTCACAATACAGTCATGGCCAAAAGTTTTGAGAATGACACAAATATTAATTTTTACAAAGTCTACTGCTTCATTTTTTCTAATGGCAATTTGCATATACTCCAGAATGTTATAAAGAGCTTAACAGCAATTACTTGCAAAGTCAATATTTGCCTAGAAAATGAACTTTATCCCCCAAAACACATTTCAACATCATTGCGGCCCTGCCTTAAAAGGGCCAGCTAACATCGTTTCAGTGATTGCTCCATTAACACAGGTGTGGGTGTTGATGAGGACAGGGCTGGAGATCAATCTGTCATGATTAAGTAAGAATGACACCACTGGACACTTTAAAAGGAGGCTGGTGCTTGGCATCATTGTTTCTCTTCTGTTAACCATGGTTATCTCTAAAGAAACACGTGCAGTCATCATTGCACTGCACAAAAATGGCCTAACAGGGAAGAGTATCGCAGCTAGAAAGATTGCACCTCAGTCAACAATCTATCGCATCATCAAGAACTTCAAGGAGATAGGCTCCCTTGTTGCCAAAAAGGCTTCAGGGCGCCCAAGAAAGACCAGCAAGCGCCAGGACCGTCTCTTAAAAGTGTTTCAGCTGCGGGATCGGGCTACCAGCAGTGCAGAGCTTGCTCAGGAATGGCAGCAGGCAGGTGTGAGTGCATCTGCACACACTGTGAGGCGGAGACTCTTGGAGCAAGGCCTGGTCTCAAGGAGGGCAGCAAAGAAGCCACTTCTCTCCAGAAAAAACATCATGGACAGACTGATATTCTGCAAGAGGTACAGGGAGTGGACTGCTGAGGACTGGGGTAAAGTCATTTTCTCTGATGAATCCCCTTTTCGATTGTTTGGGACATCTGGAAAATGGCTTATTCGGAGAAGACCAGGTGAGCGCTACCACCAGTCTTGTCTCATGCCAACTGTCAAGCATCCTGAAACCATTATGTGTGGGGTTGCTTCTCAGCCAAGGGAATGGGCTCTCTCTCAGTCTTGCCTAAAAACACAGCCATGAATAAAGAATGGTACCAGAATGTCCTCCAAGAGCAACTTCTCCCAACCGTCCAAGAGCAGTTTGGCGATCAACAATGCCTTTTTCAACATGATGGAGCACCTTGCCATAAAGCAAAGGTGATAACTAAATGGCTCAGGGAACAAAACATAGAGATTTTGGGACCATGGCCTGGAAACTCCCCAGATCTTAATCCCATTGAGAACTTGTGGTCAATCATCAAGAGACGGGTGGACAAACAAAAACCTTCAAATTCAGACAAAATAAAAGCATTGATTTTGCAAGAATGGACTGCTATCAGTCAGGATTTGATCCAGAAGTTGATTGAGAGCATGCCAGGGAGAATTGCTGAGGTCCTGAAGAAGAAGGGTCAACACTGCAAATATTGACTTGCTGCATTAACTCATTCTAACTGTCAATATAACCTTTTGTTACTCATAATATGATTGCAATTATATTTCTGTATGTGATAAAAACATCTGACAAACACACATAAAAACCAGAGGCCAGCAGATCATGTGAAAATATAATATTTGTGTCATTCTCAAAACTTTTGGCCATGACTGTAGAGTATAAGGAGAAAAAAAAATAGCAACACATTAGTTAAAATTATTTTGCTCTTTATATTATTCTTTATTCGTTTTATGTGTCCATGAAAATATCCATATGAAACAATAGTGTAAAATCCCAAAACTGCGGCATCTCATGTATCAAACTAAAGTACAAAAACAGGAAAGATTTAGCCCCGCGCTTTATTAAGCTGGTAGTGGTGGGATTACAGCAGCAGCTGCTACTTCTATGTTTATGACGCGGCAAGTTTGATCCTTGGAAGAAACACTTTGAAATATCCATGAAACGAGCTCGATAATAAACACGATGGACCAGCTGAGGGGGGAAAATAAAACATAAGTCCGAGCAAAGGGTCGGGTGTGGGGGGAGGGAGAGAAATGCTGCTGCACTAGGAATATACCGTAGATTGGAATATGTGGATATATAGCAATCCATCTATTAATGGCCAGATTTAAATGGGGGTTGTCTATCCACTTATATAGCAGGGCTGTGGAGTCGGAGTCGGTGCTCATTTTGGTGGAGTCGGAGTTGGAGTCGGTATAAAATGGACCGACTCCTAAAATATATAATAAATTGGGTACAGTAGTTCAATGCAGAATATGCTGATTATTTTTTCATAGGAATTTGGGAAAGTTATGAAATGTCCTATAAATGACTGTTCTATTCCTGATCTAAGGCTACATTCACACACAGCGTTTTTGCTGCGTTTTTTGAGGATACTTTTTCAGTTGCAATAGCAGATCAGCTTTTTAAAAAACCGCATCACCTGAAAGGTTTTTGAGCTCATAGATAATGTTTTCAACAGCAAAAGCAGATTAGAAATCTGCTCTATCTATCCATTTATCCATATCTGTCTATCCATATCATATCTGTACCAAAAAGAATGAAAGCCGGGTAGCACACAGACTAACACTCCTTTTTTTTTTTAGCACCAGTCAGGTACACCTCATAGCTGCCCAAAAAGGACGCCCAGGACAGGTATTGCTCGTCTTCAGTAACATCAACATCAACTGATAGTTGGAATAAATAGACTGCATTCATCACCACATCTTCTTAAGGTGCAGGCTTTATTTTCAAGTGTAGGGGTGTGCAGTATGAGGTTCTGCAGCAGCTGAGGTGTGCAGTATGAAATTCTGTGGAACAGTATG
This sequence comes from Dendrobates tinctorius, assembly GCF_039654945.1. Taxonomy (NCBI): domain Eukaryota; kingdom Metazoa; phylum Chordata; class Amphibia; order Anura; family Dendrobatidae; genus Dendrobates; species Dendrobates tinctorius. The sequence continues at coordinate 18,475,014 of NW_027361743.1, read as the reverse complement.
AGATTCTGCCCCCCCCCCTAGGTTTGATCCTGGCTACGCCCATAGTGTGAATGTAGCCTGAGGATCTAGGCTTTATCTTAGCCGAGATAAGTCATAGTGTGTGTGTGTGTGTGTGTGTGTGTGTGTGTGTGTGTGTGTGTATGTGTATATATATATATATATATATATATATATATATATATATATATATATATATATATATATATATATATATATATATATATATATATATACATACACACACACAGTTCAGACCAAAAAGTTTGGACACACCTTCTCAATCAAAGCATTATCTTTATTTTCATGACTATGAAAATTGTAGATTCACTCTGAAGGCATCAAAACTATGAATTAACACATGTGCAACAAAAAAGTGTGAAACAACTGAAAATACTGTATGTCTTATATTCTAGGTTCTTCAGAGTAGCGACCTTTTGCTTTGATTTCTGCTTTGCACACTCTTGGCATTCTCTTGATGAGATTCAAGAGGTAGTCACCGGAAATGGTTTTCACTTCACAGGTGTGCCCTGTCAGGTTTAATAAGTGGGATTTCTTGCCTTATAAATGAGGTTGGGACCATCAGTTGTGTTGTGCAGAAGTCTGGTGGATACACAGGTGATAGTCCTACTGAATAGACTGTTAGAATTTGTATTATGGCAAGAAAAAAGCAGCTGAGTAAAGAAAAACGAGTGGCCATCATTACTTTAAGAAATTATGGTTAGTCAGTCCGAAAAATTGGGAAAACTTTGAAAGTGTCCCCAAGTGCATTGGCAAAAACCATCAAGCGCTACAAAAAATCTGGCTCACACGAGGACCGCCCCAGGAAAGGAAAACCAAGAGTCACCTCTGCTGCGGAGGATAAGTTCATTCTAGTCACCAGCCTCAGAAATCGCAGGTTAACAGCAGCTCAGAATAGAGACCAGGTCAATGCCACACAGAGTTCTAGCAGCAGACACATCTCTACAACAACTGTTAAGAGGAGACTTTGTGCAGCAGGCCTTCATGGTAAAATAGCTGCTAGGAAACCACTGCTAAGGACAGGCAACAAGCAGAAGAGACTTGTTTGGGCTAGAGAACACAAGGAATGGACATTAGACCAGTGGAAATCTGTGCTTTGGTCTGATGAGCCCAAATTTGAGATCTTTGGTTCCAACCACCATGTCTTTGTGCGACGCAGAAAAGGTGAACGGATGGACTCTACATGCCTGGTTCCCATCGTGAAGCATGGAGGAGGAGGTGTGATGGTGTGGGGGTGCTTTGCTGGTGACACTGTTGGGGATTTATTCAAAATTGAAGGCATACTGAACCAGCATGGCTACCACAGCATCTTGCAGTGGCATGCTATTCCATCCGGTTTGTGTTTAGTTGGACCATCATTTATTTTTCAACAGGACAATGACCCCAAACACACCTCCAGGCTGTGTAAGGGCTATTTGACCAAGAAGGAGAGTGATGGGGTGCTACGCCTGAACCCAATCAAGATGGTTTGGGGTGAGCTGGACCGCAGAGTGAAGGCAAAAGGGCCAACAAGTGCTAAGCATCTCTGGGAACTCCTTCAAGACTGTTGGAAGACCATTTCTGGTGACTACCACTTGAAGCTCATCAAGAAAATGCCAAGAGTGTGCAAAGCAGTAATCAAAGCAAAAGGTGGCTACTTTGAAGAATCTAGAATATAAGACATATTTTCAGTTGTTTCACACTTTAATTATATAATTCCACATGTGTTAATTCATAGTTTTGATGCCTTCAGAATGAATCTACAATTTTCATAGTCATGAAAATAAAGAAAACTCTTTGAATGAGAAGGTGTGTCCAAACGTTCGTCTGTACCGTATACATGTACATGTATACAGTGTATTACATATTTACAATTTATTAGTTTTTTGTGTTCTAAAGTTGTATTCCAATAAATAGATATTATGTTCTATCTAAATATCTTGATTATTGGATCATAGAAATGATTAAATGTCTGATGTTCACATTGTACTACAAAAAATTTTTCACTTAAATATAAGCAATATATGTGGGAGTCGGAGTTGGAGTCGGAGTAAGGGAAATTGAGGAGTCGGAGTCGCAGGTTTGGCTTACCGACTCCACAGCCCTGTTATATAGACCAAAATCCGTATGTGTTCACTGAACCGTGCAGATTCACCTCGTCCAATACATTGTATGGGCGAAATTTCCGCAAGATAAATAGACATGCTACAGTCTGGAAAGACGTGCCGCATGTTCGTCTCCGCGGGTGAGCCGCGGGCGCCTGTGAACGCATAGTGGGCATGGGGTTTCTTGAAATCCCCTCCACTAACAATGCTGTAACACTGCGGGTTGGACACTGCACAAGTACGTAACGTTCGACCTGCAGCGTTTACCGATTGTCTGCACAAACCCTAATACATTCACCCATCGCAGTTTTCCAGCGCTGCTCTCATCCTGTTCTCACTCACATGACTAATTTTGCCTCTCTGGATCACACTGGGGTTTATGTATGAGCCGGAAGTGGCTTTTACAATGTAAGTCTATGGGGTCTTGTTCTGACATTCTATGGACTTACTCAGTAACAACCACTTTCCGGGTCGCACAGAAGCCCCAGTGTGATTTAATGGGTCTGAATTGGAGACGTTTGAATGAGAAGAGGATCGGAGTGGCGCTGGAAACCGTTAATCGGTAGTATATTAATACACTTACCCTACATTACCTGCACATTTACACAGCTTTAAAGGCATGAAACCTTTCATGGGAGCGCTCCTATAAACAATAATGCAAATCCCAATGTAAAAAGTCTCTCACTGTTTCAATGCAGATCTTGCAAGCCTGACTGTGTGCTGTGATCCTATGGTCCTCAGTGTTATTGCACTTCTTCTGACCCTTGTAATTGTTTTCCTACAGTTAGTAGAGAGGGCAGCTAGAGAGGAAGGACTGTGACAATACACAAGTCTGCATAGGTACTGAAGACAAAGAGCAGTAGGACAGAACTTTTAATATCTGCCGGGGACCGAGCTGCGCTGCGCACTAGTCGTACAGGGGGGGGGGGGGGGGTCTGTATCATATGTGAGGTTCCCTAAATCTGCAGCCTGTCAATTCTTGCAGCGTTTTGGGTGAATAAAACTATTAAACATGTATTGTAGACAAAGCACACATGTAATCCATACTCAAAAACGCTGCAAAATTGGTGTTTTTAATGCAATATTTTACTGCCAAGAAAGCAGAAAAAAAAAAGTCTTCTGCAGGTTTCTCTGATTGAGAACGCACGGAGCCGCCTTGATCAGAGGTTTAGCTCACAATGAAAAATGGAAGAGGAAAAATATCTCCAGCGTGTAATCCAATAAAATCAATTCTTTTATTCAAGAAATATTAAAATGGATGTGTCAAAAATACAAAGAAAAGGAAGGATGGGGTCCCCATGACAACCAACGTGGTTCAACCTCTTGCGGTCTTAGTCATGGTATGAGGACCCCATCCTTCCTTTCCTTTGTTTATTTGTATTTTTGATACATTTTAATATGTCTTGAATAAAAGAATTGATTTTATTGAATTGCATGCTGGAGATTGTTTTTCCTCTTCCATCTTTAATTATACGAATTGTCACTTTTTACATTTTTAAAATTATAAAAAGGAAAGTAGGCCAATGCAAAAGTTTGGACACTGCATGGTTAGTACCTAGTAGCACCCCCTTTTGCAAGTATCACACCTTGCAAAAACTTTTTGTAGCCACACAAGAGGCTTTCACTTCTTGCTTGTGGGATTTTCATCCATTCTTCCACTATTGTGAGATTCCTGGGTCTCTTCCATCCTCTGCTATTTTGAGGTCTAGCCACAGATTTTCAATGATGATCAGATCAGGGGACTGTGAGGGCCACTGTAAAAATCTTCCACTTGAGCCTTTTGAGGTCGTCTGTTGTGAATTTTGTATTTAGGATCATGATACATTTGTAGAAGCCATCTTCTTTTCAACTTCAGCTTTTCTACAGATGGTGTTATGTTTGCATCAAGAATTTGCTGAAATTTCATTGACTCCATCAGGGCTGTGGAGTCGGAGTAAGTTTTGGTTGGAGTCGGAGTCGGTAGAAATGTACCGACTCCAGCTTTAAAAAAAAAATGTATTAATATTTCATAATTGAACTTTCATATGAATTTTATAAATGTTACTCAAATATATATGTTCTATCAAACTATGAACAACAGTGATAAGCAGTTCTGCTGGAGATAGAGACATTTCTTACTTCTTGTGTGTCACTGTTCTCCACTGCCCTTATCTAATCTTATACTTGGTTAACCTCATGCTGCCCCAACCCCCCTACTTACAATGTATGAAACTGAAAGTGAAAATGTATTGCAAATTCTTAGTAGTAAAGCTCCTCCTCTAGACTAGATCATACTTGGTGTGCGTCTTCCAAGCATCTCACAGCTGCCTGCTACTCAGAAGAGGAAGACTGTAAGAAGTATTATCCTTTCAACAAACTTTGCATCAGTTAACTGTGAGTACATGAGGAATAATAACAGTATTACTGACCACTATATCAGTTGTATGACCTGGCAATAATTTTGTACAATTGTTTTTAGGAAAAACAATTGTCATTTGGATTGTGAATGCAGAATTAAAAACCTGAGAATGTCAAAGAAGCATCACATTAAATCAGCTGTATTTGAACATTTCACCATCACTCAAGATAGAAAACATTATGTCTATCAGTGTATGACAAATGATCCAGACGAAAACAAATGCTGTGAAGCCAAGATGAGTGCATATTCAGGCAAAGATAAAAATGCTCCTACCAGAGCTTCTAATCTAAAGAGACATTTACAACGCTTTCATCCAGAAGTACTGAAAGCAGTGGATGAGAAAGACTGCATCCAAACCAATGAACCAGTGCCCAGCTCTTCCAGCCAAACAAAGGAGCAGAGAACTTTGCAGCCATCAGTTGCAAGATATTTTGTCAGTGACAGTTACTGTGACAATGACAGTAGATACATTTAAAAAACAGATCATAGAGCTTGTTGTAAAGGATAGTGTGCCTATTTCATTATTTTCACGACCAGCTTTTATGTGTCTGAATGGGGAAATGGCCCACAAGCTTGGTGTTTCTCTGGAGAGAGAGAGTATTAGAAAATTAGTAATCGAAGACGCTTTTAAACAAAAGGAAGAACTTAAAAAAACTCTCAAGGGACGCTTTCTGTTTCTTAAAATGGATGCCTGCACACGTCACAGAGTGAACTATTTTGCCATCAATGTCCAATTTGTTTGTGACAAAAATGAAATAGTTACCAAGACATTGGCAGTAAAAGACACCAAAGCTCATCACACCAGTGAGTTTCTCCAGGTCTTGGTGGAAAAGGTTCTGCAAGACTATGAACTTAAAAAAGAGCAAGTTCTTTCTGTCGTAACTGACAATGCTTCAAATATGATAAGTACTATTAAGCTAATGAATGAGAGTAATGATGGTGACCAGCAGCTAGAAGAACATTCTGGGTCCACAGACACAGAAATGTTTGAAATAGAGGAACACAGTATTGTAACTGAGGAGCAAACTGAAGTTGCTTCAGATGAACAGCAACATGATAGTTTAGATGATCTTGTTGAAACTGTGTCAATATGTTCTTTCATTCATCACATGCGCTGTGTTGTGCATACGCTACAGCTGGCTATAAGAGACAGTCTGCAAGAAGGACATGCTGCTGCACTGATTGGCAAGGTGAGAAAATTGGCTACTGTTGCCAGAACCCCTAAAGTTGACTCAATTTTGAAGAGACGTGCTGGAAAAGGGGCAGTTATTGATCAAGCCACACGATGGGGCAGTACTTACTTAATGATTCAGCGCTTGGTTGAACTGAAAACCTTTCTTGTAGACATGGCTAACCCTCAACTGACGCTAAATGAAAGTCAGTGGAATCAGGTGACTGAGCTGGAAAAATTGCTAGAGCACCCATTTACAGTGACTACAAAATTACAAGCAGAGGACTTAACTCCAGGTATTTTCTTAAAGGAGTGGAAGAACCTGATGTTTTGCCTGTCCCAAAGAGGAGGGTTAATTGCAAGTGGCATTGCTACATCAATGAAACGGAGAGAGGAGCTACTATTACAAAATAACATTCTTTTGGCAGCTGTTTATGTAGACCCAATGCATCAGATTCTTCTAGATGATCAACAGCTAAGTAAAGGAAAAGAAGCTCTGTTTGAAATAGCAGGAAGGATGAAAGGGTTGCAGAACAGTCAGGAGGAACAAGAAGAATTTGGTCGTCCTGCCACATCTTCACCCTCATCATCAACTGATGAAGAATTTAATTTAAAAAAATATTTGGATCACAAGGACCGTGCAAAGCATTCCCACATAGAAGAAGAGTCATCCCCATCAAGGAACACAGCCAGTACATTTCAGCAGAATTTTTCATGTGCACTAAAAGAAATTGAGAAATTTGACCGTTCATCAAAAATAACAGTGCAACAAGCGATTCCTCTGTATCCTGACATTGTCAGAGATGTTGCCCGAGTGGTTACTGCTTTGCCACAAACACAAGTTAGTGTAGAGAGGTTGTTCTCTGCTCTCAAAATAATTAGATCAGATTTGAGGGCATCCATGAAGGAAGATCTGACAGAGGCAATACTTTTTCTGAGGACAAATTTATAGATTTCTTCTTATTAACTGCATAAGTGTTTATTGCATATTTACTTACAGTTTATAAAAGTTTATAAAAGTTATTTGCTATATTCTAATTGTATTCTAATAAATGTAGTTTTTGCTCTAAGTGGTCTGCTTACTTATATGATGGTGAGAAACTGAATAAGCACGATGTTTAAATATTTTACAACAGTAAATTTGTGGTTATGAATTGGCCATTTATGAAGGAGTCGGAGCCGGAGTGGGAGCCTGATAAAATCCAGGAGTCAGAGTCGCAACTGTGGCTTACCGACTCCACAGCCCTGGAATCCATTCCTCCCTTTACTTGTGAAATGTTCCCCGTGCCATTGGCTGCAACACAACCCCAAAGGATGATTGATCCGTCCCCGTGCTTAATGGTTGGCGAGATGTTATTTTCCTGAAATTCTCTGCCCTTTTTCCGCCACACATACCTTTGATAATTGTGCCCAAAGAGTTTTATTTTAACCTCATCGGTCCACAGGACTTGTTTCCAAAATACATCAGACTTGTTTAGATGTTCTTTTGCATACTTCTGACGCTGAATTTTATGGTGAGGATGCAGGAGGCTTTCTTCTGCTGACTCTTCCATGAAGACCATATTTGTGCAGGTGTCTCTGAATAGTAGAACAATGTACTACAACTCCAGAGTCTGCTAAATCTTTCTGAAGGATTTCTGCAGTCAAGCGAAGTTCTGATTTGCCTCTCTAGCAATCCTATGAGCAGAACTCACTGAAATTTTGCTTGGTCTTCCAGGCCTTATATTGACCTCCACTGTTCCTGTTAACTGAAATTTCTTAACTTTATTTCACACTGAGGAAAGGGCAATATGAAAACACTTTGCTATCTTCTTATGGCCTTCTCCGGCTTTGTGCACCTCCCCCATTTTCATTATCTGAGTGCTAGACAGTTGCTTAGAAGAACCCATAGCTGCTGTTTTTGGCACAAGGTTAGGGGAAGCTGGGTTTTTATAAAGCTGTGAAATTTGCATCACCTGGCCTTTCCTAAAGATGATAGCGAACAAGTCATAACCCTAACAGGCTAATTAACATCTGACACCTTAGCCAAAGTTACCTGAGCATACATATCTCCAAGGGTGGCTAAACTTGTATTGTCTAACATAATAAGGAAATGTTTCATCTAACATTAGCCCCTTTAGAGATCATTTCATCTTCAACTTGCTTAACTGTTCACAATTACAGTAATTTTGACCAGGGGTGCCCTAACTTTTACAGACCACTGAATGTGCAAACGTTAAGAATTTACTGTAGACATTTCTGCACCAAAAATGCAGAATATAATACGTGCATTTTTCCCTATCCATTGGAATGTGTGAAAATGTGCTGGAGATTTTAACACTAGGACTACTGGACTCATGACCCCGACTAGAACTACTGAATGTAGTCATACTGACTTGTTTTCGTTTATTTTTAGTTTTATTTGTGGTTATTTATTAATAATTATTTTTTTTAATGTATTATTATTGTGAGATCCAACAGTAATGCTTTGGAATGTTTTCTTTCTGATTTTTCATATTTTTCTACAGGAAATAACAAAAGTAAACTAAGTAAAACAATAATAATAGACATTTTACAATCATTTATTATTAAAGTGCACACATATAAACAACAACTCAAGAACAACAAGCAGAGAAAATGACTACTAGGTCAGTCAGTGCTCCTTCTCCTCAGTACCTGAAGAAGGCCGTTGGGTCTATACCGGTTGTACTTCATAATAACGTTTTATTGAGATTCAGCTCCAATTCTACATTTTCCTTCTCCTCCTAAAAAGTACGGCATAATTGACCTTCTAAACATTTGTTGATTCGCATTTCAGGCATCGTCTTTCATTTACGGCGGTACATTGCCCACACAAAGACTTACGGCAAGTCATACAATAGCCAACAGATCTATTATTTTTGCATTTTTCTTTTATCTGGCAAAATTTTTTTTGAAGCATCACATCTGAAGATGTAGTCCTGGACATATATACAGTATATATTCAAAATAACAGCATACAATGATAATCACCAGTAACATATCCCTGCTGTTCTGTTCGCTACCACTATACAAATATAATGTTCGTTCATTTTTGACTGGACCTATAATCTTGATGTTTTAGCTAATTTATACATTTTTTCGCAGAATTATACTGCATGTGAACATGGTTGATCATATACAAAAGAAAAATGAAAAAAAAAACACGTAATTTTTATCGTTTTCGCGTCATAAACCATTACATTGCATTATTGCTATATTCATGCATATTGCCCATTTGCAGATAAACAAATATTCTTTCTAGCTGTAAACTATAACTAATAACATCAAGCTGTATGCAAATATAGTTTTTCCCCAAAAAAAATTGCTGCTTCACACTATACAGTACAAAATAATCGAATAATATGACAATAAAATGTTGTATCTGCTAGATACTTGTATGAGTTTTTTGAGCTCTTGTGTCTGCATGTGTTCTCTTTAGCTGAACTGAAAGTAAACTTACTATCCAGACCACTGTCTACTGCTAGGACCAGAGAAAAACAACACCCTTCTTTAGCATAAGATAAGAGCCTACAGTATTACAAACAAGCTCTTTTCAGTTCAGCATTACACAGTAATAGAACCAGGTAACACAAGGAAAATGTGAAAAGTTGACATCTGAATTGAACTACATCTATATGAACATCAGGGTAAATAAGATACAGTGAAAAAATTATGCACAAAACTTTACAGCAACATTTAGTGACAAAAGGACAGCAAAATATAGTAGGTAGTCAAAATGACTACCTTTAGTAGTTAAAGGTACATTTTTAAAAAAACGCGCAATTTTTTCCACCAAAATTAATTATTGTCACAAAATCTTTTTTCACATCCAATCTGAGGAAAAGTCACCGAGTCTCAAGCCGGAATTCTGAAAAATGTAGTCACAGAAGAGAAATAAAAAGTGCAAGTAGTCAAAATGACTATACCAGTAGTCCTAGTGTACTGCTTCAAATATGCAAGGACAAAATAAGCAAAGTGTGCATAAGACTTCAGAAATCTCATTCACATTGCTGGTTCTAGCAAATGCTTCAGTTTTTGTGGCAAAATTGCACTGAAAAGAGGGGACTAAAAAGTGGAAAATACTTAACGAGTGCACATACACATGAGGGGTTGGGCTGAACTTTGTGGTCAGAGATCAGCTGAGAGGAGCTCAGGAGAAGGAAGATAAGAGTATGTTCACATGGAGTTTTTACATGTGGATTTTTTTAAATGGATCCATATAAAAAAACTGCTCTAAATTCTCTGAGTAATTACTGATCTGGATCCTTAAGCGGATCCGCTTCAAACCCCATACCAAAATCCTCCATGTGAACACAACCTAAAGGTATGCACTTACATTTAGTATCTGCCGTAGATTTTTCTGCTCCAAAAACCCTTAGTAAAATATGCACGTTTTATGTGTTTTTACTTGCATTTTCCCCCCCCCATTTATTTGACTGGGTAAAAAACGCTGCAAAAATGCTGCAGAATTGAAAAAACACTTTCAAGGTTCAAAGCCATTACTAAGAACTGTACATATTTCTAGGTTGGAAATGCGTGGGATTTTTTGCTGCATGTCCAGTTTTTAAACTTGTGTGTTTTTCATATATTTTTAATGGATCATTAAAGCTCTTTTTTTCATTTGGAAAAATTCTAGATTGAGTGCTGGACAAGATTACGATTCATTCACAAGGAAAAGGACAGCAGCGTGTATGAGATTTCAGAAATCTCATTCACTTTGCCTGTACTGTAAATCGCTTCCGTTTGCAAAGTGTGAACAAGTCCTTGCAGTCATGAACAATAAATACAAGCCCCTACAAGTGTCCACAATCCGCAATTGTTCACCTAAAGGAAGTTGTAGTTACCATACATGTTTTTAAATTCTGTTTCAGCCAATGTACAGAGCGAGGATGGGGCTGAGTCAGCTATTTAAACAGTCAGCCCCTACACATAAATCTCTGGTCACGTGTCGACATGGGGATAGAAGCCCAAATTAAATATGGTGCTTGCATGCAAAACCTGTATAGGTTTACCTGTGTTGCCCAAGCTGTGCCTCTCCAGCTGTGGGTAAACTTGGCACATTGCCGAGCTTCCATTATAATTAATAGCCAGTCCCCCACATGACCATGTCTAATGAGGGTGCTACAGGGATCTAGAGAGCTCAGGGTGGGGGGAGAACACGTGGAACATGGTGAGCAAAAATTTACAGACACGCTGCAAAAACAAAACCAATCCAATGAATGGAACAGATTTCCACATTTCAACATGGCCTTAACGCTGGGTCTACGCAGTGACTTTGGCCACAACACAGGTCTCCTGGCTGGGGCTCGCTATGTGCCACAACTAAATCAGTGTCATTTAGGTGAGTAGAGTGACACTGCAACCCATAGGGTTGTAAAGCGTTGGGACTCAGATGGATTTTCTGCACATTGCTTTTCGGTACCCCAAGGGAAACCCCATTTACCTGCTTTACACTGTGATGAAACAGCAGCACATTTGGCCACGTGAAGTGTCGTGGCCAAAGTGACAGTCTAGCCCCAGTCTAAAGTGGTATTCCAGTCTCACTAAGAGGTGGCATAATGCCAGGAGGTGCCATCACTTACCTGGTTATTCTGGTTTGGCTCACGTCAGTGTCACAAGGTGAGTGGGGCCAGTGAAATATCGCACATTCATTCAGGCACCAATAGAGGCGGCACTTACACAGCAGAATAACCCTCTAATGATCGCTGTAGGTCTGATCTCTGGGACCCCCACCGATCCTGAGATTGAAGGTGCAGGCGCACTGTCACAGTTTTCCTATGCACATGGATATTCCTGGCCATTCACCCTAGAGCAACTCCACCTCAGAAAATGTGGAAGGATGCAGTTCCCTGTACATGTAGGAAGCCAGGAGCGCTGCTGTGCAGGGAAAAATGGTGAAAAGCACAAGTGCTGAATCAGCCCTGCAGTGGAAGCCCCCGAAACTGAACCTCCGCAGTCACCAAAAGGCTTGTCTAGTGCCAATTACTTCTGCCTCAGAAGGAAAGTAGCGCTAATGACCTTGTGCTGGCAGATAGCAGATACAATGGATTTATGATACCTGCCAATAGTACTTTTGTACTGGCACGCATCTGCCAACATGGCATCATCAGTGCCGCTCATCTTACAATGCAGAGGTGTTTGCCGCCTGACAAGTTATGGTATACCCCAGTGATACACCATCAGTTACTGACACAGGAACACCCCTTCAGCATACCCATATACATAAAATAGGTGGAAAAACTATTCTACGAGAGACCTTCTGTAAATGGCCATCTCACCAACGCTGCAGGGTCTTTTAAACCAGCCATGCATGTTCAGGGACACGGATGAGAACACTAGCCTCCATGTGAGACTGACAGTCCCATCACTGGGACCCTCCCCCCAACAATCGGATATGTGCATAAGTGATAAATGTTATTTGTGGCAAAACTTTCTATCGGCTGCCTCCTTAACTTACAAATTAAGACACATCAAAGGGGTTGTCCAGTCAAAACAAGTTATCACCCATCAGTGGGAATGGTGTTGGTCCAACTGCTGGGACCTACAACAACCTGAAAATCATGGAATTTTCATCACCGACAGTGATCTTTTATCCCGGTTACAAAAAAGAGCAGCAGGTCAAATGTTCGTTCCATTTTGTAATAGGGAAAAAGACTGAAAAATCAGAACGCAGTGAAGCGAGAGCACTGCCACTCCTTCCTAAAAGGGATAAAAGTGCACTGTTCTTCCAATCGGTGCAGGACCCAGTAGGCTGGGCGCCTATCGACCAACAAGTTATCACCTATCCTGTGGATAGCCAACAACTTGTTCAAATTGGGCAACCAAGAGGTTTACCATGATTTTGATGACATCGGTCATTGACATCTGACTGATGGAGGGACGACACCAGTCACCCTCATTAATCAGCTGTTTGATCTCAGATGTAAACGGTGTACAGAGGGGAACAACATGGCTCTAATAATGTGTAGTGGTCGTTGCCGCGTACTACAAATCTGTGGGATTCACATCTGTCCTCCGGCAGAGGGGACAGCAGCAGAATGGTGAGAGTGCCAAGTGCGGCCCCCCGCAAGATAAATCATCAATATAAAAATAGTGGGGGAGAGAAATTCATCAATGCAGGATCAGACTACACAGTAGTTATTTGTAGTCAGTAACCATGGACACACGGATCAGCATAGGATTCTTTTGTTTACGTTCATTCTAGACCCATCGGATCAATGAAAACAGAAAGGGAGGCACAATGTAGAGCGGACGTGGGGCGAAAGCCCAGCTCACGAACTTACTGGCAGAAATCATACATTGCAAAAGACCGATAAGGCTAAGTGCACACGTAGCAGAAAATTTCTGCTCAAAAACCTGACTCCCTTCCCAGAAACCGCGCCTTTTTTGTCTTCGTGTTTTCCGCACGTTTTTTGATGCGTTTTTTTCCGGCGCGTTTTCAAAACGCATTGAACTAGTCAGAAACGCGGAAAAATCCGCGAAATTAATGAGCATGCTGCGTTTTTTACCGCGATGCGTTTTTTTCGTGGTAAACGCACCAATATGCACAAAAAGTGCAAAATGCATAGAAATTAATGGGAAGCTTATTTTTAGCGGTTTTATTGGCAATACCGCTAAAAAAACGCTGTGTGTGAACACAGCCTTACAGACTGTGACAGCAAGCTCACTGATGGAGCCTCAGTAAGCTCATTCTACAGTCACAATAGACAGTGCAGCGCAGCACGGCGAGCTCACTGATCGAGTCTCAGCTCATTCTGCAGTCACAATAGACAGTGCAGCACAGTGAGCTCACCGATGGAGTCTCAGTTAGTTCATTCTGCACAGTGAGCTCACCGATGGAGTCTCAGTTAGTTCATTCTGCACAGTGAGCTCACCGATGGAGTCTCAGTTAGTTCATTCTGCACAGTGAGCTCACCGATGGAGTCTCAGTTAGTTCATTCTGCACAGTGAGCTCACCGATGGAGTCTCAGCTCATTCTGCATCACGAGCTCACTGATGGAGCCTCAGTTACTTCATTCTGCATCGCGAGCTCACTGATGGAGCCTCAGTTACTTCATTCTGCAGCCACAATAGACAGTGCAGCACAGTGAGCTGGAGTCTCAGTTAGTTCATTCTCCACAGTTAGCGCATTCTGCATTGCGAGCTCACTGATGGAGCCTCAGTTACTTCATTCTGCAGCCACAATAGACAGTGCAGCACAGCAGCTACAAGAAGCCAAATATTTAATGAAAACCAAATGAAAAAAATGATTGTTGCCTCCAAATCCAGGGAGTAAAGTAAGAAAAGTCTCCCCAAAGATGGAGAAGTATTACACAGGACGCCACCGACTAAGGCTGTGTGCACACGCTGCGGATTAGGTGCGGATTCATCCGCGCGGATTTTGTAAAATCCGCAGGTGAAACCGCAGGTCAAAAGACCTGCGGTTTTACCTGCGGATTGCTCTGCGGTTTTGCCCTGCGGTTTTCCATCTCCTCAAATGGAGGAGATGGCAAACAGCAGGGGAATCCACAGAAAGAATTGACATGTCAATTCTTTCTGCGGATTGAAAACCGCAGATAATCCGCGCGGAAAATTCCGCACCGTCTGCACTGCGGTTTTTGATTCCCATAGGGAATCATTGTACTGTACACCGCAGCAAAATCCGCAGCGTGTGCACACAGCCTAATAAGGGAGGCCATGCTGAGACCTGTAGTCCCAGCACAGAGTGTGAGGCTCAGGCGGACACGGCCACTCACCTGTGCGCACACCAGCATCACTCCGGGGCTCCGGTGTCCGCTCCTCACCAGCTGCAGCCCGGTACACACGGCTCCGGCACCGACCAGGCCCACTCCCGCCATACGAGTCACTCTCGGCGTTATCCGTATCCCTGGGCCCCCGAGGGCCACCAATTTACGAGCAAAACCAGAGAATCCCGTTCTCCACGCCGCCATCTTCCCGGAAGTGTCAGCTGTCACTGGCCGCGCAGCTCTCGCGCGAAGCAGTCAGCTGGTGCGTGACGTCACGGAGCTGGTCAGGTGGACGCTGCTGCCTGTGCTGCGCAGCCGCAGTCACTTACCGGCCGGCTGCGGAGCGGAGCGGGGGTTGCTCGGGCTGCTCCTCGGGGTCTGCGCTGTGACTGGTGCAGTGTGTGGGCAGCGGTGCAGTTACCAGTGCTGCACAACCCCGAGGACCCAGGGGTAACGCAGTGAGGAGAGGCCCTCTAATTACATATGTGTATATGGCTGTATAGTACAGGATTTTTTTTACACATTTTTGCACATTTTTAGACAAGTTTTTAAGGCTAAGTTCCCAGAATTAGCTTTTGGTGAGACTTTAATGTTGCAGATTTTCTGCACCCATTAAGTAGAATAGGTTACTTGCATTTTTTCCAAAAATCTGCAACATGAAAAGCTCTCCAAATATTGATTGTGAGAGCATAGACCAGGGGTGGGGAACCTTTTTTCTACCGAGGGCCATTTGGAATTTTATAATAGCATTTGGGGGCCGTATAAAATTATTAATAATGATAAGTGAGTATACTCGCTAGTAGTATTCATACATCTCACACATCTCACTATCTGTGCACTTGACCCGATCCCATCCCACTTCATCCCAAACCTCACCACAGTCTTCATCCCAACCCTAACCCATCTCTTCCACCGGTCACTAACAACTGGTGTCTTCCCCTCAAGCTTTAAACATGCTTCAATGACACCTATCCTCAAAAAGCCCTCTCTTGACCCATCCTCTGTATCTGGCTATCGCCCTATATCACTTCTCCCCTATGCCTCCAAGCTACTGGAACAACACGTCCATCTTGAACTATCCTCCCACCTCTCTTCTTGCTCCCTCCTTGACCGCTTACAATATGGCTTCCGGCCACACCACTCCACTGAAACTGCCCTAACTAAGGTCACCAATGACCTACTAGCCGCCAAGGCCAAGCGACACTACTCTGTCCTCCTCCTCCTGGACCTGTCGGCTGCCTTTGACACAGTGGACCATTCCCTATTACTACAGACTCTCTCATCTCTTGGTATCACAAACTTGGCCCTATCTTGGATCGCGTCATACCTAGCAGACCGGACATTCAGCGTCTCCCATTCGCACACCACCTCCTCACCGCGCCCCCTATCCGTCGGAGTCCCACAAGGTTCAGTCCTAGGGCCCCTGCTCTTCTCCGTTTACACCTTCGACCTCGGACAGGTCATAGAATCTCACGGCTTTCAGTATCATCTCTATGCTCCCTACTAAACAGAATCCCTCAATGTCTGTCTGCTATTTCATCCTTCTTCTTCGCTAGATTTCTAAAACTTAATATGGACAAAATAGAATTAATCATCTTTCGCCCATCTCAGGTGACCCCCCCAATGGACCTATCCATTAAAGTAAATGGCTGCCCACTCTCCGCCATCCACAACCTGAGTTCTCCGTACATCTGTGACCTAGTCTCCTGGTACTTACCTGCACGAAACCTCCGATCCTCACAAGATTTCCTTCTGTACTCCCCTCTTATCTCCCCTTCCCACAATCGCATACAAGATTTCTCCCGCGCATCCCCCCTACTCTGGGACTCTCTACCACAACATATCAGACTCTCGCCTACCATGGAAACCTTCAAAAAGAACTTGAAGACCTACCTCTTCCGACAAGCCTACAACTTGCAGTAACCACCGATCCACCAAACCGCTGCACGACCAGCTCTACTCTCGCCTACTGTATCCTCACCATCCGGTTGTAGATTGTGAGCCCTCGTGGGCAGGGTCCTCTCTCTCATCCTGTACCAGTCGTGACTTGTATTGTTTAAGATTATTGTACCTGTATGTATTATGTATACCCCTCCTCACATGTAAAGCGCCATGGAATAAATGGCGCTATAATAATAAATAATAAAAATACTCTTTGCTCCGGTTTTCCCGAGCATGCTCGGGTGTCCTCTCAGTATTTTGGCGTGCTCGGAAATTTAGTTTGTCGACGCATTTGCATGATTTGTGGCTGCTGGACAGCCTGAATACATGTGGGGATTCCTTAACAAACAGGCATTCCTCACATGTATTCAGGATGTCCAGCAGCCACAAATCATGTAAATGCGTTGACAAACTAAATCTCTGAGCACGCCAAAATACTCCGAGGACACCCGAGCATGCTCAGGAAAGCCAGAGCAACGGGCCTGAGGTACGGTGATTACCCTGCACACTGCAGCCGTTTCTCCAGTGCAGCCATCTCCCCAGTGCACCCGGTTCCCCAGTGCACCCATCTCAGTGCAGCCATCTCCTCAGTGCAGCCATCTCATCAGTGCACCCGTTTCCCCAGTGCAGCCATCTCCCCAGTGCAGCCATCTCCCTAGTGCAGCCATCTCCTCAGTGCAGCCATCTCCCCAGTGCAGCCATCTCCCCAGTGCACCCATCTCCCCAGTGCACCCATCTCCCTAGTGCAGCCATCTCCCTAGTGCAGCCATCTCCCTAGTGCAGCCATCTCCCCAGTGCACCCATATCCCTAGTGCAGCCATCTCCTCAGTGCACCCATCTGCCCAGAGCAGCCATCTCCTGAGTGCACCCATCTCCCTAGTGCAGCCATCTTCTCAGTGCAGCCATCTCCCCAGAGCACCCATCTCCCTAGTGCAGCCATCTCCCCAGTGCAGCCATCTACCCAGTGCATCCATCTACCCAGTGCAGCCATCTCCCTAGTGCAGCCATCTCCCCAGTGCAGCCAACTCCCCAGTGCAGCCATCTCCCCAGTGCAGCCTTCACCCCAGTGCAGCCATCTCCTCAGTGCACCCGTTTCCCCAGTCCAGCCATCTCCCTAGTGCAGCCATCTCCTCAGTGCAGCCATCTCCTCAATGCAGTCATCTCCTCAGTGCACCCATCTCCCTAGTGCAGCCATCTCCCCAGTGCAGCCATCTACCCAGTGCAGCCATCTCCCCGGTGCAGCCATCTCCCCAGTGCAGCCATCTACCCAGTGCAGCCATCTCCCCGGTGCAGCCATCTCCCCAGTGCACCCATCTACCTAGTTCAGCCATCTCCCCAGTGCACCCATCTCCCCAGTGCAGCCATCTACCCTGTGCAGCCATCTCCCCAGCGCACCCGTTTCCCCAGTGCAGCCATCTCCTCAGTGCACCCGTTTCCCCAGAGCACCCATCTCCCCAGTGCAGCCATCACCCTAGTGCAGCCATCTCAGTGCACCCGTTTCCCCAGTGTAGCCATCTCCCCAGTGCACCCGATTCCCCAGTGCAGCCATCTCAGTGGACCCATCTCCCTAGTGCACCCATGTCCTCAGTGCAGTCATCTCCCTAGTGCAGCCATCTCCCCAGTGCAGCCATCTCCCCAGTGCAGCCATCTACCCAGTGCAGCCATCTCCCCAGTGCAGCCATCTCCCCAGTGCAGCCATCTACCCAGTTCAGCCATCTACCCAATGCAGCAATCTCCCCAGTGCACCCATCTCCCTAGTGCAACCATCTCCCTAGTGCACCCATCTCCCTAGTGCAGCCATCTTCTCAGTGCAGCCATCTCCCCAGAGCAGCCATCTCCCCAGTGCACCCATCTCCTCAGTGCACCCATATCCCTAGTGCAGCCATCTCCTCAGTGCAGCCATCTACCTAGTGCAGCCATCTACCCAGTGCAGCCATCTCCCTAGTGCAGCCATCTCCCCAGTGCAGCCATCTCCCCAGTGCACCCATCTCCTCAGTGCAGCCATCTCACCAGTGCAGCCATCTACCCAGTGCAGCCATCTCGTCAGTGCAGCCATCTCCCTAGTGCAGCCATCTCCCCAGTGCAGTCATCACCCCAGTGCAGCCATCTTCTCAGTGCACCCGTTTCCCCAGTGCAGCCATCTCCCTTGTGCAGCCATCTCCCCAGTGCACCCATCTCCTCAGTGCAGCCATCTCAATGCAGTCATCTCCTCAGTGCACCCATCTCCCTAGTGCACCCATCTCCCTAGTGCAGCCATCTTCTCAGTGCAGCCATCTCCCCAGAGCAGCCATCTCCCCAGTGCACCCATCTCCTCAGTGCACCCATATCCCTAGTGCAGCCATCTCCTCAGTGCAGCCATCTACCTAGTGCAGCCATCTACCCAGTGCAGCCATCTCCCTAGTGCAGCCATCTCCCCAGTGCAGCCATCTCCCCAGTGCACCCATCTCCTCAGTGCAGCCATCTCACCAGTGCAGCCATCTACCCAGTGCAGCCATCTCGTCAGTGCAGCCATCTCCCTAGTGCAGCCATCTCCCCAGTGCAGTCATCACCCCAGTGCAGCCATCTTCTCAGTGCACCCGTTTCCCCAGTGCAGCCATCTCCCTTGTGCAGCCATCTCCCCAGTGCACCCATCTCCTCAGTGCAGCCATCTCAATGCAGTCATCTCCTCAGTGCACCCATCTCCCTAGTGCAGCCATCTCCCCAGTGCAGTCATCTCCCCAGTGCAGCCATCTCCCCAGTGCAGCCATCTCCCCAGTGCAGCCATCACCCCAGTGCACCCATCTACCTAGTGCAGCCATCTCCCCAGTACAGCCATCTACCCAGTGCAGCCATCTCCCCAGTGCACCCGTTTCCCCAGTGCAGCCATCTCCTCAGTGCAGCCATCTCCTCAGTGCACCCATCTACCTAGTGCAGCCATCTCCCCAGTGCACCCATCTCCCTAGTGAAGCCATCTCCTCAGTGCACCCGTTTCCCCAGTGCAGCCATCTCCCCAGTGCAGCCATCTCCTCAGTGCAGCCATCTCCCCATTGCACCCGTTTCCCCAGTGCAGCCATCTCCCTAGTGCAGCCATGTCCCCAGTGCAGCCATCACCCTAGTGCAGCCATCACCCTAGTGCAGCCATTTCAATGCACCCGTTTCCCCAGTGCAGCCATCTCCCCAGTGCACCCGTTTCCCCAGTGCAGCCATCTCCCCAGTGCACCCATCTCCTCAGTGCACCCATCTCCCTAGTGCAGCCATCTCCCCAGTGCAGCCGTCTACCCAGTGCAGCCATCTCCCCAGTGCAGCCATCTCCCCAGTGCAGTAATCTCCCCAGTGCACCCATCTCCCCAGTGCACCCATCTACCTAGTGCAGCCATCTCCCCTGTGCACCCATCTCCGTAGTGCAGCCATCTCCTCAGTGCACCCGCTTCCCAGTGCAGCCATCTCCCTAGTGCAGCCATCTCCCCAGTGTACCCATCTCCCCAGTGCAGCCATTACCCTAGTGCAGCCATCTCCGCAGTGCACCCGTTTCTCCAGTGCAGCCATCTCCCCAGTGCACCCGTTTCCCCAGTGCAGCCATCTCCCCAGTGCACCCATCTCCTCAGTGCACCCATCTCCCTAGTGCACCCATCTCCCCAGTGCAGCCATCTACCTAGTGCAGCCATCTCCTCAGTGCACCCGTTTCCCCAGTGCAGCCATCTCCCCAGTGCACCCATCTCCTCAGTGCACCCATCTCCCTAGTGCACCCATCTCCCTAGTGCGGCCATCTCCCCAGTGCAGCCATCTCCCCAGTTCAGCCATCTACCCAGTGCAGCCATCTCTTCAGTGCAGCCATCTCCCCAGTGCACCCATCTACCTAGTGCAGCCATCTCCCCAGTGCACCCATCACCCTAGTGCAGCCATCTCCTCAGTGCACCCGTTTCCCCAGTGCAGCCATTTCCCCAGTGCAGCCATCTCCCCAGTGCAGCCATTACCCTAGTGCAGCCATCTCCGCAGTGCACCCGTTTCTCCAGTGCAGCCATCTCCCCAGTGCACCCATCTCCTCAGTGCACCCATCTCCCTAGTGCACCCATCTCCCCAGTGCAGCCATCTACCTAGTGCAGCCATCTCCTCAGTGCACCCGTTTCCCCAGTGCAGCCATCTCCCCAGTGCACCCATCTCCTCAGTGCACCCATCTCCCTAGTGCACCCATCTCCCTAGTGCGGCCATCTCCCCAGTGCAGCCATCTCCCCAGTGCAGCCATCTCTTCAGTGCAGCCATCTACCCAGTGCACCCATCTACCTAGTGCAGCCATCTCCCCAGTGCACCCATCACCCTAGTGCAGCCATCTCCTCAGTGCACCCGTTTCCCCAGTGCAGCCATTTCCCCAGTGCAGCCATCTCCTCAGTGCAGCCATCTCCTCAGTGCACCCGTTTCCCCAGTGCAGCTATCTCCCTAGTGCAGCCATCTCCCCAGTGCAGCCATCACCCCAGTGCAGCCATCTCCCAAGTGCAGCCATCTCCCTAGTGCAGCCATCTCCCCAGTGCAGCCATCTCCCTAGTGCAGCCATCACCCTAGTGCAGCCATCTCCTCAGTGCACCCGTTTCCCCAGTGCAGCCATCTCCCCAGTACAGCAATCTCCCAGTGCAGCCATCTCCTCCGTGCAAACGTTTCCCCAGTGCAGCCATCTCCCTAGTGCAGCCATCTCCCCCCCGGCGCTCATTCTATACCCCCCAAGCGCCCATTGCCACCCCCGGCACTCATTCTCCACCCAGCCGCCACTGCTCTTTCTACCCCCCGCTGCCGCCGCTCTTTCTCCCCCTGGCTCACCGGTGGCTTGGACCGTCCAATCCCTGCCACAGCTTCTTCCTGTTTGTGTGTGAGCGGAGCGCTCCGTCACGTGGTACCGCTTATTAGGATCATGAATATGGGCGCCACGCCTATGTGAGAGGAGTTGCATCCATATTCATGATTTTAATGAGCGGTACCACGTGACTGCGCGCACTCACACAGGAAGAGCAGGAACATGGGAGCTGCAGCGCAGGCACGGCTGGAGGAGGCGAGCATGATCGGGGGGTGCAAATGGAAAATACGGCCCTGCTGAGCACAATACTGCCGCACCTGGAAAGTGGCTGCGGGTCGCACAACATGATATGGCGGGCCGTATACAGCCCGCTGACCGGACGTTCCCCACCCCTGGCATAGACTAGGGCCGTGTTCCCACGATGAGTTTTTGATGCTTATTTTTATTGCGTCAAACCGCAGCGTCTTCCAGTTCCAGCAAGTGTTAGGCATCGAGTTCCCGCCACTGCACAGAGGGAGTCTAAAGACATGTCCTCTGTGGTCTCCCATTTCTCTTCGTCTGGTTGCTCTTCCAGGCTCTGCTATTATACCATGCATGAGTCAGCTTCGAGCAGACGCTCCTGGGACTAAGTCCTGCTTTCCTCCTACTGAGCATGCCCGTGGTACGACCTCTCATTGGAGATCAGAGGTCACATGCTCAGGTCCTGTTGCTGCTATGATTGGACCACGAGAAAGGTCCCGGAAGGCTGCAACTATAAAAGGCTCACATAGCCGCCCAGCCATGTACTAATATAGCAAAAGATTAGACCATGTGTTGTGTGCATGTATGAATGTCTCTGGTGAATGACTCATTATGAAACCCCTACCCTTGGTACGCATGTGTTGTGCAGCCTAGCCTGTTAAGCGCCCAGGCCTAGGTGTAGGTAGAGGCAGAGTCAGAGACTGGAATCAGTGTCCACCGGTGGCTCTACACGCCACGGTGCATTTGTTCGACATTCCACAATAGCGTCTATAGTGGTGGCGTTCGCAGGTACGACGCCACACGCTCAGAAGGTCTAGAGGGACTCTGACCCCGTGTCCTTGGGGTAGAGTTCTGTGACCGCATTCTGTGCGCTCCCTTGCTGAGCTCTGTGAGTTTAAACAGACTCCAGCATTTATGTTCCGCGGTACTGGGGCTCTGTGACGTAACACAGTCCGCTCCTGTACACACCAGGTGACGATTAACCTGTGTGTGCTCTTTTATACCGCCGTATAGCATCCGCCATTACCAAGCAGCAGTTTACCACCTCTGCGTGGTGGACCCAGGGCTGCGAACGCACCCTATTATCATCTTTATTATTTGGTGCGTTCCGCCAGCCCTAACATTATATTAGCGCCAGGGTCTGGCTAGTAATGGCGGACGAACAGCGACTACAACGGTACATCCAGCAGCTGGAAGGTAGGTTGGCGGCTCTTGAGCACACAACAGTCATGGATGTTACCGCAGTAGCTGCTTAGGCTGCTAGCGTGGCTGCAGCTACTTTGTCCACTGCCATCCCTGTTCCGACATTATCCCGCCTCCCTCTGCCAGATAAGTTTTCTTGTGATAGCCAGTCATGTAGGGGATTCGTGTGCCAGTGTGCAATACACCTTGAGCTCCTGGCAGTGCGTTTCCCATCAGAGCGGGCCAAGATGGGATTCATAATATCCCTCTTGTCGGACATGGCGTTGGAGTGGGCCACGCCATTGTGGGAGCGTGACGATCGTGCGGTGCAGAGTGCTCCACAGTTTCTGAGCACTCTGAAACAGGTCTTTTTGGGACCTCGAGTCACCCACAATACGGCGCTCCAACTGCTGGCATCTACATAGGGTTCGTCCATGGTCAGCCATTTTGCCGTCCACTTCCGGACTCTCGCGTCTGAGTTGGAGTGCCCGGATAAAGTCCTCATTCCTGTTTTTTGGAGTGGACTTGTGGCACCCCAGAGGCTAAGTCGCGACAGAGGTACTGCACCTTCTCCTAAGGTGTGGTGCCCCACCATCCAGGTAAGTTGGAGACTCCTGACCACGCTCCAACACTCGCATCCCACACAATAGAGTAGTTCAGCAAAACCACATTGCGGCTCGTTGCCTAGAGAGAGGCAGAGCACCTTTGGTGGTTCCCTGCTTGGAACACTAAACGTGCTGGGAGGTGGGTGGAGTTTAGAACACATAAAAGAGCGGGATGGTTTAGGATTACAGGACAGTCGGTCAGTCAGTCAGTCAGTGAGTCAGTGAGTGAGGCTGAGAGAGGAAGCCACTCGGAGAGGAGTGGGGATCCCTGGAAGAGGGATGGAGGAAGGAGTGCTGCAGCTGCCTCAGTGATCTGAGCCAGCTGGCACGGGAAAGGAAAGAAGGAGAAAGACGTTGAACTGAAGCCTGAGCTTCCATAGGAGAGAAAGACAAGTACGGAACGTAGGCGTAAAAGGGAACGCAGAGGACGTGGGTTAGAGGAAGAACCCTGCCTAGAAGTTCTAAGCGCAAGGCCGGGGCCCGGTCCCCGAGGTTGTATGGACACTAATGGTTCTGCAGCAGACACCAATGGAGTAGTGGGCTGTAAATGCACTACTCCCATCTAAGACTTGAGGGCACAACAGCAACGCGGATAGAGAGCCGGGACTTAGGAGAAGAGAGTCCCCGAAGCAGGCTACAGCTGTCTGCGGTGCAAGTAGAGTTCTTGGGAACATCTGTTAGGAGGAACTCCAGTGTAACTCAGTACTAGGAGATCTTCACACTTAAAGGCGCTATAGAGGAGACGTTCAGGAAAGGCACATAAGTTGGCGGAGTGTGGAAGGGAGCATTCCATCTTGCCTGAAGTTTGACTGAGTCCCTGACCCGGAGGACACGGCACAGAAGTGGGCACTACAGACTGTGAGTAAAGCTTTGGAACTACATGCCCTGGTGTCCTCCATTCCTTCCTGCGTCCGTCCGCCTGGCACTGCTACATCCCCTGCGCCAAACACTACACCATCTAAGTGTCTCCACATCTACACTGCCCTGGGACAACAGCCCTGCCTGTGGAGGGCTATACCATCCTTGCTGCACCACACCATCTGTCCCAGAGGATCTGTCTGCAGCGTCGGCTTAACACCTCCCTTGCCGAACACCACAGGTGGCGTCACGAACTATTCATCTAACTACATTCTACCATTCACAACATCCCCCATTCATTGGGCACCCAGGGCCACGGTCCGGGTCACCGCTGCTGTGACACGTCCCGCCGATACTGGCCCGGTACCGAGTACCCCACAGCCCTGGGAGGGCGACCCAGACTGGCTGACCATGTGAAGGATGCTCTGGCCACCGGGGAGATTCCCGCCACACTGGAGGAGCTTATAGCAGTTTCTACTCGCATTGACCTTCGTTTTACGAGCGAGGGTTGGAGCGAGCCCAGTGTAAGCAGAGGTTTCGGCTGGCTCCCACCTTCGCCGAACCTCTGGAATCTCCTGGCCAGGTGTCCGAATCACATGATGCCATAGAGGTGTCTCGAGCGGTTCTAAGTCCCGGACCGCTCGTGCACACATGGTTTGTCACATCTGCCAGCAGTCAGGACATCTCGCCTCCAGATGTTCTCGGCGTTTGGAAGAACGTCCTCGTTTAGTGTCCTTAGGAGCTGGATCACTAGACGCAGCGGCGCCTTCTTCTAAACTGACATTTAAGGGGACAATTAATCTTGGCCCATCCACCCATATGGTAGAGCTTTGCGTGGATTCGGGGGCAGAGGGCAACTTCATGTCTTCTATGTTCGCCCGACGGCATGCAATTCCATTAGTTATGGTCGCCAAGCCAGTGACCATGCGGGTGATAAATGGGTTGACACTACCATCACAGATAACCCATCAGACTGTCCCTTTTACTTTATCAATGTGTCCTTCCCATCAGGAGATCATCTCCCTGCTTGTGATCCCCGAGTGAATTGATGAGGTGCTCTTAGGGATGCCGTGGTTACGTTATCATTCCCCTCATATAGAGTGGTCCTCAGGGAGAATTCTGGGATGGAGTAAATCCTGTGTTGGTCGATGTCAGAAAGAGTCCAGGTTACTACTGTTGAGGTACCCGCAGATCTTTCCTCTCTTCCCAAACACTATTGGTCCCATGCGGACTTGTTCTCCAAGAGGGCGGCAGAGACTCTTCCGCCTCTTCGCCCCTATGACTGCCCTATTGACCTCTTGCCTGGTGCTGAGCCTCCACGGGATCAAGTTTATCCTCTCTCTCCCAGAGACGGAGGCAATGTCTCAGTACATCCGGGAGAATCTGGCAAGAGGCTTTATTAGAAAGTCAGTGTCACCTGAAGGGGCGGGGATTTTCTTTGTGCAGATGAAGAATGGAGAACTACGGCCGTGCATTGACTACAGGGGTCTTAACGACATCACCGTTAAGAATAAGTACCCTCTGCCCCTGATATCATAGCTTTTTGATAGGTTGCGGGGAGCGAGAGTATTTTCCAAGCTTGATCTGCGGGGTGCTTACAACCTGATTCGCATCCGTGAGGGGGACGAATGGAAGACAGCATTTAACACCAGGGATGGGCACTATGAATACCTGGTGATGCCCTTTGGGTTCTATAATGTTTCTGCCGTCTTCCAAGACTTTGTGAATGACATCTTCGGGGACATGCTCACCACCTTGGTTGTAGTCTGGATGATATCCTCATCTACTCTCCAGATATAGACTGCCACCGGAGAGATGTTTGCAAGGTCTTCAATCTTTTATGGGCAAACTCCCTCTACGCCAAGTTGGAGAAGTATGTGATTGAGCAGTAGTGATGGATTGGCAGGAGCCTCATTCCCTCAAAGCGATGCAGCGCTTTATGGGATTTATTAACTTCTACCACCAATTTATTCAGCACTTCTCGACTTTGGTAGCTCCCTTGGTTGCCCTCACCAAGAGGGAGTGAATCCTAAATTGTGGTCAGAGGAGGTCTCCAAGGACTTCCTCTCCATTAAGTCTCTCTTCGCTAGCGCTCCCATTTCACATCACCCCAATGTGGATAAACCATTTATTTTAGAGGTGGATGCTTCGTCCGTCGGTGCCGGAGCAGTCCTGTTTCAAAAGGACTGACTGGGATGATTTAGCGAATCCTGCTTTGAGCAGGAGGTTGGACCAGATGGCCCAGGAGGTCCCTTCCAACTCTACGATTCTGTGATTCTAGGATGCTCAAGGTCGGAAGCATCCTTGCTTCTTTTCCAAGACCTTCTCACCGGTGGAGAGGAACTACTCTATTGGGGACAGGGAGTTGCTAGCCTTGAAGTTGGCCTTTTCTGAATGGAGACACCTCCTGGAGGGGGCTCGCTATCCCTTCCAAGTCTATACTGACCACAAAAATTTAGTTTATTTACAAACCGCCCAGCGGCTAAATTCTCGCCAGGCTAGATGGTCCCTGTTCTTCTCCCGATTCCATTTCACCCTCCATTTTCTCTCCCGGGAGTAGAACATTCTGGCCTACGCTCTCTCCCTCTCCATAGTGTCATCGCAGGAGGAGCCTCGGTTAATTGTCCCTTCAGAGAGCCTGAGAACTGTGGGCCTGGTTTCGCTAGAGTCTGTGCCCCCAGGCAAGACTTTCGTTCCACCTAATTTGCAACTGGAGGTTCTCTCTTGGGCTCACTCGTCCAGGATGGGTGGACATTTTGGGACCAAGAGGACATCTGAGCTCCTGGCGAGGACGTACTGGTGGCCGCATATGGCCCGTGATGTTGGAGATTATATTCGGGCGTGTGTCTCCTGCGACAAGAATCGTTCTCCTCGGCAACGGCCTGCTGGGTTACTTCACTCTCTGCCGGTGGCAGACAAGCCCTGGGAAATGGTCGGGAGGAACTTCGTGGTGGGCTTACCCAAGTCTCATGGCTGCACCATTATCAGTGTAGTCACTGACCATTTCTCTAAAATGGTGCACCCGGTGCCTCTCCCTCAGGTCCCTTCTGCATGGGCCTTGGCGGCGTTGTTTATAAAGCATGTTTTCCGCCTACACGGTATGCCAGACAAAATTGTCAGCGATCGGAGTCCCTAATTTGCGTCTCGGTTCTGGAGAGAGCTTTGTAGGCTACTCAGCATTGAGCTAAATCTCTCTTCAGCTTACCATCCCGAGACGAATGGGTTGGTAGAGAGGGCCAACCAGACCCTGGTCACGTACCTGCGACATTTTGTTTCGGCCAGGCAGGATAACTGGGCGTCCTTGCTACCGTGGGCAGAGTTTGCGCTGAACAACGCCATAGCCGACTCCACCGGCAAACCCCATTTCTCCTTACTTATGGTCTGCATCCGCGGGTTCCTGTGCCAATGCCTGTGTCTTCCACCGACTCTAGGGTGGCAGACTGGGCGGTAGAGGTACGATTTGGGACCGCACACAGGATGCCATCCAGGCCTCCAAGGAGAAGATGAGGGTTTCCGCCGATGCTCACCGGCGCCCCGCTCCGACCTTTGCTCCTGGCGACCTAGTGTGGCTCTCCGCCCGTAATATCAGGCATGCTTGTTGAGTCCACTAAGTTTGTGCCTCACTTTATAGGTCCCTTAAAGGTCCTGGAGCAGATTAACCCTGTGGTATATCGCCTGGCTCTTCCTACACGCCTCGGTATCACCGACACCATTCATGTGTCCCTCCTAAAACCTGTTCACATGTCCCGATTTTCCGAGTCATCTGCTGGGACATCGGGCTCGTCTTCGGACGATTATGGGGTGAACGCTATTGTCGGGTGCAAGATGATACAAGGTAAAAAGTACTACCTGGTGGACTGGAAGGGTCATGACCCAGAGGACAGGACCTGGGAACCTGTAGAACACATTCGTGCTTCTCAGCTCATTGCAGCTTTTGAGCAAAGCGAGGCCCAATGAGGGAGGGGGCCTAGGAGGGGGGGTAATGTTAGGCGTTGAGTTCCCGCCACTGCACAGGGGGAATCTAAAGCCATGTCCTCTGCGGTCTCCCATTCCTCTACGGCCGCAGAGGTTCCTGCCAGCAGAGACGTCAGTCCCAGCGTCTTGCCCGGGCTAATGCTAGGCGTCTGGTTGCTTTTCCAGGCTCTGCTATTATACCATGCATGAGTCAGCTTCGAGCAGACGCTTCTGGGACTAAGTCCTGCTTTTCTCCTACTGAGCATGCCCGTGGGACGACCTCTCATTGGAGATCAGCGGTCACATGCTCAGGTCCTGTTGCTGCTCCAAATGGACCACCAGGAAGGTCCCGGAAGGCTGCAACTATAAAAGGTTTGCATGGCCGCCCGGCCATGCGCTAATATTAAAAAAAGATTAGACCATGTGGAGTGAGTGTTGTGTGCTTGTATGAATGTCTCTGGTGACTGTCTCTGGTGAATGACTCATTATGAAACCCCTACCCTTGGTACACATGTGTTGTGTAGCCTAGCCTGTTAAGTGCCCAGGCTTAGGTGTAGGCAGAGTCTGAGACTGGCATCAGTGTCCACTGGTGGCTCTACACGCCATGGTGTACTTGCTAGCATCTATAGTTGCATCCGCAGGTGCGACGCCGCACGCTCAGTAGGTCTAGAGGGACTCTGACGTGTCCTTGGGGCAGGATTCTGTGACCGCATTCTGTGCGCCCCCTTGCCGTGCTCTGTGAGTTTAAATAGACTCCGGCATTTATGTTCCGCAGTAGTGTGGCTCTGTGATGTAACACAGTCCGCTCCTGTACACACCGGGTGACGATTAACCTGTGTGTGTGTGTGTGTTCTTTTATACCGCCATATATCATCTACCATTACCAAGAGAAGTTTACCACCTCTGCACCGTGGACCACGGGCTGCGAACCCACTCTATTATCATCTTTATTTTTTGGTGCGTCCCGCCAGCCCTAGCAACAAGTTCAAACAAATAGGGTCCCCCTTATTTTTGATAACCAGCAATGGTAATGCAGACAGCAGTAGGTTTATATTATCAGACTGGGAAGTCTGGTTATTGGACCCTTCTCAGCCTAATAATACAGCCTGCAGTCACCTCAGAAGTGGCGCGTGACATTAGATGTGCCAGTTCTGGCTCTTAGCCTGGCTCTTCTCAATTGCCCTGGTGTGGTGGCATCAGTGGCGGATTATAATGAGGTCAATTTGGGCAGTTGCCCCGGGCCCAGTGGGGTTAAGGGGCCCACAGCCCAGGCCAGTAAATTGCCCCATTATAATCCGCCACCGCGCAGGGCCGGATTATAGGCAGGGCAGGCGGGGCATCAGCCCCGGGGCCCCCACCACAAGAGCTTCTAAGGGGGCCCCCACCACATTCCT
Organism: Dendrobates tinctorius; assembly: GCF_039654945.1. NCBI lineage: Eukaryota > Metazoa > Chordata > Amphibia > Anura > Dendrobatidae > Dendrobates > Dendrobates tinctorius. The sequence goes on along the minus strand of NW_027361743.1, from coordinate 18,445,681 downwards.
GCTGGCTGCTGCAATGGCACTCCATCTTCTCCCCACCTAAAAGTGAGTGACCGTGGGGGCGGCATTATGTGCTCTGCTACCAGCAGCATCTACAAGTAGCGTGAACGCTGATGCTGCTGGTAGCGTGCAAAGGCTTGTGATGAGATCACAGGAGGTAAGGTGTCAGGGCCCCCGATCATGTGACCCCTGTCTCCTCCCCTCCTGTGACCTCATCACAGGTCCTGTGCGCACAGCACAGAGCACTGAGAGCAGCCATGTATGTGGAGTGCGGCTCTGCGGGTGGAGGTCGGTGCTGGAGGCTCCATTATTCTCTATGTGGAGTGCGGCTCTGCGGGTGGAGGTCGGTGCTGGAGGCTCCATTATTCTCTATGTGGAGTGCGGCTCTGCGGGTGGAGGTCGGTGCTGGAGGCTCCATTATTCTCTATGTGGAGTGCGGCTCTGCGGGTGGAGGTCGGTGCTGGAGGCTCCATTATTCTCTATGTGGAGTGTGGCTCTGCGGGTGGCGGTCGGTGCTGGAGGCTCCATTATTCTCTATGTGAAGTGTGGCTCTGCGGGTGGAGGTCGGTGCCGGAGGCTCCATTATTCTCTATGTGGAGTGCGGGTGGAGGTCGGTGCTGGAGGCTCCATTATTCTCTATGTGGAGTGCGGCTCTGCGGGTGGAGGTCGGTGCTGGAGGCTCCATTATTCTCTATGTGGAGTGCGGCTCTGCGGGTGGAGGTCGGTGCTAGAGAATAATGGAGCCTCCAGCACCGACCTCCACCCGCAGAGCCGCACTCCACATAGAGAATAATGGAGCCTCCATGTGGAGTGCGGCTCTGCGGGTGGAGGTCGGTGCTGGAGGCTCCATTATTCTCTATGTGGAGTGCGGCTCTGCGGGTGGAGGTCGGTGCTGGAGGCCCCATTATTCTCTATGTGGAGTGCGGCTCTGCGGGTGGAGGTCGGTGCTGGAGGCTCCATTATTCTCTATGTGGAGTGCGGCTCTGCGGGTGGAGGTTGGTGCTGGAGGCTCCATTATTCTCTATGTGGAGTGCGGCTCTGCAGGTGGAGGTCGGTGCTGGAGGCTCCATTATTCTCTATGTGGAGTGTGGCTCTGCGGGTGGAGGTCGGTGCTGGAGGCCCCATTATTCTCTATGTGGAGTGCGGCTCTGCGGGTGGAGGTCGGTGCTGGAGGCTCCATTATTCTCTATGTGGATTGTGGCTCTGCGGGTGGAGGTCGGTGCTGGAGGCTCCATTATTCTCTATGTGGTGTGCGGCTCTGCGGGTGGAGGTCGGTGCTGGAGGCTCCATTATTCTCTATGTGGAGTGCGGCTCTGCGGGTGGAGGTCGGTGCTGGAGGCCCCATTATTCTCTATGTGGAGTGCGGCTCTGCGGGTGGAGGTCGGTGCTGGAGGCCCCATTATTCTCTATGTGGAGTGCGGCTCTGCGGGTGGAGGTCGGTGCTGGAGGCTCCATTATTCTCTATGTGGAGTGCGGCTCTGCGGGTGGAGGTCGGTGCTGGAGGCTCCATTATTCTCTATGTGGAGTGCGGCTCTGCGGGTGGAGGTCGGTCCTGGAGGCTCCATTATTCTCTATGTGGAGTGCGGCTCTGCGGGTGGAGGTCGGTGCTGGAGGCTCCATTATTCTCTATGTGGAGTGGGGCTCTGCGGGTGGAGGTCGGTGCTGGAGGCTCCATTATTCTCTATGTGGAGTGGGGCTCTGCAGGTGGAGGTCGGTGCTGGAGGCTCCATTATTCTCTATGTAGAGTGTGGCTCTGCGGGTGGAGGTCGGTGCTGGAGGCCCCATTATTCTCTATGTGGAGTGTGGCTCTGCGGGTGGAGGTCGGTGCTGGAGGCTCCATTATTCTCTATGTGGAGTGGGGCTCTGCGGGTGGAGGTCGGTGCTGGAGGCTCCATTATTCTCTATGTGGATTGCGACTCTGCGGGTGGAGGTCGGTGCTGGAGGCTCCATTATTCTCTATGTGGATTGCGGCTCTGCGGGTGGAGGTAGGTGCCGGAGGCTCCATTATTCTCTATGTAGAGTGGGGCTCTGCGGGTGGAGGTCGGTGCTGGAGGCTCCATTATTCTCTATGTGGAGTGGGGCTCTGCGGGTGGAGGTCGGTGCTGGAGGCTCCATTATTCTCTATGTGGAGTGCGGCTCTGCGGGTGGAGGTCGGTCCTGGAGGCTCCATTATTCTCTATGTGGAGTGCGGCTCTGCGGGTGGAGGTCGGTGCTGGAGGCTCCATTATTCTCTATGTGGAGTGGGGCTCTGCGGGTGGAGGTCGGTGCTGGAGGCTCCATTATTCTCTATGTGGAGTGGGGCTCTGCAGGTGGAGGTCGGTGCTGGAGGCTCCATTATTCTCTATGTAGAGTGTGGCTCTGTGGGTGGAGGTCGGTGCTGGAGGCTCCATTATTCTCTATGTGGAGTGGGGCTCTGCGGGTGGAGGTCGGTGCTGGAGGCCCCATTATTCTCTATGTGGATTGGGGCTCTGCGGGTGGAGGTCGGTGCTGGAGGCCCCATTATTCTCTATGTGGAGTGCGGCTCTGCGGGTGGAGGTCGGTGCTGGAGGCTCCATTATTCTCGATGTGGAGTGGGGCTCTGCGGGTGGAGGTCAGTGCTGGAGGCTCCATTATTCTCTATGTGGAGTGCGGCTCTGCAGGTGGAGGTCGGTGCTGGAGGCCCCATTATTCTCTATGTGGAGTGCGGCTCTGCAGGTGGAGGTCGGTGCTGGAGGCCCCATTATTCTCTATGTGGAGTGTGGCTCTACGATTCGTGACCCCCGTCACGTGACGAGGGGGGCCCACAGAGTCTGAACTGCCCCGGGCCCTGGCTACCCTTAATCCACCCCTGGGTGGCATTCAGGGTAATTGTAGCTGGGGTTGATGATAGCTATCTGTGATTTGTCAAAAATCACAGCTGGCATCAAGCCCCGGGGTTAGTAATGGAGATGGGTCCATCAGAGGCACCCCCATTACTAAGCCAGTAATCAAAAATAAAATCACACACAGAAAAAAAAACGTTATTTGAATAAAGACTCCCCGAATCTGGCTCCGGCGACTGTGAATAGCAGTTTAGTGACAGCTATTCACAAGAGCCGGATAGTGACTACAACGCTCATCTGGGTCTCGCAGAGCGCGTCATAACCAGCGACGCTATAGCAAAGAGAACAGGTATTTTATCAAAATTACACCTAACAGTCCTGAACGTGATAAGTCACTGAAATGATGTTCTCTGCCCCTACACTGTGCTGCTCTCGGATTACATGGCAAAAACCTGCTGACAGATTCATTTTCAAGATTTATTCTCATGCTCTTTAGTAGGTAAAATTCTAACATATTTATATAAAGCAAGCAACTTTGAAATTAACTTATTAAAAATCCTCTCCATCCTCAAGGGTGGTGGGATTTTTAATTTTATTGTTTACTGCTCATTGCCTAGATTTCCCGCCACCTCTGCAGTGGATCAGTGGAGACCGAATATGCCCATTGCTTTCAACCTCTTATTTTATTGAACTTCTTAAAATTGCTCAAAAACTCCAGAATCACTGGAGTGCACTATTTGCTCCTGATCCTGGACACCTTCACTGCCAATGCGCTTCTCTGATGCTGTAGAGGCAAAGCTGCCTGCTATAGCAGGATGATACCGCTCAGTGGTGTAACTAGAGTCCAGTAGGCCGTGGTGCAAAATTTGGACCTGGGCCCACCCTGCGTGTTGGTCAGATGTATAGGCCCTTGTATTGTTTTAAATCATAAAAAGACATACGCGTTGCACTCCCCCTTTATATATAGCAATGCCTCCCAGGCTGTAGTAATATCCTTCATCCTGGGCCTCTTCCAAGTATGTATGTCCCCCATCCTGGGCCTCTTCCAGGTATATATGCCCCCTATCCTCGGCCCCTTTCTGCTATATATGGTATATATGTCCCCCATCCTGGTATTCATGCCCCCATCCTGGGCCACTTCCTGGTATATATGTCCCCCATCCTGTTATTCATGCCCCCCATCCTGGGCCCCTTCCTGGTATTCATGCGCCCCATCTTGGGCCTCTTCCTGGTATATGTGCCCCATCCTGGGCCCCTTCCTGGTATATATGTCGCCCATCCTGGTATTCATGCCCCCCATTCTGGGCCCTTTTCTGGTATATAAGTCCCCTATCCTGTTATTCATGCCCCCCCATCCTGGGCGCCTTCCTGGTATACTGTATATGCCCCATCCTGGGCCCCTTCCTGGTATATATGTCCTTCATCCTGGGATTCATACCCCCATCCTGGGCCCCTTCCTGGCATATATGCCCCATCCTGGGCCCCTTCCTGGTATATATGCCCCATCCTTGGCCCCTTCCTGGTATATATGTCCCCCATCCTGGAATTCATGCCCCCCATTCTGGGCCCCTTCCTGGTATATATGTCCCCCATCCTGGTATTCATGCCCCCCATCCTGGGCCCCTTCCTGGTATATATGTCCCCCATCCTGGTATTCATACCCCCCATCCTGGGCCTCTTCCTGGTATATGTGCCCTATCCTGGGCCCCTTCCTGGTATATATGTCCTCCATCCTGGGATTCATGCCCCCCCATCCCGGGCCCCTTCCTGGTATATAAGCCCCATCCTGGGCCCCTTCCTGGTGTATATATCCCCCATCCTGGGATTCATGCCCCCCATTCTGGGCCCTTTCCTGTTATATATGTCCCCCCATTCTGGTATTCATGCCCCCCATCCTGGGCGCCTTCCTGGTATACAGTATATGCCCCATCCTGGGCCCCTTCCTGGTATATATGTCCTCCATCCTGGGCCCTTTCCTTGTATATATGCCCCATCCTGGGCCCGTTCCTGATATATATGCCCCGTCCTTGGCCCCTTCCTGGTATATATGTCCCCCATCCAGGTATTCATGCCCCCCATCCTGGACCCCTTCCTGGTATATATGTCCCTTCCTGGTATACATGTCCCCCATCCTGGTATTCATGCCCCCATGCTGGACCCTTTCCTGGTATATATGTCCCCCATTCCTGGTATTCATGCCCCCCATCCTGGGCCCCTTCCTGGTGTATATGCCCCTTTCTAGTATATACAGTATGTCCTCCATCCTGGGCCCCTTCCTGGTATATATGTCCATTTCTGGCATATATGTCCCCCATCCTGGTATTCATGCCCCCCATCCTGAGCCCCTTCCTGGAATAAGTGTATAGGCCCCATCCTGGGCCCATTCCTGGTATATATGTCCTCCATTTTGGGATTCATGACTCTCATCCTGGGTTCCTTCTGGGTATATCTTCTCCCATCCTGGGCCCTTTCCTCGTGTGTATACCCCCCATCCTAGGTTCCTTCCGGGTACACAGTGGGGAAAATAAATATTTGATACCCCGCCGATTTTGCAAGTTTTCCCACCTACAAGGAACGGAGAGGTCTGTAATTTTTGTTGAAGGTACACTTCACCTGTGAGAGACAGAATCTAAAAGTAAAGACATCACTGCCGTGCGCCTCCTGCCAATGTCAGCTGCTGGCCTCTGATTAGCCGGCAGCATGTATTGCAGTTCAAGGACCAGGCTTGTTGCTGTGCCGCACTACATTTCAGCTGAATGTGCAGTCTCGGACACACGTCCAGTTGAAATAAGGCCCAGTCACGACCGTGATCCTTATGTTCCTAATGCCGCTAGTTTGCACTGTCAAGCAGTAGTGCAGAACCCTGTGGGAAGCGAGATATCTGGAGACTGATGAGACAACTCCTTATTATACTCCACTCCTAGCTTAGGATATAATAGTGCACCAAAAACTGCAGTGTGTGATTCCAGCCTTAGGGATTCTCATGTCCAGGATCCATGCTCACGGCATGGCATTGTGAATGAGCCCTAAGGCTACAACATGCCGCATCTCCAGTATAAAACTGAAGGTAGAATACACAGGATCACACAGTGGAAAATAAATTGTAGGGAAGGCTCACAAACTACGCCTCTGCCGAGACATGATATGACAGAGAGCTCCCACAACAGTCTCAAACATGTCAGCTCGCACTGTGTGATACATGATGCACGGCAAGTTCCAGGCCCTGATTAATTTCAGAGACGTGGATACGGTAACCAGCATCAACGGATAAAGGAATTGGGCTTTATTATCTTCATATTAAAAACAGTATCACTATGTGACGCATTTCAGGCTATTTCAGCCCATAGTCATAATTACAAGTTTGGAACAGTTTGTATTTAAGACAAAGGATTGTAATAGCCTGAAACGCGTTGCATAGTGATACTGTTAGGAATATCTTCCCCGGAGATGTGACGCTGTGTCTCCCGGTTGCAAAGCAGCGCAGGATGCTGCCTTGTCTGGTGTTAGCCAGTGGTGGAATGTGTCTACCGTGCTATACAGATAAGCAGGGAGTGGCTCCCAGGACATGACTAGGAGGAATGCATCATCTGATTTTTTTATCATTAGCATTGGGCTGACTTTATAAGGCCTGCTCCTATCAAGTCCAGTGCTGTTTTTATTCAGTTCCCTTGAGTAGGTGTACGGTGTGTGCTTCCTGGTTGAGCACTGGTTGCTTCACAGTAGCTGCTAATGGCCGTTATTGGTTCTTCTTTATTAGCTACTAACTGAAGAGCCCGGCGTTGCCTGGGCATAGTAACCAACTGTGGTTAGTTATAACAAATTATAATGATTATAATGCACATAAAAACTGTGCATCTAATCCTATCCTGTATGATACTGACTGCTGAGCCGTGTATCTAATCCTATCCTGTGTGATACTGTCTGCTGAGCCGTGTATCTAATACTTTTCTGTGTGATACTGTGTACTGAGCTGCACATCTAATCCTATCCTGTGTGATGCTGTCTGCTGAGCCGTGTATCTATTCCTATCCTGTTTGATACTGACTGCTGAGCCGTGTATCTAATCCTATCCTGTGTGATACTGACTGCTGAGCTGTGTGTCTAATCCTATCCTGTGTGATACTGACTGCTGAGCTGTGTATCTAATCCTATCCTGTGTGATACTGACTGCTGAGCTGTGTATCTAATCCTATCCTGTGTGATACTGACTGCTGAGCTGTGTATCTAATCCTATCCTGTGTGATACTGACTGCTGAGCCGTGTATCTAATCCTATCCTGTGTGATACTGCCTACTGAGCCATATGTTTAATCCTCTCCTGTGTGATACTGACTTCTGAGCTGTGTATCTAATCCTATCCTATGTGATACTGACTGCTGAGCCGTGTATCTAATCCTATCCTGTGTGATACTGGGCTCCTCCTGCAGTCTGTGTCAGAGGGTGGTCTGTGTTGGCACAGTAATAAATTGTGTTATTTCCAGCTTTACAGATGGACGATAACACCATAGAAATGATAAGAATAATAGGCCTCAGTTACCACTACTGTCTACAAAGAAAACTGTCGCTGATAGCAACCAATCACAGCTCATTTTTCATCTTTTAAACAGCTCTGGGACAGCGTGGCGAGTTTTGAGTGGCGACTTTTGTGTTTGGACTGTTGTGGCGAGGTTGGTGTATGTGTGGTGAAATGTGTGCTGAGGGTGGTATATGTGGTGAAGCACGTGGTAGTGTGTGGCGCATCTTGTGTGTGTGTTCATATCCCCGTGTGTGGTGAGTATCCCATGTCAGGGCCCCACCTTAGCAGCTGTACGGTATATACTCTTTGGCGCCATCGCTCTCATTCTTTCAGTCCCCCTTGTTCACATCTGGCAGCTGTCAATTTGCCTCCAACACTTTTCCTTTAACTTTTTCCCCATTATGTAGATAGGGGCAAAATTGTTTGGTGAATTGGGTTAAAATTTCGCCTCACAACATAGCCTATGACGCTCTCAGGGTCCAGACGTGTGACTGTGCCAAATTTTGTGGCTGTAGCTGCGACGGACATACATACATACATACACACACATCCACATTGAGCTTTATATATTAGATTGATCTGGAGTTTCCCTTTGGTTTTCATTCAGGTTTTTAGCTAGCTTTGCATTTATTCTTCTACCTGACTCCACAGCTTGGTTAGAGTTTCATCAGTTTTTCTCTGATGAGATAAAAAAAATACGTTTCCCCACCTTATAACTGTCTTGGATAGCATCCGGATGCTGTTCAATTTTTTTCATGGACCCATAGACTTTCACTGCTGCTTTCGATCCGCCACTCGGATCAGTATCGGACTCGTCTCTGCAATTTTGCATGGACCACTTAGTCCGCAAAAAAATATGGACATATGAACAGCCCCAAAGGTTGTTATTAGTGAAAGTGCTTTGGGTAAAAAACAGGGATCGCATTCATGCGAGAAAAACGCAATTGGGGCCGAAGTACGTAGTCTGCTCAGCCAATCATATCTCACCTCGTGTGTATAGGGAGAGACCTGTCAGCTGAGCAAATGGGAAGATAGTGGGAAAACACCTCTGGTACTAGTCATCCCATCCCCATTAACACTTTTAATATAATTTTTCTCTGAAACTGCAGCATTGCGGCATGAAACAAGTATGCATAAATGAGTCATTACAAAACATATATATATATATATATATATATATATATATATATATTTATTTTTTTTTTGGACGGGGGGGGCATTTTTTTTTTTTTTGCAATGTTTCCTTATTGTGGAGACACGCCATGGCATCCATCAAGTCTATGTCCACAGTGTAGTGTATTTTTCCTGAGCTTATATGCGTAAAAGTGGGTATAAATGGATTTTGCTCTCAGCTTATAATTGAAAAATTTGCATCCGTTTGTGCCAATATTTACCCCATTTTCTGTATTTCTCATTAAAAAAATCTGCTGAAAAAAATGTCACAATATTCTCTTCTTTTGGCGCTTTCAAAGTATGAGAAATGTTAATAATGTTAGTGCCCATTTGTGGCAACTCCCCATATGCAACTTTTTTTTTGGACAGTTTCTCCCAAAAACTGATGTAAACTGCTTAGTAAAGGTGGCCATAGAGTACTCACGAAGGTAAAATTCTTCTATCTTCTTGTCTTTTTGCTTGGCACTACTAAGGCGACACATTTTTGAAATGACACACCCTTGAAAAGTCGGAATGTTTCACAGTCACCCTGGAAAATTAAAGCTGCACTTAATTCTGGGTGACCCGCTTCAATGAAATATTGGCATCTATCACAGCTGCTGCGCTTAACTAAATATCGAATAAAGCCCTGGGATAATAGTGGCCATTGACGTTGTAAAAGATACCAGAGGTGGACAGATCAGAGTTTACTGCCCAGAAGAAACACATTTTTGCAAATGTCATAATATGGTCATTTGACAGAAGACAGACCTGCTTTTTCAGTGCCATAGAGATATGTAACAATAAATTTATGAAAGTAAAATATACCAAAAAAAATCTAAAATATAATATTAAAATATATAAAGTAGAAATTTAGGACACAGTGGATTTTTGTTGTATGGATAACAATGTATTATATTATTTGCTCAAGAATTCATTGTAGAAGTTCCGACTTGGTATTAGACCACCCCAGTGTGGTGGTCTTTTCCCCATCTGTACAGAATGAAAGGTGTCAATGCTCCACCCTTGGAAATACATCAACACTTGGCGTGTACCCACCCACAGACTGGTATGCATTGACTCGACAAATGTTGGAATGAAGAAGCACACCCAAAATGTTGAGTTTAAATAAAGCAGAAACAACGTGACCCTGTTGCAAATGTCGACATTTCCCGAACCGTGATCTAAAATCTTCACGGCACACCCCTCCCAGATAGAATTGCTTGCGGGAGTCAAGAATGTAGAGGGAATTAAAAGATGATTGTTATAATTAGTTACATGTATTGCTAAATTAAAGTTATTTGCGTATCAAGAGTTGTCATGTGTTGGACAAATTTGTTGAAGTATCCATAAACCTCAGACATAAGATGTCTTATAAAAAAAGCCCACAGACTGCCAGGACTGGATTTACGCTGCTTGAGCATTCAGGCAAACAACATTTTGATTTCATGCTCTAATTTGACATCCCAAATATTGTCTTGTCTGTTACTTGTGTGTTTTTTTAAACATATTCAATAAAATGTATACTTTTTATAAGAAGTCGTTGTTATACTTTTTGGAGGTATATAGGCTCCATTTTGTTCTATGGTGCTTACTTATATTTATGGTTCTGACACATTTTGTATAGTCCTTCATACAGTATTATAGGGACCATGCAGTCCTTCATATATTATTATGGGAACCACATACAGTGGGTATGGAAAGTATCCAGACCCCTTTAAATTTTTCACTCTTTGTTTCATTGCAGCCATTTGGTAAGTTCAAAAAAGTTCATTTTTTTCTCATTAATGTACACTCTGCATCCCATCTTGACTGGAAAAAAAAACAGAAAAAAAACCCAGAAATGTGGAAATTTTTGCAAATTTATTAAAAACGAAAAACTGAAATATCACATGGTCATAAGTATTTAGACCCTTTGCTCATATTTAAGTCACATGCTATCCATTTCCTTGCAATACTCCTTGAGATGGTTCTACTCCTTCATTGGAGTCCAGCTGTGTTTAATTAAACTGATAGGACTTGATTTGTAAAGGCACACACCTGTCTATATAAGGCCTCACAGCTCACAGTGCAGGTCAGACCAAATGAGAATCATGAGGTCAAAGGAACTGGCCAAGGAGCTCAGAGACAGAATTGTGGCAAGACACAGATCTGGCTAAGGTTACAAAATAATTTCTGCAGGACTCAAGGTTCCTAAAGGTACTGTCACACTTAGCGATGCACCAGCGATCCCGACAACGATATGGATCGCTGGTGCATCACTAAGTGGTCGCTAGTGAGCTGCCACACAGGCAGATCTCACCAGCGACATAGCAGCGGACGGGGGTCGCTACTTACCTGTCAGACGAGGCGATCCTGACGTCCTCCCGTCCGCGTCCACGTGTCGCTCTTCGGCGCCACAGGAAGCCCAGCAGAAAGCTGACGACGAGAAACGGCCCAGGCCGCTCTCGCGCGATCAGCGATAATTAGCGGGGGGAGCCGGTCGGAGGTAAGTATCAGACATAGCGATATCGCTAGCAATATCGCTGCTGCGTCACAAAACCAGTGACATTACAGCGATATTGCTAGCGATATCGCTTAGTGTGATGGGGCCTTAAGAGCACAGTGGCCTTCATAATACTAAAATGGAAGAAGTTTAGGACCACCAGAAGTCTTCCTAGACCTGGCCGTCCAGCCAAACTGAGAAATCGTGGGAGAAGAGCCTTGATGAGAGAGGTGTGGTGTTTGCAGGTACGCAGGATGCAGTGACGAGTCGCGAGACAATTTGGTACTTTCTATAATAACGTTTATAAGACTAGAGGGAACTTTCCTCAGTCCCAGCCTGATCTCCAAAAGGGGTAACACCGGTTGCCCTCGCAGGGGTTCTATACAAGCACACACAAACGGGTAGAACACGACTACTTCCGGCAACAGCCGGTCACTATAGGGCCGCGGTATGGCCGACTACGGGTCCTTAATTATAAAGTCAACTTAGCCGTCCAGATGTCCCTCGCCGTTAGGGTTGGTGGTCTTTTGGCGTAGTAGTTGCTGGGCCCAGTTGCTGAGGCGATGGTGAAGTCTTCGCGCACTCCGGCGTGCTGATGACACTGGAGCCCCACAGGATCCGGCGGAGTCCTTGGATGGTTGGGCCGCAGCCCCTGGCCTGGGGTAAGCGGCAGCGATGTGTGGTGGCGAATGACAGGCCACCTGCGCAGCTAACGGCTGCGACGGGGAGTCTGCAGGGAGCAGAGGCCCGGCCCCTGCTGCGGCCCGGAGCGGGACAGTGGTGGCCGCCGACGGCACTGGGCTTGCAGTGAGGGCAGAGCGGCTGCGGGCAGCGGGAGACAGGCCGCAGCCGCGGGTTGAATTGAGGCGGCAGCGGCCGCTGGTGTCCGCGGGCAGGCCGCAGCCACGGGCAGGAGCGAGACGGCAACGGCCACGAATGACCGCGGGCAGGCCGCAGCCGCGGGCTGGAAGGAGGCGGCGGCCGCTGGTCGACGCGGGGCAGCGGTTCTCAGACGGTCGTCTCGGCGCCGTCCCACTGATGTCCAGGGGAAGTGTCTCCTGTCTCTGGCCTCCTTCCTGGCTCTGGTGCGTCGCTCTGGCTCTCAGTCACTCCCACGATCTCCTGCTCCTTCTGTCTCGTTCTGCTGACTCACCGTCCGGGGGATTCCCCGCCTCCTTTATACTGGTCCCTCCCCCAGTCCATCTGTCTGTCACAACGGTCCGTCCCCGAACTCTGTCCCCCGGAAACAGTTTCCCCAGAACCCAGGTGACGGTCCCCTTGGTTCCGACCCGGACACTCGACGGGGACCCTCTCTCCCACACTCCCCCACCCTGTATGCTCGCCAGTCCTCGGGCGAGGGCTTTAGTAGACTCGAGTTAGTCTTTGGAGACGACAGTCCTTGTCGCCATACGAACTGGTCCTGTTCGTAACGTTCAGGGGGTTTGCCAGCTGTTGACCGCTCGGAGCGTCTAAGTTCGACAGGGGTGGAGCTTTCTGGGGTGGTGGATGGTGGTGGGTTGGTCGATTCTGGCAGGCTAACTGGGTCTGCTGCAATGTCATTACTTGGAGAGCCCGCGGATGTGGCTGGGAAGTCCTCTTCGTCATCCAGGTCCCAGACCGTTGACCGAGGGTCAGGGACCTGAGTAATCGGCTCGAGTCACATGGGATCAGTGGACGCACAGGGGAGCAACATATTTTGGTGCACAGTACGAATGAGAGGTGCACCGTCTCTTTCCGATTGTATTTCATGCACAGGCCCGTCGGGGCTTACCCGGCGCAACACTCGGTACGGGTTCTCCTCCCACCGTGGTTCTAACTTGTTTTGGGGGCGTTGATCTAGTACAAGCACCCGTTCCCCAGCCTGGAAGTCAATTGGTGGGGGCAGCGCTCCCCCCGGGTGTTCCAGATCCTGGAGCTTTGTATGGACGATTCGGTGGAGGGTCTGCAGCCGGTGCCGGTGGTTTCGGACCCACAAGGATACTCCGGTCCAGAGTAGAGACTCCTTCAGGTTTAACTCCACTTCCATGATTCCTTTGCCTTCCCGTCCAACCAGCAATGAGTAGGGGGTGTAACCAGTCACCCGGTGCACCCGGTTATTATATACCCACACCAGCTCAGGGACGTATTCAGGCCAGTGGGCCTTTCGGTCGCTCTCCAGGGTATGCAGCATTTGGATTAGTGTCTGATTGAATCGTTCGCAGGCTCCGTTTCCCTGCGGGTGGTATGGTGTAGTCCGAGACTTATCGATACAATAGAGATGATGTAGTTCTTCCATGACTCTTCCTAGGAAGCACGCTCCTTGGTCCGAATGTATTCGTTGCGGGCAGCCGTACACTTGGATAAAGTTTTTACAAATCGCATAGGCGGCCGACTCCGCTGTCTGGTCTCGAGTGGGGGTGACCACGGCAAACTTGGTGAAATGGTCCACCATAACGAGACAATGTTCATACCCCTGATAGGCAGGACCTATGGTCAGATAGTCCACCGTAAGAAGCTCCAGAGGGGCTGATGTTACAATAGTTTGCACCGGGGCTCGTTGCGCGGGGGGTTTAGCGAGCTCGCCCGGGCGGCAGGTTCGACAAACTTCTTCTACAGCAGCGTGCAAGTGTGGGTGGTACGCTATCTGCTGCAACCATTGTAAAGTCTTTTGAGCACCAAAATGAGCCCCCTTCTCATGGGCTTCCCAGGCTAGTTGGTTGAGATGGGCTCCAGGCACGATCACCTGCCATATCGTAGCTGACGTGGTTCGTGACATGGCTTTTTGATATAAAAGTCCCTTTTTGATGACTAGTTTTTCCCATTGGCGCAACATCAGCAACATATCTTGGGTCAAAGTCTGTCTCTGTGAGCCCGTGGGCAATTTACCGGTGGCCACCCATCGGCGTAGGAGTCCAACTTCTGTATCTTCCTGTTGCTGCTGAATCCATTTGACGTGGGGCTGTTCCAGCATCCCTCCTAGGAGTCCCGGATGAGGCACTTCTTGCGTGTTGACTGTAAGCGCGGCGGTGGTGAGAGCGAACGGCGTCTCGTCTGCTTCTCATTCGTCGTCTCGACTTCTTCCTGGGGTGGTGTGTCGGATTCTAGAGAGCGTGTCGGCGTGCACGTTTTCAGCTCCCCGTATGTAGCCCCCAGTTTGGCATTCTCCAAATGGGCTAACGGATTGTTATCAGTCCCCACTCCTACTTCGGAGCCCGCCAGGTACTCTGCGAATTGCTCCGTCATTGCCCACACTACCACGAGGAGCTCGAGCTTAAAGGAGCTGTAATTGTCCGGGTTACGTTCTGAGTCGTGCAGCGACCGGCTACCGTAGACGATCACTTTCTCCCAGCCGTCCTGCACCTGTGACAACACAGCTCCTAATCCCTGGAGGCTCTTGTCGGTATGCAGGATGAACGGTTGCGAGAAATCCGCATATGCCAATACCGGGGTGTCCGAGAGAACAGCTTTGAGATCTTGAAACGCATCCTCTTGCGGTTGCTGCCGCTGGATCTTCCGTCCATTCACCCCGGCGGGAGCCCCCTTCAGCAGGTCTTGCAGGGCTCGAGCTCGGCGTGCAAAATTCTTCACGAACCGACGGTAGCAGCCGGCCAACCCCAAGAAGGCCCGCACGTCCTTCACCGTCTCCGGGGTAGGCCACCCCTGGATGGCAGCGACCTTTTCCAGGGATGGTCGGACGCCCTCTGCAGAGACGGTATGCCCCAGGTATTCAATCTGGGTGTGGAACAGGTGGCATTTCTGGGGCTTTACCTTTAACCCGTACTTCTGCAGCCGGCCGAGCACCTGCCCCAACCGCCTCAGGTGGTCCTCGAGTGTGGCGGAATAGATGATAATATCATCCAGGTATATCAACGTGGCTTCAAAGTTGAGGTCTACTAGACACTAGAGTTGAGCGAAACGGGTCGAAAAATTTCAAAAGTCGCCGACTTTTGGCAAAGTCGGGTTTCATGAAACGAAACCCGACCCTAGGATGAGGTCGGCCACGAGGTCGGCGACTTACTCGCCAAAGTCGCGTTTCAAAAGTTTGTTTTGCGCTCTTTTTCAGCCAATCAGGATCCACGGACACTGTGGGCAACATGATGACATAGGCAGGGGCCACCACCATCTTTCAGAAGGGCATGCAAGTGATTGGCTTGCTTTGGTGGGCGTCACAGGGGGTATAAAAGGGCGTGCACGCCGACCGCCATCTTACTTCTGCCGATCTCAGTATAGGGAGAGGTTGCTGATGATTCTGTAGGGAGAGCGTTAGGCAGGGAAGAAGACAAAAAAAACTGCTTCTGCTGCTAGCGATTTGGTCTGCACAACACACCAGTCACTGTGTGTGCAGTGCAAGGGGAGGCTATATAGTGGTGTATCAGTGGTGTTGGTTGTTGGGCTGCCTTCTAAGGCTTCCTGACATTCCTGCATTGCTGTTTACCCACTGCTCCGCAAACTGCTTTTTTAAAAGCAATCCCAATTTTTTTTTTTGTCCTGCTGAGAAGAAAAAAAAACTGCTTCTGCTGCTAGCAATTTGGCCTGCACAACACACCAGTCACTGTGTGTGCAGTGCAAGGGGAGGCTATATTGTGGTGTATCAGTGGTGTTGGTTGTTGGGCTGCCTTTTAAGGCTTCCTGACAGGCTGGCATTGCTGTTTACCCACTGCTCTGCAAACTGCTTTTTTAAAAGCAATCCAATCTCCCTTATCCTCTAGTCACTTTTGTCACAGCTGTGCCATCGAGCCTGTCACATAGCGCTCAGATATTCATTGGGCCTCACACAATCCAAAAGTGTCCAGTGTCCAAAAGTGTGTGCAGAGATTCAAAATCTCCCTTATCCTCTAGTCACTTTTGTCACAGCTGTGCCATCCAGCCTGTCACATAGCGCTCAGATATTCATTGGGCCTCACACAATCCAAAAGTGTCCAGTGTCCAAAAGTGTGTGCAGAGATTCAAAATCTCCCTTATCCTCTAGTCACTTTTGTCACAGCTGTGCCATTGAGCCTGTCACATAGCGCTCAGATATTCATTGGGCCTCACACAATCCAAAAGTGTCCAGTGTCCAAAAGTGTGTGCAGAGATTCAAAATCTCCCTTATCCTCTAGTCACTTTTGTCACAGCTGTGCCATCGAGCCTGTCACATAGCGCTCAGATATTCATTGGGCCTCACACAATCCAAAAGTGTCCAGTGTCCAAAAGTGTGTGCAGAGATTCAAAATCTCCCTTATCCTCTAGTCACTTTTCTCAACGCTGTGCCATCGAGCCTGTCACATAGCGCTCAGATATTCATTGGGCCTCACACAATCCAAAAGTGTCCAGTGTCCAAAAGTGTGTGCAGAGATTCAAAATCTCCCTTATCCTCTAGTCACTTTTGTCACAGCTGTGCCATCGAGCCTGTCACATAGCGCTCAGATATTCATTGGGCCTCACACAATCCAAAAGTGTCCAGTGTCCAAAAGTGTGTGCAGAGATTCAAAATCTCCCTTATCCTCTAGTCACTTTTGTCACAGCTGTGCCATCGAGCCTGTCACATAGCGCTCAGATATTCATTGGGCCTCACACAATCCAAAAGTGTCCAGTGTCCAAAAGTGTGTGCAGAGATTCAAAATCTCCCTTATCCTCTAGTCACTTTTGTCACAGCTGTGCCATCGAGCCTGTCACATAGCGCTCAGATATTCATTGGGCCTCACACAATCCAAAAGTGTCCAGTGTCCAAAAGTGTGTGCAGAGATTCAAAATCTCCCTTATCCTCTAGTCACTTTTGTCACAGCTGTGCCATCGAGCCTGTCACATAGCGCTCAGATATTCATTGGGCCTCACACAATCCAAAAGTGTCCAGTGTCCAAAAAGTGTGTGCAGAGATTCAAAATCTCCCTTATCCTCTAGTCACTTTTGTCACAGCTGTGCCATCGAGCCTGTCACATTGTGCTCAGATATTCATTGGGCCTCACACAATCCAAAAGTGTCCAGTGTCCAAAAGTGTGTGCAGAGATTCAAAATCTCCCTTATCCTCTAGTCACTTTTGTCACAGCTGTGCCATCGAGCCTGTCACATAGCGCTCAGATATTCATTGGGCCTCACACAATCCAAAAGTGTCCAGTGTCCAAAAGTGTGTGCAGAGATTCAAAATCTCCCTTATCCTCTAGTCACTTTTGTCACAGCTGTGCCATCGAGCCTGTCACATAGCGCTCAGATATTCATTGGGCCTCACACAATCCAAAAGTGTCCAGTGTCCAAAAGTGTGTGCAGAGATTCAAAATCTCCCTTATCCTCTAGTCACTTTGGTCACAGCTGTGCCATCGAGCCTGTCACATAGCGCTCAGATATTCATTGGGCCTCACACAATCCAAAAGTGTCCAGTGTCCAAAAGTGTGTGCAGAGATTCAAAATCTCCCTTATCCTCTAGTCACTTTTGTCACAGCTGTGCCATCGAGCCTGTCACATAGGGCTCAGATATTCATTGGGCCTCACACAATCCAAAAGTGTCCAGTGTCCAAAAGTGTGTGCAGAGATTCAAAATCTCCCTTATCCTCTAGTCACTTTTGTCACAGCTGTGCCATCGAGCCTGTCACATAGCGCTCAGATATTCATTGGGCCTCACACAATCCAAAAGTGTCCAGTGTCCAAAAGTGTGTGCAGAGATTCAAAATCTCCCTTATCCTCTAGTCACTTTGGTCACAGCTGTGCCATCGAGCCTGTCACATAGCGCTCAGATATTCATTGGGCCTCACACAATCCAAAAGTGTCCAGTGTCCAAAAGTGTGTGCAGAGATTCAAAATCTCCCTTATCCTCTAGTCACTTTTGTCACAGCTGTGCCATCGAGCCTGTCACATAGCGCTCAGATATTCATTGGGCCTCACACAATCCAAAAGTGTCCAGTGTCGAAAAGTGTGTGCAGAGATTCAAAATCTCCCTTATCCTCTAGTCACTTTTGTTACAGCTGTGCCATCGAGCCTGTCACATAGCGCTCAGATATTCATTGGGCCTCACACAATCCAAAAGTGTCCAGTGTCCAAAAGTGTGTGCAGAGATTCAAAATCTCCCTTATCCTCTAGTCACTTTGGTCACAGCTGTGCCATCGAGCCTGTCACATAGCACTCAGATATTCATTGGGCCTCACACAATCCAAAAGTGTCCAGTGTCCAAAAGTGTGTGCAGAGATTCAAAATCTCCCTTATCCTCTAGTCACTTTGGTCACAGCTGTGCCATCGAGCCTGTCACATAGCGCTCAGATATTCATTGGGCCTCACACAATCCAAAAGTGTCCAGTGTCCAAAAGTGTGTGCAGAGATTCAAAATCTCCCTTATCCTCTAGTCACTTTGGTCACAGCTGTGCCATCGAGCCTGTCACATAGCGCTCAGATATCAGTGGGCCTCACACAATCCAAAAGTGTCCAGTGTCCACAAGTGTGTGCAGAAATTCAAAATCTCCCCTGTCCTATAGACACCTTGTACCTTGTTTTACATTACTATATAGTTTGTTGGATTTTGTCTACATTTCTACCAAAAATGAGGAAGGCTGGTGGAAGAGGCCGTGGAATTGGGCGGGGGTTGGCAGCTGGTAATGATGGTGTTGGTGGTGGATCTGATGGTAGTGGCAAGAGCAAAATAGGACCGAATGCAGGAGGTGTTGAGCCTGCGTCATCGTCTGGCTACATAAGGCCTCGAACGCTTAGTTTTCTAGGAGTTGGCAAACCGCTTTTAAAGCCAGAGCATCAGGAAAAAGTTTTGTCTTACATTGCTGACTCAGCCTCCAGCTCTATCGCCTCCTCTTCTTCAGTTGTAAAAAGTAAAAGCACTGAGTCGTCATTGGAGGCTCATGTTCATGAACCACACCTTTCCTTGTGTCCTTCACCCCAACCAAGATTGAAGGATGACGCAGGCCATACTACTGATTACTCCATGGAGCTGTTTTCACATACCATGCCTGGATTATCAAGTGAAATGGTGAATTACCCAGGCCAAGATGAATCTGACATGGAATGCACTGATGCACAGCCGCTGATGGATGATTCTGCTGGTACATTCACTCAGAGCACTACATTGTCCTCGCAGTGTACAGAGCCAGATTCTGACCCTGATGAGACTCAGGTGCCCCTTCCCGCACACTATACCACCATACACGGTGACACAGAGGAAGGTGCACATGACATAGAAGAGGAGGTGATGGATGACCCAGTTGTTGACCCAGATTGGCATCCATTGGGGGAAGAGGGTGCTGCTTCCAATAGCTCAGATGAGGAGCATTCACAGCAGACATCGACATCGCAACAGCTGTTATCTGGCAGGCCCGGAGCACTCCAAAGACAGGTTCCAAACATCAAAAGAGTTGCTGGACAGCTTGTCCAGAGGGTCAAAAGATCACAGCGTGCTAGGCCGCAAAATGTCTGCCAAAGTAGGAAGAGTGCAGTGTGGCACTTTTTTGACCAAAATCCTCATGATCAGGCCAAGGTTATCTGTAAGAAGTGCGCAAAGACCTTTAGCCGAGGGAAAAATCTGAAAAATTTGAATACCAGTTGCATGCTTAGACATTTAACCAGCATGCACTTGCAAGCGTGGACACAACACCAAACCTCAAGTGCCACATGTGCAACTGATCACAACGAAGGTAGTCAGCAACGCTACATTGTTTCCCCCACTGTAAGCCCACCGGTTAGCACAGCAGCAAATGTTGAGGTGTCGTTGCAAGGCCACAGCAGTCAGGGAATCCCACTGTTATATCAACGAAAGACTGATTCTAGGCCATCAGAAAGAACACCAACTCCATCACCATCATCAACCCTCTCTCAGTCCGCCCTGTCCACCGCTACTTCCACCATATGCAGCTCTCAAGTCCAGCTCACCCTCCCAGACACTATGAGTAGGTCAAGAAAGTACTCAGTCTCTCATCCGCGTACACTGGGTTTGAACGCCCACATTGCCAAACTAATCTCGTTTGAGATGATGCCCTTTCGGTTGGTGGAAAGCACAGCTTTCCGCGAACTCATGGCCTATGCAGTACCACGCTATGACCTACCCAGTCGCCACTTCTTCTCTCGCAAAGCCATCCCAGCCCTCCACCATCATGTGAAAGACCGCATTGTCCATGCACTCAAGCAGTCAGTGAGCGGAAAGGTGCACCTCACAACTGATGCATGGTCCAGTCGGCATGGCCAGGGCAGTTACGTGTCCATCACTGCGCACTGGGTTAATGTGGTGGATGCAGGGTCCACAGGGGACAGCGGTGGTGGGACAGTGCTGCCTAGCCCACGGTATAGGAAACAGTTGGCTGTAGGCGTTCGACCCTCCTCCTCCTCCTCCTCCAGAAGCGAAAGCTCGTCCACAGAGCGCAGTCGTACGAGCACTCCATCTGCAGCTGCCACTGTTGCACACGATGTGTCCCCCTATCGAGCAGCTAGTGGAAAGCGTCAGCAGGCTGTGTTGCAGATGATGTGTTTGGGCAACAGACACACCGCCGAGGTGCTGGCCGAGTACTTGAAGCGACAAACTGAGTCATGGCTGGGCAGTGTACATCTTGAGGCAGGCAAGGTAGTTAGTGATAACGGCCGTAATTTTGTGGCAGCCATAGCCCTTTCAAAACTCAGCCATATACCTTGCTTGGCTCACACCTTGAACCTGGTGGTGCAGTGCTTCCCCAAAAATTATCCGGAGTTAACAGCCCTGCTCCAGAAGGTGCGAAGACTGTGCGCGCACATCCGCCGGTCGCCTGTACACTCCGTTCGTATGCAGAAGCTGCAGCGATTGCTCCACCTTCCCAACCATCGCCTCATTATCGACATTGCAACAAGGTGGAACTCCACCCTGCACATGGTGGAGCGGCTGTGCGAGCAGAGGCAGGCCATAATGCATTTGTGGGAGGATACACGGCCAGGCACTTTGAGAGCAGACATGGAGTTGACAGGTGTGCAGTGGTCGAAGCTGAAAGACCTCTGTAAAGTCCTTCAGTGTTTTGAGGAATGCACACGGCTGGTAAGCGCAGACGACGCCATCCTAAGCATGAGCATCCCACTTATGCGTCTGCTCATGCAAACTTTGACGCACCTTAAGGAGCAGGCGTCTGAAGCCAATGTTGATGAGGAGGAAGAGGAGGAGGGAATCCTTGATGACATTCAGCCATTGTCTGCTCAGGGACCTCTCCTGGATGAGGTGGAGGAAGAAGAGGAGGAGGAGGAGGATGATGGGGATGATTAATTAGGGGAGGAGGATGCATCTCGTGGGGCAAGTGAAAATGTTGGCGTGGCATGGTCTGGTACATGGTTTGTGCGTGACTGGAGGGATGTGGATTTGCCAGAAAGTGCTCCTCCAACCAGCACTCGCAGTGCATCATTGACACCGGGAACATTGGCCCACATGTCAGATTATGCCTTGCAGATCCTAAAAAGGGACCCACGCATTGCCAAAATGATGAACGATGACGACTACTGGTTGGCCAGCATCCTGGATCCACGCTATAAAGGCAAATTACAAAACATCATGCCACAGGAGAACCTTGACCTAATATTGACTAATAAACAAGCAACTCTGGTAAATCGGTTGCTTGAGGCATTCCCAGCACACAGCAGCGGTGATGGTTCTCACACGAGCCGTACGGGCCGGGGGCAGCTTGGCAGAGGTGTTCGTGGTGCACACAGCAGAAGTGGCGTTGGAGACAGGGGTTTCATGACAATGTTGTGGACTGATTTTTCAAGTACCGCTCACACAACTGGTAATACTGCATCGATGGAAAGTGACAGGAGACAGCAGTTGTCAACTATGGTTACAAACTACTTTTCCTCCCATATCGATGTTCTCCCACACAGGTCATTCCCCTTTGACTATTGGGCCGCTAAACTGGACACCTGGCCTGAATTGGCACAATATGCCTTACAGGAGCTCGCTTGCCCAGCTGCAAGTGTGCTATCGGAAAGAGTCTTCAGTGCAGCTGGATCAATCCTGACAGAAAAAAGGACCCGTCTGTCAACCCAAAATGTGGATGATCTAACCTTCATTAAAATGAACCACGCATGAGTTTCCAAGGATTTTGTCCCACCTTCCCCTGATGACACATAAGGTGACAGAAAAATGGCTTGCTTTGGTCCACCTCTTCCTGGGACTTGACCTATTTCACCTTTTGCATCAGCTGAATGTCCAACATCAACATATGCCACTTTCTAAAACTCCCTAACTGTGCTGCCTCCCCCCCCATGGCCGGGGTCACCACCTAGCGCACGACACCGTGCGAGTGCCGTTGCCCTGGACAGGTGGGTAGGCCGACTCTTGGGCGCGGGCACTGGTACAGGGTCCTTCATAGTGCAATCAAGTGTCTCTGACGGTGGTGGTGCACACCCGCCGTCAGACACACCGCCGTGCTATGAGGGGCCCAGTGCCAGTACCGACGCCCACGAGTGGGCCCCCCTTGCTTGGGCAGGGCCCCAGCATTTGCAATCTTTACCTCTCCCTGCTCCTCCGCTGTGTAGTCTGGGCCGTCAAATCCATACTGTGCCTGACACCGTCTGAGCCTGCCTCCTGAGACATATATTTTGAATGTGTACGCTATCCATACATGTTATCCGGGGAAACGGTACCCTTTCTAACCTTTGTGCAATCACGTGCAATCCATACTGGGCCTAACACCGTCTGAGCCTGCCTCCTGAGACATATATTTTGAATGTGTACGCTATCCATACATGTTATCTGGGGATACGGTACCCTTTCTCACCTTTGTGCAATCACGTGTAATCCATACTGGGCGTGAGAACGGCTGGCGAGCTGTTAAGCAAGCTACAGCACCTGTGGTTTGCACACGTAAGTTTTTCATTTTTTCAGGCATGACGGTTAGGCCTAATTCCGGAACTGCGGTTGACCTGCACTTACTGGGAAATCATTGTTCGCGGGTAATAATTGTAATCAGTGATCCCCATCACTAACGTTGTTCAGCGGGTTATCTGCACCTGTAAGCGACAAATGCTGGCCTTTTCAGTGTAGCGCACATGCAGCCACGGACATGTAAGGGCATGACACACCAGTTATTGGCCAATCTCATGTGCCAGAGCCTCACGTGTCCCTCTAGTAAGCCGGACTCGGACCGCGGGGCATGACGGAGTCTCGTTCGTTAACGGAATTAAGCTTGCAATGTGTGCATCTGTTCTGTAGCTGGCATGGTTGAGGTTTCCCAGGTGGAGTCGAATTTAACCGTAGGCTCCACTCCTGGTGGTGCCCTTCTGGACATTCCTTTAAGGTTCAGCTTTGCAACCACACTGCCCACGTAAAACAAACACTTTGCCTTCATGAACGCTGTTTGGAGGGTCATGACTCGTGGGAATAACGCCGCCCAATCAGTTAACCTGCTAGAGAGATCCTTCGTTGCTCCCAAGCATGACATCACACTCCCTAGGAAGAAGGTAATGCCACTGTGGCGACCGTACTCCTGGGGGCGACACAAGTGCACTGATGCCCAGCCACTGCTCGATGAATCTGCTGGTACATTGACCCAGACCACTACATTCCCCTCGCACGCTACACGACCTGAATCTGACCCTGATGAAACTCAGGTTACCCTTCCCATATACAGTTCCATCTTACACGGTGACAAAGAGGAAGCTGCAGATGAAAGTGCAGGTTCGGCCCACCCGCCATCAGACACACCACCGTACTATCAGGGGCCCTGTGCCAGTGCCGTCGCCAACGAGTGGGCCCCCCCTGCTTGCTCAGGATCACAGCACTTGCAAAGTTGAAATACTGTGCAGTGAGATGGAAGATGGGGACGACGAGGAATCCAGACAAGTACAGGGATTCCCTAGCGAGGAGACTTATTTGATTGTTTTCAATGTTGGGACAGCAATTTTTGGGGAGCACTATACTCTGGAGAATGATAGATGGGGCCCACCATACACTGGAACATTCCAAAGGTGGACATCAGACACTGGAGCAGCATTTACGGGGCCCATTATACACTAGAGCATTAGAAATGGGGCCCATTATGTTTGGAGCATTATTTGGGCCCATAAGACAGTGGAGCTTCATCCATGGGGACCAACATATACTGTAGCATTATGTGGAGCTCATCATATACTGTTTCAAACATTATATGGGACCAATGATTCTGTATGGAGAAATAGATGGGCCTCGTCATGAGATGTAAAAAGTGAGGTATTTTTCATTGTGCTATACCGCTATTTCTCTGCCGTATCGGAGCATGATGAGTTGTGGTATGTGTTAAAGGGGCCCAGGGCACATGAAAACCTGCAGCCAGCCCTCCCCCCCCACAACTTTAGCCAAATAACCCCCATTTTTCAGTGCGTAACTTGTATTATGAAGTTAATTAAGGTTGACAAGCTTAAGTAAGAAGAATTGATGCTTTTGGCATTCAAATGGGCACTGTAGGTGTGTTTCCTGTCCTCCTCTCACTGCCGACTTTTATTCCCCATTGACTTACATTGGGTTTCGTGTTTCGGGACGACCTCGACTTTTCCCTATAATCGGACGATCTTGCTCGACCCGACTTTTGGAAAAGTCGGGTTTCACGAAACGAAACGCGACCCTAAAAAACCAAAAGTCGCTCAACTCTACTAGACACCGCTCCATCAACCGCTGAAAAGTTCCTGGGGCGTTGGCCAGCCCAAACGGCATCTGATTGAACTCGAACAGTCCCATGGGAAGGATGAATACCGTCTTGGCTCTGTCTTCCTCCGACTTCGGCACCTGCCAGTACCCACAGGCCAGATCTAGGGTTGAAAAGTACGTTGCGTTCCCCAGGGTGGACAGAGACTCTTCTATGCGGGGCAATGGATACGAATCCTTGATGGTGCAGGCGTTCAACTTCTGATAATCCACGCAAAAACGCAGAGTGCCATCTTTTTTCCGAACCAGGACAATAGGGGCCGCCCAAGGGCTCTGGCTTTCTCGCATGACCCCCTTCCAGAGCATTTGGGCTAATAGGGTTTTCACTTCCTGGTATAGCTGCGGTGGTATTTGCCAATATCGCTCCCAGATGGGGGCCGCTCCTGCCGTGGGGATCCCCTGCATGATGGCCGTGGTACATCCGAAGTCGTCCTCGTGGCTGGCGAAGACACTGTAAAATTGTCCAAGAAGTGTCTCTACCTGGAGAAGCTGGGCTGGCTCTAGGCCGGAAAGTTCAGCCCGCATTCTCTCCAGGATGACTCGACCTTTCTCCTGGGTCGAGGATACTGCAGTCTGTTGGGTTTGTACCGTTACTGCCCAAGGATCTTCGGGCTGCACCTCCAACTGGACCGCGGGGTCCGGCAGCATCTCCTCCAAAGGCCTCACTAGTTTGGCCATTTCGGCCCGGGGCTTCAGGGCGATATCTTGGTCTTCCAGATTGACACAACGCACCAGGACGGTCCCCTCCCGCACCGTGGCCAGGGAGCGGGCTACCAGTATGCCAGGGTGCAGGCGCTCCGAGTAACATGGTTCCACCTGCACATCCACGCCCTCCAGTGGCATCGAGATGCGGATCGGCAGAGCTACCACCGTCTGCCCTGGAGGGAGCACGAGCGGGGGAGCTGCCGGCGCGATGACCTTACCCAGCGCCTCACCCTCCTGGCACTCCTGGAGCACTCGTGTCTCCCGCACCAACCGCTGGAAGACTTGCCCTTGGGCCGTGCGAGAACCCCAGTGGCTCAGAGTCACTTGTGTGGGTTCGTTGAGGAAGAGGTTGCCGAACTCTCGTAGTATGTTCATACCCAGAATAACCGGATGTTTGCTGTTTGTGTCTCCCTGGGTCAGGACAACTCCCCAGCGGCCGAGTGATTTGCCGCTTATCGAAATCTGCATCCAGGCTACTCCGACGACAGGAACTGGTAGCTGGTTGGCGGCTACCAACTTTATCACTGGCCCCCACTGAGGTCTCACTGCTTCGGGAAAATACTGCCAAAAATAAGTCTCTGGCATGGTCGTAACCTGCGATCCCGTATCCACTAGGCATCGCACAGCACGGCCTTCGATCTCTGCCCATACCACTGGGCACAGCGCGACCAGGTCTTCGTGACTTCCTCCACCCCGTGTGATGGGCTCCAGCTCCGGGCGGCGTCTCCATGGCTCAGGGTCCTCTGCTCTTCTTGGCCAGCGGGGCGAGTTTCCCCTGGAACGTGGGCACTCTCGGGCGGAGCGTCCCAATTCTCCACAATCGTAACAGGCGAATGGTCGTGGGTACCGACTTGGGTGGGGGCCACGATGGTTCATGCCTCCTTTACCCGGCCCTGGCCGACTCCTTGTGGCTGCATTCTTGGCTTTGGCCAGTTCACCTTTAATACTCTGTATCTCTTGCTTCACCTCTCGTACCCAGTGGGGTTCGCTCAGGGCGCTTACGGATGCTTCAATACTCCGAGCCATCCCCACGGGGACCGTCACCTCTTGCTCCTGTTCCCGAACCCATGCCTCCTTCCCTATCTCTGAAAAGGTCAGATGTGGGTCCACTCGCACCCGCTCTCACAAAGCATGTCTTCTCAGGGTGTATCGTAACCCGGTTACGTCCACGGTCACCACGCCGACTCCATCCTTCCTTTCAATGGCTAAAAACAGTTCCTGCAAAACATTCATATACTGGGTCACTGTTTCCCCCTCTTTCTGTATGCAACTAAACTTCCGGGTTCTCAGTTCCCCCATATCGGTCGGGTCCCCATAGGTCTCTTCTAAGATCTGTAACACCCTGACGAAGGTGTTTCGCTGCCCCCGGGGCCTCAACATTACGGTATCCTGGGGTTCCCCGTCCAACGCCATGAGGGCTGTTAGGGCTGGCGGAATGCACCAAATAATAAAGATGGTAATAAGGTGCGTTCGCTGCCCGGGGTCCACCGTGCAGGGGTGGTAACCTGCTGCTCAGTAATGGCAGATGCTATATGGCGGTATGCTATAAGAAGACAAGCGGGTTATCGTCACACGGTGTGTACAGGGGCGGACTCTGTTGCTTCACCAAGCCGCACTACCGCTGAACATAAACGTCGGAGCCTGTTTGTGTTCACCGAGCTCGGCTAAAAGAGCGCACAGTGTACGGCCACAGAACGCTACCCCATGGACACGGGGTTAGAGTCCCTCTAGGCCCACTGAGCGAGCGGCGTCGCTGCCACGAGCGCCGCTAAAGACGCTGGCAGTGGAGTGTGGAGCACGTGCACCGAGGCGTGCTGGATCACTGGTGAGGACCAATGTCTGACTCAAACCCTGACCTACCTACACCTAAGCCTGGGCGCTAGCAGGCTAGGCTGCACAACAAATGCCTACCAAGGGTAGGGGTTTCATAATGAGTCAATCACCAGATACATTCAAACGTGCATACATCTCTCACACCTCATAGTCTGTAAATACAGTCTATCCTAGCGCATGGGCGAGCGGCCATACGAACCTTTTATAGCCACGGGTGTCTGGGACCTTCCTGGCTTCTCGGATGGGCCAATCCGAACACGAGCAGGACCTGAGCACGTGACCCTCGATCTCCAATGGGAGATCACTCCACGGGAATGCTCAGTGGCCCGACATGAGGACTTAGTCCCTGGAGAATCTCGCTGCTGAGCAGCATGCATTGTCATAGCTGTGCCAGAGGTGGCAGCAGCAAGCAAACCCACGGAGTTGGCCTGGGCAGAGCGCCGGGACCGACGAATCTGCTGAGCAGGCTCCACTGCGGCTGAAAAAGAATGGGAGACCGCTGGGTGCAAGGCTCTGGATTCCTGCTGTGCAGTGGCAGGAACCCGAGGCCTAACAAGGGCCACTTCTGCCTCTAGGTCAGGGGTAAGCGGATGCATCCTGAATAACCCACGCATTGCTGCCGGAGAACCTGGGTAGATTGCTTAGCATAGCCCCCAAAGAAATGCTGGGCCGGGGGCCCTCGTTGTCCGCGTTCAGAGACTGCATCCTGCCGACTACGCCAAATGTGGTGTTTGCAGGTACGCAGGATGCAGTGACGAGTCGCGAGACAATTTGGTGCTTTCTATAATAACGTTTATAAGACTAGAGGGAACTTTCCTCAGTCCCAGCCTGATCACCAAAAGGGTAACACCGGTTGCCCTCGCAGGGGTTCTATACAAGCACACACTAACGGGTAGAACACAACTACTTCCGGCAACAGCCGGTCACTATAGGGCTGTGGTATGGCCCACTACGGGTCCTTAATTCTAAAGTCAACTTTGCCATCTAGACGTCCCTCGCCGTTCGGGTTGGTGGTCTTTCGGCGTAGTAGTTGCTGGGCCCAGTTGCTGAGGCTATGACGAAGTCTTCTCACACTCCGGCGCGCTGATGACACTGGAGCCCCACAGGCTACGGCGGAGTCCTTGGACGGTTGGGCCACAGCCCCTGGCCTGGGGCAAGCGGCAGCGATGTGTGGTGGTGAATGACAGGCCACCTGCGCAGCTAACGGCTGCGACGGGGAGTCCGCGGTCAGCAGAGGCCCGGCCCCTGCTGCGGCCCGGAGCGGGACAATGGTGGCCGCCGACGGCACTGGGCTTGCCGCGACCACGGGTGAGGGAGACAGGCCACAGCCGCGGATTGGAGTGAGGCAGCAGCGGCCGCTGGTGTCCACGGGCAGGCCGCAGCTGCGGGCAGGAGCGAGACGGCAACGGCCGCGAATGACCGCGGGCAGGCCGCAGCCGCGGGCTGGAAGAAGGCGGCGGCGGCCGCTGGACAACACGGGGCAGCGGTTCTTGGACGGTCGTCTCGGCACCGTCCCACTGATGTCCAGGGGGAGTGTCTCTCCTGTCTCTGGCCGTCGCTCTGGCTCTCAGTCGCTCCCACGATCTCCTGCTCCTTCTGTCTCATTCTGCTGACTCATTGGGTCACCCTCCCAGGGCCGTGGGGTACTCGGTACCGGGCCGGTGTCAGCGGGATGTGTCACAGCAGCGGTGACCCGGTCCATGGCCCTGGGCGCCCAAGCAAATGGTGGGGAACGGAAATGGTGGAATGTAGTTAATGGAATATTTTGTGACGCCACCTGTGGTGTTCGGCAAGGGAGGTGTTAAGTCGACGCTGCAGACAGATCCTCCGGGAAAGATGGTGTGGTGCAGCAATGATGTTATAGCCCTCCACAGGCAGGGCTGTTGTACCAGGGCAGGATAGGTGAAGAGACACTTAGATGGTGTAGTGTTTGGCGCAGGGGATGTAGCAGTGCCAGGCGGACGGACGCAGGAAGGAATGGAGGACACCAGGGCATGTAGTTCCAAAGCTTTACTCACAGTCTGTAGTGCCCGCTTCTGTGCCGTGTCCTCCGGGTCAGGGACTCAGTCATCCTCCAGGCAAGATGGAAAGCACCCTTCCAACACTCTGCCAACTTATGTGCCTTTTCTGAACGTCTCCTCTATAGCGCCTTTATGTGTGAAGATCTCCTAGTACTGAGTTACACTGGAGTTCCTCCTGACAGATGTTCCCAAGAACTCTACTTGTACGGCAGCCAGCTGTAGCCTGCTTTGGGGACTCTCTACTCCTGAGTCCCGGCTCTCTATCCAAATTGCTGTTGTGCCCCCAAGCCTTAGATGGGAGTAGTGCATTTACAGCTCTCTACTCCACCGGTGTTTGCTGCAGAACCATTAGCGTCCATACAACCTCGGGGACCGGGCCCCGGCCTTGCGCTTAGAACTTCTAGGCAGGGTTCTTCCTCCAACCCACGTCCTCTGTGTTCCCTTTCACTCCTACGTTCCGTACTTGTCTTTCCCTCCTATGGAAGCTCAGGCTTCGGTTCAATGTCTTTCTCCTTCTTTCCTTTCCCGTGCCAGCTGGCTCAGATCACTGATGCAGCTGCAGCACTCCTTCCTCCATCCCTCTTCCAGGGATCCCCACTCCTCTCCGAGTGGCTTCCTCTCTCAGACTCCCCGTCTGACTGACCTCTAATCCTAAAACCTTCCCACTCTTTTATGTGTATTCTCAACTCCACCCACCTCCCAGTGCGTTTAGTGTTCCAAGCAGGGAACCACCAAAGGTGCTCTGCTTCTCTCTAAGCAAGGAGGCGCAATGTGGTTTTGCTGAGCTACTCTATTGTGTGGGGTGCAATTGTTGGAGCGTGGTCAGGAGCCTCCAACTTACCTGGATGGTGGGGCACCACACCTTAGTAGAAGGTGCAGTACCTCTGTGGCGACTGAGCCTCAGGGGTGCCACATCATCGTCCCGGGGATTCCCCGCCTCCTTTCACTGGTCCCTCCCCAGCCCATCTGTCTGTCACAACGGTCCGTCCCCGAACTCTGTCCCCCGGAAACAGTTTCCCCCGGTACCCAGGTGACGGTCCACTTGGTTCCGACCCGGACACTCGACAGAGACCCTCTCTCCCACAGAGGTAAAGAAGAACCCCAACATCACTGTGGCTGAGCTCCACAGATGCAGTAAGGAGATGGGAGAAAGTTCCACAAAGTCAACTATCACTACAGCCCTCCACCAATTGGGTCTTTATGGCAGAGAGGCCTGACAGAAGCTTCTCCTCAGTGCCAGACATATGAAAGCCCGCATAGAGTTTACTAAAAAAACACATGAAGGACTTCGAGACTATGAGAAATAAGATTCTCTCGTCTGATGAGGCAAAGACAGAACTTTTGGTGATAATTCTAAGCTGTATGTGTGGAGAAAACCAGGCACTGCTCATCACCTGCCCAATACAATCCCAACAGTGAAACGTGGTGGCAGCATCATTGTTATGCGAGGCTTAGGTCGAAGGAGGCTGACAAAACCCAGGCCCCTGCGGAGTCCCTCAAACTAGGGAAAACCCTGTCTGACCCTCAACTCAGGGTTTTTGCTAAAGGTGCAAATGCCTGAGCCTCCAGCCTCTCCTTATCTCCTGCTCAGCCCTAAGCTGAACCCTCCACCCTCCACCCAGTGAGTTGTCAAACCACCCAAACCCACACATTAATGACAGACAGGGAGAACTTAAACCGCACCGCGCCGCATACACACAGGACAATACTATAATGTGAACAGGGCAAAACAAAGCACAAATATAGGAAGGCGAAAAGGTAACAACGGATCATACGACACCAGATATGAATTTCTCTCTCCAACACCTCCACTCCAGACCGGAACCACTTGGCACAAAACACAAGCTATAATCAGCGACGCCCACAGGCCAGCACGACTATTTAAAGACCGTGGGCATGACCAAACATCCCACCTGATTTCCAGCTAGATTAACCCCAGATAACCTGAGTAAAATCAAACCGGCGCCACTGAGGCTATAGTGGACGGAGATGGAACTACCGCTGCCTGCCGGACGCTGTGGTGTGAACAGCGTCCGACATGACAGTACCCCGTCTTCTGCGAGGGACCCCAGGGCCCTCAAGACTCATAGGACCCGGCTTGTCCGGATGACAGCGGTGAAAGGAACTGACCAGCCGATCCGCATGTATGTCCGAGGCTGGTACCCAAGACCTCTCCTCCGGACCATACCCCCGCCAGTGCACCAAATACTGAAGAGTACGGCACAGTACTCGAGAGTCCACCACCTTGGAGACTTCAAACTCTAAATCGCCATCCACCATGACTGGAGGTGGCATCGGCGTCGTGTCCACAGAGCCTACCACCTTTTTCAATAAAGACCTGTGAAACACGTTGTGTATCTTGTATACCGCAGGAAGCTCTAACCGATAAGCAACCTGGTTTATGATGGCAGCAATCTTAAAAGGGCCAATAAACCTTGGACCCAATTTCAACGATGGAATTTTGAGTTTTATGTTTTTAGTAGCTAACCACACCCAATCACCCACACACAGGTCCGGACCTGGCACGCGTCTAGAGTCAGCCACACGTTTGTATCTTGCACTCATGCTCAGCAATCGCTGTTTCACACTCCTCCAGACCGATGATAGTTGAACTCCTAACCGGTCCTCCTCTGGGACGCCCCCAGAGCCCCCCTGACGCAAGGTACAAAATTGAGGATGGTGCCCATAAACAAAAAAGAACGGAGACTCTCCCGATGATTCTTGGCGGTGATTATTTAATGCAAACTCGGCCAAGGGAAGAAACGTCGACCACTCCTCTTGGTTGTCAGACACAAAACATCGCAAATACTGCTCCAGATTTTGGTTCATGCGCTCAGTTTGACCATTTGACTGCGGATGAAACGCCGACGAATGAGACAACTTGATCCCCAATCGTGAGCAAAAAGCTTTCCAAAACTTCGCCACAAACTGGGTACCCCATCAGACACTATGTCCGATGGAACTCCGTGCAGTCTGACCACCTCCTGCACAAAGACCTGAGCCAACGTCTTCGCGTTGGGCAAGGACGGCAACGACACAAAGTGCGCCATCTTCGAAAATCGAACAACCACCACCAGGATGACAGTGTTCCCCGCCGAGGCAGGCAAGTCTGTGATAAAGTCCATGGAGATTTCTGTCCATGGCCTACTAGGTATCCCCAGAGGCTGTAGAGTGCCAGCAGGACGGGTTCTGGGCGACTTGGCCCTGGCGCACGTGATGCAAGCTGTCACGTAGGAAACCACATCCTGCCGGATTTTTGGCCACCAGAAGCGGCGCGATACCAGTTCCAAGGTGCCCCTAACCCCTGGATGACCGGCCAGGACCGAGTCGTGGTGTTCCCCCAACACTTTAAGACGAAGATGAAGGGGTACGAATGACTTATTAGCGGGAAGTCCTGGTGGTACCTCCTCCTGGGCCTCGGCAATCTCCGCCTCTACCTCAGTCGTGAGAGCCAAAACCACTACACCTTCCTGGAGGATGGGTACCGGCTCTTCCCGAGGTTCTTCCCCCGGAAAACACCTGGACAAGGCATCCGCCTTGGTGTTTTTCGCCCCAGGACGGTAAGTCACCAGAAAGTTAAAACGTGTAAAAAACAATGCCCAGCGAGCCTGCCTGGGAGACAGACGCTTGGCCGACTCCAGATAGAGCAGGTTTTTATGGTCGGTGATGACTGTGACCTGGTGGGCCGCCCCCTCCAAGAAGTGTCGCCATTCCTCAAAAGCCAATTTGATGGCCAACAACTCCCTGTTGCCGATGTCGTAATTCCGTTCGGCCGGCGACAGCTTCTTGGAGAAGTAGGCGCATGGACGCAAATTGCTCGAGGACGAGCCCTGTGACAGTACTGCCCCCACTCCCACCTCAGACGCATCGACCTCCACCGTAAAAGGTTTAGATACGTCCGGTTGCACCAGAATGGGGGCTGAAGCAAAACGGTTCTTCAGAAGCTCAAATGCACGCACCGCATCCTCAGACCAGATAGCGAGATTGGTACCTTTTTTCGTCATGTCCGTGAGCGGTTTGGCTATAGTAGAGAAATTCTTAATAAACTTCCTATAATAGTTGGCAAACCCAAGGAACCGCTGGAGCGCTTTTAGATTACCAGGCCGTTCCCATCGCAGCACCGCTTGCACCTTCGCGGCATCCATTTTAAACCCTGCGGCGGACACAATATATCCCAAAAAAGGCAACTCTTGAACAAAAAACACGCATTTTTCAAGCTTAGCATAGAGCTTATTCTCACGGAGCAGCTGTAACACCTGCCTGACATGCTCTAAATGAGTGTCCTGGTCGCTCGAATAAATAAGGATATCATCCAGGTACACAATCACAAATTTCCCCAGCACATGAGCAAATACATCATTTATGAAATGTTGGAACACAGCAGGCGCGGTTGTCAATCCAAATGGCATAACTAGGCTTTCAAAATGACCCTCAGGGGTATTAAATGCCGTCTTCCACTCATCCCCCTGACGGACCCTTATGAGGTTATATGCCCCCCTGAGGTCAAGTTTGGAAAACCACTTCGCACCAGCCACCTGGTTGAACAAATCAGGGATCAGAGGCATCGGGTAGGGATCACGGACCGTAATCTGGTTTAACTCCCGGAAATCCAGACACGGGCGTAACCCCCCATCTTTTTTCTTAATGAAGAAAAACCCCGCTGCTACAGGTGAGGATGAAGGCCGGATGTGCCCTTTACTTAAACTCTCCGCAATGTAGTCCTTGAGAGCTTGTCTCTCCGGACCAGAAATACTAAACATCCTCGCCTTTGGCAGTTTAGCCCCGGGTTTTAACCTAATTTGACAGTCATAGGCTCGATGTGGAGGTAGTTCTGAGCAACCCCTCTCAGAGAATACGTCCGCAAAATCCAGCAATGCCTCCGGAAGGCTGGGCTTCACGGCGGACACACATGTGGCCAAGCAATTCTCCTGGCAGAAACTGCTCCACTGGACTATGTCCTGGGTTCTCCAGTCAATCACCGGGTTGTGCTTAGACAACCATGGGAAACCCAGGACTATTTGTGCTGGGAGATTATTGAGTACCTTACATGTAACCCACTCAGAATGTAGGACCCCAATGTGGAGTTTAACCTCAGCTACAAACTCAGTAATCTCCCCCTGTGGGAGGGGAGCGGCATTAATGGTAACCACGCGAATAGGATGAGGGAGTTTTTCGATCTTGAAACCTGCCATGCGTGCAAACTCCTCATCCATGAGATTGGTGGCTGAACCGCTATCCACAAAAACTGATATTGGTAGCTCTCTGCCCGCAATAATAACCCTGGCAGGGAGCATACATTGAGATACCATCATGGAGGATATGCATACGCTCAGTTGGGCCTCCTCCATACCCTCTGAGCTTACCAGTTTTCCGCCGGTGCGACTTTCTTTGGTAGCACAGGACAAGCATTTACATAATGATCTCTTTTACCACAGTAAAAACATGCTCCATGCTTCCTGAACCCAGGAACGCGACGCTGCACATGTGATACCCCAGCGATTTGCATAGGTTCCGTGGGCTCATCTGCAGCAACCACACTGGCACCCCTGCTTTCCCCCAGAGGCAGCGTCTCCTGCGCCCCTTGACGCAAACGGCGATCAATACGAATAACCAAACTCATGGCAGATTCTAACGATGCAGGAGTCTCATACATCAGGAGGGCCTGTTTAACTCTTTCTGAGACCCCATGAATAAACTGACTCCGCAGCGCTGGGTCGTTCCACTGTGTGTCTACTGCCCAACAGCGAAATTCTGAACAATAGTCTTCCGCCATACGTTCCCCCTGACGGAGGGCGCGGATTTTAGATTCTGCTAAAGCCAATCTGTCGGGGTCATCATAAATGAGCCCGAGTGCTGAAAAAACATTCTCAACCGAATGAAACGTAGCAGAGTCGGCTGGTAAGGAAAACGCCCATGCTTGGGGGTCCCCACTCAGTAATGATAACACCAGACCCACCCGCTGAGCCTCATTACCTGAGGAGACCGGGCGCATGCGAAAGTATAACTTGCAGGCCTCCAGAAAGATGACAAATTTGCTGCGTTCCCCAGAAAATCGTTCAGGCAGCGGAATCTTAGGCTCTGCACCTGCACCAGCAGAAGCCGCTTGTACATTAGCTACAACCAGGCCCTGCTGCTGAACTGCCCCCTTCAACTCGGTGACCTGTACGGACAGCGCTGCCAACTGGCGGTTTATGGAAGTCATGGAATCCATGGAAAAATGTTGGGCCGATTATAATGTTATGCGAGGCTTAGGTCGAAGGAGGCTGACAAAACCCAGGCCCCTGCGGAGTCCCTCAAACTAGGGAAAAACCCTGTCTGACCCTCAACTCAGGGTTTTTGCTAAAGGTGCAAATGCCTGAGCCTCCAGCCTCTCCTTATCTCCTGCTCAGCCCTAAGCTGAACCCTCCACCCAGTGAGTTGTCAAACCACCAAAACCCACACAGTAATGACAGACAGGGAGAACTCAAACCACACCGCGCCGCATACACACAGGACAATACTATAATGTGAACAGGGCAAAACAAAGCACAAATATAGGAAGGCGAAAAGGTAACAACGGATCATACGACACCAGATATGAATTTCTCTCTCCAACACCTCCACTCCAGACCGGAACCACTTGGCACAAAACACAAGCTATAATCGGCGACGCCCACAGGCCAGCACGACTATTTAAAGACCGTGGGCGTGACCAAACATCCCACCTGATTTCCAGCTAGATTAACCCCAGATAACCTGAGTAAAATCAAACCGGCGCCACTGAGGCTATAGTGGACGGAGATGGAACTACCGCTGCCTGCCGGACGCTGTGGTGTGAACAGCGTCCGACATGACAATCATGCTATGGGGGTGTTTTTCAGCTGCAGGGACAGGACGACTGGTTGCCATTGAAGGAAATATGAATGCGGCCAAGTACAGAGACATCTTGGATGAAAACATCTTCCAGAGTGCTCTGGACCTCAGACTTGGCCGAAGGTTCACCTTCCAACTAGGCAATGACCCTAAGCACACAGCTAATACCCAACTGAGCATCTCTGGAGAGACCTGAAAATGGCTGTCCACCAACATTCACCATCCAACCTGATGGAACTGGAGAGGATCTGCATGGTAGAATGGCAGAGGATCCCCAAATCCAGGTGTGAAAATCTTGTTGCATCATTCCCAAGAAGACTCATGGCTGTACTAGCTCAAAAGGGGGCTTCTACTCAATACTGAGCAAAGGGTCTGAATACTTATGACCATGTGATATTTCAGTTTTTCTTTTTTAATAAATTTGCAAAAATGTCTACATTTCTGTTTTTTTGTCAGTCATGTTGGGGTGCAGAGTGTACATTAATGAGAAAAAAAATGAACTTTTTGAATTTACCAAATGGCTGCAAACTGCAATTAAACAAGGAGTGAAAAATTTAAAGGGGTCTGAATACTTTCTGTACCCACTGTAGTCCTCCATACAGTATTATAGACAACACAGAGCCCTCCATACAGTATTATAGGAACCACATAGTCTTTCATACAGTATTATGGGCACCACATAGTCCTTCTTCCCGTATTTTTGGCACCACATTGTCCTCCATACAGTGTTATGGGCACCACATACTGTATATTGGCATGATCAAAATTACTGTTATTGTAAATAGATAAGCAAGTTGAAGATTAAGTGATCTTTATAAGGGATAAAGTTAAATATGACACATTTACTTTGTAATTTAGGCAAGAAAAATATTGTAGTTTGCACCATGTAAAAATTGCAAAAAGGAAAATGGGCCGATACAAAAGTTTGGGCACCCTGCATGGTTAGTACCTAGTAGCAGCTCCTTTTGCAAGTATCACCGCTTGTAAATGCTTTTTGTAGCCAGACCAGAGACTTTCAATTCTTGTTTGAAGGATTTTTATCCATTCTTCTTTGGGAAATTCTTCCAGTTCTGTGAGATTCCTGGGTCCATTTCTGTCGCTTTATGTGGTAATAACTGTGGAATACTTCAACATATTCCAGTGACTCTGAGAATGTTTTTTATTACACATTGTACTTCATGTTAGTGGTAAATTTAAGTCGATATTTTTTTTTTTGCCTTTATTTTTTAACATATCCGAATTTTGGAGAAAAATTTGCAATTTTCCAACTTTTAAACCAGATAGTTATGTCACACAAAATAGTTAATAAATAACACTTACCACACGTCTACTTTATATCAACATCATTTTTTAAATATTGTTTTTGTTAGAAAGTTAGAAGGGTTAAAAGTTTATCAGCAAATTCTCATTTTTCTAACACAATTTACCAAACCACATTTTTTAGGGACGAAATCTTGAAGTGACTTTGAGGAGCCTATGTGACAGAAAATGCCTAAAAGTGACACCATTTTAAAAATTGCTGCCCTCGCAGTGCTCAATACCACATTCAAGAAGTTTATTAACTCTTTAGGTGCTTCACAATAATTAAATAACCATGGAAGGAAAAAATGAACTTTATCATTTTTCCCCACAAAAAATGTTACTTTAGCCCCAAATTTTTCATTTTCACAAGGGTAACAGGAGAAAATGGACCCTAAAATGTATTGCGCAATTTCTCTTGAGTACGCCTATCCCCCTAATGTGTTGGAAAACTACTGTTTGGGCGCACGGCAGGGCTCAGAAGGGAAGGAGCGCCATTTGCGTTTTGGTGCTCAAAATTGGCTAGATTAGATAGCGGACTCCATGCCATGTTTGCACTGTCCCTGTCACCTGATGTGTCTTAACAATGGAAACCCTCCACAAGTGACCCCATTTTGGAAACTGCACCCCTCAAGGAATTTATCTAGATGTGTGGTGAGCACCTTGAACCCGCAAGGGCTTCACAGATTTTTATAGCGTTGAGACGTAAAAATTTCAATTAACATTTGTCCCACAAAATGTTCCTTTAGCTCCCAATTTCTCATTTTAAAAAGGGTAACAAGAGAAAATATAACATACAATTTACAGAGCACCTGATGTGCCTAAACAGTGGAAAGCCTCCACCCTACAAGTGGCACATTTTGGAAACTACACCTCCTGAGGAATTTATCTAGAGTTGTAGTGAGCATTTTTAATCCTCAGGCGATTCAAGAAATTGCATAAGATTAGGCTGAAAATTACAATTTTCTTAACTAAAATGTTGCTTTGGCCCTAAGTTTTTACTTTTTAAAAGGGTTAATAGGAGAAAACAAATGGTACAAATTGTTACACAAATTCTTCTATGTACGCCAATACCCCACATGTGGTTGAAAACTACTTTTGAGGCACAGTACAAAGCTCAGAAGAGGAGGAACACCATATTACAGTGCAGATTTTGCTGTTATGGTTTGCGGGTGCCATGTCACATTGGCAGAGCCCCTGAGGTGCCAGAACAGCACTACACTCCCATAAGTGACCCCATTTTACCTCAAAGGGTGCAGTCATCGTACTGACACCACAGGTGTGTCACAAAATGTTATACTATTGGGAAGAAAAAATAATTACATTTTTTACTACAAAAATGTTGTTTTGACCCCAGATTTTACATTTTCACACAAGGAAATGGGTAAAAGTGGCGCCAAAGTTTGTCACACAATTTCTTCTGAACGTGGCAATACCCCATATTTTTCTGTACAGTACTGTTTGGCTGCATGGCAAGACTCGGGAGGGACGGAGCGCTATTTGACTGTTGGAGCCCAGATTTTTCTAGAATAGTTTGTAGATTCCAAATACAGAACCCCTAAGTGCTAGAAGAGCAGAATCCCCCCTCACGTGACCATCATTTTGGAAATTACAACCCCCTGGGAATTTATCCGCTGCTCCTAACTGAGATAGCAAAAACCTGGCGATAGATTCCCTTTAAAAGGTGAGTATGGTACCTTTTATTATAGGGCCTGACAACCCCTTTAACGCTGTTTACGTATAGAAATAGTTGGAAAATAAAAACACATCTGTCAAAAAGGCTCATTGTCAGATTCTTAAATTCCTCACAAAAATTATAGTTTATTGAGTGTTCTGTGGCTTTTCTGTAATATTTTGGCACGATAATGCATATCCACAATTAGGAAAGCAGCAGACCCCACAATTCTTCGCAGGATCCCAGAGTACACGTTGACCCCTTGATAATCTGTTTCTCACTCTGCTAAGAATAAATTCAGCTTCATGACAAAAATCATTATTATTAAATCTAAAAGAAACATAAACAAGATCCCAAATGAAAACATGTTTGTCTTTTCAAAAAACCACCATATTCCAACAGCCCCGCAGTTTTATAGTCACGGTCGAGCACATTCCGCTTTTCACAAGTCACTTCACAGATCGGCTGCCAGGGAGACATGGAACAGGTTACTTCTTGTGGTTTGTGCAGTCGACAGGACGGAAAACAGCAAATAGTCTATTAAACAAAGACTTACCACCCACACATGGAGCAGAATTCAAACAAGAGGCATTTTACGAAGAAACATTTGGAGAACACTTCATTTTGGGGAAACTTCTAAGAAAACCCCCAAACTATGCAAATAAAGAAGGTGTCACGCATAGTAACCATCCAAATTACAGCTGTGCCTTAGGTAAAAAAAAAAAAAGTTGGAAAAAGAAAGTTAAAGGACCCAACTCATCAAAGTGTTTTGCCATAATTGTGTTGCAGAACTCCTTGAAATGGCGCAAACTCAAAGTCTTGGCCCCATCCACCAAAGTGAGAAAAGCTCAAAATTTACACCACTTTGTCTTAAAAGTTATTCTGTTCTGCTTGGCACCTGTTACTCACCTGTTCTGGTACCGTGCATCTTCTTTTCTTGGTGGCCAGTTCACTGTGCTCTAGTGCACATTGGGTTACTATGGTATGATTCTAGGCGTTTTAAAGCCCCTTAAGGTAGCTGCACACTGCTTCAGTACTTGGGTAATTGTTTATCCTCACCACTACCACATTGCTAGACTTTTGTATGGCATATGACAAAAAGTATTCTGCTGTTTCAATGTGCTGTCAGCTTTGTCAGTCCTGGTATTCCAATGTGCCTGTCTGTAAACCCGTCTCTGCTGTTTCAAAGTGCTGTCTGCACACTCGGATCTGCTATTTCATGGTACCTATCTGAAAACCCAACTCTGCTGTACTAAAGTGCTGTCGCATGCTCAGCTGTGCTATATCAAGGTATCTGTCTGCTAATATGGCTCTGTTACTCCAAGGTGCTTGTCTACTAACTAAGGTGCTGTCCCACGGTCAGCTGTGCTATATCAAGGTATCTGTCTGCTAATATGGCTCTGTTACTCCAAGGTGCTTGTCTACTATCTAAGGTGCTGTCACATGCTCAGCTGTGCTATATCAAGTTATCTGTCTGCTAATATGGCTCTGTTACTCCAAGGTGCTTGTCTACTATCTAAGGTGCTGTCACATGCTCAGCTGTGCTATATCAAGTTATCTGTCTGCTAATATGGCTCTGTTACTCCAAGGTGCTTGTCTACTAACTAAGGTGCTATCCCACGCTCAGCTGTCCTATATATCAAGGTATCTGTCTGCTAATCCGGCTCTGCTACTCCAAGGTGCTTGTCTACTATCTAAGGTGCTATCCCACGCTCAGCTGTGCTATACATCAAGGTATCTGTCTGCTAATCCGGCTCTGCTACTCCAAGGTGCTTGTCTACTATCTAAGGTGCTATCCCACGCTCAGCTGTCCTATATATCAAGGTATCTGTCTGCTAATCCGGCTCTGCTACTCCAAGGTGCTTGTCTACTAACTAAGGTGCTATCCCACGCTCAGCTGTGCTTTACATCAAGGTATCTGTCTGCTAATCCGGCTCTGCTACTCCAAGGTGCTTGTAAACTAAATAAGGTGCTGTCCCACACTCAGCTGTCCTATATATCAAGGTATCTGTCTGCTAATACGGATCTGCTACTCCAAGGTGCTTGTCTACTAACTAAGGTGCTGTCCCACACTCAGCTGTGCTATATATACATCAAGGTATCTGTCTGCTAATCCGGATCTGCTACTCCAAAGTGTTTGTTTGCACTTTCTGCTCTACTTAGTTCCATGTGCTGTCCACATATCCAGCTCAGCTTTTCTATGCGCCGTCCTGCATATTCAGATCAGCTCTACTGATTATTGCTGCTCCACGTGCCATCTGATCCAGCCAACTCCACTTCATTAACACCAGTGGTCTCTGCTCCTTGCCCTGACCTCTGGCTAAACAAATCCACCTTACCAGCAGTGCACTTACACCCAGTTGGTTATTTAAATTTACTAAAGCTCTGTGCATACTGGGCGGTGTGCTCCATACCCAGCCTGTTAACCCTCTGTTCTCTACCGCTGAGCAGAGTGATCGCTGCCCAATATTCAATCAGTCAGTGGCAGCGTTGACTGCAGACCAACTGCAGGGTGGGCTCAGTGGCCGAGGAGGGTGCACAGTG
This sequence comes from Dendrobates tinctorius, assembly GCF_039654945.1. Classification (NCBI taxonomy): domain Eukaryota; kingdom Metazoa; phylum Chordata; class Amphibia; order Anura; family Dendrobatidae; genus Dendrobates; species Dendrobates tinctorius. The sequence continues at coordinate 18,404,229 of NW_027361743.1, read as the reverse complement.
AATTATTTAAACTTCCTATTGTCCACCTGACCTGTTACGGTTTCTGGTTATGACATGTGACCTGGCGTGTTAATTACTACCCAGTTGTCTGCAGATTTTAGCAATGAATATTGACTATAATAAGTCAAGACAATTAGTCTTAGGCCGGGTCTCGCATGTTAATACCCTGCACTGCCGCCGGCACTCGGAAGTAGAGCTTGCGGCCGCATAGCAATACATGCAGCCGCGCGCTCCGCTCCCGAGTGCCGGGGGCAGTGCCCGGTATTGACATGCAAGACTCGGCCGTGTCTCTCGCATGTGTGATCCCGGCCTTAAACTTCTTTTCAGCACTATGGCATCCAAGCAAAATAGTATCTGCTAAGTAGTATCTTCTACTTCATAAACAAATATGAAAACTTCATACCTTCATCACTACTCAAAAAAAAGTGAAATATTTGTCTTTTCAACACTTTTATCTGTTCTAACCATACAACAGAGAAATTAAAGTCATATCTGGTCATCTCAGATAAGCCAGGAATCTCTCGCTTATTTTAGAAGGAAAAATGTTAGAATTTTGGCTAAAGCGAATTTAGGTTAGTATTTCAGCCATTCATGTGTGCACTGAATTTTTATTTTTACTTTTTTTTGCTTCCTTTTTCACAAATAGGCATGCACATTTCAGGAGCTGTCAGTGTAGCCTATAATTGCATTAAGCCAATAAAGAAAAGCTTTGGACAATTATTTTCCATGGTTTTATAGAAATGCAGAATTAGGAGTAAATTAATTTATCATTACCAGACTTCAGATCCTGGCAAGAATAATGGTTCCTGCTGTTATACAATTGTCCTGTGAGTACATTGTACAGATCATTGACTACAATGTTGTCAGACACATTATCCAGTTTCAGGCGTTTGCAGATTGCCTCAATCAATGTAATTATTAGCAGAAGCGGTCACTTAAAGGGGTTGCCTTAAATCCTTTTTACTAAGATGATGGTCGGCCATTAGTTGGTCGCCACATGGCTGGCTTCTCTACTCCTCTGCAATCAGATGTCATTACATTGGAATTGCCTAATGGTCACCAGAAGGATTGGTTCTCATGCAAAGTAGGATTTATGACTGTGGATTCAAGCCGGAGTGTGTTTGGCCATAAGTGGGCCATGCTATCTGCAGTGGTGTGAAAAAGTGTTTGCCCCCTTCTTGATTTCCTATACTTTTTCATGCTTGTCACACTTAAATGTTTCAGATCACCCAACAAATGTACATACAGTCATGGCCAAAAGTATTGACACCCCTGCAGTTCTGTCAGATAATACTCAGTTTCTTCCTGAAAATGATTGCAAACACAAATTCTTTGGTATTATTATCTTCATTTAATTTGTCTTAAATGAAAAAACACAAAAAGAATTGTCCTAAAGCCAAATTGGATATAATTCCACACCAAACATAACAAAGAGGGTGGACAAAAGTATTGGCACTGTTCGAAAAATCATGTGATGCTTCTCTAATTTGTGTAATTAACAGCACCTATAACTTACCTGTGGCACCTAACAGGTGTTGGCAATAACTAAATCACACTTGCAGCCAGTTGACATGGATTAAAGTTGACTCAACCTCTGTCCTGTGTCCTTGTGTGTACCACATTGAGCATGGAGAAAAGAAAGAAGACCAAAGAACTGTCTGAGGACTTGAGAAACCAAATTGTGAGGAAGCATGAGCAATCTCAAGGCTACAAGTCCATCTCCAAAGACCTGAATGTTCCTGTGTCTACCGTGCGCAGTGTCATCAAGAAGTTTAAAGCCCATGGCACTGTGGCTAACCTCCCTAGATGTGGCGGGAAAAGAAAAATTGACAAGAGATTTCAACGCAAGATTGTGCGGATGTTGGATAAAGAACCTCCACTAACATCCAAACAAGTTCAAGCTGCCCTGCAGTCCGAGGGTACAACGGTGTCAACCCGTACTATCCGTCGGCATCTGAATGAAAAGGGACTGTATGGTAGGAGACCCAGGAAGACTCCACTTCTTACCCCGAGACATAAAAAAGCCAGGCTGGAGTTTGCCAAAACTTACCTGAAAAAGCCTAAAACATTTTGGAAGAATGTTCTCTGGTCAGATGAGACAAAAGTAGAGCTTTTTGGGCAAAGGCATCAACATAGAGTTTACAGGAGAAAAAAAGAGGCATTCAAAGAAAAGTACACGGTCCCTACAGTCAAACATGGCGGAGGTTCCCTGATGTTTTGGGGTTGCTTTGCTGCCTCTGGCATTGGACTGCTTGACCGTGTGCATGGCATTATGAAGTCAGAAGACTACCAACAAATTTTGCAGCATAATTTAGGGCCCAGTGTGAGAAAGCTGGGTCTACCTCAGAGGTCATGGGTCTTCCAGCAGGACAATAACCCAAAACACACTTCAAAAAGCACTAGAAAATGGTTTGAGAGAAAGCACTGGAGGCTTCTAAGGTGGCCAGCAATGAGTCCAGACCTGAATTCCATAGAACATCTGTGGAGAGATCTAAAAATGGCAGTTTGGAGAAGGCACCCTTCAAATATCAGGGACCTGGAGTAGTTTGTCAAAGAAGAATGGTCTAAAATTCCAGCAGAGCATTGTAAGAAACTCATTGATGGTTACCGGAAGCGGTTGGTCGCAGTTATTTTGGCTAAAGGTTGTGCAACCAAGTATTAGGCTGAGGGTGCCAATACTTTTGTCCGGCCCATTTTTGGAGTTTTGTGTGAAATGATCAATGTTTTGCTTTTTGCTTCATTCTCTTTTGTGTTTTTTCATTTAAGACAAATTAAATGAAGATAATAATACCAAAGAATTTGTGTTTGCAATCATTTTCAGGAAGAAACTGAGTATTATCTGACAAAATTGCAGGGGTGTCAATACTTTTGGCCATGACTGTATTGGACAAAGATAACACAAGTAACACAAAATGCAGTTTTTAAATGAAGGTCTTTATTATTATGGGAAAAAAATCCAAACCTACAGGGCCCTGTGTGAAAAAGTGATTGTACACTCCACTCTTAAAGCATAATTTAACTGTGGTTTATCACATCTTTGGGAACCTGATTTCAAATTCCCTAGCCAAAACCCAGGCCTGATTACTGCCACACCTGTTCTCAATCAAGAAATCACTTAAATAGGACCTGCCTGACAAAATGAGGTAGACCAAAAGATTCTCAAAAGCTAGAGATTATTCCGCAATCCAAAGAAATTCAGGGACAAATAACAAACAAAGGAGTTGAGATCTAACAGTCTGGAAAAGGTTATAAAGCCATTTCTAAAGCTTTGAGACTCCAGCAAATCACAATGAGAGCCATTATCCACAAATGGCAAGAACATGGAACAGTGGTGAACCTTCACAGCAGTGGCGCAGCAAGGACTCATCTAAGAGGTCACAAAAAACCCCACATCAACATCCAAAGAACCGCAGGCCTCACTTGTCTCAGTTAAGGTCAGTGCTTAGGGGGCAATCATTTTTTCACACATGGCCCTGCAGGTTTGGATTTCTTTTTTTCCTTAATAATAAAGAACTTCATTTAAAAACTGCATTTTATGATTATTTGTGTTATTTTTATCTAATATTTAAATTTCTTTGGTGATATGAAATATTTAAGTGTGACAAACATGGAAAATAATAGGAAATCAGGAAGGGGCGAACACTTTTTCACACCACTGTATATCATGAGTAAGAGAGCTCTATCCCTGTCTAACTAATAAAAGACATCCTGGATTAATAGACAAAATAAAAAAAACTCTTGCAGTAGACTCGTCTATATAAATTTATACCTTTAGGTTGAGGTAGATTTTCATTTGGAGGTGGGTGTCATCCAAGGGAAGGAAAAGCAGATAAATCAGAATTGTGCTGGGTAATTTTGCCAGATACACATTTTCTTGTATAATCTGACCGAGCAATCATATTCCCTTCCATCTTTCACATACTCCGGCAACTGTCTCCCAAACTGTGCAATCAAGTGACAGGGGTGCCGATGGGTTGTCAGGTCAGCCAGGGGTCTTGCAGAAGACCCCGTGCCTGTCATTGTGCACCTCTTTTGAATGCCGTAGATGGTGATTTCTGTTGAACATAGCAGTACTGCAGCCCTGCTATGTGTAGCACAAGCGATCAGATCACAGCTTCTATTGAAGCAAGTAAAAAAAAGTTTTAAAAAATATTTAAAAAAATGAAAATTCTGTTGACCCCCCCTTTTGTCCCAATAAAAATAAAACAATAAAAAAATACACAATTGCTATCACTGCTTTCAGAAATGTCCAATATATAAAAATATAGAAACAATTACTGTAATCCAATCAGTAAACAGTGAGAAAAAAAATAAAAATGCCAGAATTAGTTTTTTTTGCAATAAAATGCAATAACAGGTGATCAAAACATTGTATCTACCCCAAAATGGTGTCAATAAAAAGATCAGCTCGGCGTGCAAAAAGTAAGTTCTCACCCAGCCCCAGATCCCCGAGACGCTACAGGTCTCGAAAAGTTGCACCATTTTTTTTCCTTACAAACTTTGGATTTTTTTCTCCACTTAGATGAGTAGCAAAAAAAGAACCTATACATGTTTGCTATCTGCATACTCGCAATGACCTGGAGAATCATAATGGCAGGTCAGCTTCAGCATTTAGTGAGCATGGTAAATAAAAAACCCAAAAAACAATTGTGGAATTGCACTTTTGTTTTTACAATTTCACTGCACTTGGAATTTCTTTCCCGTTTCCCAGTGCACTATTTGGTAAAAATCAATTCTCTTGCTCAAACATACAACTCATCCCGCAAAAACAAAGCCCTCATACGGAAATACTGATGTAAAAATAAAAAAGTTAAGGCTCTTAGAAGAAGGGGAGCAAAAATGGAAACGCAAAAATGGAAAATGCCAATGTCGTAAAGGGATTAAGTTGATAAAAGTTTGAAAAAAATCCAAGTAAAAAAACAATAATCACAATTATTCCCCTACAATTTCAAAATTTCAATAATTAATAACAGGAATTGTCATAAACCTGTAATAAAAAAATTCAAATTTTTATCCCATACAGTGAACAATTTTTTAGTGTTCACCAGGAAAAAAAAATATTTATTGTTTGGGCCCCAAAATGACACCACAATGGAAACTAAAAGTTGTCCCAAAAATGCAAGCCATCAAGCAGCTTGACAAAAATAAACATTCTTGTATTATGGAAGTAGAAAAGTATAACAAAAAATTAGATTTCTCGTAATTGTAACAACTTGTAAAACAAAGTTATATCATTTATGGCATATCTTGAACAACATAAAACCAAAACCTAAAAATTATTGCTGTTGCTTTCAAGTTTTCAACTCACCACCCCCTCAAGAAAAAGCGGTATTTCATTATACGTACCCCAAAATGTAGAATGTAAATTAACAATTACACAAAACAGCATACTGTAATCCTCAGCCATACTGCAAGGAGTCACCACAAGCTCAGTTGAGGCAGAACATATGTGGTCTGGGAAGTTGATAGCCTCAAACTGTTTCTATCATATTTGCTTTATTTTATTTTATTTTTTTTTTAATCGGAATTCGTTTTGTGGGATAGAAGATTTTAAGGATTAAGGCAGTTGAATCAATGCGAATCAAATTTTTGTAGAAATTTTTAGGAATTTATAAAATCCACCAAACTCTATCAAATTTCCTAATCGATTTGTGTGAATTGCCTAAAGGGTCCAACCATCATGCAGAAGACTGCATCAGTCAGAGTGGCCGGTCAGGCTTCATCATTGTGTGTTGCATTTATACCACCACATTTTATAGCACAATTAATCAGGAGCCAACTATCGTAGCCTGTAGAAAAGCTGAGGCAGGGAATGCAGCAACCATGTTAGGGTGATTTAGGATAGTGAGAGAACATCAGCGGTCACAGCTCAGCAATAGAGATAGGGATAGAAAGCCATGGCTTGTTCCATATACACTACATGCGCTATACTCTGGTACGGCAGGCATCTGTCCCAAAAAGGAAACATTTTTTGAACATTTCTTTTAATTTAAAAAAGCATAAAGAATCAGACAGTGTAGTTTGTTATTAAACGGCCCATTTGTTTCCATCAGTTATCCTCCGTTTACCCATAGTCATATATGTTGAGGTCACTTTGACATTACTAAGGCTGTTTTTGTGTTAAAGAGCATGAAATGAGTTGGATAATCCTAGAAGATGAGTTGGATAGTCCTAGAAGATCTCTGAGTGTTTCACGAGTCTTTTTAGGGAAATTAGAGGACTTGCGATTCACGATATAACAAAAAAAAAAAAAAATTAAACCAAGCTCGTGAATTTGAAGGTAAAAAAAATTCACTCATCCCAAGTAAACAAGCATCTAGGTGAACCTCTGCACAGCAATTAATATGCCATTGAGCATGTGCCATCCAAAGAAAAAAGTGCTTGTTCAATGGTGTTACGCACCTGCCTCAGCTTGACAGGGCTTCAAAACCTTCCCTTTTGTCCACTGCACTTTGCTGTGTTCCACGGCAGGTTTTACTAGTAGCCTGGCAAGTCTCCGTGACCATCTGCTTAGGCCAGGGGTCTCAAACTCAATTTACCCAGGGGTCGCTGAAGGTAGAATCTGGGTGAGGCTGGGCCGCATCAGGTTTTCCACAAGAAAAGCTCTTACAAAAACATTCCAATGTTATCAAATGTTATCATCTTATTTTGTGTTAAAAAATAATAAATTAACAAAATAATTTACCTGAGTGCCAAGTTTTCTACAAGATTTATATTGGATAGGATCCTACTTGGGCACCATCCACAGGAGTGCATTGCCAGTTTTGATCATCTAGGAGGAGAAGCGCTTGCGTGTTCTGCAAGGTCTTTGACGAACCAAGACATATCTCCTCTGTCGCATCCTCTCTGCTCTGACGGCGACAAGGTGATCTGCCTGTTTGCCAGTTTGAAATTCAGTTCCACACCTTGTCATCGGCGAACGGTTGGAACAATGATGCACTGGTAGCCGTCTTCTGAGAGGGACTGACTGGGAAGACTAAATTGGGTTTGCTGGTCATGACATCCCTACAACCCTGGATGATCTAATTTCTCTGGCTACCCACATCGACTTAAAATTCCAAGAACACTTCCAGGAAGTGGCACATGACAAGAACCCTCCCGTCTGGCTGCTTCATTCCAGAAGATGCTTATACCCCTGGCATCTGTTCCTACCAGCCTTCAGGAGCCTATGCAGGTGGATCACGTTGAGCTGGCCAAGCAACGACAGTAACTTTGTAGAGCTAAAGGGTTATGCTACTACTGCGATAATCCGGACCACCTTATCCGCTCCTGTACTGAAAAGTCTGGATCAGGAAGCTTCCAAGCCTAGGGTTTATTGGAGAGGCTACCCAGGGCGAAAGTAGTTCCTCTCTACCATTAACCCTATAAGTATCTTTGACAAGTGGAGGCAACCGGTTCTCTGAGAATGCCACCATAAACTTCATACATGAGGCAGTTGTAGAACAGTTCCGGATTCCTGTTTTATGTATTCACGATCCCTTGATGGTGTCATCTGTTGATGGAAAAGCACTGTCTGAAATCGTGCACTTTGTTGCTGAACAGGTGGAGCATCAGGTGGGAATTCTGCATTCAGAGATTACTTTCTGTGTACTTCTCAACCTTTCATATTCCCTTCTGCCTTGGTTTTATGTCAACGAACCTGTGCTAGACTTGAAATCTGGTGAAGTCCTTCCTTGAGACACTCCTGCCAAGAGTGATGCTTTCTCCCTATATGTCCTGCACGTCCACCAGTGACTCCGTCTAGCTTGCCAGGTTTGCCATCAGCCTACTGGTTATACGCCAAAGTCTTTGACAATAAGGAATCAGAGACGCTACCTCCTCACAGGCCATATGACTGTTCCATAGTCCTGCTCCAGGGATCTTCACCTCCTTGAGGCCATATCTACCCTCTATCTGAGGCTGAGACCCAAGCCATGTCTGAGTACTTCAAGGAGAATCTTTCAAGGGGCTTCATCAGGAAATCGTCTTTACTGGCTGGAGCAGGTTACCTCTTGTTTTAAGAAGGATGGATCACTCAAGCCTTGTATCGATTATAGGGGTAGCAACCAGATCACGATCAAAAACAAGTATCCATTGCCACTGATTCCAGAAATGTTTGATCGCTTTACAGGTGCCAATCTTTTTTATAATTTGGATTTGAGACATACATCAAGGAGATGAATGTAAGACAGCAGGAAACACTCAAGAAGGGCACTACAAGCCGTGTTTGGGCTCAGTAATGCCCAAGCTGTCTTCCAAGAATTTGTGAACTATATCTACAGATATCTCCCTCCTCTACTTGAGTGTGGTGGTTTATCTGGATGATATCCTGGTCTTCTCTCCAGATCTGCCCTCTCATAGAAGAAATGTCCACCAGGTCTTGCAGAGACTTAGAGAGCACTGGCTATATTCCTGAGAAATGCGTATTTGAACAAGACTCTCTACCTTTTCTAGGTTACATAATTTCTGCCAATGGCCTCGATTCTGAGAAGTTGTTTTCCATTCTAAAATGGTCACGTCCAACTGGCATTAAGGCAATCCAGTGGTTCTTAGGATTTGCCAAATACTACCACCTGTGACGTCCGTCTGCGAGTCTGGGCTGCAGTAAGACAGAACCCCGAGCAACCCCGATACCCTTTACCCCTATACAGGGATCTGGATTTACAGCAGAGCCCAGGAGGTACAGTAGCTGTCTGAATAAGAGCAGCGGACCAGAGCAGGACGGTCGCCAGAAAGGGGTTAAAAAACGGGACCAAAAGCGTAGTCAGGAATCCAAGTCTAAACCAGGCGGGCAGCAGAGGTACAAAAACGGCAGACAGTAGCAGAGTCAAATCCAGGCCAAGGTCAGAGTCATAAACCGGGAGGGAGGCAGAGGTACAAAATCGTTAGGCAGTCGCAGCGTCAAAAACCAGGCCAAGGTCAGAGTCGTAAACCAGGAGGACAGCAGAGGTACAAAATTGTTAGGCAGTTGCAGCGTCAAAAACCAGGCCAAGGTCAGAGTCGTGAACCAGGAGGGCGGCAGAGGTACAAAATCATTAGGCAGGATCAGAGTCAGAAATCCAGGCAAAGGTCAGAATCAAAGATAGCAAATAACAAACTAGCACACTGGGGAAACCAAGACTATATCTGGTGGCCTGCAAGACCAGCCCCAAGGTATTTGAGGGATCAGATCATCCCTCACAGGTTCACGGTCTGATGACGTCATTAGGACCGCCCCCAGGACCAGGCCAGATGGTGATGCACCAACCCCTTCATGACCGACAGAGGAGCGCAGCCTGCAGCCGCCAGATGCCTGCGGGGGAGCCTCCTCCCTGTTAGCAGTACCCATGGGCAGACCACGGCGCCTCCCAGTGGCCGAGGCAGGAGCAGCCGTCCCCGAGTTTGACCGTGACATGACAGTCCGGCGCCTCCCAGAGGCCGAGACCGGAATAGCAGAGCTCGGGTCTGACGGCGTCGTGCCCGTCTGGTGCCTCCTAATGGCCGAAGCAGGAACAGCAGTCCCTGTATCCGATGGCGATGTGACACCACCAGGTTATTCCTCATATCTCATCCCGGATTGCTCCATCACAGCAATGATCCACAAGGGTGCTAATCCCAAAGTCTGGACTCCTGTGGCCAAACAATAATTTATCTCCTTGAATCTGGCCTTCTCTTTTGCTCCTGTGCTTCACAGACTCAAAATCAGCATACAATTCTTCTTAGAGGTGGATGCTTCATCCCCTGTAGCAGGGGCAGCTCTTACACAAAAATCTTCCTCTGGTTGTATAGTAACCTGCTGTTTCTTCTCCAAGATCTTCTCCATTCCTGAAAGAAATTACTTGATTAGCAACCGAGAGTTGTTAGCGATCAAATTGACCCAAGAAGAATGGCTGCTCTGTCATCTGGGTCGTGGTGGACCACTTCTCGAAGATGGCTCACTTCACTCCATTGCCTGGTCTCTCGTATGCTGCTGAGCTCGCTGAGAAATTTATACAGCACATTTTCCTTCTTCATTGGTTTCCTAACCAGATTGTCTCTAATAGGGGCATCCAGTTCTTGTCTAAGTTTTGGAGAGGTACTGGCAACTTGTTTGATTTGGTTCTGGACTTCGCTGCATACCATCCTCAGGCCATTTATCATGTGGAGAGAGTTAATCAGATCCTGTCAAATTTTCTGCGATATTTCACTAACGTGCACCATGATAACTGGGTCAAGCTATTACCTTGGGTGGAGTTGGGTAATAATGTTGGTAAATCCTCCACAAAATCTCCGTTTTTCATCGTCCATGGTCACCAGCCTGGTATTCCTCTTCCTGATAGGCGTCAGGTTTCTGCATCTGCTCTGCAGGAATCTAGAGCCTCACATTCTGCAGTCTCCTGCTGTCTTTCTACTACAGAGGAGATTACTTTGCAGCAGACCGCACCAGAGACTAAGTCCCTCTGTGCTCCTACTGGGCATGCTCATGAGACGATTCCCCATTGGAGATCGGGAGTCATGTGCCCAGGTCCTGTTCCAGATCTCATTAGTCCATCTCGGAGATGTGGAAGGTCCCGCACGGCTATAAAAAGCGCGCATGGCAGTTCCGTCATGTGCTATTATAGACTATACTGCTATGTGTGAATGGTGACGGATGTATGACTCTGGTGACTGACTCATTTGAAACCCCTTCCCTCTGATATTACGCATGGTGATAGGGAATTAGTTTAGTAGTCAGCGCCAGTCAGTGGCAAGCCTTAAGCCACTGTGCTTACCGCACCGCTACGCTAGCGCCCGACATCGCGCTTTCCTTCCAGCCTTGTCGTCGAGCGGCAGTGTCCTACGCAGCGCTGCAGTTGCAATCCCCCTTGGCGATCGCAGTAGCGACGCCACACACACGGTAGGTCTAGAAGGACACAGCTTCTCTGTCTTAGGGCCTGCTCCTGTGACCATATACCGTGTGTGCATTTTGACTGAACTCTGTGACACTAACAGGTTCAGTGTTCTTTGTGTTTTGTGTTGCAGCGTCTCTGTGTGTGAACAGAGCCCGCTCTGCGCACTACGGGTGAAGTTGAACCCGTGCGCATTATACCGCCATATTGCTCCTGCCATCACTCAGCAGCAGCAGTTGTAACACCTACTGCACGGTGGACCCAGAGCGGCGAACGCACTTTATTATCATTTTTATTTAGTGCGTTCCGCCGTTCCTAACACTTTCAGTGTCGGCAGTGTAACGGGGTCTTCCAAGCTGGGGTACCTCTTTCAGTACCACCCCGTGTTTTTGGAGGTCCGCTCTGCGTTGGCTGGGGTCTGAATGAATGACGCTGGCTGGAATTCCTCTGAGTGCATGGGCGCATATAAAAGATCACTGCTTCTCCATGTATTTCCAGTCTGACAACACTTTACTCACAGGACACAGAATATATATCACACAGATACAGAGGGCCGGCCAATAGACAAGCGTCAGGCCAGACATGCATTACAAAAGCAGCAGGTGGCCGGAGCCTGCGTATGTTTACTGTGGGAATTACAAAGGTGGGGGGAGGGCGGACACTACTGATACATTAGGGACATGCATCTCACATGGAACCTATTATATATACATATAACAGCACAACATATTCTGGGTGCTGAGTGGTTCTGTAACACGGCTCCCCCTTTTCAGCGACGCGATCGGCATACACAGTCTGATCCTCAACGGATCGGTTTGGGGATGACCGAAGTTTATGGGGTTGGTACAAGTTCCGTTTGTCGACTTAGTCCATCGGCGTTACCATTTTGTTTGCTGGGTCTGTAGTGGATGGTGAAGTCCAGAGGTTGTAGGGCTAAACTCCACCGCAGCAATCTGGCGTTGTCTCCGGAGACCCGATTAAGCCAGACTAGGGGATTATGGTCCGTTAGGAGGGAAAACTGTCGTCCATACAAATATGGTTGCAACTTCTTGAGTGCCCATACTACCGCCAGGCACTCCTTCTCGATGGCCGCATAGCTTACTTCACGGGGCAGTCGTTTCCGACTCAGGTAAGCTAACGGGTGTTCTTGGCCGTCCGGCCCGACTTGGCTCAGTACTGCCCCCAATCCAAACATAGAAGCGTCTGTGTGAACAAGGAAACGTTTAGTTGGATCGGGTGCGGCCAATACAGGGGTATTGGTGAGGGCGTCCTTTAGTTGGCGGAAGGCTTCCTCACACTCTGAGGTCCAGGTTACCTGGCGGGGTTGGTTCTTACGGGTCAGATCAGTGAGGGGCTTGGCTACGCTGCTGTAATTGGGAACGAATTTCCTGTAATACCCCGCTGTCCCTAGAAACGCCATGACCTGGGTTTTAGTGCGTGGGATGGGCCATTTGGCTATGGCCTCAATCTTGGCTGGTTCTGGTCGCTGTTTCCCACTTCCCACCCAATGCCCTAAATACTGAACCTCTGCTTTGCCCACGTGACACTTGTTTGGGTTCAGAGTGATTCTGGCCTGGTGGATCCTGTCCAATACTGTCTCTAGGTGATTTAGATGCTCTTCCCATGTCGCACTGTAGATGGCGATGTCGTCCAGGTAGGCACAAGCATAGTCCTGGAGACCATCCAGAAGCCGGTCAGCCAGCCTTTGGAAGGTCGCCGGGGCATTCTTCATCCCGAATGGCATAACTCGAAACTGGAATAAGCCGAACGGGGTGACAAATGCCGACTTGGGAATAGCGTCAGGACTAAGGGGAATCTGCCAGTAGCCTTTGCATAGATCGATGGTGGTCAAATACTTTGCCCCCGCCAGCCGGTCTAACAACTCATCCACACGCGGCATGGGATATGCATCCGTCACTGTTTTCTCATTGAGCTTACGATAGTCTACACAAAACCGTGTAGTCCCATCCTTCTTGGGCACTAACACTACGGGGGATGCCCAGGGACTATCTGACTCTTCAATGACCCCTAAACGCAGCATCTCTTGAATCTCTTGTCGCATCCCCTCTCGTACAGACTCAGGGACGCGGAAATGGTTTTGTCACAGGGGGGTCTGATCCTGGGTCTCAACCTTGTGTTGTGCCAGGCGAGTGTACCCCGGTCTCTCTGAAAACATCCTCTGTCGCAGCCTCAACAACGCCTCCACCTGCTGTCTCTCCCGGGGGCCTAGTTCTTCGCCCAAGTGTACCTGGTCCCATGTTTTAGACTGAGTCCGTTCCCCTAAGACATCCGGCAAGGGAAGTTCGGCTAAATCCTCTGCTTCAGGTGCACAGATGGCCACTACCTCTTCAGGGCGCTCCCGGTAGGGCTTCAGCATATTCACGTTGAACATGCGTATAACCCTGGGGTCGTTACAATCGGCGACATTATAGGTTGTGTCGGTTATTTTCCCCACTACCTGGTAGGGCCCCTGCCATGCAGCTTGAAACTTATTCTGCTTAGTAGGCTCTAACACCAGGACCTTCTGTCCTATTTCCAAAGTGCGCTTTCTGGCCCTCCGATCGTACCATATGCGCTGGCGCTGCTGGGTCGCCTGCATGTTCTCACGTACAGCCTGAGTTAGCTCCTGTAGGCGGTCCCGGAATTCCAGCACATAGGGTACAATAGGTACCCCTTCTATGAGGCCCTCCCCTTCCCAGTGTTCCAGTACTAAGTCTAGGGGTCCCCTTACCCGTCTCCCGTATACCAGCTCGAACGGGGAGAACCCCGTGGATTCTTAGGGCACCTCACGATAGGCAAACAGGAGGTGTGGCAATAATTTCTCCCAGTCCCTGTAGGTCCTGGTAAAAGTCCCAATGAGCTGTTTTAATGTCCCGTTAAAGCGTTCACACAACCCATTGGTTTGCGGGTTGTATGGGGCGCTTCTAATGGACTTTACGCCGCACAGCTTCCACAGTTGGTTGGTCACCTCTGCTGTAAACTGGGTACCCTGGTCCGAGATAATCTCCTGGGGAAATCCAACCCGTGAGAAAACCTGGAGCAGGGCGGCCGCCACTGTCTCTGCCAGTATGTTAGGTAACGCAACCGCCTCTGAATACCGTGTGGCATAATCTACCACTGTCAATATATACTTTTTCCCGGACGGACTGGGTTTGGCTAACAGCCCTATCAGATCGACCGCTACTCGGCTAAATGGTTCCTTCACAATGGGGAGGGGGCATAATCTGGCCTTGCATTGATCCCCCCTCTTGCCAATGCGCTGACAACTGTCACAGGTCTGGCAGTACTGACGACCATCATAGGTTACCCCCGGCCAAAAGAAGTTTTGTGTCAGACGATGCCTGGTGCGACTGACGCCGAAGTGCCCGGCCAAGGGTATATCATGAGAGATTCGCAGTAACTCCTGCCTATACTTCTTGGGAACTACCAGCTGTTGTTTTATAGTGGGGCTCGTCCCTGTGTGGTGCTGCTCTGTGATCCGGTAGAGGAGTCCCTGCTTCCATACAAACTGTTCCCCTTCCAGTACCCCTCTCCCCTCCTGTGCCTTCCCACGATATCCCTCTAATGAAGGATCCTCAAGTAACTCCTTCTTAAATTCATCTGGGGTGGCCCAAGAAATGTGTCTGGCTATGGGAATACGTGCAGGGCTGGAATGTCTTACCTGGGCCTCTGAGTGTGATTCCGCCTCCGCAGCTCGAGCTTGTCTCCGGGTGGTCACAGGATATGTCTCAGCCAGAGGGGCCACCGAGAATGCAGACAACATGGGCCCCAATCATTTCCCAGCAAGACGTCTGCAGTCAAATCCTCCATCAAGCCGACCTCAACAAGGCCATCCCCGACTCCCCAGTTCAGGTGAATCCTGGCAGTGGGTAGTCGATGTATGGCTCCCCCTGCTACACGGACTGCCACTGTCCAGTCCGTCTTCTCTTGGTCCCGGACGAGATGAGGCTTCACAAGGGTCAAAGTTGCCCCGGAATCTCTTAGTCCCAGCATGCGTTTCCCATTAGCCCACACGACTTGTCGATGCTGTTGTCTATTATCTGCCCGGGTTGCCTGCACCGGGTCTACTTCATGCAGCACGTCCTCCATCTCTTCCACCCCTTGGTTAATCGTAGCCCCCAATGCCGGGTCAGCTTCACCTTGGTAGCAGTGTACAGCAGCCCGGCTGAAGGTAGCTGTTCCCGCCTTTGGCCACTGGGTATGCTGAGTCCGGTTGGGGCATTGTCTTTGCAGGTGGCCCAGCTGACGACAGGTGTGGTATCGCGCCCCAGGGGGACTGTTGTAGGCCGGGTTTCTAGCTGGTCCCCCTACAATCTTCGGTGGTTTGGGGCCCTCCAGGTTCATGGGCGGGCCCCTAGTGACCACCTTTGATCCGGACAACTGCGGCCTCCTGGCATCATGATGTTCATCGGCCAGACGAGTGGCTTCCTCAAGAGTCGTTGGCCGCCTGTCCCAAAAGCCATTCCTGTGTCTCGGGGTTTAGTCCATTAAAGAATCGTTCTAACAGGAAGAGCTGGAGGACGTCCTCCTTAGTGGTTGCTTGGCTCCCTTGTACCCACTGTAGCAGTGACCGCCGTAATTTACAGGCCCATTCAGCTTGGGTATCGGTTACGCGTTTTATAAGTCCGCGTAAGTTTTGGCGGTAGGCCTCTGATGTCAGCGCATACCGGGCCAAGATCACTTCTTTGATCCGCTCATAGTCCATACAGTCCTCATCAGGTACCGTGCGATAGGCGTCCGCTGCCCAGCCTGTCAACTTGCTGGCCAGAATCTGAACCCGTTCCTCCGGCTTTACTTGATGAAGAGCACACTGCCGCTCAAAGTCCTGCAGAAAGCCATCAATGCCTTCCTCTGCCTCCCCCAACTGTCGGAAGGCATTGTACTGGATCTTTTTGTGGCTTACTGTTGAAGGTACCTGGTCGAAGGCCAGAGTTCCCCCTGCTCGCTGACTCTCCTCTCTCAGCTCTGCCATCTCCATCTTGGCCAGCTCCACTTTGGTCCGCTCCATTTCCATCTTGGCTAGCTCTATCCTGGTCCGCTCGGCCATCTTTTCCTTCAGATCAGTACGCACATCAGCCATCACCTCTCGTATGATCTCTACTGCAGGGTTTGGGCCATAGAACGTCAGTCTGTTCTTTACCTCCCTCTGGAATTCGGTCTCCTCCACATTCACATTGGGGGGCGCTGCACTGTCGTGTTCCATGATGGCTGCTATCAAATCCGCTTTTGTTTTGTTGCTGGCGATCAACCCTCGGGCTTCCACCAGGTCTTTTAATCTAGTCCTCTTTAACTTCTGGTAATTATTTTCCATTCATTCCTTTCCTCCTGTAGAAGGGGTATCAAATCCTGCTGTCTGCCACCAGTGTAACGGGGTCTTCCAAGCTGGGGTACCACTTTCAGTACCACCCCGTGTTTTCGGAGGTCCGCTCTGCGTTGGCTAGAGTCTGAATGAATGACGCTGGCTGGAATTCCTCTGAGTGCATGGGCGCATATAAAAGATCACTGCTTCGCCATGTATTTCCAGTCTGACAACACTTTACTCACAGGACACAGAATATATATCACACAGATACAGAGGGCCGGCCAATAGACAAGCGTCAGGCCAGACATGCATTACAAAAGCAGCTGGTGGCCGGAGCCTGTGTATGTTTACTGTGGGAATTACAAAGGTGGGGGGAGGGCGGACACTGCTGATACATTAGGGACATGCATCTCACATGGAACCTATTATCTATACATATAACAGCACAACATATTCTGGGTGCTGAGTGGTTCTGTAACAGGCAGTTTCTGGCATTCCTACAGTCGATGCCCTCACAAAAGAATTCTCTGAGATGGGGGG
This sequence comes from Dendrobates tinctorius, assembly GCF_039654945.1. Lineage (NCBI taxonomy): Eukaryota > Metazoa > Chordata > Amphibia > Anura > Dendrobatidae > Dendrobates > Dendrobates tinctorius. The sequence goes on along the minus strand of NW_027361743.1, from coordinate 18,387,561 downwards.
ATACCAAAGCCACTCTGGAGAAATCCTCAGAGCAGATGAAAAGGCATGCGGACAAGAGACACCTGGATCCACCAACCTTTCTGTCAGGAGATAAGATATGGCTCTCTTCCAAATACGTCTGTCTGAAGGTGCCGTCTTACAATCTGGGTCCCCGCTTCATTGGTCCTTTAATGGTCATCAAACAGATTAACACAGTATTCTACAAGTTGAAGCTCCCAACGTCACTATACGTGCCTAACTCCTTTCACATGTCTCTCCTCAAACCAGTCGTTCAGAGTCTTTTCTTCCAGGATCCAGGGATCACTCCTGCACCAGTCTGCTCCAATGATGTCTTCGAAGTAGGGAGCATCTTGGCCACTAATAGGGTAAGAAAAAAACATTTTTTCTTGTGGATTGGAAGGGGTTCGGTCTTGAGGAGAGGTCATGGGAAACCAAGGAGAACATTCATAGCCCACTTCTCATGGAAAGGTTTCTTGTGGGCTTGAAGAAGAGGGAGCGTTAAGGGGGTTACAGTAGCGCCGGCATCTCTGCGTGCCTCTGCTCACCTCCCCAACAGAGAAGCTGACTCACTCACCACTCCAGCCGCCCGTGCCCGGTCCCTGCTCTTGTGCGCGAGGGCCTGCACAGTCCTAGAAGGGCTCTTGTCAGTGCACTTAGGGCGTGCACATGTACGCATCCCCTATATCTTAAAGGGACAGTGTGCACTCTCATATTGTGTCTCCAGCCAATAGCTACTTACTACTTAAGGCACCATCCCCTGTTGGGAGGTGCCTGAGCATCAAACTAGTTAGTGTGTTTCTTGCCTGCCTGTTGTTAGGTCTCCTTTCTCTCCATTGTTTGATATTGTTCTAATGTTGTCTATTCTGAATCCTGCCTGCTATTCAAAGCTGCACAGTCTACACCAGTACCAAGTAACCATCCTGTCTACTATCCAAAGCCACACACTCTGTACCAGTACCACGTGGCTGTCCTGTCTTCTATCCAGAGACACACACTCTGTACCAGCACCAAGTGGCCATCCTGTCTGCTATCCAAAGCTGCACAGTCTGTACCTGTTACTAGTGGCCGTCCTGCCCTGTCTAGGACTCTCTGTTCAAACTAACGTCTCTGACCCTTGAGGTTAGCTGCTACTGCCAGACACTGTAATGGAATGGTACCTGGCAGCTGCCTACAGCACAAGCCTGACCTCACCGTCAGAGCCTCCAGTGATCACCAGGTAGATGCTTAGTAATGCCCCTCCAAGGTAAGCCCGGTCTGTAGCGCAGTGGGTCCACTATCCACTAGCGTTACACCCTGCATGCTTGCTGCCTTGGTTGCTTCTGACGTTTATGCGTCCTCTCTGCACCTGCCCTCCTTTGATCTTCAATGTTACAAGTCCTCACTCCAGACATGCCTTCCTGCCTGCTACACCAACACCGGGGTCTGTTTGCACACCCGGACATGAGGCTTAGTGGATGCAGCTCACTAGGTGAGCCTAACAAACAAAATAAGAATCCCCTGTAGCTCTTTGCAAGCTTTATCATCTCAGAATTTCTGTTCCTTCTCTTTTCCTGACTCATAACATCAGGAAGATCAATGCACTCGGAAACCCTGTTATTGCAATAGGTGGGTGTACCAGCAGTGGGGCCCAAATGATTATACATTTATCTTGTGGCTAGGTAATACATGTTTTGATTGAGAAACTCATTTTAATACCCTTGATAGAAGTTACCTGTAAATTCTATTCTAATAGTAATTGTCCACTATCCCCTCACCAAACCTCCACAGTTCTTAAATGGAACCTGTCATTTAAAATAAAACTATTAATCTGCAGATATGAGATTAATCTGCCGGTTAATAGCATTCTGACACGATGCAGCCACCTGCAATAAATGCTCTGCTGCTGGGAAGAAATTAACTCCCCCCCCGCAGAGTTCAGCTTGCAGTCATAGAGGTGGCTCTCTCTGGCATGCTTTCAGTCACCACTCAGTGCACAGAGAGCAGTTGCTTTAACCACCACTCATCATTAGGGCTGGCTGTCAGTCAGTGAGGGATCTGAGATGCAGCCACCATATATACACAAAGCAGTGACTGAAACCATGCTGGTCCACCCCTATGACTGGAAGCTGAACGCTGTTGAAACAACCCTGCTGGCATCACTGCATGGCCTCCCATCCCCCGCACACCAACTTACTTTCTGCTTCAAGACATGCTGTGAAATCTGTCTGTTGCCAGTCCTGTGCTCCGTGCTTCTGCTCTCCATGTTTCCTGACTGTGTGTATAGGGGGGCGGCGCCTGAACTCTCTGGTTCTTATGCAGTCAGGGTGCACCTGTGTAATATGTCCCTTACCAATCACCTAGAGCCCTTGACTATTTAGTTTCGCCACACCCACTGACCTTCGCCTGTGCAATGTCTAAACTCAGTTAGCTCCTTGCTGCTGAGCTAGCCAGGCCCTGTCCTATGTCTTGCCTTCTCTGAAGGCTCTTACTGCGTATTCCTGTGTCTTGGTACCTTGCCTAGCATTTCTCTGTCCGCCTGCCAGGAGGCAGAATATCCTGGCCCTTGAGTCTTGATCCCAGTGCCTTGTCTGTTCTCTGTCCGCCTGCCGGGAGGCAGAATATCCTGGTCCTTGTGTCTTTGTCCCTGTGTCTCTGTCTGAACTCAGTCTTACCTCTGTCTGTCAGTCTCCTTGTTTGTGGTTCCTTCTCTGCCGTGTCTTTCCTTGTGTCCTCCCTGTATGTGCATCTGCACCCTTGCAGCTCTATCTGTGCATCTGCACCCTTGCAGCTCTATCTGTGCATCTGCACCCTAGCCGCTCTGCCTGCTCGGCTGTCTAGCCGCTCTGCCTGCATGGCTCTCTAGCTGCTCTGCCTGCACGGCTCTCTAGCCGCTCTGCCTGCACGGCTCTCTAGCCGCTCTGCCTGCACGGCTCCCTTGCCGCCCAGCCTACTCCGCACTCCTGCCTATATCCATACCTGCACCTCCTGTGTGAACAGGTCCAAATCCTGTTCCAACATACACCACTCCCTCCTGCCTGCACCTGCTGTGTGAACAGGTCCCTACCTGCCCCTTCTCATACCACGCCAGTCTGTCCTGTGTCTCCAAGCCGTGCCCACCTGTCCTGTGTCTCCAAGCCGTGCCCGCCTGTCCTGTGTCTCCAAGCCGTGCCCGCCTGTCCTGTGTCTCCAAGCCATGCCCGCCTGTCCTGTGTCTCCAAGCCATGCCCGCCTGTCCTATGTCTCCAAGCCGTGCCGGCTTGCCCTGTGTCTCAGCCTGCTTGTCACTCGCACCTGTCCAGGTGTCCTGTTCCCGAGTGGGATCAGCAGCCACAGCCAGACACCACCCTGGAGTGGCACCCGGCAGCTACCTGCCACACAAGCCTGACCTCACCATCAGAGGCTCCAGTGAAGACCGAGGTAGCTGCCGTAGTTACGCCCCTTCCAGGGTAGTCTGGTTTGTGGCACAGTGGGGCCACAACCCCCTGGCTCACGCCACTCAACCAAGGCGCGAGCGTGACAGTTGCACAGGCCATGGTCCCCGCTGAGTCCCATGTCCTTCCGCTCGCAGAGCATGATGAACTCTCTTCCTGCCAGTATGAGCCACCGGAAGAATTTGTTCCGCCTTGCGTGGTTCCAATTGTTGAGACGTCTGAACCACTCATTGTCTCCAGGTCTATGTATGAGCAACTTCTGGCCTATGAGGAGCACAACCCAGAGGAGCACAACCCAGATGACCCGCCTAGGTTCTATGGGGACCCTAAAGAGTGCCAAGGGTTCCTGAAAAAGTGCCTGCACTACATCCTGCAGAATGCAGCTTGTTTCCCCTCTGACCGGGTCAAGGTGGGATATATCATGTCCTATCTAGCTGGTGATGCCTTGATGTGGATCTGTCCCCTCTGGGAAGCAGGGGACCCTGTCGTCATGAGCCTGGGGGCCTTTCTGGTGGCCTTCCGTAAAGTGTTCGACATGCCTCGTCCAGCTGCTCCTGAAAAGTCTTCCCCTCCAAGCTTCCAGAGACAGACCAGACAAGAGGAACCTGTGGGTGAAACGTCTCAACCACCTATGTCCATCCAGCCATCACCTGTTCCACAGTCTGCCGATGCAGCCTCCCGTACAAGATCTAAGAGGTCTAAAAAGAAGAAGCGGGCAAAGTTGCAGCTGGAATTTGGTCTCTGTCATGTGAAGCCAATGACTGTTTCTCTGCCTTCAGGGAGCTTTGGTGTGTATAAACCGCCAGCCATACGGAGTCAATGTGTGGTCTCTGTCGTACAGCTCCCGAAGCCAGAGAGGGCGTTGTCTCGTGGTGGCCGAGCCCTACTTGAGAACAGTCTAGTCCTGCAAGGACAACTACAGCTCCAGGTCGGAGCTTTGTATACAAAGAAGTTTGTCTTCCATTGGCTGTCTGGTATGCCCATGGGTCATTCTGAACCAGAGATCCTGGTGCCCATTTATGTTTGGAGACCCAGCAAGGTACCACGCCTGAGACAACCAAGTGACAAGAGGTGTCTGGTTCCCTTGCGTCAGATTCAGTCAGCCAAGTCATCGTCTTTATCCAGTCTGCTGGTCGTCGAGTCTAGGGGTGATGACGCCTCCGAAGAGGGTGAAGCGGAGGTCTCCTCGTCACACATCTCCAGCAATGATGCCAGTAATCTGCTCCCTAGAGCATCCCTGCCTCCTGATTGTCTTCCCCAGGATAAAGGGCTGAAGATGGATCCTAAGTGGATGCCCTCGGCTCCTCTATGGCCAGTGGGTGAAGGTCCCAAGATGGAGCATTACTCATCCTCTAACCTGAAAAAGGGGGCCCAGTTTTTTCTGAGTAACAGGTTGAAATGGCTCCCTGTATGTATGCCTCCAGCTTCCATATGGCAGGTGGATGCAGAGGTGGGAACTGTGGCCTACGTATCTCCGTTGTTCACTCACCTGGAGGAGATCCAATTTTCTTTGGATAATGGGCTAAAAAGGGACTCTGTGCAGGTGTCTTCAGTTTTTAGCTGGCCGGCAGATGTAGGAGCGATGTCGGAAGCTGCCAGGGCCCCGCTTTTTGCCAATCTGGAGGAAGAAGTCTTTGTACCCTCTGTGTTGGAAGATGACTCCATCAGGCACCAAGAAGCTTGGCACTCTGGGATTCCTGATGGCACACATATTCCACCCTACCTGAAGGATGTCGTGTCAACCTGGACTGTGTGTGGTCCCGTACTCCTTCTTCTGGTCATTCTGGCAGGCTTGAGGAAGAGGGGCCGTAAAGGGGGGGTACTGTAACAACCCTGCTGGCATCACTGCATGGCCTCCCATCCCCCGCACACCAACTTACTTTCTGCTTAAAGCCATGCTGTGAAATCTGTCTGTTGCCAGTCCTGTGCCTCTGCTCTCCATGTTTCCTGACTGTGTGTATAGTGGGGGTGGCGCCTGAACTCTCTGGTTCTTATGCAGTCAGGGTGCACCTGTGTAATATGTCCCTTACCAATCACCTAGAGCCCTTGACTACTTAGTTTCGCCACACCCAATGACCTTTGCCTGTGCAATGTCTAAACTCAGCTCCTTGCTGCTGAGCTAGCCAGGCCCTGTCCTATGTGTTGCCTTCTCTGAAGGCTCTTACTGCGTATTCCTGTGTCTTGGTACCTTGCCTAGCATTTCTCTGTCCGCCTGCCACGAGGCAGAATATCCTGGCCCTTGAGTCTTGTTCCCAGTGCCTTGTCTGTTCTCTGTCCGCCTGCCGGGAGGCAGAATATCCTGGTCCTTGTGTCTTTGTCCCTGTGTCTCTGTCTGAACTCAGTCTTACCTCTGTCTGTCAGTCTCCTTGTTTGTGGTTCCTTCTCTGCCGTGTCTTTCCTTGTGTCCTCCCTGTATGTGCATCTGCACCCTTGCAGCTCTATCTGTGCATCTGCACCCTTGCAGCTCTATTTGTGCATCTGCACCCTAGCCGCTCTGCCTGCTCGGCTGTCTAGCCGCTCTGCCTGCATGGCTCTCTAGCTGCTCTGCCTGCACAGCTCTCTAGCCGCTCTGCCTGCACGGCTCTCTAGCCGCTCTGCCTGCATGGCTCTCTAGCCGCTCTGCCTGCACGGCTCTCTAGCCACTCTGCCTGCACGGCTCCCTTGCCGCCCAGCCTACTCCGCATTCCTGCCTATATCCATACCTGCACCTCCTGTGTAAACAGGTCCAAATCCTGTTCCAACATACACCACTCCCTCCTGCCTGCACCTGCTGTGTGAACAGGTCCCTACCTGCCCCTTCTCATACCACGCCAGTCTGTCCTGTGTCTCCAAGCCGTGCCCGCCTGTCCTGTGTCTCCAAGCCGTGCCCGCCTGTCCTGTGTCTCCAAGCCGTGCCCGCCTGTCCTGTGTCTCCAAGCCGTGCCAGCCTGTCCTGTTTCTCCAAGCTGTGCTGGCTTGCCCTGTGTCTCAGCCTGCTTGTCACTTGCACCTGTCCAGGTGTCCTGTTCCCGAGTGGGATCAGCAGCCACAGCCAGACACCACCCTGGAGTGGCACCCGGCAGCTACCTGCCGCACAAGCCTGACCTCACCATCAGAGGCTCCAGTGAAGACCGAGGTATCTGCCGTAGTTACGCCCCTTCCAGGGTAGTCTGGTTTGTGGCACAGTGGGGCCACAACCCCCTGGCTCGCGCCACTCAGCCAAGGCGCGAGCGTGACAGCTGTTGGGGGGAAATAAAGAATATTTCATCCCGGCAGTGGGGTCTAAGTGCCGGTGCTGCATGGTGTCAGAATGCTATTAGCCTGCAGATGAACCCCATATCTGCAGGTTATTAGTGTTATTCTACACTAGAGGTTCCCTTTAATATGAATTTGAAGTGTCCATAAACAAGTCAAGGGCTTTTGCCGATTTTCCTTCTCTTAGACCTAAGCTTTTCCTAATTCTCAATACAGCCATTGTTATTTCTGCTCACTTAATGATTTTATATGCAGCTCCCATCACTTTTCTGAAAAGTAGCTTCAACTTAGTAAATGGCATATTTAAAGGCCAGCGGAGTGCAGTGATTGTGACATAAGATAACACGTTTTCTTTATTGGCTTCATTCTTGAATGACTTTGCTGAATATCACTTTAAATGTAAGGGAGGAGGTTTTTATTCTTTCTAATAAAATCGACTTTGTGTTAATGAAAGGGATTAGAGTAATTCCCATCTCACTATCAATCCATTTATCTTTCATGGGAAACTTGTAGCCAAAGTTATTTATTCTAGAAATGTGCTTTAGGTTTATTAATCTCACCTATATGTACGATAGGCTTATCATCTATCTTGGTCAAAGAAGCATCGCATAACATGTGGGCAATGATGGAAGCCAAAGTCACTGATTGCATCTGAGCTCTCATTGCCATTATCTATACATTATTCTTGAAAACTGGAATTTCCCCATTAGTATAGTTGTATATTATTTAAAGGGATTGTCTATTGTAAAAAAAAACACGTTTTTCTTTAAAGAGAATCTGTAATCAGAAATCACATTTTTAACAAAATTGGTAATCTTGTAATTTTCACTCGAGCCACTGGGGATTTTCTTTAGACTCATACTTCCTGTTCTTTCAGTGTTTTCAGCAGCTCTTTGTTATCAGAGGCTGGATTACAATGAGCGCTATTGCCTCTATACACAGCTCATATCACAGGATCCAACAATCACAAAGGGCGATGTCACAGTGAACCTTGCTCCCTACTTTCACAATGAACTTTGCACACGCTCATTAGATGCTTAAGTAGAAAAGATAGGGTCGGGGTCTGACAATTGTGACTAATGTACATGTGTTATTTTCTGTAATAACAAGAAGTTAGAGTCTAGAAAAGTTCCAGTGACTGGTGTGAAATTTGCAAGATTTATATTTTTTATTTTTACTGCAGCTTGTTTGTTATATGTAAAAAAAACACATTGCCAAAATTAAAAAAAACAACAAAAAGCTAAAAACTAAAAAACTCTATGGAGGAATTTTAAGTTAAAGGGAATCTGTCACCTATTTTTAGCCCTATCAGCTGCCGGCACCGCCATCTGGGGCTTATCTACAGCATTCTGTAATGCTGTAGATAAGCCCCTGATGTAACCTGAAAGAGAAGAAAAAGGAGTTATATTATATTCACCCAGGGGCGGTCTGGGTCCAGTCTTGGTCCGATGGGTGTCGTGGTCCCGTCAGGCGCCTCCCATCTTGTAGCGGTGACGTCCTCTTCTTGGCTTCCCGTCGCGGCTCCGGCGCAGGCGTACTGCTCTGCCCTGTTGAGGGCAGAGCAGAGTCCTGCAGTGCACAAGTGCCGGGAAAGGTCAGAGAGGTCCTGGGCCTGCGCACTGCAGGACTCTGCTCTGCCCTCAATAGGGCAAATCAGTACGCCTGCGCCAGAGCCGCAACAGGAAGGAAAGAAGAGGACGTCACCGCTTCAAGATGGGAGGCGCCGGACCGGACCGCGACACCCATCGGACCAAGACTGGACCCGGATCGCCCCTGAGTGAGTATAATATAACTCGTTTTTCTTCTCTTTCAGGTTACCGGGGGTTTATCTACAGCATTGCAGAATGCATTACAGAATGCTGTAGATAAGCCCCTGATGGCGGTGCCGGCAGCTGATAGGCGAAAAATAGGTGACAGATTCCCTTTAATTGGGTTTTCTGGGAATATCTCTTGATTGTTTTACACCAAGTTAAAAATAAAAGATTCTGATGTTACACATCCTCCACAGGTCTTCCGTGCTGTCTCCGTCTTTGTTGACAGCCTACTGGAATAATGTCATGACTACACTGACGTAGGCAGTCACTGGACTTTTGCAGTGCATGCTATCCACATTGGCTACAGCAGTCCCATGCATTGCATTGTAGTCATGATGTAACTGCTTCAGACTGTCAGCAAAGATAGGAGCAGCAACAGAGATGCAGTGCTAGACCTGGGGAGGGTGAGTAACACTTAAGTTGATTATTAAAACCTTTTGGAAGCTGATGAGGAAAGAAAATTACGTCTCAGAAAATCCTTTTAGTAGAGAGGTGTCCCCTGTGTGTCACTCTCACTAGCTCACCACTCCCCTGCACCAGACTGGACGACTTAGGCTACTTTCACACATCAGGTTTTCGGCGTCAGGCGCGATCCGGCGTCGTGCCGGAACGCCGGATCCGGCAACTGTTTCGTAAAACCGGATGTGACGGATCCGGTTTTCTGCCGGATCCGTCTTTTTCTTGACAGACAAAACCGGATCCGTCTCATCCGGTTCATCCGTTTTTCTATCCGTTTTTCGACGGATTACGCCGGATCCGTTTTTTAAAATTGACCCTTGTGGCCCCTCAAGGCAGAGTACACTGGCAGGATGACAGAGTGTGAAAGATTTGTGCCCTAACCAAACTTGTGTACCTTCTGGACCAACAGTATATACCTTTGCCAACCAAAGTTGGCTATCTTGTCATGGTCTTACTATTTTTAGCTTTAGGCCACAGGTGTGTACCTGGTTGTGTTTTATGCAAAGTATTTCACCTTTTAACAAAAGTTGTGTACATTGTTAGGAAATCACCAACAATAAACACAACTTTTTAGGTGAAATACTTTGCTTCAAACACAACCAGGAACACAACTGTGGCAAAAAGCTAAAATTTACCCACAGTTATATACCTGGTTTTGAATACCTTTTTACCTTTGAAATACCCTGTATTTAACCTTTTTTTTAAACATAGTTCGCCGCAGAAAGAAAAGACAGACAACCATTGTGAAACGATAATTTAACTTTTATTTAAAATTTTTTTTTTTTTGTAAAATGTTTTTAAAGTGCAAAAAACTTTTTTAATAAAGGTTTTAAACCCAATGGGCATTTTTATTAAAAAACACACATTACAAATCTGTGTAGTGTGGGGTGGAAATACTGCTGGAGGGGCTGCGGGACACTTCGACACTGGGTGTGTGGAGAGAGGACTGGGATCGTGGTGGGGAAGGAACAGTTAGAGGTGAAGGTGTGGAAAAAGCTACAGAATGGGTGGACATGTTGGAGGCAGAAGAGGTGGTGGGCGGTGGAGTGGAGGGTTGGGCAGGGACTGTAGGAGCAGATGATGTTGATGGAAAGTTGTATGGGGAAGGAGTTTGGTACGGGGAAGGAGTTTGGTACGGGGAAGGAGTTTGGTACGGGGCAGGTTGCTGGAAGTGGGGAGATGTCTGGTACTGGGGAGGTTGCTGGTATGTAATAGGAGGGGGAGGATGGAAAGTGGCTGGAGGGGGTGCAGATGTAATAGGAGGGGGAGGATGGAAAGTGGCTGGAGGGGGTGCAGGTGGAGGAACTACTGTGGTGGGAGGAGGAGGTTGGGAGGTAACCTGCTGTAGAGCACCGTGGCACGAATGCATTACATGCATCTGCTGGGTAGGAGATAGTGTTGCCATGCGCTCCACAACAGACCTGAAAAAGGTGTGGTTTGGCGAAGATCTTGCTTCTGAATGCATGGTTTGCAGAAGTGTCTTCACCTCCAGAATGCTGGAGTTGATCTGCTGAATGCCTGCGGAGATTTGCTCTGACAAGACTTTTAGACAGTTCTGGAAAGATGCATTCAGATGCAAGAACTCTTGCGCATAACTCTTTTCCTGACCCCTCTGCCGCTGCCGCCCAGTACCCGCAGGTGTACTAGAGGTGGCAGTGGCAGAAGGGTGGGGTAAAGGGAAAGCGATCTCCTCACCAGCAGCTTCATGCAATGTAGGCGGCCACGATGCTCCTGTGCTGGTGGATGGGACAGATGGGTCGAATGTGTGGGAAGGCTGGGAAGGTGCAGATGTACCGGGGCGGTCGAAGTGTCCCTCGGTGCCGGTCTCCTCAGAGATCGCCTCAGAAGGGTCCAATCGTGCAGGCTCCCGAGTGCTGCTCACCGTGCTGTGGAATAAAGAGAAAAAAAAACAATTAAAATACTGACATGGTATGGCCCTGGCTGAAAAAAAAAAGTTACATCTAACATTTTTTTTTCACATGTGGTGTGTAATATTTACCTTCTGGTGAGCATTGTTTCCCGGAGGAACGACAGGGCTTGTGCGTACTTGTACTTGCTCCTGCGTCCTCCAGATCCACTCGGGGCCCGCATCTCTTTATTGAACTCCTTCTTGAAACGATCCCTCACAGACCGCCACCGATTCACAATTCTGTTCCCTGAAACGAGAAAGGACAAAGTGGTTAGTATACAACATCAGTGTTTCACAAACTCCAGTCCTCATGGTCCCCAGGGGTCATGTTTTCAGGATTTCCATAGTAAATAGAAATCCTGAACACATGATCCGTGGGGACCACGAGGACTGGAGTTCGGGAAACACTGGTTTACATCAAGCAACCGGTACTGTATATACTTACGCTCTTTAATCTGGGCCCGAACATCGAGGTCCTCCCAGCGGCCCACAAGGAGCGAACAGATTTCCTCCCAGAGTCGTCGGGTAACGATAAGGTCAGCGTGGCGGCGGTCAGCCATATTCCAGAGCGGCTCCCTTTCTCTGACGAGATCGATGAGGCGGTCCACATCAATCCCTCCATCCTCACCGTCAGAGTCGGGAGCACGCTGTGAAGGCTGTTAAAGAAAAAGACAAAAATAACATAATTAGCCTCCACAAAAGAAATGAAATAAAAAGTGCAAACAAACAAAGCAAAAATATTTATACTTACACGCTGGTGACCGCCGCGTTGCTGTCGCCGACGACCCTGGGAGGCACTGCGAGGACCTCTTGGCCGAGCACCAGATTGGGAAGACTAGAGAAGAAAACAAAAAATGTTATGTCTTTGGATGTAGGCATTTGTTTGCTGTGTGTGGTCTGCAGAACATTGTTTTCTATGTGTTGTGTGTAGTGTGATGTTGTGTTTCTGCGTTTGATGCAAAAAACTTACCAATTGTGAGCCCACTCCAGGTGTCTGTCCACCCCTTCCTTCTTCTTCTGGGAGCTCCTCTTCATCTTGTGATTCCTGTTTTGAAATAAAAGGCAATGAATAGACATATATTACAGAGATGATGGATTTTGGAAATAAAAACTTACCGTCAAACGCTGACGATGCGAGGGAGGGCTCCCAGAAGAAGATGTGCTGTCCTGTTGATGGCCAGACTCCATGGCTGTGGGTATTGCTGCTGCTGTTGCTGCTGCCAGTGATGCCATTTCTGCTGCTGCTGCTGCTGCATCTCTTTGGCGGCTGTTGAATAAAGAGAAACAAAGGGCCAATGAATATCTTGATATTCCATGGCCCTAGTTTGGAGGAATGGGGGATTTGATAATTACCGTCTCTCATCTGCTGCTGGACTCCCCTCCTCAGCATGTTCCATTTGCTGCTCCATTTGGGGTGGTGCTGATGGTGCTGCTGCTGCAGATGTCTGCTGCCTTCTCCTGCTCCTGGTTCTTGGCTTGGGTGGCATGTTGGGTGTGGCTGAGGGTCCCATTGTCTTGCTTTTATATATCTCCTGTGGGCAGAGCTACTGAGCATGCTCAGACCAAAAAACCGGATCCGGCCGCCGGATCCGGCGCATTGCGGCGCTCATAGGCTTTCATTGTGTGAAAAAGCCGGACGCGCCGGATCCGGCGTGTCCGGCTTTTTCGCCGGAGACAAAAAACATTACAGTAGCCGTTTTTTCCAGACGCCGGATCGCGACACATTGCCGGATCCGGCGAAAACCGGATGAAACGCATGGCCATCCGGCGCAATCCGGCGCAAATACAAGTCAATGGGGGGAAACCGGATCCGGCATTGCATTTCGCCGGATCCGGTTTCTGTCAAAAGCGCCGGATCGCGCCTGATGGCGAAAACCTGATGTGTGAAAGAGGCCTTAGCTGTCATTCACTGCACAGACAGCTCAGCATGCCCCTGCACCCACTGGATAACTGAGCTGTCAATCATTGCACTGACAGCTCAGCACGCCCCTGCACCAGACTGTATGACTGACCTGTCAATCATTGCACTGACAGCTCAGCATGCTCCTGCACCAGACTGTATGACTGAGCTGTCAATCATTGCACTGGCAGCTCAGCATGCTCCTGCACCAGACTGGATGACTTAGCTGTCAATCACTGCCCTGACAGCTCAGCACGCTCCTGCACCAGACTGTATGACTGAGCTGTCAATCATTGCACTGGCAGCTCAGCATGCTCCTGCACCAGACTGGATGACTTAGCTGTCAATCACTGCCCTGACAGCTCAGCACGCTCCTGCACCAGACTGTATGACTGAGCTGTCAATCATTGCACTGGCAGCTCAGCATGCTCCTGCACCAGACTGGATGACTTAGCTGTCAATCACTGCACTGACAGCTCAGCATGCTCCTGCACCAGACTAGACGACTGTGCTGTCAATCATTGCACTGACAGCTCAGCATGCTCCTGCACCAGACTGGATGACTTAGCTGTCAATCACTGCCCTGACAGCTCAGCACGCCCCTGCACCAGACTAGACGACTATGCTGTCAATCATTGCACTGACAGCTCAGTGCGATTCTGCACCAGACTGGATATCTGAGCTGTCAATCGCTGCATCCTAAGACACACTGAGGGCTGGAATAGATACATTTTTGCTCGGTTCCTCTACAAATTACTTCTGATTCTTCTGGATCTTAGCAAAAGGATTGCTGTGACCAGCTTATTGTCAAGAAACCTTTCAAACAAAAAAATAACTGCCCAAAGAGTGTCTGTCAGCACAAAATGACAGTTCAAACGAAGCACAGGCGCTCGATGCACCTTTGACATGGCCAAATAATTAAACGATTATGAAATCTAATTAATGTAACACCAGACTGTAGATTTTTTTGTTATGTATTGACTTTTTTGCTTTTTTTACATGCCATATACTGTGCAAAATGTGTTCTAAAAGACCACAAGAGTAAAGCAACCCAACAATATCGACCCAATACCAACTTTTCAATCACCCACAGAACCTTATGATACTGTAACCATTTATCTCAGCCCACAACACCATAAACACCGCCAACCTCAAATGATTTGTTTTATGGTGCGTTGAATAACGAATGTCTTCTTTTAAGATCAGTGACATAATAACATCCTAAAATTCTTCAACACTTAACATAGATGTAAAATTTCAAAAAGAATGGATTTATTTAAACAAATGGCTGGAAATTGGACAAAAAATGATTTAAAAATGGGATATTTAACTAGGAGGCATTTATCATGAAATGGGGGAACTGGCCTGGTCTTTTATTTACTGAATACTTTGGCAGGAACGTGGCTGTATTATTTTTGTCACATTTGAACATGATGACAAAGGAAAAATGTGCCCAGCATGCCAATTTCTGCAAATGCATAATTCAATACACATTCTATTCGCCTTTGTTTATTCTTCGTTATTTGTTTATTCTGTAACAAATCTCGTTAAATTCCATAAAGGAAAAAAAAAACATTTCTAAGCGCGTGATACATTTTGTTTCTGATGTCAGATTTCGATCTATAGTTCTTGACACCTTCTATTTAATGTCCAGAAAATGTAACTTTCTCATAATTATAAATGACAGATATAAAATCTATCATAAAACTTCTGAAGAAGAGACCTGTGAAGTTTTGAAATCTTATGTATAAGAGCATCTGGATGAGATTATGTCGACCATATAAAAGACATCATTGTTGGCAGGATCATCCCACCAGAGGCCTCCCTACTCCTCCTATGAAAACTAATAGCAGGAACTGTCCCCAAAAAATGTTTTGTATGATAAATATTTGCAAATTCTGTTTCTCATTTTCAACATTCTCATTACGGTAGAGTTTAATTTGACTTTGTTATATCATAAAAGCAGAGAAAGAAAAAAAGTAAAAACACTAATTTGATAAAAAAAAGTTGGCTTTCTGTGTGTGTCCATGCACATCTACATTACCGCATTAGGGCTCATGCCCACATACAATTTATGGCTCCATACAACCTCTGATATATATGGGGCTATAATACAGCACCATAGCTGTCTATAAGCCTACTCTCACCTATGTATGGCACCAATTTCATATCAAGATTATTTTTCCTGACAACCTCATACAGAATCTAACAGACTCTAAATGCTGGTGTGTCAGTATGTTGAAGACTAAATAAGGACTACATATGGATAAGGATACGAGCGCTTCCCTCCATCCACAAGTTATAAGAAATGGTGACACACACAGCTAACTGCTATTCCCAACCTGTACCCTACTTTTATCAGTACTTCTGGCTGTAATACCTGTATATTATTCTGTATACAGCTCTGGCAAAAATTAAGAGACCACTGCACAGTTTTATAACAATCAGATTCTCTACATGTCTGACAGCCATTCCATTCTAGTGTCAGTTGAATTCCAACGAGAGTACACCTCATTCTACTTAATGTGCTTCTGATTAGGTGATCACCTGAACCAAATCTTATTTAACGAAGGAAAGCATAAAAAACCCTGCTGTGGTGTTCACAATCCTCTTGCAATAGGACAAGCTGGATGGCAAAACAAGTGCTAGTAATATGCCAAAAGTAATAGGAATGAAAAAATAACTTTTAACCATGCCAAAGGAGTTGAAAAGAAAAGTCTTAAGTGAGGAAAAGAAGGGCTCAATTCTGGCTTTACTAGCAGACGGATACAGTGAGCGTTATGTTGCCTCCATCCTTAAAATTTCTAAGACGGCAGTCCATTACAACAAGGTCAAGCAGCAGACATTGGGGACAACAAAGCCACAGACTGGAAGAGGGCGAAAACAACTCTCCATGACCGGGATGACCGTCATCTTATTCGAATGTCACTCAGCAGCCGCAGGATGACATCAAGTGACCTACAAAAGGAATGGCAAGGAATGTTGTATTTTCACCTGTGAGAGCTGACCTCGTTGGGCACAGAGAGACTTGGCAATCTGGGATTCCTGATATCACACCTGCCTCATTCTACCCTAAGGATGTTGTGATGGGCTGGACTGTGTGTGGTCCTAAACTCCTTCTGAAGATCATCTTGGCAGGCTTGAAGAAGAGGGGGCGTAACGGGGGTACTGTAACGTGCCTGCCTGCATCACTGCATGGCTTTCCATCTCCCATCAGGCAGATACACCATCTTACTTACCACTCCGGGCCATGCTGTGAGTTTGGTCCTCTGCCTGCTCCATGCTGTGGATCTCATGTCCTTGCTTGCAGCATACTTCCAGGCTGTATGTTTAGGGCGGCAGCGCCGGAACTTCCTTCCTGAGTCTTATAGAGACAGTGTGCATGTCCGTAATTTGTCCCCAGCCTATTACCAAGAGGTATTGGGTACTTAAGGCATCTCCACCCATAGGGAAGGGCCTGAGCAAAAAACTCTGTCAATCTGTACCTTGCTACTGAGTTGCCAAAGCCTGTCATGTTTTCTGCCTCTCTGGGGGCTGCATACCCAGACTCATTTCTGTGTTTGTTGTGTCTTGTATTCTGCCTCCCTGAGGGCTGTGTCAGAAGCACCGCACTGAACTTGCTCACTGAGCCAGTGCGCGTGTCCTGAGTAAAGGCAACTGTGCTCAAAGATACCTGTGGAGCGGGCAGCAGCCGAGTAGATGCGTACTTCAGAGCTGCAGGACCTGAAGCACGTGACTGCTAGGGGCGTGGCCTAATCTCCAGAGAGCTAGGAGCTGCAAGAGAACTCCTAGCAGGGTAACTGCGAGAAAAAGTTACCAAGGGGCATATACAGGGAGGATAGTCAGGACGTAGCCAATGAGTCATACACAGAGATAGCTGCAAGGTACAAGAGGGGCGAGCAGAGAGTAGTCAGATCACAGGCAATGAGTCATACACAGGGATGGTAGCGAAATACAGAATCAACAGGCAAACTCACAACGGGAAACAGAACCGAGTCAGAACCATATAAACAAGCTATAACAACGAACAAGCACAGGCACACAGAGATCAGCACACTCGGCCAAAGGCAAAAGTATAACTGGCAGGGATTGGAGCTTCCCAGGGGTTTAAGAAGCTCTCCCAGAACCAGAAAGAGGCCACAATCATTAACCCCAGGTGTGCAGGTCAAAACCTGCACTGAGCTCCAGACGTTAACCCCTGACGTGCAGCTCAAAAACCTGCACTGGGATCATGACAGGCTGCATACTCAGGCCTGAATCCCATGTCATTAGCTTGTTCCCGTGTTCATCCTTGTCTGTACTAATGTTAAATGCTAACAGGAATGCGGGATGCAGTGACAAGCAGGAGGCAGAGCAAGAGTTAACGGGCACTTTATGCAAAGTAGTGTACAGTCAATACTCCAGGCAGGGAGTTTGCAGTAATGAAACAGTGCGAATGCAGGAAGGGGAACGGTGGATAAAACAATCTTATCAAACAAATAGTACAAAACGATTCAGCTTATCAGTCTGTAGCTTCCGGACGGACGAGGTTGAGAGATCTCACAATGGCGACGCAGATGCCTTGAGACGTCTCTGAAGCAATCCCGGATTAAGTTATTAATGGTGCATACTCAGATTGGGCCAGGGTTACTAGTGGGGTACCACAGGGTTCTGTAATGGGCCCCCTACTATTTAATATATTTATTAATGATCTAGTGGATGGCTTACACAGTAAAATATCAGTATTTGCAGATGATACAAAACTATGTAAGGTAGTTAACACAAAGGAGGACAGTTTGCAACTACAGACAGATTTGAGTAAATTGGAGAATTGGGCTGAAAAATGGCAAATGAAGTTTAACACAGATGAGTGTAAGGTTATGCACATGGGAAGGAGAAACAGATGCTACAATTACTTACTAAATGGGAAACTGCTGGGGAAATCAGACATGGAAAAAGACTTAGGCATCTTAGTCAATAAGAAGCTAAATTGGAGTGCTCAGTGTCAGGCAGCTGCCACCAAAGCAAATAGGGTCATGGGATGTATTAGAAGAGGTCTGGGGACACGAGATGAAAACATAATTCTCCCTCTGTACAAATCACTCGTCAGACCACACTTGGAGTATTGTGTGCAATTTTGGACGCCGGTGCTCAAGAAAGACATTACTGAACTTGAAAGGGTTCAAAGGCGGGCTACTAAACTGATAAATGGAGTTGGTTCACTACAATACCCAGAAAGATTATCAAAATTAGGTCTATTTACTCTAGAAAAGAGAAGACTTAGGGGAGACTTAATATATATGTACAAGTATATCAGAGGGCAATACAGAGATCTCTCCAATGAACTGTTTGTACCAAGGACTGTGACAAGAACAAGGGGGCATTCTCTTCGTTTGGAGGAAAGACAATTTCTGCACCAGCATAGAAGAGGGTTCTTCACGGTAAGAGCAGTGAGGCTCTGGAATTCTCTTCCTGAGGAAGTGGTGATGGCCAACTCACTGAATGAATTTAAGAAAGGAATGGATGCTTTTCTTGTGAGTAACAGTTTTGAAGGTTACGAATAACAGAATATTATAGGTAGATGGTTGACCCAGCTTAGGGGAAGGAATTTTTTTCCCGATGGAGAAAATTGGCTTCTACTCTGTGGGTTTTTTGCCTTCCCCAGGATCAACAATGCAGAACAGCTGCACTAAAAATAGGCTGAACTAGATGGACATAAGGTCTTCCTTCAGCCTTCAAAACTATGCTACTATGTTAAGTTAAAGGGGCTGTCCGGGCTTTTCACATATCTGGGCTGCAGAATTATGACAATAAGTAATTTACTTTCTGTCACTAGTTTGCACGGTTTTCTAGATATTCTGAACAGAACGTTCAAGGGGGGGTGTGTTATGGCATTGAAAAGAGAACTAGTCGTAACCTCCTACTCTACTCCAAACATGCCCTCTATAGCAACAACCCCACCCTCCATAGCTACAGGCCCTCCCTGTCCATATGAAGAAGCCCTCCTCACACAGTAACAAATTCTCCCCCTCTAGCAGCCTCAGTGCAGAGAGCAGCTGCTCCTCCCCCAGACACACATCATCCTGTATTCTGGGACAGGCTGCTCCCATTAGTGACACAGTGCTCACGCATACACTGCACCAAATCTGCTGCTGTGTGAAGACATCAGTGACAGAGAGCTGTCTCATTCACACAGCAGAGGCTTTGTCACACAACAGATTACATCAGTGACTGCCATCCCCTGTGCAGATTAGAAGCTGCAGACCCCCATCACTGGCCATCACACAGTCTGTTCTCACTGCTGCCGGCAGCCTGGGACAGTGAGGGAAGGAATTACTGATAATGAGTTATGTATTGTAATCATGGAGTGGCCCTGAATACAGGACGATTTTCCCTCCTCACTAGTTTCACATTCCATAGATCAGTGTTCAGCGTGTGTCTGGGGGAGGAGCAGCTGGTTGGTCTGCTCTCTGCAGTGAGGCTGCTAGAGGGGGAGGATTTGTTACTGTGTGATGAGGGCTGCTTCATGTGGATGGGGAGGGCCTGTAGCTATGGAGGGTGGGGTTGTTGCTATAGAGGGCATGTTGTGAGTAGAGTAGAAGGTTATGACTAGTTCTCTGTTGTGAGCTCATTTTTGGGTTTGCCTCTGGCTTCTGGTGAGGGTTATGGAGCTGGCTGTGCTGACAGAGGAGTAGTGAGTTCTCTATCTGGACTCCCTCTGTTGGTGAAGGGAGGTAATGAAGCTGATCTAAATGGCAGAGACCGGCCACCTGAGGAAGAGGACTGTGATTGGACATCAGGAATTTCTGTTTGGATTTAAGGCAGCCAACTCCCTAGTTTCTTGCTGGTGATTTCTCCTGACTGTGGCTTCTGGTTTCCAGTTTGGTTCCTGCCTTCTTAAAGCTAAGTTTTCTCTGCTATTGTTCTTATGAGTTTTCGTTTGGTTTACTTAGTTTTTGTGTTCAGCCAGTCCTGGCTGGGACTGGGCTGAATCCCCATTTTGTCTCTGATCAGTTGATCTCTTTTGCTCTGTCTTCAGAATATACCTGAGTGCTGATATAGGGAATTGAAGTCTAGTGACTTCAGGGCCTTTTTCTATCAGACGTGTTGGACATTTTTTGGCAGGGTTTTTTGCGTGATTGCAGACAGCAGCTTTTCTTTCCTGTCCTTTCTAGTTAGTGAGGGCCCCATCGTTTGCTCAGCCTATCTTTCTATCTGTGTTTGTGTTTTCATCTTGTTTCACCGACAATACATGTTGTGGGCTGTCTATTGCTTTGGGGTCTGCTCTGGGGCAGTTTAGATTTTCCATTTCTTTCTTTAGGCTTATTTAGTTCTCTGTTATGAGCTCATTTTCTTCTTCACCTTTGATGTCTGATGAACTCCCTCTGCTGGTGAAAGGAGGTAGTGAAATCGATTTGGATGGGAAAAACCTGTCATCTGAACAGGTGGAGTGTGATTGGACATCCAGAGTCTCTGAGTGGATATAAGGCCGCCGACGCCCTGCTGGGTTGCTGGTGATCCTCTCTGCTCTGAGCTCTGGCCTCCAGTTTAGTCCTGTCTACTAAAGCTAAGTTTTTGCTCTGCTATTGTTCCGCCTTGTCTCGTGATGTCAGGAGTTTTGTGCAGTCCTGTGGGACTTGCTCCCTGTCTAAACCTTGTTCTCGCTCTAGTGGGTTGCTGATGCCTTTGCCAGTGCCCAGGAAGCCATGGACCCATATTTCAATGGATTTTATCTCTGATATGCCTGTCTCTCAGAGAATGACTGTTATTTGGGTGATTTGTGATAGATTCTCTAAGATGGTCCATCTTGTACCACTCCCTAAGTTGCCATCTTCCTCAGAGTTGGTGCCCTTGTTTTTGCAACAGGTGGTTCGCTTGCATGGGATTCCTGAGAACATTGTGTCTGACAAAGGAGTTCAGTTTGTTTCTAGATGTTGGAGGACTTTTTATTCCAAGATGGGAATTCAGTTGTCCTTCTCCTCTGCGTTTCACCCTCAGACCAATGGGCAGACGGAGAGAACAAACCAGACTTTGGAGTCTTATTTGAGATGTTTTATTTCTGCTGATCAGGATTATTGGGTTTCATTTTGGCCCTTGGCCGAATTTGCTTTAAACAATAGAGCTAGTTCTGCCACTTTGATGTCACCTTTTTTTGTAACTTTGGGTTTCATCCTCGATTCTCTTCAGGGCAGGTGGAGTCTTCTGCCTGCCCAGGTGTTGACACTGTGGTGGAGAGAATGCACCAGATCTGGCACCAAGTGGTGGATAAGTTGTCTCCCAGGAAAAGGCCCAGCGGTTTTCCAACCGGCATAGGACCATTGGTCCCCGGTTTAAGGTGGGTGATATGGTTTGGTTGTC
This sequence comes from Dendrobates tinctorius, assembly GCF_039654945.1. Lineage (NCBI taxonomy): Eukaryota > Metazoa > Chordata > Amphibia > Anura > Dendrobatidae > Dendrobates > Dendrobates tinctorius. Next base: position 18,366,498 of record NW_027361743.1, on the reverse strand, counting down.
ATCAAAGAATATCTCTATGAAGGTGGCTTCTCCAAAGTTTAAACCTAGATTTATTGGACCTTACAAGATTTTGGAGATTCTTAATCCGGTCTCTTTTCGATTGGCTCTTCCTGTTACATTCAAGATCCATAACGTGTTTCATAAGTCTCTGTTAAAGAGGTTTGTTGAGCCAGTAGTTCCTGTGGTGGCACCTCCTGACCCTGTATTGGTTGAAGGTAATGTGGAATATGAGGTTGAGAAGATACTGGATTCTCGTCTGGCTAGACGGAGACTCCAGTATTTGGCTAAGTGGAAGGGTTATGGCCAGGAGGATAATTCTTGGGTCTCTGCATCCGATATTCATGCCAAAAGATGGCTTTTCATCGGGCCCATCCTGATCGCCCTGGTGGCATGGATTAGGGTTCGGTGACCCCTCCTCAAGGGGGAGGTACTGTTATGAGCTCATTTTCTCCTTCACCTTTGATGTCCATTGAACTCCCTCTGCTGGTGAAAGGAGGTAGTGAAATCGATTTGGATGGGAAAAACCTGTCATCTGAACAGGTGGAGTGTGATTGGACATCCGGAGTCTCTGAGTGGATATAAGGCCGCCGACGCCCTGCTGGGTTGCTGGTGATCCTCTCTGCTCTGAGCTCTGGCCTCCAGTTTAGTCCTGTCTACTAAAGCTAAGATTTTGCTCTGCTATTGCTCCATGAGATTTTGTCTGGTTTACTTAGTGTTTGTGTTCAGCCAGCCCTGGTTGGGATTGGCTGAACTCCATTTTTTGTCTGTGATCAGTTGATCTCTTTGCTCTGTTTACAGAATATACCTGAGTGCTGATATAGTGATTTTGAAGTCTAGTGACTTCAGGGCCTTTTCTATCAGACGTGTTGGACATTATTTTTGGCAGGGTTTTTGCGTGATTGCAGACAGTTGCTTTTCTTTCCTGTCTTATCTAGTTAGTGAGGGCCCCATCGTTTGCTCAGCCTGTCTTTCTGTCTGTGTTTGTGTTTTCATCTGTTTTCACCGTCAATACATGTTGGGGGCTGTCTATTGCTTTGGGGTCTGCTCTGGGGCAGTTTAGATTTCCCCTTTCTTTCTTTAGGTTTATTTAGTTCTCCGGCTGTGAACGAGGTGTCTAGTACCACCGTAGGAACACCCCACGGCTACTGTTAGTTGTTGTGAATAGGATCAGGGGTCTGCAATCCGCTAGCTACCAACCTCTCCGGTTTTCTGGACTTAACTTGTATTTTTGTTTTTTCCTCCTCCGGTGACTCATTCATAACAGTTCTCTGGCCGTGACGAGGCATCTAAGACCACCATAGGCACGCTCCACGGCTACTGCTAGTTGTGTGGATAGGATCAGGGGTCTGCAATCCGCTAGTTATCAACCTCTCCGGTTTTCTGTGCTTAGCTTGCTTTTTGTTTTTTCCTCCTCGGTGACTCATTCATAACAGTTCTCATTTCAATGCCATAACACCCCCCCCTTGGACGTTCTGTTCAGAATATCTAGAAAACCGTGCAAACTAGTGACAGAAAGTAAATTACTTATTGTCATAATTCTGCAGCCCAGATATGTACTGAGATTATGTGAAAAGCCCAAACAACCCCTTTAAGGCATTGTCTCTGTACCGCAACGGTATGGCCTGGCTCGTCCTGACGTAATCCCTCAGTCCCGGAAAACGGTGTTATGTGACGGACAGGAGTTGGCTCAGCGAGTGTGAAACAAAGTCCCGGGGTGGAGGCCACAACAGTACCCCGTGGAAAGGCGTGCATTGTAGGGTCAGCAAGGTACCGCACATCAGTAGTCGTCAGGGGTGACGACCAGTCAGGGCACTCGGGTGCTGGAGTCTGCGAGGTGCTCAGTCTTGTAGGTGCACCAGAAGCCATGTTTTTGCGTGCTCCGCTCTTTATATCCACCCTGCCCCGTATAATCAGGCACCAAGGACTGCGTTGGTCAGAAAGTCCTACAGGAATCCCTTCCCATGGCAACACTGGTGACAGCCACGATAGTTCCAGCCCGGGCACGCAAGAAGCTGCCCTAGCCTGGTCAACCCTCCTACACTAAGTCCGTTTCTTGTACCTGTTCGTGTCCTCATCTGTTTCCCTCCCTATTCAGCTTTGTGTAGCTTGGTGTCTGCTCTTTGCTTCGCACCCTGCGGCTCTGCTCTTTGCTTCACACCCTGCGGCTATGCTCTGCTCTTTGCTCCGCACCCTGCGGCTCTGCTCTGCTCTTTGCTCCGCACCTTGCGGCTCTGCTCTTTGCTCCGCACCCTGTGACTCTGCTCTGCTTTCTGCTCTGCACCCTGAAGCTCTGCTCTTTGCTCCGCACCCTGTGGCTCTACTCTGCTCTTCGCTTCACACCCTGCAGCTCTGCTCTTCACGCCGCACCCTGTGGCTCTGCTCTGCTCTTCGCTCCACACTTTGTGGTTCTGCTCTGCTTTCGTTCCACCCCTTGTGGTTCTGCTCTGCTCCTGTCCCGAGTCCTACGGTTCCGGTCCTTCCAGTCTGAACTGGTTCCTACCTGTTCTGTTATACTACTCATACCTGCCTGTGTTCCTGCCCTACCAGTTACGGTTCCGGTTCCTCGAGTCTGAGCCGTGCCCGCCTGCCTACCAAACTGCCAGCCGTGCCCGCCTGCTTGCCAGAGTGCCAGCCGTGCTCGCCTGCCTGCGTGCCAGCTGTGCCCGCCTGCCAGAGTCCCAGCCGTGCCCGCCTGCCAGAGTGCCAGCTGTGCCCGCCTGCCTGCCATAGTGCCAGTCATGAATGCATGCCTGCTAGAGTGCCAGCCGTGCCCGCTTTCCTGCCAGAATACCAGCCATGCCCGCCAGAGTACCAGTCATGCCCGTCTGTACTTGCCCACACCTGTCATCAGTGTTCTGTCCCCAGTGGGATCAGCTGCTACAGCCAGACACCTCTCTGGAGTGGTACCTGGCAGCTACTTGCCGCACAAGCCTGACCTCACCACTAGAGGCTCCAGTGAACACCAAAGTAGCTGCTTAGTCATTCCCCTCCAGGGTAGTCTGGTTTGTGGCACAGTGGGGTCACAATCCTCGCTCGCGCCACCCAGTCAGGGCACGAGCGTTACACTTGGTCCCCTTCCAGTAATATATGTGCCCCATCCTGGTATAATGCCCCCTACTCTGGGCCCCTTCCAGTAATATATGTCCCCCATCCTGGTACAATGCCCCCTACCCTGGCCCCTTCCAGTATCATATGTCCCCCATCCTGGTATAATGCCCCCTACCCTGTTCCCTTTTCAGTAATTTATGTCCCCATCCTGGTATAATGCCCCCCTCCCTGAGTCCCTTCCAGTAATATATGTCCCCCATCCTGGTATGATGCCCCCCTACCCTGGGCTCCTTCCAGTAAAAAAATGTCCCCCATCCTGGTATAATGCCCCCTACACTGGGCTCCTTCCAGTAATATATGTCCACCTCCTCCTGCTCGACTGACAGCTTCTTTGCCTGAAGTGACACAGAACAGTGGCTGTTAGTCAAGCAGGGGAAGGCGGCGATGGGCGTGGAATGGAACTGGAGTGACAGAGGCTTCAGATTTACAAAAATCTATTTGTATATCAATTCAAATGCTGATTTCTCATTAACAGAGGAAGGAACGGACTGGCCAAGTAAAGGTATTGCTGGATTTATATTTGAAAGAGGTACATGTGTATAAAAATAGTTTGGGGTGTGAAATCCTGCTGACAGATACCCTTGTAAGCCCAACTGGAATTTCCTTCAAAACAGCCAAGAAGGTTCCAAATTTCTGACTTTTGGGTGGGATAAGCAAAAGTCCTGCTCCTCTTAGAATTTGGATCACTAGATTATCCTAGGAAACTTGGAACTGTTTGCAAATAATCTACAGACGGCTGCTCCAATTTTACATTTTTGTTTGAAGAGTTTCTACAATACACATGTCCTGACAAACTCTACATGAGAGGAGAATTTATAAAAGCCAGAGCCAAACAAAAATAGAAATGTGTCCTTTCCCTACTGTACATGACATTTGTAAATCTGTCCAACACCTTCCATGGTCTGCTGGGATCAAAAATGTTGTAATAACTTCTCAGAAATGTGACATTTTTGCTAAATATGTTGCAAGCACGGCACGTGGAAGCTCTGCCAAACCACTTCTTAGCAACCAACTAATGAAACTGGAACAGAGGAAGAACACAAAAAGGCACCTTTTTAATTATAAGCGTGCGGCAAGTGTTCACCAGCTTTATAGGACAGGCTTTCATTAACACCCCTTAAGAGAAAACAGAGAAAACCTATTTTTTTCAGACTATAATGGGGGGTGCGTCTTATAGTGCGAATGCAGGCTTACCCGGGGGTTGCGGCAGTGGTGTGGTGGTGGCACTGGTACGGCGATGCTGAGGCACGGTGGGCAGTACAGCGTGCACCTGAGCAGGGTCCCTTCCTCAGGTCAGGTGACACCACTGCCCAGTGTCCACGGAGAGCGAAGCCGGGAGAATCACGGGTTTCTCTGTGGCGGCGACTATCTTCCTGAGGCCGCGCGTGCGCAGATTGAGTTCTCTGCTTCCCGGGGCTTCAGGAAAATGGCCGCGGGAGGCCGCGCGTGCCTAGATTGAGATCGGGGCGGCCATTTTCCTGAAGCCGAGTTCGCAGATTGAGATTTCGGCTTCACTCGGCTTCAGGAAAATGGCCGCTGCGATGCCCCGGGAAGCAGAGTACTCAATCTGTGCACACGTGGCTTCAGGAAGATGACCGCTGCCACGAGAAACCCGTGATTAACCCGGCTCTGCTGATCGCCTTGGACACCGGGCCGCGGCGTCACCTCACTTGAGGAAGTGACCCTGCTAAGGTGCACACCGTACCACCCACCGCGCCTCAGCATCACTGCACCTCTGCCGCCACCACACCACTGCCGCCACACCACTGCCGCAACCCACTGTGGACACCAGGCCGTGGCGTCGCCCACCTTAGCAGGAAGGGAACATCAGCACCGCCGACACCGGACCGGGCCTATCCTGAGGAAGGGACCATGCTTTCTGTGACCCTGCTGTACCTCCACCAGCCCTCAGGTAAGATACCTTAAATTCAGACAATAAGACAGACCCCCATCTTATAAAAATATAAAAATCTTTTTTTCTGCTATTTTTATCCCAAAATTTGGGGTGCGTCTTATTGTCCGGTGCATCTTATAGTCCGAAAAATACGGTACATATTTTAATAATAAAAAATAAATGGAACCAATGTATAAGCAATAGCCAGTCGCTTTGGGTATAGAGTCTCTCATCTCTGTATTCATATTTCTTAGTACAATTAAGTATATATTAACCCCTTTCCGATGTGGTCCTTAATAAGACGTCCCAGCGCCCTGATACTTATGGATGTAGGACGGATTCTTACGTCATTTTTTAATGTAACACTGCAACCAAAGTCGCGGTGATTGAATTAAAGTTCTGACGCCATCTTACCTTAGGGTAGATGGCATTGTCATCTACATCAATTGCACCAATCGCAGGGCACAGACGTGGTGTGACCACGCTGTGACCTGCCTAGGATCAGAGCTGTAAGAGCACCCACCCTAGGCTGGTGCCTGGCAATGCCAGCATCACCTCAGCCAGCTCTGATTGGTATGATCGACGATGACTTCAATCGCACCAATCACAGCACACAGTCGCGGTGTGACTGCTCTGTGACCTGTCTGTGACCGCCCTCAGGACCGGCCCGAACGTATAGGCGAACTAGGCAGCCGCCTAGGGCGTCGACCCAAAGGGGGCGCCAGAGAAAAAATAGAAAAAATTATAAAAAACTTTTCAAAAGGCAAAAAGTTTTAGGGATGGAAAAAAAGTGTACATATTTAAGGGCAAATATGACGCAAGAGAGGTTGGTTGGGTTGGCAACAATTTCGATAGAATCTGAAGTTGCTAAACAAATTAATCTCAGTGACTTAATGTCATCCTTTTAAAAAAAAAAGGCAAGGAAACAAAAATTTTAATTACCTATGGTCGATTTTATTTTGTGTTATTGATTACTTTGTATATATTTGTCCTATACAACTTCTCAGAAGATTAAAGAGTTAGGAGAGAGTTAATTAATCATTTTTGTTGTGGTTTATTTTGCTCCTAAATTTATATCCCAAGTTTTCATCTACTGCCAAGAATAGTAGGGGAGCAACAAAATAGTTTCGCCTAGGGCGCCGTAATCTCTCGGGCCGGCCCTGACCGCCCTGCACATCCATATAGTAGCTGATGATTTGTATAGGGCGGTCACGCTGTCCGATCTGCGCTGTTGTGGGCTTTGTGGTGCCAAAGTAGCCTGTAACACCACAATCGCTCACTGCTCCTCCTGCTAAAGAAGAAATAAGAGAGGTGGCAGCAGACAGAAGACATCTGTAGGAAAGTCCCTCCTTGAACTCTCCTCATCCACCCCAATCCTCCTCTTCCCTTTCCCCCCTTTTTCTCCCCCTCCACCTCACCTCTGCGCCACCTCCATGCGCACATCCAGCAGCCGCCGAGCGTTGATTAGTGACGCAGTTCACTGATCAGCACTCGCGCTCCCTGTTTTACACTTTTTTCTACTGACTTTTTTTCTTCCCGTTGCTGCTTTTTTCTTTTTTCTTTCTTTCCAAAAAAAAGTTTATACCAAGCACTCTCTCACACACACAACTGAATAAAGTACTGACACAAACGCCACATACACAAAAAAAAAATTGTTGTCCCATTAGTCCCAAAAATGCTATTCAGTGGAGGAGGCATTCTGTTCTGATTGAGTCACCATAGGAGGCAAAAACAGAAATGCTAGCTAAGTCCAGAAAACCAGAGAGGTTGGCAGCTATCGGATTGCAGACCCCTGATCCTATCCACAACAACTAACAGTAGCCGTGGGGGGTTCCTACGATGCCCTAGACCCCTCGATCACAGCCGGAGAATTAAATAGGCCTAAAGAAAGGAAGGGGAAATCTAAACTGCCCCAGAGCAGACCCCAAAGCAATAGGCAGCCCCCAACATATAATGATGGTGAAGCAAGATGAAAACACTAACACAGACAGAAAGATAGACTGAGCAAAGACGGGGCCCAAGCTAACTAGCTAGGAAAGGACAGGAAGGCTGCTGTCTGCAATCCGTGAAAAACCCTATGAAAATAAGAGCCAATAGACTGACAGTGAAAAAAGGCCCTGAAGACGCTAGGCTTCAAAAAAGCTATGTCAGTACTCAGGAATATTCTGAAGACAGAGCAACAGGCAAAAGGAGATTCAGCTCACCCCAGCAGGGAATGGCAGAATCCAGAAAAGCAAGGAAAACAAAAACAAACACAAATGCTAACAGGCAAAGCAGAAAACTTAGCTTTAGAGGAGCAGGAATCAGACTGGTGTCCTAGAAGTCCACAGAGAAATCACCCGCAGGACAGAAGGGTGTCGGCAGCCTTATATCCAGTCCGTGACTCTACTCAGCCAGTCATCCTCATTAGGCTCAGGTGCCTGATAATCAGGCTCATTACCTTCCTTTACAGGAATAGGGAGTTCACCAGACCTCAGTGACGAAGGGGAAAATGAACTCACAACAGTACCTCCCCCTTGAGGAGGGGTCACCGAACCCTCAAACACGCCACCAGGGTGATCAGGGTGAGCCCGATGAAAGGCACACACCAATCTTTTGGCATGAATATCAGAGGCAGAGACCCAGGAATTATCCTCCTGACCATAACCCTTCCACTTAACCAAATACTGGAGTCTCCGTCTAGCCATATGGGAATCCAGTATTTTCTCTACCTCATATTCCATGTTACCTTCAACCAATACAGGGTCTGGAGGTGCCACCCCAGGAACAACTGGTTCAACAAACCTCTTCAACAAGGACTTATGGAACACATTATGGATTTTAAATGTGACAGGAAGAGCCAAACGAAAAGAGACCGGATTAATAATCTCCAAAATCTTGTAAGGTCCAATAAATCTAGGCTTAAACTTAGGAGAAGCCACCTTCATAGCAATATTTTTTGATGATAACCACACCATATCACCAATCTTAAACTGGGGACCAATGGTCCTATGTCGATTGGAAAACTGCTGGGCCTTTTCCTGGGAGAGAGATAACTTATCCACCACTTGGTCCCAGATCTGGTGCATTCTCTCCACCACAGTGTCAACACCTGGGCAGGCACAAGGCTCCACCTGCCCTGAAGAAAATCGAGGATGAAACCCAAAGTTACAAAAAAAAGGTGACATCAAAGTGGCAGAACTAGCTCTATTATTTAAAGCAAATTCGGCCAAGGACAAAAATGAAACCCAATCATCCTGATCAGCGGAAATAAAACATCTCAAATACGACTCCAAGGTCTGGTTGTTCTCTCTGTCTGCCCATTGGTCTGAGGGTGAAAAGCAGAGGAGAAGGACAACTGAATTCCCAGCTTGGAACAGAAGGTCCTCCAAAATCTAGACACAAACTGAACTCCTCTGTCAGATACAATGTACTCAGTAATCCCGTGTAAGCGAACCACTTGTTGCAAAAACAGGGGCACCAACTCAGAGGAAGATGGCAACTTAGGGAGTGGTACAAGATGAACCATCTTAGAGAACCTATTACAAGTCACGCAAATAACAGTAATTCTTTGAGAGACCGGCATATCAAAGATGAAATCCATTGAAATATGGGTCCATGGCCTCCTGGGGACCGGCAAAGGCATCAACAACCCACTAGAGCGAGAACAAGATTTAGACCGAGAGCAAGTCCCACAGGACTGCACAAAATTCCTGACATCATGAGACAAGGTGGGCCACCAAAAAGAGCGACTCACCAGATCTCTAGTACCAAAAATACCTGGATGACCAGCCAACGCAGAGCAATGAACTTCAGACATCACTCTCTTCTTCCACTGGTCAGGAACATACAACTTTCCACTGGGACAATGCTCAGGTTTGTCCTCCTGGAACTCTTGCAGAGCAAGTCTCAAATCGGGTGAGATGGCAGAAAGAACTACCCCTTCGCCTAAGATGGTAGCAGGCTTGGTCACCACAGGAGAATCAGCAAAGAAACTCCTAGAGAGGGTGTCTGCCTTGACATTCTTAGTTCCAGGAAGAAAAGAGACCACAAAATCAAAACGTGTAAAAAACAAGGCCCACCTAGCCTGTCTAGGGTTCAAGCGTTTAGCCGACTCTAGGTAAATCAAATTCTTGTGGTCAGTGAGGACCACAACTTGATGTTTAGCTCCCTCCAACCAATGTCTCCTCTCCTCAAATGCCCATTTCATGGCCAACAGTTCCCGATTCCCCACATCATAGTTACGTTCAGATGGAGAGAACTTTCGGGAAAAGAAAGCACAGGGATTCATTTTAAATGTTACAGGATCCTTTTGGGACAAAACAGCTCCTGCACCAATCTCAGAAGCATCCACCTCTACCTGGAACGGGAGTGAGACATCAGGTTGCCGCAAAACCGGGGCGGAGGTAAATCTTCGCTTCAGCTCCTGAAAGGAAGCAACAGCCTTCGGAGACCAATTCAGCACATCAGCACCCTTCTTAGTCAGATCAGTCAATGGCTTGGCAATACTAGAAAATTTTGCTATAAATTTCCGATAAAAATTAGCAAAACCCCAAAACTTCTGGAGGGCCTTCAAAGAAGTGGGCTGAACCCAATCATAAATGGCCTGTACCTTGGCCGGGTCCATTTCAATAGTTGACGGAGACAAAATAAATCCCAAAAATGAAATCCTCTGTACTCCAAAAAGGCATTTCGATCCTTTGACATACAGGGAATTCTCCCTCAAGATCCGGAACACAGTCCGAATATGTTCCACATGAGAATCCCAATCCTTGGAGAAGATCAAAATATCATCCAGATAGATAATCAAAAATTTATCGACAAAGTCTCGGAAAATATCATTCATGAAGCACTGTAAGACAGAAGGGGCATTAGTGAGCCCAAAAGGCATCACCAGGTACTCAAAATGTCCCTCCGGAGTATTAAACGCCATCTTCCATTCATCCCCCTGCTTAATGCGGATAAGATTATACGCCCCCCTGAGGTCAAGCTTGGTAAACCAGCAAGCACCTCTAACTCTAGAGAATAGATCCGAAATCAGGGGTAACGGATACTGATATTTAATAGTAATTTTATTGAGGGCACGATAATCAATACAAGGCCTTAAAGAACCATCCTTTTTGGCCACAAAAAAAAAAACGGCCCCTAAGGGTGAAGAGGATGGTCTAATATGACCCTTCTCCAACGCCTCCTTAATATAGGACCGCATAGCCTCGTGCTCGGGTACAGATAAATTGAAGAGCTGACCCTTGGGAAATTTACACCCCGGGCTTAGTTCAATTGCACAGTCATAACTCCTATGAGGAGGCAAGGACGCAGACTCATTCTCACTAAATACATCATAAAAGTCCGCCAAATAGTCAGGAACATCATGCGACTGAGGAGAGGTGGAAAAAACCGGAGCCTCACTAAAGGCACACCGACAACCCCAACTCACCACAGACACAGATTTCCAATCCAAAACTGGATTATGAATTTGCAACCAGGGAAACCCCAGAACAACGGCATCACGCAGACCATGCAACACCAAAAATCTGCAATTTTCTTGATGGTCTGGGGCGACCCGCATGACCACCTGGGTCCAAAACTGAGGTTTATTTTTAGCCAAAGGAGTAGCATCAATCCCCCTCAAAGGGATAGGCGTCTGCAGAGGTGTCATCAGAAATCCACAACGTTTAGCAAAATCCAAGTCCATTAGGTTTAGCGCTGCTCCCGAATCCACAAAAGCCTTGGCGGAAAATGTGGACAGGGAGCAGATCAGAGTAATTGCCAGAAGAAACTTAGGTTGAACACCACCAACAGAAAACGTGTGTGCAAAGCGTTTCTCTCGTTTAGGACAAACAGAAATAATATGCGAGGCATCTCCACAGAAAAAACACAGCTTATTACGCCTTCTGAACTCCTGACGTTGCACCTTAGGCAAAACTCTATCACATTGCATATGTTCAGACGTCTGTTCAACTGGTGGCAACACCTCTCGTGCAATCCTGCGTTCACGTAAACGCCGATCAACCTGAATGGCTAATGACATAGAATCGTCCAGACCAGGTGGAACAGGAAATCCCACCATAGTATCTTTTACGGCTTCTGACAAACCCTTCCGAAAGAGAGCAGCCAAGGCATTATCATTCCAGGTAGTAAGGACCGCCCACTTTCGGAACTTTTGACAGTACAACTCTGCAGAATCTCGACCCTGGTTCAATGCCAACAGGGTCTTTTCAGCCTGATCAATAGCATTAGGTTCGTCATACAACAACCCCAAAGCTTCAAAGAATGCGTTCACATTAGTCAGAATAGGATCATCTGGTTTCAAAGAAAACGCCCAATCCTGGGGATCGCCACGCAGCAAAGAGATGACAATTTTAACCTGCTGCGCGGAGCTCCCTGACGAGTTAGGCTTCAAGGCAAAAAATAATTTACAATTATTTTTGAAACTCAAAAATTTAGATCGATCCCCAAAAAATACATCAGGTGTAGGGATCTTTGGTTCAACAGCATGCGAACGAGCAAGGTAGGCGGAAATTCCCCATACTTCCGCAGCGAGCTGCTCCACACGATCAGACAATTGCTTTATCTCCATGGAGAGAACAAAAAATTCCCCCTACGGCCTCAGAGATATAGAGGAAAGAATATACACACACTTTTTTTTTTTTTTTTAAACACAATTCTTTCCTGCTGTTGAGTACCCTAGGATCTGCGGTATGGCGGGTGATTCTGTTCTGATTGAGTCACCGTAGGAGGCAAAAACAGAAATGCTAGCTAAGTCCAGAAAACCAGAGAGGTTGGCAGCTATCGGATTGCAGACCCCTGATCCTATCCACAACAACTAACAGTAGCCGTGGGGGGTTCCTACGATGCCCTAGACCCCTCGATCACAGCCGGAGAATTAAATAGGCCTAAAGAAAGAAAGGGGAAATCTAAACTGCCCCAGAGCAGACCCCAAAGCAATAGGCAGCCCCCAACATATAATGACGGTGAAGCAAGATGAAAACACTAACACAGACAGAAAGATAGACTGAGCAAAGACGGGGCCCAAGCTAACTAGCTAGGAAAGGACAGGAAGGCTGCTGTCTGCAATCCGTGAAAAACCCTATGAAAATAAGAGCCAACAGACTGACAGTGAAAAAAGGCCCTGAAGACGCTAGGCTTCAAAAAAGCTATGTCAGTACTCAGGAATATTCTGAAGACAGAGCAACAGGCAAAAGGAGATTCAGCTCACCCCAGCAGGGAATGGCAGAATCCAGAAAAGCAAGGAAAACAAAAACAAAACACAAATGCTAACAGGCAAAGCAGAAAACTTAGCTTTAGAGGAGCAGGAATCAGACTGGTGTCCTAGAAGTCCACAGAGAAATCACCCGCAGGGCAGAAGGGCGTCGGCAGCCTTATATCCAGTCCGTGACTCCACTCAGCCAGTCATCCTCATTAGGCTCAGGTGCCTGATAATCAGGCTCATTACCTTCCTTTACAGGAATAGGGAGTTCACCAGACCTCAGTGACGAAGGGGAAAATGAACTCACAACACCATACGCTTTCCTTGCCTCCGACACCGACAGTGAGGGAAAGAATCCCACCTTTCTTTGTTTTTCACACTATGGCTCTTTGTCCTACTCTTCCTCCTCCTCCGGTGCTGCTGAACAAGACGAAGACGAACCAGGACAGAAGGTGTTTTACTGATGTATAAACCTCGCCCCCAGAAAATTATTCAATTGTTCAACTACCTTTTCCCGTAGATCGTTGACAATTCTTTTGCTTTCCCAATGACTTGGGTCGCCCCTCACACCCAGGGCAGCGGGGTATTCGGTACTGGGCCGGTGTCAGGGGGATGTGTCACAGCAGCGGTGACCCGGTCCGTGGCCCTGGGCGCCCAATATCAATGGCGGTGATGTCAATAGTGTTATAGCTTAGTTCAATAGTTTGTGATGCCACCCGTGGTGTTTGGCAAGTAAGATGTTGAGCCAACGCTGCATACAGATCCACTGGGACTGATGGTGTGGTGCAGCAAAGATGGTGTAGCTCCCCACAGGTGGAGCTGTAGTACCAGGGCAGTGTGGGTGCAATGGATGAGGAGAGGCGCAGAATGGTATAGATGCTGGTACCCAGATGTAGCGGTGCTGAAGGTGTTAGCGATGAATGAATGGAGGACACCAGGGCTTGTAGTTTCAAAGCTTTACTCACAGTTCGTGGTACTCACTGGTGCCCGCCTCCGTGCCGTGTCCTCCGGGGTAGAGGCTCAATCAACCTCCCGGGCAAGTCAAGGTTCTCCTCTCCAACACTCTGCCAACATGTGCCTTTCTTGAACGACTCCTCTATTGCGCCTTTTAATGTGAAGAGCTCCAGTACTGTAGTTCTCTGGAATTCCTCCTGTCAGATGTTCCTAGAACCTTACTTGTATGACAGACAGCTGTAGCCTCTATTGGGGACTCCTCTCAGAGTCCTGGCTCACAAATCGGTTGCTGTTGTGTCCCAAGTCTCGGATGGGAGTAGTGCATTTACAGCCAACTACTCCACCGGTGTCTGCTGCAGAACCATAAGTGTCCATACAACCTCGGGGACCGGGCCCCAGCCTTGCACTGAGAACCTATAGGCAGGATTCCTCTTCCAACCCACAACTCCTCTCTGTTCTCCTACTCCTTCGTTCCGCGCTGTTCCTTCTCTCTCTTATGGAAGCTTAGGTTGCAGTTCTACATCTCTTTCCTTCTGTTCCTTTCCTAGGGAGCTCGATCCACTAAGACCAGTCCTCAGCCTCTCCTGACTGACTGCCTTCCTCCGCCTTGAGCTCCCATCAGGCTGACCTCTTGTCAGTCTGCTCTCTGACTCAGACTCCCCATCTGACTGACCTACTATCCTCAACTTTCCCTCTCTTTTATACTAACTCCACCCACCTCCCAGCACATCTCGTGTTACAAAGCAGGGTTCCACGAAGGGTGCTCTGCTACCCCCAGCCTGAAGCTGCTAGGCGGACCTACTGAACTATCCTGTGTGTGGGATGCAGGTGTTAGAGTGTGGAAAGGAGTTCCCAACCTACCTAGTTGGTGGGGCACTACACCTTAGGAGAAGGTGCAGTACCTCTGTGGCGACTGAGCCTCAGGGGAGCCACAGACTCACAATCCAGAAACATCAGTGGCTGGATGAAAGATACAAGAGTCTGTCTGGATCCCAGAAACTCACTCAGCTTTTATGCACACACACTGATTACAAGCAAACAGGTCAAAGGTGAGGATGTTACCTTTAGTAGTCATTCAAACCCATTTGAATCAACTTCTGTGCATGTTAGAAAATACTTACAAAAACTTGGAAATACATGTATAAATGTAAATAAATCATGATCCATCTTTATTTAAACAAACATTTTAAAAACGTTATAGTATGATATTTAATGCAGTACTATATGCAGTGGTCCCTTATCATTTAGTATGACCTGTGATCAGCAGTAATTATTTGCATGTGTATCTCTGTTATTAACTTTTTAAAATGTTTAAATAAAGATGGATCATGATTTATTTACATTTGGCATATACTTCCAAGTTTTTGTAGGTATTTTTTGAATTGGTGGGAAGTGCTAGTATTAGGCCTACATTTTTCTCAGATAAATTCTGTGCATGTTATCAGGCCAAAATCACCAGGGTATGTGAACTTTTGATCAGGGTCATTTGGATGTTTTGGGTAGTTTGACAATAAATGGCTTCACCCAACCACTAACCATGAGTGAGGAAAAGGTTTTGGTGTTATTCATATTCTCAGAAAAAAAGGCCAAGAAAGCAAAAATTCTGCCGGGGTATGTAACCTTTTGAGCACAACTGTAGATGCAGTTGAAATTATGTAGTTTTGGGGCCTGGTCCTTCACACGGGGATCCTGAAGAAGCCAGAACTTCAGCAATATTGGAGTGTTGATGTTTTTTACAACACTTCAGTGTTCCTTTCATGGTTTACTGGGTTCTCGGATTAGGTAGTTGCAGGGTTAACTCTGTGTCATGATTTACTGGGGGTTCTCAAATTAGGTAGTTGCAGGGTTAACTCTGATGGCCTCTTTCTGGGTCCTGGGAGGCTTTTTATAGCCGCACTGTGAGACCATTCTTTGTCGTTTATACTCTGACCCTTGGTTGAGTGTGTCTGACGCTGCTGTGCTTTGTGGCTGTACTATTGTCTGTTTGTCTGGTTTTGATCTGGTTCCGTCCCCGTTGTGATTCTTGCCTGCCGTGGTTGTACCGTTTATTGCCCCTCCTGGTTAACTGATCTCTTGCTACATTCTGACTATCCTTCTGACTGCCTCTGTGTACTGCGCAGCCCTCTCTGTGTTTGGACCTTGGCTTGTGTGACTACGTTATCTCTGCTTCCCCTTTAACATCCCTGGGACCTCCGCTCCTTCCTGCAGGTGCCCCCCGGACCCGCAGCAACCCCGCGCTATCTCCCCTTACAGCGGCGCTAGGCTCCGCCCACCTCCTCTGACTCTCTGTCATGTGACCACAGGTCCTGTCTGCCTTCTCCTTTGAGCAACTAGCTGCCTCAGCACTGCTAGTACCGCTCGCATTCGCTGCTCCCTGGTGCCACGGGCTTACCCCGGCACCAGATGTCCAGGTCAGCCTCCTGCGCTGCCGCCGGTGAGTTCCCATCGGGCAGCGGGTCGTGACAGTTCCATGACCCAGACACATTTTAAGACCATCCACACATTCCTGCATTATAATGATAATGCACGGTGTCCTCCCCGAGATGGCCCCAACTTTTACCGTGTGTTCAAAGTTCAACCAATCATCGAACACTTCAACAAAATGTTTGCTGAAGTGTACGTGCCCCAAAGGGACATCTGCGTGGATGAGTCCCTAATCCATTTCAAGGGGAGGCTCAAATTCCAGCAGTACCTGCCCAGTAAGAGCGCCAGATACGTTATTAAACTCTATAAGCTGTGTGAGAGTACCTCAGGATACACCCACAGGTTTAGAGTTTATGAAGGAAAGGACACCCGGATTGGACCCCCTGAATGCCCTTCTGTCCAGGGAGTGAGTGGGAAAATTGTGTGGGATTTGGTGCACCTACTGCTTGATAAAGGTTATGACCTCTACGTGGATAACTTTTATACCAGCATCCCATTCTTCAAGTCCCTCTCTGTACTGTCTGCAAAAATCAGAGAAGCCTCCCAAAATCTCTAATTGGGCAGATGCTCAGAAGGGGTGACAGTAGACGCCAATGTAGCAACCACCTGCTGGTGGTCAAGTACAAGGGTGAGCGGGATGTCTTTTTCTTGACCACCATATATGCTGATGGCAGCACCCTCAGCACTGTACACGGTACCTCTACACAGGTCACCAAACCAGACTGTGTACTGGGGTACAACAAAAACAGGGGGGAAGTTGATCTCTGTGATCAAGTGCTCCAGCCATATATAGTGCTTTGAGAAAGGCCAAGGTGTGGCACAAGAAGCTGGCCGTTCACATCGTACAGAAGGCAATGCACAACGCTTTCCTGCTGTCACGATGTACAGGCCAGACCGACATAGAAAATGCAAGATAATTCGCATTTTAATTGTGCAAAAAGTCCCAGATGGGAATAACCAACTCCATGGTAAGAATAGAAATAAAGGAGGAAGAGAAGTAATGTGGTTAAAAGAGATTAGTTTATTTTATTTATAAATATATCATAGATAGTGCAAAAACATAATAAGGTGCATAGAGGACGAAAAGAGACCAACGGTGCGAGCCAGCAGCCCAGTCTTAGTAGTAAATAGAGTGGAGCAGACCCTTTTTCATAAGTGTTTAGAAGTCATAATGAGTTAAGTAGCAAAAAGAGTCCAGGTCAAAGCAAGCTTACCACAATTATATCAGGGCTGTTGGAGGCATCGGACCAGATGTTAGAAACCCCAACGTGCGGCTTGCCTATTATTTACCGCGCTCTCAAGGGGCTGTGGTTATTGTACCAACAAGGACCTTTTTAGTTCATTGGTGGCCAGTCAGGTGACCGGTCAGATGGGCTTAATAGACCAATGACATGGCTCAATTGGCACCCGCCAAGTCCAGCGGCGGTCACAGGGGTCTAGTGTCACTGCGCATGCGCTGGGGAGACAGAAGAGTCAGAACCCTGGGCATGCGCAGGAGGCACAAAGATGCCGGACGGCACACCGGAAAGGGCTGCAGCGTGGCGCGCAAGCGCATTGCCATTCCAAAGGATAAACATGACCACATTCTCAAGGCTAGTGTATACAGGTATCATGTGTGCCCAAAACATTAATAATAACAATTACATATAAGTATTCATACAACAACAGTATCTTCAATAATACAAATAAGTACTATAATGTAATACCTCTCAAGCGCCCTTTACAGGAAGCATGGTGCGAGCCAAATGCGGTGACAACAGGTGGAAAAACATAGAAGATCAATGATAGTACCACAGAACAGTCATGGCTGTAAAGAAGTAAATAACTAAAAAAGAATTAGAAGACATAATAAAAACATGAATAAAAAGATATTTTAAAAAAAATCCAGAATAGGTCAGGGGGCCGGATTAGGAGAGAAAAATAAATTTACAATATAGGTGAACATGAATATAGACAATGCCCTTTAAAAAGAAGAGAAACTAAGGGTCTCATTTAATCCCTTAGGCATCATAGTATCAAGTCTCACAATCCAATTTGTTTCTTGTTGCCACCTCTGATCCCCATATGTAAGCTCATGATACCCTTAACCATAAGTGATCTGGCATCACAATTACGGTAAGCTTTAAAATGGTAGGGGATTGTCTTTAGGTCAGAGGGGTCGGCCACTGTCTTGGCCGCACAAATGTCCTGCTCCCGTACCTGGATGCGAAGCTCTCTCGTTGTCAGACCACCATATATTAAAGAACAGCCGCAGGTGGCATAATATATTACATTGGTGGAGCTATCCGAGGAATTGAATGTTGAGCTGTGCATGACATTTGCGCAGGCAAGACAGTAGCCACATTGGAAGGAACCTAACAAGGGGCCCCTAGAGCTAAACCGATTCGTACTAGCCGGAATGTAGTGGCTTCTGACTAATAAATTACTCAAGTTTGGAGACTTTCTAGATGTAATAGAGGGGAAGTACCCTAGGTATGGCCCCAGGGAGGGGTCCGTTCTCAGTATGGCCCATTGTTTGTGGAGGATGTCCCTCATGTTGGTCCATTCATGATTATGAGTTGAGATGAACCTTATCTTGTCCTCCATCTCTCTACCCTTGCTTTTGCCATTAGAATATAATAAGCTATTACGTGATGTCTTTCTTGCCCTGTTGTAACCCCTTTAATATAGGCACATGTTTTTTTTTTAATATACATTGTACCCAATTTTTCCAAAACCATGGCAAAAACATTACAATTTCTTGTAGATTCTGCAGCAAAAAAAAGCAGGGCAAAAAAATGCACCACATAAATAATTGTGAACCCAACCTGAATCTATGACGCCGATAACATTAGCAGGTAATTTTTAAATTTGGTGTAGAGCTGTACCAATGCCATTAATCGGAAAAGAAATGCCCTGAAAGATTTATAGAAATCCATACAAAGGCAGATATTGGTGTGAGAGGCAGAATAATACCCAGGTATGGATGTATGGAACCTGTGTAGAAAAAAAAAAATATATTAATGCCCATTTCAACTAATCAGATTTCAAATGACATTTTACAAATACATCCATATGTAATGCGTTTTTAACATCATCTTTTACATACTGTAATTCTTTATGTAATTTAACCCCATTTAACGACCGCCAATACGCAATAAAATGGCGATCAGGAATAAGGGAATAGTGCCAAGTGGCAGTATACATAACAGCTGACACCCTGCTGTATCGGTCCCGGACAGTTTTGCGACCGATCGTGGCTGATTAACTCCTCGTGACAGCAGTATTTAAGTTGTTACAAGAGTGTTGTTAGTGGTATTTATGTTGTTACAAGGGGGTCACAAGACCCCTTTATTAACCATTGGACCCCCGCGATGAGAATTGTGGGCCCCGATGGTTACCATGGCACCATGAGGTCATGTGATCACCCCGGGGTATGGTGGCCTGAGAGAATAAGCTATAATCCGAGTCTCACAGGCACAGTCAGTTATTCACTGACAGTCTGATACACTGCTGGACACGAGTACAGCATTGTAGGAGACAAGTGATCTAAACTGAAAATTATACATGTCCCACAGTGGGACTAAGTAAAAAAAGGGGAAAAAAGTAAAATAAAAATATGTAAAACAAAAACACAAAAAAGCTCACACAAATCACTAAAATCTGTTTTGTCACTCAAAACGCAGCGTTTGTGATAAATCAAAACTAAACAAAAACATGTACACATAATTGGTATTGCCGCATCCGCAACAACCCTTTCTCTACAAAACTGGCACATTATTTACATTATTTATTTCATTTGGCGAACTCCGTAAAACAAAATAATTAAAAAACACGCCAAAATGTCACTTTTTCATCATGTGAAAAAAGTGAATAAAAATAAAAAAAACTGGAACAGATGAAACACCAAACTGTCCCGCAAAAAACAAGCCCTAATTTTGCTCATTCAGGAAAAAATTAAAAGGTTACAGCTCTCAGAATAGGGCCATGCAAAAAAAAAACATTTTTGTAAAATATTGTTTTTAGTCTGTAAAAAAATATAAATCTGGCAACTCTGTAATCATACTGACCCGACGAACAAGTCGGTCTTATTACATTTACCACATGGTAAACGGCGCAAAACAAAAATATAAATAAATGAATCGCTGATTTTGCTTATTCTGTGTCTGAAAAATCTAAATAAAAAGTGATTAAAAAAATTATTTACCCCAAAATGGTACCAAAAAAATCTGCAACTCGTTCTGCAAAAAAACGAGCCCTCATACAGCTCTTTTCGCCATAAAATAAAAGCTCTCACAATATATTATCAAAGGTGTCAAAATGAAATTAAGCAGTGGCACTTCGCATCAATGTAAAATCTAGAACCCTAGTGTAAATGAACCCAGGATAATGAGGAGATCCATTAAGGTAAAATATACAATTTTTATTAATTAATATTAAAAACACAGTACATGAAACAAGTAAAAAAAGCAGAGTGCCTCACAAAGAAGGCGCTACAAAACTCTAATAGATTAAAGCCAATAATTGTAATAATTGTAATAGTATATGCTACCAAGATGAGGAATATACCATTATTAGAAAAAAGGGTGCTAAAAGAAAAAAGGGAAGGGGGAGTATGTGTGTGGTAATGGCCAATTCAGTGAAAATGGCTACAAGGCAAGTTAGAAGGTTAAAGCTATCTTTTAAAGTAAATAAAGTGCCTAGTGCTGGTAAATTAAATGCCCTGAAATAATGTGTTCCTCACTCTCTCTGTTGGTATCCTGTTAGTAGAAACGGTACGGGTAACAAGTAAATCCAGATCTCCCAATACATTTAGATAAATAAAGATAGTAGGTCTATATGGCCCTGTAGCGTATAAGCTAGGACACAGCAGTGAGGAGGGGACATATAAAGATAGACCATTTAAGCATATAGTTCCCAAAGATAGATAGAGAAACAGAGTCACCTTGGAGAGTTTGGAGTGGCGCCTCCTCACCCCGACGCACGTTTCACCGCTGGATTCTTTCCAAGCAAAAGCATAAAAAAATAGAAATCTGGTATTACTGTAATTGTACTAACCTGATGTACAAGTCGGTCTTATTACTTTTACCACATGGTAAACGGAGCAAAATTTTAAAAAAATAAATAAATGAATTGCTGATTATATTTATTCCATGTCTGAAAAATCTGAATAATAAGTGAGAAAAAAAATATTACGTACCCCAAAACGGTACCAAAAAAAATCTGCAACTCGTCCAGCAATAAAACAAGACCTCATACAGCTCTGTTCGCCAAAAAAAAAAAAGTTACAGCTCTCAGAATACGGCGACAAAAAACTACTTCATATAAAAAAGCATTTTTACTGTGTGATAGAAGAAAAACCTAAAAAAAAAATATTAATCAGGTATCGCTGTAATTGCATTGACTCGAAAAAAAAAAATCCTCCTTATCACTTATACCTCACGGCAAACCATGCAAAAGTAAGAATAAGAACTATTCTTGAACTGCTGTCTATTTGTTCAGTCTACCTCTCAAAAATTGGAATAAGTCTCGGCTCACATTTATCCTGCTCTCTTCGCTGAGCACTTACATCAGGGTTTCTTTGTAAAGTCCCCAAAAGTGCAATTCATACAAACCCCTGACTGAGCCACTCACTTATGAGGCAGAGGGAGTTATTTTGCACTGGTCTGTGTTCTGACGGTGTCCCATCATTTTAGCGCATAAGTGTGGGTGCCCACAGATATGTGCACTCCTAAAAAGATGGACACCACAGGAGCAGACACCAAATGGACTCAAAAGTTTCTCCATCTGCCTCATGAAGGGTGGTTCTGTTGGGGGTTTCATCTGAATCGCATTTTTGGGGGATTTATACGGAAACCCTGACATAAGTGCTCAGCATTTAACACAAGAATGTGATCCCAGCCCTGTGCTGGAAACAATCAAAAAATGTTATGTACCCCAAAATGTTACCAATACAGACCCTAATTTATCTTGCACAAAACCAGCCCACACTCAGGTCTGTCATCTGTTACTGGAACTGTAGAGGGTTCCCACATTACTGGTAGAATAAAGACTCTGGAAAAGCGACATGGCTCCAATTCCCATTAATAAAATCCAGTGAATTCTGCGCTCCCAAATCCAAATGCCCCTCTCCTTCTGAGCCTCACTGTGCCTAAATCAAGTAAGTGGCCACATCTTTAGCATTATTGTAATGAAGAGAAGTCAATTTAAGGATGCACATTGCCAGAAGCACAAGCTGGGCACAACGTACGAGGGCGCTACAGTATATGGGGGCTCTACACTGTATGGGGACACAGTGTATGGGCACTAGACTGGCAGATTTACAATTCTCCAGAAAAAATGCCTGGCAGGGATGTTACATGGATGTTTGTCACTACAGCTGTAGATGAATTCATTGTGAAGTGCAGTTTCTATAATGGGGTCACTTTTGGGGTTTTCTGCTGTTCTGGCTCTGCAAATGTTGCCCGTAAAGTATTCTAGCAAAATCCAAAACCCAAATAGCGCTCCTTCCTTCTCAGCTCAGACATGTGGCCTAACAGTAATTTCTGACAACATATGGGGCAGCACCGCGTTCGGGAGAAATTGCGCAATAAAGTGTGGGGTTTAGTTTCACCTATCAAGCCTTGTGTTCCTGACAAATTTGCAGCAAATTCAAAAGTTACATTTTTACCACTAAAATGTCATATTTCCACGTCTCAATTTTTGTAAAATTCTGTGAGGCAGCTATGGGTTCTAAATACTCACTACACCATTAGATTCCTTTAGGGGTCTAGTTTCCAAAATGGGATCACTTGTGGTGGAGTTTCAGCTGTTTTCATGTCATGGGCTCTTCAAATGCAACATGGCATTCACAATCTCTCCCAGGCAAATAGTGCTCTTTCCTTTCCTAGCCCTGGTATATGCCCAAACAGAAGTTTTTGACCACATATGTGGTAGAGTCACATTTGGGACAAATTGAACAACAAATTATGGGGTTCGTTTTCAACTATTATTCATTGTGAAAATTACAAATTTGGGGCAAAAACAACATTTTTGTGAAAAAAAATGAACATTTTCAATATGATTACCTAATGTTATCAAATTCTGTGTAGTAACTGTGGGTTCAAAATGTTCACTATACCCATTAATAAAATCCTTAAGGGGTTTAGTTTCCAAAATAGGGTAACATGTTTTTATTTTCACTCTTTAGGCATATCAGGGGACCTCCAAACATGACATGACGCCTGCAGACTATTTCGTCAAAGTCTGAGTTCTAAAACGTCACTCCTTCCTTTACAAGTCCTGCCGTGCACCCAAGCAGTGGTTTTCATCCACATATGGGGTATCAGCGTACTAAGAAAAAATTGCACAGCAAATTTTGGGGTACACTTTCTCCTGTCAACCTTGTGAAAATAGAAATTGGGCTAAAAGTACATTTTTGTGAGTAAAATGTGATTTTTTTTCACAGCTCTACATTATAAGCTACTGTGAAGCATCTGGAGTTTCGTTGTGCTCATCACTCTTCTAAATACATTACTTAAAGGGTCTAGTTTCCAAAAATGGGGGGGATTTCTACTGTTTAGCCACTTCAGGCGCTCTCCAAACGCGAAATGGTGTCTGCTCTCGATTCTAGCCATTTTTGGGTTCAAAAAGTCAAACTGTGAGAAAGAAGTCTTGGAGCTCAGAGGTCACCTGTCCACCTGGCAAAGTGTGAACAAGACCTTTAGGGAAGAGATGGAGGAACTCAAAGAAACTGTAAAAGATCTTCGTCGGGAGAGGAAACTGGACGAAGACTTACAGCGGTTGGGCCCGAGTGACAACAAGACGGAACTGCCAGTACCAATCGTGGCAAAGGGTCATGAAGAGATAAAGTCTTGTGAAGTGGTGGAGCAAAGAGCTGAAGAAGACGGTCATCCGGTCGGCTCATCTGTAGTGAGGGAAGTGTCTGTGGTAAAGCCAGAGCCTTTGGTCCAGGAAGTGAGCAAGATCACGACCTTCAAGTCTGTGATTGATGTACCAGAAGACATGCAAGAAGCCTGCACTGAGGAAGGTGTGCATGAAGATTTTAAGGAGGCAGTCAAGGCGTGTAAGGTACACTGTGCACTAGAGACTCGGCAGTTGGTGCTAATATCGGCCAGGGAAGATACAGCAAACCGGGTAGCTGTCCTGAAAGAGATGCATTTGCAATGTCTCCACACCAAACAGTTGGTCAGGCGGAGTAATATGAAAGCTGCTTGACGCCTAGAGTTAGCAAGAGAGGCTATGGATCGGCTGGGTTTGCGGAAAGATGTAGTTCCGGTTCCCAAAGGTCTGATTGGGAGAATCATTGGAAGATTCGGGAAGGTAATGCAAGACCTTGTGAATATCTCCGGTGTGGTGAGGGTGAGGATCCCTCCTGATGATGAAGACCAGATATCCAGTTAAGAGGGTAGGATTCCCATCATGGTGGTTGGCTCCGTGGAAAGCCTGAGAAACTTTCGGATGCTGTTGGAGTATCGAGTGGGGTACCTGCAAGAGATTGAGCAGTTGAGGCTGGACCGTCGGCGAATCAATAAAGAGGTATGGAACACCAGGTGGCGGCCGCCTTCAACCCAAGATGTAAGGATCCGAACGGTTCCTCCAAGAAGTGACATGGCAGGTGGCCGAAGAATGTCAGCAAGTGGTAGTTCGACTGGCAGGATGACGTTGAGAGACAGTAGTTCCTGTGAGATGCTGAATGAGCCAGACAGTAGGCTTAACTAAGACTTATGACCGTACTGACTGGGGGAGCTGGTTGGGGAATGGAACAAACAGGGAGAGGAAGGTAGTGACCAAACAGTGTCTGATGACGCAGACATGCTGTGACTGGTGGGCGACAGTTCAGGGCCGATATTCTAACCGCTGGGGGCGGGGGAGGCCTAATGTAGGAATGAGGCCATATGACTGATGGAGGCAGTTCTCTTGACCTGGGGGGCAAGGTGTAGTGAGTGCTTGGTCTCGAGATCCTGGGGTTATGCTGTGTGTTCAACCCCACAGGTTTGAACAGAGGGGGAGGTATGTGGTGTAGTGACCACTGTGTCCGCTGGGGGGCACTGTGTGGATGTCCTAGGAGAGAGGATGAATGGCAGAGTACGGAATGACCGTGGTGTATCTCAAGGTGGGTGGCCTTGAGATGGAGACTTATGTGTGTGTTGATCAGCAGTGCTAATACTGAGGTGCTGTTTTAACGTGTCTGGGAGAAGTCTCCAGGTAGCTGGTGAGTCGGTTGGTCCATTTGGAAGGTCTCGCTGGATATGTGTCTGCCTCCCTGAAGTGCTTGTGTGTAATGGCTGCACGTGTCTGAGAAGAGGGAATGGACGTCTACAGCATGGAGAAGCAGCCATGAGGTAAAACCCTGACGGGGTGTGAACTGTGAAGCTAGAAAGCTTGCGAAATGGACATTGCATAACCTGTGTGAGTGATAATCAGAGTGGAGCTCTGTCATGAACGCTATTCCGTTTGATATGAACTTTATGTTGCTGGTCATGGTTTATGATGCTGAATAAACCGCTTGGACCGCGATTGTTTAATGGAAAACCTGTGCCGGATGTGATTTGTTGGCTGCCAAGCGAGTGATCCCCTATGTGAATGACAGCGCTACCTCACAATAGTCATGGTCGAAATTGTTGGCACTCTTGAAATTGTTCCAGAAAATGAAGTATTTCTCCCAGAAAATTATTGCAATTATACATATTTTGTTATACACATGTTTATTTCCTTTGTGTGTAATGAAACAACACAAAAAAGCAAAAAAAACAGAAAAAAGACAAATTTTACAGAATTTAAAACAAAACCCCAAAAATAGGCTGGACAAAATTGTTGGCACTAGAGATGAGCGACTTTGCCTTTTTTAGGGTCGAGTCGGGTTTCAAATGAAATCGGACGACTATCGGGAAAAGTCAAAGGTCCGACTGAAACACGAAACCCAATGCAAGTCAATGGGGGAGCAAAGTCGGCAGGGAGTGGAGGACAGTAAACACACCTACATGGCGGACCACTTTTTTAAAGTGCGCGAAAACTCTCTCTCTCCCTGGACGCTGCACATGTTATCTCGTTGCCCACAGTGTACGTCCTTGCTCAGTGGCTGAAAAAAGTCACGTGCAACATTCTGGGAAATCCGACTTTAGCACTCGTTTTGCTGACCGCATGGCCGACTTCACACTGTGGCCGGGTTTCAGTCGGCGAAACCCAACTTGCCATAAGTTGGTGACTTATGAATCTGGCCGACCTGTTTCGCTCAACTCTAGTTGACACTCTTCCAAAATTATGGGTAAGCAATTTTTTTTTTCAAGCATGCTATGCTAGTTCAAACTTACCTGTGATAAGTAACAAGTGTGGACAATATGAAAATCACATCTGAAACTAGATAACTAGGCGAGAAGTTGACTTAGTCTTTGCACTGTGTGTCTGTGGAGCGCCCTCGGTCACCAGGGCAATGGGGTACTTGGTACCGGGCCCGTTGATCTCAATGGGGAATGTCACGGCAGCTGTGACCCGGCCTGTGGCCCTGGGCTCCATTTTAAAAGGGTAATAAAGTCTATTGATGACTCGTGACGCCACCTGTGATGTTTGGCAAGGGAGGTGTTAAGCCGACGCTGCTTTCAGATCCTCTGGGACTGATGGTGTGGTGCAGCATGTAGTTCCAAAGCTTTACTCACAGTCTGTTGTACAAACAGGTGCCAGCCTCCGTGCTGTGTCCTCCGGGTCAGGGACTCAGTCAACCTCCAGGCCAGATGGAATACTCCTTTCCAACACTCCGCCAATATGTGCCTTCTCTGAACGTCTCCTCTTATAGCGCCTAAGAATGAAATTCTAGGAAGGGTTCTCCTCTAACCCAAGTCCTCTGTTCTCTTTTCTCCTCACGTTCTGAACTAGTCTTTCCTTCTTATGGAGAATTAGGTTTTCAGTCTTTGTCGCTTTCTCACTCTTCCTTTCCTGTGCCAGCAGACCCAGGTCACTGGGATCTGCTGCAGCACTTCCATCCATCCATCCCTCTCTCTAGGGATCCACTCAGCCGCGCTCACTGGCTGACTCTTCACTCCCCAACTCTGACTACCAAAAGGCTCCCAAACTTCCTGCTCTTTCAATATATACTAACTACACCCGCCTCCCAGCATGTTTCGTGTTCCAAGCAGGGAGCCACCAATGGGTGCTTTGCTATGCTCCAAGCAGGGAGCCGCCGAATGTGCTTTGCTACACTACTTTGTGATGTGGGGGTGCAGGTGTTGGAGTGTGGTCAGGAGTCTCCACCTTACCTGGATGGTGGGGCACCACACCTCAGGAGGAGGTGCAGTACCTCTGTGGCGGCTGAGCCTCAGGGGCGCCACATACCCCCCGTTAAACACAGCACGTCCGCGGGCTGCAAGGAAAACAAATGTTGACAATACAGGAACATACAAAATTTTGTAATGCAAAATAAAGAGTTCTTATCTAATCTTCTCAATATGAGAAACACAGTTTCTTGAACGTTGCAAACAATTTTTAACTATCTATCTAAATTCAAAGTTATGTTACCTAATTTAAAGTGCTATTGAAGCAAACTCACTACAGATTCAAGTAACACATTTTCTAGCAACACATCTCCTTTCTGTCATCTTTCACATTTTCTACTTTTCTTCTTCTACTCTTAAGTGACAACTGCTGGTGCCTGGTTCATCATCTGCATATCTTTACCCAATCTTTATTCAAACATTGTAACACATTATTTCTTTCTCAATGAAACTCTATAAAATCTGTCATTAATACTTTCACTACACACTATCACTTTCTAGTTTCTTGTTCAAAAATACTAAGCATTATTAATAAGTGCAAAGAGTAGACATTGGACCGGCCATCATGACTGGAAATGTCCTTATAACGAGGTAGTCCTTATTCCAAGGGAAGGTTCCTATGTAAAACCAAGAGAGAGCACCTAAAGAGGTGCAAACTATTTACATTAGCAGTTCTGGATCACTCAGCGTCCATGATCTCCACAGTTCAAGTGTAAGGTTGCCAATCAAACTGGGTAACAACTGAAAAAAAACCCAAAAACATGATAACCAAAATAGAAAAACAAGCACAAAGGTGCAAATACCCTCCTGGGTTACAAAAGTTAGTTCAGATCCACATTATGGCTAGTTATCCCCTCCTGGGGTTCTGGAAGCTGGTTGCTTGGGCTGCTTCCAGGGGAGATGCTCTGAGTGTCCTCATCCTGTTGCTGATTGCTTACTGCTCGCAGGTACACTGCTTCCCAAAGAGTGAGATTGGGACCGGTCGGGGTAAATGAAAGGGCAACGGAGATGTCGACTGCCTGTGGGGGTGGCTTGTCAGCGATTGCCGGGGGTACCTCTGCTGCTGCCAACAATTCAGCAGGTGTCATCGCCGGTACTACTGAGTTTTGTTCCTCCAGTTCCATCGGGACCTCAGTTAGTGATACTGTAGCCTGGGGTCGCCGGCGTGGGACAATTAAACCATTCCTATTCGCCGGTTCCGTTCCTAGGACTAGGGTCATGTCTGTAGCGGTAATCATACCTGGCGCTCCCTGATGAGGTTCCGGTCCCGGTACGGGTACATGGTAGTGAGCAGTGGCGGCCGCAACCCCCGGAGTTGCCTACGGGGCAGGTCGTAGTTGGATCTGAGCAGGGGCAAGGTTGGTTTCTGCTAAGGCCCTCGGTAGGGGCCTGCGCGGCCGCGCCAGGTCCGGACGGGGACACAGCCCCTGTCCTCCATTCTGCTTTGGGACCCTCATATACCTCCTCCAGGCAGGCCTCATCCAGTGGCAATATCTGCTTTGAGGTGGTGACGGGCGCTGCAGAGGGTATCTCAGCGGTCGTATGCTCCGCAGGGGCGGCCTGGGGGCGAGTTGCCTTTCTTCCCCACATTCTTCTAGCCTCTTCCCTCCTTCCATCATGGCGTTCTGGCGTTCTTCTTCCTGCCTCGGCTCGTTTCCCGCCACTGGCTTCCGCTCCTCCTTCTGGGGGCGGCGTCTTCTTCCAACTCCTCCATACCAAGCCAGTATACGAGCCCCTCGGGGGGTGGACCATGTTGCTGTCGCATAGAAGTTTAGACAGGGGAGGCCCAGGACAGTCCGCGCTCTTTTCTTAGGACCACCCATATTGTCACGCCCTTCTTCACCGCGCTGGCGGCCATTTTTAGCATTCATTTTACAGTCTATCAAATTAGGTCTTCTGCACATTTCCAAAAGTTTTAAGTCCAACAAGTCTCAGGCACACAGAACCCGATGGCATTGGGTCTCGTCATCCTGTTCGTGACGCCAAGTTTTTGGAGCGCCCTCGGTCACCAGGGCAATGGGGTACTCGGTACCGGGCCCGTTGATCTCAATGGGGAATGCCGTGACGGCAGCTGTGACCGTGGCCCTGGACTCCATTGTAAAAGGGTAATAAAGTCTATTGATGATTCGTGACGCCACCTGTGGTGTTCGGCAAGGGAGGTGTTAAGCCGACGCTGCATGCAGATCCTCTGGGACTGATGGTGTGGTGCAGCAAGGATGTTGTAGCCCTCCACAGGCAGGGCTATAGTCCCAGGGCAGTGTAGTAATTGAGGAGACGGGGGATAGGCGCAGACAGTGTAGTGAATGGCACCGAGATGTAGCCGTGCTGAATGTGCTGGTGCAGGAATAAGTGGAGGACACCAGGGCATGTAGTTCCAAAGCTTTACTCACAGTCTGTTGTACAAACAGGTGCTTGCCTCCGTGCCGTGTCCTCCGGGTCAGGGACTCAGTCAACCTCCAGGCCAGATGGAATACTCCTTTCCAACACTCCGCCAATATGTACCTTCTCTGAACGTCTCCTCTTAAAGCGCCTAAGAATGAAGTACTCTCAGTACTGAGTTACACTGGAGTGCCTCCTGTCAGATGTTTCTATGAACTCTACTTGTACGGCAGACAGCTGTAGCCTGCTTCGGGGACTCCTTGCTACTAAGTCCCAGCTCACTATTAAGTTGCTATTGTGCCCCCAAGTCTTGTGTGGGAATAAAGCGGTCACTACTTCTATTCCTCCGGTGTCTGCTGCAGGACCATTAGTATCCATACAACCTCGGGGACTGGGCCCCAGCCTTGCGCTTAGAACTTCTAGGAAGGGTTCTCCTCTAACCCAAGTCCTCTGTTCTCTTTTCTCCTCACGTTCCGAACTAATCTTTCCTTCTTATGGAGAATTAGGCTTTCAGTCTTTGTCGCTCTCGCACTCTTCCTTTCCTGTGCCAGCAGACCCAGGTCACTGGGATCTGCTGCAGCACTTCCATCCATCCATCCCTCTCTCTAGGGATCCACTCAGCCGAACTTGCTGGCTGACTCTTCACTCCCAACTCCGACTACCAAAAAGCTCCCAAAACTTCCCGCTCTTTCAATATATACTAACTCCACCCGCCTCCCAGCATGTTTCGTGTTCCAAGCAGGGAGCCACCAATGGGTGCTTTGCTACACTCCAAGCAGGGAGCCGCTGAAGGTTCTTTGCTACAATACTTTGTGATGTGGGGGTGCAGGTGTTGGAGTGTGGTCAGGAGTCTCCACCTTACCTGGATGGTAGGGCACCACACCTCAGGAGGAGGTGCAGTACCTCGGTGGCGACTGAGCCTCAGGGGCGCCACATCTGTGTGTGCCACACTAAGCATGGAGAGCAAAAAGAGAAGAGAACTGTCTGAGGACTTGGAAACCAAAATTGTTGCACAATATCAACAATCTCAATGTTACAAGACCATCTCCAGAGATCTTGATGTTCCTTTGTCGATGGTGTACAACATAATCAAGAAGTTTACAACCCATGGCACTGTAGCTTATCTCCCTGGACATGGACGGCAGAGAAAAATTGATGAAAAGTTGCAACATAGGATAGTCCGGATGGTGAATAAGCAGCCCCAATCAAGTTCCAAAGAAAAGCAGGCTCAGGGTGCATTAGTCTCAGCATAAACTATCTGTAGACATCAGCATGGGTTTGAGGAATCGCTCCTGTCAAACCAATCTAATCAGCTTTTATGAAGAGGTAAGCTATAGACTGGACCAAGGTGAGTCATTGGACGTGGTATATCTTGATTTTTCCAAAGCGTTTGATACCGTGCCACACAAGAGGTCGGTACACAAAATGAGAATGCTGGATCTGGAGGAAAATGTGTGTAAATGGGTAAGTAACTGGCTTAGTGATAGAAAGCAGACGGTGGTTATAAATGGTATATTCTCTAACTGGGTCACTGTGACCAGTGGGGTACCACAGGGGTCGGTGTTGGGACCTATTCTCTTCAACATATTTATTAACGATCTGGTAGAAGGTTTACACAGGAAAATATCGATATTTGCAGATGATACCAAACTATGTAAAGCAGTCAATACAAGAGAATATAGTATTCTGCTACAGATGGATCTAATAAGATGGAAACTTGGGCCAAAAGTTGGCAGATGCGTGTTTACAATGATAAACGTAAGGTTATACACATGGGAAGAAGGAATCAATATCACCATTACACACCAAACGGGAAACCACTGGGTAAATATGACATGGAGAAGGACTTGGGGATCCTAGTTAATGATGCCAAGGCAAACAGGATCATGGGGTGCATTAAAAGAGGTCTGGATACACATGATGAGAGCATTATACTGCCTCTGTACAAAATCCTGGCTAGACCGCACATGGAGTACTGTGTACAGTTTTGTACACCGGTGCTCAGGAAGGATATAATGGAACTAGAGCGAGTACAAAGGAGGGCAACAAAATTAATAAAGAGGATGGGGGAACTACAATACCCAGAGAAACTAGAAAAACTAGGATTATTTAGTCTAGAAAATAGAT
The DNA here is from genome assembly GCF_039654945.1 of Dendrobates tinctorius. Lineage (NCBI taxonomy): Eukaryota > Metazoa > Chordata > Amphibia > Anura > Dendrobatidae > Dendrobates > Dendrobates tinctorius. Next base: position 18,335,177 of record NW_027361743.1, on the reverse strand, counting down.
GACTGAGGGGCGATCTAATAACCAATACAAATATATCTCTGAGGATCTGTTTATATCAAGGAAGGTGACGGTCACAAGGGGGCATTCTCTGTGTCTGTAGGAGAGAAGGTTTTTCCACTAACATAGAAGAGCATTCTTTACTGTTAGGGCAGTGAGAATCTGGAATTCCTTGCCTGAGGAGGTGGTGATGGCAAACTCAGTCGAGGGGTTCAAGAGAGGCCTGGATGTCTTCCTGGAACGTAACAATATTGTATCTTACACTATTAGGTTCTTTAGAAGGACGTAGATCTGGGGATTTATTCTGACGGAATATAGGCTGAACTGGATGAACAAATGTCTTTTTTCGGCCTTGCTAACTATGTTACTATGTTACTATGACATTTGAATGAAATGAAACGCAAGGGCAGGAGACCCAGGAGGACCCCACTGCTGACACAGAGACATAAAAAAATATACTGGAATTAGCCAAAAAGGACATGAGCAAGTCAAAATCCTTCTGGAAAAACATCTTTTGGACAGATGAGACCAAGATACAGTGGCATGTAAAAGTTTGGGCACCCCTGGTCAAAATTACTGTTGTATTGTGAACAGTTAAGCAAGTTGAAGATGAAATGACGTCTAAAATGCCTATAGTTAAGGATGACACATTTCCTTCATATTTTAGTGGAATTTAAAAAAAAAATTACAAAAAGGGAAAACTGCAGACTTGTGAATCCTCACATTGTGCCCACTGTGCGTACTCTGAAGACTCTCTGATACCGGAGGGGGCGGGACCGCAAGTAAGTGATTTGCACAATTGCGGTCACATACCAAATAGATTGTATCTGGTCTCGTTCAATGCTAGTGGGAATGTGGCTAGAAGTATGCAAATCACATACTTGAGGTCACATGACCGCCCACTGCCAGCGCCGGAAAATCTTCAGTGCACAGTGCGCAGAATGACTGCAGATTTGTAGATTAAGATCGGACAAGCCCTTTAACTGAGCTACAGTCAAGGCTAAAAGTGTTGGCACCCTTGGAATTGTTCCAGAAAATCAAAATTTTCTCCCAGAAAATGATTGCAATTTCACATGTTTTGTTATACACAATGGATGAAGAGTTCTGAAGTGGCCAGCAATGAGTCCGGATCTAAATCCCATTGAGCACCTGTAGACAAATCTTAAAATTGCTGTTGGAAAAAGGTGCCTTAAAATATGGGAGACCTGGAGCAGCTTGCAAAAGAAGAGTGGTCAAAAATTCCAGTTGAGAGGTGTAAGAAGCTTGTTGATGGTTATAGAAAGCGATTGATTGCAGTTATTTATTCCAAAGGGTGTGCAATTAAATATTAAATTCAGGGTGCCAACAATTTTGTCTGGTTTTGCGTGAAATTATGTCCAATTTGTCTTTTTTTCTGTCTTTTTCTGTGATGTTCCAATACACACAAAGGAAAAAACATGTGTATAACAAAACATGTAAATGCAATAATTTTCTTGGAGGAATGCTTCATTTTCTGGATTAGTTTCAAAGATTGCCAACACTTTCAACCATGACTGTATTTTAAAATTAAATTTGCATAGGAAAGTCATCCAAAATAATCATCCCAGCGTTTCATCCCTTAATTTCTTATTGTCTCAAAATACAATTGAAACTGAGAAATATGTTAATAACAATTTGATAAATGTCCCAGGAGATCTGTCATGTCCCCCTCCTACTCACTTTACTAGGTACGTCTGGCTGTAAGACAACTGACTGCAGCAGGCGCCTCTCCCTTTTGTTCTTTATGAAGTAGGACAAAAATTCCTGCCCTCTTGTCTAAGCCCCATCCCATCAGATGACAGTCAGAAATGGAATAGATGAGCAGGATTTCTCATCACAATTACTGCAATGACTGATTCGGGAATATGCAGATAATCCTGCAGACTGACACATATCAGGGTCAACTTTATCTTGCCAGTAGCACTCATTTCTAGGCTGAGTGTCTCTTTCAATGTATTTTGTCCTCCTGTCCTCATCTGTACTTTAGCTTAATGATCAGTGTTGCCTGTATAATGTATATTTTTATTCCAGTTACAAACATACAAATTGATTTTTGTGTCACGGTTTCATCATTCACTGTGACCTAGGGACGCTGTGCGTGACAGCTCAGCGGCCCTATAGGACCTGGAGTTTGCTCGACTGTCAGTATTGTGAGTGAAAGCCCAGTCATCCAACCTTATGCTACGGTGTGCTGGTTTGTCAACTTTTTTGATTAACAGCCCTGCTGCTCAATCTGGCCAGGCCTGTGGGCGTTCCTCCAGCTGCCTTCCATTTTTGATGATTTGCTAGCTATGAGCAGAGTACTGTCAGCTGTAACTTAGCTCTGTTATTTTTGTGCTTTGCTCTGTGTCTGATCCCTGATCTTGTTGCCGGACCTTGGATTTGCGGTGACCATTCGTGTTCTTTATCCCTTTTGCTCTTCAGGTTCTCTGATCTCAGGTACCTGACCCCAGACTTGGCCTCTGACTATCCATTTGTCTTATCCCCTTATCTTGATGTACCCTCCTGGCATTGGTCCCTGGATTGATACTTGACCATGCCTTTGCACTGCTCCTCTGTACTACGAGTCCTCCTGATGCGGGGGTTCCGCCGACATTTTGTGAAAACCCGGCGCCCCCACACTTCCATTGCTGTAATGCGTTGGTCTATAGGAAAATGGCCGCTGGAAGTGAGATCCCGTCTGCCGAGAACTCGGCACTCTTATTCTGCGCCGCACTACTTTGGTTCAATTTATGGACCAGACTGGTACATGTATATAGCAGGCAGCTCCTACACTCGCTCGTCCGATATGTAGATGAGTACATGAAGTTGCAGGTGTAGCCAGTCAAGATTGCAGTTTGCGGATGTAACTTACCTGAGCTTTAGTGAACCTGGCTTCAGGCTACTTGTACACATCTGTTTGAGTAAAACCATTTGCAAGAAACAGACTGATTTTTTTTTTCGGGTTTGATCCTAGATGCATCATTTTTGCTTCCGCTTTTTTTTAGTTTTTGTGCTCATCTGTTTTTTTTCACTGAAGTGGGTAGACTGTCTGAACTTTTTTTATCCATTGACTATTAACCATGGATCAGTAAAAAAATGAATGGAAAACTAAATTACAAAATCTGTCTCCAGTGTGGCCTCCATTTTTTCACAGATCTCCATAGATTTTAACGGCCGAGTCTGATACACAAAACAAATGAGAATAGGACCTGTTCTGAGTCTCATGGATTGAAGAAATGGATACATTTTTAACACTGATGTGTGCATGGATCAATGAAACTCTACTAGTCCATGTGCTGTCCAAGAAAAAAACAGACAGTACCAGGATGTGTTATACAGATGAGACACTCTTGAGTGTCTGGTAGGACACACAATGATAACTTCCCCTTCTATGGTCACCTAACTGGTAAAATTCCTGATTGATTGCAATGGAAAGGTGCATCACTGGATGTGCCTCCTATGACATGCCATTCCAGCCACTTGACTGCTGCAGTCAATCATGGGTCTCAGTGACCAGGTGACCAAAGAAGTGGACTTCATTGCTTCCTGTCCTTCCAAGACTTCTAGAGAGGACCTGCGCTGGAGTTATGGGTTCAGAAGGAGTCACTGTACATTTCATGGTTCCACCCCTCAGTGTGTCTGGGATACAGTTACTGACAGTTCGGCCATCCATTCTGGTACAGGTGCGTGCTGAAGCTGTCAGTACTTTGCTTGATGGCTCAGACGCCTAGTCTGGTGCTGGTGCATACTGAGCTGTCAGTGTGCTGATTGACAGCACGGTTGTCCAATCTGAGACTTGGAGGCACAGGCTGTCTCCAGGTGTTCATTATCCCAGATGATTGTCAGGCTACTTAACTGAGCTGTTTCTCCCAGAGCTTTGCCAGATGTAAACTTATCAACTGTGTGGTTTGTTCCTCTGTGCCTTGTATACTTTATGTTGATCTTTCGTTGCCTGACCTTGGCCCTCTTTCTGACCATCCGTCTGTTTAACCCCTGCTGCTCTGATCCGCACTATACCTGGTAGTCTAACTTCAGAACATTACCCAACTACGCTTTTGTCTCTTCCGTTTATGACATACTCTCCTGGCTTCTGACCCTGGACTCCTTGACTATCTTGACTCACGGTTTGGCCCTGAGAAGTGACTAGTCACAATACACCATTTTCTTATTTTTTTTTACCCATGCCTTATTTTTGTGCAATTTTTTTAATGTCAAACTTCCCCTTTAGCTACCTCCAATGCAGACAGACGACTATTACATAAGTTGTAACCTGTGGATCCAGTTAATGGAGTTAAAGGTTAGGAACAAGGTGGTTTCCTTTGACTCCAGGATAGTCTGTACCAAAGTTTCAGCATGCAGTCTCATTGGTGAGTTTCATAAAAAACACATTTGTTGACCCTGGCGCCCATTGTTCTCCAGATAATACTTTAGTAATCCTTCAAAAATGTGCCCCATTGTGAGACTTTTCTGTGGCACAATTATAATTTGGTTTTTATAAGTGGACATTTTCTTGGATCAACTTTTATAACTTCATTAAACAACATTCTCAACTATGTTTTTTTCAACACAGTTTTATTTAGTCAAAATACTCAACAAATTAAAATGTAAGTCATTTCCCAGAAAAAATGCACCAATATATTTATAGTCATGTTGTGGGGACTTCACTTTCTGCCATCCACTGTCTTTGTACATTACTTTCAGCACATCATTCTGAAGTTTTGCTCTTTGTATTGTTCATATGTGGTGAACCAGCCTTCAAAGTGAGTACATTCCATCCGAGGTAACCTCTAATTTTTGCTTGCCTTCTCAGAAGCGTCAGTGGCCATCAGATGTCTCTTTGTTGAGATGATGAGAACCTGGTTCTTATTACGAAACAAACTTAGAGCTAATTTCAGTATATTCTTAGAAGTAATTAAATCCAACTGCCTCATGATGGAACGGTCATCAGAATATTTAATGAAAAGAACTGGAATCAGCGAGGTGCCGTTTGAAAATCCATTTTGTGGTTGTCTCCAGCAGTTCATGTACTTGGCAACTGTATATTGAAACATCTGTCATCCAGAACAAAAATGACAAACTCAACTAGGAGATCTCCATGTTCTCTGTTGTAGACCATTGTAAGAGGGTCTTGATGGTTGACAGTACCCCAAATCAGAACTATGTCTATAAGAACAGATGGAACTGGGAAGCTAATACAGAAAAAGCAACTAATAAAACTATTCCTCAACCCAAATAGGTTTAGTTCATTTAAGGCTTTAAGTGACATTCTGGTTTTTTTGCCTCCTGCAGTGGAATAACTCTGCAATCTTTCAGTAAATTTCCAACGTTTGATGATAATATGACTCTGTTGACTCTGTCCCAGTCTAAACAGCAAAGTGAAAAAGGCTAAAATTACTTAAAATGACACTATGGCCTTTGTAGACTTTGAACAGTGGAATAAAGCTCTCATCTGCCTTTAATCCCTTTTAATACTAAAAAAGATGACTCTGCTATCTTTGTCCTAGTCTACACAGTAAAATTGGGGCATTTCAGGCTTAAAAAAGCCATCTAATAATTAGGGTAGCTGACACACACTTAATGGATGGTATGAATTTGTATACGGTGTACTTCCTTTAGAGCCAATCAGCTCCTCTAGATCCGTAGTGAATGGAAGGAAGGAACTACACACAAAAAGGCACATGTACGCCAAAAGGGACATGGAGAGGTTTAATTAGGATTTATCAGAATAGCAAAAACGTAACATTTCGAATAAATATCCTTCATAAGATTTGTTTGTTGTGGTAAATGTTCTAAAAATTACAGAAAAAAGGCAAACCAGGACCAAGCATTGTTTGTCTTTTTACTCTGGGGAAACCCAACCCAAATCCTGGAACCTTCTATTTTTGAGAACATTTACCAGAACAAACACGTCTGACGAAGGGTGCGGTATTTATCCGAAACGTTAGGCTTTTGTTATACTGATGGTGGTGCAATCTATGGATATGAAATATTCTGAACAATTCCTAATTAAACACCTCCATGTACCTTTTGGTGTGCAGTTCATTCCTTGCATTAACTACTTAAAACGATGACTCTACTGACTATCCAAGTCTATGTAATAAACTTGACAAGTGATGTGCCATGAAGAAGAAATGATGGAGTGAGAGATGATCTTAGTAGGAGGTAGAAGTTTCCCAAATGTTTTATTCATACATCCTAAAATTACTACGGCAGGGAAACAATGATTTTAGACTTGTGCTGGAAAAATCTCCAGAAAATCTGAAAAGTTTTAAAGGGAATCTGTCAACATGTTTTTGCTATTTAATCTGAGAGCTGCAAAATGTAGGGGCTGAAAGCCTGATTCCAGGGATGTGTCACTTGCTCAGCAATTTGCTGTAGTTTCAATACAATCAGTGCTTTATCAGCAGGAGATTATTATTACAGGACTACTGTAGGTGTCACGTGCCAGGCAGTCCAGCTAATCTGTGTACCCTGCCCCGCCACTGTTCAGCAGCTTGCTGACAATGTACAGTGTACACAGGAATCTGCCAATCAGTGGTGTGGGCGGGGTTATATAGAGCTCAATATTCTGAGCACTACTACAGCTATAGCTCAGAAAATAGAGATTTTATCAAAACTATACCAAGAAGTCCAATAAGTGATACATAACTGGAATCAAGCTCTCAAAATCCTGATTTACACCTTTGTAAGAAAAAAGGAATAAAGGAGCTAGAAGGTTCATTTTCATCCTATTGCCTACTTTTTAAAATTAAAAACAGCTTAAGGCATATATACGGTACATGACCCACATAAGCCTCAAGAAATGAGCTGAGCCCTTAGAGGAAACATACGTGAGCATGGAGGGATTAAGAAAACTGAACTGGCCAGGTATAAACTCATGGCTCTAAAGCTGGCCATGCACATTAGATGGCCGTTGGTGGAATGATGCTTCGGCCTATCGATCAGTTGACAGCCATCTCAGCTGATCTCTCATACACAAGGAGGGCCGAGCGCTCCTGTGTCTTCTATGAGACACGTCTGCCGGTGGCTTATCTCCTCGATAAAAATGAGATCGGTAGTCCGAAATTGGACATGTTCGATCGACATCACCTCTCTCCTAACCATCTGTCGGCCGGCACCCCCATGTTCAGCCAACATTAGTCTAATGTGTATGGGGGCCTCTGTGTTGTACTAATCTCAGAATTAGATCTTTCCAGGGTTAAAGAGAGATTTTTTATACGGGAAATAGACCCAGCTGGATTTCAGCAGTGTGGAGGTAAATCTGCTACCTAATTGTCAGGTTTCAAATGACTCCGGAACATGACTGTAAACATCCTCACCAGCCTCTATTTCCCATTTTAGTTTATTTTTTATCAAAGACGGAAAAAATAATTTTGCCAACGCATAACACGGGGAGGAAATTTAGATGCCGGTTTCAAATGCTGAAGATTAATTACCATAACACACTTGTTGAGCAAGTGCATGGTGATATTCTGTTACACAAGTGTGCAACATATGGACCGACATACGGCAGTACCTGTGGGCTTAATGGGCCACAAAGGAAAGTGTGCGGGAGTCTCAAACAATTACATTGTACTGCACTCAGTAATATAGGTTTACGATACATCTGTGTATCAACAATATATCCATCAAGTGAGAAAGTCTCCCAGATTTCCTAGAATCCATAAATCCTATCATCTCTATCTCACCACAAGTCCTCTATCATGGATCCCTCTGGTTATACCGTGACCTCTGCCCTCTGCTTCTCTCTTCATTCCGATTTCCCCCTTTCAGAAATTCCCAGTTTAATGTAAAACTGTCCAAAATGTTACTACTGTATTGCCTGCATGTAAATTCGTGAATTTGTCATTTACTCTTTATAGCCACTCGCCACTCAGAATTCCCTAATAGAGCCTTTAAAAATGGGTTTATACACTAAGAAACCCCTTTAAATAAAATTAAAAACAAACTGTGTTTCTGAGCATACTGTATATATTTTGGGGGGGTTATTTTTCCAGAAACGCTTAAATCAAGCTTTCTCTGAAAACAACGACTTTCTTTTCCCATTGGAGCACGCGTGCCAGTCCAAAAATCAGGTAATCTTACATTTAGAAGAACATCGCGTGCAGATTTTAAATACTTTTATCATTCCTACTAAATTAAATGGTGACTGTCACTTCAACAAATATTAAATATAATGCATTTTGTGATATAATTTATCAGAAAAAACTGCTTCTTCCTGCACTTATGAGCCATTTCTTCCTTCATACCATGTCACACCTGAATTCAGCCTTAGCTCTAAAAAAAAAAAAAAAAAAAAAAAAAAAAAAGCTAAAATATGTCTTGGTCAAAACAAGTCAGACTACCTGCTTACTAATAGCCTATTGATGTCTATGGAGAGAGAAGGAGGGAGGAGCAGTGTGGGAGAGGTAGAGGACACACAGAGATAATGATGCTGCTTTCTAGTAAGTGTTTTATATCAACCCAGTGCTGAGTTCACAGCTACGATGCGCAATACTACTGCTAAGGATTGTGCAGTCAGGTATCAGCTAGAAGAGCCATCCCAAGAAGGAAACGGGGTCTACGACTGGGGCGGGAGTAGCTGAGATGGCATTCCTGGCACCTTTCCCAATTAGAACTGGACGAGGGTCTGACAGGGAGCTGGTGACACTGAAGGCACGGTCGAGACAGAGATTGTCTAATGCCTAGTGATAAGGCAGGCATTGCCGGAAGAAGAGAGACAGAGTTTACAGGAAGAGTACAGACTGCCCAGAAGGCAGGGAAAAATCAGAAGATGTCCCTTTGTAAAACCTGTGCTGCAAATGTGATGAATGCCCTATTGACTAGTATAGTTGGTAAACTGTTGGAAAAGAACTGTGTCTCTGAAATGTTTTGTGGAGCTCGGAAACGCAGAGCCGGGATGACAGAACTTGAAAGGACTCTGACAGTGAACGTAAGTGTACTGCTGCGCTCGCTGCACATGCAGAAGAAGGGACACTGTGTTTTAACTGCGGGGCGCCAGGGTATGGGAACAGTATAGCCCGATGCCACAACCATCAACCTGGCCGCCTTACACATGCAAGGATGAGTGACTTAGATCTCAGCTCAGGAGCAAAAGAAATACAACTCCAAGTTCTGGAAAACAGCACCATTTACACCGAGAAAAGAAAAACAAACATATTTATGTCAAACCTGTAACAAAAGGTGAATGTTACGTATAATGTGAATTTGCTGTATGAACCTCTCCATGCTGCTGAGTTCTGGGAGAGCTTATCATTAAGGTTCAGCTTAAATAGGGAACTTTCATAAATTCTTGGCAATGTTATTTGTACCGTTTAGTATCGGCTCCTTTACTTATATAATAAAATAAAAATAAAACCCAAGAAAAAAACAAACAAAAATGAGCATCTGCCCTACAGCAATTATATCAGTAAACTGTAATAGCAATGTAAATGACAGAGGGCACTTATTTAATGCTATTTTGATAAAAAACAAAAACAAAATCCATCCTACTGTGACAAGGTGACCCAATCTGGACAGTCCTAACCTCTAGTATTAAAACCTTAGCATGTGGCAAATGATGTCAATGTGTATAATGGCAGAGTGGGACAGGGCCAGACTGAGACGCCCATGTCGCTTGACACATGCTAAGGTTTTAATACTAGAGGTTAAGACAGTTTTAATACTAGAGGTTAGGACTATCCTATTAGGTGCACCTTGTGGCAGTAGGATTGATTTTAAATCAAAATACCATTAAGTAAGTACCCTCTGTCATTTACATTACTATTACAGATTACTGATTTACTTGCTGAATGCTCATTTTTTTTTTTTTTTTCTGTTTTTCTTGGATTTTGTCTATGAAATGGCCAGTGTGGATGTGCTATTACACTTTGCATGTATTCCAGCTTATAGTTCAGCTCAGTTTTTGTTTTTAATAATATATAAATATAGCCACCCTATTGGCTACTCTAAGCAACATACACTGTAAAAAAAATAATTGGCCAGAATTGAAAACAAAAATTAAAACAATATAACAAAACGGTTCTTTATTCCAGGCTTCATTGCTGTGGCAGCAGTGTCCACTAATTTATATCGGGACAGGATTGGAGATTCTAAAAAAGGTCCTTATTCTATAACAATTATGGGTGGTGAACACTGATAGCAAATCAACACTGATTTTCATCCTTTTTAAGGACACTGACAATTTTTGTTTTCATGCTTTTGCTTTTTCCTTGTATTCCTCAAAGAGCCATGTTTTTTTAATTTTTTTTCCAATAACATTGTTGTCTGGACGCTTGTTTCTGTGTGATGTGTTGCAGTTTTGAATGACCCTGAAAGGAGAAAGACCGGGCTGCGGGTACCTGTGCAGAGCCGGGTCCGGAACTGTTGAGGCTGCGTCCCTTGTTTCCCGGGGGAAGGCAAAAAGGCCCGGACAGGTGCTCTGACCCGGAAGCTGGAGGCGTAGTTAAAAGGGAAAGCATGCGCAGCGTCGGGGAGTTTCCTGCCAGCCGTGAGAGGGGCAAGGTGCGTGCGTAGCGTGCTCCGTGAGGACCGCAGCCGGGCTGAGGCGAAATGGGGCCAGCCATATGGCAGGACGCTGTGAGAGCCTGCCGCAGTGACAGGGAGAGAGCCGGAAGCCCTGTTCAGCTGAGAGCTGCACATAAGCTTAAGAGCCAGGGCAGGGTGCAAGACTGTTTGTTGCTGCCCACATTGCTGAACGTTGCCACATCGTTTGACCAGGACCCTAACAGTATTGTGGCCTTGCCTGCGTTGGCCGCAGCCACTTATGGACTAGGGGCCCAGTGGTACGTACCGGCCACTGCCGCCAAAAGACAGACCACCGTTACCAGCAGGACCATCTTGGACAAGCACCGCGTCAGCTATTCTCGGCGCTACTGGCTTTCAAGCAATATCTACAGTCGGAGAAACTACTGACACAAAAAGTGTACAAAAGAACTGCCGTTACCTTGCTCATTAACTCTGCATATTATTTACACCTGAACCGTTTATTCCCTCATTTAACCACTCATCTCCCTGCGAGCAGTTAACACCCCTGTTCAATTAAAACTGTTAAAATTGTTAACCCTTGCTCTGCCTCCTGTCTGTCACTGCATCCCGCAACCTGCTTACAACATCATACATTTTACCATAAAATGTACTGGAAAATGGAGAAAGAATTCTAAGTGCAGTAAAATGGTAAAAAACACACAATTCTGTAATTTTTTATTATTGGGGGGGATTTCATTCTTACAGCACTTATTGTAGTCTAAAAATTACCTGACAACATGAGTCATCAGGACAGTGTGATGATGGCAATACTAAACACTTATAGTCTTATAATTTATAGTCTTATAATTTTAGATTTTGATAGAGCAGACTTTTATAGATTTGCCCATGCTGTCTATGCTTACTTTTTTTGTTTCTTTATTTTTTATATGGAGAAAAAGGGGGTAGTGTTTTTTTAATATTGTTATTGTTGTTTTACTTTGAAAATAAAATATACTATTGTTGTTTTTTTTTAATTTTCAGTTTTATTTTATTCTATATACGGGACTTAAATTTCCAATTGTTTGATCACTTTGGCTATCCACTGCAGGGCATCACGCCTCCTGAGGAAAGCCACGGCGTAACGCGCGTAGGGGCGGTGGGCCTGAGAAGCGTACTCTTTCACAACTTGTAAGTGTATTAACTATTACTACAATATGTATTTATTTTTCTCTTTGTCTGCTGGACATTGTTTAGATGCACTTACTTTTGTGGTTGGGCGCTCGTAATTATCAGAGCTTTTTCTTGTATGTAACTTTCTTCACCTGCGTGTGTTAGCAGGAAGCATTGACTTTTATGTCAGCTCCTTACTAAATTGCAGATCCACGGTGTGTGCTTTTTACAATTATAGCCTGACCATGTTGTTTTGCATACGCTTGGCCCTTTAGATGTATACACTCTGTATTTTATTCTTTGTCTAATAAAATGTGATTTTTAGCCTTAAAAACTCACTGATCTACTCTTCATAATTGAATTGTGGGTTCCTTGGTGATATATGTACATTGAGTTGTGCTATTTCCTATGCATAGGGTAGTTTGTATCTAATTAGGGCATCAGTATTATAGTATATAGCAAAAATTAAGATTTTCTATGAAGCTCAGCCAATGGCTGAACTTTACAGGAGTTTCAATATGCCAGTGAAGGGGGCTTCAGCATGCCCCTAACTGCTGTGGCAAACCATCAGTACAATTGCGCCACAGGGAGGACACGCTACCAGGATCACACCACTTAAATTCCACAGAAAATGACAGTGGCATTTAAGTGGTTACTCAGCAATGACTTCTATCTGTCAAAGGCAGTTGCTGGCTGTATAACGCAGCTGAACTCTGCTCTTTAAGGAGTAGGATCAGTGTCGGAGCCTGCTGCATGTAACTGCACTATGCTATAGCGCACATATGTGTCAGGAAGTATGAAAGGGTTAATAAAAATACTCTATACCAAAATTGCATCAAAACAAATTTAGCAAATTAAGCATGGGCAATGGCTCGTGATTGAGATGAGAGAATCTTTTGAAATTCGAATTTGACAGCTAAAACAAATTTTTCCATTCAATTAGAAACTAGTTTATCATCCACGAATCACAAATGCTGCAAAACCTGCAATTGCCTGGGAAAGACCGCTAACACTCTGAGGTCTCCAAGGACTGTATTGCACCCCTTTAAGATCTCTAATGCAAGCACAGCCTTAGTAATGTCCACCTCAACATAATGTATATAGCTATGGGAAATCAGATGGTAACTGGTGGTAACCATTAGCCTGTTTAAAGGGTTCCTTTCACTATAATTATGCTGTCTGAACTACAGGCAGCATGAATCAAAGCCTGAATGTGCGATTGGAGCCAGGCATGTTTTACTCTTAAAGAAAGGACACATTCCGGGCAGTCCAGATGATGCATCTCTGTTTTATGATATGCGTTAGATTGACACAGTGAAAACTTCACTTAGAGAGCACGGCTTATCCTGGTAATGCACCAGTTTCGACTCCCATTCAGAGGCCAAAAAATGTCTCCAACTTTTCTTTTAAAGTAATGATGCTAACAATGCTAGACTGATGTTAACAATACACCTGTCATCCCATATGAAGTCAGGCTTACATCTTTCAATGCTGGCTAGTACAGACAGGGGCCTCATTGTTTCACTTTTCCCACTGCGCTGTGATCGTTGGTCATGGTGGCCAGTATTGACAATATCACCTATTTTACACTGTCGGTCAGCCTTGTCTCCATCCTGTGCCTGAGATAACTACATTTTCCACTCCACACTCACTTGCTGCTGCTTCTACTCTTCCTCCTCCTCCAGATACTGCTGCATATAACATTGACGTTGACGGTCAGCCCCATGGCAATGCCGAACATATAGAAGTTGTTGTTCTTCCTCTATCCCCTGTTGAATTTTTGTGAGTGCTTTATCAATTTAAATATGAATTGACATACAGTATTTTATTGTAATGTTCTCCTGAAAGACAAAATCAGTAGCCTTTTCAAATAGGCTTCACGAGTTCCAAATATGCTGCTAATGGCGGATTTTAAGGTAATCCAAGCTCCAGTTTGCCTGCTGTATGATACGACCTATCACCACTCTACGCTGGGTATACAGATGCTCCAACATATGCAGTGTTAAATTTTATTTAATTACACAGCAAATCAGGTACCACTGAGGCAAATCATTATGTTTTTGCAAAGCCTGGAGAGCATGCTTTGCCCTTTAAGAATGGTTGAAATGCCCACACACTCTCCTTGCCATAGCCACCCTTTTCCAAGGATATTTCTTTAAGAAATTTTGCATAATGAAATATAGGATGGGTGCTATACAGGGGGCAAGAGTTTATTTGCCTAAATGTAGTACAGCTAGATTGTTCTGGATATTGTCACTTATGACAGTCCCTAGTTGCAGTTGATAAGGAGCCAAGCAGCCTGCGATTTGCTTCTTCATGCTGAAGAGCAATTTTCCTGCTTCATGGCTTTTGTTGCCTATGCTCCTCAGCTGTAAAACAGTGTGGCAGCACTTAACCTTCCAAGAATGAAAATACTGAAGGCAGGGAATGGATGCAACTTTGTGTCCTGTTGCGATGGGGACATGTCCATTGAGGAGAAAACAGAGAAGGTGTAGAAGGAAGTACCGTAGATAACCACTGTCTATTGGTAGGACCAGACCTGACGTTAAACTGTGGTGGCATCACCATATGTGAAAGACTTGTCCTGTCCCGACCATAATTGCTTCTCCACGTGTCTATGGTGCAGTTCACTTTCGACCTGAATGTTACGTTGAATGAGAAGCCCACATTCTTCTGCACATGAAAGTACAGAGAAGGTACCCCTTTCCTATGAGATATAATGGTGGCTGGGTATCCTCCAGTGAGGCTAAGCAAACGTCATCATTTCTTGAAAGGCACTGGAGTCCACTAAAACCAGGTTAGAGAATATGTGCAATATCCATGCTAATACCGTTACCCTCTATTTCCATTTCAGTCACTAGGTGACGCAAGGTGACTTATATGGTAGCCCTGTTTTACTCCTGGGACTTATGTTATAGCCCAGTCTAGAAACTTCGCAAGTTAAGAGTTTAAATAGCCTTGCCCAAGGCTCACAGCAGGGATAAATACTGAGTCTAAGTCTCTTTAGCTTTTTTATATCTAGTCCACATCTCTGTGCTCTGCTTTGATAGTTCTAGTGTTTTGTAAATTTTTTTATGACTTTGGCTGGTTTACTGACTATTCTTCTGCCTTACGATTTTGTCCCTTGAATGTACTTCTTCATTCTGACCCAGATACCTGACTATTCCTACTTGCTGGTTCCACCATCCATTAGTTACTCTGATGAATCAACCCATGGTCCCTCTGCAGGTCTACATTCCTCTACAGGGGTTAAAGGGTGAAGACCAGGGCTCTGGATAGTTTGAGTAGCTAGTACAAAGCCTTTCTGTGGAAGCCCTATTTAGAGCTTCCAGGTTGGCACGAACAGTGCTACTTTACAATATGCCTGTACCCTCACCACACAATCAGGGATAGATATCTCACAGTGCGACAGAGAAGGAGGAGTCAGGACAACAAGCTATAGGTAGTTATGCATAGTTGCATAGTTCATTTAGTTGACAAAAGACCAAATATCCATCAAGTTCCACAGAAGTATGGGAATGAATAAAGAGAAGGGGCACATGGACAACAACCACAATGTATTATCTGAGCCAGTCTGCTCCAAAAGTGTTCCTGATCCCAATTGTTCATCCACTGGACCAAACATTCAAAAAAGAACTTAGTCATATCCTCCCTTAGACATCTCTTCTTAAGACTACATGTCACGACTGTGGCCGCAGACGCGGCCCAGCAGGCACCTCCACGCCGACGGCGAGGGAGCAGGCATCCCCTGGGGATGCAATATGGACCCTCTATACCACAGAGGGGACCCAGGCCTACCCGAACTAGGGAAGGGCAGCAACCGGGATTCTGTGGCATCTGAGCATGTGGACAAGGACACGTAGGTCTTGACGACACCGCACAACTTCAGGTATAAATAAAGTAAAGTTTACTTAAAGTTAAGTCACAGTACATAGACAAAACAGGGCTAAACCAGGCTCCCGATTCCACACTTCCCAGAAGGGTACCACCCAGTGGACCCCAAGGCACCATCGGATCACTGAGGCACTCATAAGCGGGACATCGGGACACAGGCAGGACATCAGGACACACGAGGTCATCAGGACATCAGGACACACGAGGTCATCAGGACATCAGGGCACACGAGGTCATCAGGACAAGTGAGGTCATCAGGACATCAGGGTACATGAGGTCATCAGGACATCAGGGTCACCCACAGGACATCAGAGTCACTGGCAGACATCAGACGGGAGTCGTTTGGTTCCGGACATCCAACACGACCTACAGGCACCACTGCAGTCATCCAGCTCCAGGCTCCAGGCAGCGGTCATGAGGTTTCAAACTGCAGTCGACAGGCTCCAGGAATCGGACCTAGGAAGGAACTCAAGCGTGATGGTGCTAACACCGCAGAATTGCTGGGCCTGCATGGAGCTAGCACCGCATGGTATTCAAAGCACAGCATAGTAGATGCTCAGCAGGAACACCGGTTACAAGAGTCTCAGAGTCACTGAGTGCGGGGCTCCAAACACAGAGGGATTCCACGAACATAACACAGCAGACAGTTCAGACATGGTCAGGTACAGGATAGGTACAGGATCAAGGATTCAAGCCTGGATACACCGCCTCTAGGCCAGGGCGAATTTAGACAGGGTCAAGTACAGGACAGGTACAGGAGCATGGATTCAGGCCTGGATATGCCGCCTCCGGGGCAGGGCGAGGGAACAGAACAAAGCAGGAATCAATGCAGGGACTTTGGTACCATAACCGAGACAGACGAGATCCACAGACACGAGACAAACATGGCAAAGTCCAGGAGCGTTGTGAGTAGCTCTGGCCCCGCCCATAGGGCAGGGTAAGTTTATAAAGGGGCTGCCCCTCAGCAATTCGCTGGGGACAGCATTTCAAGTACACATACTAACCCTAATAAAAGCAGGGAAGGTGTGGCTGCGCACGCCCTAAGCACACACAGAAACCATTGCAGCACAATCAGTGCAGGAACTGCAGCTTAGAGCACCTGGCATTGTCTGCAAACCTAGACACACGTGGAAAGTCATGCACCAGCTGCAAATGACCTCACAACCCGCGGATAGCTTCCACAGCGGCGACCAGGGACCGCACATGCGAATGGTCAAGCAGCAGAGCAAAGACCTAACACCACATGTGCAGCTATGCAGCAGAGCAGGGAACTGAGCAGGCTCCATACAGGTAACAGCCAGCAGTATCCCAGCTCAATTAGGGGAAAGGATTAAGGGGTTAAAGCAAAAAATAGGCATTGTCACGCCGACAAGCAGATACAGACAGAACGGCGTGACATTATCCCTTCCTAAAACCCCCTCTTCTGAAGTCCCCCCCCAAAAAAGACACAAACTTTTCTTGGGATAGTCGGTACGTCCCAGTTCACAAGCAACAGAGTTCATTGCTCCAGAAATCCAAACCGCTTACCAAGCGCAGGGTTGAGCAATCTAGTCCACTACCAGCTGGGATCTATATCTACGTTTACCCTACTGAGTATATTATATTATATATTAAGCCCATCACCCCCGAGCCTGTTTTCACTTTCCTAACCAGGCCTAATTTTATAATTCTGACCAGCGTCACTGTGAGGTAATAACTCTGGAAGGCTTCAATGGATCCCAGTGATTCTGAGATTGGTTTTTTGTATCATGTTGAACTTCATGTTATTGGTAAATTCAGGTTGACTTTTTTTTGGCGTTTATATAGGAAAATATCGAAAATTGAGCAAAAAAATGTGAAAATTTTGCAATTTTCAAACTTTGACTTTTTTATGCCCTTAAATCGGAGTTATACCACACAAAATAGATCATAAATAACATTTACCACATGTCTGCTATAATTCAGCATAATTTTTGAAACATATTTTTTTCCCCTTAGGAATTTAGAAGGGTTAACAGTTAATCAGCAATTTTGAATTTTATAACAAAATTCACAAGACCAATTTTTTTTAGGGACCACATAACATTTGAAGTGACTTTGACAGAAAATACTTAAAAGTGACACCATTTAATTGTTATAGCGTAAAAAACTGGGGAGAAAACACAAGCGCAATAGAGTCTTAACTGGTAAAAATGGTGAGAAACCGATGGGGTGGTAACTCACCTGATGGATTTGCAAAATAGCAACATGGACAACAACTGAAATCAGCTGCAGCAGAACACTGGTCCGTGGACCAAGGAAGAAATTAAACCAGTGGATGAAAATACTTGTCAAACCTGCGCTGCTGAAAGACCCAGGATGTCGGCTTTATTCTTTACAATCGTTTATTCTGAACAGGTTTAGCAGTCAACGCGTTTCAAGGTCACACAGGACCCCTTCTCAGAAGTTCACAAAACTGTTGCCGGCTGACCTTTTATGCACACCTAAAAAGATGGACACCGCCGGATCATAGGCCAGACGGCATCCACAGTGTCTCCATCTGCCTCATTATAGTAGATCTTCCACCGTGAGTACCATCTGAATCACATATTTCAGAGATTGTAACTGCTCATTGTAGATAGCAGGATAAATGTGAGCCAAGCCTTACTGCGAACTTTGGGAGGCAGAATAAATAAATCAACAGCAGGTCAAGAATTGGTTGTATTTATTTTTTATGCCGTTTTTCATGCTGGCTCAGTGAAAAGATGGTTACAACTGATTACATATTTATATCTATGAGAGCTTGTTTTTTTGAGGGACAAGTTTACGTCTCTGTTTATTTTATTCAGGCACAGAATATATTTTGATCGCTTTCTGTTCCAATTTTTTGGAGGCAGAGTGATCAAAAACCAGCAATTCAGGAATTTATTTTTTTAAAGCTATTAACTGTGTGGTAAATGTGATAAGGCAGCTTTATTCTTCGTGTCAGATACCACATTTATATAATTTTTTCATGTTTTGCCGCTTTTACACAATAAAAACAATGGTTTAGAAAAAAGAGTTGCTTTTGCATCACTATATACTGAGAGGTATAGCTTTTTTATTTCTCTGGTGATGGAGTTGTATGGCGGCTTGATTTTTGTGGGACAGGGTGGCGTTTTCAGCGATATCGTTTTAATCTATATTCGTCTTTTTGATCGAGTTCTATTTCACTTTTTGTTCGACGTGATGATGAAAAAGCATAGATTTTTTGTCACACTTTTTATTTATTTTTTTGCAATGTTCAATGAAGGGTTGACTAGTGTAACAGTTTAATAGTTTTATAGTTCGGGGCATTCTGGATGAGATGATACCAATTATATGTACTTCGTTTTTTTTTCGTTTTTATAACTTACTTTATATTTTTTATTTCTTCATTTTTTGGTCTTCATTTAAAATAAAATATTTTTCCAATTTTTTTATACTTTTTATTTAACTTTTTACTTAGCCCCTATGTGGGACTTTAACTTTTAATACTCTGATCACTGATATAATGCATAGAAATTCACCAGCACTGCAATTCTTTATATCCATCAGTGTTACACTGACAGAACACATTTTAAAACATGCTCCTGGCATGGTTTAAACAGGCCACCATAGCTGTCAGACCCAGAGGTAGTCATTTGACCTTGGATTGCCTTGATGACGATTGTCAACCAGTGATGACGTCTTGGGGGGTGCTGATTGGATGAAATAAAGAGCAAAAGCAAGATAGCATTCATTTTTTTTTCAGGACAAACTGAGCTTTTGCATCTCTGAAGTAATTTTTGTGAAGGGGGGAATAATTGTTTTTAAAGATACAAAGGAAAATTCACTAAAATCCAGCAATTTAAGAGCAATTGTCTACTGTCACAGCGGCGGCTGTGCTCGCCGCCGTTCCTTCAGCGGCAGTGTCCGCCGCCGTTTCCACTCACCGGGCCGCGTCCCGCCGTGCCGCCTCCCTCACTCGCGCGGTCCTGCCTGTCGCCTCCTCACTTCCTTCCTCCTGGCCAGCCGCGGTCCCGAGCATGCGCCTTAGGCCGCGGGCGTGCGCCCTGCAGGATTCTTAGGCTGTGTGCACACGCTGCGGATTAGGTGTGGATTCATCCGCGCGGATTTTGTAAAATCCGCAGGTGAAACCGCAGGTCAAAAGACCTGCGGTTTTACCTGCGGATTGCTCTGCGGTTTTGCCCTGCGGTTTTTCATCTCCTCAATGGAGGAGATGGCAAACCGCAGGGGAATCCGCAGAAAGAATTGACATGTCAATTCTTTCTGCGGATTGAAAACCGCAGATAATCCGCGCGGAAAAATCCGCACCGTCTGCACTGCGGTTTTTGATTCCCATAGGGAACCCCGCTGCGGCCATTCTGAGGCTATGGCCGGCCAATCATCTGCCGGCACAGGGTATATCAGGTGTCTCCTCCTTGTTGGAGACGCCTGATTATCGTGTGCCCTGCCTGCGCTAATTCTGTCCGCTTTACAGTGTTTTTCCTGCCCTGTGCTCCGTCCCGCTCCGTGTTCTGGTTCCCTTACCCTGTGCCCATCCTACTCCTGTTTCTGTAGTCCTGTGCCCCATGATCCTTTCTGTGCTTATTGCCCTGTGCTTGGTGCTCAGTCCCGCATTCACCACCCGGTACCTGCTTTGTCCACCTCTTGTGGTCTGGTATCCGGCACCCCGTACTCCATCTGGTACACCCCGTTCCAGTACGCTGTGCTCTGTCCTGTACTCTGTCCTGCCTGAGGTACACCCTGGTCCTTTGAGCCGTCCCTCTTGGTTCCAGCTGTCACGGTGTCTGACTCCCGCGGCCTGCTCCTAACGGTCCCTGTATAGGGGTCGGCTCCACCTGGTGCGCTCGCTCTCAGGGGCTTCAGTTCTGCGACCTAGAGAATCCACTCTCGGACACTGCTCTTCCCAGAAGCGTCACAGTATAATCAGGCCATGGACCCCGCTGGTGCCGCGGCGGCTACACAGAAAGGATTACTCTTTTTGCGGGATAACCAGACTCGAATAATGGCCTTTATGAAGTCCATGGACACCCGGCTCTCAGCTCTTCAGACCACCGACCCAGGGAATGCCCCCCTGCTAGCAGGCCTCCTGCGGGAGCTGCGCAGCAGCGTGATGCCCAGTCCCACATCCTGAGCTACATGGCATCCGTCGATGATCGACTACTTTCCCTGCAGTCCTCTGCTGCTGCCTCGGCCCTGCCCCGGGACCGAGTATCTCACCCACCGCCACGTTTGGGGAAGCCTAATAGGTATAGCAGGGACCCCAAGCTGTGCCAGGGGTTTTTGAACCAGTGTCATTTGCACTTCGAGCTCCTGCCCCAGCAATACCCCTCCGACCGGGCCAAAGTAGCCTTTATTGTGTCCCACCTACAGGGGGAGGCCTTAGCTTGGGTAAATCCCCTGTGGGAGAGGGATGATCCTGTGGTATCTAGTATACAGAATTTCCTGGTTTTTGATGAGCCCGGATGGTTGGCTTCTACTACCGAGGCCCTTTTTAATCTCCGTCAGGGTTCCCTTACCGTAGGACAGTACACCATCCGATTCCGGACACTATCCTCAGAGTTAGAGTGGAATAATGAGGCTTTGGTTGGGGCCTTTTGGAGAGGCCTCTCGGGCAAAATAAAAGACGAGCTTGCCGGCCGGGATACTACCACCACCCTGGAGGACCTCATATCCCTGGCCACCCGTATAGATTTATGGTTCCTTGAGCGCTCTCGCAAGGCTGTTAGAGAGAGGAGACCCTTTAGGCTATACCAGGCTCCCATTCCTCATTCCCCTGCGCTGCCTACTAGTTCCTCTCCTGAGCCCATGCAGGTGGACCGGGTAAGATTGTCTGAACAACGGCGGAGGGAGAGAATGACGCAGGGTTTGTGTCTTTATTGCGGCGGAGCCAATCATTTTTTGCATACTTGCCCAAAGAGACCGGGAAACGCCTCCACCTAGGCCAGGTAAGAGAGGCCTCCCTAGGTGACCCTGATTCCTCTCTGCCCCTTACCATTTCAGCTCTAATTATTCTAGGTCGAAAGCGTAGATCTGTGGAGGCGTATGTGGACTCGGGTGCGGCTGGTAATTTCATTCGGCTCGAAGAGGTGGACAAGTTCCGGATTCCGGTGGTTACCCTAGAAATCCCTCGTGTGATCGCCTCTGTGGATGGCAAACCGTTACCTGAGCCCATCACCATGGTTACCGCCGAAGTGGAGTTGCAAGTTGGAGCACTTCATCTGGAAAGAATAGCCTTTTAAGTCCTGCCCAACTTGTCTCACGCCGTGCTCCTTGGCCTAGCCTGGCTCAGGTCGCATGAGCCAGTTCTAGACTGGCGTTCAGTGGAGATTCTGCACTGGGGCCACTCCTGCCATGAACGCTGTCTGCTGTCGACTGCCCGTCCCAGACCGCTACAGGTTGCTGCTGATCTTCCTGGGCTTCCCACGGCTTATCACTTGTACGCCAATGTCTTCAGTAAAAAGGAGGTGGAGTCCCTACCCCCGCATCGGTCCTACGACTGCCCAATCGACTTGATTCCGGGGGCTACCCCTCCCAGGGGGAGAACTTATTCACTGTCCCAGCAGAGACCTCGGCCATGTCAGAGTACATTCGGGAGAACTTGGCCAAGGGTTTCATTCGGAAATCGTCTTCTCCTGCGGGCGCTGTTTTTTTCTTTGTCCGGAAGAAAGATGGATCCCTTCAGCCGTGTATTGACTACCGAGGCTTGAACAATATCACAGTCAAGAATAGGTATCCCCCTTCCGCTAATCCCTGAACTCTTTGACCGCCTGAGGGGGGCCCAGGTCTTTACCAAGTTGGATCTGCGGGGGGTCTATAACTTGATCCGAATCCGTGCTAGGGACGAGTGGAAAACTGCCTTCAATACACGGGATGGCCATTATGAATATTTGGTCATGCCGTTTGGACTCTGCAATGCCACGGCGGTGTTCCAGGAGTTTGTTAATGAAATCTTCCGGGACCTTCTGTACTCATGTGTCGTGGTATAGATGACATCCTCATGTTTTCACCTGACTTATCCTCCCATAGGAAGAATGTTCGTCTGGTCCTGCAACGCCTACGGGAGAATCGACTCTATGCTAAGCTAGAGAAATGCCTGTTTGAACAAACTTTGTTGCCCTTCTTAGGGTATATTATCACGGACTCCGGGTTGAAGATGGATCCCGAGAAGCTATCCGCCGTACTCAAATGGCCACGTCCAGTCGGAGTAAAAGCAATCCAGCGGTTTCTAGGCTTCGCAAATTATTATAGGCAGTTCATCCCCCACTTCTCCTCGGTGACCAAGCCCATCACTGCTCTGACCCGGAAAGGGACAAGATCTAATGTTTGGCCTTCTGAGGCTGAAGACGCCTTTCTTGCCCTGAAACGGTCCTTTGCATCAGCTCCGATCCTACACCATCCAGTAGCTAGCAGGCCCTTCGTTCTAGAGGTGGATGCCTCCTCCACCGGAGCCGGGGCGATCCTTTCCCAGCGGATGTCTTTGGGGCGTTTGGTTCCCTGTGGGTTCTTTTTTAAATCATTTTCCCCCACAGAATGCAACTATTCAATTGGAGATCGGGATTTGCTGGCCATAAAGATGGCTCTGTACTGGAGGAGTGGCGGTATCTTCTGTAGGGGGCGGTCAATCCCTTTACAATCTTCACGGACCACAAGAACTTAGCTTATCTTCAGTCAGCTCAAAGACTCAATTCCAGGCAAGCCAGATGGTATTTTGTATTTTTCTCGCTTTGACTTCAAACTCCATTTTCGGCCCGGGAATAGAAATACCAAAGCGGATGCACTCTCCAGGTCTTTGCAATTGCCTGAGATGGAGGAGGTCCCTTCGCATATGATCGAGCCTGTCAAAGTTATCACCGTGGCTCCTGTGAGTCTTTCCCCTATCCCGCCGGGCAAAACCTTCATTCCACAGAGCAAAAGACTGGAGGTGCTACGCTGGGGGCACTCCTCCAAGATTGCAGGACACGGCGGGACCAAGAAGACCCTCATTCTCCTCTCCCGCTATTACAGGTGGCCTTCCCTTCGCCAGGATGTGATGGATTTCGTAGCCTCCTGTACGACCTGTGCTCAGAACAAGGTACCTAGGAGCCTCCCTTCCGGTCTTCTTCATCCTCTGCCTCTTCCTGAGGCTCCTTGGCAGCAAATCGCCATGGATTTCGTCACTGATTTGCTTCCCTCCTTCGGGTGTACTACTGTCCTAGTAGTGGTAGATCGCTTCTCCAAGATGGCCCATTTTGTCCCATTGCCCGGCTTGCCTTCAGCACCTGAGTTAGCCAAGATCTTAATCCATCAGATCTTCAAACTGCATGGACTCCCTCAACGGATTGTGTCTGATCGAGGAGTCCAGTTTACCTCCCGATTCTGGAGAGCTCTCAGTAAACTGAGGGGTGGCATTTATGCACATGTAATCGAAGTACATGTATCAAAGTACTTCTGGCAGTTATAACATGGATGAATGTGACACGCATCTCTATTCTCTTCATACAGGTAACCAGCTTTTCCAATCTCTGCTCTGAATCCACTCCTGTGTCTCCATTCAATGTCAGCAAGCAGTTAATCCTGAATGCTATCTCTGTGTTTTCAACTCTGCAAGCTTATATCTGGTAACCAGCTTTTCCAATCTCTGCTCTGAATCCACTCCTGTGTCTCCATTCAATGTCAGCAAGCAGTTAATCCTGAATGCTATCTCTGTGTTTTCAACTCTGCAAACTTATATCTGGTAACCAGCTTTTCCAATCTCTGCTCTGAATCCACTCCTGTGTCTCCATTCAATGTCAGCAAGCAGTTAATCCTGAATGCTATCTCTGTGTTTTCAACTCTGCAAGCTTATATCTGGTAACCAGCTTTTCCAATCTCTGCTCTGAATCCACTCCTGTGTCTCCATTCAATGTCAGCAAGCAGTTAATCCTGAATGCTATCTATGTGTTTTCAACTCTGCAAACTTATATCTGGTATCTAGTTTTTTTTCAACTTACTCTGCTTGTCCCCTTATGTTGTGAGGTCAAGAAACTTTTCAAAGTGCTTTATGATCCATGTAGTGCTGGACATGTGTTTATTTGACCACAACATTTTATTGGGTCCTGGTGTCTCAATTTAGTGTGATTGATTAATGAGAAGAGAGAGCCAAAAAAAAAAAAAAAACTTAGCCTTAACCTCCTATATATTCAGACATAGCTAGGGGGAGCATTTATGCAGGGGTGGCATTTATGCACATGTAATCGAAGTACATGTATCAAAGTACTTCTGGCAGTTATAACATGGCAGTTAGACAGGGCAGGAGACAGGCAAGACATTTATATACATCTACTCCCTGTACATTAGGAGTACAACAAATATATACCATATGCATTTGTGTAATTTTTATCCTGGCCGCTGCATTCACACACATCCACCGCCCTGGCATTAACTCTCCACACTCCATCCATATTGGCCCCTCGCTTCTTTCCTCTCCTATGTATAGCACTCACGCTCTTTTCACATTGTTAAATTGCACAGATCCAGGCAGTCCCACCATTCATCACCAGAGACGCTCTCACAAATCACTTAACCATCTGCTCACTCTTTCTATCCTCCTTCTCCTAGTCGCAGGAGACATTGCTCCCAACCCTGGTCCCCCATGTTATAGAAAGTCAAACCCCCCCACTGCTACACTCAGAAACCCCTCTAATCTTATTAATATTCCCTGCATGCCATCTGTCTCTCTTAATTGTGCACTTTGGAATTCTCGCTCAGTGTGTAACAAACTCTCCTTCATTCATGACTTCTTCCTTTCTAATTCTCTTAACCTCCTGGCTCTCACTGAAACCTGGATCCAGCAGTCAGATACTACCGCTGCTGCTGCTCTTTCATACGGGGGGCTTCACTTCTCTCATACCCCAAGATCAGACAATAGAGCTGGTGGAGGCGTTGGTCTGCTCCTATCACCAAAATGTACCTTTCAGGTTATCCCTCAAGTACCCTCACTTGTCTTCCCTTCTTTTGAGGTCCATGCCGTCAGACTCTACACCCCCTTCTCCATGCAAGTGGCGGTGGTGTATCGTTCTCCCGGCCCCTCCCATCAGTTCCTGGATCATTTTGCCACTTGGCTTCCACATTTTCTCTCCTGTGACATCCCTACCCTCATCATGGGAGATTTCAACATCCCCATTGCTCTTCCCCTCTCCCCATCTGCTACTCACCTTTTATCTCTAACCTCCTCATTTGGCCTTTCGCAGCTTACTAATTCTCCAACGCATGAAGATGGAAACTCCCTCGACTTGGTCTTCTCTCGGCTTTGTGCAGTGGATGATTTTGCAAACTCCCCTCTCCCGCTCTCTGACCACAATCTTCTTTCATTCTCTATCAAGAACTGCCAGGCTGCTCAGGTCACCCCCACTGTCCAGACTTATAGAAACATACAGGCCATTAACACCCAGAAACTTCTGAAGAACTTGCAGTCTTCATTGGCCCCTATCTCCTCCCTCTCATGTCCTGATTCTGCATTGAAGCATTACAATGAAACACTTCAAAGTGCCCTGGATGAATTTGCACCCCCTATAAATAGAACACCACAACACAGACGGCGACAACCCTGGCACACGGTGCAAACACGTTTCCTGCAGCGGTGCTCCAGGTGCGCCGAACGTCTGTGGAGAAAATCCAATCTACACGAAGATTTCATCCATTTTAAGTTTATGCTTAGAACATACAACACTGCCCTTCACCTCTCAAAACAAACCTATTTCAACACCCTCATCACCTCACTGTCCAATAACCCGAAACGTCTCTTTGACACTTTTCATTCTCTACTCAATCCAAGAGTACAGGCCCCAACCACGGAGCTCCGAGCTGACGATCTGGCCAATTACTTCAAAGAAAAAATTGACCAGATCCGACAGGAAATTATCTCCAAATCCCCTCATACCATGCACCGTCCTCCCTCCCCCACTGCATCTAACTCACTCTCTGATTTTGAACCAGTCACAGAAGAAGAAGTAAGCAGGCTCCTTGCATCTTCTTGCCCAACTACTTGCACCAGTGACCCAATTCCGTCACATCTCCTCCAGTCCCTTTCCCCTGCTGTCACCCCTCACCTAACTAAAATATTTAACCTCTCTCTCTCTTCTGGTATCTTTCCCTCCTCTTTTAAGCATGCCATCATACATCCACTACTTAAAAAACCATCCCTCGACCAAAACTGTGCCGCTAACTATAGACCTGTCTCTAATCTTCCCTTCATCTCTAAACTCCTGGAACGCCTGGTCCACTCCCGTCTTATCCGCTATGTCTCAGAAAACTCTGTTCTCGACCCTCTCCAATCCGGTTTCCGCTCTTTACACTCCACGGAAACTGCCCTCACTAAAGTCTCTAATGATCTGCTAACAGCTAAATCAAATGGTCATTACTCCATGCTAATTCTCTTGGATCTCTCTGCAGCATTCGACACTGTGGATCATCAGCTCCTCCTCACTATGCTCCATTCCATTGGCCTCAAGGACACCGTTCTCTCCTGGTTCTCCTCCTATCTCTCCGACCGCTCCTTTACTGTTTCTTTTGCCGGTTCCTCCTCCTCTCACCTTCCCCTTACTGTTGGGGTTCCTCAAGGATCGGTTCTAGGCCCCCTCCTCTTCTCCTTGTACACTGCCCCTATTGGTCAAACAATCAGTAGATTTGGTTTCCAGTACCATCTCTATGCTGATGACACCCAATTATACGCTTCTTCTCCTGACATCATGCCAGCCTTTCTAGAAAACATTGGCGATTGTCTAAACGCTGTGTCTAATATCATGTCCTCACTATATCTGAAACTGAACCTGTCAAAGACTGAACTCCTGGTGTTTCCTCCCGCTACTAATGTACCTATACCCGACATTGCTATTTCTGTGTGTGGTTCCACTATTACTCCCCAGCAACATGCCCGCTGTCTTGGGTCATACTTGATTCCGAGCTTTCCTTTGCCCCCCACATTCGATCACTGGCTCGCTCTGGTCATCTGCACCTCAAAAACATTTCTAGAATTCGACCTTTTCTTACTTTTGACTCTGCAAAAACTCTTACTGTTTCTCTTATTCATTCTCGTCTCGACTATTGTAACTCTCTTCTAATCGGTCTCCCTCTTACCAAACTCTCCCCTCTCCAATCTGTCTTGAATGCTGCAGCCAGGATCATATTCCTCACCAATCGTTACACCGATGCCTTTACCTTGTGCCAGTCATTACACTGGCTACCCATCCACTCCAGAATTCAGTATAAACTTATTACCCTCACCCACAAAGCCCTCCATGGCTCAGCACCACCCTACATCTCCTCCCTTGTTTCAGTATACCACCCTACCTGCGCCCTCCGTTCTGCTGATGACCTAAGGTTAGTATCCTCAATAGTCAGAACCTCCCACTCCCGTCTCCAAGACTTTACACGTGCCGCGCCAATTCTTTGGAATGCACTTCCCAGGTCAATACGATTAGTCCCCAATCCCCACAATTTTAAGCGTGTCCTGAAAACGCATTTATTCAGACTGGCCTATCGCCTCAACACATTAACCTAACCTATCCCTGTGTGGCAGAGCCAAAAGTTTTACCATAACCAGGTTCCCAGCATCATGTTCCCACATGCTTTATGCATCCATTAGCCCTCTGTGTCTGTACTGTTACACACTTAACATTATGGCTGGTCCATACAATCAGAGCAACTGTTACCACCCACCTTTCGTGTCTACCTCTTTCCTCATAGACTGTAAGCTTGCGAGCAGGGCCCTCACTCCTCTTGTTATTTGTTATAATCTACTGTATGTGATTATTGTTATGCTGTAATGTCTATTGTCTGTACAAATCCCCTCTGAAATGTAAAGTGCTGCGGAATATGTCGGCGCTATAAAAATAAAATTTATTATTATAATTATTATTAACTCATGGGTATATCTCTGGATTTCTCCTCCGCCTATCATCCTCACACCAATGGGCAAGTGGAATGGATTAATCAAGTATTGACATCTTACCTGCGTCACTTTTCTAACGCTCATCAAGACAACTGAGCTTCTCTTCTTCCTTGGGTGGAGTTTGCCCATAACAATCATCCTATTGAATCCACCACCAAGTCACCGTTCTTTGTGGTCTCAGGCCAGAACCCTGGTGTTCCGCTACCCATCTCCATATCTTCTGGCGTCTCCGCAGCAGATGCTCTCTCCTTGGAATTTTCTCAAGTCTGGAAGGAGACCAGAGAGGCTCTCATAAACTCCAGTGCCCGGATAAAAAGACACGCAGACAAGAGACGGAGGGATCTCCCACCATACCATCTTGGAGACAAAGTCTGGCTTTCGACCAAGCATATCCGCCTGAAAGTCCTTTCGTACAAACTGGGTCCCCGGTACATCGGTCCCTTTGAGGTACTTGGACGCATTAACAACGTGGCATACAAATTGAGGTTGCCGGCTTCACTCCGGGTCCCTAACGCCTTCCATGTCTCGCTCCTTAAACCTGTCGTTCTCAATCGTTTTTGTTTTCGATTCCACTTCCATCCCTTCAGCCAATTGGGGCCGATAACACCTTTGAAGTAAAAGACATTCTGGCCATGAAGAGAGGTAAGGGAAAAACCTTCTTCCTTATCGATTGGAAAGGATAAGGTCCTGAGGAGAGGTCCTGGGAACCTCGGGAAAATGTTATCGCCCCACGTATTCTGAAAAATTTTTGGGCCAATCTCAGAAGGGGGAGACTTAAGGAGGGGGGTACTGTCACACCGGCAGCTGTGCCCACCGCCGTTCCTTCAGCGGCAGGGTCCGCTGCCGCTTCCACTTACCGGGCCGCGTCCGCTGCCTCCCTCACTCGCGTGGTCCTGCCTGTCGCCATCTTGTTTCCTTCCTCCTGGCCAGCTGCGGTCCCGAGCATGCGCCTTAGGCCACGGGCGCATCCCCTGCAGGATTCTTAACCCTGCAACGGCCGTTCTGAGGCTATGGCCGGCCAATCATCTGCCGGCACAGGGTATATCAGGTGTCTCCTCCTTGTTTGAGACGCCTGATTATTGTGTGCCCTGCCTGCGCTAATCCTGGCCGCTTTACAGTGTTTTTCCTGCCCTGTGCTCCGTTCTGCTCCGTGTCCTGGTTCCTTTGTCCTGTGCTCCTTCCCGCTCCGGGTTCTGGTTCTCTTACCCTGTGCCCGTCCTACTCCTGTTCCTGTAGTCCTGTGCCCCGTGCTCCTTTCTGTGCTTATTTCCCTGTGCTCGGTGCTCAGTCCCACATCCACCACCCGGTACCTGCTTTGTCTACCTCCTGCGGTCTGGTATCTGGCACCCCGTACTCCATCCGGTACATCCCGTTCCAGTACGCTGTGCTTTGTCCTGTACTTTGTCCTGCCTGAGGAACATCCCGGTCCCTTGAGCCGTCCCTCTTGGTTCCAGCTGTCGCGGTGTCTGACTCCCGCGGGCCTGCCCCTAACAGTCCCTGTATAGGGGTCGGCTCCACCAGGTGCGCTCGCTCTCAGGGGCTTCAGTTCCGCGACCCAGAAGGTCCACTCTCGGACGCTGCTCTTCCCAGAAGCGTCACATCTACCTTACAAAAAGTGCATCGCAAACAATTTTTTTTCGCAAATTTATTTTATTAGTGAAATTTTACATTAGCATTTCTTATGTTGTCATTTTTGGGAAATGTAGTTGAATTTTGTTAAGAGAAATGTTGATATTTATCTATGCTTGTCTGTTTTGCACACCTATTTTACTAATACTATTTGACAACTATATATGCTACACCTATATTGTTGTCTGATGCCACATTTTGCTTTTTGTACATCTACCTATCTAACTAGAATTTCTTGCTACACCCTTTTGGCAAGTGTTGCATAGTTGGGGTTGAAAAGAGAAAAGATTGTCAAAAGTTAGTTTTAGTGTTGTACAAAATGGTATGGCATGGTACGATAGGGTGAATAAAAAAATGACAATGGATAGGGTAGTGTTAAAAAATAATACCACAGCTAAAAATGTGGGAGCTGCTTGCAGCTGCAAAAACACCACCACTGGCACCTGCCGCTGGAGCAGTAGTACTGCCATACACAAGCCACAAATTACCTTGTTTGCCTCCACTAAGTGTTTTTGTGGGAAGGAAGCAAAGAGTGTTTTGTAATATATGGCACATTACTCTTCTCAGTAACAGTAGGATTATGTTGCCTCTAACAGCGACACCATCAGTTTGAGTAAGTGTTCTGCACAGAACGGTGTGTCTGATCACAAATGACTAAAAATTATAATTGTCTTTACCTTTTTTAATTTTAAACATCATGAAAAGTCTGTTAGCGCACTTTTTTATTAAATGGGCTGGGTTACTATACGTTTTTATGGTGAGGTCACTTTGACATTATGTGATATTACTGAGGCTGTGTTTGAGTTAAAAAGATTTAAAGGAGTTGGATCCAGTCCTAGGAGTCTTTAGAATGCATATTTTCAAGGCAATTTACATTTTTGGGGAAAATTTGCTAAAAAAGGCAAATTTGGATTTCAAAAGATTTGAACATCTCTAGCTAGGAGGACAACTTGAGCCTTGCTCATATTGTTGGCAGGGTTACTTTCCCCACAGGTAATGTTGCTTCATGCGCTGATGGAGAGATGTAATTCCTAGTCTATTTCTGACTGGATATACACAGCTTGTTTTCTTTCCTGCAGCTCATGTACACTGTAAAAGAGTAGTCACCTGGCAACATGGAGAAGAATTCCTACGGCTGAAATGCCCACATGTAGGTCTCTCTACCACCACAACCATGGCCACCCACCCCAACAAAACTTGCAGTATCACTTGCTCCTGAGCTGACGGCAGAAAAAGGAAATTTACCCCCAGAAAATCTTTTGGCTAAACTTCAGCTCCATCCTTTATCATCTACACCAGGGATGTCAAACTCAAATACAGAGGGACAAAATGAAAAGCTTGGTCTAAGTCGCGGGGCAACCTTGAAATTTATTTAAAAAATGTCTATGATTGAGGAAGTTTTTCCTTATCATCAAATATAATGGTGAACTTTTTCATGTGGAAACAAACTTAAAGGGTTGTCCTATGAACAATGTACATTTTAATTAATAGATTCAAGAATAAAATATTGGAATAATAAAATATTTTATGTAAGAGCAGTAAGAGGCATATGGCCAAATGGCGTTATTGAAATATGTAATAACAAAGGATAAATAACTTTGAATAATACAAAAAATAAAGTCTGATGCAAACAAAAGTGCCCGCAAACACAATATGACGCCACCACAGTACCCACCACATGCATGGGATGATGACCCTACTGTACCCCTCCTCCCTCAATCCCCCAACAAAGAATGGTGACCCCATCGCAGTATAATTCTTCAACTGTAATCCCCACACAGCCCTCCATACAGTATAATTACCACAAAAAGTGCTCCATACAGTATGATGGGCCCTGTTATGAATGGGTCACCGAGGAGGATAGCAGGCCAGGCTAAGCCACAGAAAACCAGAGAGGTTGGTAACTAAGCGGATGCAGACCCCTGATCCTGTCCACACAACTAGAAGCAGCCGTGGAGCGTACCTACGATGGTCCTAGACGCCTCGGCACAGCCGGAGAGCTAACTAGGCCTAAAGCAAGAAAGGGAAAATCTAAACTGCCTCAGAGCAGACCCCAAAGGAATAGACAGCCCCCAAACATATATTGTCAGTGAGACAAGATGAAAACACAAACGCAGGCAGAAAAATAGACTGAGAAAACGATGGGGCCCACACTGACTAGACAGGGCAGGAAAGGAAAGACACTGTCTGCAATCACGCAAAAAACCCTGCAAAAAGTCCAACACGTCTGATACACAAAAACACTGAAGTCGCATGACTTCGCCCACTATATCAGCACTCTGGTATATTCTGAAAGCAAAGCAAAAAGACCAATATAAAAGGGGACAAAACAAACTGCCACATGCAGTAACATATGGGCGGTGATTCAGCACAGCCCCAGCCGGAGCTATCTGACCTGCACAAAGCAGAGATAAACAAAACCAGATCAAATGCAAACAGAATAGCAAATGAACCACTTAGCTGAAAATGCAGGTAAAGAGCAGGAGACATCAGACCTCAGGAGGCACAGGAAGAAAATCACCAGCAGGAATAGAGGGAGTCAGCTGTCTTAAATCCCAATCAGAAACCCCAGATCTCCAATCGTCTTCCTCATTATCAGGTGGCAAGCCTCTGTCAATCAGATCAGCTCCACTACCTCCAGTAACCACCAGAGGGAGCCCAGAAAGAGAACTCTCAATCTGACCAGCTCCACTGTTATGAATGAGTCACCGAAGGAGGAAAAAACAAAAATACAAGCTAAGTCCAGAAAACCGAAGAGGTTGGTAGCTATCGGATTGCAGACCCCTGATCCTATTCACACAACTAACAGTAGCCGTGGGGGGCTCCTACGGTGCCCTAGACCCCTCGTTCACAGCCGGAGAACTAAATAAGCCTAAAGAAAGAAAGGGGAAATCTAAACTGCCCCAGAGCAGACCGCAAAGCACTAGACAGCCCCCAACATGTATTGTCGGTGAAAAGCAGATGAAAACACAAACACAGACAGAAAGACAGGTTGATCAAACGATGGGGCCCAACTAACTAAATAGGAAAGGACAGAAAAGATGCTGGCTGCAATCCACAAATAAACCTGCCAAAATAATGTCCAACACGTCTGATAGAAAAAAGGCCCTGAAGTCACTAGACTTCAAAAACACTATATCAGCACTCAGGTATATTCTGAAGACTGAGCAAAAGATCAACTTGACCAGAGACAAAAATGGAGCTCAGCCTGTACCAACAAGGGCAGGCAGAACACAAACACTAATAGACAATATCTCATGGAAAAATAAGAGAGCAAATACTTAGCTTTCAGAAGACAGTTACTGAACTGGTTTGCAAGAGCTCAGAGCAGAAAGGATCACCAGCACCCCTGTAGGGCGTCGGCTGCCTTATATCCACTCAGTGATTCCGGGTGTCCAATCAGGCTCCACCTGTTCAGATGACAGGTTCTTCCCAACCCAATCAATTTCACTACCTCTCTTCACCAGCAGATGGAGTTCATCAGACATCAATGGTGAAGGGGAAAATGAACTCACAACACTCCACTATCTTCAGTAATCACCAGAGGGAAGCCAGAGAGAGAATTCACAACAGGGCCCCACATAGGGCTCTATACAGTATAATGGGCCCTACATAGTGCTCCACACAGTATAATGGGCCCCACATAGTGCTCCACACAGTATAATGGCCCTACATAGTGCATAATGCAGTATAATAGCCCTACATAGTGTTCCATACAGTATAATAGGCCCCATATTGTGCTCCATACAATATAAAAGGGCCCACATAGTTTTCCATACAGTATAATGGCCCCATATAGTCCTTCATACAATATACTGACCTCAGATAGTGCTCCATACAGTATAAAGGGTCCCACTTAGTGCTACATGCAGTATAATGCACCCCACATAGGGCTCCATACAGTGCAATGGCCCCACATAGTGCTCCAAGCTGTAAAATAGGCCCCACATTAAAATACAGTGTTGAACAAAAAAGTAACAATGTTTTGAACTTTTGAATTTCAGGCTCTATATCTCACCATCCATTACTACTTCGAACGTGAGACTACCGTCATTTCATAGAGAATCATCTTGGCTATCTCATATATAAATTTGACTTGCAACTATTGAGCATATGGTTAGCAAGGCAGATTCTTCTCATGTCACTGTTTTGCTTTTGGTGGTGGAAAAATCTTTTTCTTCCTGTATATTACAAAATATACACTTTCACTTTCTCTAACAGCTCAGTGTGTTATTGGGTTGATTCCCAAGTAAAAGGTCACTTGTTCCTATTGAGGAGCAGCCATGAAAAAGATTTCCCAAGAAAAGAGAATCAGCATCATCCAGCTCATCTATATAGGTCTCTCCGCTGTGAAAATTGCCAAACTGCATCATCTGAGTGCCATGACAGTTGGAGGAATATGAAATGAAGTCTGTCCATCCATTCAGAAGCCAAAAGGTGGACGTCCAGGCAAAATACCAGAGTCAACAAATCATCTCAACACAAGATCTACCAGTTTTGGCGCTACAAACTTGGCAGTGGAGGTGGCTTGCATGCTTCATAATAGTGAGATCAGCCTAGAGAAGGCTTAGAGAGTGGTGAAGCCAGTTCAAATTGGCCGCAAGGATCGTGTGCCAAAAAAAGTCACTTGATCCCTGGGAGAGTCAGTGCTGACATCGCTGGGATGGCACTTGGGGTGAGTATAGATGATATTATATTACAAGGAGAAACATTGGGATTGAGAATGAGTTGTCCAAGTAGTGGACAACTCCATTAAGAAAAAATGTGTAATTCAAATGCAGCTGGACAGATGCCAGCTACACTATGTCACTGATCAATCACACTGGCACTGCTGTTGGTATATCACCTATCACATGGATCTCTGTATTAGTCAGACTATTCACTCATCTTTTTCATTTCTGCAGCTATAGAACATACACTGTCTAGAGTATTTGTCCAATGATTAGAGTTTCTCTCCCTAATTCTGTTGCTTAGCTCTGAGTCCTGACATCCTCTCATTATCCTAAAATCACCCTAAAATAGCTGCTGCATTCCATTCTCCGGCTTTTATACAGGCTATGATAGTCCCTCCTGATTGGCAGCATTGTGATGTGATGTATGTGATGTAATAGCTGCAAAGCATTATGGAGAAGCTCACTAAGGCTGGTTTCACACTTGCGTTTTTTTTGCGCAAAAAAACGCATGCGGTTTTTTCCCTATATTTTACATGGGTGCGCATACACATGTGTTTGTACGCGCTTGTATGCACATGCGTTTTTTTATAGTGTGCGCTCGGGCGCACAAAATGCATCCTGTTGCATTTTTTGTGCGTCCGACTTGTCCCCAAAAAACGCATGCGCACGCAATGCGCACAAAATTCACACAAACATCCATTATAGTCTATGGGTGCACTGATATGCGCATGGTAATGCGCACGTCAGCGCAAAAAAAGCATGCGTTTTTAAAAAAAACCATGCGCAAAAACGCAAAAACGCACAGAAATGCATGATGCATTTTTTATGTGCGTTTGCACTGCGCACTGTGCTCCTCCTCCCTCACTAGTTTCACTTTCCATAGATCACTGTTCAGCGTGTGTCTGGGGGAGGAGCAGCTGGGTGGTCTGCTCGCAACCAATCACAGCCATGCCATTAGTAAACATGCCTACATGCCTAACAGGATGTGCCGACACTTCTAAGGATTCCTCATTGGCTGAATCAAATCAATCAGGCTCATAGCATTATGAGAGCTTCCGATTCCGGTATTCGATATGCAAAAAGTATCGGAACTCAGTATCGGAATTCCGATACCGCGAATATCGGCCGATACCCGATATTTGCAGTATCGGAATGCTCAACACTAGCCGTGACACACTGTGGAGATAACCCCAAGTACAGGTCTGTAACCTCTAATTGCTGCGTCTACCTCCCTCTGTAAAATACCAAAAGACATTGTCCAGTTCTCTTAAAGCTCCAGGACCCCATTCACATCTCAGCATCTAAGTGTGAACTGTAATTGCCGTGGCCTACCCATGAGAGACTGTTCCTTATTTGTTCCAAGTTATAATTCACGTTCAATGTGAAGTAAAAGCAACTGTTATCCCCGAGACCTGGGTGTGTCATAATTCCTTCGGCTGCGGACACCGTGTGGGGGTGGATAGCAGGGAACGTTTGGTTCGCTCAATTCTAGTTGTTAATGTACTATATGCAGAAAGGCCGTTTTTGATATACGAAGCTAAGAGTTTTCACAAAGCTTTTATTTATTATTTCTATTACATCAACCAATCTTTGACTCCACAAGCTCACAACTGAAATTTCTCTATTTCAGGTACATGCAGGTGACACCTATCCTTCAGACTGATACTTCCCTCAGTTACATTTAAAGGGTTTGTCTGTGACTGCACTGTCCTTTCTTAACTGCTAAACTGCCCTGCATAAAGTAAAAAAATTAAACAAACATATACTCACCTCCCGGATCGGCGCTATTCCTCATATGTCAGCTCTGTGTCTCCTGGTGGTTACGCAACATTGTTATATCAGGTGACTGCTGCAGCCAATCAGTGGCCAAAGATCGGCTGCAACCATCAGAGCAGATGTCCTCAATCAGCAAAGTATTCTTGAGTCATATGTGAAGCTAGCTATCCACAAGTTGAAGCTTCGATAAAATTGGGTTATATAACTAGTTAATGATCCCAAGCACGCCGACAAATCTACATCAGAATGGCTGAAAAAGAAAATAATCAAAGGTGTCGCAATGGTGGATTCAAAGTCCAGACCGCAACTCAATAGAAATGCTGTCTCAGGACCTTAAGAGAGCTGTGCAAAAAAGAATGTCCACAGACTTCATGAAGTCAAGAAGAGTTGGCCAAAATTCCTCCAGAACAATGAACAGAGACCAATGAAGTCATACTGGAAACCACTACTTCAAGTTGCTGAAAATCGTTCTAAGGCTAATGTTTTGTGGGGTGTACTTCTGGATTTTCATTTAGTTTTTGGTGAACATGTTGTATTTTTTCATGTGGTTTTATTCATCTCAGGTGACATTTTCTTAATTTCCAGATCTTCTAAGAGTCATAGGGTTGATTCATGAAAATGTTTATGCCAGTTTTCTCGCATAAAAGACTCACAAGAATTTTTCACAATGCACAGTAGCACAAGCATGTTGTGACTTTTGGCAATTTTACACCAGTCCGGGTCAGCTTCACCACAGTGGGCAGAGCTGGGGCAGGACAGGGCCATCATCCATGTCAATGGCCGCCAGTCTAATTCATGACCAGAAATGTCGTACCTAACCCTATGCAAATTTACTCTTTAGAGAGGAAGAGGACTAGAACTCTAGCACCACCTATTGGAAGTAGCAATCCTAAAAGTCAATGTCGACTCTTTAACGAGACTTGTTACATGACTTAGGATAAAAGCAAAACCAGATCCTAAATCATGTAACAATGCTCATTAAAGGGTCGACATTGACGTTTAGGATTGACACTTCCAATAGGTTGCACTAGAGTTCTAGTCCTCTTCCTCTCCGAACAAACAATTTGCATACTTCCCAGAGGAGCTGTCATGGTTTGATCAGGGTTCTTGCCCTGCACTCACAGAGTTAAGTGAACATGGCCTCTTTCTGGATCTGGGAGGGGTATTTATACTCACTCTTTACCTGGGTTCTCTGTCAGCTATACTGTTATTCTGGCTGTGTGTCTGACGCCCCTGGTGTACCTGTATATTGCATTGCTTGTTTGCTTCCCGTGTATGACCCGGTCCGTCCCCTCACTCTGTACTCCGTCTCTCGCTTTGGTACTATTGTCTTTTCCGGTTCTGACCTCCTGGCTTGGCTATCGTTACTCCGTTACATTTTGTCCCTATTGTACCGTCTATTGCCTGTTCTGGTTTTCTGATCTATTGCTACGTCCCGACTATCCATTCTGTCTAACACTTTGGTACTGTCTTGCGATCTCGTGCTTTGACCTCGGCTTGATCTGGTTTCTGTCTCTGTCTATGCTCCTTGGTAACATTGTCCAGTAGTTACCTTTCTAGGAGTTTCCTTGCAGCTCCTAGCTCTGTGGAGCTTAGGCCATGCCCCCAGCAGTCACGTGCTTCAGGTCCTGTGAGCCTGGAGCATGCATCGTCACCACTGCTCTCCCGCTCCGCAGGTATCTTTGTGCACAGTTTTTGTACTCAGGACACGCGCACTGGCTCAGTGAGCAAGTGCAGTGCGGTGTTCCTGACATTATAGCTGACCTTAAAACATTTAAACAAGGTTTGCACTTTTTTTTCCTTGAGTCATGGATCTGCTGCATTCTCTCTCTGAGCAAGTGAATAGCCTCACTCAAATGATGCAAAACCTGTCTGTGGAGCAGCGAACCCTGGCTCAGTCGCAGCAACAGGTTCAGAGGGAGGTTGCTAATGCCATGCAGGGTTCTTTTCTTTCTGGGGCCCGGTGTGAGTGTACCCCAGATGTTTCCTTAATCTCCCCGGAATCACCTGTTAAATTGCCTAACTTTTTCTCTAGGGATAAAAAAGCATTTAAGGTTTTTAAGGAGGGGTGCAAACTCTTCTTCTCGTTAAGGCCACGCTCCTCTGGGGATGAGAGTCAGAGGGGTTGGGTCATTATGTCTTTGTTAAGGGGCTCCCCTCAGGCTTGGGCTTTTTCCCTTCCCCCTACCTCCCCTGAGAGAATGTCAGTGAATGTATTCTTCGAGGCCCTCGGGCATATTTACGATGAACCCGATCGTGTGAGTCTAGCCAAGGATATGGTGATGAGTGTGTGCCAGGGGAAACACTCGGCCGAGTGGTTCTGCTCTGAGTTCAAACGCTGGGCAGCGGAGATCTCCTGGAATGATGCTGCCCTCCGGGGTTTGTTCTGTAGAGGCCTGTCCGAACGTTTGAAAGATGCCCTAGCCCTTCATCCTTCACCGGATTCTTTGGAGGACGCTATGATCCAGGCTGTCCGCATGGACCGTAGGCTGCGGGCAAGAGGGGTCATGCTGCAGGAGACCCCTTTATTCTCCAATCTGAGAGACTCTGCATCTAGTCCCGAGCCCATGGAGGTTGGTGCCACGTCATTGAAGGAAAAAGAGAGGAGACGCCGTAGAAACAACAAATTGTGCTTTTACTGTGGATCTGCTGGACATTGGAGAAGGAACTGTCCTTCTTGCCCTTCTTCAGTGAAGCCGTCAGGAAAACGACCGAGTCTGGGTAACAATCGAGGAGGTTGTCCAGACTCCCTGGTATCCTTTTCCTCACTTACTTGAATTCTGCTTCCGGTGGAACTAGAACTTACAGTCGGTCCGGTTGTGACCACCGCCTTTGTTGACTGTGGTTCTTCTATTAATCTGATCGATGCCAAAGTTGTGACTTTTCATAAGATAGGGACAGTCAGGTTAAAAGATCCTGTTAAAATCGTGGCAATTGATTCTTCTCCTATCACCCAGGAAGGAATTTGTTTCATGACTGATACCTTTTCTCTGAAAGTGGGTTCCACTCACGTGGAAAAATTAAGGTGTTTTGTTCTAAATAATCTGCCGGCTGGACTGGTACTGGGTATGCCTTCGCTTCAATGCCACAATCCTTCTATTGACTGGGTCATGGGGGAGATCATTCATTGGGGTTGTATGGCTAACGGTCTATGTTGTAACTTGACAACTCTTGTCACCCCAGTAAAATCTGTGTCAGTGTCGTCTGTCGATCTGGAAGGTATTCCAGAGTACCTGAAAGATTTTGAAGACGTATTTTCCGAAAGTGAGGCTGAGGCGCTACCACCACATAGACCCTTTGATTGTGCCATTAATCTAGTCCCTGGATGGAGCCAAGTTACCCAAGGCTCCCTTGTTCAATTTGTCCGGGCCCGAACGTCTAGCCATGAAGGAGAACATTACCGAGAGTCTCCGCAAAGGGCATATTAGGCCTTCTGCTTCACCTATGGCGGTAGGCTTCTTTTTTGTTAAGAAAAAAGATGGTGGTTTGCGGCCGTGCCTTGACTTTCGAGAATTAAACAAAATTACTGTGAAAAATACATGTCAGCACAGCTCCCCGTTCCGCTGCCCCCGCTCCCGCTGCCATACTCACCGCCTCCGCTCCCGGCCCGACTCCCTCCTCTGACGCAGCCTGGACGCGCGCCCCCGCTCCTCTCACTTTCCGGCAGCTGGCGTCTCGACGCACTCCTCCACTTCCCTCGGCCGCGCACACTGTGCCTCTGCGCACGCGCCGGAGGGTTAGCCCACGCGCCTCTGCCGTCAGCCGCCTGCCCTGCGTGACCTGACCCGGACCATCCTCCTGACCTATCAGACGCCACCACCAGGTATTTCAGGCCGCCCTCCCTTAGTGGAGGCGCCTGACTATTGAGTTACCTCTCTGTTGTCTAGGCCGCGCTCGCTGCTACTAGCTGCTTGCTAGCAGCTCGCCACTCTGGTTGCCCTTGAGTCTTCGCCTCTTCCTTCTGCTTACCCCTGTTTCTCCCGCCTGTGCCTCCTGGTAATCCTCTGTGTCTTCTTCCCTTTTCAGTTTGCCTCTTCCTGGTTCCCGCCATCCGCCTCCGTCCTTCTTCACCTCCCTCCGCCTCTGGACCCTGGTCATCCTGTTTCCTCTCCGGATCTTCCGCTGTCACGGTCCAGAGGGTCCACTCTCGCTACCGTCATCCGCAGCGTAACAATACATACCCTCTCCCCCTAATTCCTGATCTATGTAATCAACTTACCGGGGCCAAGTGGTTCTCTAAACTGGATTTACGTGGGGCATATAACCTTATAAGAGTCCGGGAAGGGGACGAATGGAAAACAGCATTCCTGACGACTGAAGGGCTGTTCGAAAGCTTGGTTATGCCCTTTGGTCTCACCAATGCTCCTGCTGTTTTTCAGAATTTTATTAATGTAATTTTCTCTGATTTAATTGGTCGTTTTGTGGTTATCTATTTGGATGACATTCTGGTTGTACTCGGTGGACAGTCAATCTCACTTGCACCATTTGCGAATGGTTCTCATGAGACTGAGGGAGAATCATTTGTATGCCAAGTTGGAAAAATGCTCATTTTTCATGCAAGTATCCTTTCTGGGGTTGATTGTGTCAGGGGAGGGGTTCCGCATGGATCCTAAGAAGGTCCAGGCTGTTACGGATTGGGTGCAGCCTCATGACTGGAAAGGGTTGCAGCGATTTTTGGGCTTTGCTAACTTTTATAGGAAATTTATTAAGGGCTTCTAGCAGGTGGTAAAGCCTCTAACGGACCTCACTCTCATGGGAGCTGATGTAAAAAATTGGTCTGTAGCTGCAAAAAATTCTTTCATGACATTAAAAAAGTGCTTTTCTTCAGCCTCTGTATTGGTACAACCCGACCCGTCAAGACCTTTTGTCAGGGAGGTTGACGCCTCGGAAGTAGGGGTGGGGGCAGTTTTGTCTCAGGGCCCTCCTACCCTTACTAATCTGAGGCCTTGCGCCTTCTTCTCTAAAAAATTTTCCTCTGCCGACAGAAATTACGATGTCGGCAATAGAGAGTTGTTGACGGTAAAGTTGGCTTTTGAAGAATGGAGGCATTTCCTGGAGGGGGCCGTTCATCCCATTACAGTCATCACTGATCACAAAAATTTGGCCTATATCGAGTCTGCCAAGAGATTGACCCCCAGACAGGCTTGGTGGGCGCTTTTTTTTTCTCGATTTCAGTTTACCATCACATTCCGCCCGGGATCTAAAAATATCAAGGCTGATGCCTTATCCCGAAGCTTTGATTCGGTGTCCCCTCCAAAACCTCCCTCCTCCATTCTTCAGCCAGGAGTAGTGGTGGCCGAAATCTCATCGGAGTTACAGAGAGGGATTTTGGAGGCCCAGGCTCGGGCTCCAGGTGGCAAACCCCTGGGTAAATTGTTTGTACCGGAACGTTTCCGTCTCGGACTTAAGCAGGAATTTCACGATTCTATGTTGAGTGCTCATCCTGGGATTGCAGCTACCCGGGGGGCAATTGCGAGGGGTTTCTGGTGGCCCTCTATGGTAACAGATTTTAAAAAGTTTGTGCCCGCTTGTGGGGTGTGCGCTCGTTCTAAAAGTTCTCATGTCTGGCCGGACGGGGAGTTGGTGCCTTTGCCAATTCTGGATAGACCATGGACACATTTGTCCATGGATTTTATCACAAATCTTCCTCCTTCCAGGGGCAACTCGGTGATATGGGTGGTGGTGGATAGGTTTTCAAAACAAGCCCACTTTGTACCTCTCCCCACGTTACCATCTGCTGAAACCCTGGCCCGCTTATTTATGCAGCATATAATTCGGTTGCATGGAGTGCCAATGAATGTGGTGTCACATAGAGGGGTACAGTTTGTGGCCAGGTTCTGGAGGGCTTTTTGCAAAAAGCTGGGGATTTCGTTGTCCTTCTCTGCCTACCACCCAGAGTCTAATGGACAGACGGAGCGCAAGAACCAATCATTGGAGCAGATTCTGAGATGCTTGGCCTCTTCCAGGCAGGAGGACTGGTGTGAGGTATTGCCCATGGCAGAGTTTTCGTTCAACGGTCGTGTGAGTCAATCTACTGGGAAGTCTCCCTTCCAGATCAACTATGGGTTTAACCCACATTTTGTAGAGTTTTCCCGCATAGATTCAGGTTGTCCTGGAGCTGAGGGTGCGACACAACATCTTAGAATTCTTTGGAGGGAGGTTCAGAGGAATATTTCCAAGGCCCAGGAAAGCTATAAGCGGTTTGCTGACAGGAGGAGGGGGCCAGGTCAAGCATTTGCAGTAAGGGAGAAGGTGTGGCTATCCACCCGCAATATCAAGCTTAAGATACCATCTATAAAGCTGGGCCCCAAGTTTATTGGCCCATACAAAGTTGTGGAGGTTGTTAACCCAGTAGCCTACCGACTGCAGCTGCCCACCTCCTTTAAAATTTCTGATGTCTTCCACAGGTCCCTGTTAAAGCCTGTGGGGATGGTGAGAGAGGATCCCTCATCAAATGCTCCGCCAGTGCTGGTAGAGGGGCAGCTGGAGTATGAAGTAGGGCGCATTGTTGACTCCCAGTGGGTGCGCCGGTATCTGATACACTGGAAGGGGTACTCTCTGGAGGATCGGTCCTGGGTTCTGGCCAGTTCGGTGCATGCCGATCGTCTGGTGCGGGTTTCCACACCAGATACCCAGACAAGCCTGGGGTCCAGTGGCCCCCCGTTAAGAGGGGGGTACTGTCATGGTTTGATCAGGGTTCTTGCCCTGCACTCACAGGGTTAAGTGTACATGGCCTCTTTCTGGATCTGGGAGGGGTATTTATACTCACTCTTTACCTGGGTTCTCTGTCAGCTATACTGTTATTCTGGCTGTGTGTCTGACGCCCCTGGTGTGCCTGTATATTGCATTGCTTGTTTGCTTCCCATGTATGACCCGGTCTGTTCCCTCACTCTGTACTCCGTCTCTCGTTTTGGTACTATTGTCTTTTCCGGTTCTGACCTCCTGGCTTGGCTATCGTTACTCCATTACAGTTTGTCCCTAATGTACTGTCTATTGCTTGTTCTGGTTTTCTGTTCTATTGCTACGTCCCGACTATCCATTCTGTCTAACCCTTTGGTACTGTCTTGCGATCTCGTGCTTTGACCTCGGCTTGATCTGGTTTCTGTCTCTGTCTATGCTCCCTGGTAGCATTGTCCAGTAGTTATCTTTCTAGGAGTTTCCCTGCAGCTCCTAGCTCTGTGGAGCTTAGTTTTTGCACAGTTTTTGTACTCAGGACACGCGCACTG
This sequence comes from Dendrobates tinctorius, assembly GCF_039654945.1. Lineage (NCBI taxonomy): Eukaryota > Metazoa > Chordata > Amphibia > Anura > Dendrobatidae > Dendrobates > Dendrobates tinctorius. The sequence continues at coordinate 18,291,453 of NW_027361743.1, read as the reverse complement.
GCTCAGTGAGCAAGTGCAGCGCAGTGTTCCTGACAGGACCATTGCGGCTTTAAGTCTCCTCACCTCGGCATCCTTAACGTGTCACTCTCCACAAGGAGAAACGATACTTCTTGGTACTTCTTGGTACCTTAGCCTAGAAATCTAGAAATGTTACTCCAGTTCCAGATTGGAGTAAGATTTTTGGTGAGGTGCACAGCACTTATAAGATGCACCGAATTCATTAAACGGGTTGTCATGGACTAAATAATTTTTTTTACTGTGAGCAAAAAAAACTAACAGGCAGGTAGATGCTAAATAGTTAGCAACTACCTGCCTGTTCTATCTGGCGCTGGCTCAGAGCCGTCACTGGCTGCTCCTGCCGAAAATTCAGCTGCTATGTGTCAAGAGAGCAGCTCTTCTTTCTCCAGGCTGCTCTGTCGACAAGACGTGACTGCCGACGTCATTCTGCTGATGTCATGCTTAGCAGATACCTGCTTGTAAGTTTTAAGACCCACAGTAGAATTTATTATAGCCCTGGATAGCACCTTTAAGTAGTGAGTGCCTCTTCTTGAATCCAACGCGCTCCTTCATTCATTGTTATAACCTTTATTTTGAAAATGAATAGTGTAATGTGGTTCGGGGCAGTAGCCGTGGGCGAGGGTCTCATCTCTGACGCCCCGGCACGTTTCATGAAAATAGGGTTCCTGGCTGTGTATACGGACTTGTGCTGTGAAGACACTACTCCCTTGCAGGCCCCATGTAACCGATGTTGCTGGTTGGCCAGGACCAGATGTTTGACAGCTCAATGCCAAAATTTAGAAATATACCTTTTACTGAACAGTAACTTGGGGAGGGTTATATTCAGTAGATAGTGGGTAAATATATTTTCAAACGTTTTCTTCATAATGAGTAATATTTTACTGATGCAAATAAATTCCTTCCTCTTCTCTCTCTTTACTTGTTCTCTATCTTCACTGTTGCTCACTACTTCACCACAACTCAGTTCGACACTACAGCCTAGCTAGCAAGAGTCCTTTACCCAGCCCATAGTTCCGCTTCTTCTTTCCCCTCTGGGTTACTATGGTGCCAGTATGGCTAGAACTTATCTTCTCATCTACTGATGCTCTGGAACACCCACGTGGTGTTATCGCGTCATCTCACGTATTCCATCCTGTTTAGGCCCATTACCTTAGGGAGTTATTATCTCAAGGCCATACTGTTAGGCGTCCTCTCCCAGGTCCCGACTCCTGTAAATCACTGTGTCACTCATCCTCATTTCTGCTCCGAATCACGCTATCACTTTCTCCTGGTCTCCTCTCACTACTAGGGACACCCATGAAATGCAGTACTGCTCACACCAGATATTAGATCTGTTCTCTATGCTCTCTGGGTCCTTTCTGCCCTTCTTAAAGGAAAAAGTCTTTGTCCCTTCAGCTTAGCCCCTCCCATTCTGGGCTAATCCCAACCAGTGGCTCTAGCTCTCCCTACTGTGGAGCAATTCACAATTCTAACATCATTAACGCAGATCACAGTTCATGTTAAACAATACTAAAAATACTAAGTATGTCTATCTCTTTACAATAGTACAAATAAAAATTAGCAACTTTATAATATATTTTATCAGAGAAATTTTCTTCTTTGTCCTCCTGGATTAATATTTTAGACTCAATTCACAGGTAAAATCTGTCAAATCTGTCTTCAGTGAAGACAGACTTTCCCATTACTGAGATAGGAGATGACAGCTGGTGCTTTTAAAATCTCATAGTGTGAGGAGCTAGAGGCAGAAACAGACATTCTGCTGCAAGTTCTCCTGAAACGACAGTTGCAGTTCTCCATAGAACTTTATAAGCACCAACTGTTTTCTCCTACCTCAGAAATGGGAACATCTCTATTCACTGATGACAGATTTTACCCGTGAATTTAGAATTGTAAGAATGAGTTCAGGATGAGAAGGAAGCAGATTTCTCTTATAACATATATTGCAAAGTTAGTTTTACAAGTCGCTATCGATTTATGAAAAAAAAATAAAATTAGATTAAAACATTGGTAATTTGTTGTGAATTCTCTTTCTGGCCTCCGTCTGGTTATTACTGAAGGCAGTGGAGCTGGTCAGATTGACAGAGGGGTTGCGAGTTCTCTTTCTGGGCTCCCTCTGGTGGTTACTGGAGGTAGTGGAGCTGATAAGATTGACAGAGGCTTGCCACTTGATAATAAGGATGAAGATTGGAGATCTGGGGTTTCAGATTGGGATTTAAGACAGCCAACTCCCTCTATCCCTGCTGGTGATTTTCTTCCTGTACCTTCAGAGGTCTGATGTCTCCTGTTCTGTCCCTGCATGGTTCAGCTAAGTGGTTCATTTGCTTTTCTGTTTGCATTTGATCTGGTTTTGTCTATCTCTGCTTTGTGCGGGTCAGCCAGCTCCGGCTGGGGCTGTGCTGAATCACCGCCCATATGTTGCTGCTTGTGCCAGTTTGTTTTGTCCCCACTTATATTGGTCTCTTTTTGCTTTGCTTTCAGAATATACCAGAGTGCTGATATAGTGGGGGCAAAGTCGTGCGACTTCAGTGTTTTTTGTGCATCAGACATGTTGGACTTTTTGCAGGTTTTTTTGCGTGATTGCAGACAGTGTCTTTCCTTTCCTGTCCTGCCTAGTCAGTGTGGGCCCCATCATTTGCTCAGTCTATTTTCCTGCCTGCATTTGTGTTTTCATCTTGTCTCACCGACAATATATGTTTGGGGGCTATCTATTCCTTTGGGGTCTGCTCCGGGGCAGTTTAGATTTCCCCTTTCTTGCTTTAGGCTTAGTTAGCTCTCCGGCTGTGCCGAGGCATCTAGGATCATCGTAGGTATGTGGGGAAGGTGACTTGATGGACAGACGTGACTGGTAGTAGGAGGGGATGGTTTGTGCACTAGTGACGGAGATTGACAGGATAGAAGGGTGACAGCTGGGAAAGGTAGATAGGAGGGTGTAGTACCGAGAAATGACCACAGGATGGCAGGGGAGAGTAGTTGAGGACTGAACATCAGCTTACGGCTCAAGAAACGCTTAGTCATAGGGGGCGGGAAGATAGGAACCCAGGAGAGGAGAGAGGGGATAAATAGAACTGATTGGAGTTCCAGAGAGGCTAGTCCCGGGAGGAGCTCAGGAAAGGAAGACTCAGGACAGAAGACCGGAGACAGTGGAAGAGCTCGACCAGGGGACTGACTGAGAAGAGACAGTCAGGGGGTGGCCCTGACCCGACAGACCGCAGGACAGGCGAGGCCCCGGGGGTACCGTTTGGACGACGACCTCGGGCAGGTGAAGCGCTGGCGGTAGATTGGTCTAGGACAGCCCCAGTGCAAGATCCGCGAAGAACGTTACTTCGACTGGAGCAAAGGTGCAGGTACCCGGGCCTGGAGATAGAGTGCTGTAAAGAAGCTGCAGTGTGTGGTAGTGGTCGTCAGGAGGGCGACGAATAAAATCCGGAACTGTTACAAGTGGAATCTGTCTCCGTCTCGTCTTTGCCTCATCTGGTAAGTAGCGGTCCACCCCCCAAGACCGGTCCCTACCACATTTGGCGTAGTCGGCAGGATCGCCGCCGCTAATACGACACCTTCCACGGCGAGCCTGCATCTGGAGAAGCTAGAAGGACTTGGACTGTTCTCCCTGTGGATTACAAATGCCTGCGGATTACAAACACCTGTGGATTATGAATTGGGGACGTTGTTCCGGGTCATCGCTGCCACCAGAGGATCCGGGGCGGCACCAGATTCCGCCCTATATGGCGGTGGTACTCCAATGCCGGGAAGAGGCCCTGGCGTTTGCAGTTGTTCTGGACAGACTGGGGCCCCCTCCAACGTACCCCTGGGGGGAGCGGTGTGTGTCTGGAGACCGCCGCCCCCTCATACTGGACCCAGGCAGCTGGGTGGAGAAGTCGGCCATCGCCCCACCCGGGAGTGGCTCGGGAGAGAAGGCCGGCTGCGGCTGCTTGGCGCCATTCGACTGCTACCCACCAGACGGGATGAAACACTGCAGTTGCCATGGCCTCAGATGCCTGGAGTGGCAATGGCGTCGGGAGATCGAGTCTCGCTGGGAGACCTGCTTCTTGGAGTCACGGACAGTCCTCCAGACTTCGGGTGGAGAAGAGGAGCGACTGCGGGCCCCGCGGGAGCAGCCGCCGAAGATGGCACCGGGGAGCCTCCCTGCAGGATCCCCAAGCCTGGAGGCTAGCCCTGCCGGACGGTGGGGTGAAGAGCGGAGGTTGCGGGAGGAGCCGCAGGATGACGTGTCGGAGGCCACGGCACCGGGGAAAATGAGAGTTCCCCGGCTCTGCCGGCGGCTCCGCAAGTGGCCCCCACCACCTGGCCGCACCGCGCGGCCTCCTGCGCCCCTGTAAGCCCGGCTGCGGAGGGCTCTGCAGCCTCCACCGGGCTGAGCGATGCCCCCGCTTCCGTCCCCGAGCCACCCCGCCCGGCGGCGCCATGTCCGGTGTCGCCGGTGTGGAGCCAGCCTGCGGCCGACGCTGCTGCGTTCCACCTGCCAGCAGCGGCCCCTTCTTCGAAGCCGGCCGACACTCCGTCCCCATCTGCGACTCCGGTGCGGCCTGCCCTGCGGCCGCATCTGCGTCACCACCGGAGTCGGCCGCGGCCTGCTTGTCAGGCTCTGCGGCCTATCGATCAGGAACCATGGCTGCCCCTACCCGCTGCCGACATCTATGGCTGCCTCTGCCCCGCTCTCAACCCTGGCTGTGTCCCGCCCATCGGATTCTGGGGCCTACACCGGACCCTCCATTTGGGTCGCGGAGGTCATCCGGAAGAAAAAGGCCAGGGAGCAGGAGGTCTGGAACCTGCTTCATGAGAGAGGGGAGGCTGGCATGGCGGCTGCACGATCTATGTGGCGGCTTGTGTATACTAACTTGGAGAAAGGGTATGGGTTCAGCCGGGACTTCGCAACCGGCCAGAAAGTGTACATCAACGTGACCTCCATCCGTCACGGCTGGGCCTTGCGAGAGGGGGACTTGGTATCGTACTACACAGAGTACTGTACCCGAGGCTACTACGCGGTAGCCGTAATTGCTGAACCCGAAAGCCACGAACCCCCATAGAAAGGACCCCTAAAGACACTCCCTGCATCCTGGGAGCTCCACGGCTGTGGGGCCCCTTACTACCGGCACCAGGAGATGGCCTGGACTGTCGGGACTTCGCTGCACCGTTGTGCAGATCACGAGGACAGTTTCATTCAGGTTGAGAAAAATGTTTTTTTATATTGTTGGATTTGTTTTCCTGACATAGCGGGGATGCGGAAAAGGGAGTATTAATGTTAAAGGGAGGGGGAGGCTTTATTTTAAAGATGCTGTGCAGAAAATATTGTGTTGGAAACAATGTTAACGTGGTTGAAAAAAAAAGGAGAAAAACAAAAAAAAAGAAAGAGAAAAAGGGGTTGCTCCGGTTGAGTAACTCCTATGGTTATTAAAGTAAAAGTAACAGTATGTTAAAGTTAATTTAATGAGTTGTGTGTTTAACCAAAGAAAAAAAATGTGTGTAACAGGTTCCGGGTACGAGGTAGCTATGACGAAGACGCTGACCATGACTCTTTTTAGGTGAAGGACGAAGAGACGAAGAACATTGAACCAGACAGTGGTCCGTCAGTCAGGTCCCCAACACCATGGACACCCCACAAGGACAGGCGGGCGCCAATGATGACCTGGTAGGCGAAAGGCCTTGGTCATGGCGTTCCGGACAGCTGAAGGTAGTGGAAGGGGAGAGTAGTGGGAGGTTCACGCCGTAGAGTAGTTCGGGTGGACCTCGCCAACCCGAAAGAAGTTGTCACGTGGCGTGCGCGCTGGCCAGTAGCAGTAGGCTGCTCGGAGCATGGTGCTCCCGGTTTAGTTCGGCCCCGTGGGCAGCGGGTTTTGGCCCAACGACCGGTCCGACAACAGACTGTGGACAAGCGTCAGGACGACGTAGGTAGGGAGTACGATTGTCGGGACGACAATGGAAAAAGGAAGGGGGAGTGTGGGGAAGGTGACTTGACAGACAGACGTGACTGGTAGTAAGAGGGGACGGTTTGTGCACTAGTGAGGAAAATTGACAGGATAGAAGGGTGACAGCTGGGAAAGGTAGATAGGAGGGTGTAGTGCCGAGAAATGACCACAAAATGGCAGGGGAGAGTAGTTGAGGACTGAACATCAGCTTATGGCTCAAGAAATGCTTAGTCATGGTGGGCGGGAAGATAGGAACCCAGGAGGGGAATTCCCCAGTGAGAGAGGGGATAAATAGAACTGATTGGGGTTCCAGAGAGGCTAGTCCCGGGAGGAGCTCAGGAAAGGAAGACTCAGGACAGAAGACTGGAGACAGTCGAAGAGCTCGACCAGGGAACTGACCGAGAAGAGACAGTCAGGGGGTGACCCTGACCCGACGGACCGCAGGACAGACGAGGCCCCAGGGGTACCGTTTGGACGACGACCTCGGGCAGGTGAAGTGCTGGCGGTAAATTGGTCTAGGACAGCCCCAGTGCAAGATCCGCGAGGGACGTTACTTCGACTGGAGCAAAGATGCAGGTACCTGGGCCTGGAGATAGAGTGCTGTAAAGAAGCTGCAGTGTGTTGTAGAGGTCGTCAGGAGGACGACGAATAAAATCCGGAACTGATACAAGTGGAATCTGTCTCCGTCTCGTCTTTGCCTCGTCTGGTAAGCAGCGGTCCACCCCCCAAGCCCGGTCCCTGCCACAGGTACGCTCCACGGCTACTGCTAGTTGTGTGGATAGGATCAGGGGTCTGCAATCCGCTTAGTTACCAACCTCTCTGGTTTTCTGTGGCTTAGCCTGGGCCTGCTCTCCTCCTTGGTGACCCATTCATAACAGTTATTTATTAAGACTGGCAACTATAACACCAAATGAATCTGGGCCCACATGTTTTGTTTTTTTTAAAATATAATGTCCTGATACATAGAACCATAGCATTCAAAGATGGTGGTCTCCTGACTGTATACATGTGATACATTAAACCGCTGCAAAACAAACCAGAATCAAAACAGTACAGAAGAATAACATCAACTACAAAACGTGCTACAATCAAGTGCTTTATGCACCTCCAACTAGAGGTCTACTGCAGGTCTCTGTCCATGGTACTGAGAGCCCTGGTGGGTCATACACTGATCACACAACGTAGTGAGTCTGACATACTGTATATGGCCGACATAACTCATCCTCATGTACAGTAAAGCATCACCCTAAACTATAGGCAGACATTTAGCTTTAGATACACCACCTTATTATTATGCACTCCACTATATCCGGAATTTCCTATAATGACACATACAAAAATGGCAATTGTGAGACAGATTAGAAAATACTTACTCCTGTGTAAAGGAAAATTCTATACAGAACTGATCATTCCCTTTTAAGAGGAATATTCAGATTGTCCTGAAATATCAATGTTTCTTTAATCCCTGTGTTCTCCCCCCTCCCTCTAGACCCTATACTAGGCATTACACAATGTATGAGTTATACCCGGAGTATCCCTTTAAATCTGAATTCGATTGCCAACCATATGATCCCGCTAATATTTTGGGTAATGATTTGTGAATTGCCAGATCTTTGGATCTAGTGTGCGGCATATTGACGTGAGAAAAGGTTGATACGAGTTATGCCGATGAATGTGTTTGTGACACTGAGCTTTCAGGAGATGCAAGGAGTAACAATGGTCCTCCCATAAGATTTATTTTCAGAAGCATGATCCCATGAGAAATAGAAACAACATTGTTAACTCTCTTCTTGCCACATAATTATATCCAGCCGAACCGCCAACTTAAGGCGAGAAGAGAAAGCAAAATGTAAATGTGACTGCAGGATGGTGAGAAGGCAAAAGCAGAAATTCTGCATTGATTAAAACAAAGGATTGTTGTGTGGACTAGATAAATATGTAGTTAAATAGTATATTAGTGGCACTGCCTATAATAATCAGAGAGAAGAACTTACAACACTCACAAAGCTGCATAACAAATTCCTTTTATTTCTAAAATAAGTGCATTTCACATGAAAGAGTTACATGGTGTGAGACTGGGTTACAGCTGTTTCGCCTTCACTTACGCTTCATCAGGGGTCTGTCTCCCATGATACGCACTTATTTTAGAAATAAAAGAAGCTTGTTATGCAGCTTGGTGAGTGTCGTAAGTTCTCTCTTATTATTACAAGTACCAATATATTATTTAAAGTACTTGTTTATGGGGTCCACGCAACAATCCTCTCTTTAAATCAAAGCAGAATTTCTGTCCTTTCTTACCATAGTGCAGTTATATTTTGCTCTCTCTTCTCATCTTAAGTTGAGTGTTTTAAGTTCTTCCCTATTATTATTATACTTTGTCTATTTACTGAGCACCATCGCTGCTTTTTTCCTTCCAGCCCTGGCAGATTTTATTTCCTCACTGATGTTAGTGCTTGGTGCCCAGCACTTAAGGTACTTCCATATTTTTTGGATATATTGGTGCTTTGTATACAAGCGAAATGAGAGATGTCTAGTAAGTCTAGTCGGCGTGTGACCAAATGTATACAAATCACATGCTTGCAGTCATTTGGCCGCCCTCTCTCACCAGCAATACTGGTGAATCCTGAAAGCATACACATCATACATACTCTTAGTATTCAGAGGTAGACTTTTATCAGAACACTGAACAAACCCTTTACTATCATGTTCTAATTAATGAAATAATATTACAGGCGTCATTTGACTAGTAAATGTGAATCTAAATGGGAAGAATAAAGATATATTACAAGTTGTAACTTTCAACCCTCTGGTAAGAAAAGGTACAGCAATAAATAGAAGCCACTGTAACTAAATTAGTCTCTGATTTTATTCCAACTATTCCCGAGTATTCAATTTTTTAAAAATCCGATATGTGGTTCCACATATATGAGCTTTTTATGTAGTGCTAATTTTTGTGGTCTTAACCAAGGGGGCATGGCTCACCAATGGGTCTTAACCAATGGGTCCAGGTGCAAAGTTTGGACATGGCCCACTCCACTCATGTTGGTCAGATGTATGGGCCTTTTTAGTGTTCTAAATCCTATAAAAAACATACATATCGCTCCCCTCCCCCAGTATGTAGTAATATCCTCCATCCTGGGCCCCATTTCAGGTATATACATTCCTCATCCTGGGCTCCTTCCAGGTAAATATGTCCTCTATCCTGAACCTCTTCCTGGTATATACTGTATGTCCCCCATCCTGGACCTCTTGCAGGTATCTATGTCCCCTATCTTAGTATATATGTCTCCTCTCCTAGGCCCCTTCCCGGTATATATGTCCCCCATCCTAGGCACCTCCTGGTATAAATGTTCCCCATCCTGGTATATAAGCCCCCGTTGGGCCTCTGAATAAAAAAACATTCTTCTCGCCTTCCCCCGCTTTCACAATGTGCGGTGTCCTTTTTTGTAGCAGACACAGAGGTCAGCTGCTGACATCGGCACGCCTGCTATGGCGACACACAACATCACTGCCATGAGACACCAATGCATGGCATGCCAACTTCAGCTGCTGGCCTCTGATTGGCTGGCGGCGTGTACTGCGGTACAGGGATTAGATGGGTCTCTGCGCCACAATACATTTCAGCTAAATGTGCATCCTTGGAAGCACCTCCATCTGAAGGAGGCACTGGGTTCGGAAGACCCCCTTGAAGAACGGGCTTTGTCGTGGTTGCATCCTCTATGACAACAATCGCTATGCTCTTGCTCAAAAGGTAATTATACAGAGCAGCCTAAAGACACGCCCCCAAGGAATCCTATGAGCCACGCCCCTTTGTAAAGACCATAACAATGAAATAAAAAGACCCATATATCTAGAACCATATGGCGGATTTAATAAAAACAACAACTGAATACTCAAGGGAGCAGAGGGAATTAAACAAGCGCAAAAAATGGCCACTTTTAACCTGGTGTCAGGTTCTCTTTAAAGGGCATCTGTCATCAAATTTCACAATGTAAACTGCATATCTTATCAAAAAGGTCGCCTAGACCAGAGGTGGAGTTTCTTCGGGAAAAAAATTGCAATCGTAGCTATATAAGTCTATTTTTGTAATAAATACTGTCTGAAATAAAATAAGCATTTTATGAGGTTAGCTTTAGCTGGACTTAAAACATGTTCATAAAATGCCTATTTTTAATTTTTATGCCTTCGTTTTCTCCTCCCTTTCTTTCAAGAGATAAAATTGATTCCATTTTCTGTTGACATAACAATGTGAAGGCTTGTGTTTTTGCAGGACAAATTACTGTTTGGAATTACGTTGTTCACTGTACCATATAATGTACTGGAAAATCGAGAAAAAATTCCAAGGTTAGTGAAATGCTGAAAAAAAACACATTTCCGCTACTGTTTTGGAGGTTTTGTTTGAGAAAGAATTCAATACGCAGTAAAATGATCGGACAGTATGATTCTCCATGTCAGAATGATTACAGCATTACCAAACTTACGGTATGTGCATACAACATCCACCTGAAAAAGCGCACCAGAGGTACCCCATAAAATTGCCATATCGTACAGCAAAGTCATGTTCTGTGCACATGTTCAATCACTTCTTTTAACCTTTAAAGAAGTGATATGCTCACTCTTCCACTCGGAAGTCACCTGTATATTTAACAGAATAGAGTGAAAGCTGCCTTACGAAAGTGTTTTCCTGAATTGGTTTCGCCTGGGAAAACTCTGCGGCTGCATCGGCGTCCACATGAGGAAGTGGATTTTTTTTTACTTTTCCCACATTTGTTTATTTTTTAGATTTCTTCTTATCAGGGAATATATATATATATATATATAAATACACATTATATATATATATATATATATATATATATATATATTGCGGTCGGTGTAGTTGTAGGAAGGAGGACCCCCATAGGTTGTCTGGGCCGGAACCAAGGGAATCGCCATCTGGGTTCCTAGGGAAACAGTACCCGGGGAGCAAAGGAGTAGAGCAGATGACTGAGCATGTGTTACGGTGAAGAGGAAAAATAAAGATGCGCCAGAAAGTGGACCCTCTGGGTCACGACTCCAGAGCCCCCCGAACGCGAGTGCCCAGGCGAGGACCACACCCTATACAGGGAGTGTTAGGGACAGACCTCCAGGGCATAGAGCCGCAACTGCCGGAACCAAAGGGGCGACTGAGGCAATAGACAGAAAGCACTGACGTGGACGATAAGCGGAGCACCGGGCAAGGCAGGGACCCAGTGGGGTACAGGACCAGAGGACCAGGGGAGCACAGGACTGGAGGCTGAAAAGACAGAGAAGCACAACAATGAACAAGGAGTAAGATGGCAGACAACCGAGATGGAGAGGGGCGAGCAGTAAGCAGCACAAAGGGGAAAGCCCTAGGGAGACTGGGAGGGCAGAGTACAGGAGAGGCAGACTGAGAACAAGCAGGCAGCGGACTAGGGAGAACCAAGACACTAACACAGCACAGACAGAGAATGAGAGGGGGCCTGAGGATGCAGTGAGCACCGCAGCAGACAGCGTCACCGTATGAGATAATCAGGCGTCTTACCAGAGCAGACGCCGGCCATATGTAGCGGTGGGCGCCGCCATGTTGGGGGCGGGGCTAGCGCGTCACATTACCCAGGAGGCCGCGCGCTGTGTGCTCGCACCCGACGTCGAGGGAGCCGGAGGCCGGGCGCGGGGGCGCGCTGAGAAGCAGGAGCGCGCCGGCCAGAGCGCGCCGAGGGGTAAGCAGGAGCAGGAGCCAGTGCCGTGACAGTACCCCCCTCTTTACGCCCCCTCCTCCTAATGTTGGAGAGGAACCGTCTCATGATGCGGGGAGCATCAATATTCTCCTGGGGTTCCCATGATCTCTCCTCGGGACCAAAGCCCTTCCAATCAACCAAAAACAGAGTTCTTCCTCTAACAGTCTTCCTAGCCAAAATATCCCGCACCTCAAAGGTGTTATCTGAGCTACATGGTTGGGAGGTTTGAGAAGGTGCAGAATGAAAGTGGTTAAACACGGCTGGTTTAAGGAGAGACACATGGAAGGTGTTGGGAATCTTTAGTGAGGCGGGTAATCTCAACTTGTAGGCCACGTTGTTGATCTGGCTTAAGACCTCGAAGGGACCAATGTAACGTGGACCTAACTTGTAGGAGAGGATTTTCAACCTGATATATTGGGAGGCTAACCAAACCTTATCCCCAGGGCGATACGGGGAAACATCTAGCCGTCTCTTGTCGGCATACCGTTTCATTCTGAGGCTGGCACTTTCAAGAGCCACTTTGGTCTCCCTCCAAATCTGAGAGAAGTCCACGGACAAGGAATCCACTGCCAGCACACCCGAGGTGGGGAACATAGGGAGAGGAATGCCGGGGTGTTGACCAAAAACCACAAAAAAGGGAGATTTGGAGGAGGCTTCACTTGGGTGATTGTTGTAGGCGAATTCCGCCCAAGGAAGGAGAGACTCAGTCGTCTTGATGAGCATTGGAAAAATGCCGAAGGTATGACGTTAAGACTTGGTTGACTCGTTCAACTTGACCATTCGACTGAGAGTGATAGGCTGAGGAGAAATCCAGTGTTATCTTCAGTAATCCGCAGAGAGCTCGCCAAAAATGGGAGGTAAACTGGACTCCTTGATCCGAGACAATATGTTGAGGAAAACCATGAAGACGAAAAATGTGAAGCAAAAAGATCTTCGCCAACTCGGGAGCGGCAGGTAATCCAGTCAGAGCGATGAAGTGGGCCATTTTGGAAAATCGATCCACAACCACCAATATCATAGTACATCGAGACGAAGGAGGCAAGTCAGTGACGAAATCCATGGCAATATGAGTCCAAGGGTTTGCAGGTACTGGTAACGGCTGCAGGAGTCCCACAGGAGCATGCCAGGGAACTTTGTTCCGGGCGCAAGAAGGACAGGAGACAATGAAGTCTTGAACATCCTTGCGAAGCGAGGGCCACCAGTAATGGCGGGAGACAAGCGAGAGAGTCTTGTTAATTCCGGCATGTCCAGAGAATCTTGAAGAGTGACTCCAGCGTAGAACTTTTAGTCTATCTCCACTCCGAACAAAGGTCTTACCAGATGGTGGGGAGATCAGGCTTACTGGAGCCACGGTAAGGATCTTGGCAGGGTCAATGAGTTGGTTTGGACCCTCCTCCTTGTCAACAGACAGGAAGGACCGTGAAAGAGCATCCGCCTTGATGTTCTTCTCCCCGGGTCGGAAGTGGAGTTCAAAGTCAAATCTTTCAAAAAACAGTGACCATCTGGCCTGTCGAGGGTTGAGCCTCTGGGCGGACTGAAGATAGGCCAAATTCTTATGATCCGTAAAAATGATGAACGGATGGAGAGCACCATCGAGAAGATGGCGCCACTCCTCAAGAGCCATTTTATGGCCAAGAGTTCTCTATCTCCAACGGCATAGTTACGTTCGGGAGCGGAGAAAGCCTTAGAAAAGAATCCGCAGGTAAGAGTGCGGCCCGAGGAGGATTTCTGCAGGAGAACTGCTCCAGCTCCCACCGAGGATGCGTCCACCTCGAGGATAAATGGCCTGCTGGCATCCGGGCGATGAAGTACCCGAGACTTGGCGAATTCTTGCTTCAGGGCCGGGAAGGCAGCCTCTGCTTCAGAGGGCCAACGATTGGGATCGGCCCCATTGCGGACGAGAGCTGAGATGGGTTTTGACAAAGAAGAGAAATGAGGGATAAATTGCCTATAATAATTGGCAAAACCCAAAAATCGCTGAATTGCCTTGACTCCAGAGGGACGTGGCCAATTGAGAACTGCCGAGACCTTCTCAGGATCCATCTCTAGTCCTGAGTTCAAAACGATGAAACCAAGAAAAGGCAATGAAGTTTGCTCAAAGAGGCATTTCTCCAACTTGGCAAAGAGATGGTTCTCTCTGAGATGTAGAAGAACTTGGCGGACGTCTCGGCGATGTGTGGCCAGATCAGGAGAGAAGACCAAGATGTCGTCGAGGTAGACTACGACACAGGAGTAGAGGAGATCTCGAAAGACATCATTAATGAGTTCTTGGAATACTGCAGGTGCGTTGCAAAGCCCAAAGGGCATAACCAAATACTCATAGTGTCCATCACGCGTGTTAAACGCAGTCTTCCACTCGTCCCCGGAGCGTATGCGAACCAGATTATAGGCTCCTCAGAGATCAAGCTTGGTGAACACACGCGCCCCCTTCAAGCGATCAAAAAGTTCAGAGATGAGTGGTAGTGGATATTTATTCTTCACCGTGATACGATTCAAGCCACGATAATCGATGCACGGGCGCAGGGACCCATCCTTCTTTTTTGCAAAAAAGAAGCCTGTTCCTACAGGGGACGAAGATTTCCGAATGAAGCCCCTGGCCAAGTTGTCCTGGATGTATTCAGACATGGCTTGGGTCTCTGCCGGAGAGAGAGGATAAATCCTACCACGAGGCGGAATGGAACCAGGAACGAGCTCGATGGGGCAGTCGTAGGGACGATGCGGAGGAAGAGTCTCAGCCTCTTTCTTATCAAAAACATCCAAAAAATCATGGTACACCACTGGCAATCCATGGGGGACAAGGGAAGGACGGGGGACACCTACGGGACACACCGACAGCAGACACCGAGCCCGACAAGACTCCCCCCAGCGCAAAACGTTACCATTATGCCAATCTAAGGTGGGCTCGTGGAGCCGCAACCAGGGAAGACCTAGCAGGATAGGGTGAGAAATGCCTGCTAGGACATAAAACGTAATCCTCTCCTTGTGCAGCGCCCCAACCTGTAACTCCACCTCATGAGTAACTAAAGTAACTGTCTCTAGCAGGGGTCGACCATCTACGGAGGCGAGAACTTGTGGTTTTTGTAAGGCCCTCACGGGAACAGAAAACTTATTAACCTCCTCTAGCCTAATAAAATTCCCGGCGGCACCCGAGTCCACATAGGCCACCAGAGAAGCCCGCTTCCCACCAACATGCAAGAGGACAGACAAAGAGAGAGGGAGAGAGGTATCATATACACCTAGGGAGGCCTCTCTTACCTGGCCTAGGCGGAGAAGTTTTCCGGACGTTCCGGACAAGCTCGAATGAGATGGGCACCACTACCGCAGTAGAAACACTGACCGTGGAGGCTCCTCTCCCTACGACACTGGTCAGAGAGCTTTAGGCGATCCACCTGCATAGGTTTGGGTGTCGGAGGTGAAGGGAGACTCCTAGGTCGAGGACTGGGTGGCCTGCGGACAGAACAAAATGGACGAGAGACCCTTCTCTCCCTAGCACGTTCTTGAAAGCGGAGGTCAATTCGCGTAGCTAACGAGATCAAATCCTCGAGAGCAGTTGGGGTGTCACGACCAGCAAGCTCATCCTTTATACGACTTGAGAGACCTCGCTAGAAGGCGCCCACCAGGGCCTCATTATTCCAACCTAAGTCTGAGGAAAGAGTCCTAAACTGAATAGCATACTGGCCCACAGTTAAAGAACCTTGACATAGGTTAAATAAAGCCTCAGTAGTGGAAGCTAAATGGCCCGGTTCGGCGAAAACTCGATGAAACGTGTCCAGAAAAACGGAAAGCTGAGTAACTACTGGGTCATCACGTTCCCAAAGCGGATTGACCCAAGCCAAAGCGTCCCCCTCAAGATGAGAAATGATGAAGGCCACTTTGGCTCGGTCAGTGGGGTACTGCTGGGGCAGCAATTCAAAATGGAGACAGCACTGATTTAAAAAACCCCGGCACAACTTGGCGTCTCCGCTATATCGGGGTGGTTTGGCCAACCGCGGAGGAGGATGGGAACCAGCGGCTGGGGGAGTGGATGCGGCCAAGTGCAAGGCGAGCAAGCGACCGTCCACAGAAGCCATGTAGCTGAGAATATACGACTGGGTGTCTCGCTGCTGGGCCAATTCCTGTTGCAAGCCCGCCAACTGGGCAGCATTTCCAGGGTCAGAGGACTGGAGGGCGGACAGACGTGAGTCCATGGTTTTCATGAAGGACATCATGCGTGTCTGATTCTCCCGAAGGGAAACTAACTCCTTCTGAGCGGCCGTGACTCCAGCGGGGTCCATGGCCTGATTATGCTGTTACGGTGAAGAGGAAAAATAAAGATACGCCAGAACGTGGACCCTCTGGGTCACGACTCCAGAGCCCCCAAAGGCGAGTGCCCAGGTGAGGACCACCCCCTATACAGGGAGTGTTAGGGACAGACCTGCCGGAACCAAAGGGACGACTGAGGCAATAGACATAAAGCACTGACGTGGAGGATAAGCGGAGCACCGGGCAAGGCAGGGACCCAGTGGGGTACAGGACCGGAGGACCAGGGGAGCACAGGACTGGAGGCTGAAAAAGCAGAGAAACACAACAATGAACAAGGAGTAAGACGGCAGACAACTGAGACGGAGAGGGGCGAGCAGTAAGCAGCACAAAGGGGGAAAGCCCTAGGGAGACTGGGAGGGCAGAGTACAGGAGAGGCAGACTGAGAACAAGCAGGCAGCGGACTAGGGAGAACCAAGACACTAACACAACACAGACAGAGAACGAGAGGGGGCCTGAGGATACAGTGAGCACCGCAGCAGACAGCGTCACCGCATGAGATAATCAGGCGTCTTACCAGAGCAGACGCCGGCCATATGTAGTGGTGGGCGCCGCCATGTTGGGGGCGGGGCTAGCGCGTCACATTACCTAGGAGGCTGCGCGCTGTGTGCTCGCACCCGACGTTGAGGGAGCCGGAGGCCGGGCGCGGGGGCGCGCTGAGAAGCAGGAGCGCGCCGGCCGAGTGGTAACCAGGAGCAGGAGCCAGTGCCGTGACAGCATGACTGGGCAGCAAGGGGAAGGGCGAGTATAAAAGGAGCAGGGGGCGCGCAGGGGAGACAGTTGGTGGCATGCCAGACACTGAACAAGAGGCTGTGGGACTGTGAGAGAGCTAGAGGTGACCAGAGGGGAGAACGGCAGCAGAGAGGAGATTATCAGTGCCCGTCAGAGAGGAGGTACCGAACTTACCGACCAGAGACTGTCACCCCCCGCCAAGTCGGGGACACGACCTGCCCACGGTCGTCCGCAGCCGGTACCTCTGTGCTCCAGCCCGTTGCGGCCTGTCCACTGTCTCCCGCGGCCGCCGCTGCTTCAGTCCTGCCCGCAGTGGCGGCCTGCCCGCTACCACCCCACTACACTCCGCAGTTTCGGCCTGTGCTTCACCACCCAGGGCTGCCATTACCCCGCTACAGTTGGCAGTTGGGGCCTGCTCCTCGCCTACGGAGAGACTCTTTGCACAGGCCCAGTCCTTGCGCGTGGCCTACCAACCGCCACTCTTCCAGACTACGTCACTACCCTGCTTGGGGGGACTGGAATCCCCATGGACTCCCTAACGAACGGGACCCTGCTGTGGCTACAGGTGGTTACCACAACGAAAGACTCCCTTAGGGCCTGTTGTGCCCCAACTTCTCCTGGGTGCTGGACACCTGAAGACTATGACAGTTCCTCAAAAGCTGGGCCCAGCGGCTGTGACGTCAAAGCAGCCACATCAGCGACACCAAAGCAGCCACACCAGCGACACCGAGGGACGTCAGGAAGGATAAGTTGACTTTAGGAAATACGGACCCGTAGTTGGCCGTTTCGTGGCCCCATAATAGCTGGCCTTGCTGGGTCAGTCACATTCTCGTTAAAGAAAAGTGTTGTTATTGTTGTTGAGTCCCTGCGAGGACAATTAGTGTTACCCCTTTTTGGTTGCTCAGTATAGCCCTAGCGGCTCCAGTTCATAAACGTTATTTTCCAAAACAACGCTCAGTCTCGTGTCTCGTCACTGCATCCTGCGAACCTGCTGTTACCTACATAGTGACCACTGTGTCCACTAGGGGGCGCTGTGTGGGTGTCCCAGGACGGGTGTACAGGCATATCCAGTGTGGTAACAGGAGTAGGATGCTAAATGACTGTTATGTATCCCAAGGTGGGTGGCCTTGGGATGAAGGCTTGATTATGTGCTGATCAGCAGAGGTACTGCTGAGGTTTCTGGTACAATGTGTCAGGGAGAAGCCTTCAGGTGGTTGGTGAGATCAAGCACCTACAAACCCACCCAGGGGCGGGTGTCTAAAATGCCCATAGTAAAGTGTATGTGTGTGAATGGTTGTAGGACCTGTGATGAGGTCATAGCCATGTGATCCGGTGGGCTTGGCTACGGGCAATATAAGGTGACTAGGGTAGGTCACATGAGTGAGTGCCTGGACCCGGTTGGTCCGTATGGAAGGTCTCGTCAGGCTGACGTGCTGGAAGATGGGGCTGCCTTCCTGAGTGCACGTGTGGACGCTGTATGTAATGGAGACATGTGTCTGACAGTTCCTGGAGGGAACGGACGTCTGCAGTGTGAAGCAGCTGCGAGGTAACCCGGACACGGGAGTGTAACTAAGGGACTGTATAGCCTGTTGGCTAGATAAAGCACAGCCTGTGTGACCAGAGGGCTAATGGGAGCAGAGCTCCACCATGAAGATACCCTGTTGCTTTGGTTTATGATGATGAATAAACAGCATGGACTATGTTGATGTTTTATGAAAAACCTGTGCCGGACCTGGTTATTTGGCTGCACAGCGAGTATCCCCAACCCGAATAACAAGTGCTACCTTACTATATATATATATATATGCTCTGCACACAGTGCAACGCCTGCCAAAAAATACAAGCAGGGTCATCCAAACAGCCTTGAAGGCACCAACTGTAGTGCCTCATTCAAAAATATTGCGGAAAAAGTGTAATTGTGGTACTCCTACACTCATAAATGTTCTGCACACAGTGCAAAGCCAGACAAAAATTACAAACAGGGTCATCCATAGACCCTTGAAGTCAACAACTGGAGAGCTGCATTCAAATATTGAAGATTAAAAACACTTTATGTGCTGCTGTTATTTGGTGGTGTAGAAACGTTGGGGCTAATCTGAGCTTTGTTAATTGTTATCACAGTGAGCCTGTCAGTATTTTATGTTGACAGGTTTATGCGCCTGTCTGTTATAACCCTCTCGGAGGCAGTAAAAACCCAATCAGACAAGACGCTAGCAGCAGGGCATCACAACACCTCCAATGCATAGAGGGATAGCTCATGCCAGGTGTCCAGCTTTGAGACCCAATAGTTGAAGAACACAGATGAACACTGGTTTGGTCGGCTAGGTATTGCTTGAACATCTTTAAAAACTTTTCTCTCCTTGTCAAAAATATCTGGTTATCAGGGCCTGGACACTGGGAGGATGTCCTGAAATTGCCCCAGACCCTGCCTCTTGCTGTACATTTTGTGTGTCTCCCTCACCTCTCCTCCTTGATTGGGCAAGGAAGCTTGACCCCTACCCCTAGCGTTGTCTAATAGGAATTTTTTCAACATATGTTCCATATTGGCCTTCTGGTACAGCACCCTTTAAGCAGACCTCCGCACCTCAGGAAGGAGAGAGATGAAAGATTCTCCTTGTAGTGTGGGTCTTAGCAGGGTGAACAACCAGTACTCTTTTTTAGCGAAGATGAATTTAACACGAGGGTCATGGGAAAGGCTGTGGTACATAAAGTTGGCCATTCGTGCCAAGCTTCCTACAGCCAACACTTCCCTATCCCCACTAAGATGATGACTCTCCATCTCCTCCTCCTCCTCATTCTCCTCTTCAGCCCATCCATGTAAGAGAGACGAGACTATGCTTGTGTGGGTACTAGCCTCTGTTGCACTAGCAACCAGCTCCTGTTCCTCCTCCTCATTGTTACCCAATCCGCGCTGAGCAGATTAAATGAGATGAGATGAGATGAGGCAGTGCTGCAAAGCTTCCGGCTTTCGGCTGATGTGGACGATGTGCTTGGAGATGACAATTTGGAGATGAAGGATGAGGAGGAGCAGTAGGGGGTGCAGGAACTAAATTAAAGGATACACGTTAGTTTAACATGTCCTTATGGTCAAATTACGTTCATATGGTCTGATTTCTATTAGTTGATATTCAGTGCAAAATTGAAAATCACTTTTGTTAGTTTAAAGGTATTTCAGTGACCACTGTGACTTTTTTTATGTGAACATAATAGTATTAGCAATTTTGTCCATATAGGTAATTCAAAAAACATGTATCAGCAGATTTTTTTTTAAATAATATGATAAAGTCTTTTTCAGCTCAATGACTTCTATCAGACTATTATGATTATTATGAATTGAGTCCAATACATGTACACTGATAAGAAAAAGGGTAACAATGTTTTGAACTTTTGACTTTCAGGCTCCATATCTCACTATCCACTACTGCTTTGATTGTGAGACTGCCTTCATTTTATCGACAATCATCTTGGCTATCTCATACATAAATTTGACTTGCAACTATTTAGCATATGATTAGTTATACAGATTCTTGTCATGTCACTGTATTGTTATTGTTTTGCTCCTGGTGGTATAAAAATCTTTTTCTTCCTGTATATTACAAATTACAACCTGTTCTCACATTCCCTAACAGCTCAGTGTGTTATTAGGTATCAAGTAGCAGCCATGATGAACGTCTCTCGGCCAAGGAAATTGCCAAACTGCATTATGTAAGTACCATTACAGTTGACAGAATACAAAATAAAGTCTGTCCATCAATTTAAAATCCAAGAAGTGGATGTCCAGGAGTCAACAAGTTGGCTCATCACAAGGTCTATCAGTTCTGGCAGAACAAACACAACAGTGGAGGTGGCTCGTATATTTTGTAATAGTGAGATCACAGGCATGCATGCCAGCACATTGCGATGCAAGTTACAGTCATGGCCAAAAGTTTTGAGAATGACACAAATATTATATTTTCACATGATCTGCTGTTTGTCAGATGTTTTTATCACATACAGAAATATAATTGCAATCATATTATGAGTAGCAAAAGGTTATATTGACAGTTAGAATGAGTTAATGCAGCAAGTCAATATTTGCAGTGTTGACCCTTCTTCTTCAGGACCTCAGCAATTCTCCCTGGCATTCTCTCAATCAACTTCTGGATCAAATCCTGACTGATAGCAGTCCATTCTTGCAAAATCAATGCTTTTATTTTGTCTGAATTTGAAGGTTTTTGTTTGTCCACCCGTCTCTTGATGATTGACCACAAGTTCTCAATGGGATTAAGATCTGGGGAGTTTCCAGGCCATGGTCCCAAAATCTCTATGTTTTGTTCCCTGAGCCATTTAGTTATCACCTTTGCTTTATGGCAAGGTGCTCCATCATGTTGAAAAAGGCATTGTTGATCGCCAAACTGCTCTTGGACGGTTGGGAGAAGTTGCTCTCGGAGGACATTCTGGTACCATTCTTTATTCATGGCTGTGTTTTTAGGCAAGACTGAGAGAGAGCCCATTCCCTTGGCTGAGAAGCAACCCCACACATGAATGGTTTCAGGATGCTTGACAGTTGGCATGAGACAAGACTGGTGGTAGCGCTCACCTGGTCTTCTCCGAATAAGCTGTTTGCCAGATGTCCCAAACAATCGAAAAGGGGATTCATCAGAGAAAATGACTTTATCCCAGTCCTCAGCAGTCCACTCCCTGTACCTCTTGCAGAATATCAGTCTGTCCATGATGTTTTTCCTGGAGAGAAGTGGCTTCTTTGCTGCCCTCCTTGAGACCAAGCTTTGCTCCAAGAGTCTCCGCCTCACAGTGCGTGCAGATGCACTCACACCTGCCTGCTGCCATTCCTGAGCAAGCTCTGCACTGCTGGTAGCCCCATCCCGCAGCTGAAACACTTTTAAGAGACGGTCCTGGCGCTTGCTGGTCTTTCTTGGGCGCCCTGGAGCCTTTTTGACAACAAGGGAACCTCTCTCCTTGAAGTTCTTGATGATGCGATAGATTGTTGACTGAGGTGCAATCTTTCTAGCTGCGATACTCTTCCCTTTTAGGCCATTTTTGTGCAGTGCAATGATGACTGCACGTGTTTCTTTAGAGATAACCATGGTTAACAGAAGAGAAACAATGATGCCAAGCACCAGCCTCCTTTTAAAGTGTCCAGTGGTGTCATTCTTACTTAATCATGACAGATTGATCTCCAGCCCTGTCCTCATCAACACCCACACCAGTGTTAATGGAGCAATCACTGAAACGATGTTAGCTGGTCCTTTTAAGGCAGGGCTGCAATGATGTTGAAATGTGTTTTGGGGGATAAAGTTCATTTTCTAGGCAAATATTGACTTTGCAAGTAATTGCTGTTAAGCTGATCACTCTTTATAACATTCTGGAATATATGCAAATTGCCATTAGAAAAAATGAAGCAGTAGACTTTGTAAAAATTAATATTTGTGTCATTCTCAAAACTTTTGGCCATGACTGTACATAAGTATGGAATGGTGGCATGAAAAAAGATGAAGAAGCCTCAACTTCAATATCATTATAAGAAGAGTCGGCTCGAGTTTCCAAAAAAGCACAAAAAGTGGACTGTAGAAGACTGGAAATCGGTGATTTGGAGCTATGAGACAAAAGCCAATAGACTTAAACTGGGCTCTGATGAGTGCAATGGGTCTAGATCAGGGTTCCCCAACTCCAGTCCTCAAGGCCCACCAGCAGATCATGTTTTCAGGATTTCCTTTGTATTGCACAGGTGAAGCAATTATCACCTGAGCAATACTAAGGAAATCCTGAAAACATGATCTGTTGGTGGTCCTTGAGGACTGGAGTTGGGGAACCCTGGTCTAGATGAAACACAGGAAAAAGGGGATAACGGATCAAGAAATTGACGGAACTGTCAAGTTCGATGGAGGAAACCTGATGATATTGGGGTGTTTCACATCCAAAGGCATTGCATGCTAGGCCAGGATCGATGTTGGTCTCAATGCTGAAGCACACTGAGGAAAATAAGTATTTGGTACACTGCCCATTTTGCAAGTTTTTCCACCTACAAAGAATGGAGAGGTATGTAATTTTTTATTGTAGGTACACTTCAACTGTGAAAGACAGAATCTTTAAAAAAAAATCCAGAAAATCACATTGTATGATTTTTACATAATTAATTAGCATTTTATTGCATGAAGTAAGTATTTAATACAATAGAAAAACAGAACTTAATATTTGTTACAGAAACCTTTTTGTTTGCAATTACAGAGGTCATACATTTCATTGTCCCCTTTGCAGAAATGCACCCCAAATTATGACGGTTGGGATGGTGTTCTTGTGGTTGTACTTCTTCTTCCTCCAAACACGGCAAGTGCAGTTGATACCAAAAAGTTCTATTTCGCTCTTGGAGCGCCCTCACTCACCAGGGCCGTGGGGTACTCGGTACCGGGCCGGTTGATCTTCTCAACTGGGGGTTGTCACGGCAGCGGTGACCTGGTCCATGACCTTGGGGCTCCATTTCAAAGGGGGGTTGTTTCAGTGTGCTTATGGTGGTGAAAGTTTATAAGTGATTCGTGACACCACCTGTGGTGTTCGGCAATAGAGATGTAAGCCGACGCTGCAGACAGATCCTCTGGGACAGATGGTGTGGTGCAGCAGTGATGTACAGGCAGGGCTGTAGTCCAAGGGCAGTGTAGGTGAAGTGACACGTAGTTGGTGTAGTGTCAGGCGCAAGGGATGCAGCAGTGCTAGGCAGGTTGGCGCAGGAATAAGCAGAGGACACCAGGGCATGTAGTTCCAAAGCTTTACTCACAGTCTGTTGCAGGTACAGGTGCCCGCATCCGAGCCGTGTTCTCCGAGTCAGGAGCTCAGCCAACTTCCAGACAAGATGACGTACTCCGCCAATATATGTGCCTTTCCTGAATGTCTCCTCTTATAGGGCCTTTGAGTGAAGTACTCTCAGTACTGAGTTACACTGGAGTTCCTCCTGTCAGATGTTCCTATGAACTCTACTTGTACGGCAGACAGCTGTAGCCTGCTTCGGTGACTCCTTGCTACTAAGTCCCGGCTCACTAATATGTTGCTGTTGTGCCCCCAAGTCTTGTGTGGGAATAAAGTGGTCACTACTTCTATTCCTCTGGTGTCTGCTGCAGGACCATTAGTATCCGTACAACCTCGGGGACCGGACCCCGGCCTTGCGCGTAGAACGTGAAAAGGGTTCTCCTCTAACCCTGGTCCTTGTTCTCTTATTCTCCTCACATTCCGTGCTAATCCTTCTTTCCAATGGAGAATCAAACTTCCTTTCTCTGTCTCTTTCCTGTGCCAGCAGACCCAGATCACTGTGGCCTGCTGCAGCACTTCCTTCTTCCATCCCTCTCCCGGGGATCTTCTCTGTCTCACACTCCGTCCGTCTACATCCTCACTCTCTGACTGAGTGACTGGACTAACTCACTAAACTCAACTCTTCCCACTCTTTTAGGTGAACTAAACTCCACCCACCTCCCAGCACGTTTCGTGTTCCAAGTAGGGAGCCACCAAGGAGTGCTATGCTACACTCCAAGCAGGGAGCCGCTGAAGGTGCTTTGCTACACTACTTTGTGGTGTGGGGTGCAGGTGTTGGAGCATGGCCAGGAGTCTTCACCTTACCTGGATGGTGGGGTACCACACCTCAGGAGGAGGTGCAGTACCTCTGTGGCGACTGAACCCTCAGGGATGCCACACTCTCATGTGACCATATGACCTTCTCCCATGCCTCCTCTTAATCATCCAGCTGGTCATTGGCGAGCTTCAACTGGCGTGAGCAGGGGGACCTTGCGTGCCCTGCAGGATTTTAATCCATGATGGCGTAGTGTGTTACTAACAGTAATGTTTGAAATTGTGGTTTCAGCTCTGTTCAGGTAATTGACCAGGTCCGCTCTTGCAGTTCTGGTCAGGAATAACCCCATTCTCATAATTATCTTTACCCCACGAGATGAGAACTTGCATTGAGCTCCAGACGAAGGAAGATTGACAGTCATCTTGTGTTTCTTCCACTTTCTAATAATTGTGCCAACAGTTGTTGCCTTCTCACCAAGCTGCTTGCCTATTGTCTTGTAGCCCTGCTCAGACATGTGTAGGTCTACAATTTTGTCCCTGGTATCCTTAGACAGCTCTTTGTTCTTGGCTATTGTGGATAGGTTGGAGTGTGATTGAGTGTGTGGACAGGTGTCTTTTATACAGGTAACAAGTATAAACAGGATCAATTAATACAGGTAATGAGTGCAACATAAGAGGGTTTCTTAAAGCAAAACTAACAGGTCTGTGAGAACCGGAATTCTTGCTAGTTGGTAGGTGAACATATACTTATGTAGGGGGCTGACTGACCCATGGACCTGTCTGAGATGGAAAGAACATGTAAAGGATGATGTGCACTATTTATTGTATATGTATGGTTAACAGCTGGAAATTAGTGCAGGATGACATAGTACCAGGTTTTGGCCACAAGATGGAGACAGAGATCAGTGAGAAATAGGACGACGTAGTACTGGGTTTTGGCCACAAGATGGCGACAGAAAGCAGTGAGAAAAGGACTTAACAGCAGGCCTTAGGCCAGGGAAACTGCATAGTCATGGTGGGCGGAGTTACGGGACTGGGAAGGGGATTTCCAGAAAGAGGAGATATAAGGAAGGAGAGTCCCAGGGGGCAGGGCAGAGAGACACCCAGGAGGAAGAGAGAAGTGAGAAGAGCACAGGAGAGGACGGAGAAAGGAGAAGCTCAGGAAGGGCAGAGGAGAGCCAGAGACGGTTACTCAGAGAGGGGGAGGCACTGAAAAGGCAGCCGCAGGAAAGGATGGCGGTGACTGAAGGAAGGTTTGGATACCGGACGGCTGGGACACCAAAGAGTGAGTAGGTGTACAGCGGGCAGACTTAGCCAGGGGGAAGCGCTATCGCCGTGGGCCTAACGGCAGCCACGGTGAAAGAACCCGGATGGTCTTTGCCAATCGTAGCAGCAGTTGGTGATGGATACCCGGGCCTGGGGGCAGAAGCTGTCGTGCATGCTGAGGATGTCAGGAGGACACCCAATAAAGTTTTGGACCTGATTGAACGGATTACTGTGTCTGCCTCCAGTCTGTTACGCAGCCGAAAGGGACCACCCCCCAGTCGGCACACGTACTACACTTATTTTATGCAATACAATGCAATTTAATCATTTAAACATCATTTCTGGTTTTTATTTTTAGATTCTGTCTCTCAAAGTTGAAGTGTACCTATGATAAAAATTACAGACCTCTCCATTGTTTGTAGGTGGAGAAACTTGCAAAATTGTCAGGGTATTAAATACTTATTTTCCCCACTGCGAGTATCCTACAAGATGATTTACTTCGTACACTCATTTACTATGGACGACATGGTGTTCCACCAGGACTACGACCTGAAGCATATGTCGAGATTCGCAAAGAAATTGTTTAGCCCCTTCCTGACATCTGACGTACTATCCAGTTCACGGGACCCGGGCCCCTATGACCGGGGACGGGATAGTACGTCATCGCGATCAGCGGCACTCACGGGGGGAGCGCCGCTGATTGTGGCCAGGTATCACAGCTGACACCCGGCACTATGTGTCAGGGGGGGATCGCAGTGTACCATGGGTTTACGGAAGCATCGGCAGGGAGGGGGCTCCCTCCGTGCTTCCTTGCGACCCCCAGCGCAGCGCGATGTGCTGTGCTGCTCTGGGGGCCTCCTTCCCTGCAGGTCCCCGGTTCCAGTATGGCGGCGGGGACCTTCGGGGGCCTGCAGGGAGGCGGCTTCCTCACTGCCTGCAGAGCGAAGGCATGAGGAAGCCTTGTGCAGCGCCTGTCAGATCGCTGATTTGTCACAGCACTGTGTGACGTGTCAGATCAGCGATCTGACACATGACAGTGATGCCCCCCCCCGGGACAATGTAACAAAGTTTAAAAAAAAAAAAGTGTAAAAATAATTTATAAAAAAATCACTAAATAAATAAAAAAAAATATTCCCTAATAAATTCATTTTTTGGAAATTAAAAAAAAAACAATAAAAGTACACATATTTAGTATCACCGCATCCATAACGACCCGCCCTATAAAACTGTCCCATTAGTTAACCCCTTTAGCGAACCCCTTAAAAAATCAAAATAAAAAGAAAAGCAAAAAATAATGCTTTATTATCATACCGCCGAACAAAAAGTGCAATAACGCGATCAAAAAGACGGCTATAAATATCCATGGTACCGTTGAAAATGTCATCATGTCCTGCAAAAAACGAGCTGCAAAACTGCATCATCAGCGAAAAAATAAAAAAAGTTATAGCTCGCAGAATAAAGCAATGCAAAAATAATTATTTTTTGTATAAAATTGTTTTCATTGAATAAAAACGTCAAAACATAAAAAAAGACATAAATGAGGTATCTCTGTAATCATACTGACCCAAAGAATAAAATCGCTTTATCAATTTTACCGCATGCGGAACGGTGTAAGCGCACTCCCCCAAAAGAAATTCATGAAACACTGGTTTTTCTTCATTCTGCGTCTTAAAAATCAGAGTAAAAAGCGATCAAAAAATGTCACGTACCCGTAATGGTACCAATAAAAATGTCAACTTGTCCCGCAAAAAATAAGACCTCACGTGACTCGGTGGGTCAAAATATGGAAAAATTATAGCTCTCAAAATGTGGTGATGAAAAAACTATTTTTACAATAAAAAGCGTCTTTTAGCGTGTGACAGCTGCCAAATATAAAAACCCACCATAAATAGTAAATCAAACCCTCCCGTTATCACCCCTTTAGTAAGGGAAAAATAATAAAATTTAAAAAAATGTATTTATTTCCATTTTCCCGTTAGGGTTATGGCTAGGGTTAGGGCTAGGGATAGGGCTATGGTTAGGGCTGAGATTAGGGTTAGGGGTGTGTTGGGGTTAGGGTTAGAGTTAGAATTGGGGGGTTTCCACTGTTGGGGCACATCAGGTGCTCTCCAAACGCAACATGGCGTCTGATCTCAATTCCAGCCAATTCTGCGTTGAAAAAGTCAAATGGTGCTCCTTACCTTCCAAGCTCTGCCATGCGCCCAAACAGTGTTTTACCCCCACATATGGGGTATCATCATACTCAGGACAAATTGCAAAACAACTTTTGGGGTCCAATTTCTCCTGTTACCCTTAGGAAAATAAAAAATTGGGGGCAAAAATATCATTTTTGTGGAAAAAAAAATGATTTTTTTATTTTCACGCCAGGGCATTATAAACTTCTGTGAAGCACTTGGGGGTTCAAAGTGCTCACCACACATCTAGATAAGTTCCGTGGTGGGTCTAGTCTCCAAAATGGGGTCACTTGTGGGGATTTCCACAGTTTAGGTACATCAGGGGCTCTCCAAAGGCAACATGACAACCGCAGACCATTCCATCAATGTCTGCATTCCAAAACGTCCCTACTTGCCTTCCGAGCCCTGACGATGTGTCTCCATACAGTAGTTTTCTGCCACATATGGGGTATCAGCGTACTCAGGACAAATTGGACAACTGTCATGATCTCAGTGCGGGTTTGACTCGCACACGTGGGGTTAATGTTTGGAACCAGTGCTGATGACTGGCATTTCTGGGGTTAAAGGTTGTGATCCCGATGCAGGCTTACCTGCACACCTGGGGCTATGATTGTGGCCTCTCCCTGGTTCTGGGGGAGGCTTCTTATAGCCTCAGGACGCTCCCATCCCTGTCAGTTATACTTTCGCCCTTTGCATTGTGTGGTGACCCCTGAGTGTGTTTGTTCTGTGTTCTGGTTACTTTATTCTCTGTGTATGACTTGGTCTGTTCTCTGGATATCGCTTTGGATTCTGCCTGGTACCTCCTATGTCTGTTTGGTTTTGATCTCTGCTTGTCCCTGATTATCCGCTCTGTCTCATCCCTGGTACTGTACTGTGATCCTGTGTATGACCTTTGGCTTTGTCTGACCTCCCGTCTGTTTATTCCTCCTGTACCTCGTTTAGCACTGCTTCTGTACTCAGGACACGCGCACTGGCTCTATGAGCAAGTGTAGTGCGGTGTCTCTGACATTATAACTGACCCTTTCAGTTTTTTTTTTTTTTCTGAAGAAAAAAAAAAAAGTGTGTGTTATCCTCATGGATCCCATACAAGCCTTGGCTGATCAGGTCAAGCACCTGACCCAAATGTTCCATAAGCTCAATGTGGAACAACGCACGATGGCCCAGACCCAGCAACAGTTGGTGGTTACTGTGCAGGGGGCTGTCGATGCACGGGCTTCTGGTTCTGGGGGTAGGGATGTGTCATTAGCGTCCCCCGAATCTCCGGTCAAATTACCAGACCTTTTCTCAGGGGATAAAAAGGAGTTCAGGTCTTTCAGAGAAGGATGCAAGCTTTTTTTTTCTCTAAGGCCCCGCTCCTCCGGGGATGAGTTCCAGAGGGTAGGGGTCATTATTTCCCTACTTCGGGGGGCTCCGCAAGCATGGGCTTTCTCTCTGTCTTCCTCTGCTCCTGAACGTATGTCAGTGAACGCATTCTTTGAGGCCCTCGGGCACATTTATGATGATCCTGACCGAGTGCGATTGGCAGAGGACATGGTGATGAGTGTCTGTCAGGGGAAACACACAGCTGAGTGGTTTTGTTCTGAGTTCCGCCGCTGGGTGGCAGAGGTCTCTTGGAGCGACGCCGCACTCCGAGGACTCTTTCGCAGAGGCTTGTCCGAGCGGCTGCAGGATGCCTTGGCGTTACATCCCCCACCTAACTCTCTCGAGGACTCCATGACCCAGGCCGTCCGGATGGACCGCAGGCTGCGGGCCAGAGGGGTGATGCAGGTGGATACTCCATTATTCCCCAGTGGAAAAGAGACTGCCCCTGAGCCCATGGATGTAGGCGCCCTCTCCCTGAAGGATACGGAGAGGAAACGCCGGAAGGACAAGCAGTTATGCTTTTACTGCGGTAAAACGGGACATTGGAAAAGGGAGTGCCCGAATTGCCCGTCTTCAAACCCGGTCGGCGGGAAACGACTAGGTCTGGGTAGTCAACGGGGAGGCTGCTCAGACCCTCAGGTACCATTTTCCTCGTTTTCTAAAGTAGTACTGCCTGTGGAACTGTTTGTGGATGGTAGTTCTTTTTCCTCTACAGCCTTTGTGGACTGCGGATCATCTATTAATCTTATTGACTCCCAATTGGTCACACACTGCAAGATAGGGACAGTTAGGCTCAAGGTTCCGATCAAGGTGATGGCCATTGACTCATCTCCCCTCACTAAGGAGGGAATTCGCAAGCTACTTTCACACATCAGGTTTTCGGCGTCAGGCGCGATCCGGCGTCGTGCCGGAACGCCGGATCCGGCAAATGTTTTGTAAAACCGGCAGACAGACAAAACCGGATCCGTCTCATCCGGTTCATCCGTTTTTCTATCCGTTTTTCGACGGATTACGCCGGATCCGGTTTTTAAAAACACCCCTTGTGGCCTTCCGAACGGGATTGGCTACTGGAAAACTATATATAGCGTGTTCCTACAGCCCTTCTTTGACAGGTTGTAGAGGAGAAAGTGCAGGTTGGAGAGAAGAGCAAGTTACTGGCGAAGATGGATGTTGTCATTGGAAATATTTTGAAGAATTTGGCGGATTTTACAGCGGAGGCGAATCGTTTGAGGGTGATTGTTCTGGAGAAGGAGAGAGTGAGACAGCAGCGCATCAGGCATCGTAGACGACGTTTTTGGATCCACCCCATCACAGCCAAGAGAATGACGCGTGGGGTCTATTCTACACTCTGCATGGACCTTCGACGAAACCCGGATAAATTTTTTGGATATGTTCGGATGAAAATGGAGAATTTTGATTACTTGGTGGAGCGCATTGCACACCTCATAAGAAAAGCGGACACCTATTGCCGCTTCTCTGTTTCACCCGCAGAGCGTCTGATGGTGACTTTAAGGTAAGCCACATTTATTGGATGTGCTCGCATCAGAGCACACTTTCACTGCAATCTTGTTGGTGGTAGTTTGTATCTCCAAGTGTTATAGCTGAGTTTTGGTATGTAATGCTGTGATTTAAAACTAATTGATTGTTTTTTAATTCCCCACAGATTTCTTGCAACTGGAGAATCCCTTTCGTCACTGCATTTCCAGTACAGACTCGGGATTTCCACCATATCTGGAATAGTGAAGAACACATGCCGTGCACTGTGGGACTCCTTAGCTGAAGAGTTTTTACCAGAGCCCACAACAGAGAGGTGGATTGAAATTTCAGAAAAGTTTCAACAGATATGTCAGTTTCCCAACTGCTTGGGCGCTGTGGACGGGAAACATATCCGCATTGTAAAGCCAGTCGGATCGGGATCAGAATATTTCAATTACAAGAAATATTTTTCAATTGTCCTCATGGCCATCGCTGACGCGGAATACAAATTTATTGCTGTTGATATTGGGGCCTATGGCCGCTCCAATGACTCTCAAGTTTTCAAACTGTCTGCCATGGGGCGTAAACTGTATGGAAACACCTTCCAGTTCCCACCACCTAGACCGCTGCCGCAAACATCTGGTCCACCTATGCCATTTGTCTGTGTAGGGGATGAAGCCTTCCAGCTGTCAGAACACCTTTTGAAACCGTACTCTAGCAGAGGATTGACAAGAACAAAACGCATTTTTAATTACCGCCTCACAAGAGCAAGAAGAATGGTTGAATGTACCTTTGGTATTCTGACAGCCAAATGGCGGGTCCTATTGACTGCGATCAACCTCAAGACAGAAACTGTGGACGAGGTGATCAAAGCTTGCGTGGTACTCCACAATTTTGTTATCTGCAAGGAACCCATTTCCATTGAGGACACCTCTGAAGAAACCACCTTGCAAGATTACCATGACATTACCACTAGAAGTTCTGTGACGGTTTCAGTAATGAGGGACAATTTTGCACTATACTTTATGTCACCTCAAGGCAGAGTACACTGGCAGGATGACAGAGTGTGAAAGATTTGTGCCCTTAACCAAACTTGTGTACCTTCTGTACCAACAGTATATACCTTTGCCAACCAAAGTTGGCTATCTTGTCATGGTCTCTATTTTTAGCTTTAGGCCACAGGTGTGTACCTGGTTGTGTTTTATGCAAAGTATTTCACTTTTTAACAAAAGTTGTGTACATTGTTAGGAAATCACCAACAATAAACACAACTTTTTAGGTGAAATACTTTGCTTCAAACACAACCAGGAACACAACTGTGGCAAAAAGCTAAAATTTACCCACAGTTATATACCTGGTTTTGAATACCTTTTTACCTTTTAAATACCCTGTATTTAACCTTTTTTTTAAACATATTTCGCCGCAGAAAGAAATGACAGACAACCAGTGTAAACAATAATTTAACTTTTATTTAAAATATTTTTTTTTTTGTAAACTGTTTTTAAAGTTAAAAAAACTTTTTTAATAAAGGTTTGAAACCAACTGGGCATTTTTATTACAAAACACATCATAAATCTGTGTAGTGTGGGGTGGAAATACTGCTGGAAGGGCTGCGGGACACTTCGACACTGGGAGTGTGGAGAGAGGATTGGGATCGTGGTGGGGAAGGAACAGTTAGAGGTGATGGTGTGGAAAAAGCTACAGAATGGGTGGACATGTGGGAGGCAGAAGAGGTGGTGGGCGGTGGAGTGGAGGGTTGGGCAGGGACTGTAGGAGCAGATGATGTTGATGGCAAGTTGTATGGGGAAGGAGTTTGGTACGGGGAAGGAGTTTGGTACAGGGCAGGTTGCTGGAAGTGGGGAGGTTGCTGGTACTGGGGAGGTTGCTGGTACTGGGGAGGTTGCTGGTACTGGGGAGGTGGATGGTATGTAATAGGAGGGGGAGGATGGAAAGTGGCTGGAGGGGGTGCAGATGTAATAGGAGGGGGAGGATGGAAAGTGGCTGGAGGGGGTGCAGGTGGAGGAACTACTGTGGTGGGAGGAGGAGGTTGGGAGGTAACTTGCTGGAGAGCACCGTGGCATGAATGCATTACATGCATCTGCTGGGTAGGAGATAGCGTTTCCATGCACTCCACAACAGACCTGAAAAAGGTGTGGTTTGGCGAAGATCTTGCTTCTGAATGCATGGTTTGCAGAAGTGTCTTCACGTCCAGAATGCTGGAGTTGATCTGCTGAAAGCCTGCGGAGATTTGCTCTGACAAGACTTTTAGACAGTTCTGGAAAGATGCATTCAGATGCAAGAACTCTGGCGCATAACTCTTTTCCTGACCCCTCTGCCGCTGCCGCCCAGTACCCGCAGGTGTACTAGAGGTGGCAGGGGCAGAAGGGTGGGGTAAAGGGAAATCGATCTCCTCACCAGCAGCTTCATGTAATGTAGGCGGCCACGATGCTCCTGTGCTGGTGGATGGGACAGATGGGTCGAATGTGTGGGAAGGCTGGGAAGGTGCAGATGTACCGGGGCGGACGAAGTGTCCCTCGGTGCCGGTCTCCTCAGGGATCGCCTCAGAAGGGTCCAATCGTGCAGGCTCCCGAGAGCTGCTCACCGTGCTGTGGAATAAAGAGAAAAAAAAACAATTAAAATAGTGACATGGTATGGCCCTGGCTGAAAAAAAAAAGTTACATCTAACATTTTTTTTCACATGTGGTGTGTAATATTTACCTTCTAGTGACCATTGTTTCCCGGAGGAACGACAGGGCTTGTGCGTACTTGTACTTGCTCCTGCGTCCTTCAGATCCACTCGGGGCCCGCATCTCTTTATTGAACTCCTTCTTGAAACGATCCCTCACAGACCGCCACCGATTCACAATTCTGTTCCCTGAAACGAGAAAGGAGTGGTTAGTATACAACATCAGTGTTTCCCAAACTCCAGTCCTCATGGTCCCCAGGGGTCATGTTTTCAGGATTTCCATAGTAAATAGAAAGCCTGAGCACATGATCCGTGGGGACCACGAGGACTGGAGTTCGGGAAACACTGGTTTACATCAAGCAACCGGTACTGTATATACTTACGCTCTTTAATCTGGGCCCGAGCATCGAGGTCCTCCCAGCGGCCCACAAGGAGCGAACAGATTTCCTCCCAGAGTCGTCGGGTAACGATCAGGTCAGCGTGGCGGCAGTCAGCCATATTCCAGAGCGGCTCCCTTTCTCTGACGAGATCGATGAGGTGGTCCACATCGATTCCTCCATCCTCACCGTCAGAGTCGGGAGCACGCTGTGAAGGCTGTTAAAGAAAAAGACAAAAATAACATAATTAGCCTCCACAAAAGAAATGAAATAAAAAGTGAAAAAAACAAAGCAAAAATATTTATACTTACACGCTGGTGACCGCCGCGTTGCTGTCGCCGATGACCCTGGGAGGCACTGCGAGGACCTCTTGGCCGAGCACCAGATTGGGAAGACTAGAGAAGAAAACAAAAAATGTTATGTCTTTGGATGTAGGCATTTGTTTGCTGTGTGTGGTCTGCAGAACATTGTTTTCTATATGTTGTGTGTAGTGTGATGTTGTGTTTCTGCGTTTGATGCCAAAAACTTACCAATTGTGAGCCCACTCCAGGTGTCTGTCCACCCCTTCCAGCTTCTTCTGGGAGCTCCTCTTCATCTTGTGATTCCTGTTTTGAAATAAAAGGCAATGAATAGACATATATTACAGAGATGATGGATTTTGTAAATAAAAACTTACCGTCAAACGCTGACGATGCGAGGGAGGTCTCCCAGAAGAAGATGTGCTGTCCTGTTGATGGCCAGACTCCATGGCTGTGGGTATTGGTGCTGCTGTTGCTGCTGCCAGTGATGCCATTTCTGCTGCTGCTGCATCTCTTGGGCGGCTGTTGAATAAAGAGAAACAAAGGGCCAATGAATATCTTCATATTCCATGGCCCTAGTTTGGAGGAATGGGGGATTTGATAATTACCGTCTCTCATCTGCTGCTGGACTCCCCTCCTCAGCATGTTCCGTTTGCTGCTCCATTTGGCGTGGTGGTGGTGCTGATGGTGCTGCAGTGGTCTCCTGCCTTCTCCTGCGCCTGGTTGCTGTCTTGGGTGGCATGTTGGGTGTGGCTGAGGGTCCCACTGTCTTGCTTTTATATATGTGTCTTGTGGGCAGAGCTACTGAGTATGCTCAGACCAAAAATACCGGATCCGGCGCATTGCGGCGCTCATAGGCTTTCATTGTGTGAAAAAGCCGGACGCGCCGGATTCGGCGTGTCCGGCTTTTTCGCCGGAGACAAAAAACGTTACAGTAGCCGTTTTTTCCAGACGCCGGATTGAGACACAATGCCGGATCCGGCGAAAACCGGATGAAACGCATGGCCATCCGGCGCGATCCGGCGCAAATGCAAGTCAATGGGGGGAAACCGGATCCGGCATTGCATTTCGCCGGATCCGGTTTTTGTCAAAAGCGCCGGATCGCGCCTGACGGCGAAAACCTGATGTGTGAAAGAGGCCTTTATGTCTGATGTGTTTTCGCTCAGAGTGGGCGCTACTCATGTGGAAAACATAAGTTGCTTTGTGCTGGACAATCTACCTGCAGGGTTGGTGTTGGGCATGCCCTGGTTACAACACCATAACCCAGTTATTAACTGGAAAACGGGGGAGATTGTACAATGGGGGTTTAATGATTTTGAGTTATATGATAAAGCCGCACTGCTGGTTGAACCTGTTAAATCTGTGTCTGTATCATCTGTCGAGCTGGAAGGTATTCCGGAATGCCTGAAGGACTTCGAAGATGTATTCTCCGAAAACGAGGCCGAGACGTTACCGCCACATAGACCCTTTGACTGCGCTATTGAGCTGGTCCCGGGGGCTAAATTACCCAAAGCCCGTCTGTTTAATTTGTCCGGTCCTGAGCGCTTGGCTATGAAGGAGTACATTACTGAAAGTCTGCGCAAAGGACACATACGTCCTTCAGTCTCACCTGTGGCGGCAGGTTTCTTTTTTGTAAAGAAAAAAGATGGCGGGTTACGTCCCTGTCTCGACTTCCGGGAGCTTAATCAAATTACTGTACGGAATATGTACCCCCTTCCGTTGATTCCCGATTTATGTAACCAACTATCAGGGGTAAAGTGGTTTTCTAAACTGGACCTTCGGGGGGCATATAATTTGATAAGGGTCCGAGAGGGGGATGAATGGAAAACCGCGTTCCTCACGACCGAGGGACTATTTGAAAATTTAGTC
Organism: Dendrobates tinctorius; assembly: GCF_039654945.1. Classification (NCBI taxonomy): domain Eukaryota; kingdom Metazoa; phylum Chordata; class Amphibia; order Anura; family Dendrobatidae; genus Dendrobates; species Dendrobates tinctorius. Next base: position 18,255,679 of record NW_027361743.1, on the reverse strand, counting down.
ATGCCGTTTGGTCTTACCAACGCCCCTGCCATATTTCAGAATTTCATCAACGTGGTATTCTCGGATCTCATTGGTCGTTTTGTCGTTATCTACTTAGATGATATTTTGATATATTCCCCCGACAAGTATTCTCATTTGGAACATGTACGAACTGTGCTCCAAAGGCTGAGAGAAAATCATTTGTATGCCAAATTGGAAAAATGTGTATTCTGTGTACAAGAGTTGTCCTTTTTGGGGTTAATTGTATCCGGTGAGGGTTTTCGCATGGACCCCAAGAAGGTGCAGGCCATTGCGGATTGAGTGCAACCCCGAGATCTTAAGGGTCTTCAGCGCTTCTTGGGGTTCGCCAATTATTACCGCAAATTTATCCGCGGGTTTTCGCAAGTGGTCAAACCTCTCACGGATCTAACATGCAAAGGTGCGGATGTGAGAAATTGGTCCTCGCTCGCAAAAGCGGCCTTTGCGACGCTGAAAAAATGTTTTATGTCTGCTCCTGTGTTAGTGCAGCCAGATCCGTCCAAACCATTTGTCGTGGAAGTGGACGCCTCTGAGGTGGGGGTGGGGGCGGTGTTGTCCCAATGGCCTGCCACTCTAACCAACCTCAGGCCATGTGCTTTCTTTTCCAAGAAGTTCTCTGCTGCGGAAAGAAATTACGACGTAGGCAATAGAGAGCTTCTTGCAGTCAAATTGGCGTTTGAAGAATGGAGGCACTTTTTGGAGGGGGCCAGTCACCCGGTTACGGTGATCACGGATCACAAAAATTTGTCGTACATTGAGTCTGCTAAAAGACTAACGCCCAGACAAGCCCGTTGGTCACTTTTTTTTTCCCGTTTTCAGTTTACAATTACATTTCATCCAGGGTCTAAGAATGTCAAGGCTGACGCCTTATCACGCAGTTTTCAGCCGGTGTCGCCCCCTGAGCCACCGTCCTCCATTCTTCACCCTGGGGTTGTGATAGCAGAGGTCTCATCTGAATTGGAACGGGAGATTCAGGGGGCCCAGTCGCAGGCCTCGGCGGCCAAGCCGGAGGGGAAGTTGTTTGTCCCAGAGCAACTTTGCCTGAAACTCTTGCAGGAGTTCCATGAATCCAAGCTGAGTGCTCACCCTGGTATTTCAGCCACACGTCTGGCGGTGGCTAGGATCTTTTGGTGGCCTACCCTTGGTTCGGACATAAAAAAATTAATTGCTGGTTGTGGGGTCTGCGCTCGTTCTAAAAGCTCTCATAGCCGGCCGGCAGGGGAGCTGATACCCTTGGCAGTGCCCGAAAGGCCATGGACTCACTTATCCATGGATTTTGTTACCAATCTCCCTCCATCTAAGGGTAATACAGTGGTATGGGTAGTGGTGAACAGGTTTTCTAAGCAGGCTCATTTCGTACCCCTGTCCGCACTACCGTCAGCTGAGACGTTGTCCAGGTTGTTTGTGCAGCATGTGATCCGGTTGCATGGGGTACCCCTGAATGTGGTGTCTGATCGTGGTGTGCAGTTTGTGGCTAAGTTTTGGCGTGCTTTCTGCAAAAAATTAGGTATGTCTCTGTCCTTTTCGTCTGCATACCATCCTGAGAGCAATGGGCAGACGGAGCGCACTAACCAGTCCCTGGAACAGATCCTCAGGTGTCTAACCTCTGCTAGACAGAGTGACTGGTGCAATGCACTGCCGTTAGCTGAATTTGCCTTCAATAGTCGGGTGAGTCAATCCACTGGTAGGTCCCCTTTCTTGATTAACTATGGGTTCAGTCCTCATTTCGGTGAGTTTTCTCGTCTGGATTCGGGGTGCCCCAGGACTGAGGACTTCAGCGGTTAAAAAATACATGGGCAGAAGTCCAGCGACGTATATCCAGGTCTCAAGGCAGGTATAAGTATTTCGCGGACAGGAAACGAACACCTGGTCCCATGTTTCGGGTGGGAGAGAAAGTTTGGCTCTCCACGCGAATCATTAAGTTAAAGATTCCGTCAGCCAAGTTAGGACCCAAATTCATTGGCCCGTACAAGATTGTGGAAAAAATCAATCCAGTGGCGTATAGGCTGTGCCTTCCACCCTCTTTCAAGATCCCTAACGTCTTCCACAAATCTCTACTGAAACCTTTTGAAGCAGTCCGGGGAGACTCCGAGTCTGCTGCTTCTCCTGTTTTGGTCGAGGGGCAGGTGGAGTACGAGGTTGGTCATATCGTAGATTCCAGGTTGGTACGGCGGTCGGTACAGTACCTGGTTCATTGGAAGGGGTATGGACCGGAGGACAGGTCCTGGGTACCGGCCCGGTTGATGCATGCTGATCGCCTGGTACGGGCTTTCCATGCTAAGTACCCGGGCAAGCCTGGGGGTCCAGAGGCCCCCCCGTTGAGAGGGGGGTACTGTCATGATCTCAGTGCGGGTTTGACTCGCACACGTGGGGTTAATGTTTGGAACCAGTGCTGATGACTGGCATTTCTGGGGTTAAAGGTTGTGATCCCGATGCAGGCTTACCTGCACACCTGGGGCTATGATTGTGGCCTCTCCCTGTTTCTGGGGGAGGCTTCTTATAGCCTCAGGACGCTCCCATCCCTGTCAGTTATACTTTCGCCCTTGGCATTGTGTGGTGACCCCTGAGTGTGTTAGTGCTGTGTTCTGGTTACTTGATTCTCTGTGTATGACTCGGTCTGTTCTCTGGATATCGCTTTGGATTCTGCCTGGTACCTTATATGTCTGTTTGGTTTTGATCTCTGCTTGGCCCTGATTATCCGCTCTGTCTCATCCCTGGTACTGTACTGTGATCCTGTGTATGACCTTTGGCTTTGTCTGACCTCCCGTCTGTTTATTCCTCCTGTACCTCGTTTAGCACTGCTTCTGTACTCAGGACACGCGCACTGGCTCTATGAGCAAGTGTAGTGCGGTGTCTCTGACAACAACAACTTTTGGGGTCCAATTTCTCCTGTTACCCTTGGGAAAATAAAAAAAATTGGGGACTAAAAGATCATGTTTGTGGAAAAAATATAACTTTTTTATTTTCACGCCCGGGCGTTATAAACTTCTGTGAAGCCCTTGGGGGTTCAAAGTGCTCACCACACATCTAGATAAGTTCCTTGGGGGGGTCTAGTTTCCAAAATGGTGTCATTTGTGGGGGGTTTCCACTGTTTAGGCACATCAGGGGCTTTCCAAAAGCGGCATGGCGTCCGATCCCAATTCCAGCCAAAAAAGTCAAATGGCGCTGCTTCCCTTCCGAGCTCTGCCATGCACCCAAATAGTGGTTTACCCCCACATGTGGGGTATCAGCATACTCAGGACAAATTGCACAATAACTTTTGGGGTCCTGTTAATAAGCTAAAAAATAAAAATTGGGGGTGAAAAGATCATTTTTGTGGAAAAAATGTGATTTTATAATTTTGCGGCTGTATGTTATAAACTTCTGTGAAGCCCTGGGAGGTTCAAAGTTCTCACCACACATCTAGATTAGTTCCTTGGGGGGTCTAGTTTCCAAAATGGGGTCACTTGTGGGGGTTTCCACTGTTTAGGCACGTCAGGGGCTCTCCAAACGTGACATGGCGTCTGCTCTAAATTCCAGCCAATTTTGCATTGAAAAAGTCAAATGGCGCTCCTTCCCTTCTGAGCTCTGCCATGCGCCGAAACAGTGGTTCCCCCCACATATCAGGTATCAGCGTACTCAGGACAAATTGCACAATAACTTTTGCAGTCCAATTTCTCCTGTTACCCTTGGTAAAATAAAAAAATTGGACCTGAAGTAATTTTTTTGTGAAAAAAAGTTAAATGTTCATTTTTTTTTTAAACATTCAAAAAATTCCTGTGAAGCACCTGAAGGGTTAATAAACTTCTTGATGTGGTTTTGAGCACCTTGAGGGGTGCAGTTTTTAGAATGGTGTCACTTTTGGGTATTTTCTATCATATAGACTCCTCAATGTGACTTCAAATGTGATGTGGTCATCAGGGCAGAAGTGAGCCAGTAGGCTCAGGAAACGCGTTAGCTGAATAAAGAACTTTTGTACTCTACCAGAAGCAAGCGCAGTCCTCATTGCACTTTCACGCCGTTTTTACAAATTTGTCCTAGGACCCTGTGCAGACTTGCTGCTGCTTCTCATGCGTTTATAGGTGTTGTGACTTTCTCACAACCCCAAAAGGTGAGCACCTTCCTTTTTCTCTGTTTATGTGTTTTTCGATACGGATTTTACACAGTGGATGCGCCCTGTATTTTTCCTTTCTATAAACCTATTAATAAAATATATAAATATATGATTCATGTGAAAAAGTGCTAAGTTGCATAAAATAAAGCACAAAGTGCTATTGTGCAAAAGAGGTGTTTAATACTAAACACCTAATTAACCAGAGCACTACAAAGAGTGCTGCAATGCATAGAACTAAGGCTGGTTTCACATTTGTGGTTTAGTCCGCTGAGTTTGATGTGCATACATCCGCATACATCCTGCGTACCTATCTTTAACAAGGGGTACGCAGGAACATGCATTGGTATGCGTTCGGGTGCGTTTGCATACGGTTGCGCCTTTTCATGGTATGCAGCTGGGCGCGCCGAACGCATCTTGTTGCATTTTTTTGCGGCGTCAAATATCCGCAGTCATCCGCATGCGAATGACGTGCGTAAAAAAAACGTATTACTGGCTATGAAAATGCAAGTGTGCGCAACGACATGCGTATGCTTTACATTTGCGTATGCAAGAATTTACATAAGACACGCCCATTGGGCGTGGCTTGTGTAAATTCAAAAATTCGCCGGGAAAATAGCACTTGCCTTGCGGACGATACGCTGCGGACTCAACCACAAATGTGAACCTAGCCTAAAGTGTAAAGTGCTGCAGTAAGAAATATATGCATAAATGTTATAAGGGCATAATTTACCAGGGTCAAAATCGTGCTGCCGGGTCCGTATGCGCATTTCAGCACTTGCCTTCTTCCGGGAAGTGTATAGTGAAATACGGGGATTATTAACTATTTATCATTTATAGGGCCATTACCCAATCATAAGTAATAAGAATATTTTTCATATTTATTTTTTATTTATATTCATATATATATATAAGAGGCATCATGATTAGTGTTGAGCATTCCGATACCGCAAGTATCGGGTATCGGCCGATACTTGCTGTATCGGAATTCCGATACCGACTTCCGATATTTTTTCAATATCGGAATTCGGCATCGGAATCGGAAGTTCAGTTGATTGACAGCCTGACGTCATCATGATGCGCGGTGTGTGCGCATCATGATGCGCCGTCATTTCGGGCCTTCCGGGGGTCTCTGCCGGCCTGCCGGGGGGCTGTGTGGACTGCCCGGGGTCTCTGCCGGCCTGCCGGGGGGCTGTGCCGGCCTGCCGGTGGTCTGTGCACCCTGTGGGGGTCTGTACCGGCCTGCCGGGGGGCTGTGCCGGCCTGCCGGGGGGCTGTGCTGATGTCCGGGGGTCTGTGCAAGCATCGTCCGATGGGACTACAAGTCCCATCGGGCGATGCCTGCTACCATGACAGTGATTGACACATTAGCCAATGATGGGACAGTAGTAGTCCCATCATCCGGCTAATGTGTTAAATGTTAAAAAAAAAAAAAAAAAAAAATACTACATACATACTACATGCATGCTACATACATACTACATGCTACATACATACTACATATATACTACATACATACTACATACATGCTACATACACTCACTGGCCACTTTATTAGGTACACCTGTCCAACTGTGTGTTAAGACTTAATTTCTAATCAGCCAATCACATGGCGGCAACTCAGTGCATTTAGGCATGTAGACATGGTCAAGACAATCTCCTGCAGTTCAAACCGAGCATCAGTATGGGGAAGAAAGGTGATTTGAGTGCCTTTGAACGTGGCATGATTGTTGGTGCCAGAAGGGCTGGTCTGAGAATTTCAGAAACTGCTGATCTACTGGGATTTTCACGCACAACCATCTCTAGGGTTTACAGAGAATGGTCCGAAAAAGAAAAAAAATCCAGTGAGCGGCAGTTCTGTGGCCGGAAATGCCATGTTGATGCCAGAGGTCAGAGGAGAATGGGCAGACTGGTTCGAGCTGATAGAAAGGCAACAGTGACTCAAATTGCCACCCGTTACAACCAAGGTAGGCAGAAGAGCATCTCTGAACGCACAGTGCGTCGAACTTTGAGGCAGATGGGCTACAGCAGCAGAAGACCACACTGGGTACCACTCCTCTCAGCTAAGAACAGGAAACTGAGGCTACAATTTGCACAAGCTCATCGAAATTGGACAGTAGAAGATTGGAAAAACGTTGCCTGGTCTGATGAGTCTCGATTTCTGCTGCGACATTCGGATGGTAGGGTCAGAATTTGGCGTAAACAACATGAAAGCATGGATCCATCCTGCCTTGTATCAACGGTTCAGGCTGGTGGTGGTGGTGTCATGGTGTGGGGAATTTTTTCTGGGCACTCTTTGGGCCCCTTGGTACCAATTGAGCATCGTTGCAACGCCACAGCCTACCTGAGTATTGTTGCTGACCATGTCCATCCCTTTATGACCACAATGTACCCAACATCTGATGGCTACTTTCAGCAGGATAATGCGCCATGTCATAAAGCTCGAATCATCTCAGATTGGTTTCTTGAACATGACAATGAGTTCACTGTACTCAAATGGCCTCCTCAGTCACCAGATCTCAATCCAATAGAGCATCTTTGGGATGAGGTGGAACGGGAGATTCGCATCAGGGATGTGCAGCCGACAAATCTGCGCCAACTGTGTGATGCCATCATGTCAATATGGTCCAAAATCTCTGAGGAATGCTTCCAGCACCTTGTTGAATCTCTGCCACGAAGAATTGAGGCAGTTCTGAAGGCAAAAGGGGGTCCAACCCCTTACTAGCATGGTGTACCTAATAAAGTGGCCAGTGAGTGTACATACTACATGCATGCTACATACATACTACATGCTACATACATACTACATGCATGCTACATACATACTACATATATACTACATACATGCTACATACATACTGCATGCTACATACATACTACATACATACTACATACATACTACATGCATGCTACATACATACTACATATATACTACATGCATGCTACATACATACTACATGCTACATACATACTACATATATACTACATACATACTGCATGCTACATACATACTACATACATACTACATACATACTACATGCATGCTACATACATACTACATGCATGCTACATACATACTACATGCATGCTACATGCATGCTACATACATACTACATGCTACATACATACCACATACATACTACATACATGCTACATATATACTACATGCATGCTACATACATACTACATATATACTACATGCATGCTACATACATACTACATGCTACATGCATGCTACATACATACTACATACATACTACATGCTACATACATACCACATATATACTACATACATACAATACATTCATACAATACATACATAGACATACAGTACATATAACATAGAGTAACATACTTACCAATACTTGTCACATTGTTCCCCGAAGCCATTGTCTTTCCGGAATAAATATTAACATAACAAACCACAAAAATACTCACCCACGATCCGAAGCAGTCCACGAGTGTGTCCCACGACGATCTTGGGTAGAGAACTGCAGCATCAGATGATGCTGCCGTTCTCTACCCAAGATCGTCGTGGGACACACTCGTGGACTGCTTCGGATCGTGGGTGAGTATTTTTGTGGTTTGTTATGTTAATATTTATTCCGGAAAGACAATGGCTTCGGGGAACAATGTGACAAGTATTGGTAAGTATGTTACTCTATGTTATATGTACTGTATGTCTATGTATGTATTGTATGAATGTATTGTATGTAGTATGTATGTAGTATATATGTGGTATGTATGTGGTATGTATGTAGCATGCATGTAGCATGCATGTAGTATGTATGTAGTATGTATGTAGTATATATGTAGTATGTATGTAGCATGTAGTATGTATGTAGTATGTATGTAGCATGCATGTAGCATGCAGTATGTATGTAGCATGCATGTAGTATATATGTAGTATGTATGTAGCATGTAGTATGTAGCATGCATGTAGTATATATGTAGTATGTAGTATGTATGTAGCATGCATGTAGTATATATGTGTTATGTATGTAGCATGTAGCATGCATGTACCATGCATGTAGTATGTATGTAGTATATATGTGGTATGTATGTAGCATGCAGTATGTATGTAGCATGCATGTAGTATATATGTAGTATGTATGTTGCATGTAGTATTTATGTAGTATGAATGTAGCATGTATGTAGTATGTAGTATGAATGTAGCATGTATGTAGTATGCATGTTGTATGTATGTAGCATGTAATTTTTTTTTTTTTTTTTTTTTTTTTTACATTTAACACATTAGCCGGATGATGGGACTACTACTGTCCCATCATTGGCTAATGTGTCAATCACTGTCATGGTAGCAGGCATCGCCCGATGGGACTTGTAGTCCCATCGGACGATGCCTGCACAGACCCCCGGAGCCTGCACAGACCACCGGCAGGCCGGCACAGCCCCCCGGCAGGCCGACACAGCCCCCCGGCAGGCCGGCACAGCCCCCCGGAGCCTGCACAGCCCCCCGGCAGGCCGGCACAGCCCCCCGGCAGGCCGGCACAGCCCCCCGGAGCCTGCACAGACCACCGGCAGGCCGGCACAGACCACCGGAGCCTGCACAGACCCCCTGGCCGGCCGGCACAGCCCCCCGAAAGGCCCGTACAGACCCCAGAGAGGCTGTACAAGGGCAGGAAAGGGTTTTTCTTATTCCGATACCGGAAGTCCCATAGACTTGAATGGGACTTCCGGTATCGGAATCGGCGATACCGATACTTTTTTTAAAGATCGGCCGATACCATCCGATACGATACTTTGAAGTATCGGACGGTATCGCTCAACTCTAATCATGATTACTCGCTAATCCCGCCCCCTGCACAGTATCTCTGCCCCACCACATCACCACACATAATTCCGCCCCCCCACCACATCAACACACATAATCCCGCCCCCCACCACATTACCACGTATAATCCCGCCCCTCCACTACATCACCACACATAATCCCGCCCCCCCACCACATTACCACACATAATCCCGCCCCCCACCACATCACCACACATAATCCCGCCCCCCCACCACATCACCACACATAATCCCGCCCCCCACTACATCACCACACATAGTCCCGCCCCCACCACATCACCACACATAATCCCGCCCCCCCACCACATCACCACACATAATCCCGCCCCCCACCACATCACCACACATAGTCCCGCCCCCCACCACATCACCACACATAATCCCGCCCCCCACCACATCACCACACATAATCCCGGCCCCCCACCACATCACCACACATAATCCCGCCCCCCACCACATCACCACACATAATCCCGCCCCCCCACCACATCACCACACATAATCCCGCCCACCACCACATCACCACACATAATCCTGCCCCCCACCACATCACTACACATAATCCCGCCACCACATCACCACACATAATCCCACCCCCCACCAGATCACCACACATAATCCCGCCCCCACCACATCACCACACATAATCCCGCCCCCCCACCACATTACCACACATAATCCCAGCCCCCCACCACATCACCACACATAATCCCGCCCCCCCACCACATCACCACACATAATCCCACCCCCCACCACATCACCACACATAATCCCACCCCCCACCACATCATCACACATAATCCCGCCCCCCCACCACATCACCACACATTATCCTGCCCCTCCACCACATTACCACACATAATCCCGCCCCCCATCACATCACCACACATAATCCTGCCCCCCACCACATTACCACACATAATCCCACCCCCCACCACATCACCACACATAATCCCCCCACCACATCACCACACATAATCCCGCCCCCACCACATCACCACACATAATCCCGCCCCCCCACCACATCACCACACATAATCCCGCCCCCACATCACCACACATAATCCCGCCCCCCACCACATCACCACACATAATCCCGCCCCCCCACCACATCACCACACATAATCCCGCCCCCCACCACATCACCACACATAATCCCACCCCCCACCACATCACCACACATAATCCCGCCCCCCACCACATCACCACACATAATCCTGCCCCTCCACCACATTACCACACATAATCCCGCCCCATCACATCACCACACATAATCCTGCCCCCCACCACATTACCACACATAATCCCACCCCCCACCACATCACCACACATAATCCCCCCACCACATCACCACACATAATCCCGCCCCCCACCACATCACCACACATAATCCCGCCCCCCCACCACATCACCACACATAATCCCGCCCCCCACCACATCACCACACATAATCCCACCCCCCACCACATCACCACACATAATCCCGCCCCCCCACCACATCACCACACATAATCCTGCCCCTCCACCACATTACCACACATAATCCCGCCCCCCATCTCATCACCACACATAATCCTGCCCCCCACCACATTACCACACATAATCCCACCCCCCACCACATCACCACACATAATCCCCCCACCACATCACCACACACAATCCCGCCCCCCACCACATCACCACACATAATCCCGCCCCCCACCACATCACCACACATAGTCCCGCCCCCACCACATCACCATATTCGATAAGATTGGTGTTCTCCTACTTGATCCTGTATTCACACATGGTCAATTATACACTGCATTCTCTAGAGTAACAAGTTGTAAAGGTCTTTCAGTTCAAATTGTACCTGGTAGAAGTCAAGGAAAGGTCTTTGAAAATGACGAAAATGACTATACATTTAATTGTGTTTACAGAGAAATTTTAACTTAATTTATGTTTCGTTATGAAATTTGTTTAGATGCTGGAATGAATAAAAAACGCACATCTTACTGAATCCAGTTTGTTTTTATTTTACACTTTGAATAAAATGTATCAATAGTATTATTCAGATTTTTAATGATTATTACTGTTATTAACTTCATTTTAATTTAATTTACCACCTGCGTAAGCGCTATTGAATGTTGTCGTTATTTAATTTAGTTTAATCACCAGCAGCATTAATTAGATAGCAATGAGTGTGCCGAGCGTTAGCTGGCTGGAAACAGCTAGTCTAATTTATATGTCTTTATTTATTTTTCACATTTTATTTTATTCGCATTTTCGTGTTCTGCTTTACATATGCTTTTAAGGTGTTTGCAATAATTAATTTATTTATATATGAAATATTCCTTTGGGCATATTTACTTAATTACTCTGTCATTGAAATTTATGAAAAATATTTTTCAAGCGTGCTCCGTTTTATTCATCTAATTTTATTCATACTCTTTATAATATTTTGTGTACGTAATAAAATTCTGATACTATATTAAATTTTGTCCTTATTGCACAATATTTTTATAGGATACCTTATGCATGTGAAGATGGACTTGGATGATTTTCTCCACGGACAGGTCGTATCGCTGTCGGGATCGCTGGTGCATCGCGTAGTGTAACGGTACCCTTCCTGACATTATCGCTCGTGAGACATGAGGGGGCATGGGCGGACACGTGTGGCTGCACAAGGGCCCAGAGGCTCCAGGGGGCCCTTGCAGGATGGATATTAATGAGGGCAATCTGGCCTGATTATCCAGCCCCGAGGCTCTGGGGTGCCCCTGGCCAGATTGCCCTCATGTGCGGCGGGCAGGGAGAGATCCCTGCAGCTCTGCTGCCTACAAGAGAAAATGGCAGATCCTTCCTGCTCCCTGCCTGCGCTTCCTGTGTCTGTCACAGCAGTCAGCGGCGAGCAAGTGAAGAAAAATAAGTTTTATTATACTCACCCGGGAGGGTAGTCCGGTCCGATGGGAGTTGCAGGTCTGGGTCCGGCACCTCCCATCTTCTTGTGACACTGCCCTCCTGCTTGCTTCATGGCTCCCCAGCATCACGCTCCGGCGCAGGCTCACTTATCTATTATTATTGAGGGCAGAGCAAAGTCCTGCAGAGGCGCTGGACCTCTCTGACCTTTCTCAGCTCCTCTGTTCACTGCAGTACTTTGCTCTGTCCTCAACAGGGCAGATAAGTACACCTACACAGGAGTGCGATGTCGGGGAGCCATGAAGCAAGCAGAAGGGCGGCATCCCAAGAAGATGGGAGGTGTTGGACCCAGACCTGCAACACCCATTGGACTGCACCGCCCCCTGGTGAGTATAATAAAACTTATTTTTCTTATCTTTCAGGTCAGATCAGGGGCTTATCTACAGCATTATAGAATGCTGTATATAAGCCCTGAAAGGCAGTGGCCGTATCTTATAGCGGCCAAAACAGGTGATAGGTTCCCTTTAACACAGTCCCTTAGTATATAGTGTACTCACTTATTAAACATAGCACAGGCCCTTAGTATATAGTGCACTCACTTATTATGTATAGCACAGTCCCTTAGTTTATAGTGTACTAGCTTATGTGTAGCGCCATCCCTCAGTATATAGTGTCACTTTTTCTGTATAGCACAGTCCCATAGTATATAGTGTACTCACTTATCATGTATAACACTATTCTTACTTTCATAGTTTCGTCTTTTGTTATGTATAGCACCATCCCTTATTTCATACCATCCTCTCTAGTTATATATGGTGCTGTCCTTATTATATAGCTTCCTCTGCTGTTATGTACAGTGATGTCTCTTGTAATTTTGCTATTCACAGTGCCCTCTTTTATTACATAGTCCGCTCTCTTGCTAGATATAAAATGACTACTGATGGAGGAGCCAGTGACCAGACTGCCAGTCCATTATCTTCTCCATTAAAAAATAAGCTTTCTCATGCTCCATCAGCCATCATTGCATTCTAAATCTTAACAAAAGAGGACGGTATGTAATATAAAACAGGGCTCTATAAAATCCAATATGTAAGGAATGGTGCTGTACATAGCAAGAGAGGGCACTGTATAAGGGACGGCGATATACATAATAAAGGAGACTATGTAATATATACATATATATACAGTACATGTATGTGTGTGTGGCTCAATATATATATGTAGCTTTGTCGCCATAAAAGGAGGGGGGCCCAGACACATTTCTTTCACAGGGGCCCCAAGCTGTCAGTGTCCACCCCTGTGACGGGTGTGACCTATGAAGCGTCGTTCTCATAGATTGCAGTACAGAATCTATGGACATTGTGAAAACGCCATGGATTACGTTAGAGCTGCGAGGATGATTTTTTAATAATAAATTAGTGAATGAGGGAGTATTTCTAGTTTTTATTTCTTTCTCTATCTCTTTTTATATCTTTCAGGTTCCCATTTCTACTTCAAGTTTGGTGGACTACTTTGGAATCCGTGGACTGGATGCGTTTTTTTATATAAATTGGTGAAACAGGGCTAGAGTTGGGGAGTCTTTTTAAAAATAAAATATTTGTGTGTGCATTTTTTTCTTTTAACTCATGTGGTTAGTAATGGGGGTGTCTGAGAGACACCTCACCATCAACAAGGCTTGATACTAGCTAACATTACACCCCATAAACCACTACCTTGATTGCCACCACACAGAAGCAATTGGGAAGAGCTGGGCCAAGTGCCAGAATTGACGCATCTCATGTGTTGCACCAATTCTGGGGTGGTTGTGGGCTTGTGTTTTTAGGCTAGAAAGGGCTTAATAACCAGGGACCTTACAGGCCTGATAACATCAGCCCTGTGCCCAACAGCTTTACCATGGCTGGTTATCAAAAATAGGAGGGACCCCATGAATCACTGATGTGACCGCTATCGAATTCATCCGGATCTTTGTGGGACAGTATGGATTATTTTCACATTGGACAAGTGAGGGATATGGTTGTTTATTATTTTCATTTTTTTTTCCCAAGGGACATGGGCTGCAATGGGATAGGTGTAAAGGTGAGTATAACCTTATATGCTTTTCAATTTTTTTTTCAAATAAAGGTGTCAATGTCTTTCTTTCAATTAAATGATTTTATTCTGGCTGTGTCTTTTTTACAATCTAACTATAGGGTTAGTAATAGAGAGGTGTCTAAAAGACACCTCTCTATTACTACCCCTGGACATAATGTCAGCTGCCAATACAAGCTGACTTCAACACCACAACTATTACTCCACTTGCCACTGCACCAGGGCAAGTGGTAAGAGTGAGGCTAAAAGCCAGATTTATTGATACTCCATTTCTGGGGCAGCTGTGAGCTGATGTTTTTAGTCTGGGAGTGGGCCAATATTCATGACCCTTTCCTAAGCTATTAATAGCTGCCCACATCTGTCTATATAGCCTTTGCAGGTTATGGAGTATAGGGGGATGCCACTTAATTTTTTTTTGGGGGGGTCTCTCCGATAATAACCAGTAATAACCAGTAAAAGCTAAGCAAACAGTTATGAGCTGATATTAATAGCCTGGGAACCTTTATGGCTATTGGCTTCTTCCCAGAACTGCAGCTCTCTGACTGGATCAGAGCCCAATCAGGGCCCGTGTTTGTCGTGCTGTCGTGTCATGTCAGATAACAGCTTATCAAACATCAGTTGTTTGGGTCCGAAATCATCTGCATGGGGTTTGATTTTGGGTACCCAAACCAAACTTTTTTTTAGATGTTCGGCCGAACCCCCAGGACCCAAACATCCAAGGGTTCACCCATCATCATGTAAGAGGGTGAACTGTGATTACACCATGAGAACACTAGGACCCTGTGGTGTTTGCCTGCTGCAGCTAAGAGCAGATGCTGTGTGTGCCCGGGAATCTGTGTGTGCTGGGGGATGGGGCCCAGTGTCGGTTGTCTAGAGCTGTAAGGAAGCTTCCAGAAGAAGAGAGACTGCCCTGAGAGACACTGTGTGTTTGGAGCAGCTTGTGAGAAGCAAAGAGATTGAACGCTGTAAGAGACTGTTTACTGCAACCCCTTCACCTTGGGAGCCTGTGACCTTGCTGTGGAACAAAGACTGAGCATTCCTGAGAGCTGTGTGACTGTGGAGCTCTGTGGAGTCCATGTTGTGATGAGCTGAGAAGCAATATTGGACAGACATTTTATACAGAAACAGGTGTTTTGGTTCTAGGAGAATTCGTGAGGACTACAGGAGGAGAGACGGCATCTTGAGGCAACAGAACTATAAGTCCCCAGCGTTTGGGCTCAGCACCAACTGACAAAACGAGGAACCTTGTGTTGCTGCAACTGATTGGCGCCGAAGATTTGGGACTGGCTGCAGCCGATGCAATCTATATGCCTGAGAGGAGATTCACCTCAGGTTAAAGGTACCATAGTCATAGATACCCGGGTATCCCTAGTTGAAGAGCTTAAGGACCTTTGTATTATACTTATATGCATTGTCATTGTAGGTTTGAGTAGGTTATACTCAGTGTGCCATTCCAGGGGGTCCCTTGATATCACTACATTCAATTTACACCTGTTCTCTGAGTATCTGAATCGACCTTTCTGATAAGTAAATTTATTTCAAATCCCTGTGTAATACACTCTTCAGGGAACCTTGGATTGGCATAGTGATTTCAGCTCCAGCTGAGTGAGTTTGCTGTATAAGGGTATTCAATCTGTTTCTTCCATATACTAAGTTCTACTTTATCTGCTGTTTGAGTAAAGATTCTTTTGGGATTTCTGCCTCAGTCTCGGTTTGTGGCCCACTGGATCTTATCCCGTCCTCTGGTCATTATAACTACTCATTATGGTACTTTACAGGAACAGTCAATAATAATTATAGCAGGCAGTTTTCAAAGGCAACACACACTGACTGACAGCTATATCACAAAGCAGTTGTCATTGAATACAAGTAGGTTACACGAGGAACAGACCACAGATGCTATCTTACAAGAGCATGACAGGGTGACAATGGATTGCCAGGGCAGATGGGACCTGCTGATAATCCATGTGGTTGCAGTCTTAGTACACATGTGCATCTCAGCCTCAAGCTGGCTTCTTAGGAGACCATTATTTAGACCAGACCTGGGCAAAGTGAGGCCCGGGGGCCACAGCCAGTCCTCTGGCTGTCTCAGTCCAGCCTGTGGACCGAGATAGCCGTGGGAATGGAAATCAGAGGTCCATGGGCTGCACGGTGCCCGCCCGCTTGCTGTTTTCATGTGCGGCTCTCTGCTGCGCCGCTGACTCCTTTGGTGGAGAAGGGGCATCCGGCCACTTACTCCATCAATCAGCATGTGAAACAGCTGACGTGAGTGTGGGGAAGGTGACATGATGGACGGACTTGACTGGAAGTAGGAGAGAACGGTTGGTGCACTATGGACGGAGATTGACAAGGACAGCAGGGTGATAGCTGGGAAAGACAGACAAGAGAGTGCAGTACCTAGTAATGACCACAAGATGGCAGGGGGGAGTAGTTCAGGACTCAACAGCAGCTTAGGGCTTGAGAAACTCTTAGTCATCGGGGGCGGGGAGATAGGAACCCAGGAAGGGAATTCCCGGTGAGAGAGGGGATAAATAGGACTGGTTGGGGTTCCAGGCAGGGTAGTCCCGGGAGGAGCTTGGCAGAAGACAGAGAACAGTGAAGAGCTCGACCAGGGGACTGACAGGAAAGACACAGTCAGGGGGGTGGCCCTGACCCGACGGACCGCAGGACAGACAAGGCCCTGGGGGTACCGATTGGCCGACGACCTCGAGCAGCTGAAGCGCTGGCGGTAGATGGGTCTAGGATAGCCCCAGCGAAAGATCCGCGAGGGACGTTACTTCGACTGGAGGAAAGGTGCAGGTACCCGGGCCTAGAGACGGAGAACTGTAAAGAGGCTGCGGTGCGTGGTTGTGGTCATCAGGATGACAACGAATAAAATCCGGAACTGTTACAACTGAACTCTGCCTCCGTCTTGTCCTTGCTTCGCCTGGTGTCTGTGTCGTCCGGACATGGTAAGCAGTGGACCACCCCCCAATCCGGCCCCCTACCACACGATGACGTCATTTCATTGCATCCGCTGTGTACTCCGGAGCGTCCATGCACCGAAGGCAGGGAGAGAAGCAGATCGCCGGGGAACGGGACCGAGGTGAGTATGTGGGAGGCTATGGGAGGCTCATGAAGTGCATATAAGGAGGCTGTGTGGGGCTCATGCAGTGTGTATAGGGAGGCTGTGTGGGGCTCATGCAGTGTATATAGGGAGGCTGTGTGAGGCTCATGCAGTGTATAGGGAGGATGTGTGGGGCTCATGCAGTGTATATTGGGAGGCTGTGTGGGGTTCATGCAGTGTGTATAGGGAGGCTGTGTCAGGCTCATGCCATACATGGGGAGGCTGTGTGGGGCTCATGCTGCATATGGGGGAGGCTGTGTGGGGCTCATGCCGCATATGGGGGAGGCTGTGTGGGGCTCATGCAGTATATAGGGAAGCTGTGTGGGGCTCATGCAGTGTGTATAGGGAGGCTGTGTGGGGCTCATGCCGCATATGGGGGAGACTGTGTGGGGCTCATGCGGCATATAAGTGGCTGTTGGGGGGCTCATACGATATACAGAAGGGGCTGTACTCTGGTTCAAACGATATATAGGGGGATATCAGCACACTTAATTCTGCTTAATATTAAGTTATACAATAAATATTAATAAAATTATCAATAATATAATAATTATAATGTATCAATATTAATATTGAGCAGAATTCATTTTGGCCTATTGGTTCGGCCCTCCACAACTGTCACGGTCTCTCATGTAGCCCCTCGGGAAAATTAATTGCCCACCCCTGATTTAGACTATATACCGCAATACAGCAGTGTTTCAGTATATACAACAAGCATCAAAGGATGGTAGGTTCAAGCCCCCTAAATGGTACCAGTAAATATGCAAGCTCACGATGCAAAAAACAATCTTTCACAAAGTAGAAATCGACAAAAAAAAAGTGAAAAAAGTTATAGGTCTTGGAAAATAGCAACACATACCAATTTTTTATTTGCAAAGCTCTACTTTTTTTTAACCACTAAATTAATTAAAAAAAATTATAACATTTTGCTAACTCTGTATTTACACTGGAATGAGTAGTCATATTGCAGGATCATTTGTAAAAACGAAACCCCAAAAAACTATATATATGTTTTATATTTTATCAATCTAAAACCATTATTTGTGTAAAACAAACAAAAGGATGATCCAGTGGTTTGACCACTTTCCTACAATAAATTTGTGGTTGCTAATTATTTGCCATATATGAAAGGAGTCTGAGTTGGAAGACTAGCGGAGTACAGAACCTCGGCTTACCGACTCTGCAGCCCTGAATTTTACACCACTGAACACATCTACTAACAGTCTACATTAAGGTGTGTTATAATAAGCGACATAAAACCAAACTGGACCTTGTGACCGAGATTACATAATGGAAGAGAGCAATAAAACAATGAAAGTAGTGATAAAGATAAATGGTATTGTCAGCCGGACTGCACTCCTCGCTACTAGCCAGACCTTCTGCTGGATCATCAATCAGTAAATCGCTGATTCAGGCATACAATTGATGATGTTAAATAGCTTCCTTGTGGAGAACATGAAGAGACACAAGTCTACTCTGTCCGTAGTCTAAACACTCGAGCTGCCACTAACAAAGGACATGTATGAGTTTATTCAAGACTGGCCAATCCCTGGCTATCAGATTGATAGAAGGACAGACCATGGAACTGGTCACTGACATAAGATAATCATTGGCCAACAGATTTATCAATTATTAATTTCCTATAGTCCATTGTCTCAGTCCAATGTGTATCTGCACACGTTCAGTATTCAAAGCAGATTTTTCTGCAGCAAAAATCAGAGTGTTGGCAGGAAAAACACTATGTCAAAAACACACTATGTCAAAAACACTTTTTTGATGGGTTTTGAGTGTGTTTTTATGCATTTTTTGGCTGTTTTTTCCTTTCATTTGAATGGATGAAAAATGCTGAAAGAACTGACAAACTGCAGATTTGAAAAAAAAATGCAAAAAACACTTTGATGGTTCAAATCTGCAACAAAAAAATTAAGCAGTGTGTTAACAAATCTCATTCACTTTGCGGGGACTGTAAAACGCTGCATTGCCACACCTGTCTTGGGCAATGTGGTCAATGTCCTCCTTAATAGGAAGGATGCAGATTTTGTTCCTGCATATTTGGTCCTGTATGGAAATCTGTGAATGACCGCACAGGGGAAGGGGTGTGTCGACTTCCCTCACCCCTGGGCAGGGGAGAGGAAGACCCAGCAGGGATCGGCTCTCCCTTATAGGTACGAGTTATTATGGCACTCACAGTAAGGGGGAATATACATCACCAGTCCAGGCTGGGGATATATTTATAAACCTCTCAGCCATCACTGTCAGGGCTCCTCACTAACACAGTACGGTATGCTGTCACCAGTTCCTCGTTTGATATAAGCCCTGTCCAACAGCAGGCATATTATATCAGGTCAGAAACTGACCCCGGGGTAGCGTATAATAGAACAACCGAGCGTGCGGACCTGGGAATTCGTGAATCGAGATAAAAGAGCAGCCCAAGATTAATTTTATATTTAATTGCTGAAAAGAAAGATACTAGAAAGATACAGGTATGTATATACAAAAGCAAATATACAAGTATACAGTCAGGAGTGAAGTACAAGAGTAGGGTACAGATAGATTGCAATTACCGTGTTATGTAGCATGTGACCACAGGGAGGCGCTGATGGATCACAGGTCCAAATCTTAATTATGTGGTTCTCTGGGTGAGTCCGCTAATGGGCCTCCTGCCAGTAGGCTGCTCCCTGCCACACACTGCACCAGCCCCTGGACTGGGCAGCCTCTCTCTGAGAGTATGATTTTCCAGGCAGAAGCGTGGATGCCCTTAACGTTCCACCCGAGGGTCCAACTAAGACAGTGGTGGCACCACTGGGTTCTGCTGGATTTTATCTGTGCAGGGAGACCAAATATGCCTACCGTATGCAATTCCTGGTAGCTATGCTTTATAACTCAATAACGCAGAGTTCTACAGGTGGCTGCAGTGTACGGGCATGTGGGGGAAGGAATGCCGATTCCGATTATGTACTCGGCTAGGCTCAGAGATATTGCATTATGTGATTATAGACCATTTTCCAGATTCAATATCTCAGAGTCTTGTGCTGGGACCTGTGGTGCCACGATGTCTGCCTGTGGCTTGAGTCTCACAAAGGAATCCAGTTGGCTGGTCCTGCACACGAAGTCACACCCCAGTGATAATTGCAGAATTTGGTGCTTGGAGACACAGGGTCTATGCCTTTTGGCCCCCCTGGAGAGAGTTTCAAAGGCCTATTTGCTTGAACTAATTGAAAGAAAATATGGGGCTGTTCTGTCCAAGGAAGTGCCTTCACTGGATAATAAGGTCCAGACTCGGGCTGGCTTGGCAGGGTACCGGGGAAATGCCCGGTGGGCCCCGAGGGTCACTGGGGCCCTTTAAAAACTCGGCCCCTTTACAAGCGTGGGCCCTTTAAAAGTGCGTTCCAGTATTGCAGTGCCACGCGCGCACGTACCATAGTTACCCCCACGTCACACAGCTCTGGCTCCACTCCCCCAGATAAGGACCTTGCATCGCCGTTCTTTATGGGCGGTGATATAAACCGCGCTCTGATTTCCGGCTCCTGGCTGGCTAATAGCGTGAGACTGTGACGCCGAGCTGAGCTCTGCTCTCCCGACTGCTCCCTCCTACTCCGCTCAGTGCTCTGTGTACTGCCGGCTCCGTTGGTGAGTAGTAGATATACTGTGGTCTGTGGAGTGAGTCTGTGTTCTCGTCCTGTTTCCTGTGTCCCTGCCGTCCTCTCAGGCAGCTCTGCTCTGCCGGCTCCTGCTGTCCTGCAGTGCCAGCTGCGCGGTGTGTGAGTGAGAGTGACACTCTCGCTTTCTACTCTCAGGGCTCCCACTGTCTGACTCCTGCCACCTGCTCCGCGTGTGTAAGGAGAGGAGCCGTGTGTGTACAGAGCGGAGCCATGTGTATGAGCTGTACGGAGAGGAGCTGCGTGTGTACACAGCAGAGCCGTGTGTGTACAAGGTGTACGGAGCAGAGCCGCATGTGTACGAGGTGGACAGAGAGAAACCGCGTGTGTACGAGGTGTATGGAGCAAAGCCGCGTGTGTACAAGGTGTACGGAGCGGAGCCACATGTGTACGGAGCGGAGCCGTCTGTGTTGTGAGTTCATTTTCCCCTTCGTCACTGAGGTCTGGTGAACTCCCTATTCTGGTAAAGGAAGGTAATGAGCCTGATTATCAGGCACCTGAGCCTAATGAGGATGACTGGCTGAGTGGAGTCACGGACTGGATATAAGGCTGCCGACGCCCTTCTGCCCTGCGGGTGATTTCTCTGTGGACTTCTAGGAAACCAGTCTGATTCCTGCTCCTCTAAAGCTAAGTTTTCTACTTTGCCTTTTACCTTTTGTGTTTTGTTTTTGTTTGCCTTGCTTTTTTGGATTCTGCCATTCCCTGCTGGGGTGAGCTGATTCTCCTTTTGCCGGTTGCTCTGTCTTCAGAATATTCCTGAGTACTGACATAGTCTTTTTGAAGCCTAGCGTCTTCAGGGACTTTTTCACTGTCAGTCTGTTGGCTCTTATTTTCATAGGGTTTTTCATGGATTGCAGACAGCAGCCTTCCTGTCCTTTCCTATCTAGTTAGCTTGGGCCCCGTCTTTGCTCAGTCTATCTTTCTGTCTGTGTTGTGTTCTTTCTCCTTGCTTCACTGTCATTATATGTGGGGGGCTGCCTTTTGCTTTGGCGTCTGCTCTGGGGCAGTTTAGATTTCCCTCTCTGTCTTTAGGCTATTTAATTCTCCGGCTGTGATCGAGGGGTCTAGGGCATCGTAGGAACCCCCCACGGCTACTGCTAGTTGTGTTGATAGGTTCAGGGGTCTGCAATCCGATAGCTACTAACCTCTCTGGTTTTCTGGACTTAGCTAGCATTTCTGTTTTTGCCTCCTACGGTGACTCAATCATAACAGAATCACCCGCCATACCGCAGATCCTAGGGTACTCAATAGCAGGAAAGAATTGTGTTTAAAAAAAAAAAAAGTGTATATTCTTTCCTCTATATCTCTGAGGCCGTAGGGGGAATTTTTTTTTTCTCTCAATGGAGATAAAGCAATTGTCTGATCGTGTGGAGCAGCTCGCTGCGGAAGTGCGGGGAATTTCCGACTACCTTGCTCGTTCGCATGCTGTTGAACCAAAGATCCCTACACCTGATGTATTTTTTGGGGATCGATCTAAATTTTTGAGTAAATTATTTTTTGCCTTGAAGCCTAACTCGTCAGGGAGCTCCGCGCAGCAGGTTAAAATTGTCATCTCTTTGCTGCGTGGCGATCCCCAGGATTGGGCGTTTTCTTTGAAACCAGATGATCCTATTCTGACTAATGTGAACGCATTCTTTCAAGCCTTGGGGTTGTTGTATGACGAACCTAATGCTATTGATCAGGCTGAAAAGACCCTGTTGGCATTGAACCAGGGTCGAGATTCTGCAGAGTTGTACTGTCAAAAGTTCCGAAAGTGGGCGGTCCTTACTACCTGGAATGATAATGCCTTGGCTGCTCTCTTTCGGAAGGGTTTGTCAGAGGCCGTAAAAGATACTATGGTGGGGTTTCCTGTTCCCTCTCATCTGGACGATTCTATGTCATTAGCCATTCAGGTTGATCGGCGTTTACGTGAACGCAGGATTACACGAGAGGTGTTGCCACCGGTAGAACAGACATCTGAACCTATGCAATGTGATAGAGTTTTGTCTAAGGTGCAACGTCAGGAGTTCAGAAGGCGTAATAAGCTGTGTTTTTTCTGTGGAGATGCCTCGCATATTATTTCTGTTTGTCCTAAACGAGAGAAACGCTTTGCACACACGTTTTCTGTTGGTGGTGTTCAACCTAAGTTTCTTCTGGCAATTACTCTGATCTGCTCCCTGTCCACATTTTCCGCCAAGGCTTTTGTGGATTCGGGAGCAGCGTTAAACCTAATGGACTTGGATTTTGCTAAACGTTGTGGATTTCCGATGACACCTCTGCAGACACCTATCCCTTTGAGGGGGATTGATGCTACTCCTTTGGCGAAAAATAAACCTCAGTTTTGGACCCAGGTGGTCATGCGGGTCGCCCCAGACCATCAAGAAAATTGCAGATTTTTGGTGTTACATGGTCTGCATGATGCCGTTGTTCTGGGGTTTCCCTGGTTGCAAATTCATTATCCAGTCTTGGATTGGAAATCTGTGTCTGTGGTGAGTTGGGGTTGTCGGTGTGCCTGTAGTGAGGCTCCGGTTTTTTCCACCTCTCCTCAGTCGCATGATGTTCCTGACTATTTGGCGGACTTTTATGATGTATTTAGTGAGAATGAGTCTGCGTCCTTGCCTCCTCATAGGAGTTATGACTGTGCAATTGAACTGAGCCCGGGGTGTAAATTTCCCAAGGGTCGGCTCTTCAATTTATCTGTACCCGAGCACGAGGCTATGCGGTCCTATATTAAGGAGGCATTGGAGAAGGGTCATATTAGACCATCCTCTTCACCCTTAGGTGCCGGTTTTTTTTTTGTGGCCAAAAAGGATGGTTCTTTAAGGCCTTGTATTGATTATCGTGCCCTCAACAAAATTACTATTAAATATCAGTATCCGTTACCCCTGATTTCGGATCTATTCTCTAGAGTTAGAGGTGCTTGCTGGTTTACCAAGCTTGACCTCAGGGGGGCGTATAATCTTATCCGCATTAAGCAGGGGGATGAATGGAAGACGGCGTTTAATATTCCGGAGCGACATTTTGAGTACCTGGTGATGCCTTTTGGGCTCACTAATGCCCCTTCTGTCTTCCAGTGCTTCATGAACGATATTTTCCGAGACTTTATCGATAAATTTTTGATTATCTATCTGGATGATATTTTGATCTTCTCCAAGGATTGGGATTCTCATGTGGAACATATTCGGACTGTGTTCCGGATCTTGAGGGAGAATTCCCTGTATGTCAAAGGATCGAAATGCCTTTTTGGAGTACAGAGGATTTCATTTTTTTGGGATTTATTTTGTCTCCATTAACTATTGAAATGGACCCGGCCAAGGTACAGGCCATTTATGATTGGGTTCAGCCCACTTCTTTGAAGGCCCTCCAGAAGTTTTTGGGTTTTGCTAATTTTTATCGGAAATTTATAGCAAAATTTTCTAGTATTGCCAAGCCATTGACTGATCTGACTAAGAAGGGTGCTGATGTGCTTAACTGGTCTTCGGAGGCTGTTGCTTCCTTTCAGGAGCTGAAGCGAAGATTTACCTCCGCCCCGGTTTTGCGGCAACCTGATGTCTCACTCCCGTTCCAGGTAGAGGTGGATGCTTCTGATCCTGTAACATCTAAAATGAATCCCTGTGCTTTCTTTTCCCGAAAGTTCTCTCCATCTGAACGTAACTATGATGTGGGGAATCGGGAACTGTTGGCCATGAAATGGGCATTTGAGGAGTGGAGACATTGGTTGGAGGGAGCTAAACATCAAGTTGTGGTCCTCACTGACCACAAGAATTTGATTTACCTAGAGTCGGCTAAACGCTTGAACCCTAGACAGGCTAGGTGGGCCTTGTTTTTTACACGTTTTGATTTTGTGGTCTCTTTTCTTCCTGGAACTAAGAATGTCAAGGCAGACGCCCTCTCTAGGAGCTTCTTTGCTGATTCTCCTGTGGTGACAAAGCCTGCTACCATCTTAGGCGAAGGGGTAGTTCTTTCTGCCATCTCGCCTGATTTGAGACTTACTCTGCAAGAGTTCCAGGAGGACAAACCTGAGCGTTGTCCCGGTGGAAAGTTGTATGTTCCTGACCAGTGGAAGAAGAGAGTGATGTCTGAAGTTCATTGCTCTGCATTGGCTGGTCATCCAGGTATTTTTGGTACTAGAGATCTGGTGAGTCGCTCTTTTTGGTGGCCCACCTTGTCTCATGATGTCAGGAATTTTGTGCAGTCCTGTGGGACTTGCTCCCGGTCTAAATCTTGTTCTCGCTCTAGTGGGTTGTTGATGCCTTTGCCGGTCCCCAGGAGGCCATGGACCCATATTTCAATGGATTTCATCTCTGATATGCCGGTCTCTCGAATGACTGTTATTTGGGTGATTTGTGATAGGTTCTCTAAGATGGTTCATCGTGTACCACTCCCTAAGTTGCCGTCTTCCTCTGAGTTGGTGCCCCTGTTTTTGCAACAGGTGGTTCGCTTGCACGGGATTCCTGAGAACATTGTATCTGACAGAGGAGTTCAGTTTGTGTCTAGATTTTGGAGGACTTTCTGTTCCAAGCTGGGAATTCAGTTGTCCTTCTCCTCTGCTTTTCACCCTCAGACCAATGGGCAGACATAGAGAACAAACCAGACCTTGTAGTCGTATTTGAGATGTTTTATTTCCGCTGATCAGGATGATTGGGTTTCATTTTTGCCCTTGGCCGAATTTGCTTTAAATAATAGAGCTAGTTCTGCCACTTTGATGTCACCTTTTTTTTGTAACTTTGGGTTTCATCCTCGATTTTCTTCAGGGCAGGTGGAGCCTTCTGCCTGCCCAGGTGTTGACACTGTGGTGGAGAGAATGCACCAAATCTGGGACCAAGTGGTGGATAAGTTCTCTCTCTCCCAGGAAAAGGCCCAGCGGTTTTCCAATCGACATAGGACCATTGGTCCCCAGTTTAAGATTGGTGATATGGTGTGGTTATCATCAAAAAATATTGCTATGAAGGTGGCTTCTCCTAAGTTTAAGCCTAGATTTATTGGACCTTACAAGATTTTGGAGATTATTAATCCGGTCTCTTTTCGTTTGGCTCTTCCTGTCACATTTAAAATCCATAATGTGTTCCATAAGTCCTTGTTGAAGAGGTTTGTTGAACCAGTTGTTCCTGGGGTGGCACCTCCGGACCCTGTATTGGTTGAAGGTAACATGGAATATGAGGTAGAGAAAATACTGGATTCCCATCTGGCTAGACGGAGACTCCAGTATTTGGTTAAGTGGAAGGGTTATGGTCAGGAGGATAATTCCTGGGTCTCTGCCTCTGATATTCATGCCAAAAGATTGGTGCGTGCCTTTCATCGGGCTCACCCTGATCGCCCTGGTGGCGTGGTTGAGGGTTCGGTGACCCCTCCTCAAGGGGGAGGTACTGTTGTGAGTTCATTTTCCCCTTCGTCACTGAGGTCTGGTGAACTCCCTATTCTGGTAAAGGAAGGTAATGAGCCTGATTATCAGGCACCTGAGCCTAATGAGGATGACTGGCTGAGTGGAGTCACGGACTGGATATAAGGCTGCCGACGCCCTTCTGCCCTGCGGGTGATTTCTCTGTGGACTTCTAGGAAACCAGTCTGATTCCTGCTCCTCTAAAGCTAAGTTTTCTGCTTTGCCTTTTAGCTTTTGTGTTTTGTTTTTGTTTGCCTTGCTTTTCTGGATTCTGCCATTCCCTGCTGGGGTGAGCTGATTCTCCTTTTGCCGGTTGCTCTGTCTTCAGAATATTCCTGAGTACTGACATAGTCTTTTTGAAGCCTAGCGTCTTCAGGGCCTTTTTCACTGTTAGTCTGTTGGCTCTTATTTTCATAGGGTTTTTCACGGATTGCAGACAGCAACCTTCCTGTCCTTTCCTATCTAGTTAGCTTGGGCCCCGTCTTTGCTCAGTCTATCTTTCTGTCTGTCATAGAATCATAGAATCGTAGAGTTGGAAGGGACCTCCTGGGCCATCTGGTCCAACCCCCTGCTCAAAGCAGGATTCGCTAACTCATCCCAGTCAGATGTTTGTCCAGCCTCTGTTTGAAGACTTCCGTTGAAGGAGAACTCACCACTTCTCGTGGCAGCCTGTTCCACTCATTGATCACTCTATCTGTCAAAAAGTTTTGTGTTCTGTCTTGTGTTCTTTCTCCTTGCTTCACCGTCATTATATGTGGGGGGCTGCCTTTTGCTTTTGGGGTCTGCTCTGGGGCAGTTTAGATTTCCCTTTCTGTCTTTAGGCTATTTAATTCTCCGGCTGTGATCGAGGGGTCTAGGGCATCGTAGGAACCCCCCACGGCTACTGCTAGTTGTGTTGATAGGTTCAGGGGTCTGCAATCCGATAGCTACCAACCTCTCTGGTTTTCTGGACTTAGCTAGCATTTCTGTTTTTGCCTCCTACGGTGACTCAATCATAACACGTCTGTGTACGAAGTGTACGGAGAGGAGCTGTGTGTGTACGGAGCGGAGCCGCATGTGTATGAGGTGGACAGAGAGGAGCCGCGTGTGTATGAAGTGTACGGAGCGGAGCCGTGTGTGTACGAAGTGTATGGAGCGGAGCCGTATGTGTACGAGGTGTACGGAACGGAGCTGCATGTGTACGAGGTGGACAGAGAGGAGCCACGTGTGTACTGAACGGAGCCGTCTGTGTACAAAGTGTACGGAGATGAGCCGTGTGTGTACGGAGCGGAGCCGTGTGTGTATGAGGTGGACAGAAAGTAGCTGCGTGTGTACGGAGCAGAGCCGAGTGTGTACGAAGTGTACGGAGCGGATATGTGCTTGTAATTTGGCATGGGGGGCCACATTTGAAAGTTTGCATCGGGGCCCATAACTTTGTAGTTATGCCACTGCATGTGGGGCTGTGCTGTATACCATGGCACTGTTCTGTATACCGATGGGGGGCTGTGCTGTATACCAGTGGGGGGCTGTGATGTATACCATGTGGTGCTGTGCTGTATACCATGTGGGGCTGTGCTGTATACCATGGTGCTGTGCTATATACCATGTGGTACTGTGCTGTATACCATGGGCTTGTGCTGTATATCCTGTGGGCCTGTGCTGTATACCATGTGGGGCTGTGCTATATACCATGGGCCTGTGCTGTATACCATGTGGGGCTGTGCTGTATACCATGGTGCTGTGCTATATACCATGTGGTGCTGTGCTGTATACCATGTGGTGCTGTGCTGTATACCATGTGGTGCTGTGCTGTATACCATTTGGGGTTGTGCTATGTACCATGGGCCTGTGCTGCATACCATGTGGGGCTGTACTGTATACCATGTGGGGCTGTGTTAAATACCATGTGATGCTGTGCTGTATACCATGGTGCTGTGCTGTATACCATGTGGGTCTGTGTTATATACCATGTGATGCTGTGCTATATACCATGTGGGCCTGTGCTGTATATCATGGGCCTGTGCTGTATACAATGTGGGGCTGTGCTGTATACCATGGTGCTGTGCTGTATATCATGTGGGGCTGTGTTATATACTATGTGGGGCTGTGTTATATACTATGTGGGGCTGTGTTATATACTATGTGGGGCTGTGTTATATACTTTGTGGCTATACTATGTGACTGTGATATATACTATGGGGGGTACATTATATTCTATGGGGGAGGCTGTGTTAATATGGGGAGCTACATTATATTCTATGGGGAGGTGGGCTGTATTCTATTCTATTCGGGGCTACATTATATTCTATGGGGGGCTGTATTATCTTTAATATATTCTATGGGAGGTGATCGCATTATACTCTGTGAAGGGGATACATTATACTATATGAGGAGGCTACATTGTATTCTATGGGGGACAGCATTATATTTTATGGGGGGCTAGATTATATTGTATGGGGGCTTTATTATACTTTATGAGGGGGCTACATTATATTCTATTGGGGCTGCATTATACTATATGAGGAGGGCTACATTGTATTCTATGGAGGGGCTACATTATACTATATAAGGGGCTGCCATATATTCTGTGGAGGGTCTGCATTATACTATATGAAGGGGGCTGCATTATATTCTATGGGGGGGTTACATTATATTCTGTGGGGTGGCTACATTATGCTCTAAGGGGTGGCTGCATTATACTATAAGAGGGGGGCTGCATTATATTCTATGGGGGCTACGTTATATTGTATGGTGGGGCTGCATTATAGTCTGTGGGGTGGCTTCATTATGCTCTATGGGGTGGCTGCATTATACTATATGTGGGCTGCATTATACTGTATCGAGGACTATGGGGAATACATTATACTATATGAAGAACTATGGGGTGCATTATACTATGGGAAGTGAATTGTACTACATGGATGACTGGCGGTGTATTATACTATATCGAGCACTATGAGGAGTGCATTATACTATATGGAGGACTGAGCAGTGATTTTTAATATATGGAGGAGTGTATTATATTATATGGAGGACTGAGTGTATTTTAATATATGGAGAGCTATGAGGACTGTATTATACTATATGGAGGACTATGGGGAGTGTATTATACTATGTGGAGAACTATAAGGAGTGTATTATACTATATGGAGGACTGAGCAGTGTATTTTAATATATGGAGGGCTATAAGGAGTGTATTATTATATGGAGGACTGAGGAGTGTATTATACTATATGGAGGCCTATAGGTCACATTATATTATATGAAGGACTATGGGGTGTGCACTGTATATGTGCTGCTGATAACATGATACTGTATGGGGACAGATTGATCCATTAGTGATTGTTCTGTCCCCATCATTCTTTCTCAGAGGGTGGAAAGAGGCCGGGAAACAAGTGTTGAACGACTTCAATATTGTCGATCACACTCATTCAGCGGCCTGAACTCAGCGCATGTAGCTACAACCGAAATGCTTCTGTGTGATGTGCAATATGTTAGCATTTGGGGCCCAATTTTAAACTTTGCATAGGGCCCCAGTTTGCCTAAAACCGGCCCTGCTCATACACATGACACGAAGCAGCATCACAGATCACAATCTCTGCCAGTGCCTCCTATATAAGATTCACACATATCACACTCTTATATGGCCTAATATGTCATATGAGGCCTGTATACTGACTGTACAGACCGCACTATCATCCTCCTGTATGCTGTACATAGGCAGAGAGTGCGGTCTGTACAGTATCTAAGAGGCCAATACTCTGTATGTCTTATAGGGGGCCTAATAGGAGGGTGACACTCTGAATGTCTTTTAGGGGGCCTAATAGGATGTCAACACTCTGTATGTCTTATAGGGGACCTAATAGTAGGCCAACAGTCTGTAGGTCTTATAGGAGGCCTAATAGGAGGCCGAAACTCTGTATGTCTTATAGGGGGCCTAATAGGAGGGTGACACTCTGAATGTCTTTTAGGGGGCCTAATAGCAGGTCGACACTCTGTATGTCTTATAGGGGACCTAATAGTAGCCCGACAGTCTGTATGTCTTATAGGAGGCCTAATAGGAGGCCGAAACTCTGTATGTCTTATAGGGGGCCTAATAGGAGGGTGACACTCTGAATGTCTTTTAGGGGGCCTAATAGGAGGCCGACACTCTGTATGTCTTATAGGGGGCCTAGTAGTAGGCCGACAGTCTGGATGACTCATAGAAGGCCTAATAAGAAGCTGACAGTCTGTATGTCTTATAGGAGGCCTAATAGGAGACCAACAGTCTGTATGTCTCATAGGAGGCTTAATAGGAGGCCGATAGACTGTATGTCATATACGAGGCCAATATGCCATACATACCGCAATATCGGCATCCTATATAATGTACATACCACACTCTCAGCCTCTTATAGAAAGAATCTGTTATAGGAGGCTGAGAGTGCGGTCTGCATGATATATAGGAGGCTGAGAGTGCGGTCTGTACAATATATAGGCGGCTGAGTGAGGTCTGTACGATATATAGGAGGCTGAGAGTGCGGTCTGTACGATATATAGGAGGCTGAGAGTGCGGTCTGTACGATATATAGGAGGCTGAGAGTGCGGTCTGTATGATATATAGGAGGCTGAGAGTGCGATCTGTACAATATATAGGAGACTGAGAGTGCGGTCTGTACGATATATAGGAGGCTGAGAGTGCTGTCTGTACGATATATAGGAGGCTGAGAGTGCGGTCTGTACGATATATAGGAGGCTGAGAGTGCGGTCTGTATGATATATAGGAGGCTGAGAGTGCGGTCTGTACGATATATAGGAGGCTGAGAGTGCGGTCTGTACGATATATAGGAGACTGAGAGTGCGACCTGTACAATATATAGGAGACTGAGAGTGCGGTCTATACGATATATAGGAGGCTGAGAGTGCTCTCTGTACGATATATAGGAGGCTGAGAGTGCGGTCTGTATGATATATAGGAGGCTGAGAGTGCGGTCTGTACGATATATAGGAGGCTGAGAGTGCGGTCTGTACGATATATAGGAGGCTGAGAGTGCGGTCTGTACGATATATAGGAGGCTGAGAGTGCGGTCTGTACGATATATAGGAGGCTGAGAGTGCGGTCTGTACGATATATAGGAGGCTGAGAGTGCGGTCTGTACTATATATAGGAGGCTGAGAGTGCGGTCTGTATGATATATAGGAGGCTGAGAGTGCGGTCTGTATGATATATAGGAAGCTGAGAGTGCGGTCTGTACGATATATAGGAGACTGAGAGTGCGATCTGTACAATATATAGGAGACTGAGAGTGCGGTCTGTACGATATATAGGAGGCTGAGAGTGCGGTCTGTACGATATATAGGAGACTGAGAGTGCGACCTGTACAATATATAGGAGACTGAGAGTGCGGTCTATACGATATATAGGAGGCTGAGAGTGCTCTCTGTACGATATATAGGAGGCTGAGAGTGCGGTCTGTACGATATATAGCAGGCTGAGAGTGCGGTCTGTATGATATATAGGAGGCTGAGAGTGCGGTCTGTACGATATATAGGAGGCTGAGAGTGCGGTCTGTACGATATATAGGAGACTGAGAGTGCGACCTGTACAATATATAGGAGACTGAGAGTGCGGTCTATACGATATATAGGAGGCTGAGAGTGCTCTCTGTACGATATATAGGAGGCTGAGAGTGCGGTCTGTACGATATATAGCAGGCTGAGAGTGCGGTCTGTATGATATATAGGAGGCTGAGAGTGCGGTCTGTACGATATATAGGAGGCTGAGAGTGTGGTCTGTACGATATATAGGAGGCTGAGAGTGCGGTCTGTACGATATATAGGAGGCTGAGAGTGCGGTCTGTACGATATATAGGAGGCTGAGAGTGCGGTCTGTACGATATATATAGGAGGCTGAGAGTGTGGTCTGTACGATATATAGGAGGCTGAGAGTATGGTCTGTATGATATATAGGAGGCTGAGAGTGTGGTCTGTACGATATATAGGAGGCTGAGATTGTGGTCTGTATGATATATAGGAGGCTGAGAGTGCGGTCTGTACGATATATAGAAGGCTGAGAGTGCGGTCTGTACGATATATAGGAGGCTGAGAGTGCGGTCTGTACGATATATAGGAGGCTGAGAGTGCGGTCTGTACGATATATATAGGAGGCTGAGAGTGCGGTCTGTACGATATATAGGAAGCTGAGAGTGCGGTCTGTACGATATATAGGAGGCTGAGAGTGCGGTCTGTACGATATATAGAAGGCTGAGAGTGCGGTCTGTACGATATATAGGAGGCTGAGAGTGCGGTCTGTACGATATATAGGAGGCTGAGATTGCGGTCTGTACGATATATAGGAGGCTGAGAGTGCGGTCTGTACGATATATATAGGAGGCTGAGAGTGGGTCTGTACGATATATAGGAGGCTGAGAGTGTGGTCTGTACGATATATAGGAGGCTGAGAGTGCGGTCTGTACGATATATAGGAGGCTGAGAGTGCGGTCTGTACGATATATAGGAGGCTGAGAGTGCGGTCTGTACGGTATACGATATATAGGAGGCTGAGAGTGCGGTCTGTACGATATATAGGAGGCTGAGAGTGAGGTCTGTACGATATATATAGGAGGCTGAGAGTGTGGTCTGTACGATATATAGGAGGCTGAGAGTGTGGTCTGTACGATATATAGGAGGCTGAGAGTACAGTCTGTACGATATATAGGAGGCTGAGAGTACAGTCTGTACGATATATAGGAGGCTGAGAGTGCGGTCTGTACGATATATATAGGAGGCTGAGAGTGCGGTCTGTACGATATATAGGAAGCTGAGAGTGCGGTCTGTACGATATATAGAAGGCTGAGAGTGCAGTCTGTACGATATATAGGAGGCTGAGAGTGCGGACTGTACGATATATAGGAGGCTGAGAGTGCGGTCTGTACGATATATAGGAGGCTGAGAGTGCGGTCTGTACGATATATATAGGAGGCTGAGAGTGGGTCTGTACGATATATAGGAGGCTGAGAGTGCGGCCTGTACGATATATAGGAGGCTGAGAGTGCGGCCTGTACGATATATAGGAGGCTGAGAGTGCGGCCTGTACGATATATAGGAGGCTGAGAGTGCGGTCTGTACGATATATAGGAGGCTGAGAGTGCGGTCTGTACGATATATAGGAGGCTGAGAGTGTGGTCTGTACGATATATAGGAGGCTGAGAGTACGGTCTGTACGATATATAGGAGGCTGAGAGTACGGTCTGTACGATATATAGGAGGCTGAGAGTGCGGCCTGTATGATATATAGGAGGCTGAGAGTGCGGTCTGTACGATATATAGGAGGCTGAGAGTACGGTCTGTACGATATATAGGAGGCTGAGAGTGCGGCCTGTATGATATATAGGAGGCTGAGAGTGCGGTCTGTACGATATATAGGAGGCTGAGAGTGCGGCCTGTATGATATATAGGAGGCTGAGAGTGCGGTCTGTACGATATATAGGAGGCTGAGAGTGCGGTCTGTACGATATATAGGAGGCTGAGAGTACGGTCTGTACGATATATAGGAGGCTGAGAGTACGGTCTGTACGATATATAGGAGGCTGAGAGTGCGGCCTGTATGATATATAGGAGGCTGAGAGTGCGGTCTGTACGATATATAGGAGGCTGAGAGTGCGGTCTGTACGATATATAGGAGTATAGGAGGCTGAGAGTACGGTCTGTACGATATATAGGAGGCTGAGAGTACGGTCTGTACGATATATAGGAGGCTGAGAGTGCGGCCTGTATGATATATAGGAGGCTGAGAGTGCGGTCTGTACGATATATATAGGAGGCTGAGAGTGTGGTCTGTACGATATATAGGAGGCTGAGAGTACGGTCTGTACGATATATAGGAGGCTGAGAGTATGGTCTGTACGATATATAGGAGGCTGAGAGTGCGGCCTGTACGATATATAGGAGGCTGAGAGTGCGGTCTGTACGATATATAGGAGGCTGAGAGTGCGGTCTGTACGATATATAGGAGGCTGAGAGTACGGTCTGTACGATATATAGGAGGCTGAGAGTACGGTCTGTACGATATATAGGAGGCTGAGAGTGCGGCCTGTATGATATATAGGAGGCTGAGAGTGCGGTCTGTATGATATATAGGAGGCTGAGAGTGCGGTCTGTACGATATATATAGGAGGCTGAGAGTGTGGTCTGTACGATATATAGGAGGCTGAGAGTGCGGTGTGTACGATATATAGGAGGTTGAGAGTACGGTCTGTACGATATATAGGAGGCTGAGAGTACGGTCTGTACGATATATAGGAGGCTGAGAGTGCGGTCTGTATGATATATAGGAGGCTGAGAGTGCGGTCTGTACGATATATATAGGAGGCTGAGAGTGCGGTCTGTACGATATATATAGGAGGCTGAGAGTGCGGTGTGTACGATATATAGGAGGCTGAGAGTACGGTCTGTACGATATATAGGAGGCTGAGAGTACGGTCTGTACGATATATAGGAGGCTGAGAGTGCGGTCTGTATGATATATAGGAGGCTGAGAGTGCGGTCTGTACGATATATATAGGAGGCTGAGAGTGTGGTCTGTACGATATATAGGAGGCTGAGAGTGCGGTGTGTACGATATATAGGAGGTTGAGCGCGTTCTCTTTTGCACACTGTACAGCTTGCTAAAAGGCACATGTTTTAGTGGGAGAGGCCAAAAAATGAACATGTAATAAAACCGTTTATGGTACCCATAGGGTGGGCCCCTGGAGTCAATTCCCCTGGTGGGCCCTAGGCACCCCAGTCTGACCCTGATAAGGTCCCATGGATTGAGGTGTATTTGACTTCCCTTATGGCCTGGAGGAATGCCAAGGGTGAGGGCTGAGTTTGGAGCAAGTATTTTTGGGCCAAACTGCATCTGACAGGGAATTCCATCAGATATCAAAATTATATCAATTAGATATCATTTTCCAATATCTCACACAGTCATTGAAGTTCAACTGTCTCCTGTACCAACCTATTCCTAGGATTTAACCTTTAATGATGAAATTTCGATTCTATGTGATATAGAATAAGACATACATCACACATCCAAAACTTAATCATTAACTTATTGTCAAAGGTGTGTCAGTTGCGACAGACAGTCATTTTGGATCCGGCTGCAGAAGGTCTTTGCACATGGCTTTGCAAGCACCTTCTTGATTTTCATCTCTGTAATGGAGTGATAGCCTTCTCCCTTTAGAACCTAGCACCAACCTCCACCTTCTGCTGCTTACTGACACACCTTTGCTGGATGTTTAAATACCCTGAGTTCCTTCAGCAAGGCCCTGGGATTAGGTTCCTGCTCGGCGATAGGTGCGGAACCTATTTAGGGACGTTAGGGTAGACAGGGAGTTGTCAGATCTGCCTAGAGGTCTTCACTCCCCCTTTCCTAGTGTTTGTTCTTCCCCACCCTCGTCCCGTTGTTGTTCACCTAGCTTCTTCCTGACCCAGCGTGACATTAACACTAGCCGTACACATTTATAGGAAGAAAAAAAGAACTGACACTTGTTTTTTTTTGTTTAATTTTTGTGTGGGGGTTTTTTTTTGGTTTGGGATTTTTTTTTTCTTTTTCTAGGTTCATGGATCCTGTTTCTGTGCTGGCAGAGCAGCTGCGGAGCTTATTACTGGGAGTGACTGACCTTTGATCTGAGGATCAGCAGCAATGGCAGCGACTGCAGACTCCTATTCTGGGGGACTCTGTGGGTAGACCGGTCCAGCTTGAACCCAAAATTGACCTCCTGGACAGATTTTCAGGAGGTAGGGACACGTTTTTTGTATTCAAAAAAGCTTGTAAATTGTATTATAAACTTTGTCCTTACTCCTCTGGAGATGAGCGACGAGTGGGAATTGTGATTTCACTGTTGCAAGGGGATCCTCAGTCCTGGGCTTTTTCTTTGCCAGAGGGCTCTATTTGTCTCTAGTTGGTAGAGGTTATTTTCGGGGATTTAGTCCTTATCTATGATGACCCTGACCACATTTTCTTGGCTGAATCCAGGCTGCATCGCCTTCAGCAGGGAAATCATTTAGTGGAGACTTAGGGCCCCATCACCCACAGCAAGATCGCTAGCGAGATCGCTGATTTTGTGACGCATCAGCGATCTCACCAGCGAAATCGCTGTGTGTGACGGGGATCAGCGACTGGCCCCCCTGCCGGGTATCGCTGATCGTGCACAATTGTCCTGGGCCATTTTTTGATCGTTGGTCTCCTGCTGGCCAGCAGGCATCGCTGCGTGTGGCAGCGAGAGACCAGCGATCAGCGACGCTGGACGCTAGTTTCCAACGTAAACATGACACTGGTTTCCAACGTAAACATCGGGTAACTAAGAGCCGCGCGGCTCTTAGTTACCCGATGTTTACGTTGGAAACCAGCGTGCATGCTGGTATCTAGGGTAAACAGCAGGTATCCAAGAGCCGCGCGCTCGCTGGTCCTGATCGCTGGAGGGGCTGTCTATGTGACAGCTCACCAGCGATCAGCCTAATGATGTCCCAGCGATCCCATCCATGTCGGATCGCTGGTGGGATCGCTGGGACATCGTTATGTGTAACGGGGCCTTTATAGCTCTGAATTCCACAGGTGGGCAACCAATAAGAAATGGAATGACCTGGCTCTTAGAAGACAATTTTGTCAAGGCCTTACAGAAAGGTTGAAAGATGCTTTAGCAGTGTACGAAATGCCAGATTCCTTGGAGGCAGCCATGTCATTGGCTATATGTGTGGATAGACGCCTGCGGGATAGATGTGTAAGACCACCTTCTCCTGAGCCATCTTTCTGGGACAATACCTCTATACCGGGGGACGGTCTGGGAATAAACCAGTACTTGTGCAGTTAGAGGAACCCATGCAGTTAGGAGGTGTTTCTGCATCATATGTCTCACCTGAGATTTGCTAGAAAAAAGGCGTGTGCTTCTTTTGTGGGAGAAAGGAACATTTTATTGGGGCCTGTCCCTTGATTCCTAAGCAAAAATAGACTAGATTAACCCTTGGGAGTCTGGAGTTGGATAATCAAGGGGGTATGCCCGTCGTCAACCTGTAATTCTCAGTTTGTTCTGACAGCAGTGGTGGTGTTGGAGGGCAGAACTGAGAGAATTTTTGTGTTTGTAGACAGTGAAGCCCACTCAAATAAGGCAGCACTCTGTAGCGCTATAGCAATTTATGTGCTAAGCATTCTCAATTCTTCATATTTCCTGTGCAGTAATGCAATTCAATTTTCATATTTCATGTTTGCATGCTATAGCGCGACAGAGTGCTGCCTTATTTGTTTGATTGCATTTGAGTTGGCTGCTCTAGGTAAGCACTAGAGTTGAGCGAAACGGGTCGAAAAAATTCAAAAGTCGACGACTTTTGGCAAAGTCGGGTTTCATGAAACGAAACCCGACCCTAGGATGAGGTCGGCCACGAGGTCGGCAACTTACGCGCCAAAGTCGCGTTTCAAAAGTTTGTTTTGCGCTCTTTTTCAGCCAATCAGGATCCACGGACACTGTGGGCAACGTGATGACATAGGCACGGGTCACCACCATCTTTCAGAAGGGCATGCAAGTGATTGGCTTGCTTTGGTGGGCGTCACAGGGGGTATAAAAGGGCGTGCACGCCGACCGCCATCTTACTTCTGCCGATCTTAGTATAGGGAGAGGTTGCTGCTGATTCTGTATGGAAAGCGTTAGGCAGGGAAGAAGACAAAAAAACTGCTTCTGCTGCTAGCGATTTGGCCTGCACAACACACAAGTCACTGTGTGTGCAGTGCAAGGGGAGGCTATATTGTGGTGTATCAGTGGTGTTGGTTGTTGGGCTGCCTTCTAAGGCTTCCTGACACGCTGGCATTGCTGTTTACCCACTGCTCCGCAAACTGCTTTTTTAAAAGCAATCCAATCTCCCTTATCCTCTCGTCACTTTGGTCACAGGCAGCTGTGCCATCGAGCGTGTCACATAGCGCTCAGATATCAGTGGGACGCACACAATCCACAAGTGTCCACTGTCCACAAGTGTACGCAGAGATTCAAAATCTCCATTATCCTCTCGTCACTTTGGTCACAGGCAGCTGTGCCATCGAGCGTGTCACATAGCGCTCAGATATCAGTGGGCCGCACACAATCCACAAGTGTCCACTGTCCACAAGTGTGTGCAGAAATTCTAAAACTCCCCTGTCCTATAGACACCTTGTACCTTGTTTTACATTACTATATAGTTTGTTGGATTTTGTCTACATTTCTACCAAAAATGAGGAAGGCTGGTGGAAGAGGCCGTGGAATTGGGCGGGGGTTGGCAGCTGGTAATGATGGTGTTGGTGGTGGATCTGATGGTAGTGGCAAGAGCAAAATAGGACCAAATGCAGGAGGTGCTGACCCTGCGTCATCGTCTGTCTACATAAGGCCTCGAACGCTTAGTTTTCTAGGAGTTGGCAAACCGCTTTTAAAGGCAGAGCATCAGGAAAAAGTTTTGTCTTACATTGCTGACTCAGCCTCCAGCTCTATCGCCTCCTCTTCTGAAGTTGTAAAAAGTAAAAGCACTGAGTCGTCATTGGAGGCTCATGTTCATGAACCACACCTTTCCTTGTGTCCTTCACCCCAACCAAGATTGAAGGATGACGCAGGCCATACTACTGATTACTCCATGGAGCTGTTTTCACATACCATGCCTGGATTATCAAGTCAAATGGTGAATTACCCAGGCCAAGATGAATCTGACATGGAGTGCACTGATGCACAGCCGCTGATGGATGATTCTGCTGGTACATTCACTCAGAGCACTACATTGTCCTCGCAGTGTACAGAGCCAGATTTTGACCCTGATGAGACTCAGGTGCCCCTTCCCGCACACTATACCACCATACACGGTGACACAGAGAAAGGTGCACATGACATAGAAGAGGAGGTGATGGATGACCCAGTTGTTGACCCAGATTGGCATCCATTGGGGGAAGAGGGTGCTGCTTCCAATAGCTCAGATGAGGAGCATCCACAGCAGACATCGACATCGCAACAGCTGTTATCTGGCAGGCCCGGAGCACTCCAAAGACAGGTTCCAAACATCAAAAGAGTTGCTGGACAGCTTGTCCAGAGGGTCAAAAGATCACAGCGTGCTAGGCCGCAAAATGTCTGCCAAAGTAGGAAGAGTGCAGTGTGGCACTTTTTTGAACAAAATCCTCATGATCAGGCCAAGGTTATCTGTAAGAAGTGCGCAAAGACCTTTAGCCGAGGGAAAAATCTGAAAAATTTGAATACCAGTTGCATGCTTAGACATTTAACCAGCATGCACTTGCAAGCGTGGACACAACACCAAACCTCAAGTGCCACATGTGCAACTGATCACAAGTTCACAACGAAGGTAGTCAGCAACGCTACATTGTTTCCCCCACTGTAAGCCCACCGGTTAGCACAGCAGCAAATGTTGAGGTGTCGTTGCAAGGCCACAGCAGTCAGGGAATCCCACTGTTATATCAACGAAAGACAGATTCTAGGCCATCAGAAAGAACACCAACTCCATCACCATCATCAACCCTCTCTCAGTCCGCCCTGTCCACCGCTACTTCCACCATATGCAGCTCTCAAGTCCAGCTCACCCTCCCAGACACTATGAGTAGGTCAAGAAAGTACTCAGTCTCTCATCCGCATACACTGGGTTTGAACGCCCACATTGCCAAACTAATCTCGTTTGAGATGATGCCCTTTCGGTTGGTGGAAAGCACAGCTTTCCGCGAACTCATGGCCTATGCAGTACCACGCTATGACCTACCCAGTCGCCACTTCTTCTCTCACAAAGCCATCCCAGCCCTCCACCATCATGTGAAAGACCGCATTGTCCATGCACTCAAGCAGTCAGTGAGCGGAAAGGTGCACCTCACAACTGATGCATGGTCCAGTCGGCATGGCCAGGGCCGTTAGGTGTCCATCACTGCGCACTGGGTTAATGTGGTGGATGCAGGGTCCACAGGGGACAGCGGTGGTGGGACAGTGCTGCCTAGCCCACGGTCTAG
Organism: Dendrobates tinctorius; assembly: GCF_039654945.1. NCBI lineage: Eukaryota > Metazoa > Chordata > Amphibia > Anura > Dendrobatidae > Dendrobates > Dendrobates tinctorius. Next base: position 18,215,701 of record NW_027361743.1, on the reverse strand, counting down.
GAAACAGTTGGCTGTAGGTGTTCGACCCTCCTCCTCCTCCTCCAGAAGCGACAGCTCGTCCACAGAGCGCAGTCGTACGAGCACTCCATCTGCAGCTGCCACTGTTGCAGACGATGTGTCCCCCTATCGAGCAGCTAGTGGAAAGCGTCAGCAGGCTGTGTTGCAGATGATGTGTTTGGGCGACAGACACACCGCCGAGGTGCTGGCCGAGTACTTGAAGCGACAAACTGAGTCATGGCTTGGCAGTGTACATCTTGAGGCAGGCAAGGTAGTTAGTGATAACGGCCGTAATTTTGTGGCAGCCATAGCCGTTTCAAAACTCAGCCACATACCTTGCTTGGCTCACACCTTGAACCTGGTGGTGCAGTGCTTCCTCAAAAATTATCCGGAGTTAACAGCCCTGCTCCAGAAGGTGCGAAGACTGTGCGCGCACATCCGCCGGTCGCCTGTACACTCCGTTCGTATGCAGAAGCTGCAGCGATTGCTCCACCTTCCCAACCACCGCCTCATTATCGACTTATTAGGGGCTTCAGGAGTTCCTGAGGAGGAACGTTTTGCTTTGTCGCTCTCCTCAGTGTGGTGAGGGTTTCAGAGTAATTTGAAGGTCATGGGAGACAGGTACAAACGTATGGCTGACAGGAAACTCTTGTCAGGTCCGGACCTAGGTATGAATGACTTTGTGTGGTTGTCTACCAGCAATATCAAGTTGAAGATCCCTTCCTGGAAACTGGGAACTAGGTTTATTGGCCCCTATAAAATAACTGTCCGTCATTAACGGGGAGCTTTTCGTCTTGAATTACCCCAGGCTCTTAAAATCCATAATGTGTTCCACAGGTCCCTGCTCAAGAAGTATGTTGAACCTTTTGAGTCCTCTACCCTGCTGCCACCCCCAATCACTGTTGATGGTAATTTGGAGTTACAGGTTTTGAGGATTGTTGATTCTCGCCTTCAGAATTGTTCCCTGCAGTACTTGATGCACTGGAGAGGTTATGGTCTACAAGAGATGATGAGAGTTTCAGCATCAGAGGTGAATACCCCTATGCTGATTCATTTGCTCCATGCCTCTCATCCAGAGAAATCAGGTCCTGAGTGTCCGGAAGCCATTCGTAGAAGTGGGGTTACTGTCATGGCTGTGCTATGTGCGACCGACAGTCATTTTGGATCCAGCTGTAGAAGGTCTTTACTCTTTACGCTTGGCAGACACTACTGCCCTTTTTTGCTGTTTGTTCTTGAATTTTTGGAGGATTTTTTTATTCCTCTTTTTGTGGCTTTGCTTTTAATCTCATATTAAAAGACCAATACTATAGGTTATGCCACTGTGTATACGTCCTGTGAAATAGACCCGTGTGAACCAGGCTTTACTGAAAATGAACCAGTTTCAGTACCATTTGTAGGGTTAAGGAAGGTTGGTGTCTCCCTGTTGAAATGACTGGGACTTATATTATAATATTGCACTACACAATGCTCCTACAAGTGACTAGGACCACTGGGCATTTTTAGAGGTCACAATGTAGAATTGATAGATGGTGACTCCTGAAGAATCTTTATTTTTAGGTTTTTTTTTCCACAGTTGTCCTTCCTCAAGCTTTAGTACTCTAATTTAAGGAATTAAAGACATATTGCTAAGGGCAATTGCTATCCAGGCTGTCTACCCGTGAGCAGATTAAGGTAATTGTAGACTTAAATCTCTTAGCCAGAGCCCCAGGCTCTTCCCTTCTATGAAGCTGAAAATCGACGTTCATAAGGCGTGTTAAAGAACCAGCAGCTAATTTACTGTGACAATAGGTTTTAGTAAATAAGGCAAAGAAAACTGCACCTTGGTAAATCCTGAAAAGTCTGAGCCATGCATGGGCCTGAGATGAGGTGTGACAGATTAGCCTATGTCATTGCAGACAACACCAAGGCCTTAATTGCAGGACCCCAGTGACAAGCGGCTACTTGTAGGAGCTCTTATAAGGAAATAGCCATGCAATGTAAAGTCCTAAAGAATGGATGATTTATCTGCAGTCTGTGATTAACCCCAGCCTAGCAAGGTTGCTGTTGACAGCAGATAGATTAGATCCTGATAGCCCTTGCAGCAATGTGAGTGGCACAGGCTGACCTCTATAGACTGACATGTCTCTGCCCTCTGTAGTCTGCCACCGAACACTTAGGTAAACAGTAGGATAAATGATTCCTTCCAGTGGTTTTTACACCTCCTCGATGTTAACACTTTCGTGACTCCATTTCTCAGCTGTCGCTTGGACGTTTCACCTTAGCTGACTCCTTCCTAGCATCTGCTAATCTTTCAGGTTTCGCAATATTGTCTTTTTTTGTTTCAGACCATTCCACTGTGGTGTTTTTTTTTATACAGACAGTATCGTACTTGCCAACATTTGAGAAAATTTCCAGTGTAAATATTGGGCTCATAATGTGCAATGTTCTCCTTCTTACACATCTGAAGGACATGGCCATTAATTTACTCAGAGATGGTTTATCATTATGGACAACGTACAAACAGCTTTAGATTTTAACTAAGGAATATCATTAGTAGCAACTTTGAAAAATATGATCTGTGTATACCTGCCTACAGAGATCATATAGAATTAATCGAAACAGTGGAGGAATGTCCCATTAAACGGGCCAATTCAGGCCGATAAACAACAGCCATTGATCAACAGTCGTATGTCAGCTTGCCTAAACAGGCCAGTAGACATACTATGAGCGAAGAATGATCATTAATACCATCATTCTGTGCCCAACAGCACATCTCCTGTTTACACAGAATGACTGCTGCCCATAAAGAACATTTTTATGCAAACGTAAAACTCATCTCACCCGACGATCGGTAACGGACATTCCTACGAACACTCTTTTGTCAATTACTGGCTTTTCTAAATTGACCATACATTTGCAAATATGTACTGGTTATCTTGTAAAGCTTCATGGAAAAATTATGGCAGTGTTGCCAATCCTTTCCGGCCTGGTGAAATAAAATTCACCACAGGGTACCCCAACCAAATAATTTTATGAACACCCAAACAAACAATGCACAACACCTATCAATCGCCATTAGCATGCTACACTGTGCCTATATGTATGTATATATATATATATATATATATATATATTGTATATATATAATATATATATATACACACACACACACTGCTCAAAAAAAATGCCACATCCTAGATATCACAAAATGAAATATTCCAGTTGCAAATAAACAATAAAATTAACAATAAAACAATAAAATATAAAAATTATCAATGTAAATTAAAATTAATATCCCATGGAGGTCTGGATTTGGAATGATACCCTAAATCAAAGTGGAAAATCAAATTACAGGTTGATGCAACTTCAGTGGAAAGTCCTCAAGACAAGGAAATGATGCTCAGTAGTGTGTGTGGCATCCACGTGCCTGTATCACCTCCCTACATTGCCTGGGCATGGTACTGATGAGGCGGCGGATGTTCTCCTGAGGGATCTCCTCCGACACCTGGATTAAAGTATCAGTCAACTCCTGGACAGTCTGTGGTGCAATTTGGCATTGGTGGATGGAAGGAGACATGATAACTCAGATGTGCTCGACTGGATTCAGGTCTGGGGAACAAACAGGCCAATCCATAGGATCAATGCCTTCATCATGCAGGAACAGCTGGCACACTTCAGCCACATGAGGCCTATAATTGTTATGCATCAGAAGGAACCCAGGGCCCACTGCACTTGGGTCGCCCTCCCAGGGCTGTGGGGTACTCGGTACCGGGCTGGTCTCTCAGAGGGGAATGTCACAGCAGCGGTGACCCGGTCTGTGGCCCTGGGCGGCCATATAAAAGGGGTAGAGTGGTGGAATAAAGTTTGAGTGATTCGTGACGCCACCTGTGGTATTCGGCAATGAAGATGTTAAGCCGACGCTGCAGACAGATCCTCTGGGACAGATGGTGTGGTGCAGCAGTGATGGTGTAGCCCTCCACAGGCAGGGCTGTAGTCCCAGGGCAGTGTAGATCGGTGTTGGGGAAGAGGGTGCAGTGTCTGGCACAGAGATGTAGCAGTGCTGGAGAAGTTGCAGAAAGAAGGCAAGGACACAGCGGAAAGTAGTTTCTTTACCTTTACTTTGTAAGTGCAGTCCAGGGTCCAGATTACAGATGGCACAGAAGCTGATTAGCCTGGAAGCAACTCAGGAATCTCTCTATGCAGATAGGTTATGTAGTCTCCTTCCTAGCGCTTACTTGAGGTACATGCAGTACTGTGTTACACTGAAGTTCCTCCTTCTTGTTCCCTCTCAGATCTACCTCATATGGCAGACAGCTGTAGCCTTCTATCTCTTCTCTTGGCTCACCCGTTGCTGTTGTGCCTCCGAGTCTTAGGTGGGAATAGAGCATTTACAGCTTCCTATTCCTTTGGTTTCTGTTGCAGGACCTTCAGTATCCATACAACCGTGGAGACCAGGCTACAGATGATGCGCTCCAGCTGGGAACAAGTTCTCAGCTCTGCTCAGTCCCCCAGCTTCTCTCTCCACGTCTACACACTTCGGCCTCCTCACACTAACTCACTAAATTCCCCTCCTGGCCCCCAGAGAGAACTCCTCCCCCAATTCTGGTTCAGAGCTCCCTCTGCTGGCCCAAAGTGGGAACTGTGTTGCATGTTATGGTTAACTGCTAGAGAGACCCTTCATTGCTTCCAAGCCTGACATCACCCTCCCTGGAGGAAGGCAATGCCACTGTGGCGACCATACTCCTGGGGGCGCCACATTCCCCCCTAGTGCAATTTAGTACTCCTGGACTGATAAAAAAAAACATATGAACATATAAACAAATGAACAATTATAAATGTACAAGATTTAAAAAAAAAAATGAAAAATACAAAAGCCAAAAGCTCCAAAAATAGTCTTGTGATGATTAGTCCATGCGTCAATGTCCATGGTCCATTCCTGGGAAAATGGTGAACTATGTACAAAAGAAGTTTTTGACCACACCTAGTCCTGTGGCCCAATTGTCCATCAAAACAAACTGGAAAATTCAAAAAGGGGATTTATTAGAGAGTCTCTGTAGGCACAAAACTTAAACTTTACATACAGTTGTGGCCAAAAGTATTGACTCCCCTACAATTCTGTCAGATAATACTCAGTTTCTTCCTGAAAATGATTGCAAACACAAATTCTTTGGTATTATTATCGTCATTAAATTTGTCTTAAATGAAAAAAACACAAAAAGAATTGTCCTAAAGCCAAATTGGATATAATTCCACACCAAACATAAAAAAGAGGGTGGACAAAAGTATTGGCACTGTTCAAAAAATCATGTGATGCTTCTCTAATTTGTGTAATTAACAGCACCTGTAACTTACCTGTGGCACCTAACAGGTGTTGGCAATAACTAAATCACGCTTGCAGCCAGTTGACATGGATTAAAGTTGACTCAACCTCTGTCCTGTGTCCTTGTGTGTACCACAACTGTATATGCATACAATTTAACATTTACATGAACTAATTTATACACGATATCTGAGGGGTGGAATACCTAGGGTACTATGGACAGACCTACGTAGCACTGGTGTTGTTGGGGATCTCACTGGTTGTCTGGTGCTAACCACTGGGATACTGTGTACTGTACTGGCTACAGTACTGGTGGTTCTGCGTAGCACAGGGATACTAGATTTCCTAGGACCACTTCTACTCACTGTGGGTAAACTGGTTAGTAGCTGTCTGCAAACTCTTAGACTCACCATGGGCATGACAGATTCACCACTGGCAAGGCGAGGATTCTCTGGCTCCACTGCTGGTGTGGCATCTGCTACCTGAACTTCCTGATTTTCAGAGTTCTCTTGAGTCACTTCTTCTCGTACTACCAGTTGGGGAAAGGTCAAAACTGGCACCACTATGGCATTATTTGCTCGAGTCCAATTTGCAGGGAATTCTCCAAGTACAGTGCTGACCTTTTCTTCTTCCTCTATTGGTTGGATGTTGTTTTGCTCTTCCATTCTTTCTTTTAACTGGTCAGGGCACAATTTCAAATGATCCCTTGATACTGCTGCTGAGGTTTCTCCCCCATCCTTACTGATAAGGCACACCTTGGTGTTATGGAAGTTTGGTGGTAAGATGGTGTAGGGTTCAGCTTCCCATTGGTCATCCAATTTATGCATACTTCTTTTCCTCTTTAGGACTTGTTCTCCTGGTGACAAGGGAACTGCAGGTGCATGTTGATTGTAGTTCTTTTCCTGTTTTTGTCTCGCCTGAGCTAGACTCTTTTCTATACACTCTTGTACTCTACGGTACTGTTGCTGCCGCTCCGTATTCCAGTCAGCATCTGGTGATGTTACCTCAGGTGTAAGGACTCCCATATCCAAATCAATAGGCAACTTGCCAGGGCTCGCTCCCATTAGGTAGGCTGGAGTGCAGTTGGTGGAATTCACAGGAATGTGGTTGTAGAGGTATACCAGATCTGGCAACTTTTCTGGCCACAGATTCATCTCTTCCAAAGGCAAGGTCTTCAGTAGGTCGATCACCACCTGGTTCATCTTTTCACACATGCCATTGGTCTGTGGATGGTACAGTGTTGTCCTGATCTTCTTGCAACCGTACAAGTTACAGAATTCCTGGAACACTTCCGCTTCAAAGACTGGACCTTGATCTGTAAGCACTCGCTCTGGATATCCGTGTGGTCTACAAAAGTGCTGTGGGAATGCTCTGGCTGCTGTTCTGGCTGTTTGATCCTTGACAGGCACGATTACCTGGAATCTCGAGTAGTGGTCAACGATGGTAAGAGCATAAATGTAGCCTGAACGGCTTGGGACCAGCTTCACATGGTCCAGGGCGACCAACTCGAGTGGCTGTTTGGTTACTATTGGCTGCAAAGGAGCTCGCTGGCTGTTACGGTCCTTTCTGCGCAGGTTACATTGTCCACACTCCCGGCACCAATTTTTAATGGCTTTCCTCATACCAGCCCAGTAGAATCTCTCTCGGAGCAAGGCCTCCAACTTCTTCCATCCGAAGTGTCCAGCTCCTTTGTGGTATGCTTCCAAGACCATTGATGCTTCCCTCTTTGGGACTATCACTTGCCAAACCAACTCATGAGTGCGGGCATTGATACTCCTCCGACACAGCTTTCCTTTATAGATGAACAGCCGGCCTCTTTCCTTCCACAACTGCTGGGTTTCTTGAGGAGCATCCGACTCTGGGCATGAGTCAGCTTGTGACAGTAACTCCTTCACCAGGCGAACTGCGGGGTCGCTATCCTGGGTTTCGAGTCAGCTTGCGACCGTAACTCCTTCACCAGGCGGACTGCGGGGTCGCTATCCTGGGTTTCTGCCCAGTCATGATGAGGCAATGGATTTAGGGTGGCCTCTTTCATGATAGACCGTCTGTTTCTCACTCCTTGAGCACGTTGGGCCGCAATTGGCCGGTGGAAGGCAGGTAACTCGTTTTCTTCAAGTGCCTCAGGGTCTTCTCCTGCATCGGGCAGATTGGACATTCTGGACAGCGCATCAGCATTGGCATTCTTGTGCCCTGCTCGGTACTTGATGATAAATTCATAGTTAGACAGCCGGGCCATCCATCGCTGCTCCAGTGCACCTAGCTTGGCAGTTTCCAAGTGAGTCAACGGATTGTTGTCCGTGAAGATGGTAAACTTGGCTGAAGCTACGTAATGATTGAATCTTTCAGTCACAGCCCAGACTATGGCGAGGAACTCCAGCTTGAAGGAACTGTAGTTGTCAGGGTTCCTTTCAGTGGGACGAAGCTTCTTGCTGGCGCAGGAGATCACTCTTTCTTTGCCATTCTGTACCTGTGACTGTACTGCTCCAAGTCCCACGTTGCTGAGAACTTCATCTCCTGTGAAAGCCATCTTCAGTTGAGTGAAGGACCTCTCTAGCTCCTCATTCCGTTCGAATGTAGGACTCTGCTTTCTGGCCTTCTTGGGCTGACCCACCAGAAGATTTTGCATTGGAGTGGTTATCTCAGTGAAGCCTTTGATGAACCTTCGGTAGTAGCCTACCAGCCCGAGGAATTGACGTACCTCATGGAGGTTGCTGGGCTTCTGCCAGTCCCGGATGACAGTGACTTTGTCAGGATCCGGTACCACACCTTCTGCACTCACTACATGACCGAGGTACTGAACCTTGGGCTTCAGGAGGTGGCATTTGGATGGCTTCACTTTCAGGCCAAAGTTGGACAAGGCTCCAAACACCTCAGCCTGGTGCTTCAGATGGTCTTCATAAGTCTTGGAGAAAACAATGACATCATCAAGGTACAACAGGACTGTCTCGAAGTTCTTGTGCCCAAGACAGCATTCCATTAGCCGTTGGAATGTCCCTGGAGCGGTGCAGAGCCCGAATGGCATGTAGTTGAACTCACAGAGACCCATTAGGGTGGTAAACGCTGTTTTCTCCTTATCTGCCTCTGCCACGGGAACCTGCCAATACCCACTAGTGAGATCTAAGGTGGAAAAATAGTTAGCAGTTTTAAGTGCAGCTAATGACTCCTCAATTCTGGGTAATGGGTAGGCATCCTTATGTGTAATGCTGTTAATTTTTCTGTAATCAACACACATTCTCATGGTACCATGCTTCTTTTTCACAAAGACTATTGGAGCTGCCCAGGGGCTACAACTGTCTCTGATCACCCCAGCCTCCTTCATTTCCCTCAACATACCTTTGGCACACTGGTATTGTGTTGGGAGTATAGGCCGGTACCTTTCTTTTATGGGTGGATGGTCTCCAGTGGGGATATGGTGTTGAACCCCTTTTGCCTTCCCAAAGTCTAGAGGGTGTTTACTGAATACCCGCTCATACTCCTGAGTCACTCGGTAAACCCCATTCTTTTGGTATGAAGGGGAAGAGTCAGTTCCCACCTGCAGTTGCTGGCACCATTCCTCCAGCTGCTTTACAGAGCCATTGTCCTCCACCTTGTCGGATGAGACCAAGGGCTCTGCCGCCTGCATTGCATTGTTACTGACAGTAAGCAGCTTAGCAACTGTGGCATACCGAGGTATTGTGGCCTCCTCCTCCCCACAATTCAAGAGGCGTACAGGTACCCTCCCTTTACGGACATCAACTACCCCTCTGGCTGTCAGGACAGTGGGCCTGCTATCAGAGTACACTGGTTCTACCATTGCCTGGTAATCTTTTCCTCTGAGGCCTATGGCTGCCCGACACCAAATCAACATTTCACATCTGGGGGGTATTGCAATGGGGAAAGAATCACTCACTCTGACGCTGCCAATTTCTCCACCAGAGAGTTCTACCTGCTGTCTTTGCATCAGGGCTCTGATCTCCTTCTGCAGGACTCGTTGTTCACTGGAACCAGCAGTCTCAGCCACCTGTTGCAACAAGACAATAACCTCGGAAAGACAATTTTCAATCACATTGGTACCAAGAGTCATCATTGGGTTACATTCTCGTTGATCAATATCCACAACTATCAGACCTTGAGATTTTAACTCTACTCGACCCACTTTAACAGTAATTTCTTAACATCCCACTTGCGGTAAAGACTGACCATTACTGGCAACTACTGTGAGTTCATCTCTTGGGCCGTGAGTAAGTTCAGAATCAGTCCAATACCGCTTGTAAAGGATATAGGGCATAGTTGTCACCTGGGAGCCAGTGTCCAGCAAAGCGTTCATGGGGATACCGTCTATCACCACTGGGAGGACCGGTCTCCCTCCAACATACTTGGCTCGCCAGTTCTTTGGGCCTTGTGGTCCTACTCCTGGGGGTTGGCCCTCTGCCCCAGGGGTTGCCCGTTTAAATAACAGAATCTTGCGATGTGGCCTGCCTTGTGGCAGTGACGACAGGTGGGACGTCCGTTCTGGTCATAGCGATCGTTGGTTCTCCCTCGGAGTGGCGGGATCCTCTTCTTCTTTAGCCACGGGACATCCTCTGGACTGGAAGTGAGCTGGATCTTCTCCTTGGAGGATACCTGCAGGGACTGCACGGTTTTAGCAAGTGCAGCCATACCCTTGGTCAACTCCTGGACCTGAAGACGCAGTTCTGCAGATGGATCTTTGTCCAGAGTCTGTGCATCAGCCTCCACAGGGATGGAAGGGAAAGATGTTGCTTCCTGGTGGTGTGTAATCGCTGGGCGCCTAGAGGGCGCTGGATGACTGACATTTGGTTCATGCAGCACCCGGATAGCCCTGTCTTTGAAATCAGCAAAGTCTAGGTCAGGGTTTTGTAGGGCTATGATGCGCAGCTGTGCTCTGTGGGTACTGGATAGGAGTCCCTCAATGAATTGCTCCTTTAACAGTCCGTCTCCATCTTTCACACTGTCTGGGTCAATCTGCTTGACGGCTCGCAGCGCCTCCTGCAGGTTAAGAGCATAGTCCCGTTTACTGTCCTGCACTTTCTGCTTACACCCAAAGAATCTCATCTTGATTTCAGCGGCAGTGCGGGTGTCAAAGGTGCTTCTTTGCTTAGCCAGGATCTTTTTAACAGTCTCCTTATCAGTGTCCTGCCAGGCTTCTACTTCTCTCTGTGCTGCACCTGTTAGCTGCCCAATAAGGATGTTCACCTTCTGACTTTCAGACAGAGGATACACTTCAAACAAACTGCACAGTCTCTCATTGAATTCACTCAGGGTATGTGACTCCCCTGAATACTGCGGTAGCCATGCTGCTCCCGGTATGTAAGGCATAGACAGCGGCATTATGGGGACCACTGCGGTGGGTGCTATTGGAGCCGCAGCCGCGTTGGGCCCTGCATCTTGTGGCGTTGAGGGGTTGGCAGGGGCATCCACCGCTGCATCGGCGCGTGCCTCCGACATTCTCTTTCTCTTCCCCCCTAGTTAACGTTAGCCAGGCCCCGGTGTTGAGCAGGCTTACCGGCGGCAGCTTTGCAGGCTGGATGATCGGGACTGCAGGCCTCTGCTCCTCCCACCTCTCGCGCGCTGTCCTCTTCCCGCGCGGCACTTCACTTCTTCGCGCTCTTCGGCTGGCTCCGCCCACGATGGCCCACCTCTTTGGGTTCCCGCGCGTGCCAAACAGCGGGATAATGGGGGCACTTTCACAAACAGTCTATAGCACACAACACAGTCTCTGGCACACAGGACCCGGGGACACCGGGCTCAGTAAATCCTGTTTGTGACGCCAAAATGGGTCACCCTCCCAGGGCTGTGGGGTACTCGGTACCGGGCCGGTCTCTCAGAGGGGAATGTCACAGCAGCGGTGACCTGGTCTGTGGCCCTGGGCGCCCATATAAAAGGGGTAGAGTGGTGGAATAAAGTTTGAGTGATTCGTGACGCCACCTGTGGTATTCGGCAATGAAGATGTTAAGCCGACGCTGCAGACAGATCCTCTGGGACAGATGGTGTGGTGCAGCAATGATGGTGTAGCCCTCCACAGGCAGGGCTGTAGTCCCAGGGCAGTGTAGATCGGTGTTGGGGAAGAGGGTGCAGTGTCTGGCACAGAGATGTAGCAGTGCTGGAGAAGTTGCAGAAAGAAGGCAAGGACACAGCGGAAAGTAGTTTCTTTACCTTTACTTTGTAAGTGCAGTCCAGGGTCCAGATTACAGATGGCACAGGAGCTGATTAGCCTGGAAGCAACTCAGGAATCTCTCTGTGCAGATAGGTTGTGTAGTCTCCCTCCTAGCGCTTACTTGAGGTACATGCAGTACTGTGTTACACTGAAGTTCCTCCTTCTTGTTCCCTCTCAGATCTACCTCATATGGCAGAAAGCTGTAGCCTTCTATCTCTTCTCTTGGCTCACCTGTTGCTGTTGTGCCTCTGAGTCTTAGGTGGGAATAGAGCATTTACAGCTTCCTATTCCTCTGGTTTCTGTTGCAGGACCTTCAGTATCCATGCAACCATGGAGACCAGGCTCCAGATCATGCGCTCCAGCTGGGAACGAGCTCTCAACTCTGCTCAGTCCCCCAGCTTCTCTCTCCACGTCTACACACTTTGGCCTCCTCACACTAACTTACTAATTTCCCCTCCTGGCCCCCAAAGAGAACTCCTCCCTCAATTCTGGTTCAGAGCTCCCTCTGCTGGCCCGGAGTGGGAACTGTGTTGCATGTTATGGTTAACTGCTAGAGAGACCCTTCATTGCTTCCAAGCCTGACATCACCCTCCCTGGAGGAAGGCAATGCCACTGTGGCGACCATACTCCTGGGGGCGCCACACACTTGCATAAGGTCTCACAATAGGTCTGAGGATCTTATCCCGATACCTAATGGAAGTTAGAGTACCTCTGGCTAGCACATGGAGGGCTATGCACCCCTCCAAAGACATGCCTCCCCACACCATTACTGACCCACTGCCAAACTGGTCGTGCTGGAGGATGTTGCAGACAGCAGAACATTCTCCACGGTGTCTCCAGACTCTATCACATCTGTCACGTGTGAACATTCTCTCATCTGCAAAGAGCACAGGGTGCCAATATTGAATCTTTGAATCTTGGTGCTCTCTGGCAAATGCCAATCACCCTGCATCGTGTTGGGCCGTAAGCACAACAGCCATTTGTGGACGTCAGGCCCTCATACCACCCTCATGGAATCTGTTTCTGACAGTTTAAGCAAACATACAGTATGAATGTTAATGACCTACTGGAGGTCATTTTGCAGGGCTCTGGCATTGCTCCTCGCACAAAAACGGAGGTACCGATCCTGCTACTGAGTTGTAGCCCTTCTACGGCACCCTCCAAGTCTCCTAGTGTACTGTCCTGTCTGCTGGTATCTGCTGCATGCTCTGGACACTGTGCTGACAGACACAGCTACCCTTCTTGCCACAGACCGCATTGATGTGCCATCCTGGATAAGCTGCAGTACCTGAGCAAAATCTGTGGGTTGTACGCACCACCTCATGCTATTGTACTGTACCTCTGAGGATGAGAGGAATGACAAAAAGCAAAAGTGAACAAAACAACAACCAAAAAGATGAGAATAGAGAAATGGTCTGTGGTCACCCCCTCCAGAACCACTCCTTTTATAGGGGTTGTCTTACTAATTGCCTGTCATTTCTGCCTGTTGTCTGTTCTATTTGCACAACAGCAGGAGAAATTGATTCACAATCAGTGTTGCTTGATAACTGGACAGGTTGATTTCACAAAAGTATATTGGACTTGGAGTTACATTGTGGTGTTTAAGTGCCCCCTTTAATTTTTTGAGCAGTATATATATATATATATATATATATATATTATAATTTACAAAATTATATATTGCACCTGTAACCATGCCCCTGGCCCTGACTGATACTGTCTCTGTATTGAGGCTCAGCTGTCAGTCAGGGACGGGGCATGGTCACAGTGGCTGATCTGTATTCTTAGAGCGGTGACTGAACCAGCACTGCCCTCGCCCCTATGACTGAATACCGAATGCTGGCAGGAAGAATAAAGATCATTTTCTCTCTGCTGCATTCACCTATGTGCAGGCGCCAGGCAGCATCATAATGCTGTTAGCCTGCAGAATAACCACAAATTCCCCGTTATGCTGACTGGCCCGAGGCTCAGCTGTCGGACCGCCACCGATCAATTCTTTGTATAGGTGACCATTTATTTTCACTTGAGAACCTCTTTAAATAGTGCAAAGAAGATGTCAAACTTTCTGTGATCAGATATGAAATATTATCCCAGCCGCCACTGGCTTTATCACAGGTGGGATGGATAGTTCAGGGCAGTAAATCTTCTCTCAGAAACAACTACAAAATGTTCTGTGTTAAAAGTAGCTACTAAATGTGGAGGAGATGAGGGTGCCAAAATCTCAGACCACACACGGGTTTGCTTACACTAAACTACACGTTCCAGAAGTGGAAATTTTTCTCTGTTATTGGAATTGCACAGAACAACCCAAAATATATTACTATGCTCATTACTGTTCTTGCTTCTCCGAGGCCCTTATAGTTGCTTCCATGTCTAAAATAATCAGTGTTGTGTGAAGTGTGACATGTATGTAATAGGGCAACATCAGTTTACCATGTAGGAGAAGTGTGCAGGGTGAGTGACATGGATAATGTGCCAGCATCATCAGTAAGGAGGGGTTTCATCTGAGTATGGTCCATGTGTCCAGTGTATTATAATGCTAAGAATCCAGGGGACTAGTGTTGTACTGAAGCTTTATAATGATTCCAATTCTGGAGAATCTCTTCTTACTTTCTTACAACTCCCTTGTTATTACTCCAGGATATGTATTAATCAACTGACAACTGTTGCACCCGCTCTTCTCTGTCTGCAGTCCCGCTCTCCCTGCAGAGACACCAGTAAGTACTTACCACTGCAGCCTACGTCCTGCTCCTTCTGGGTCTCCTGCTGGCAGGGTGGGTGCACCGAATGCAGGTCCCCAGGCACTGTGCTTAGGGTGCGCGTGCGCACACTTCCTCTTTCTTAAAGAGGAATACCTGGAGATCACTTAGCTTTTATTGGTGACTGTTTATGAGTGGACTGAAGAAAATGGTCTAATGCATTTTGGACTTTTCTGAATTAAAGCAGAGATCAGGACTGGAGTAATGTAGTCAGAGCAGTAAACTAGTAGAGTACGAGCAAAGGTATAGCTATAGATAATGTACCCTGAGATTGAAGTCGCACCCTGGCCACAGAGACTGAGGGGGCTTAAAGGGACTGTTTGGCCTTGGTGTCAAGTCTGCAGTCACTGTGTGTGACTGCAGACTTGTGGGCCCTCACATCACGTGCATTGCACGCTGTGCGGATTCTTCGTCGTCGGGAGTGGGCAGTCCTGTAACTGTAAGCATGTGATTTGCATACTTACGGCCACATTGCAACTAGATGTGTCTGACCTTGCTCAACTCATTTGTATTGAGTGAGGCCACACATGTCTAGTTGGCAAGTGACCGCATATATGCAGATCGCATACTTGCAGTCACCCACTTGCCTGTTTCTGGAGAATCTTCACAGTGAGCATGCTCATGTAGTAAGGTGGCCTAGCTTGGGGGGTGGTCCCTTGTTTACTGCGAACAGACGTCACATACAGGAGACGGAGGCAGATTTCAGTTACAACAGGTCCAAGTTTATTGGCCATCCTTCTGACGACATCAGCAATACACCGCAGCACTTCCACAGCTCTTCGTATTCAGACCCGGGTACACACACCTTTCTTCTGTCGTTGTGACGTTTCTCACGGTTTTGTCACTGGGGGCCGCCCTAGGCCTATCTACCACCAGCACTTCAATGGTCAGAGGTCGTCGTCAATCCGGTACCCCCGGGGCCTCGTCTGTTCTGGGGTTCTTCGTGCCGGGGCCACCCCCCTGACTTCTTTTCTCCTCAGTCCCCTAGTTGAGCTCTCCACACTGTCCGTACTCCTTCACTGACTCCTCTCCTTCTGAGCTCCTCCCGGGACAGGAACTTTCTGGAACCCTCCTGTCCTATTTATAACCTTCCCGGTTCCGTGTAACCCCGCCCCCATGACTAACGGTTTCTAGAGCCATAAGCTGCTGTCAAGTCCTGTACTCACACTCCCCCCTGCCATCTTGTGGTCAAACCAGGGTACTGCACCCATTCTACGCTTTTTCCCAGCTGTTTCCCTTCTGTCATTACTAACATCTATCTAAAGTGCACAAACCGTCCCTTCTTCCTTCTGACAAGTCCGTTCGTCCAGTCACCTTCCTTTGTCCATTGTCGTCCCCGACAATCGTATTCCCTACCTTCATCGTAAACTTTTCCACAGTCTGTTGTCGGACCGGTTGTTGGGCCAAACCTGCCACATGCAGGGGCCGAACCAAATCGGGAGCACCATGCTCCGAGGAGCCTAATGCTACTCGCCGGCGTGCACGCCACATGACAACTTCTTTCAAGTTGGGCTAGGTACACCCGGATTACTCTACAGCATGTATCTCCCACTACTCTTCCCTTCTGTCACCCTCAACTGACTTTTGGGGTGTCCGTGGTGTCAGGGACCTGGCTTGAGACCACTGTCTGATTCCATATCTTTCGCCTCTTTGTCCTTCAATTTAAAAAGTTATGGTCGGCGTCTACGTCACACATACCTCGTACCCGGGACCTGTTGCATATTCCTTATGCATATTATACATGAAACCAACTTTTGTATAACCAGATTTTACTCAT
Source organism: Dendrobates tinctorius (assembly GCF_039654945.1). Lineage (NCBI taxonomy): Eukaryota > Metazoa > Chordata > Amphibia > Anura > Dendrobatidae > Dendrobates > Dendrobates tinctorius. The sequence continues at coordinate 18,199,715 of NW_027361743.1, read as the reverse complement.
AGCATAAGAAACCCCCTTTTTGTATTTTTTTTTCTCTACTTTACTTTTTTTTTCTTTAAACCAACATAAAAAACAAAACAGGCATATTCCCCCTTCCTTTAACAATAGCACTTTCCCGTATGCATCCCTGCTGTGTCAGGAGAAAACCATAAACTACTTAAAAAAACATTTCTCTTAACGTGGACGTAAAATTGTCCTGTAGACTGCACAACGGTGAACGTCAATCCCGGTAGTCCGGGCCATCTCCTGACGGCCGATGTTCTGCCAACTCAGCAGGGGACTCCACAACTGTGAAGTCCCCGGGATACTTGAGGTGTCTCTGTGAGTCCTTTTTTTTTTACGGGGGCTCGTAGTCTTCGGGATAGGCGACCACTGCAACAGCGTAGTAGCCGCGGGGGCAGTACTCCTTATAGTAGGAGACCAAGTCTCCTTCCTGCATAGCCCGACTGTGACGGATGGAAGTCACATTCAAATACACTTTTTGGCCAGTGGCGAGGTCCCGGATGAACCCATAGCCTTTTTCCACATTGGTGTATACCAGCCGGCCGTTAGACCGTGGGGCCGTCATGCCAGCCTCTCCTTTCTCATGGGGTAGCCCCCAGATCTCCCTCTCTCTAGCCCTCTTTTCCTTAATGACCTCCGCAACCCAAGCAGAGTGTCCGGTGTAGGCCGCAGAGTCCGGTGGGCGGGCCGATGTCGTGAGTGGAACAGAGGTGGCCGCAGATTCCAATGTATAGGCCGCAGAGTCTGGTGGGCGGGCCGCAGTCGTGGTCGAGAGTGGAGCAGGGGCAGCCAAAGATTCCGATGAGGAAGCCGCAGCCAGCTCCAGGGAGTGAAGTCAGAGTGGCCGAGTGGGAGGCCGCAGCTGGAACCAAGGCGGCCGCGGGCACCGGCAAGTCGACCGCAGTCAAGGCCGCAGATGGAACAGCGACCCCAGATGCCGATGAGTCAACCGCGGCGGCTGGCGTCCCGATTACAGCAGTGACCGGGAGTGGTGTTAGGAGCAGTGGAACGCACTAAGTAAAAATGATAATAAAGTGCGTTCGCCGCTCGGGGTCCACCGTGCAGTAGGTGTTACAACCGCTGCTGAGTGATGGCAGGAGCAATATGACGGTATAATGCGCACGGGTTCAACTTCACCCGTAGTGCGCAGACCGGGCTCTGTTCACACACAGAGATGCCGCAACACAAAAACATAAAGAACACTGAACCTGTTAGTGTCACAGAGTTCAGTTAAAATGCACACACGGTATCTGGTCACAGGAGCAGGCCCTAAGACAGAGGAGCTGCGTCCTTCTAGACCTACCGTGTGTGCGGCGTCGCTACTGCGGGCGCCAAGGGGGGCTGCGACTGCAGCGCGGCGTAGGACACTGCCGCTCGACGACAAGGCTGGAAGGCAAGCGCGATGTCGGACGCTAGCGTAGCGGTGCGGTGAGCACAGTGGCTTAAGGCTTGCCACTGACTGGGGCTGACTACTAAACTAATTCCCTATCACCATGTGTAATATCAGAGGGAAGGGGTTTCAAATGAGTCAGTCACCAGAGTCATACATCCGTCGCCATTCACACATAGCAGTATAGTCTATACTAGCGCATGTCGGAACGGCCATGTGCGCTTTTTATAGTCGTGCGGGACCTTCCAGATCTCCGGATGGACCAATGAGATCTGGAACAGGACCTAGCCACATGACTCCCGATCTCCAATGGGAGATCGTCTCATGAGCATGCCCAGTAGGAGCACAGAGGGACTTAGTCTCTTGAGTGGTCTGCTGCAAAGTAATCTCTGTAGCAGAAAGACAGCAGGAGACCGCAGAATGTGAGGCTCTAGATTCCTGCAGAGCAGACGCAGAAACCTGACGCCTAACAAGTGGGGCCGACAGGGCGGCAGGCCACGGTGGATAGGCCGCCGCCGGAAGATGGAGTGCGGCAGGGGTGGCCGCGGGTTGGTTCCGCACCGGCACCACAGCACGAGGTGTCGCCGGGCGGTGTGGCTCTGAATCGATGTAAGTGGCGAGGGTCGGCCTGGCGAGGACCATGTAGTCGTCTGGAGCCGGAGACACCAAAGGGCGAGAAGTCGGGTGGAAAGGCTGAGGACCGATGTCAGGGCCCCGAGGTCTATCTGGTACATGAAGCGTGGGGACGGGGTTTGCCTGGGGTGCCGCCGGCGGGGCCGGGGACACGCTCAGCTTCCCAGGCGCCGCGGCTTCCAGCAGGCTCTCCCTCCGCTCCTTCCCCAGCCGTTGATCTTCACCCCGCCGTCCGGCAGGGTCGGCCTCCAGGTTCGGTGGTTCCGCGGGGAGGCTCCCTGGGCAGGTCTCCCGACGAGGCTCGATTTCCTGGCGCCACCGCCATTCTAGGTGTCCGATACCACGACAGCCGCAGCGTCTCATTCCGTCTGGTGTCCAGTAACTGAATGGCGCCAAACAGTTGCAGCAGGTCTCTCCACCCCGGCCACTCCCATTCTTGGGTGGTGCGGTGGTTGGTTTCTCCACCCATCTTCCAGGGTCTAATGTTATGAATGAGTCACCGTAGGAGGCAAAAGTAGAAATACAAGCTAAGTCCAGAAAACCAGAGAAGTTGGCAACTATCAGATTGCAGACCCCTGAACCTATCAACACAACTAGCAGTAGCCGTGGGGGGTTCCTACGATGCCCTAGACCCCTCGATCACAGCCGGAGAATTACATAGGCCTAAAGAAAGAAAGAGGAAATCTAAACTGCCCCAGAGCAGACCCCAAAGCAATAGGCAGCCCCCAACATATAATGACGGTGAAGCAAGATGAAAATACTAACACAGACAGAAAGATAGACTGAGCAAAGACGGGGCCCAAAACTACCTAGATAGGAAAGGACAGGAAGGCTGCTGTCTGCAATCTGCCAAAACCCTATCAAAGACATAAGCCAACAAGCTGATATGAAAAAGGGCCCTGAAGCAGCTAGGCTTCAAAAACTAAATCAGCAGAGCTAAATGAATTCAGCACACCCCAGCAGGGAATGGCAGAAATCCAGAAAAACAAAGCAAAACAAAGTCAAAGCACCAAAGCAAAAGGCCGAGCAGCAAACTTAGCTTTAGAGGAGCAGGAATTCAGACTGGTCTCCAAGGATCCCACAGAGAAATCACCCGCAGGGCAGAAGGGTGTCGGCAGCCTTATATCCAGTCAGTAACTCCACTCAGCCAGTCATCATCATCAGCCTCAGGTGTTTGATAATCAGGCTCACTACCTTTCTTTACCAGAAGAGGGAGTTCCTCGGGCCTCAGTAATGAAGAGGAAAATGAACTCACAACAGTCTAACAAGAGGGGGTGGTTGTCTCCAGATGAACACCACTCCCCCCCCAGGGGCGGGTTTGATATAGCCCCGGATCTTCCAGTTCAATTAGCAATGTCTGTGTCTCTTTTTGGCGCGAAATCGCCACAGCCATCTTTCCAGTTCTGGTACCGCTCTGGTTCTTCGGGTGACAGAAACCAAGTCCCAAATTTGTAATCCACCAATAAAGCAGCTCAAGTCCTTTTGCTTTTATCTGTCGTAGGTTTGCCGCTGAAGATGAAGTATTGGCGGCAACGATCCTGCCGACTACGCCAAATGGAGCAAGGTGGCCCAGCTTGGGGGGTGGTCCCTTGTTTACCACAAACAGACGTCACAGACAGGAGACGGAGGCAGATTTCGGGTACAACAGGTCCAAGTTTATTGGCTGTCCTTCTGATGACCTCAGCAATATACCGCAGTACTTCCATAGCTCTTCGTATTCAAACCCGGGTACACACACCTTTTTTCTGTCATTGTGACGTTTCTCATGGTTCTGTCACTGGGGGCCGCCCTAGGCCTATCTACCACCAGCACTTCAATGGTCAGAGGTCGTCGTCAATCCGGTACCCCCGGGGCCTCGTCTGTTCTGGGGTTCTTCGTGTCGGGGCCACCCCCCTGACGTCTTTTCTCCTCAGTCCCCTAGTTGAGCTCTCCACACTGTCCGTACTCCTTCACTGACTCCTCTCCTTCTGAGCTCCTCCCGGGACAGGAACTTTCTGGAACCCTCCTGTCCTATTTATAACCTTCCCGGTTCCGTGTAACCCCGCCCCCATGACTAACGGTTTCTAGAGCCATAAGCTGCTGTCAAGTCCTGTACTCACACTCCCCCCTGCCATCTTGTGGTCAAACCAGGGTACTGCACCCATTCTACGCTTTTTCCCAGCTGTTTCCCTTCTGTCATTACTAACATCTATCTAAAGTGCACAAACCGTCCCATCTTCCTTCTGACAAGTCCGTTCGTCCAGTCACCTTCCTTTGTCCATTGTCGTCCCCGACAATCGTATTCCCTACCTTCGTCGTAAACTTTTCCACAGTCTGTTGTCGGACCGGTTGTTGGGCCAAACCTGCCACATGCAGGGGCCGAACCAAATCGGGAGCACCATGCTCCGAGGAGCCTAATGCTACTCGCCGGCGCGCACGCCACATGACAACTTCTTTCAAGTTGGGCTAGGTACACCCGGATTACTCTACAGCATGTATCTCCCACTACTCTTCCCTTCTGTCACCCTCAACTGACTTTTGGGGTGTCCGTGGTGTCAGGGACCTGGCTTGAGACCACTGTCTGATTCCATATCTTTCGCCTCTTTGTCCTTCAATTTAAAAAGTTATGGTCGGCGTCTACGTCACACATACCTCGTACCCGGGACCTGTTGCATATTCCTTATGCATATTATACATGAAACCAACTTTTGTATAACCAGATTTTACTCATAGCATAAGAAACCCCCTTTTTGTATTTTTTTTTCTCTACTTTACTTTTTTTTTCTTTAAACCAACATAAAAAACAAAACAGGCATATTCCCCCTTCCTTTAACAATAGCACTTTCCCGTATGCATCCCTGCTGTGTCAGGAGAAAACCATAAACTACTTAAAAAAACATTTCTCTTAACGTGGACGTAAAATTGTCCTGTAGACTGCACAACGGTGAACGTCAATCCCGGTAGTCCGGGCCATCTCCTGACGGCCGATGTTCCGCCAACTCAGCAGGGGACTCCACAACTGTGAAGTCCCCGGGATACTTGAGGTGTCTCTGTGAGTCCTTTTTTTTTTACCGGGGCTCGTAGTCTTCGGGATAGGTGACCACTGCAACAGCGTAGTAGCCGCGGGGGCAGTACTCCTTATAGTAGGAGACCAAGTCTCCTTCCTGCATAGCCCGACTGTGACGGATGGAAGTCACATTCAAATACACTTTTTGGCCAGTGGCGAGGTCCCGGATGAACCCATAGCCTTTTTCCACATTGGTGTATACCAGCCGGCCGTTAGACCGTGGGGCCGTCATGCCAGCCTCTCCTTTCTCATGGGGTAGCCCCCAGATCTCCCTCTCTCTAGCCCTCTTTTCCTTAATGACCTCCGCAACCCAAGCAGAGTGTCCGGTGTAGGCCGCAGAGTCCGGTGGGCGGGCCGATGTCGTGAGTGGAACAGAGGCGGCCGCAGATTCCAATGTATAGGCCGCAGAGTCTGGTGGGCGGGCCGCGGTCGTGGTCGAGAGTGGAGCAGGGGCAGCCACAGATTCCGATGAGGAAGCCGCAGCCAGCTCCAGGGAGTGAAGTCAGAGTGGCCGAGTGGGAGGCCGCAGCTGGAACCAAGGCGGCCGCGGGCACCGGCAAGTCGACAGCAGTCAAGGCCGCAGATGGAACAGCGACCCCAGATGCCGATGAGTCAACCGCGGCGGCTGGCGTCCCGATTACAGCAGTGACCGGGAGTGGTGTTAGGAGCAGTGGAACGCACTAAATAAAAATGATAATAAAGTGCGTTCGCCGCTCGGGGTCCACCGTGCAGTAGGTGTTACAACCGCTGCTGAGTGATGGCAGGAGCAATATGACGGTATAATGCGCACGGGTTCAACTTCACCCGTAGTGCGCAGAGCGGGCTCTGTTCACACACAGAGATGCCGCAACACAAAAACATAAAGAACACTGAACCTGTTAGTGTCACAGAGTTCAGTTAAAATGCACACACGGTATCTGGTCACAGGAGCAGGCCCTAAGACAGAGGAGCTGCGTCCTTCTAGACCTACCGTGTGTGCGGCGTCGCTACTGCGGGCGCCAAGGGGGGCTGTGACTGCAACGCGGCGTAGGACACTGCCGCTCGACGACAAGGCTGGAAGGCAAGCGCGATGTCGGACGCTAGCGTAGCGGTGCTGTGAGCACAGTGGCTTAAGGCTTGCCACTGACTGGGGCTGACTACTAAACTAATTCCCTATCACCATGTGTAATATCAGAGGGAAGGGGTTTCAAATGAGTCAGTCACAAAAAGTCATACATCCGTCGCCATTCACACATAGCAGTATAGTCTATACTAGCGCATGGCGGAACGGCCATGTGCGCTTTTTATAGTCGTGCGGGACCTTCCAGATCTCCGGATGGACCAATGAGATCTGGAACAGGACCTAGCCACATGACTCCCGATCTCCAATGGGAGATCGTCTCATGAGCATGCCCAGTAGGAGCACAGAGGGACTTAGTCTCTTGAGTGGTCTGCTGCAAAGTAATCTCCTCTGTAGCAGAAAGACAGCAGGAGACCGCAGAATGTGAGGCTCTAGATTCCTGCAGAGCAGACGCAGAAACCTGACGCCTAACAAGTGGGGCCGACAGGGCGGCAGGCCACGGTGGATAGGCCGCCGCCGGAAGATGGAGTGCGGCAGGGGTGGCCGCGGGTTGGTTCCGCACCGGCACCACAGCACGAGGTGTCGCCAGGCGGTGTGGCTCTGAATCGATGTAAGTGGCGAGGGTCGGCCTGGCGAGGACCATGTAGTCGTCTGGAGCCGGAGACACCAAAGGGCGAGAAGTCGGGTGGAAAGGCTGAGGACCGATGTCAGGGCCCCGAGGTCTATCTGGTACATGAAGCGTGGGGACGGGGTTTGCCTGGGGTGCCGCCGGCGGGGCCGGGAACACGCTCAGCTTCCCAGGCGCCGCGGCTTCCAGCAGGCTCTCCCTCCGCTCCTTCCCCAGCCGTTGATCTTCACCCCGCCGTCCGGCAGGGTCGGCCTCCAGGTTCGGTGGTTCCGCGGGGAGGCTCCCTGGGCAGGTCTCCCGACGAGGCTCGATTTCCTGGCGCCACCGCCATTCTAGGTGTCCGATTCCACGACAGCCGCAGCGTCTCATTCCGTCTGGTGTCCAGTAACTGAATGGCGCCAAACAGTTGCAGCAGGTCTCTCCACCCCGGCCACTCCCATTCTTGGGTGGTGCGGTGGTTGGTTTCTCCACCCATCTTCCAGGGTCTAATGTTATGAATGAGTCACCGTAGGAGGCAAAAGTAGAAATACAAGCTAAGTCCAGAAAACCAGAGAAGTTGGCAACTACCAGATTGCAGACCCCTGAACCTATCAACACAACTAGCAGTAGCCGTGGGGGGTTCCTACGATGCCCTAGACCCCTCGATCACAGCTGGAGAATTACATAGGCCTAAAGAAAGAAAGGGGAAATCTAAACTGCCCCAGAGCAGACCCCAAAGCAATAGGCAGCCCCCAACATATAATGACGGTGAAGCAAGATGAAAATACTAACACAGACAGAAAGATAGACTGAGCAAAGACGGGGCCCAAAACTACCTAGATAGGAAAGGACAGGAAGGTTGCTGTCTGCAATCTGCCAAAACCCTATCAAAGACATAAGCCAACAAGCTGATATGAAAAAGGGCCCTGAAGCAGCTAGGCTTCAAAAACTAAATCAGCAGAGCTAAATGAATTCAGCACACCCCAGCAGGGAATGGCAGAAATCCAGAAAAACAAAGCAAAACAAAGTCAAAGCACCAAAGCAAAAGGCCGAGCAGCAAACTTAGCTTTAGAGGAGCAGGAATTCAGACTGGTCTCCAAGGATCCCACAGAGAAATCACCCGCAGGGCAGAAGGGTGTCGGCAGCCTTATATCCAGTCAGTAACTCCACTCAGCCAGTCATCATCATCAGCCTCAGGTGTTTGATAATCAGGCTCACTACCTTTCTTTACCAGAAGAGGGAGTTCCTCGGGCCTCAGTAATGAAGGGGAAAATGAACTCACAACAGTCTAACAAGAGGTGGTGGTTGTCTCCAGATGAACACCACTCCCCCCCCAGGGGCGGGTTTGATAAAGCCCCGGATCTTCCAGTTCAATTAGCAATGTCTGTGTCTCTTTTTGGCGCGAAATCGCCACAGCCATCTTTCCAGTTCTGGTACCGCTCTGGTTCTTCGGGTGACAGAAACCAAGTCCCAAATTTGTAATCCACCAATAAAGCAGCTCAAGTCCTTTTGCTTTTTTCTGTCGTAGGTTTGCCGCTGAAGATGAAGTATTGGCGGCAACGATCCTGCCGACTACGCCAAATGGAGCAAGGTGGCCCAGCTTGGGGGGTGGTCCCTTGTTTACCACAAACAGACGTCACAGACAGGAGACGGAGGCAGATTTCGGGTACAACAGGTCCAAGTTTATTGGCTGTCCTTCTGATGACCTCAGCAATACACCGCAGCACTTCCATAGCTCTTCGTATTCAAACCCGGGTACACACACCTTTTTTCTGTCATTGTGACGTTTCTCATGGTTCTGTCACTGGGGGCCGTCCTAGGCCTATCTACCACCAGCACTTCAATGGTCAGAGGTCGTCGTCAATCCGGCACCCCCGGGGCCTCGTCTGTTCTGCGGTTCTTCGTGTCGGGGCCACCCCCCTGACTTCTTTTCTCCTCAGTCCCCTAGTTGAGCTCTCCACACTGTCCGTACTCCTTCACTGACTCCTCTCCTTCTGAGCTCCTCCCGGGACTGGAACTTTCTGGAACCCTCCTGTCCTATTTATAACCTTCCTGGTTCCCTGTAACCCCACCCCCCATGACTAACGGTTTCTAGAGCCATAAGCTGCTGTCAAGTCCTGTACTCACACTCCCCCCTGCCATCTTGTGGTCAAACCAGGGTACTGCACCCATTCTACACTTTTTCCCAGCTGTTTCCCTTCTGTCATTACTAACATCTATCTAAATTGCACAAACCATCCCTTCTTCCTTCTGACAAGTCCGTTCGTCCGGTCACCTTCCCCACACTCACAGTGCGCGCAATGTGAGGATTCACAAGTCTGCAGTCACATAGAGTGACTGCAGACTTGTACACCTAGGCTGGACAACCCCTTCAATGTCCCCTCTCCAAGATAAGGCAGCAGTATAATATATGGAACATAGTAGTAGTGGGTCCTATTACAGATAGGGAGAAAGTTGGTTCACGTTGTCAGAATCAGGAATCACATATTCACAGCAGTAGGGAGCAATGATCCATGTTGCTCTGGCAAGTGGCTAAATAGCAAGCAAGACCATATATAAAATCCCTGATGAGAATATCCACCTACGTGCTAGCCGTGCAAAGAACAGCGCACACAGGACCACCATCGACTGCCTCTCTATTATCCACTGGATTAGGCAAAATGTTACTTGCTTTACCAGGTGTTCATTGTAGCTACTATTCTACTGATCATTCATTTTGAATGGAATGGCGAGGATTTAAGAAAAAAAAAAAAAAGCATTTCTGCCTTTCTTCAAAAACAGTGTCACCCTGTTGCAATATCACACACAACCTATAGAAAAGTATGGTAATCTTTTTCGGAAAAAGGCAACCATGTTTTTGTAATCATGGACAACTCCTTTAAACAGTGGCAAAATTACAGTCTGCTGGGCCACGGTGAAAAATTTGGACTTGGGCCCCCACCTGCATGTTGGTCAGATGTATGGGCCCTTGTGGTGTTCTAGATCCTATAAAAAGACATATGAGTTCACTCTTCTTCTAATAATGCCCCCCGCCCTGGCCCTTTTCTGTAATAATGTCCCCCGTTCTGGTTACTTTCTTTAATAATGTCCCGTGTCCTGGCCTCTTCCTGTAATAATATCCCTTGTCCTGGCCTCTGTTTCTAATAACCCCTGTCCTGGCCCCTTTCTGTAATAATGTCCCCCATCCTGGTTACTTTCTTTATCAATGTCCCTCATCCCTCCTTGAGCTTGGACCCTTCCTGTAATAATCTACTATACAATCGTCTAACTTATTCTGTCTGTCTCTCTGTTTGCAACGGAAATCCCGCATCGCAGATTGGTCGCGCCTGGCCGCGACCAATCAGCGACAGGCGCAGTCCGGCCACAAAATTGGCGTGGAATTCGAACGACGCACGCCACCCCTACCGTCGGGAGATCTGCGGCACTAGCCGTTGATCTCCCGATGGTTGCTGCGGGTCATCTATTGCAGCACGGAGGTCATCGGCGACGCAGCCGGGAGATGACCGGCGCTAGCCTGATTGGTTGCGGCTGGCCGGGCATGACCAATCAGCGACAGGTACAGTCCGCCCGCGAATTGCCGCGGGATTTGAACCATGCTTTTCTGATTGGTCGCGCCCGGCGACATATTCTAGAATACCCGATGCGTTAGAATCGGGCCACCATCTAGTATCTTACAATATCCCCATCTTGGCTTAATGACCCCCATCCTGCTATAATGACCTCGGACACACAGGCAGCTGAAATGGGTGCCGATGTCGTCCCCCTCCCGCACTGACCATGTCGCAGTAGCACCCTCTGCGACAGCGATCAGTACGCACCTGCCTTTAAAGACGATCTGTTATCAGATCAAAAGTGTCCAGTTTTTTGTCTTATTTTATTCCCACTGCTCCCCTGAGTATGATTATTTATAATAGGCAAAATATTTTTCTTTTATCACTTGTGCACCGGCATTTGTGAAGTTTCAGAAACATTTAGGAAATGCATTATGTGTGAAAGGGAGTTTCTATTTTAGATGAAATAGCATATACTGTACATCCTATGGGGCATCCCCTGCATTGACTGCTACTATAGATCATGCAGCCAACGCAGGCTAAAAATGCACATATTGTAGGAGACAATAGAACGGTATTGATTTATCTGAGATTTCGTGTCTGTGATTGATAGTATTCAATAGTCCTTGAACTGCACTCTAAGGACAAATGCTCCTCTTTATCATCCACACCTCAGCTGACCGTCCTCAAATAAAGGGTCATTTTGGCATTGGCTTTAAGAAGAAAGCAGAAAAAAATATAATTAAGGCCGGTTTCAAACATTTTTTTCTCTCATATGTGAAAATCTGCACATGTGTTTTTTTGTTTTTTTTTTTATAATGAGCTGGACCCGTTCTTGGTCTTTATATTAATATATATACATATATACACACACACATATATATATATATATATATATATATATATATTGCAGGCAATAGCTCCCCCCCAAAAATGGACACTTGAAAAGCACATTCAGTATAATGTTTCCGTGATCGGTCTGCAAAATAATTAACAGCACACGTACCAAAAACATTGAGACCGCCCTGAGTATACGTTTCAAAAGATTGATGCAGCTTCACATAGAAATAAAGTGTAGAGGCGATTGGGACCTGCGTGGGAATATTGCTAATCATTTCTGGAGTACAGCCTTCTAGAGAATGAATGGTGAAAGGAACAGGGGAGGCCGGGATTGCTGCTGTTTGGACAGGTGAAGTCCTGGGGCCAGAAATTGATTACTGAGAATGATGAACTCTTGGGGAGATTTATTAAAGAGGTTGTCCACTAATTTTACAGAAATGCCCTATCCTTATGATAGGGCATCAATGACTGATTGGTCCGGGTCCGGCTCTCAGCTCCCCCGCTGATCAGCTGTTATCGGTGCCAGTGGCTGCGGCCCCAAGTACTTTTTGTGTGTACAGGGTCGTCTACTTGTAGTGGCCGGGACTTGTTACTGCATATCCGCCTCCTATTGAATTTAATAGGAGGTGGATGTGTAGTACCCCGTGGCATCCACTACAAGTAGACAGCAAAGCTCTGCAAGTTAGCACTTCCGGCTAGCGCTGCTGGCACCGATAAAAGCTGATCGGCAGGGTTGCCAAATCCAAAAGTAGTGGACAACCTCTTTAAGGGTAAAGCTCCCCATACACAATCCTGTAGATAGTTAATGACCAAACGATGGTCCAGGCAATCATTTGGCAAGCTGGCAGCTCTCCAGACTACCCCACACACTGTGGAGCGCTAAGACGCTGCCAGACTCCTCCATCTCCCACAGAACAAAAAGATGGGCCGTCAGAAATCCGACTTGCCTACTAGTTTACTCCCCCCAAAATCATCAATCGGGGGGAAGAGTTGGAGGCCTCAATACACACTAGAACTATGAGCCAATCCTACCGATATCAGTAGACTTGGACAACTTTAGTCGAATATACATGTGGGCCTTTAGCCTAGATGGAAAATGTCTTGTCGTGGACTGGCCAGCCTAAAAATACGAAACAAAAAAAAGCTGTTGAAGTTGTATCAACTTAATATTTATAAGTTTGGACTGTTCTGAAATGAGAAAATGAAATGTACACCTGCTATGAGCGGCTTGTTTTTCATGGTGCAACCTGAAGTTTTTATTGATACGGTTTTGATATACATGTAACTTTTTTCTAGCTCTTTTTACTCCCTTTTTATTGCAAGAAGTAACCAAAAAACAACAATAATTTACATTTTTTTTATATATATACTACTTTGTCTTTTGTCCCTCCATAAAGCTGTGATCGCTTTATCTATACATTGTAATACTAATGTACTGCCCTTTAAAGGTCACCTATTGAATCCTGCCTCTTGAGCTTGACAGAAGATGGGGTGAAAAAAGCCCCCCATCCCTGTGTTTGTGTCTATGACCGCTATAGATACCAAAGTCACTATTGATTGCAGCATCTACTGTGTTAAACTACTGTAAGCAGTGTACCGGGACCGTGTGATACTCCACTCCCTTCCTTAATGTAGATATTGCCTTGTATGTAAAATTGTATATATATATATTGTAAGGATTCGACTCGCTTAGGTGCAGCGGGAGACAAACATGAGGCACGTTCCTTTAAAATTCCACCAGGTTTATTACTCCATAAACCATAGACAGCATAACACTGAAATGTAAGCTTCACTTCAGGCAAAGGAACAGAAATGTCCGTGGCTTCAGACTCGGACTGAGAGTCTCAGCACATGCTCGGAGCTGTAGTCCTCCCCATATACACTCTCTGTAGTGTCCCACCTGGACACATGGAAGTCTGTCCACACTCAGACAGACTCCCTCCACACTCTCACATGTGCCAAACACCTCAATTACATAGCCCTGTAACCACACCCACAGGTGATCACATGGCTATGACATCACTAAAGGTTGTATAGACACACACAGGCTTCCCTGACACAGTGAAACAGAAAGATCAGCAGTACCTCTGCTGATCAATACACCCTGGAGCCTGCATCCCAAGGCAACCCACCTTGAGACCCATAATGGTCATTTAGGAACCTGCTCCTGTTACCACACTGAATGTGCCTGTACACCCGTCCTGGGACACCCACACAGCGCCCCCTAGCTGACATAGTGGTAACTACACCACATACCTCCCCCCTCTGTTCAAACTTGTGGGGTTGAACACATGACATCACCCAGGTATCTTGAGACCTGGCACCCATGTCACCTTGCCCTACAAGTCGAGAGGACCATCTCCATCTGTTTCGGTAGTCAAACTGACTCATATTCACGTTAGGCCTCCCCCGCCCCCAGCGGTCAGTATCTCGGCCTTGGGCTTTGGCCTTCCCGTCAACGTCCGTCAGTGTGATCAGACACTCTTTAGTCTCCACCTGTTTGCAGTGCGCTCCGTCACCCGACCTTTCTCTCACCGGCCGGCTCTCCCAGTTCACACTGTCATGAGTCCCACGTCCAGCTGGGCCAACTGGCTGGTCTGAGTCTGACCCTCTGTCACTATGTCCACCACCGGGTCTCGTGCCTATGTTACTACGATTAGAACGGCCACTTGCGGACTCTCGACGTTCTTGCCTTCGACTACCTGTCCTTTCATTCCTTGGAGGATCCCTTCGGGTCCTTACACCTTGGTTTTGAGGGGGACGCCACCTGACGTTCTCTATCTGCTCATTCATCTGCAGTCGATCCTGTCTTAGCTGCTCAATCTCCTTCAGGTACGCTACCCGATATTCCAGGAGCATGCGAAGCGTCTCAATGCTTTCCACCGAACCAACCACAATGACAGGAACCATGTCATCTTCAACAGCGACTTGGATTTCACCAGCAGGTGGGATCCTCACTCTCTTCACACTGGATCGATTCACCATCTCCTGCATCACCTTTCCAAGTCTGCCAATGACTTTCCCTACCAGATTTCTGGGTACCGGAATTAAGTCTTCCACAAAGCCCAGCCGACTTTGAGCTTCCCTTGCAAGCTCCAGACGTCGAGCGGCTTTCCTATTACGCTCCACGAGCATCTGTTTCGTGTGGAGACATTGTAGGTGCATCTCCTTCAGGACAGCCACCCTTCTCTCTGTGTCTTCCGTTTCTGCCAGTATCACCAACTGGTCTGTTTCTGGTGCCCAGCTCACACTATAGGCCTTTACTGCCTTTTTAAAGGTCTCATGCACACCTTCGCTGGCACACGCTTCTCGCACGTCTTCGGGTACCTCCATCACGCACTTGAAGGTCATGGACTTGCTCTCATCCTGGACAGATGGCTCTGGGTTCCCCACGGACACTTCCCTCAAGGTATCTGCCAAGACCGGGTGACTGTCTTGTGCAGCTCTTGGCTCACCATCTTCCTGAGATTTACAGTCTTCAGGACCCTTTTCCAAGATGGGCTTTGGCAGTTCTGCCTTGCTATCAGTCGGGCACGGCCGCTGTACGTCTTCACCCATCCACTTCTTCTGCAGAAGACCTTTTACTACTCCACTGAGTTCTTGCAGAACTTTATCTCGCTCCTCTGCCAGGTAGCGACGCTGATCCTCTCTCCTGAGAATCTCCTGTTGATGCTTCTCTTGGGCCTCTCTGAGCACCTCCATATCTTCCAACAGGGTCTTGTTCATGGTTTTACATGCTGACAGGTGACCTCTGAGCTCAGAGACTTCCTTCTCCAGCTCATCCACTCTGTGCTCAGCTGCTTGCCTTAGGACTCTTTCCCGTTCGACATGTTCTGTTACAGTCTCCTTTATCAGCTGTATCTCATGATCTTGTTCTCTTTTGGCCAGCACGTGTCTCACCACTACCTCTTTAAATATATCATCAAAGGGTACCACTGGGTCAGTCACACCAGTCGAGTGAACCCTCCAGTTACCGTCCAGCACCAATGTGTCTAGTCCAGTCGTCTCATCCCCCAGCCCACCATCTGTCTTATCACGAGACGTCAGGTCCGTCAGTTGGGCAGATGTACTTCTTCCTCTGGTCAGTTCTACCTCTGACCTGTCCATGTCAGGAGCCATCACTGTCTCAGTGTCCGCTGGCCCCACAGTCGAAGCATCTCCATCGTCCGACCAAACGTCATCAAACAAAAGAAAGTCCCGGCCCCTCTCCCAGGCATAGACTAAGTCCCGTGGTATCCCGCTACCTTGGCACTCACCACCTTTGGTCCCCTCAAACACTACTGTGTCTACTGCGTAGTTCACCGTGACCCCGTGTTTACAGTGAACCCTGACGTTTTTCTCGGTCAGAGAGAAAACGAGAGGCGTTCCTGTCAGAGTCACCTGACTCTCTGAGTCCAGCCGACCAAAGGCTCCTTCCCGGTGCAGCATCACTGTACACATCTGTGGCCCGTCATTACTACCCGGAAAGGATATTCCACATTCTGAAAAAGACCTGCACATACACTGCGGTACTCCAGACATACCTACTGAGACACCTAGTGCTGTCACTTCTTCACACTTGGCCCCTTTCTGGACCACCACCCCGCTTTGGGTTGCCACCCCAATTTTGGTCACCGCCCCCTTTTGGAGCTCCACCCCTTTTTGGGTTACCACTCCAATTTGGGTCACCGCCCCCTTTTGGGACTCCACCCCTTTTTGGTTTACCACTCCAATTTGGGTCACCGCCCCCTTTTGGGACTCCACCCCTTTTTGGTTTACCACTCCAATTTGGGTCACCGCCTCCTTTTGGGACTCCACCCCTTTTTGGGTTACCACTCCAATTTGGGTCACCGCCCCCTTTTGGGTTTCCACCCCTTTTTGGGTTACCGCTCCAATTTGGGACACCGCCCCCTTTTGGGATTTCCCCATGTCCGTCCTGCAGAACCTCTTAGGCCACAGTTCACACAGTACAGTTTGTCTTTTAACGATACCACACAAGTCTTTGCTGGCACCACCACAGCTCCTGCTGTCACTGATTACCGGAACATCCGGCTGCTGTTCACACACATACACAGCGGTTGGTGTCACTGCAGCTCCTGCTGCGCCATCTTCGTGGACCCGCCGATCCACCGGAAGCCGCTTGTCACCTTCGTAACCCCGCCGGGTTACTGGAAGCCGCTTGTCACCCTCAAAGATAAAAAAGCCACAAAAGTGCGCCCATAGGGCCTTACCAGTGCAGGTATAATGGGTTATGCAGCAATAATACAGGGTACTCACCCTTAATAGTTGTGTAAAGCCACAACTACTGTATCCGCTTAGTCACATGCAATAAAGCTGCAGCAGGATGGTGTAGACAGACAGCGTCTGATACCAATGCTCCCAGGGCAGATCCCTTAAAAACACCAGGTCCCTGTGCTGCGAGACCTTCGTGACCCCACTGAGCCACAGCAAGCACCGTCTCCACCTGAGACCGTCCAACACACAGGGCACACCGGGTGCTATTCAGGGAGCCGACCCTCCTCCCAGGGTCTCCCAACACACCAGCCTCACCAGGTCCAGGGGCTCAGCGGGTGCTCTTCAGGACATCCGTCTCCACCTGAGACAGCCCAACACACGCCTCACCAGTTCCAAGGTCATATCACGTGTTCCAGGGATCCGATTCCTCTCCCAGAACCTCCCAACACTGACCCTCCAGGACCTTGCTCACTGACCCCTCCAGGAACACAGTCTCTCACTGACCCTGGTCAGTGCAACACAGACTCCTGTCTGTTACCTGTGTCGGCCACACAGGTTCCTGGACGCCTCTTCTCCTCAGAGGTATCCCACAAATATTAATACAGTCACTTTCTCTGACCTTGGTCAGTATTACTCACGGTTGTCAGACCGTCTGCTCTCCTGGCTCAGAATCGCCAGCGCTGCCACACGTGCTTCTGGGAATCGCTGCCCGCAGTCTGTCACCAATTGTAAGGATTCGACTCGCTTAGGTGCAGCGGGAGACAAACATGAGGCACGTTCCTTTAAAATTCCACCAGGTTTATTACTCCATAAACCATAGACAGCATAACACTGAAATGTAAGCTTCACTTCAGGCAAAGGAACAGAAATGTCCGTGGCTTCAGACTCGGACTGAGAGTCTCAGCACATGCTGGGAGCTGTAGTCCTCCCCATATACACTCTCTGTAGTGTCCCACCTGGACACATGGAAGTCTGTCCACACTCAGACAGACTCCCTCCACACTCTCACATGTGCCAAACACCTCAATTACATAGCCCTGTAACCACACCCACAGGTGATCACATGGCTATGACATCACTAAAGGTTGTATAGACACACACAGGCTTCCCTGACACAGTGTAACAGAAAGATCAGCAGTACCTCTGCTGATCAATACACCCTGGAGCCGGCATCCCAAGGCCACCCACCTTGAGACCCATAATGGTCATTTAGGACCCTGCTCCTGTTACCACACTGAATGTGCCTGTACACCCGTCCTGGGACACCCACACAGCGCCCCCTAGCTGACATAGTGGTAACTACACCACAATATATATATGCAGTATATAATATATACACTCACTGGCCACTTTATTAGGTACACCTGTCCAACTGTGTGTTAAGACTTAATTTCTAATCAGCCAATCACATGGCGGCAACTCAGTGCATTTAGGCATGTAGACATGGTCAAGACAATCTCCTGCAGTTCAAACCGAGCATCAGTATGGGGAAGAAAGGTGATTTGAGTGCCTTTGAACGTGGCATGATTGTTGGTGCCAGAAGGGCTGGTCTGAGTATTTCAGAAACTGCTGATCTACTGGGATTTTCACGCACAACCATCTCTAGGGTTTACAGAGAATGGTCCGAAAAAGAAAAAAAATCCAGTGAGCGGCAGTTCTGTGGCCGGAAATGCCATGTTGATGCCAGAGGTCAGAGGAGAATGGGCAGACTGGTTCGAGCTGATAGAAAGGCAACAGTGACTCAAATTGCCACCCGTTACAACCAAGGTAGGCAGAAGAGCATCTCTGAACGCACAGTGCGTCGAACTTTGAGGCAGATGGGCTACAGCAGCAGAAGACCACACCGGGTACCACTCCTCTCAGCTAAGAACAGGAAACTGAGGCTACAATTTGCACAAGCTCATCGAAATTGGACAGTAGAAGATTGGAAAAACGTTGCCTGGTCTGATGAGTCTCGATTTCTGCTGCGACATTCGGATGGTAGGGTACATTGTGGTCATAAAGGGATGGACATGGTCAGCAACAATACTCAGGTAGGCTGTGGCGTTGCAACGATGCTCAATTGGTACCAAGGGGCCCAAAGAGTGCCCAGAAAAAATTCCCCACACCATGACACCACCACCACCAGCCTGAACCGTTGATACAAGGCAGGATGGATCCATGCTTTCATGTTGTTTACGCCAAATTCTGACCCTACCATCCGAATGTCGCAGCAGAAATCGAGACTCATCAGACCAGGCAACGTTTTTCCAATCTTCTACTGTCCAATTTCGATGAGCTTGTGCAAATTGTAGCCTCAGTTTCCTGTTCTTAGCTGAGAGGAGTGGTACCCAGTGTGGTCTTCTGCTGCTGTAGCCCATCTGCCTCAAAGTTCGACGCACTGTGCGTTCAGAGATGCTCTTCTGCCTACCTTGGTTGTAACGGGTGGCAATTTGAGTCACTGTTGCCTTTCTATCAGCTCGAACCAGTCTGCCCATTCTCCTCTGACCTCTGGCATCAACATGGCATTTCCGGCCACAGAACTGCCGCTCACTGGATTTTTTTTCTTTTTCGGACCATTCTCTGTAAACCCTAGAGATGGTTGTGCGTGAAAATCCCAGTAGATCAGCAGTTTCTGAAATTCTCAGACCAGCCCTTCTGGCACCAACAATCATGCCACGTTCAAAGGCACTCAAATCACCTTTCTTCCCCATACTGATGCTCGGTTTGAACTGCAGGAGATTGTCTTGACCATGTCTACATGCCTAAATGCACTGAGTTGCCGCCATGTGATTGGCTGATTAGAAATTAAGTCTTAACACACAGTTGGACAGGTGTACCTAATAAAGTGGCCAGTGAGTGTATATATATACTGTATATATCCTGGTTATGCAAAGAAAAGAGGGAAAATCAGCAAAGAAAAAAGAAAAATAATCAATAAATTTATGATGAAAGATCCAATTGAAATTCTGGTTTTGGTTTAACCACTGTGAACAATATGAAGACAAAACAGTCCCATTACCGCACATACGGGAAGCACAACACTGGGATACTGTATACAAGTTCATTTTCCGCACAGTCAGTCATATGGTTGGAAGTATATACACATACAATCATTTCCATATTTATTCTCAGTTGTCTTCTTGTTTTGCAACACGAACGAAGCATTTAGAAAAAAAAAATCCTGCAGCCTGATCTTAGGCTGGTTTCACATTCGCGCTTTTTAAGCGCACGCACGGCCGGGGGTAGCTCCGCCCCCGAGCCGGCTCTCTGCCCGGCGTGCCCGCCCCTTCCTTGTAGCGCCGCCTCCTAGCGCACAGCGGCGCCTGCGATCGGCGCACCCTATCTTTAGCATAGGGTGCGCAGATCGTGCGCAGGCCGTGCGCTAGTTGCGCTTTGACCTGCGCTGCGCACTTTTGACGGTGCGCCGTGCGCGCCAAAATCAAACTTTTCGGATTTTGGTGCGCACGGCGCACCGTCAAAAGTGCGCAGCGCAGGTCAAAGCGCAACTAGCGCACGGCCTGCGCACGATCTGCGCACCCTATGCTAAAGATAGGGTGCGCCGATCGCAGGCGCCGCTGTGCGCTAGGAGGCGGCGCTACAAGGAAGGGGCGGGCACGCCGGGCAGAGAGCCGGCTCGGGGGCGGAGCTACCCCCGGCCGTGCGTGCGCTTAAAAAGCGCGAATGTGAAACCAGCCTTACAGGGAAGTATTCACAGCGTAACCACACATCCGAAAATCAAACTAATTATAGGTTCTGCTCCGCAACTTGTCTCCGCAGCCATTGGCGTTAAGTGATGAGAGTGGAAACAGTCAGACATGCTTTAATCCCTTCACGACCTATGAAGTATAGGTACGTCATAGGTTGCCTCCCTCTCTTTGGTGCGGGCTCTGGCGCTGAGCCCGCATCTTTTCCGGCATATGACAGCTGATCTGATTAGCTGTCATGTGCCCCTAACAGCAGTAGGTGGAATCACGATCCACCCTTGCTATTAACATGTTAAATGCTGCTGTCAATCTCTGACAGCGGTATTTAATTCAAATCATCCCCCTTTTGTCCCATTCAAAATAAAACAATAATAAAAAAATACACATTTGGTATCGGTGCGTTCAGAAACGCCCGATCTATTAAAACAAAAACTAAATTAATCTGATGGGTAATGGTGTAACAAAAAAAGTAATCAAAACACCAGAATCTTCTTTTTTGCAATAAAATGCAATAACAGGAGATCCAAACATCACATCTATCCCAAAATGGTATCAATAAAATAAGCCCTCACCCAGCCCCAGATCTAGAAGAATGAAGACTTTTTTTTTTTTTTTACAAGTTTTGGAATTTCTTCGCACCATAAAAATGAACCTATACATGTTTGGTATCTATGAACTCATACTGATCTGGAGAATCATAATGGTGGGTCAGATTTAGCATTTAGTGTACATGGTAAAAAAAAAAAGGAAAACAATTTTGGAACTTCCTTTTTTTTGCACTTTCAACGCACCTGGTATCTTTTTCCCATTTTCCAGTACACGATATGATAAAATCAATGGTGTCGTTCAAAAGTACAACTTTTCCCGCTAAAATAAGCCCTCACGTGGCCATATTGATGGAAAGTAATAAAAAAGTTATGCCTCTGGGAAGAAAGGGAGCAAATAATGAAAATGCAAAAATCGAAAATCCCTAGGTTGTGAAGGGGTTAAATAGAACCTGGGTATGAATGAAACATGTGAGAGATGTAAGCCAAGCAATAAATGTCTGCCCAAGCATCAGAAAGCCAAGGTATTGATGCTGAGCTGTGGTTTATCACTTGTGGTGAGGATGTGCATGCCATAAAGGCCATCAGTCCAGCTGTTATGGGGGTCTCAGAGAGAAGGGCGCCAATGTTGGTTTGACATTTTGCTACTTGGAGATGGTACAGCCATTGCTGCAGTCCTTTCCAAAAGAATTGTAATGTTAGGCTACATTCACATTTCCATATTCTGTTTAGAGGAACAGATGTGACACCCCAGGAGTCCGATTGCCACAATGGCATTGCCTCCCTCATAGAGAGTAATGTCATGCCTGGAAGCAAGGAGGGGGTCCCCTTACCAGGTGTCAGTAGGAGAGAAGTCGAGCAGAACCTGGGGAGTGGAGCTGTGATTAATCTCGCCCCAGAGCTGAGCGCTAGGAACCGAATACCGGAGTCCATGATTGGGCGGGTACTGAAGTCCCGGCAGCTAAATCCGGAGGGCAGGGGACTGCAGGTCTTCCGACCCAATCTAATACCCGGCGGCACAGCAGCATACCAGAGCCTGGAGCCAACACAAAGGAGCAGCACCTGTGATAGGCTAGAGCTGCCTGCCATGTGGGCAACAGTTTGCTTTTAAAAACAGAGATAGACAGCACCAGGAGGGTGAGAGGTTAGGCAGCGAGGAAAAAGGGAGGATAGCGCAGAATGAAGGCCTCCGTACCTACTTGTCCAGGTGTATCCAAAATTACTTCCAGGCTGCCTGGCTCTCCATCAGTATCTGTTACCAGTGCCTTGGTCTGTACTATCAACCATCAAGTAAAGGAAAAGAAAAAACTACAGCCCTTGTGTCCTCCAGGGATCTCTTGCGCCCTGAGTCATGCACCACAAGGTACACGAAGCCTGACATAAATGGAACCAGTAGTTATGGGGCCTTGCTCCACCTGTGGGGAGCATAACCATCCCAGCTGTGTCACCATCAGGCCCAGCGGTCTCCTTTAGCAGCGTCGGCCATCCGATGCCGAACACCACAGATGGCGTCATTTTAAATCCCATATACATATTCTCCATTTTACGGCACAGCCAGGGCCACGGAGTCGAGTCACGGCCCCCTGACTTTCCCAACGAACTGTCAGACCCGGTTCCGAGTACACCGCGGCCCTGGTGGGTGTGTCACAGAAAAATATAATTTCTGTGCAAAACAGATCCATTGGATCACTGATGCAAATGGAAACAAAGCAACACAACTGATTATTATGGTGAATTTTGGCACCTGTTCAGTGGACACATTGGGACGTACATCCGAACCTCTTGCAAAAAACGGTATTCGGACGTTTGCACCGACGGGGCCATAGACTATAACGGTGTTGACAGAGCGAACGTTTGCTCTGCCGTGCATTATTTTTTGGCGTATACGCCTACAGGAGGTGGACACTCAGGCATAGTAGGCTGTATCTGGGTGCCCATCTGCAGTAGGCGTATACGCCTGAAAATCATGCACAGCAGAGCGCACATTCGCTCTGTTGGCACCATTATAGTCTAAGGCCCATATGTATGCATATGTCCGATCCCTGTTTTGGGAGGGGTTCAGCCCTGATGTGAACCACTGAACAAGTGCCTGAACGCGGTGTGAAAGATCCCTTATGGAATCTGTCGACTTCAATTTTGTGACTGTCAGTTTTTTAAAAAAAGAAAAAGCACAGAATGCAGAATGTTTAATTTTATTCTAAAAAAGACACAAAACGGAACCCAGATGGATCCAATATTATTATTAGGATCCAGTATTATTAGTATTAATAATAAATAACAATGAGATCCTCATGTCTCCATTTGCATCAATAATGCAATCAATCTGGTTCGCACGAGTTCTGTTTGTCCGTTGATCTTAGGCCTCGCTCACACGAGCTTATAACACGGCCGAGTGATATCTGATATTTTATTGGACAGTACTTGACCCAGTGTTATATTATGGGGCAGTGTAGCTAGACTGTGTCCAGTCTCACTCAATACACTTGCAATGAGCAAATCCTTCTAATCCATATGTGACCACATGTATACAAATCACATACTAGTAGTCACGCGCCCACTGCTCCCGCGGTGCTGGCACTGGTGGATCCTGACAGCTTGCAGTGTACGCGCTGTGAGAATCACTTAACCCATATAGATATTTTGCCTATGTCAGGCTTCAGCTCTGATTAAACAATCTGATAATCTACAGTGCCTTGCAAACGTATTCAGCCCCCTGGAACATTTCCACCTTTTCCCACATATCATGCTTCAAACATAAAGATACTAAATGTAAATCTTTGGTGAAGAATCAACAACAAGTGGGACACAATTGTGAAGTTGAACGAAATTTATTGGTTATTTTAAATTTTTGTGGACATTCAAAAACTAAAAAGTGGGGCGTGCAATATTATTTGGCCCCTTTACTTTCAGTGCAGCAAGCTCACTCCAGAAGTTCATTGTGGATCTCTGAATGACCCAATGTTGTCCTAAATGACTAATGATGATAAATATAATCCACCTGTGTGTAATCAAGTCTCCGTATAAATGCACCTGCTCTGTGATAGACTCAGGGTTCTGTTTGAAGAACAGAGAGCACCATGAAGACCAAGGAACACAACAGGCAGGACCGTGATACTGTTGTGGAGAAGTTTAAAACCGGATTTGGATACAAAATGATTTCCAAAACTTTAAACATCTCAAGGAGCACTGTGCAAGTGATCATATTGAAATGGAAGGATTATCATACCACTGCAAATCTACCAAGACCCGGCCGTCCCTCTAAACTTTCATCTCAAACAAGAAGACTGATCAGAGATGCAGCCAAGAGGCCCATGATCACTCTGGATGAACTGCAGAGATCTACATCTGAGGTGGGACAGTCTGTCCATAAGACAACAATCAGTCGTACACTGCACAGATCTGGCCTTTATGGAAGAGTGGCAAGAAGAAAGCAATTTCCATAAAGATATCCATAAAAAATGTCGTTTAAAGTTTGCAACAAGCCACCTGGGAGACACACCAAACATGTGGAAGAAGGTGCTCTGGTCAGATGAAACTTTGGTGTCTGCAAAAGACCTGAGACTGGGACGGAGATTTGTCTTCAAACAAGACAATGATCCCAAACATAAAGCTAAATCTACAATGGAATGGTTCACAAATAAGCGTATCCAGTAGAGTTGAGCGACTTTTGGTTTTTTAGGGTCGAGTTTCGTTTCGTGAAACCCGACTTTTCCAAAAGTCGGGTCGAGCAAGATCGGCCGATTATAGGGAAAAGTCGGGGTCATCCCGAAACACGAAACCCAATGTAAGTCAATGGGGAATAAAAGTCGGCAGTGAGAGGAGGACAGGAAACACACCTACAGTGCCCATTTGAATGCCAAAAGCATCAATTCTTCTTACTTAAGCTTGTCAACCTTAATTAACTTCATAATACAAGTTACGCACTGAAAAATGGGGGTTATTTGGCTAAAGTTGTGGGGGGGTAGGGCTGGCTCCAGGTTTTCATGTGCCCTGGGCGAAAGAGCGCCCCTTTAACACATACCACAACTCATCATGCTCCGATACGGCAGAGAAATAGCGGTATAGTACAATGAAAAATACTTCACTTTTTACATCTCATGACAAGGCCCATCTATTTCTCCATACAGAATCATTGGTCCCATATAATGTTTGAAACAGTATATGATGAGCTCCACATAATGCTACAGTATATGTTGGTCCCCATGGATGAAGCTCCACTGTCTTATGGGCCCAAATAATGCTCCAAACATAATGGGCCCCATTTCTAATGCTCTAGTGTATAATGGGCCCTGTAAATGCTGCTCCAGTGTCTGATGTCCACCTTTGGAATGTTCCAGTGTATGGTGGGCCCCATCTATCGTTCTCCAGAGTATAGTGCTCCCCAAAAATTGCTGTCCCAACATTGAAAACAATCAAATAAGTCTCCTCGCTAGGGAATCCCTGTACTAGTCTGGACTCCTCGTCGTCCCCATCTTCCATCTCACTGCACAGTATTTCAACCTTGCAAGTGCTGTGATCCTGAGCAAGCAGGGGGGCCCACTCGTTGGCGACGGCACTGGCACAGGGCCCCTGATAGTACGGTGGTGTGTCTGATGGCGGGTGGGCCGAACCTGCACTTTCATCTGCAGCTTCCTCTTTGTCACCGTGTAAGATGGAACTGTATATGGGAAGGGTAACCTGAGTTTCATCAGGGTCAGATTCAGGCCGTGTAGCGTGCGAGGGGAATGTAGTGGTCTGGGTCAATGTACCAGCAGATTCATCGAGCAGTGGCTGGGCATCAGTGCACTTGTGTCGCCCCCAGGAGTACGGTCGCCACAGTGGCATTACCTTCCTCCTAGGGAGTGTGATGTCATGCTTTGGAGCAACGAAGGATCTCTCTAGCAGGTTAACTGATTGGGCGGCGTTATTCCCACGAGTCATGACCCTCCAAACAGCGTTCATGAAGGCAAAGTGTTTGTTTTACGTGGGCAGTATGGTTGCAAAGCTGAACCTTAAAGGAATGTCCAGAAGGGCACCACCAGGAGTGGAGCCTACGGTTAAATTCGACTCCACCTGGGAAACCTCAACCATGCCAGCTACAGAAAAGATGCACACATTGCAAGCTTAATTCCGTTAACGAACGAGACTCCGTCATGCCCCGCGGTCCGAGTCCGGCTTACTAGAGGGACACGTGAGGCTCTGGCACATGAGATTGGCCAATAACTGGTGTGTCATGCCCTTACATATCCGTGGCTGCATGTGCGCTACACTGAAAAGGCCAGCGTTTGTCGCTTACAGGTGCAGATAACCCGCTGAACAACGTTAGTGATGGGGATCACTGATTACAATTATTACCCACGAACGATGATTTCCCAGTAAGTGCAGGTCAACCGCAGTTCCGGAATTAGGCCTAACCGTCATTCCTGAAAAAATGAAAAACTTACGTGTGCAAACCACAGGTGCTGTAGCTTGCTTAACAGCTCGCCAGCCGTTCTCACGCCAAGTATGGATTACACGTGATTGCACAAAGGTGAGAAAGGGTATCGTATCCCCGGATAACATGTATGGATAGCGCACACATTCAAAATATATGTCTATACATCAGGAGGCAGGCTCAGACGGTGTTAGGCCCAGTATGGAGTGCACGTGATTGCACAAAGGTGAGAAAGGGTACCGTATCCCCGGATAACATGTATGGATAGCGTACACATTCAAAATATATGTCTATACATCAGGAGGCAGGCTCAGACGGTGTTAGGCCCAGTATGGATTGCACGTGATTGCACAAAGGTGAGAAAGGGTACCGTATCCCCGGATAACATGTATGGATAGCGTACACATTCAAAATATATGTCTATACATCAGGAGGCAGGCTCAGACGGTGTTAGGCCCAGTATGGATTGCACGTGATTGCACAAAGGTGAGAAAGGGTACCGTATCCCCGGATAACATGTATGGATAGCGTACACATTCAAAATATATGTCTATACATCAGGAGGCAGGCTCAGACGGTGTCAGGCACAGTATGGATTTGATGGCCCAGACTACACAGCGGAGGAGCAGGGAGAGGTAAAGATTGCAAATGCTGAGGCCCTGCCCAAGCAAGGGGGCCCACTCGTGGGCGTCGGTACTGGCACTGGGCCCCTCATAGTACGGCGGTGTGTCTGACGGCGGGTGTGCACCACCACCGTCAGAGACACTTGATTGCACTATGAGGGACCCTGTGCCAGTGCCCGCGCCCAAGAGTCGGCCTACCCACCTGTCCAGGGCAACGGCACTCGCACGGTGTCGTGCGTTGGTGGTGACCCCGGCCATGGGGGGGGAGGCAGCACAGTTAGGGAGTTTTAGAAAGTAGCATATGTTGATGTTGGACATTCAGCTGATGCAAAAGGCGAAATAGGTCAAGTCCCAGGAAGAGGTGGACCAAAGCAAGCCATTTTTCTGTCACCCTATGTGTAATCAGGGGAAGGTGGGACAAAATCCTTGGAAACCCATGCATGGTTCATTTTAATGAAGGTTAGATCATCCACATTTTGGGTTGACAGACGGGTCCTTTTTTCTGTCAGGATTGATCCAGCTGCACTGAAGACTCTTTCCAATAGCACACTTGCAGCTGGGCAAGCGAGCTCCTGTAAGGCATATTGTGCCAATTCAGGCCAGGTGTCCAGTTTAGCGGCCCAGTAGTCAAAGGGGAATGACCTGTGTGGGAGAACATCGATATGGGAGGAAAAGTAGTTTGTAACCATAGTTGACAACTGCTGTCTCCTGTCACTTTCCATCGATGCAGTATTACCAGTTGTGTGAGCGGTACTTGAAAAATCAGTCCACAACATTGTCATGAAACCCGTCTCCAACGCCACTTCTGCTGTGTGCACCATGAACACCTCTGCCAAGCTGCCCCCGGCCCGTACGGCTCGTGTGAGAACCATCACCGCTGCTGTGTGCTGGGAATGCCTCAAGCAACCGATTTACCAGAGTTGCTTGTTTATTAGCCAATATTAGGTCAAGGTTCTCCTGTGGCATGATGTTTTGTAATTTGCCTTTATAGCGTGGATCCAGGATGCTGGCCAACCAGTAGTCGTCATCGTTCATCATTTTGGCAATGCGGGGGTCCCTTTTTAGGATCTGCAAGGCATAATCTGACATGTGGGCCAATGTTCTCGGTGTCAATGATGCACTGCGAGTGCTGGTTGGAGGAGCACTTTCTGGCAAATCCACATCCCTCCAGTCACGCACAAACCCTGTACCAGACCTTGCCACGCCAACATTTTCACTTGCCCCACGAGATGCATCCTCCTCCCCTAAGTAATCATCCCCATCATCATCCTCCTCCTCCTCTTCTTCCTCCACCTCGTCCAGGAGAGGTCCCTGAGCAGACAATGGCTGAATGTCATCAAGGATTCCCTCCTCCTCTTCCTCCTCATCAACATTGGCTGCAGACGCCTGCTCCTTAAGGTGCGTCAAAGTTTGCATGAGCAGACGCATAAGTGGGATGCTCATGCTTAGGATGGCGTCGTCTGCGCTTACCAGCCGTGTGCATTCCTCAAAACACTGAAGGACTTTACAGAGGTCTTTCAGCTTCGACCACTGCACACCTGTCAACTCCATGTCTGCTCTCAAAGTGCCTGGTCGTGTATCCTCCCACAAATGCATTATGGCCTGCCTCTGCTCGCACAGCCGCTCCACCATGTGCAGGGTGGAGTTCCACCTTGTTGCAATGTCGATAATGAGGCGGTGGTTGGGAAGGTGGAGCAATCGCTGCAGCTTCTGCATACGAACGGAGTGTACAGGCGACCGGCGGATGTGCGCGCACAGTCTTCGCACCTTCTGGAGCAGGGCTGTTAACTCCGGATAATTTTTGAGGAAGCACTGCACCACCAGGTTCAAGGTGTGAGCCAAGCAAGGTATGTGGCTGAGTTTTGAAAGGGCTATGGCTGCCACAAAATTACGGCCGTTATCACTAACTACCTTGCCTGCCTCAAGATGTACACTGCCCAGCCATGACTCAGTTTGTCGCTTCAAGTACTCGGCCAGCACCTCGGCGGTGTGTCTGTCGCCCAAACACATCATCTGCAACACAGCCTGCTGACGCTTTCCACTAGATGCTCGATAGGGGGACACCTCGTGTGCAACAGTGGCAGCTGCAGATGGAGTGCTCGTACGACTGCGCTCTGTGGACGAGCTTTCGCTTCTGGAGGAGGAGGAGGGTGGAACGCCTACAGCCAACTGTTTCCTATACCGTGGGCTAGGCAGCACTGTCCCACCACCGCTGTCCCCTGTGGACCCTGCATCCACCACATTAACCCAGTGCGCAGTGATGGACACGTAACGGCCCTGGCCATGCCGACTGGACCATGCATCAGTTGTGAGGTGCACCTTTCCACTCACTGACTGCTTGAGTGCATGGACAATGCGGTCTTTTACATGATGGTGGAGGGCTGGGATGGCTTTGCGAGAGAAGAAGTGGCGACTGGGTAGGTCATAGCGTGGTACTGCATAGGCCATGAGTTCGCGGAAAGCTGCACTTTCCACCAACCGATAGGGCATCATCTCAAACGAGATTAGTTTGGCAATGTGGGCGTTCAAACCCAGTGCACGCGGATGAGAGACTGAGTACTTTCTTGACCTACTCATAGTGTCTGGGAGGGTGAGCTGGACTTGAGAGCTGCATATGGTGGAAGTAGCGGTGGACAGGGCGGACTGAGAGAGGGTTGATGATGGTGATGGAGTTGGTGTTCTTTCTGATGGCCTAGAATCTGTCTTTCGTTGATATAACAGTGGGATTCCCTGACTGCTGTGGCCTTGCAACGACACCTCAACATTTGCTGCTGTGCTAACCGGTGGGCTTACAGTGGGGGAAACAATGTAGTGTTGCTGACTACCTTCTTTGTGATCAGTTGCACATGTGGCACTTGAGGTTTGGTGTTGTGTCCACGCTTGCAAGTGCATGGTGGTTAAATGTCTAAGCATGTAACTGGTATTCAAATTTTTCAGATTTTTCCCTCGGCTAAAGGTCTTTGCGCACTTCTTACAGATAACCTTGGCCTGATCATGAGGATTTTGTTCAAAAAAGTGCCACACTGCACTCTTCCTACTTTGGCAGACATTTTGCGGCCTAGCACGTTGTGATCTTTTGACCCTCTGGACAAGCTGTCCAGCAACTCTTTTGATGTTTGGAACCTGTCTTTGGAGTGCTCCGGGCCTGCCAGATAACAGCTGTTGCGATGTCGATGTCTGCTGTGGATGCTCCTCATCTGAGCTATTGGAAGCAGCACCCTCTTCCCCCAATGGATGCCAATCTGGGTCAACAACTGGGTCATCCATCACCTCCTCTTCTATGTCATGTGCACCTTCCTCTGTGTCACCGTGTATGGTTGTATAGTGTGCGGGAAGGGGCACCTGAGTCTCATCAGGGTCAGAATCTGGCTCTGTACACTGCGAGGACAATGTAGTGCTCTGAGTGAATGTACCAGCAGAATCATCTATCAGCGGCTGTGCATCAGTGCACTCCATGTCAGATTCATCTTGGCCTGGGTAATTCACCATTTCACTTGATAATCCAGGCATGGTATGTGAAAACAGCTCCATGGAGTAATCAGTAGTATGGCCTGCGTCATCCTTCAATCTTGGTTGGGGTGAAGGACACAAGGAAAGGTGTGGTTCATGAACATGAGCCTCCAATGACGACTCAGTGCTTTTACTTTTTACAACTGAAGAAGAGGAGGCGATAGAGCTGGAGGCTGAGTCAGCAATGTAAGACAAAACTTTTTCCTGATGCTCTGGCTTCAAAAGCGGTTTTCCAACTTCTAGAAAACTAAGCCTTCGAAGCCTTATGGAGCCAGACGATGACGCAGGCTCAACACCTCCTGCATTCGGTCCTATTTTGCTCTTGCCACTACCATCAGATCCACCACCAACACCATCATTACCAGCTGCCAACCCCCGCCCAATTCCACGGCCTCTTCCACCAGCCTTCCTCATTTTTTGTAGAAATGTAGACAAAATCCAACAAACTATATAGTAATGTAAAACAAGGTACAAGGTGTCTATAGGACAGGGGAGATTTTGAATTTCTGCACACACTTGTGGACACTGGACACTTATGGATTGTGTGAGGCCCACTGAATATCACAGCGCTATGTCACAGGCTCGATGGCACAGGTGTGAAAAAAGTGACTACAGGATAAGGGAGATTTTGAATTTCTGCACACACTAGTGGACACTGGACACTTTTGGATTGTGTGAGGCCCACTGAATATCAGAGCGCTATGTCACAGGCTCGATGGCACAGGTGTGAAAAAAGTGACTACAGGATCACAGAGATTTTGAATTTCTGCACACACTTGTGGACACTGGACACTTTTGGATTGTGTGAGGCCCACTGAATATCACAGCGCTATGTCACAGGCTCAATGGCACAGGTGTGAAAAAAGTGACTACAGGATAAGGGAGATTTTGAATTTCTGCACACACTAGTGGACACTGGACACTTTTGGATTGTGTGAGGCCCACTGAATATCAGAGCGCTATGTCACAGGCAGAAATTGGCTAGTGTATCACAAACTACAAGGTGTATGTAGAATTGGGCAGAATAGGAATCTCCCTAGAGTGTAGGTCTGTAAGAACGGAACAAGTCCTCCACTTATCCTTCCACAATGGCACACAGATAGCTTCACTGTGGCCGTGATAACAGCCGTTACACGGTACTGAGAGGAGCGTGCACGTACACGGCTGTCCGGTGTACGTAAAATTGTCAAGCTCCCGTGTTTTTTAAGTATACGGACTGACACACGCTGTCTCTCTATAGTTTTGAATGTGATCAAACAGCAAATATATTTAACTGTTTGAAAGCTAGACAAAACTGGTAGGTGCAGGTCTGTAAGAACGGAACATGTCCTCGACTTATTCTCACAGAGTGACATACAGATAGCTTCACTGTGGCCGTGATAACAGCCGTTACACAGTACTGTGTGAGGAGCGTACACCGCTGTATGGTGTGAAAAAATGCACGCTCAGTACCTCAGCAGGACAAAAAAAAAAATTGGGATTGCTTTTAAAAGAGCAGTTTGCAGAGCAGTGGGTAAACAGCAATGCAGCTGTCAGGAAGCCTTAGAAGGCAGCCTAACAACCAACACCGTTGATCCACCACAATATAGCCTCCCCTTGCACTGCACACACAGTGACTGGTGTGTTGTACAGGCAAAATCGCTAGCAGCAGAAGCAGTTTTTTTTTCTTCTTCCCTGCCCAACGCTCTCCCTACAGAATCAGCAGCAGCAACCTCTCCCTATGCTAAGATCGGCAGAAGATGGCGGTCGGCGTGCACGCCCTTTTATAACCCCTGTGACGCCCACCAAAGCAAGCCAATCACTTGCATGCCCTTCTGAAAGATGGTGGTGACCCCTGCCTATGTCATCACGTTGCCCACAGTGTCCGTGGATCCTGATTGGCTGAAAAAGAGCGCAAAACAAACTTTTGAAGCGCGACTTTGGCGCGTAAGTCGCCGACCTCGTGGCCGACCTCATCCTAGGGTCGGGTTTCGTTTCATGAAACCCGACTTTGCCAAAAGTCGGCGACTTTTGAAATTTTTCGACCCGTTTCGCTCAACTCTAGTATCCAGGTGTTAGAATGGCCAAGTCAAAGTCCAGACCTGAATCCAATCGAGAATCTGTGGAAAGAGCTGAAAACTGCTGTTCACAAACGATCTCCATCCAACCTCACTGAGCTCGAGCTGTTTGCCAAGGAAGAATGGGCAAGAATTTCAGTCTCTCGATGTCTCTTGATGTACAAAACTGATAGAGACATACCCCAAGCGACTTGCAGCTGTAATCGCAGCAAAAGGTGGCGCAACAAAGTATTAAGTTAAAGGGGCCGAATAATATTGCACGCCCCACTTTTCAGTTTTTGAATTTCCACAAAAATTTAAAATAACCAATAAATGTCGTTCAACTTCACAATTGTGTCCCACTTGTTGTTGATTCTTCACCAAAAATTTACATTTGGTATCTTTATGTTTGAAGCATGATGTGTGGGAAAAGGTTGAAAAGTTCCAGGGGGACGAATACTTTCGCAAGGCACTGTATGCAACTTCTCTAAGTATTCTGCAGCTAAAGCGTAGCATCAGATGACTTTTCACAATAGGCTCATATATGCATGTATATGACCAATAACCCTATTATATGATCTGGATACTGCAATTTTCAAAAGGTTTTCTCATAAGTGTTATTTTTCATTTACAGTTTTCTCTGTGCTAGTGCATGGAAACTGCACTGCATTGTTTCCATATTGTCCAATTGCTTTCCCACCCTGAAATGAAAGCGTACATCTCTGTTATGCCTGCATGCAATTTGACAAACAATAAAGCAGCAGAGACAAAACACCTCACTTGCTGTAATCCTCAGCCTGTCTGCTATTTGAGACGTATTACACTTGACAACAGGCAGTGGACAGCAAATTACAAAAAAGGGTGACAGTGGCAGGCGCTTGAGTAATTTGTTAGATGTAAGACAACATAGCATAATCTATAAAATTAGATTCAATCCCAAGAAAACAAATGCGCATATACCCTGCAGTAAGTAAAGAAGTAAATAGTAATAGTGTATGTAAATAACATGGGGTACTTAGTTAGTGTAAAAGTCATCCCACGGAGACAAGGTGTAACCAATAGGGATGGTCCTATCCTGACTCTAGTATTAGGGTACCGTTACACGTAGCGATGCACCAGCGATCCCGACAACGATATGGATCACTGGTGCATCGCTAAGTGGTCGCTAGTGAGCTGCCACACAGGCAGATCTCACCAGCGACATCGCTGGGGACGGGGGTCGCTACTTACCTGTCAGACGCGACGATCCTGACGTCCTCCCACCCGCGTCCACACATCGCTCGTCGGCGCCACAGGAAGCCCAGCAGGAAGCGCCCGACAAGAAATGGCCCAGGCCGTTCTCGTGCGATCAGCGATCATCGCGGGGGAGCCGGTCGGAGGTAAATGTCACACATAGCGATATCGCTAGCAATATCGCTGCTACGTCACAAATTCAGTGACATTACAGCGATATTGCTAGCGATATCGCAGTGTGTAACGGGGGCGTTAGAGCCTTATCTTGTGTTAGCCGACCTCAATGTGAATAAGGGCAGAGCAGGACAGGAGCCCGACTGTTCAGACACCTGCCCATGGGAAGCTATAAAAATCTATATTGCTTCTCATGGACAAGAGGCTGAACAGTCGGGCTCCTGTTTTGCTCTGCCCTTATTCATGTTGAGGTCAGCTGACACAATGTAAAAATTTATTGCTAGAGCCAGGAAAGGACCGTCCCCATTGGGCACACCTTCTCGCAGTGGGTTAATCAAAATAGCATTAACTAAGCACCCTGTTATTTACATGTACTATTACTATTTACTTAGAATCATAGAATGTTACAGTTGGAATGGACCTTCAGGGTCATCGTGTCCAACCCCCTGCTCAATGCAGGTTTCATTAAATCATCCTATACAGATGTCTGTCCAGCCTCTGTTTGAAAACTTCCATTGAAGGAGAACTCACCACCTCTTGTTGCAGCCTGTTCCACTCATTGATCATCCTCACTGTCAAAAGTTTTTTCTAATATCTAATCTGTGTCTCCTCCCATTCAGTATCATCCCATTGCTTCTCGTGTTTCCATGTGCAAATGAGAATAGTGATGATCCCTTTACACTGTGAAATCCCTTCAGAAATTTGTAAGCAGCTATTAAGTCTCCTCTCAGTCTTCTTTTTTGCAAGCGAAACATTCCCAGATCCTTTAACTGTTCCTCTTAGGACATACTTTGCAGTCCTCTCACCATCCTGGTAGCTCTTCTCTGAACTTGCTACAGCTTTTCATTGCCTTTTTTAACCCCTTTACCCCCAAGGGTGGTTTGCACGATCATGACCGGGCCAATTTTTACAATTCTGACCACTGTCCCTTTATGAGGTAATAACTCAGGAACGCTTCCATGGATCCCGGTGATTCTGACATTGTTTTCTCGTGACATATTGTACTTCATGTTAGTGGTAAAATTTCATTCAAATAACTTGCGTTTATTTGTGAAAAAAAACGGAAATTTGGTGAAAATTTTGCAATTTTCCAGCTTTGAATTTTTATGCCCTTAAATCACAGAGATACGGCACACAAAAAACTTAATAGGTAACATTTCCCACATGTTTACTTTACATCAGCACAATTTTGAAACCAATTTTTTTTTTTCCTTAGGAAGTTAAAGGGGTTAAAAGTTGACCAGCGATTTCTCATTTTTACAGCACTATTTTATTTTTACTGACCACATCACATCGGAAGTCACTTTGAGGGGTCTATATGATGGAAAATACCCAAAAGTGACACCATTCTAAAAACTGCACCCCTCAAGGTGCTCAAAACCACATTCAATAAGTTTATTAACCCTTCAGGTGCTTCTAAATGAACATTTAACTTTTTTTTACAAAAAAATACTTCAGGTCCAATTTTTTTTATTTTACCAAGTACGCCAATACCTGATATGTTGGGAGGAACCACTGTTTTGGCGCGTGGCAGAGCTCAGAAGGGAAGGAGCGTCGTTTGACTTTTTCAATGCAAAATTGGCTGGAATTCAGATTGGACGACATGTCACATTTGGAGAGCCCCTGATGTGCCTAAACAGTGGCAACCCCCCACAAGTGACCTCATTTTGGAAACTAGACCCCCCCAAGGAACTTATCTAGATATGTGGTGAGAACTTTGAACCCACAAGGGCTTCACAGAAGTTTATAACGTACAGCGGTACAATTAAAAAATCATATTTTTTCCACAAAAATCATCTTTTCACCCCCAATTTTTTTTTCCCAAGGGTAACAGGACCCCAAAAGTTATTTTGCAATTTGTCCTGAGTACGCTGATACCCCATATGTGGGATTAAACACATGGTGGACCTCGGAAGGGAAGCAGCGCCATTTGACTTTTATGGCTGGAATTGAGATTGGACGCCATGTCGCGTTTGGAAAGCCCCTGATGTACCTAAACAGTGGAAACCCCCCACAAGTGACCCGATTTTGGAAACTAGACCCCCCCACGGAACTTATCTAGATGTGTGGTGTGCACTTTGAATCCCCAAGTGCTTCACAGAAGTTTATAATGCCCTGGCGTGAAAATAAAAAAATCATTTTTTTCCACAAAAATGATATTTTTGCCCCCAATTTTTTTATTTTCCTAAGGGTAACAGGAGAAATTGGACCCCAAAAGTTGTTTTGCAATTTGTCCTGAGTAGACTGATACCCCATATGTGGGGGTAAAACGCTGTTTGGGCGCATGGCAGAGCTTAGAAGGGAAGGAGCACCATTTGACTTTTTCAACGCAGAATTGGCTGGAATTGAGATCAGACGCCATGTCGTGTTTGGAGAGCCCCTGATGTGCCCAAACAGTGGAAACCCCCCAATTCTAACTCCAACCCTAACCCCAACACACCCCTAACCCTAATCTCAGCCCTAACCCTAGCCCTAACCCTAATGGGAAAATGGAAATAAATACATTTTTTTAATTTTATTATTTTTCCCTTACTAAGGGGGTGATAACGGGGGGTTTGATTTACTATTTATGGCGGTTTTTATGTTTGGCAGCTGTCACACGCTAAAAAGACGCTTTTTATTGTAAAAATAGTTTTTGCATCACCACATATTGAGAGCTATAATTTTTCCATATTTTGACCCACTGAGTCATGTGAGGTTTTAATTTTTTGTGGGACGAGTTGATGTTTTTATTGGTACCATTTTCGGGCACATGACATGTTTTGATCGCTTTTTATTCCGATTTTTTGGACGCAGAATGAACAAAAACCAGCATTTCAAGAATTTCTTTTGGGGGGTGCGTTTACACTGTTCCGCGTGCGGTAAAATTGATAAGGGGGTTTTATTCTCTGGGTCAGTACGGTTACAGCGATACCTCATTTATGATTTTTTTATGTTTTGGCGCTTTTATGCAATGAAAACAATTTTAAATAAAAAATAATTATTTTTGCATCGCTTTATTCTGCGAGCTATAACTTCTTTATTTTTTCACTCATGATGCTGTATTGCGGCTCGTTTTTTGCGGGGCAAGATGATGTTTTCAGCGGTACCATGGATATTTATATGTGTCTTTTTGATCGTGCGTTATTGCACTTTTTGTTCAGCGGTATGATAATAAAGCATTATTTTTGCTTTGTTTTTTATTTTTATTTTTTAAGGGGTTCGCTAAAGGTGTTAACTAATGGGACAGTTTTATAGGGTGGGTCGTTACGGACGCGGCGATACTAACTATGTGTACTTTTATAGTTTTGTTTTTTTTTATTTCCAAAAAATGAATTTATTAGGGAAATTTTTTTTTTTTTAATTTATTTAGCGATTTTTTATAAATTATTTTTACACTTTTTTTTTTTTAAACTTTATTAAGTGCCTTCTGGGATAAGTGAAGAGTCTCCGCGAGCTCAACGATCACTGGGTTTTGGCCGTTGCAGCTGAAAAGAGGAAATCGGAAAACCAGGGGAAGAGTCTTGAGGAGATCATTTGCATATTCCCAGTGCCTTCTGGGATAAGTGAAGAGTCTCCGCAAGCT
The DNA here is from genome assembly GCF_039654945.1 of Dendrobates tinctorius. Classification (NCBI taxonomy): domain Eukaryota; kingdom Metazoa; phylum Chordata; class Amphibia; order Anura; family Dendrobatidae; genus Dendrobates; species Dendrobates tinctorius. The sequence continues at coordinate 18,162,586 of NW_027361743.1, read as the reverse complement.
CAACGATCACTGGGTTTTGGCCGTTGCAGCTGAAAAGAGGAAATTGGAAAAACCGCGCGCCGATAGGCGCGCGAAAATTGGCTCATCTTTCATCGTTTTTAAGAAATCTCAAGATGGAAGAGGCCAGGAGCCATTTGGTGAGCTGCATTTCTTGCTACATGTTCACAGATTTACCAGTGGAAAAGCCAAACTTCACATGCCACAAATGCAAGCTTGTGTCCCTGTTGGAGGAAAAGTTGCAAAATCTCGAAGAGAGGTTAGCTACGTTGAAGATCATTAAGGAAGGTGAAGAGTTCTTGGACAGAGCACAATTATCTCTTCATGTTACAGAAAGAGAAGAAATTCGAAGTGCACCTGAAGAAACAGAGGAATGGAGACATGTGACCCAGAGAAGCAGGAGGATCAGGAGGCAGTCAGCACCCATACTGCTCAGGAACCAGTACCAGGCTCTCACGCAGGAAAACGATGAAGAAATACATCAGGATAAGACTTTGCCAACAAACAGCAACCTTGTACGCCTTCAGAGTCCTCCTGGATGGAGAAAGAAAAATGTTGTGAAGAAGAAACGGAGAGTGGTGGTCATGGGGTATTCCCTGCTGAGAGGAACAGAGGCCGCTATCTGCAGACCGGATATAACTACAAGAGAAATGTGCTGTCTTCCAGGTGCAAAAATTAAAGATGTGTCTGACAGGATATCAGGACTCTTCAGACCTACAGATGACTACCCATTCCTGCTACTACATGTGGGGACAAATGACACCGCAAGAAACGACCTGGAAATCATCTGCAGAGACTTTGAAGACTTAGGCAAGAAAGTGAAAGAACTGGGAGCGCAGGTGGTCTTCTCTTCCATCCTCCCAGTGGATGGCCATGGAACAAGGAGGTGGAATAAGATTCTGCAGGTGAACAACTGGCTACGTCGATGGTGCCGTCAGCAACGATTTGGATTTCTGGATCACGGAGTGAACTACTTATACGATGGACTACTTGCTAGAGATGGGGTGCACCTTACGAAGACTAGAAAGCATGTATTTGGAAGTCGCCTTGCTACACTTGTAAGGAGAGCTTTAAACTAGAACAACATGGGAAGGGAAGCAAAAGACCAGAAAAAGCCATACACCTGACAAATGCTATTGAGAACTCTGCTATTAGAAGTGGAAAGGAAGAACAAAGACGAAAGAATCTAATTAATAAAAATATTGGAGAAAGAGAAACCAATCACAAACTAAAATGTTTCTATACTAATGCACAAAGCATGGGCAACAAACAAGGAGAATTGGAACTACTAACACAGGAACAGAAATATGATGTCATTGGAATCACTGAAACTTGGTGGGACAATACACATGATTGGAATACAAGACTAGAAGGATACAACTTATTTGCAAGAAACAGACTTGATAAACGAGGAGGGGGTGTCGCATTGTATGTTCGAAACGCGTATATCTGCACAGAGATTGAAGCTTCAGAGACTGGGAGTTCTGTGGAAACTGTTTGGGTAAGAATACAAGGACAGAACAATGGAAAGGACACCATTGTAGGCATTTACTACAGGCCGCCTGTGCAAGCCGAAGATATAGATGAACTCTTTATGCATCAGATGGCCAAGTTCTCCAAAAAATATGACATAGTTGTCATGGGAGATTTCAACTATCCAGACATTTGTTGGGAATCTCTCTCAGGCAAAACTAACAGGTCAAGGAAATTCTTATCCTCTCTTGCTGACAACTTTATCTTCCAAAAGGTAAGGGAGAAAACAAGGGGAACTGCTACCTTGGATCTAATCCTTATAAACAGGGAGGAAATGGTTGAGGAGGTAAAAGTGGCTGGGACCCTAGGAGGTAGCGACCATGCTATTTTAGAATTTTGGATTACTAGAGGTGGAAGACCTGTGAAGACTCAGACGTCAAGGTTAGATTTCAGAAAGGCAGATTTTAAGGGATTCAGAAAGAGAATTGGAGTGATCCAATGGCTGGATATCCTTAAAGACAAAAATGTCCAGGAAGGATGGGAAATCTTGAAAAAAGAAATTCTCAAAGCACAGTTGTTAACAATTCCGAAAAGAGGGAAGAATAGGAAGCATTTAAGGAAACCAGGATGGATGAACACAGAACTTAAGCACATGCTAAAAAGGAAGAAAAAAATGTTTATAAAATGGAAAGAGGGAGGCATATCTAAAGAAGAATATAATGCTGTCTGCAGAACCTGCAGGGCACAAATCAGATTATCTAAAGCTGAAAATGAACTGAGGCTTGCAAGAGATGTCAAAAGCAATAATAAAGGATTTTGGGGATATGTCAAAAGTAAAAGAAAAGTCAAAGATGCTATAGGATTTTTACAGGATGAAAATGATGAAATGGTAAGACAGGATGTTGAGAAGGCTGAACTTTTAAATTCCTATTTTGCATCTGTTTTCTCTCAGAAAGGAAATGCAACATCAACTGTTATTCACTGTCCTATTAAGGGAATAGAAGAATCCAGGATATCTATAAACAGAAAGATAGTGAGGAAACACTTAGCTAACCTAAATGAATTCAAGTCTCCAGGTCCAGATGAATTACACCCCAGAGTACTGAAGGAGATAGCAGAAGAAATTTTTGAACCCCTCTCCATAATCTTTGAAAATTCTTGGAGAACAGGAGAAGTGCCAGAAGACTGGAGAAGAGCAAATGTTGTTCCTATCTTCAAAAAGGGGAAGAAGGTGGACCCAGGCAACTATAGGCCGGTGAGTCTGACTTCTATACCAGGAAAGATCTTTGAACAAATTATTAAACAACATGTATGTCAATACCTGGATAAGAATGAAGTGATTAAACAGAGTCAGCATGGGCTTCTAACTAATAAGTCATGTCAGACTAACTTAATTTCCTTCTATGACGGTATCACTGATTGGGTGGATCAAGGAAATGCTGTAGATATAGTATATCTTGACTTCAGCAAAGCATTTGACAAAGTCTCTCATACAATCCTTATTGAAAAAATGACTAAGTATGGAATGGACAAGGCAACTGTTAGGTGGATTCATAACTGGCTTTGTGATCGGACCCAAAGAGTGGTCGTAAATGGCTGCACATCCAGTTGGAAGAATGTCTCAAGTGGGGTACCACAGGGCTCTGTCCTGGGCCCTGTATTGTTCAACATCTTTATCAACGATTTAGATGAAGGAATTGAGGGTAAACTGATTAAATTTGCTGATGACACAAAGCTAGGAGGGATAGCTAATACTAGAGAAGAGAGAGAGAGGATTCAAAAAGATTTAAATAAACTGGAGAAGTGGGCAGCAACTAACAGAATGGTTTTTAACAGGGAGAAATGCAAAGTACTACATCTGGGCAATAAAAATGAAAAAAGCATATATAGAATGGGAGGAATAGGGCTAAGTGACAGCACATGTGAAAAAGACTTGGGTATACTAATAGATCACAGACTGAATATGAGTCAACAGTGTGATGCAGCAGCAAAAAAGGCAAATGCAATTCTAGGATGTATTAACAGAAGCATACAGTCTAGATCACGTGAAGTCATTATTTCCCTCTACTCCTCTTTGGTCAGACCTCATCTGGAATATTGTGTCCAGTTTTGGGCACCACATTTTAAAAAAGACATCAACAAACTGGAGCAAGTTCAGAAAAGAGCGACCAGAATGGTGACCGGTCTGCAAACCCTGTCTTATGAGGAAAGGTTGCAGGATTTGGGAATGTTTAGTTTGCAAAAGAGAAGACCAAGAGGAGACTTAATAGCTGTCTACAAATATCTAAAGGGCTGTCACATTGTAGAAGGATCAACTTTATTCTCATTTGCACAAGGAAAGACTAGAAGCAATGGGATGAAACTGAATGGGAAGAGACACAGATTAGATATTAGAAAAAACTTTTTGACAGTTAGAGTGATCAATGAGTGGAACAGGCTGCCACGAGAAGTGGTGAGTTCTCCTTCAATGGAAGTCTTCAAACAGAGGCTGGACAGACATCTGACTGGGATGATTTAGCGAATCCTGCTTTGAGCAGGGGGTTGGACCAGATGGCCCAGGAGGTCCCTTCCAACTCTACGATTCTATGATTCTATGATTCTATTATACTGTCCCAGGGGGACATGACTGTCACATCACAGATCGCTGTGACAGATCAGCGATCTGTCACAGGCAGTGCTGGAGGCTTCCTCATGCCTGCGCTTTGCAGGCATGAGGAAGCCGGCACCCTGCAGGCCCCCGCCGCCATTTTGGATCCGGGGACCTGCAGGGAAGGAGACCCCAGCAGAAGCGCTGCACATTGCGCTGCTGTGGGGGTCGCAGGGAAGAACGGAGGGAGCCCCCTCCCTGCCGATGCTTCCCTAAACCCCCGGTACACTGCGATCGTGTTTGATCGCAGTGTGCCAGGGGTTAACGTGTTGGGGCGGTCCGTGACTGCCCCTGACACATAGTGCCAGGTGTCAGCTGTGATAATCAGCTGACACCCAGCCGCGATCAGCGGCGCCATGAGGTACTATCCCGTCCATAGGTATAGGGGCCTGGGTCCCATGGACGGGATAGTATGTCAGATGTCAGGAAGGGGTTAAAATGTGGTGCCCAGAACTGGACACAGTATTCCAGATGAGGCCTGACCAAAGAGGAGTAGAGGGGGATAATTATTTCTCGTGATCTAGACTTTAGGCTTCTCTTAATACATCCTACAACTGTGTTTGTCTTTTTTGCTGCTGCACCACACTGTTGACTCATGTGCAGTCTGTAATCTATTAGTATACCCAAGTCTTTTTCACACATGCCGTTGCTTAGTTCTATTCCTCTCATTCTGTAGATGTATTTTTTGTTTTTCATGCCCTGATCTAGACTTTTGCATTTCTCCCTGTTAGATACCATTTTGTTAGTCGTTGCCCATTGTTCAAGCTTATCTAGATCCTTCTGAATCCTTTACTTATTACAGGGTTTTTGCTTATCTTTTTTCTTCGGTTAGGTCTGTGAAATGGCCACAGTGTGAATGTGCTGTTACACATTGCACATATACCAATTTACAGTATATTCCAGATAATTTTTTAAATTAAAATTGTCTGAAAGTACCGTAACTATTTAAAAGGAACACTAAAATAAATGACAGGAAGGGAGGAGGTGGTGCATAACGCTCCCTTCTAATGCCAGTGTCATACACCGCCACGTCAATTTCTGCACTTGACATAACAGTATATTTTTTGGGCTAAAACAGTTCTTGTGCAAGAAAAAGAAGGAAATATTGCATCCATGCATTCTGTAGGGCAAAGAAAAATATCTGCTTAAGAACAATAATGGCTTGTAAATCTACCTGGTATCTAGAGTAAACCTTATAGACCTGTCATTTGGTTCAATGTTTATATCCTTTACATTCCTTGCAATGAACAAAAACATTTGTTTTAAAGAAGTAATGATGTTTCTGTGCATAACTGCAGTTTTACCAAAAGTGGTGCAATGGTTAAATCACGAGGATATTTCCCTGTCACCTTGAGTTATCAGTGTTACATCTGCCGGCTTGATAAAGAGCAATTTACCTTGAAAACTGAGATTTCCCAAAGCTAATAAATCACTGCTGTTCCTGGTGAACAGTGAGGAGCAGAGCAATGCAATAGATGTCAACACAAGAGTGGAGTATTTCACAGCAGACTGTCCCATTTGGGATTGAGTTTCCTAATAATGTCACAAAGGACGATCTAAGTGCCGGGGAAAAATATGGGGAAGTAATGGATCAAAGGCTCGATAGGGACGGATCTGGTAACATTTGGTCTTATATGATGATGCTTGTAAGTTGGAAATGAGACACCATCTTAGATCGTGGTTGGACGAACACAATACCATTGAAAAGTATCCATGCCCCGTCACGATTCAGGAAAATGGGGGTCCAGGCTGGGTGTGTGCTGCAGTTATTGTAGTGATACACTTCTGAAGACCGCATACATGGCAGGCCAAGACCACATGGACTAGACTTGCTGTGCCAATGCATCTTCAAGCTCCCCATATGAAACTCATGTCCCAGCCTGGCCATCTTCTCCTGGAGGGGCCTTAAGCCTGGCTACACTCTAGCTTTTTATCTAGTATAGATAATCATTTGCCTTAGATGAAGAATCCTTCCTTCAGCTTAGTCCTTGCGAATAAGGAAGTTTCAGGTCGCTTCCTTCAGAGGATCCTTATCCCAATTTGGAGCAAGAGGGTTATATAGCCAAAGAACTAAGTATCTCTGATGTTGAATCAGATGATATTTTATGGGCTAGGTAACATTCAAAATTTTATAAAAGACAATAAAAACATTAAAACATTTTTTGTTATAAAAAAAACAACGCGCTTCAGGCATATAGGCCTTCATCAGGTGTATGCAAACTTTTCCCAGTGTTGTGCCTCCTTGCACCACCACACCAGGTGAGCAAGTTTGAAGTTGTACTTTTCTCACCAAGCAGAATTGAGTCATCTACTACGCTTAGATAGCGCTCTCCCTCTTTTTCCCCCCTCTTCCTCTCTTTCCCAGGACCTCAGCTTAGTCCTTGTTTTAGTCCTTGTTTTAAGCCTCATTGCCTGAGATGAGGATCCAGTGTTCCTCTTAGTCCTTGCTAGACCCCTGTTATGAATGGGTCACCGAGGAGGAGAGCAGGTCCAGTTAGCCACAGAAAACCAGAGAGGTTGGTACCTACGCGGATTGCAGACGCCTGATCCTACCCACACAACTAGCAGTAGCTGTGACAAGATGAAAAGACAAACACAGGCAGGAAAATAGACTGAGCAAGTGATGGGGCCCTGTTATGAATGGGTCACCGAGGAGGAAAAAACCTAAACAAGCTATGCCCCAGAAAAACCAGAGAGGTTGGTAACTATGCAGATTGCAGATCCCTGATCCTAACCACACAACTAGCAGCAGCCTTGGAGCGTACCTACGATGAACCTAGAAGCCTTGTCACAGCCAGAGGACTAAATAAGCCTAAAGCAAGAAAAGGGGAAAACTAACTGCCCCAGAGCAGACCCCAAAGGAATAGACAGCCCCCACACATGTATTGACGGTGAAACTAGATTAAAACACAAACACAGGCAGGAAAATAGGCTGAGCAAACGATGGGGCCTAAACTAACTAGAAAGGAAAGACACTGTCTGCAATCTGCCCAAAACCCTACAAAATAATGTCCAACACTTCTAATAGCAAAATTAACCCTGAAGTCACTAGACTTCTCCCACTATATCAGCACTCTGAAATATTCTGAGACAGAGCAAAAAGAGACCAATCTAATAAGGGACAAAAAGCAAATTGGCAAATACAGATAAATAAGAGTGGAAATTCAGCACAGCCCCAGCCGGGGCTGGCTGACCACACAAAAAACTGAATAGAACAAAATCAAGTCTGAACATTAGCAGAAAAACTTAGCTTGAGCTGACTGGAACAGAGCTGAGAACCAAGACCTGACAAGCAGAAGGAATCACCAGCACCAGAGTAGGGCGTTGGCTGTCTTAAATCCAATATGAGATTCCTGAGGTCCAATCGTCATCCTCATTATCAGGTGGCAGATCTCTACTGATTAAATCAGCCTCACTACCTCCTGTTACCACCAGAGGGAGCCTGGAAGGAGAACTCACAACTGGTAGACCAGAAAATGAACTCACAACAGGGCCCACACTGACTAGACAGGACAGGAAAGGAAAGACACTGTCTGCAATCACGCAAAAAACCCTGCAAAAAGTCCAACACGTCTGATGCAAAAAACTCTGAAGTCACACGACTTCGCCCCCCACTATATCAGCACTCTGGTATATTCTGAAAGCAGAGCAAAAAGAGACCAATCTAAAGCCCCCGTTACACATAGCGATATCGCTAGCAATATCGCTGTAACGTCACTGATTTTGTGACGTAGCAGCGATATTGCTAGCGATATCGCTATGTCTGATACTTACCTCCGACCGGCTCCCCCACTGCTCACCGCTGGTCGCGCGAGAACGTCCTGGACCATTTCTCGTCAGGCACTTCCTGCTGGGATTCCTGTGGTGCCGACGAGCGACGCGTGGACGCGGGTGGGAGGACGTCAGGATCGCCGCGTCTGACAGGTAAGTAGCGACCCCCGACCCCTGCTATGTCGCTGGTGAGATCTGCCTGTGTGGCAGCTCACTAGCGACCACTTAGCGATGCACTAGCGATCCATATTGTTGTCGGGATCGCTGGTGCATCGCTAAGTGTAACGGTACCCTAACAGGGGATCAAATAAACTGGCACAAGCAGTAACATATGGGTTATGATTCAGCACAGCCCCAGTCGGAGCTGGCTGACCCGCACCAAGAAGAGATAGCTAAAACCAGATCAAATGCAAACAGAATAGCAAATAAACCACTTAGCTGAACATGCAGGGACAGAGCTGGAGAAATCAGACCTCAGTAGGAATAGGAAGCAAATCACCAGCAGGGATAGAGGGAGTCGGCTGTCTTAAATCCCAATCTGAAACCCCAGATCTCCAATCGTCATCATCATTATCAGGTGGCAAGCCTCTGTCAATCAGACCAGCTCCATTACCTCCAGTAACCACAAGAGGGAGCCCAGAAAGAGAACTCGCAACCCGTCTGTCGATCTGACCAGCTCCATTACATTCAGTAATAACCAGAGGGAGGCCAGAAAGCGAATTCACAACAGACCCCCTTGCTTGAGATCTGAAATTCGGCTGCCACTTAATCCTGGCTTCTCTTCAGATCATACTATCTGATATGGTCTCCCTCTCTTGGCACACAAACCCCTGTTTCACTGCAGGTCTGCAAGCAACGGGACCATAGGGAAATTCACTTCTCAATACTTTCAATATCTGCCTAACAACAGGAAACTGCATTCCCTTGTGCCCACATAATTCCTTCCATCTTGGACTGGCTTCAATAGGTAACCCTGTCTGAAGCTAACCCACTGTTGTAGAGCACAAAACAAATAAAACAACATTTAAAATATGACAATGCATTATATAAATATAATATCTTCAAGGGGCTGTGGGCAACTTCTCTACTCCTATATGCCATGGATGTTCTAAAGTTGAGATGGCGTTAAGACTACCTATAAAGGGTATTCCTATGCTAAACATTTATAACGTATCTACAGGACATGCCTATATGATTGGTGCTGGTCCTAGATGATGGTCTTGTCGATCAGTAGAAAGGCAGTTGCCTATATGCTGGCTCTCTCCCTTGATTTCTATGGAGCTGAGCAACTGCTTGCCAATGGCAGCAGACCACGAGACTGCTATGGGGTCTGTGAGCTAGAGGGGCATCACCTTCTGCCTGGCATTTGGTCAGTCTATTTCTCCTGTCCTGACATCTACCAATGTACAGCAGAAGTCGGGAGGATTTATGTGGTTCTTAACCCATTTCAAACCTTTTGAGTTTTAGCTGTTTTACACAACATGCTCATGCTAGTAACTTCTGAAGTTAGAGTTAGGTCTGACATCTTCAGATCAAACCCTTTGCTGCCGTGGTGAACATTAACCATGGCATCTAAGTGGTTAAGCAGGGGGAGAACCTCGATCACCCTCATTGCATCATTGCAGCGAGATTGCTCAAACATGATGGCGTGGTCACTGGCAGTTCAGGTTCCCACTTAGACCTTCACAATAGGATCCCAGATTTCTATGTACACCCCTGGTGCTATTTTCAGAGTGCCCGTAAAAAAGTATGCCAACACTTTATTCCTGGCAGCATTAGACAGGGCCCATTCTGTTGTTGAACAAACTCATTACATAGATGTCCACTGTTCAAATCACTGGTTCCCAAACTTTTTCAAGCCAGAGAATCCCAAAATCAGTAGAGATCCCACTGATAAACTGTTGTCCATATGGATGACAGGTTTGAGTGTAATGGTTTGCATCAAAGGACGTTTCCCAACTGAGAAAGAATCAGAGGATGAAAATAGTCAAGGATTGGTGGGCACAACGACCAATACAGACATAAAGCCAAGCGTTCCTAAAAGGTGGGCCCCAGAACAAATACATGAATATTAATAACCTGCATTGTTAAAGCAGCTTTGAGTATCCTCCAATATTGGGGTCTAAATCTATGGACCCTCAGTGACCCCGAGTTGCTTTAGGTACTAATCACTATTTTTCTTTCTTGCCGCTCTTTCTTTCTTCCCGTTGTTCAAACAGTCATAACTTTATTTTTCTCATCGACATAGCCAAAGGAGGGCCTGTTCGTTGCGGGGTTAATTTTAGTTTTGAAAGACACCGTTCACATTACTTTATACTGTATGGAAAAAAACAGGAAATCAAATTCCTAGTGAGTTGAAATGGCGAAAATCAGTAAAAGTGACCTAGAAATATAATTCTTCAGGTCAATCCAATTACGGGATATCAAACAAGTTTTTGGGGTTTTTTTTTACTAAGTTAGTGGCTAAAAAAATTCTGAACTTTTTTTTTTTTTAAATTTGATTAGTTCCACCATTTTTTTCCGAGAACCATATGGTATTTTTTTTTATATTTCTGTCAATAGGGCTGTATTAAGGCTTGTTTTTTGCATGCCGACTCGCTGACGCTTTATTGATACTATTTGGGGTTACATTGCCCAATTTGATTTTTATTGAAATTTTTGTAGGTGTTGAGGTGACAAAAAAAGACGACAATTATAAAGTTTGATTTTTTTTTTTACTTTTATGGTGATAAGCGTACGGTTTAAACAATTTTATAATTTCATACACTGGACTTTTATAGATGGGAAGGTTTTGAGGTTTTAGTTTGTTTTTAATAAAAAAAAAATATATTCTGCATTTATGAGAACTGTATACTGCAATTCTTCAAGAGATCTAATCACGGTCTGCTATGTGCACCATATTGAAATTAAGCAGCGGACAAAACGAAGAGAACCAAAAATAAGAAGTAAAATATCAAATTTATTAATAAATATTAAAAATAATAAAAGACATAGTTCATTATTACTTAGAAAATACCCAGTGAATGGACCAAAAAGACCAAACACACAGAAAATATCATCAAAGGAATAAACACATCCCTTGGCAAGTTTAGATTAATAAAACCATACTGCACATATATTATCAATACCATGGTAAGGCTTAACTAAGATCATGGGTAAACAGACAGTGTGCTGAAAGATAATAAAGTAAAAGGCTATGTGCACACGCTGCGGCTTTTGCTGCGGTTCCGCTACGGTTTCGGCCCTGCAGAACTGCAGCAGTTCCGCAGACATGGTACAGTACCATGTAACCCTATGGGTTTTCAAAACCGCTGTGCTCACGCTGCATTTTTTTCCGTGCGGTTTTGCTGCGGTTTATAAACCACAGCATGTCAATTGTTTCTGCGGATTCCGCTGCGGTTTCACACCTTTAACATAGTAGAGGTGTGAAACCGCAGGGCAAAACCGCAGGTCACTTTTCCTGCGGTTTTACCTGCGGTTCCGCGGGGAAAAACCCGCAGGTGATTCCACAGTGTGTGCACAAAGCCAAATAGTGCATTGTAGTATCTAAAAATCAATCAAAATAGACACTACCTGATAAATCCCAGTTGTAACATTATTGCACATATGATAGAAATATATTACCTCTGCTCTGGAGCGCCAATTACACCAAAGGTACAAAAGAACGATGTGGATGGTCAGCTGGTTCCACCCCGCCCCGACGCGCGTTTCGCCCTTAGCTTCTTCCTGGACATTTGGGTTTATTATGGTAATTTGAAGTGCCAATAATTGTTGTTTATTTGAGGACAGTTCTTGTGTGTAATTATATGCGCACCATATGACAGCTACAGGGACCTTCAACAAGCCCCCGTCTGCTATAGTTGGACGATGGGTCGGGTGATGGATGCCCAAAATGGACACCTGGGTTTGATCGTGCGGCTTATATGGCACTGCAAGTGATTGACAGTGGCCTATAAGTGGCAGCAGTGATGGTGGTAGCTACAAATGTTGCTGTTGGAAGCAGATGCTGGCTTTGCAATATGGCCGTCATCTGACCGAGTGGAGCCGGCTTATCTACTGAGCTCACGCCCCACACCACAATAGGCTCCATGATGAATATTTCAGACAGAGTATTAAGTGGTTAAAGGGAATGGGTCATAAGAAAAAGAGTAAATAACCTTTTGTTTAATTAACATAAGTTTTTTTCTTTAATTGCATTTAAGCAGTCATCTCATCATCATCATAGCAGGCAGGATAACAATGAGAGGGTAACACATGATCCATCATATATAACAATGATGTCACGGCTCACCACCTCCACCCTCTCTGCACAAGGGCGTCTGCACAGATCACAGAGCATGCCCATAAAACTCTCTCCTAGAAATCAATGATTCTCCTACGGAATATTACTATGGCTGGTTTCACATTAGCGTTGAAACAACGCTGCGCACTGCGTCGGTAAGCCCCGCCCCGATCCGGCTCCCTGCCCGCCCCATCCGGGATCACCGCCTACTATCGCATTTGCACGCATGCGATCGGCGCACCCTATCTTTAGCATAGGGTGCGCAGATCATGCGCTGCCAGTGTGAAAGTAGCGTGCTGCGCACTTTTGACGGTGCGCCGTGCGCGCCGAAATGCAACATTCGGCGCATACGGCGCACCGTCAAAAGTGCGCAGCACGCTACTTTCACACTGGCAGCGCATAATCTGCGCACCCTATGCTAAAGATAGGGTGCGCCGATCGCATGCGTGCAAATGCGATAGTAGGCGTGATCCCGGATGGGGCGGGCAGGGTGCCGGATCGGGGCGGGGCTTACCGACGCAGTGCGCAGCGTTGTTTCAACGCTAATGTGAAACCAGCCTAACTATGGTCTTTGTGACTGTTTGTCTACCCCACCTGAGAGCAGCATAATAGAGACCCTGATTCCAGCGACGTATCACTTATTGGGCTGCTTGCTGTTATTTTGATAAAATTACTTTTATTTGCTGAAGATTTAGCAGTTCTCTAAATGCTGAGCTCTGTATAAACCCATCCACACCCCTGATTGGCAGCTTTCTGCCTGTGCACAGTGTACACAGTGAAAGGTGCCAATCAGTGCTGGGGGCAGGGTTATACAGTGCTCATGAAAATGGCAGTAGGTTTACTATTCCTCTAGTGATAATTTCCTGCTGATAAAAATAGATTTGATCAAAACTACAGCAAGCAGCCCAGTAAGTGATACATCGCTGGTTTTAGTGTCTCTATCTCTACATTATGCCGCTCCTAGATTAGGTGGCAAAAACCTGGTGACATATTCCCTTTAAGTTTGCATGTAGGAAGCAATAAGCAAAAAAATTAAGAAATTCTGTGCAGAGGTTGTACATAGCCGTTAAAGATACAGGAACCTGTTCCCGATTCCTTAAGGAGCTCAACAATTAAAGAGAATGGTAGAACTATGATAAAGTGAAAGAAAAGGTTAAAAAAAAAAGAGATAGGGGGAATTCATCAAGGCGAACAAAAAGCCCATTGATATAAGGTACACTAGATATATTAAAGGGTGTACGTGTACCCCTCCTAATAAATTTAGTTTAGCATATGTTTTGGGTTGTCCATGAACTAGAAACTGAAATTAATTCATCCCCTTGCCATCTTTTAACTAAGACTTTATCTAAAGAGGCACTGAAATCCAGAGAGTATGCAGAGGATTACAAAAATGTTTCAAAAACAGCGCCACATGAGTCCACAGGTTGAGTGCGGTATTGCAATTCAACTACCTTGAAGTGAACGGGGCCAAGGTGTAATAAGATTCACAACCTAAAGGACAGATGAGGCACCATTTATGGAAGACAGTGGCTATGTGTTTCTAATCCTTGTATATCGTCTTTATACCCCCCCAATATGGTTACATCCGTAGCTGGTGTGAAACGTCATAGCTTCCATTTAATAGGATTTCAGTGTGAATCAAACACCTTTCATAGTTTATTTTCCACATTGATTCCTATTGACTCATAAAAGCCGAGCAATCTGGCATCATAATCACATCATCACATTATCACTCCCTTACGTCAGTCAGGTCTGCGCAGTTTACGTCCACTGGATTTCCGTTAGGCTTAATGCATCGGAGATAGGGGCACCATCGAAGAGGCGATAAGATCATCGCTGTCAAAATGATCAGGCACCATCATATCTCACAAAGTAAATCCCTTGCAATAACTACTTTAGCTGATTCTTCATCTACTTCCCCGGAGACTGATAAGATAATTATGAATTTGCCTGTTTGGTCTGTGTCATCGTGCTGCTTTTATCCTTTGCATTATCTTTATAGACTCATGTGATTACACGATTGGGCCGGATCCACAGCAAGAGCCGATCTTTTTCGACTCTGTGATCTAGCTATGGGCAGCTTTGAAATGGGAAAACTGATTTGCATGTGGTTACTTTTAGTTTGTAAAACCGCAGTCTGCAATTTTTATTAATTTTAAGACTCCCAGATATCCAGTTGGGTAATAGATTCAAGTTTCAGATTTCTCTCTGTAGGAGTATCCCTCCCAGTAATACAGGCTGGATGTGAAGTCTGTGTATAACCAGCTAATATGTCAGCACAGCTTCTATCCTACACTTATTTCATCTTCATGTGATTTCCTTTTTTTTTTTTTTACATTTTTTTATAGACTTGTTTTATCTGCCCTACCTCTCAACGGGTAATGTCCTCCTTTCTTAACTCCTCTAAGTATTTTGTCTTCAGATTTGTGCAATGAGAGGACATAGAATGTACAAAGTAAAGCAGCAGTAGTAAAAATGGTGTGGAGGACAATAATTGTCAGATATACCTTTGACCTCAAGGTTTTGAGCCTCTTTGTCACATCCTGTAATTTCTTAAGTTTCATGGGGTTAGATCAAAACACCCTCCACATGCTCGGCCTCCTAATTACCCTTCAGTCTGAATGTTTAACTTGTGCCTCTTAATTGCTCAGAGAGTTAACAAGCCCTCGGCCCCTAGTTTTATGTGACATTCATTGCTGGTGTTGCACATAATTGCACTGGCTAAAAGTGACATTTGTCCAAGTTTCTTCCGTTTACGGCTTTAGGCCATGTCCCCATTACTTGTCCCCAGTTCAATATTCACATGGATCTATACATTTTGCTTAGAGGTGGACCTGTAGAATAATGGGATCATCTACGAAGATCAGTAGGTGACCTTCAAATATTTCTGTAGGACGGAGCTAAGAATCTCCAAAAAGGAGATCACAAGGATTAGAGCATGGTTTTGATGCAGATTTTGCTTATTATTTTAAGTCCAAAATTAAATTTGAAATAGTAGAATGAAGACTGATGTAAGAAGTCATTACACATTTATAACGCTCATTCCTAATTATTTTCTCGAATAAACATGCAGCCGATGAACGTTGGTTTGGTTGATAATTTAAATGGAATAGGTTTTGCTATGTAATCAGTAGGAGATCGTGGCTTAAACACAGAATTCAGGGATGTGTAACTTATCAGTCTCTATGCTGTTTACTTACAATGGAGGTTTTATCACTAGGACATTATCATTGCTGTGATTAGCTTCCTCTCCTGGGATAAGCAGCTCACTTTCAATAGGCAATGTACATACAGAGCTTGGTGTGGGCTGGGTTAGCTGTGCTGTGGGTGGGATTAGCTTTTTCAGCTTTGCTACATTCTACTGCTGCAACCAGAACGTTAAGTGACACATCGCTGGAATCAGGATATCTACCCCTAAATTATGCTGCTCTCAGATGAAGTACCAAAAACCTGCTGACAGATTCCCTTTACTAGTCCGCATGAAGAATCCATTGTTGGCTGTACATTGCCAGATTTTAATCGGGGATGTGCTGTCGATAACATATATGCTTCATGGACAGAACCAATGAGTTAATGAGGATTCTGTCCCCCATACACTTCCATAAGCTATCAAAAAGCAACGTATGCAATAGATTGAAGCTCATTAATGGGCAGAAATCAGTCAACCCAAATGGCTTAAAGAGTAGGGTTTTTTAATTAGGTTTTATCTTTGTTACAGGTACTGCAAATCAGTGAGGATCCAGCTCGCACCGATCGCTGCCCAGCAGGCGGAAGCTCCGAGTTCCAGCATGCGGAAGCTCCGAGTTCCAGCATGAGCCTGCGCACAAATTACTGTATGGGCACAATGGAGTCTTTTTACACACAAGAAGCATAGCCCAAACGGTGATCTAGGATAAACATCTAACTCACATGTCCTATACAATGCAGGTAAACAGCACCACGGGCCGACCAGCAACATTGATTCTGGTGGCCCACTATTCAGCTACATGAAATATCGCATTACCCTCATTCACAAATGTTTCTATATAAAGGAGGTAGTTTTTTTTTTAAATGAAGGTTGAGAGGACGCCCTTTTCTGTACATAGTGTAACAAACATATTGTGTCAATTACTGCTCATATAGGTGGAGTGGAGACTTCATTCCTGCATGGGGGGCCCACCAGAGGATTTTCCTGTTCCCCGGTGGGCCAGTCCAAGCCTGAATGTAAAGAGTTTTCTAAAATCAGTGTGTGTGTGTGTGGGGGGAGTAATTGCATCATTTCTGATGGTTCTTGAGTGACATGGGGGTCATGGATACTTGCACTGAATGGCATCACAGAAGTGGGAATACCGAACATAAAATGTACTTGTATGTTGGACATACCCACTTCCGGCACTGGATATATCAGCATTCTAGTGTCAGGTAAAGGAGTGCAATACTTGCACAAGATTGCAGGCGATTAAATCATTGTGTAAGTAACCGTTGCTCCGATTCCTCGAGTGACTGTCCTAATAAGCCCTACACTGACACAATAAACTACACAGAATTACTCTAAGGCCTCAGTCACACCAGTACCCATTATAGTCTATGGGACTGTTCACGTCCTGGTTTTTTATCACGGACTATGTGAATGTGTTGGGAATCTTTTAGATTAATTGACGTCCAACCACTGTCGGTTACCCCAACCCCACTGATCGACCTTTGACGGTTGCTGCCTGTGTGTCAGATAGGCTTTTCACCTTCTGACATTTGGTGATTTTCGGGAGATTTTGAGTGGGCTGCTGTCCAATTCTTGATGGATTCCTCAACCCCTTGTCCTGTTTTCATCTATAACACGCATTGTAGTTTATAAGTATACGCACCATTGTGTCCTATATAAAGTATTTTATTGATATCCCGACAGGATCTTTGAAGACATAGGTGTATAACTTTGTATGTAGCCCCCCTTCTCACATACAGCACCATGGAATTAATGGCGCTATAGAAATAAATAATAATAATAATAAAATAGGTGACCATTTCAACAATTGCATAATCAGCCATTGTCATTTTTGCATGTGACACGTTTTGATTTATGTTCTTCTTTTAAAGAAGTAATATTAAAAGCTATACTAATGCTGGGGCTAAGATTGATTTGTGAATTTTTTTTCCCATACCTGATGATATTGTTATATTGACTATGTACGTCATAAAGGACATCTGAATGAGGTCATAGGGGTAAGACCCATGGACATTACCATTCTTTTTTGTTTTTTTAAATGTCAGAGTAAAAAAAATATATAATAATAATAATAATAAATATATTTTTCTTAAACTGACATTTAAAAAGCATAAAAGAATGAATGGTAATCTCCATGGGTCTTAATTAGTAACTGATGAATAGCCAAAATTTGTATTGTAATAGCCACTGATTTGCAGCGCAGAATCAGGACTACAAACTGTCCCACAAGTGAACGTAGTCGTAAAGGGGCCGAAAAGTTATATTGCTCCAGACCAACATGTCAGACGTGCCAACAGATCACGTTTGGTTGGATTTTCCCCTCCATGTGATCAGATGGCGATGCCGGCACGAAAGTGAAGCGAAGGCTCGGCTCCATGCTTTCCATAGTGTAAAGTTATATTTCGGGACATTTAGGAATGAATTTCGGGGTCGCAGAACGCATAGTAGTAAATGAGGCTTTTATATTTTATGGCAGATTCTCCCTAAGCCTCTCTGTGCTATGCAGTAAAGGACAGAGATAATCCGTCACCATAATGTCCTATGCAACAACTGTATACATAATGCCAGCCGGCCATGTGACTGTTACAGAAGTATTTAATGTCGGCTGAGATCATAATTCATCTCCCGAGGATGCGTTATGTGACCATTTAATACGTTCTGTATTAAATATATAATTTTATTTATGTGTCCATTTAATACGTTATATATTAAATATATAATTATATTTATGTGACCATTTAATACGTTATATTATATATTTATATAGAGATTTATGTGTCCATTTAATACGTTCTGTATTAAATATATAATTATATTTATGTGTCCATTTAATGTTATATATTATATATTTATATATATAGATTTATATGGCTATTTAACACGTTATGTATTAAATACATATATATAATTATATTTATGTGGCCATTTAATATGATATATATTATATATAGATTTGTGTGTCTCTTTAACACATCATGTATTAAATACATATATATATATATATGTGTCCATTTAATATATTATATATTTATATATATAGATTTGTGTGTCTATTTAACACGTCATGTATTAAATACATATATATATTTATGTGGCCATTTAATATGTTATATAGTATATATATTATTAAATGGCCATTTAATGCGGTTACACAGATAGCGTGAACGGAGACTGGAGAAAACCCCATATAAAAGCTAGGAGTAAGGCTATAGGTAGCCATCTTATGGCAAGGCCAGGATATATCTCACTTATAAGGTCCGGTGTCTCGTTATAGAAGTATAATAATCCGGAAGTTCATTCTTTGCCATTGTAATGCAGTCTGGTGCTCTCTGTTATCAGCCATTTCAGGCTCAGGAGTGGCTGACCGCCCCCATAACCAGACATGGGTTTCTGGAAAACCATTCTTTAATCTTGATGGTAAACCTGACTCACAATCAAATAACGCCCGCAGGCAAATTAACTTCAAAACCGGATGATGTGCTGCCAACGAGGGGGAACTGTGCCGTCTCCACTCTGTATCCCAACAGCTGGCTCAGTCAGTGATCCCGTAACATGGCTAGATTTCTGCAAAACGTCTCGCTTATATCCTGTCACACAGACGATCAAAGGGGTTTTCTGGTATATATATAAAAAAAAAAAAAAAATTTAAATAAATCATATATCCTACTATGGCATTTTGGCTTTAAAGACGGAGGTCCCCTGTTTAGGACCTTTATCTATTTTCCAGAGTAAAGAACCCCGTCAAATCGTAAGTCTCGCACTGGAGGACCCGGCTCATCCATCTTTATCCATAGCCTAATGATTTCATTGAGGATTGTGTAATGCTTCGTTTGTCCAGTGGAGGCACTGCAGGGATATTGAACACTTGCTGACAAACTCTCCCCCAGATTAAAATGTGATCCCTGAGATCAACAACGATCAGCTGTAAGAGGACCAGTCTAAAAATAAAGAAAAGTACTGCAGCTAATAGTTAAATCTAGGAAAGCTCAGTAATAACCCCGGCAGGAGATGAATGCTGGATATTTCTTACTATTTCTGGAGTCCTATAAAGCAGAACATAACCCACTTGTAGGGCTCCACATACCTGTTCAATTATTGTTCAAGAGACCTAAAAAGGTGGGAAGTGGTTGTAATAAAAATTGGTTATTCACTTAAAGGGAATCGGTCACCAGATTTTTGCCCCCTAATCTGAGAGCAGCATAATGTAGGGGCAAAAATCCTGATTCCTGTGATGTGTCACTTACTGCGCTGTGTGCTGTAGTTTTAATAAAATCATTATTTGTTTTATCAGCAGGAGATTATCAGTAAAGGACTAGTAAACCTGCTGCCATGTAGTCCGTTATATTCATGAGCTCTGTATAACCCCGCCCCCTACACCGATTGGCAGCTTTCAGTGCACACTATGCAAAGGCAGAAAGCAGCCAATCAGTGGTGTGGGCGGGGCTATACAAAGATCTACTTTCAGAGAACTGGGTAGATCTGAAGAAGAAGAAATGGTGATTTTATCAAAATGACAGCAAGCAGCCCAGTAAGTGATTCATAGCTGGAATCATGGTCTCGGTCTCTACATTATGCTGCTGTCAGATGGGGTAGCAAAAACCTGGTGACAGATTCCCTTTAAGTTTCCTAGAAGTAGATGTGGATACCTGGACAAGTGTCCTTTTACAAGTGATCCAGCTCTCGGATACAATGTATCACCACTTTCTGTGTCTCTGTGCTGTCGGAAGCAGTGCCAAGAGTCTGAGTGTGGATATGATAAAGAAAAAAAAGTTCCAACCTTACAGAAAGAAAATACTGCCTGAAATCAGTGGGTGTAATGCACCAACTAGACCTCTGGGGGCAGTGTTTCTCCTGGCATTAACCACATTTATATTCTCTCCTGGATCCCAATTATCTGTCCTAGTTCTTCAGCGATCTGAGGAGCGATCGCCACTTCCCGGCCATCATCCACATATCTGAAGCGGAGCCTGGTGCACAATTATAGATCCTAGAGACACTTTTCGGGTGCGATGTCCGGCTTCAGTCACACAGAAAAATCAGTGTATATATTCTCAGTAGCTATGGAGGGAGACTGACACATGACACAAAACTTTTACAAGATGATTATATCATGGAATAAAGCGGTAATATGACCTGAGAAAAAAATAATGCAGTCTAATATCCAGGATCAGTAAAGTAGCTGGAGTGAATGTGACGGAGCTGCAATATCGGGTGCAACCTGGGAGCAAGGGTGGCGCCACCTATGGGAAAAAAAAAAAAAAAGCTAAGCATTTTTTTCTTAATCTTATGCAACTCCTTTAATAATCTATGTATAGATGTGAATAGTGTCCGACAGACGAATTACAACTCTTGTATGAAATCAAAGCAATCAAATAAAAGGATCATCCCTCCCTAAAAAGAACACCCACACCTTTATGCTTTTTACACTTTTAATTGCGATCTGATAAGGCATGAAAAGCAGAAGAATCAATTGTCCAACTTTTCTCAAAATTAATACGCTGTACGTAGTCTTTACATCTACCTCCAGAAGTAGCGAGACCCTTCTAAAAAGACCCCATCTTCGAGAAGACCACACCGCCTCCTTAGGCTACGTTCACATGTTGCGTTTTTGCGGCTGCTTTTTTTAATGCTCTCTTGGCAGTAAAGAAGCCGCTTTAATAACGCAGGTTTTGCCGCTTTTTTTCATGCTGATACAGTTTGGTGTGTCGTTCCTGGGTTTTCTGCGCTTTTTTGCACTTACTCATTGCTTTCTATGGGTGAAATAAACTCTGAAAGAAGAGACACGCTGCAGTCTGCAAAAACAGCCTAAGCCAGACAAGATTTCCTGTAACAAACAGATTTTTAGTTCCAACATATAATATACCAGCAGGGACCCCTTATCTGAGATGAACACCCTGCTAGAAGACCACTTTTCAAAGCCATGTTGAAGTAGCCGCCTATAAGGGTGTGTGCACACGTTGCGGATTCTGGTGCGGATTCTCCTGCGGTGTACAGTACCATGAAAGTCAAAGAAAAATGAAAAACGCTGCGGATTTTTCCGCGCTGATATGCTGCGGTTTTGAATTTGCAGCATGTCAATTCTTTGTGCGGATTCCGCTGCGTTTTTACACCTCTTCAATCATGAGAATCCGCAGGTGTAAAAATGCAGGTGAAATCCGCACAAAAACTGCAGAACATCTGCACTAAATCCGCAGGTAAAACACAGGTCCTTTCACCTGCGGATGTAGCAAAATCCGCGCGGAAAAATCTGCAACATGTGCACACAGCCTAAAAGATTAATTGTATCATCATTGTCCCCCCCTCGGATTGGCGATAACTTGCTGATCCGCGGGGGTCCGACCTCTGGGACCCCTAACAATCCTTTGCACAGGGCTCTGGGTGTCATCCGAGTGCAGCCACACGAACACAGACAATGGGGAAGATGAGAAGTTAAGTTCTCCATCTTCTCGGCACCTGTGATACGATTCTCTCATCCACGACAGGAGACTACATGACCCGGCACTAGCGCATCAATAAAACATTTATAGAAACATATCTTTTAACCTCGTGTTAACTTGTAACACTATTTCATGTTAGCCCTCATTAGTTGGAAATCTATTTGATAGCCATAGCTTGTCGTTTAGTTACCAAGATGGAACCCCGGGGGGCATCAGTCATTGTTAATGCAACCTATGAAGATTTGCAATTCAAATGTGTGGTGCTCGTCCCCCCCTCCCCAACATGTTTCACCAATATATCGGCATCATCAGGGGATCGGACAATGGCATTAATGAAGGCAAATGTGAAATAACTTATGTTTTATTGACCCGTTAGTAAGGAGTCAATTAGGGCAGCTTCTGCCCTTTACAGCCACGTGCACATGGTCAGTATTTTACCTCAGTAGTTGAGAGAGAAAAACCAGGAGTGGGCGATAAATACAGAAGTGGTGACGTGTTTCTATTATACTTTTCCTCTGATTGTTCCTCTCCTGGTTTTGGCTTATAAATACTGAGGTAAAATACTGACCAAATACTGAGCGTGTGAACGTGGCTTTTGTAGAAATATCTTCCCCCCTACAGGCCAATTCATCTCCATCTAGCTATATATTTTGATTCTGTCATCTGAGACACCTGTCCCATAGTAATCTGACATTCTGATCGAGTGTCATTTACATCGCGGACTGGAGAGAATTGTTGCTTGTGTCACCGTGACCTAAGATGAGTCGCAGAGCCCCGTCTGTAGGATCGGGGGGAGTCTCAGGGACCCATCTTTAGGATCGGGGGGAGTCTCAGAGCCCCGTCTTTAGGATCAGGGGGAGTCTCAGAGCCCCGTCTTTAGGATCGGGGGGGGGGGGGGGAGTCTCAGAGCCCCGTCTTTAGGATCGGGGGGAGTCTCAGGGACCCATCTTTAGGATCGGGGGGAGTCTCAGAGCCCCGTCTTTAGGATCAGGGGGAGTCTCAGAGCCCCGTCTTTAGGATCGGGGGGGGGGGGGGGGGAGTCTCAGAGCCCCGTCTTTAGGATCGGGGGGAGTCTCAGGGACCCATCTTTAGGATCGGGGGGAGTCTCAGAGCCCCGTCTTTAGGATCAGGGGGAGTCTCAGAGCCCCGTCTTTAGGATCGGGGGGGGGGGGGGGGAGTCTCAGAGCCCCGTCTTTAGGATCGGGGGGAGTCTCAGGGACCCATCTTTAGGATCGGGGGGAGTCCCAGAGCGCAGTCTTTAGGATCGGGGGGAGTCTCAGAACCAACCCCTTCTTTAGGATCGGGGGGAGTCCCAGAGCGCAGTCTTTAGGATCGGGGGGAGTCTCAGAGCCCCATCTTTAGGATCGGGGGGAGTCTCAGAGCCCCATCTTTAGGATCGGGGGGGGGTCTCAGAGCCCCATCTTTAGGATCGGGGGGAGTCCCAGAGCACCATCTTTAGGATCGGGGGGAGTCCCAGAGCACCATCTTTAGGATCGGGGGGAGTCCCAGAGCACCATCTTTAGGATCGGGGGGAGTCTCAGAGCGCAGTCTTTAGGATCGGGGGGAGTCTCAGAGCCCCATCTTTAGGATCGGGGGGGGGTCTCAGAGCCCCATCTTTAGGATCGGGGGGGGGTCTCAGAGCCCCATCTTTAGGATCGGGGGGAGGGTCTCAGAGCCCCATCTTTAGGATCGGGGGGAGGGTCTCAGAGCCCCATCTTTAGGATCGGGGGGAGGGTCTCAGAGCCCCATCTTTAGGATCGGGGGGGGTCTCAGAGCCCCATCTTTAGGATCGGGGGGGGGGGTCTCAGAGCCCCATCTTTAGGATCAGGGGGGGGGGTCTCAGAGCCCCATCTTTAGGATCAGGGGGGGGGGTCTCAGAGCCCCATCTTTAGGATCGGGGGGGGGTCTCAGAGCCCCATCTTTAGAATCGGGGGGGGTCTCAGAGCCCCATCTTTAGGATCGGGGGGGGGGTCTCAGAGCCCCATCTTTAGGATCGGGGGGGGGTCTCAGAGCCCCATCTTTAGGATCGGGGGGGGTCTCAGAGCCCCATCTTTAGAATCGGGGGGGGTCTCAGAGCCCCATCTTTAGGATCTGGGGGGGGGGTCTCAACAGCAATTTATCATCTATTTTTTGGATAGGCAATAACTTATAAAGATGGGAATAGCCCCCCTCCCCCCCCAAAAAAAAAAAGTATAATAAAAGAAAATAAGTGCTCAGTGCATTCTCCGCATTATTGCAGTAATTAGAGGCCCCGTCTCCTCACACGTTGCGACCTCAATACGTAGCTGTTCCATCCACATTAATGGATCATTCTGAGACAGGACGCGTTTCCTATCCTCCGCGCAAAGTGGAGGAAAGCTCCGAGTACACCCAGGACACCGCCAGCCTCCCACTCGTGATGTGAGTGGGCCCCGTGGGAGCGCGGGTCCCGCATCGCCTGCTGCAGACACTGCCGCAGAGCCGCGGGGATGTGAGCCGGGCTGCAGCCAGCGGGCGGTAGGACCCGGGAGGACGCGGCTTGGCAGGAAGGCAGTATAGGCTACCTTAAACCCAGCCCAATGCCTGCTGCTGCGCCACTCTGCGAGCTGGATGGAAGAGCCACAGCAGCAGCAGCTTCATCAGCAGCAGCGCTCGTGTGCCCGGCGCAGACACCTGTTCCCGGGCTGCAGCCCCTGCTCCCTCCTGCAGCCGCCACCTGAAAAGTTTCCGTGCGCTCCTCCCGATGTGTGCAGCGCGCTCTCCAGCCCAGACAGCGCATGCCTCCCCGGGGTCCGTACAGTCTGACGTAGCCTGGACATCCTCACACAAGCCGGGCTGCTGGAAGTTGGCACGAGCTCTGCTGGTCTTCTGCCCA
Organism: Dendrobates tinctorius; assembly: GCF_039654945.1. Classification (NCBI taxonomy): domain Eukaryota; kingdom Metazoa; phylum Chordata; class Amphibia; order Anura; family Dendrobatidae; genus Dendrobates; species Dendrobates tinctorius. The sequence continues at coordinate 18,137,926 of NW_027361743.1, read as the reverse complement.
ATGGAGGGCGTCCACCATCCCCCCCTGAGCGCCACTGCAGGGGCTGACCACGGAGCCCTGCTCGCCTGCTGAGGTGCGCGGACAGCACCATGTCACGAGTGGCCGCCGCGGCTTCTTCCCTCAGGTTTGACCTTGAACCTCTTCAGCGCCAGCACCACCGTGTCTTCTTGATGGATTGAGGAGCGCAGCATCCTCCCCCTCCCTCACTGAGTCACGCACGGTGTCCACATATATACACACCTGCCCTCCCCGCCTCACACGCCGCAGCTGCCTCCCGGCCTGATGGCTCCCTTGGGGGAAGTTGGCAACTATTTCGCAGTGCAGGATGCGGTGTCTTTTGGGAACGTACCTGTCCTGCCCGCGGATAACCCCCTGCTGTTCAGCGACCACCTGAGCCAGGCGGAGGCTGGGGGGCTGCCCAGGGGCTCCGCAGTCACGGACCTGGAACACTTAAAGGGGATTCTCCGAAGGAGGCAGCTCTACTGCAGGACTGGCTTCCACCTGGAGATCTTTCCTAATGGGACTATCCAGGGGACGAGGCAGGACCACAGCAGATTTGGTAGGTCACACCTGCAGGTGCATGCTGGGGGGCACCGGGGTCCAATGTGCATGACCGGACCTGGCTGTGGTATTGACTGACTACTTGTCAGGACCCCAAATTAGGGGGCACCAAGGTCTGCACCTTGCCATGGTAGTTGTTGGTGCCCCCCCCAATATGAGGGTCCTAAGTTGTAGACCTTGCCATGGTATGTGCTGAATATTCTAAGTAGTTGTTAAGACCCCCAAATTGGGGGGGGGGGGGCACCCAGCTCTGGACCTTGCTATGGAAGTAGCAGTCAGGACCTGCAGTTTGGGGGGCACCAAGTTCTACTATGAATGTGTGGACCCTGCTGTACTTGTTGGTCATTCTAAGTAGTCGGGACCCCCCAAATTAGGGGTCGCCAAGGTCTATTGTGCCTGCACGGACCCTCTGATAAGGATTGATGGCTTGGGATCTACCCTAGAGCACTGTGCAGCCCCCTCCTGGCTATTATTGATCCCTTCTATTTGGAGAGGTGGTGCAGGGTGGTCGTACAGAAGGCACAGATGTGTGTGTGGCCATTTGCTTCCCCCAAATTCCTGTGTGATCGCCAATCTGCAGGATCCAGGGATAAATCCCATGGACTCATCTTACAGAGCACATACCAGGGGGCTGTCACTTCTATAGGGTGCTATTTGTGACTCAGCATTAAGAGCTGGAGACTGGAGGGCGCATAGCTATACGAGCCCCCCACCCCAATCCCCTGCTACCTTTGATTAACCCTTGAGATGATGCTGGGACATTGATCTGCATTGCTGCAAGTTTCAGAAATGTTGCAGTTGCTTTGACTGTGTGTAGAGCCCCATCCATCCACCTGATCAGTGTCGGACATGTTTAGAGGATCAGTGCTATCAATGTGTCATCTGCAGATGCTCTGGGAGTAGTGGAGGCTGGGTGCTTTCATTGCAGCAGTGGCTGCACTTGGGAAGTACTTGCATGCTGTATTCTAGGAGGTGTGATCACTGCTATCCTGTATGGGGGCAGGACTGTGTGATGGGGGTCCAGGCTATGCCATATGGGGGCAGGACTGTGTGATGGGGGTCCAGGCTATGCTGCATGGAGGCAGGACTGTGTGATGGGGGTCCAGGCTATGCTGCATGGAGGCAGGACTGTGTGATGGGGGTCCAGGCTATGCCATATGGGGGCAGGACTGTGTGATGGGGGTCCAGGCTATGCTGCATGGAGGCAGGACTGTGTGATGGGGGTCCAGGCTATGCTGCATGGGGGCAGGACTGTGTGATGGGGGTCCAGGCTATGCTGCATGGGGGCAGGACTGTGTGATGGGGGTCCAGGCTATGCTGTATGGCGGCAGGACTGTGTGATGGGGGTCCAGGCTATGCCGTATGGCAGCAGGACTGTGTGATGGGGGTCCAGGCTATGCCGTATGGCAGCAGGACTGTGTGATGGGGGTCCAGGCTATGCCGTATGGCAGCAGGACTGTGTGATGGGGGTCCAGGCTATCCTGTATGGGAGCAGGACTGTGTGATGGGGGTCCGGGCTATCCTGTATGGAGGCAGGACTGTGTGATGGGGGTCCGGGCTATCCTGTATGGAGGCAGGACTGTGTGATGGGCGTCCGGGCTATCCTGTATGGGAGCAGGACTGTGTGATGGGAGTCCAGGCTATGGGGGCAGGACTGTGTGATGGGAGTCCAGGCTATCCTGTATGGGGCCAGGACTGTGTGATGGGAGTCCAGGCTATCCTGTATGGGGCCAGGACTGTGTGATGGGAGTCCAGGCTATGCTGTATGGGAGCAGGACTGTGTGATGGGAGTCCAGGCTATGCTGTATGGGGGCAGGACTGTGTGATGGGGGTCCGGGCTATGCTGTATGGGAGCAGGACTGTGTGATGGGGGTCCGGGCTATCCTGTATGGGGCCAGGACTGTGTGATGGGGGTCCAGGCTATCCTGTATGGAGGCAGGACTGTGTGATGGGGGTCCAGGCTATCCTGTATGGGGCCAGGATTGTGTGATGGGGGTCCAGGCTATCCTGTATGGAGGCAGGACTGTGTGATGGGGGTCCAGGCTATCCTGTATGGGGGCAGGACTGTGTGATGGGAGTCCAGGCTATCCTGTATGGGGGCAGGACTGTGTGATGGGGGTCCGGGCTATCCTGTATGGGGGCAGGACTGTGTGATGGGGGTCCGGGCTATCCTGTATGGGGGCAGGACTGTGTGATGGGGGTCCGGGCTATCCTGTATGGGGGCAGGACTGTGTGATGGGAGTCCGGGCTATGCTGTATGGGGGCAGGACTGTGTGATGGGAGTCCAGGCTATCCTGTATGGAGGCCAGGACTGTGTGATGGGCGTCCAGGCTATGGGGGCAGGACTGTGTGATGGGAGTCCAGGCTATCCTGTATGGGGGCAGGACTGTGTGATGGGGGTCCGGGCTATCCTGTATGGAGGCAGGACTGTGTGATGGGAGTCCAGGCTATCCTGTATGGGGGCAGGACTGTGTGATGGGGGTCCAGGCTATCCTGTATGGGGGCAGGACTGTGTGATGGGGGTCCGGGCTATCCTGTATGGGGGCAGGACTGTGTGATGGGGGTCCGGGCTATCCTGTATGGAGGCAGGACTGTGTGATGGGGGTCCGGGCTATCCTGTATGGGGGCAGGACTGTGTGATGGGGGTCCAGGCTATCCTGTATGGGGGCAGGACTGTGTGATGGGGGTCCAGGCTATCCTGTATGGGGGCAGGACTGTGTGATGGGGGTCCAGGCTATCCTGTATGGGGGCAGGACTGTGTGATGGGGGTCCGGGCTATCCTGTATGGAGGCAGGACTGTGTGATGGGGGTCCGGGCTATCCTGTATGGGGGCAGGACTGTGTGATGGGGGTCCAGGCTATCCTGTATGGGGGCAGGACTGTGTGATGGGGGTCCGGGCTATCCTGTATGGAGGCAGGACTGTGTGATGGGCGTCCGGGCTATCCTGTATGGGGGCAGGACTGTGTGATGGGGGTCCGGGCTATCCTGTATGGAGGCAGGACTGTGTGATGGGAGTCCGGGCTATCCTGTATGGGGGCAGGACTGTGTGATGGGGGTCCGGGCTATCCTGTATGGAGGCAGGACTGTGTGATGGGAGTCCAGGCTATCCTGTATGGGGGCAGGACTGTGTGATGGGGGTCCGGGCTATCCTGTATGGAGGCAGGACTGTGTGATGGGGGTCCGGGCTATCCTGTATGGAGGCAGGACTGTGTGATGGGGGTCCGGGCTATCCTGTATGGGGGCAGGACTGTGTGATGGGGGTCCGGGCTATCCTGTATGGGGGCAGGACTGTGTGATGGGGGTCCGGGCTATCCTGTATGGAGGCAGGACTGTGTGATGGGCGTCCAGGCTATCCTGTATGGGGGCAGGACTGTGTGATGGAGATTTAGGCTACCACCCATTACTTACTTTTCTCCTGCAGCAGCAGATCTCCCCCCCCCCCCCCATGTGTGATCCACCATGCCTATAGCTGTCCCTCCCCATTAGGCTCAGGCATGATGCAGTGAGGTGTGCGCGGTACATCGGGGAGAGCGGCACGGGCTGCATTGCTCCCAGTCCGGGCTCCACGCCTCCAGCAGGTGTCTAGTGTATTTGTGCGCCGCGCCACCCCTGGGTCCTGAGCACCGCCGGCTTCTTCCGCACGTGTGGAAGCCCGGAGAAGGGGAAAGAGCAGCAGCTGCGGCGCTACTCCAGACATTACGGGGATCGCTCAATTTCCCAGTGCTTGGAATTGACAGGACATTTATTAACCTGTTCGTTTCCGGGAACTACTCCGGCAGAAGGGAAGAATCTGTACAGTTCCCTACAGCATGACAGTGATCAGGGGAGTTTTTCATTTATAGAGGTGAAAGTCCTATAAATTGATCATGGATGATGGAAAAAAAATTAATGCACAGAGAATTAATTATTTAAAAAACTGCATTTTTTTATTTAAAATTTACATATATACATACATTAATTTTCCTAAAATGCGAGGACGCCGCGTCGAACTATTGTGACTCATCGGATTGTCACGTGAACTAATTATTTATTATTATTATTTTTATTGTGAAACGTTTTGTTAATTATCGCGTCCGTTATTAAAAAAAAATAAATAAATACACCCAACGGTTATCATTACCTGTTGCCGTTATCAGTCGTTACGGGGTGGAACACTATTTGGAAAAAGGGGGTGTGATTCCAACTTTAAAACTTTTTTTTTTTGTCCCCCCCCCCCCCCCCCATCCCTATGGGGATCTGTAGTTTGACCTATAACTAGATTTTTATTTACTTTTTTCCTCTGAAAATTTTAGGCAAATCGTTGACGCCAGTTATTCCACCTAATGGAGATCTAGGAGACGGCGATCCGTCTTTCCTATTGTATCATTAGCTGAGAGTTTTCCTAATGTAGCAATGATAGTATTCAGTCCTAGTACGAATACATTGATTCAGATAATAAAAATAAAAATAAATAAATGATAAAAAAAAATTGCCTAATGCCTGGAAGATTTTTTTTAAATTTTTTTTTTTTTTTTTTTTTAAAGGTCCGTTCAGCTTTAAAAGGCTCCTTAATCTCTTCGCCTTCCACCTGCTTACAGGTGGAATGTGTTCACTTTAGCGCACACATCATAAAAGGCCCAGCGCCTGCAGATGATAGGAATGTTATATTGTGACCATGCTGGTGGGAATTTCCTCCTTCCTTCTTCTCCTGCCTGGCCTCAGACTTCTTTATCATTTAGTTAATATGTATTTTTTTTTTTGCTGCAGTTATTCAGTGACGGCCGGGATTTGAACCTGTGAAGTTTTGTAATTTTTTTTTTCTTTTTTGCATTCTTGTGACTTTCTTTAGCCTGGAGCATGGGGGAAATCTGCATTTCAACTTGAGAGATTACTGCTTATCTATTCCCTTGTTTTACATGTGGATTGGTGCTAATTGGTTTAAGTAATTGTCACTGTGAAAAATCCTGTGTGCCTCCTTCATGTCACGACTGATTAATGACGTGGAGAAACATTTGCCGCCGTGCTCGTGGCCGCCCGGCGGATCCTAATTAATAATTGATACGATAAATATGGCTGTGTTTAGGCTTAAAAGCTACATAGGTTGGAGAACACCACCCTGTGACTCTTCCCTTTTTAAATGTTTTGCCGTGAGGATGTTGTAGTCTGCGATCAGCTCGGATTAATAAACTGCTGTGAACGGAGGCTTGGAAATGATGAGCGGAAGGGAAACCCCATTATGTTGGCGGCTGCTGTTGGTCTATATTGGTTGCGCTCGGAGCTCACACCGATTTTGTGATCTAGATGTTGATCTGACACCCAGCCTTGTAGTTTCGTCTAGACCTTGATGAAATGGGAGAACCTGTGTGGTCTGGTCAAGACGGCATTAGTCTTAAATGTGCATTTTTGTCCCATTGACTTGGTAATATATTAAAAAGTATGTCAAGATTTTCGGTGCCGGAGCAGTGAAGGATCAGGAGTGATCCCTAAAAAGTAGTAGGGCTGATGCACTTGGAAATTCTAATAACGCAAACAACTATCCATGTGCATGATAAGTAGTTGGCAAGTGATTTGTGGGCTGCCACTTTGTTATAGTGCCTGATCTGAAGGCAGTATGTTAAGAGTAGGGATGAGCAGACCCGTGGACGTTTGGGTTCGTCGTGTTAGACCAAAGTTCCGTTCTGGTACCGGAACTGAACCTGAAATCCATAGCAATCAATGTTGACTCAAACTTTGGATCTCTGTCTCGTGGTGTCTCTCATGGTTCGCTTCTCGCTAATAAAGATTAAGTGTAACTCATTTTTTGTTAAATACCTGTTTCTGTGTTTAGGAGTCATGTGGGCGGTGCTAGTTATCTCTGTATGCTCAGTTACTGAGTAGAAGTGCCCACTGGACTCAGGGTTTAAAAAGAACTTTTAAACAGGTAAAGGGTTTAAAAAGAACTTTTAAACAGGTAAAAAGTGGACAGTTTTTTGTTGTTTCTTGCTTTTATTTTATTCCCACTGTGCCCCCGATTATTCCAGTTTTTGTTTTTTGTAAATCCGCCATATGGTTCCAGAGATATGGGTCTTTTTATTAAGTGATAATTTGCCGTTTTCTAAGGGGGTGTGGTTAAAAGGCTATTTATGATGAGCAGCCTAAAGACATGCCCCCCCAGAGACTACTTTCAGCCACTCCCACCTTGGTACGTGTCATAAAAATTAGAAATAAATTAAAAGGCCCATATCTCTGGATCCGTAAGGCGTATTTCCAAAAATAAAAAAGGTTCACTCAAGGGGAACATCAGGAATAAATTAATCACAAAAGCTGGCCACTTTTGACTTGGTGACAAGTATTCCTTTAAGTGAATAAGATATAAGGAATTCTGAATCATCTAGGACTTTGGGGCTCCAGGGGCTCTCCAATACTGCTCTAAAGCTTATCTTTGGTGTAAGGCCTTGGAAATGCTGTAATATAACAGATTAACTACGTATAACTGGTCATGATGATGGATGTAATATCTCAAAAGTCTTTATATCCAAATATGCTGGAATACTAAGCCCTGTAGGATGAGTTTACGGTCTATACTGTGCTATGACAGGAGTAATTTTCTTATCTATGAGAATGCAGAACTCAGACTGATATTCGCATTATTAAGTATCCAGATGTCTAATTATCCCGTGTAAATCCAGCCTGAGGTCATTTAGTCTGACCACACCTTATGGCGAAGAGAAGTCTTTCTTCCCTGTAAAGAGAGTACGGTAATTAGTGGTCCGTATACCGTGCCGGTGACATGAGGTGAGCTGCACCTATGCAGGTGGTGCTGTAGGAGTGGCATTCTGTATTGCAGTCTGCCATCGTGTAGGGCATATCTAGTCTTTGTAAATCCAGTAATTCCTTATACAGTGGGCGTACCTCTAGCATCAGCAGAACGGCTGCACGCACAGCGCTACAAAAAAAAAGTAAGAAAAAAAAAAAATCCTTGGAGCATGCAGAATGGCAAAGTCAAGAGAGGAGGTGACCTCCATCTACTGACGCAGGGCACAGAAAATGTTTTAATGCTGCATCTCCTATCCACACAGAAATGTGCTTACAAAGCCTGGCACACTGACACCGGGCACCGCTCCTCGTTCTACTGCAGAACATTGCAGATTCACTCAAAGTAGATCTATACATAGGATCCGAACAGAACTGCCATTTTGATTTCGCTCTGCCGTTCCTGATGCCCTCTAAATGTTGGGACATGACCGCTCACGTGGATGCCATCAGATGTTTGCAGTCACTGCAGTCTTTCTCCTCCTCTGTGCTCGATGCTCAGTGATTCATAGTTGTACTCTACTTCTTGTCGTAGGATGTAGCTCATGCTCGTTTTCTTACAAAGTTGCCTAAATAGTGACTGCAAGTTTTTGTATCATATTCACATAGATCATTTTGTGAAGAACCAAGTTAGTAATCTATATATTCACCAATATGGCTACCACACTCTTTTCCTAAAGTCCTGGATAGTAAATCTTCCTTCTGCTGCCATACGGAGGTGGTGAATGTATATCTGCATGTCTAACCTAAGTCCGTGTGTGAAATGTAATGAAGGCTATATTGGTCTTAACCAAGCTTTCCAAAAAAAGGTTGAATTTTTAACATCCAGAAAAAGAAACTCAAAACTCTTCTGCCAAGTTCACAAACTTCAAATTTTGCCGTTGAAATGGAGTAAAATCTGTGCTACATCCAGATACTTGGTGCATTTTCAACCTCGGCAGCAGTTTTCACTACGAGCCTTGCCCCCTTTCGAGACGAGCCTTGCCCTATTTCAGATATTTCCATATAAACCCTGCCCTGCTCCACTCCTTGAATGTTTCTTTGGATGACATCATGGCAGTAGGAAAACTTTGGGGACCACTGCTTTTTAAGAGCTCACCAAAGGCATCTACTGTGTCCATAGATTTTGCAACTTTTCTAGGAGTACAAGAAGTTTCCTGACTTTCCAAGAGCCTCCTAAATGTTTTTGGAGTGTTGGCAACTATGTAGAAAGTACGTTTTTGGGGTACAAGGAATTGGCAGGTGTTGTAAACCTTTTGTCAGCAAGAGGACTCCTTACTTTTTACTATTTGGATCTATATATATATATATATATATATATATATATATATATATATATATATTTACTATGGTGGAAACAACCACAACAGTCACTTCTGGGAAGTGTTATCTGAACGAGCCCAATGGTCCCGCTCTACCATATGAAGGCTTTGTTACAGATTTTACACTGGGGCCCCAGGAGTGTACAGCAGCCCATATCGGTTGTGGCTATCATAGAATGATCCATAGTTGATTGCACTGAGTTACAGTTGTGCTCAAAAGTTTACATACCCCTGCAGAATTTTTGCTTTCTTGTCTTTTTTCAGAGAATATGAATGATAACACCAAAACTTTTTTCTCCACTCATGGTTAGTGGTTGGGTGAAGCCATTTATTGTTAAACTACTGTGTTTTCTCTTTTTAAATCATAATGACAACCCAAAACATCCAAATGGCCCTGATCAAAAGTTCACATACCCTGGTGATTTTGGTCTGCACAGAAGTTGACATAAATGGGTTTGAATGGCTTCTAGAGGTAACATCTCACCTGTGACCTGTTTGCTTGTAATTACTGTGTGCGCATAAAAGCTGAGTGAGTTTCTGTGATCCTGACAGACTTACATCATTCATGCAGCCACTGACGTTTTTGGATTGTGAGTCATGGGGAAAGCAAAAGAATTGTCGACGGATCTACGGGAAAAGGTAGTTGAACTGTATAAAACAGGAAAGGGATACAAAAAGATATCCAAGGAATTGATAATGCCAGTCGGCAGCATTCAAACTGTGATTAACAAATGGAAAAGCAAGGGCTCTGTAAAAACAAAACCACGGTCAGGTAGAGCAGCAAAAATGTTGTCCACAACTGTCAGGAAAATTGTTTGGGATGCAAAGAAAAACCCACAAATAACATCAGCTGAAATACTGGACTCTCTGAAAACTAGCAGTGTGCCTGTTTCAAGATGCACAATAAGGAGGCACTTGAAGAAAAATGGGCTGCATGGTTGAGTCGCCAGAAGAAAGTCATTACTGTGCAAATACAACAAAGTGTCTCGCCTACAGTATGCAAAACAGCACAGAGGCAAGCCTCAAAACTTCTGGAACAAGGTAATTTGGAGTGATGAGACCAAAATTGAACTTTTTGGCCACAACCATAAACGTTACATTTTGAGAGAAGTCAACAAGGCCTATGATGAAAGGAACACCATTCCTACTGTAAAGCATGGAGGTGGATTGCTGATGTTTTGGGGATGTGTGAGCTACAAAGGCACAGGAAACTTGGTCAAAGTTGAAGGAAAGATGAATGCAGCACGTTATCAGCAAATACTGGAGGTAAATTTGCAATCATCAGCTCAGAAGCTGACTTGTCACTGGCTACAGCAGAACAAAGTGAAGGTTCTGGAGTGGCCATCTGAGTCTCCTGACCTCAATATCATTGAGCCACTCTGGTGAGATCTCAAGTTCATGCTAGACAGCCCAGAAATTTACTTGAACTGGAGGCTTTATGCCAAGAAGAGGGCAGCTTTACCATCTTAGAAAATAAAGAACCTCATTCAGAACTACCACAAAAGACTTCAAGCTGTATTGATGTTAGAGGAGGCAATACACGGTATAAAGAAATGGGGTACGTGAACTTTTGATCAGGGTCATTTGAATGTTTTGGGTTGTCATTATGATTTAAAATGAGAAAATACAGCAGTTTGACAATAATTGGCTTCATCCAACCACTGACCATGAGTGGAGAAAAAGTTTTGGTGTTATCATTCATATTCTCTGAAAAAAGGCCAAGAAAGCAATAATTCTACTGGGTATGTAAACTTTTGAGCACAACTGTGCATGAGTCACGACACTGAAGGCATGCTGATCCATGTAGTATGTCCTTATCTACAAGCTGTATGGGTAAGTTTGCACAAAAAGCAAGGACTGCTGCGCTAGAGCTCTCTGATAGAGCACCATGCCGCTGTTTTTCAAGGTCAGGAATACTGGACATAAGTCGTAGGTACGCACATTATAAGTGCCACTCTGGCTTTTTCATATGTATTTTTACCACCAGTTAGGTATCTGTAATGCTTGTTCTGTGTATAGTATAATACTTATCCGGATACCCTCTTCTTCTGTTTCAAGCGCCGCTCCGGTTCCTTTCCACCATCTTGTGACCGCAGCTCTTACTGGCCCGAAATCGATGCCAACGGTTACTTTCTGTCTTAATGTAAGCCTATGACAGTCTCATTCGGAGTCTCATAGTGTTACCCTGAGAAGTGACTTCCGATCCACCCAACAAACACCTGAGTGGCCCGGATAGTCACAAAGTGCAGAAGAAGACCGGAGCTGCATTAGAAGAGAAAGATGCGGGAACGGGGCTTTTTAAAGGGTTGTAGGCAGTTATGTATTCAGAGTTTCAAGTTCTAAATTGGGAATATAAAAACAGAGATGGAATTATACTGTATTGTAATGGTTAGATCACTTGGGTCCCCAACTTCTCATCCCCCACAAAAAAAAAAGTTTCACTCCTATGCCAGGAACACCTTGACGCCCCGGCTTCTGGGGTTTGTTCTCCTCTAAACTGAGGTCAAGGGCTTCAGTGCAAGCAAGGTGAGAGAGGAGTTTCTATCATGTCTAATCTCCAGCTTTGTTTATCATGGCGCAGGCTTTCCTATACAAGCAATGGCACGCAGAAACCTTCAGAAAAGTTTCTATTATTTCTGAAAACTATCTATATATCCACCCAACCCTGCTCCTTGTGAATTGCAGGTGATTTCAGGATCAAAGTGATTGAAGGCTCAGAGCATTGATTCAGGGTTCTGGTATTTGCTTTGTTTCTGTCATTATTTTGGTTGGTGTTTTATCAAGACTCATTTCCTGAGTGTTTTTTTTTTTTTTTTTTTTCCCCTGCATAAGCTAAAATGTTTTGGGCAATTATATTATTAAAGGAACTCTCCGGACTGGATGGATGCACTATGTTAGGCCAAGTGCAGGGTCTGTTCAATATTTAGTTTAGAAAGTCTGAGACGGCGCCAAACTTATGGCAGAGTCTCATGCTGGATGATAAATGTGGTGCACTTTGTCAGTTTTACTTTCGGGCTACTTTTTTGGCACGTGTTTCATTTTAAGCCATAACTATGTTCATCTAAGCCATGCCCCCTTCCTTGTCAGTGTGAGGGGCAAAAATTGTCTAAAGCAAAAGTTGTTGCTTCAAGTTTTATACATCAAAGTGGTTATGTAAATATGTCGAATAATTGCAACATTGAGTTGTGCTAAAATTTTGCCACTTTTGGTGTTTTCATACCAGAGCTGAAGAGGGGGCCGGATGCTGTGTGGTTACACCCACCAGTCAATTTCAGGAAAAGTTCCACTGTTTTTTAAGCCAGAAATGATACTCCAGTCACTGACTGGAGTTATATTTCTGCCAAAGTGCCCAGAGGTGCACTCCAGTGATATTCATTAAGTGGTATGTGCCTCTTAATGAATTTGGCACATCTTGTTCCTGCACGTCCCTCTTTGAGGATGGTGTACGAAACGCCATTCTTAAAGGAGTTGCCATGGACTTTGATGGTCTCATCTACCCTCTATTGATTTGAATAGTTGGCAGTTGTGCAGTACCCGGCCGTGGCCACTGTTCCGTTGACTGAGCTGTGCTGTGCAGAACTGCCGCTGACACGGGGAACAGCTAATTGGCGAGGGTGCTAGGTGTCGCGCCCCCACCGATGAGACCTTGATGACCTATCCTAAGGATAGGCCATCCATGTTAAAGTCCTAGACAACCCCTTTAATGAATTGGGGCCTGTGACTTTTCATTACCTGCAAAAATGGAACACCTTTTGGTACATTTTCTTCAAGGTTTTGGTGTAAGTACATTGTTCCTGTAACTTATTGTAACACTTTCAGTAATTCTAATTTATGCCCTTGTATTTCTAAGTGTATTAAATCGGTTATATGTTGTTTTGCCATTGAAAATGCTGTATGATTATTGAGACTTGTCCGTTTTTGATCCAAGTCGTGGATCTTTGGGTTTTTGATAATCCTCATGCCTGTGCTGAATGTTTTTAATATTGCAGTGTGTGGGAGAAGCTTTGTAATTATATTATTTATTTTTGTAAAATATAATTAGTGATGAAATACAGATTGGAAATCTGAATGAGGCTTGATGGCTAGTTCATATAAATTTCAAAAACTTGGAGTTTCTGCTCCAAAAACTCAGCAAAAAAGACTCATTTTGCACATACCCTAAGAATCGCAAACTTTTCTATTTGTTTGGAAAAGTTTTATCTACCAGTTTTCTGTTGCAGCAGACAATGCCAACCTGATGTTGTTGAATATGGTGCAGCAGGGGGTAGATTGGATCATTGTACAAATGGTTTGCCTATATTGTAGTGACCAATGCCTTGTAGTGACCAATGCGTTGTATAGGAAAGATGTATATCTTTGTACCGTGTTAGCCAGTAGATAGAAAAATATTCAGAATTGAGAGTCCTCAGTGGTTGATACCTTTTTAATGGCTAACTGAAAAGATGGTAACAGATTGCAAGCTTTCGAGACTACTCAGGTCTCTTCATCAGGCATAGACTAATACAAAATCTGAAGGGTCACATATTTATGCACAATACAGCACAGAAATAACGCAATAGATAAGACAAGTGACGTGAAGCAGAATTATGATTATGGGAGAGGGAGAAATATAAATATTGCTCCAGTTCATAGATAAGGAGTCCGGATGTTTTATTGTCCTCTGATTGGGGTCTCCTAATGTGTTGTGATGCCCCCACAAGGTCTTAGGAGCAAATTCCTTAATTGATGTAAAAAGACATAAATCCATGCGACACATTAATTCCTGCTGGAGACCTGAGTAGTCTCGAAAGCTTGCAGTGTGTTACCATCTTTTCAGTTAGCCATTAAAAGGTATCAACCACTGAGGACTCTCAATTCTGAATATTTTTCAATGCGTTGTAGGGACAAGTGTGTTCTACGGACAAATGCGTAGTCCTCTCTTTAAAGAAATATTAAAAAAATCTAAACTTTTGTTAACCAATGTTGTACTATAGGTGTAGTTATGTTGGTGTATTCCGTGTGGACCAAGTTATTGTAACCTATGCATTACTTTCATTAATTTTCCAAAAGTTTTCATCCATTCCATTCAATTTGTCAGCACTATTGGCCGTCGTTCTGCAGCCTTAGCTCACCCAGTCTGCTAGATGCCTGTACCGAGGATCATCACTTTTAAGGCCTGCCATGCAGTTCTAATGTAAATATCCAGCATTGCGTCAGGCCGGCACTGATTGTATTGCCACTCATGATCAGTAACGTTCTCATCAGTGTGGTCAGCCTGACTGGCGGGTCCCTAATGTGTGCTGATTGTGGTGGACGGCCGGTGACTCACAGGATACTGTGGTGGTCAGATTTGCTTGATAATATTTCCCATAAACACATACTGAGCTTGCAGTTTCTCATGTATGTAATGTAGAAACCTCAGGGGAGAAATGTTCATCTTAATGTTGTGTAGCTGGGAAGTCTAGTCAAGCTGGATGAGATTAATAGCAAACTCCGAGGTATAAACAATCAATGAAGGAGCCAGGTCATCACTTCACTTAGCCGCTTCTTGGTGCTGTCACGTTGTGCAGGATGATGTATGCTTATATTAGTACTAGGGCGACTGAGACTCAACACCATTTTTATGTTTAGTTACAGGAGCAAAAAAAACCCCAAAATGACAGGAATTATGGATCTATTCAGTGATGGGCAACAACAACACTCCTAGGAACACGTTACAGTACACCATGATCAGTTGGGTTCTGTCATGGTGTCCATCATTTTAGTAGGAAGAATAGCTCTGTGTCCTTCCTGCCAGATATGACAGAATTTGGGTTGGAGGCTCCTAACGGAGATGTGAACATGGCTTTACTTACAGGGTTGTCCATTATTTTTATACCGGTGACCTCTCCTTAGGTGTTCCCTATTCCTATATAAGAGCGGTGGCTGCCTGGTCACACAGATCAGCTCCTAAACGGTGTATGGAGTGTCAGGTGTCGGACCTCCCCCACCAATCTGATATTGATGACCTCTCTCAAGGAAGACTCATCCATACAAAGATGGTGAACAAACCCTTTAACTTTTATTTTAAAAAAAAATTTCTTCTTGTAACTGAAGTTAGCCATTTTGAAAATTTGCTTTTAGTTCCAAAACAGTGTTGTAGCTGTAATTTATACATCCGCTTTATGACCACAATTTCTGGCCAAACCGTCCATTTATGCCTATGCTCCAGGTCACGAGATCAGCGGTTCTGCTGTTGAATTGTGTCAGTAATGTGGGGAAGAATAGACGGTTACAACACAGTCGTGTGTGTCTTCCACTTCTTTTGTGTCTGTCTCAGTCACTCTCTTGTGCCTTGTAAGGGTATGTGTTCACGGTGTTTTATAGACACCATTTTACCCGCTGAGTCTTTCCTGCAAAAAACTCACCTTTTATGTCTTTATCTGATGCCTTTTGAGACCGTTGTCCTTTTTTTTAAATAGCTTGTATTAATGGTGAGCTGTAGAAGAATGGACAGGTCACTTATTTTAAAGAAAACCTGACTGGTACACATGTTGCTCGATCCACAGGCAGCATGTTTCAGCCATATATCTTTGACGGAAACGTAGCGTTTCAGAGAAACACATACTTTAAAATCTGGGAACCTGCTTATCCGTCCAGTCTCCCATTCTGCGCAGGCCATGGTGTCTTCTCCCCGCCCGCTTCCCTTGAGTGACAGGTCTCTCTTTGCATGGAGAAAGGTTGAACTTGATGGACCTAGGTCTTTTTTTCACCCTAAGTAACTAGGAGCATGTATAGGGAGAACCCTTTTACTCCAGGGGTGTGGGCGGGGAGAAGCTATGATGGTCTCTCTTTTCTGACTAGTCTTCCGTGCATCTCGGACCTCAGATACTTTAAAAGCATGTTTTTGTCTGAAATGACTCGGCGCCCTTTCAGTCCAGTTCCCAGCGGAATTCGAAGGAAAGACGCAACGTGCAGATTCCCTTAGTTTGCTTTTGTAAGAACGTGGAAGGTTGGCACTTTACTTCAATGGGTGGAAAAAACATGGAAGAAAATTTATCGAATTTGCAATGAAATAAAAGAACAAAAATGTTCCATAGTGCACTCCGTTAGCTGGATTGTTTTTAGGAAATGTTTGTGTGAATGACTACATTTATGTAGTGTTTTTTTTTTTTTGTTCTTTTTCTATGGCATTCTACTTACCTGTTTCGTTATCCACTTTTGAAAAGTTTTTTTTTGATACAGATGTGATCAAATACATAAATTAAATTCACATCTATCTAGTCGATCCAGTGCAGATACTCTAGCGGTCTTCCCGGTCTCTATTTACAGGCAAGTGGCTGGATTGGTCACATACCCCACTACTTGCTCCACCGCTCAGCGATGAGAGCCATTATGACAGCAGTACAGCACTTGATCGATGTGGTCACTCCAGCTGTTGAGTTCTGGCCTCTCGTACGCCAAGACCAGGAGCAGCTTAGTATCCAGGGGGAAAAGAAGAGGGCAGTAGTGTTTATTTTGTGGTTTTATCACATCTGCTCCTGCTTTTTCTTTTATAGCTTGGACGACACCTTTTAATGCGATTTTTCTTTAAACCGTAATAAATTCTAGCTCTTACAGCTCCCATAACACTAATCTGAACAGAACCATATCCAAATCTAGTGGACATCCTAGATGTACTAAAATCTTAAGCACCTCAATAAGACACTGTACACACTATCCAGTCTTCTGAAATGCTATAAATAAAGCTCTTAATCCCTCTCTAGATGTTATCACCTATCAGTGTAGTCATCCTTTCATCTGTTAATCCTTTTTTTTTTTTTTTTTTTTTTTTTTTTTTTTATCCAGCGGTTCCATAGAGAATGCATGGAACTGTGGTGCATGTTTGGCCAACACTCCATTCAAACAGAACTTTGCAGAGATCTGTTCTCTGAATCGGTGGGTGTCCTAGCAGTCCAACCCCTACCAATCCGCAAATTACCACCTCTAGGTATTCTACTAATCATGGGAATTACTCTTTACTATGTGAGAATACCTCCGGAACACGAGGTCCGATGGAGCACACCTTATTTTCGTTTTCTGTCATATTCAGTATTACTCAGTAAAGACCCATAAGGAGGTACAGTAGTGCCCCGAAGAATTTTGTGGGTACCTTACTGTTCCTCTGTAAAACTTACAATTAGTACAGAGCAGTAATACATCCTTGCATATTAGCTCTTACTATTGAAAAACTTAATAGGGTTTTACATCAAGCACCAAAAGTAAAGCTGGAAACCCAAAAATTTGTTAACGATTGAACTTGTCTCCAAGAAATTGCCATTCAATCTGCAGGCAACTTATGAATCAGGAGGAGCAGAGTAGATTGATATACTGATTTTTTTTTTTTTTTTTTTTTTTTTTTTTTTTCTCCTCCTCACAAACTATATAACTTGTGCTTTAATCATTTTTACCTCTTCTCTTTCTGGGATTTTTGTCCTACTAGTGATAGTTGTCAATCTCCTTAACACAGGCCATCAATATTTGATCAAGTGTGACATTCGGCAGCCTGTGCTGATCAGCTATTAGTAGTGCCGCCAGAACACAACAGTATCATCTACACTATAGTGGCCACGGCGGGGTACCACAGATCCACCCCTTTTTCATTTTAAGAGGGTGGATCTGCAGTGCCTGGCCGCAGCCACTATAGAGATGATGGATCAGCTGTGTTGCAACAACATCTGAGAACTTCTGGCCTCTGGTAACAGTTGATTGGTGGGAATTCCAGGTGCTGCACCCCCCACCGATAAAATATCATGGCCTGTCTTAAGGATAGACCATCAATAAGAAAGTAGTGGCCAACTCATTTAACTTTACTCCTGTAACTGGATGTACAACCCATGGATTTACTCCAGCCTTAATTGTCCATCATGCTATCCCGTGAACATTCCCAGATCTCTTATCTGTTGGAACAGGAGGACCCATTTGTTAGTGATGAACTGACTGCTTCACTTAATGATTTTTTTTTTTTTTTTCTTATAAAAAAACTTTTTTTTTTCTAGAAACAGTGCCACACCTGTCCACAGGTTGTATGTGCATTGCAGATCAGACCCATTTACCGTATTCCAATAATATGGAGTTGCAATACCAGACGCAACTTACGACTGGATTTGGCACTTAAAACAGTCATATTTTTCTAATCCTGAACATCACTATCCACATAAAATGACTATCCTCTCTTGAGTGTTTAAAAAAAAAAAAAAAAGTGTGTGTGTGTGTGTGTGTATATATATATATATATATATATATATATATATATATATATATATATATATATATATATATATATATATATATATATCTCTATCTTGCAATTATTTAATTTTTTTTTTTTTTTGTCATAATGTAAAAGCTAAAGTGTAATAACTTTCTGGACAAAGGAAAATATATCTATTTAAAATAGAAACTTTGTCCCTTCACAGGAACAGAAAAATATCTTTCTGTGGGCAAACCCAATAATCGCCCCAACGCCTTCTTTTAAGAACCTTGGATGCCTCCGAGATACGTGGGTACATAAAAAATAAAAAAAATTAAGTGATTATAAAATGGGCGGAATTCACAAATAGCGATTTTTGTAAGAACAAATGTGCTTTTAACTTGGCGCTGTCTGTAGAGCAGGCATTTTGGACAGATTATAGGATTTCTGCTCTTGATCGCACATTTGTCCCGTACATGTTCTATTGTTTCCTCGTAACTGTAAAGCCTGCCCTCCGATTATTCCTCTGATTTTCTTTTAAAGATTTCCCGTAACTTGTGCAAACCTGTTGGAAAAGCGCCTCCTCTTTGGCTCGGCATTCCTAACTTTGTTGACTTCGAGCTCTCTAAGCATCCTATTCTACTGAAAGAAAATTAGGGGAAAAAAAAGAAGATAAACGCTGTTTTCACAAGAAAGAAGAAAAAAATGAACTGCAAAAAACGTCAACAGAAGAGTGGAAAAATCCATTGAATTACCTTTATGTAGTCTCTACCTAGAAGACGTGAATTCCTTTCTCTTCAGGCCTGGGGGGTTAGGATTATGTGATTGTGTCTTGCCCATAGGAACAGTTATATGTAAATCCTAGATTAGGCGCTGCCCATTGTTCAGCCCGGTTGCGTCATTTTGGTTGTAGTATAATTAGGACCTTGTTTTCAATTGAAAATTATATCTTCCTACGTCTAGTTATTTTGGTGATATTGCTTCAGTTTATACAATCGGCAAAGATCTTGTATCCCAAATTCATTGGAATATTGTGAATGTTGGTTATTTTACTACTAGATGTCCTAGAATTGGGCATCACCTTCAAGCTTCGGAGCCCCAATACAAAATTTGTAATGGAGGCCTCCATGTGCCATTTAGAATACTGGAGCTTCCTGGCAGAGGGTTTGTAGGTCACTTCAAGCATTAGGCTTGGATCACACATGTGAGAAACTCAGATGAGTCTCACATCTTAATACCCGGCACTGCCGCCAGCACTCGGGAGCGGAGCGTGCGGCTGCGTGTATTTCTATGCACCCGCACGCTCTGATCCGAGTTACAGGTGGCAGTGCCGGGTGTTAAAGATGCGAGACTCGTCCGAGTTTCTCGCATGTGTGATCCCGGCCTTAGGGCCCAAAAATGACTGCTCTTTCTGCTCCTTTTACACTTATGATCCAGCTTACTACTTAAAGTAGAGGTTGCATTGTTATGCTCACATCCATGATGGACGCTTTAGAAGCTAAAATCACTGGCATGGTGGTTTCTATGAGGTAAAATATTTGCCTGCCTGATCATGCAGGGAAATGTTTTACCTCACAGAAAGAATCAGTTGTGATCCTATGCTGTCCTGTCTGTATACTCTCTTGTGTCCTCTCCTGCCCAGGAGCTGTGGTATGATCAGACCATGTTCTTGCACGTCCGTTACACAGTACACATCAGGGTCGCAATAAGGGCTCATACTCACATGCGAGAAACTCGGGCGAGTCTCGCACGTCAATACCCGGCACTGTGGCCGGCACTCGGATCGGAGCGTTCAGCTGCATGTATTTCTATGCGGCTGAACGCTCCGATCAGAGTGCCGGGTATTGACGTGCATGTGGGTGTGAGCTCTTATTAAGATTATCTCAGCACAGGAACATTTTTTTGATCACATTCAATTGTGGAACATCTTTTTATTCCAAGATCTATTGATTTAAAGGAATTTGTTTGTGGGACAACCCCCTTTTTGTTGGCCATACATATCAGATGGCTGGCTGACCACATCGTCTTGATGTGCTCTGTATGGGGTGAGGAAATTAAGCTTCTTCCTAAAACAAGAAAAATCTCCCCAGCATCATCTACCAGAAGGTTGACCGATGCAACTATAATTGGCGGGTTCCCCTGACTTGCATGGGGACACTTAAAGTACATTCTAACTGAACTTTTTGATGTGGATTATGAAACAGATCTGGTTCGAAATCCATTTTAAAAAAAAAAAACTGTATGCATATCCTTAGGCTATGTTCACATGTTGCGTTTATACTGAGTTTTTTTTTTTTTTTTTTTAAATGCAAAGTTTACCAAAGGCAGGTTTTGCGGAGTCTTTGCTGCGTTTTTGTCAGGGTACATTTGTCTTTTGTGCATAAATTTAGTGCCTAAAAAAAAAAAAAAAAAAAAAAAAATTCTAATTCAACTTCATCAGGGTTTGGTACCAATAACGCAGCAAAACCTGATACCTGCATTTTTGGCAGCTTTTTTTTTTTGTGCATTGCTTTCAATGGGTGGAAAACGCTTCAAAAACACAGCTCTTTGATAAAAAAAAATAGCAAAAAAAATAAAAATGGTGCTTGCATGAGATTTGATATCTCCTAGACTTTGCTGGTACTGTGACGCTGCTGAACATTGGCTTTTAAAAAAAAAAAAGCAGCAATAACGCAACGTGTGAACAGAGCCTTAATCTCTAGATATGGGTGAGGCTTACCTTCTATTACCAGCCATAGTCAATGACTGCAGTTTATTTACAATGTTTAAAAATTGTCTGGGTAAGGCCACGTTCATACCTTCAGTATTTGTAAGCCAAATCCAGGAGTGGGCGATAAATACAGAAGTGGTGGCGTGTTTCTATTACACTTTTCCTCTGATTGTTCCACTCCTGCTTTTGGCTTATAAATACTGAGGTAAAATACTTAGGTAAAATACTGAACATGTGACCGTAGCTTTATTCTGTAATCTGCCTCCATTTTGACCAGAGGTAAGGTTACTCCGCTCATTCACACGTCCAAGTTTTCAACATTCGAGAAAAACAGACCGATTATTTTGAGCGGAGCGTCATATTTTTTTCCCACCTTCTGCATGGGATCACAGGCCCTATCTATTTCATATAACTAAGCAGACGATAAAAAAAAGCTCTAGACACCTTAGCGGGCATGAAATGACCGAGAGGCTTTAATAGGGTTACTTTTTTTTTTAAATGAATGAATAAATATAAAATTAATACTAAATTAACCAAAGTTATCAAAGTCCAAATAAGAACCAATGAACTCAGGACCATTTTAGAATTAAAACTTTCCCCTCAAAAAAAGCCTCACGACGACTTTCCTTCAATGAATGTAGCAAACTCCAGGGGTCGGGTGGGCAGGTGACAGATAATTCATCTCTTCAGAGACACTGAGGAGAAAACCTGAGGGCGGGGTATAAATAGCTCGCCTTCCCGCACTTTTTCCACCAATCAGAGTGACATCTGACAGACGATCAGGGCGATCGCCCGTCTCCGTTACTTGACAACAGGGACTGTTAACCCTTTACCGTTTTGCTCATGAGGATCCTCATGAGAACTTAAGGCATCTATAAAAACAATTTTAATTGTCATGGAATCATTTAACTTGCATTTCTGATGTTTGATCCAACCCTCCGATCAAAATCGCACGTCTCCCATATTTTCTGTGGACTACTCAATCCGAGGAAAACCATTGTACATGTCCAAAGTCCCATTGAAAATCATAGGTAGGAGTACGGTCAGTGAAAACGACTGATGGCACTCGTATGTGAAAATCATCCGTGTGAATGAGCCCTAATACGGCATGCTGTGAGAGGGGAGGGAGAGGCGGCAAGAAAGATGTTTATTTGGTGCGAGTACATTGTAAACTTCTAACATCACATCAACAAAAGGCCAATCACCAGGAAAGCGTGGTGTGAAAAAAATCTGCATATTTTGGGTATTGCTCATCTTTCTTAAATGCGAAGTAGCAGGTGAAAGTGTTTTTTAGGGGGGGGATGGGAGGGTGGGAGAGGGTTTTGAGGCTGCTGATGGTTCCCAGTGGCTCTCTATCAAGATTCCAATACAGTCCTGCTTGTATGATTAGTAAGAAATGTCCAATAGAGCAGCCGAGTCCAAACCTCTTCTCGTAATCAGACGGAGGTGTAATTGTCCTTTGCCGGGAGATTATTTGTGCAATGTTTAGATCACAGTCCTGATAAGGTTGTGACAGTAGGAGATAAAACGCCCAAGCTGTATGAAAGGTGATGGCTAATGGACAGAAGGTGCAAGAAATTGTAGAATTGTGAGAGTAGTCTCTCCTAGAATGATAAGGACACGTGATCTAACTTTTAAGCCCCCGTCTCACATAGCGAGATCGCTACCGAGATCGCTGATACGTCACCGATTTTGTGACGCAACAGCGATCTCGCCTGCGATCTCTCTACATCTGACACATAGCAGCGACCGACCCCCCCCCCACTGGATATCGCTGATCGTGCTTGAATGTCCTGGGCCATTTTTTCATCGTCGGCGTCCCACTGGCCAGCATGCATCACTGTGTTTGACACAGACGAGTGGCCTCGTTGGCGGCGCAGAACTCAGGGACGCAGGCGGGAGTCGACAGAATAGCTGCTGTGTGACAACGCACCAGCGATCCTTACCAGGTCGCATCGTTGTCGGGATCGCTGGTGCGACGTTGATGAGATCTGCCTGTTTGGCAGCTTACTAACAACCATTTAGCGACGCACCAGCGATCCCTACCAGGTCGCATCGTTGTCGGGATCGCTGGTGCGACGATAATGTGAAACGGGATCCTTAACCCTCCACAAAATCTGAATCTGATGTAGATGACTAATAAACCATACAGTAGGTGTCGGGGTCATAAACTCTTCATAGATCGGTCCTGATGAACAACACCTTGATGAACCTTCTTAATTCTGATGTTCATTTCTAACTTGGAGTTAGTATGAGTGAAACTTGTCTGTGTCAGCCTCGAAGATGATGGCTCATTCTACTCAAGGATGTAACAGCTGAAATATCCTTTTCCTAATGGGCCATATTAAAGAAGCTGTCCTCTTCCCATCAAAATTTTTATCCTCTTGATATATCACAGTTATCATATTATACAACACTGTGTACTTAGCTCATTTTGCCTTTCTACCCAGATAATTCTTCTCTTTTTCCATTAGGTCTATGACATCACATGATTAAAAACTGACTAGCTGACTCCTCCTAAGCTCTGTGTAGAAACAGGAGGTCAATTTTCCCGGTATGAGTAATAAGTCACTGCAAAAGTTACTAGTGGAGGGGAGGAGGGAGTACCTGGGTCAGGAGGTGAAGAAGGAGATGATGAAAGCAGGGAAAAGAAACTTCCTATCTCTACGTAGAAAAGAGAATTATCTGGATAGAAAGGCAAAATGAGCAGTTGTAAATGCACAGTTCTGTATAATATGATGACTGCAATATGTTAAGGGGATAAAAACTTTGATGGGTCTGTTTTAATGTCATAAAGGAGTTAAGCATGTAAAGGTCAAAGCTGGAATAGTGTTACATGACCCCTTTCGGGCAATCACTAAAAATTGGATTGTATATGTTTCTTGGTAGCGATAAATGAAATGATGTGTTGGTATAAATGCTGACTGGACTTCCCATACCCTATACCTGTTTCAGCTGCAGAACCGGCCAAGTCGCATCAATCACTGTACTGCTGGATGCTGATCCATAGGATTGGATTGAACTCATTAATGCAGGCTCTTGTAATGCAAATCCGTATCCAATATGCTTTAATTATGTCTTTTGGCCCCATAAAATAGCAGTGTCACAGAATTCTAAGAGATTTACAGTTTTCTGCTTCCATCTACAGATTTCATTGATGAAAGATGGTTGAAGTAAAAATTTGTCAAAATTACCTGTGTTGCATTCTTTGGAAAACACATTGGCTCTACTTTTTACCAATTCTCTACTGTATTATATAGGTACTACTGGCACTTGAATTAATCCCTATATAATTATTGATGATTCTTGTAGATTTATAGTGTATGGTCTATGACTTAACAATGTGTGCCGAAATGTGTTATGTATTGCTTGCTTACAGCTAGTGATGAGCGAACCCATGGATGTTCGGGTTCGGCCCAATAGTTTAAAAAAAAAAAAAAAAAAAGTTTGGTTCAGGTACCAGAATGGCACACGGACCCCATTCGCTTGAATGGGGGTCCCGAATATCCAGTGTTTGCCATGCTGTCATGTTCATAACAGCGCGGCAAACACTGCCTCTGATCGGCGGTAAAATCATTACCGTCGGTCAGAGAGCTGCGGTTCCCTCAGCTGTCAGCTTTAGCAAGGTTGGTTATCAAAAATAGAGGGGTCCCCATGCTGTTTTTTTAAATTATTTAAATAATTTTAAAAAAAGCAACTTTAGGTCCCCCAAATTCTTTGACAGCCAGCCAAGGTAAAGCAGACAGCTGGTATTCTCAGGCTGGTAAGGGACCATGGATATTTCATTAGTAATGGATAGGTGTCTTATAGACGGCTCTCCGTTACTAAAGACATGGGCTTGATATCACCAGACAACACAAAGGTGACTGCAGCCCCACAAATATGAAACCACCCCTCGCCACTGCTACAGGGCAAGTGGGAATAGCCAGGCAAAGCGCCACAATTGGTGCGTTTAACACATGTGCC
This sequence comes from Dendrobates tinctorius, assembly GCF_039654945.1. NCBI lineage: Eukaryota > Metazoa > Chordata > Amphibia > Anura > Dendrobatidae > Dendrobates > Dendrobates tinctorius. The sequence continues at coordinate 18,113,406 of NW_027361743.1, read as the reverse complement.
TTTTCTTGACGGCTGTTAGCAGCTATTTTTTAGACTGAGGGGGGTCATTGTCTATGGCCCCTTTCCAGCTTGAAAATACCAGCTTCCAGATGTCTGCTTTAGCTAGGCTGGTTGTCAAAAATGAGGGGGACCCCATGCCGTTTTTTAAAAACTTAATGAAATAATTTTAAAAAATGGCGGGGGGGCCCCTCTATTCTTGATAACCAGACTTGTTGAAGCTGACCGATGTTTGGAGCCCGCAGTTGTCAGTTTTGCCCAGCTGGTTATAAAAAGTACAGGTGGAACCACTGTTTTTTTTTTTTTTTTTTCCCAATTTATTTAGAGCACTGACATCGGCTGATGAATACTCCCATCAGCTGCTACTTTCACTGTTATTAGTGACAGCAGGCGTAGGAGTAATAGTCTCATCAGTCGATGCCAGTGACTAGAGGTAAAGCTGCGGGCTTACGCTGTCATCTGACATCGTGGGAGCCGCAGCTCTCTGACGGGAGGTATTAATTTTACGGCCGATTAGAGCCGCCGGTATTTCTCATCTCTCTCTCGTCATGCAGATGACAGCACGAGAAACACCCGGTGTTCAATGTGCCTGGTGAAACCAGTGTTTGGAATCCATGCCCGAACGGTAGGTGTTCAGAACAGACCCCGAATTTTACTGTTCGGGTTCGTCTATCGTACCTTCAATACGGTACAGTTGTCCTGTCCACTTGGCACAAAAACACTCCCAAAGTATGATGTTTCTGCCACCATGCTTTACGGTTGGGACGTTGTTCTTGAGGTTGTACTCATCCTTCTTCCCCCAAACACGGCGGACTTTCTCAGAATCGTCCTTACCCCACAAGGCAAGGTCCTGTATGGAACCCCAGATCGAGGAAGATTGACAGTCATCTTGTTTCTTCCATTTTCTCACCAAGCAGCTTGCCTATTGTCCTGTAGCCAATCCCAGCCTTGTGGAAGTCTGCGATTTTGTCCATGGTGTCCTAAGACAGCTCTTTGGTCTTGGCAATGGCGGGGAGGTTGGAGTGTGATTAAGTGTGTGGACAGGTGTCGCTTTTTTATACAGGTAATGAGTTCAAACAGGTGCAATTAATACAGGTAATGAGTGCAGAGTAGGAGGGCATCTTAAAGAAAAACTAACAGGTCTGTGAGAGCCAGAATTCTTGCTGGTTGGTAAGTCATCAAATACTTATTTCATACAATATAATGTAATTAAATTCTTTAAAAATCGTATAATTTGATTGAACAATAAAAATTACAGACCTCTCCATTTTTTTTTTTTTTCTAGGTGGGAAAGCTTTCAAAATCGTCAGTGTATCAAATACTTATTTTCCTCATTGTATATGCATGTTTAAGAATTTGTCGTGCCCTGCCTGAATTAGGTGGACATTATAAGACGTGCAGGTAGTCTTGTTAACTATATTGTTCTTAAATAGGTTTTCTCATTGAATAAATGTTGTATCACAAGTGGGTCACCCTCTCACATCCAGGGCAGCGGGGTACTCGGTACGGGGCCGGTGTCAAGGCGGGAACGTGTCACAGCAGCGGTGACCCGGTCCGTGGCCCTGTGCGCCCAATATCAATGGCGGTGATGTTAATGGTGTTTAAAGTTTATATGAATAGTTCGTGACGCCACCCGTGGTGTTTGGCAAGTAAGATGGTAAGCCAACGCTGCATACAGATCCGCTGGGACTGATGGTGAGGTGCAGCAGAGATGGTATAGCTCCCCACAGGTGGAGCTGTAGTCCCAGGGCAGTGTAGGTGCAATGGATGAGGAGAGGTGCAGAATGGTATGGATGATGTTACCCAGATGAAGCGGTGCTGGAATAACTGGAGTACACCAGAGTATGCGGTTCCAAAGCTTTACTCACTGTTTGCAGTTCACTCAACTGCCTGCCTCCATACCGTGTTCTCCAGGTCAGGGCTCCAGCCAACCTCCAGGCAGGATAGGATTCTCCCTTCCACACTCCGCCAACGTGTACCTTACTGAACGACTCCTCCAATGTGCCTTTAGGTGCGAAGTACTCCAGTACTTAGTTACCCTGGAATTTCTCTCTCTAGGTGTTCCTAGTCTTTACTTGTATGACAGACAGCTGTAGCCTGCTTCGGGGACTCCACTCTGTGTCCCGGCTCTCTATTCAGTTGCTGTTGTGTCCCAAGTCTATGATGGGAGCAAGGCGTTATCGGCTCACTACTCCTCCGGTGTCCAATCAACCTCGGGGCCCGGGCCCCGGCCTTTGCGCTCTCTGGACTGGAAGGGTTCTCTCTCTTTCTTAACCTGCTTCCCACCGTCCTTTATTCTCCTTCGTTCCGATCTGTTCTCTCTCTCTTATGGAAGGTTAGGTTATCAATCTTATCAGTCTCTTTCTCTGGTGTTTCTCGTGCCAGCAGCCCAGATCACTGGGACCTGCTGCAGCACGTCCCTCAGACACCCATCTTCTCTCTTCCCTCTCCTCTAACCAGCTAACTACTAACTTTCACTCTTCCCTCTCTCTTGTATCATCTCTCTCCACCCACCTCCCAGCACATCTCGTGTTACGAAGCAGGGTTCCACGAGGGGTGCTCTGCTAACCCCCAGCATGAAGCTGTTAGGTGGCCCCACTGAACTATCTTGTGTGTGGAATGCAGGTGTGGAGCATGGAAAGGAGTTCCCACCCTACCTGGATGGTGGGGCACTACACCTTAGGAGAAGGTGCAGTACCTCTGTGGCGACTGAAGCCTCAGGGGCACCACACAAGGATAGGCCATTATTTCATAGAATCAGAACGTTAGACCTCTAGGGTCATCGTGCTCAACCCGCTGCTCAGTGCAGGATTCACTAAACCATCTTGGGCAGATGTCTGTCCAGCCTCTGTTTGAAGATTTTCATTTAAGGAGAACTCGCCACCTCTCATGGCAGCCTGTTCCACTCATTAATCACCCTCACTGTCAAAAAGTTTTTTCTAACATCTAATCTGTGTCTTCTCCCATTCAGTTTCATCCCATTGCTTCTAGTCTTTCCTTGTGCAAATGAGAATAATGATGATCCCTCTACAATGTGACAGCCCTTGAGATGTTTGTAGACCTCTATTTAGTCTCCTCCTAGCCTTCTTTTTTGTTCTATTCCTCCCATTCTGTAGATGTATTTTTTGTTTTTCTAGCCCAGATGTAGATGTTAAATCCCATTCTATTAGACACTGTCCATTGTTCAGGCTTATCTAGAGCCTTCAGAATTTTTTCTCTGTTTTCTCTAGTGTTGGTAGTGTTAGCTGTTGGTCCAACAGCTAAAATGGACACATGGCCGCTGACTCAAATTGCCCACTCACATCCTCAAATTGCCAAATGGACCTGCTCACATTGAAGCTATACATGAGCCAAGCAGGGCAGGCAACGCTGACTTTACTTTTGTTAAGAAGTGTCAAATATTAGGGAATTTTTAGAAATACTATTTCTTCAAAGGAATCTCCAATAAGAAATTATACCTATTTGGTAGCGTAGAAGGCAGAAGGTGCACTGTGAGTGTCAGTGCTCTTAGACTGATTTTTCTAAGTGCATTCAGTGCACTTCCAGCCTGATTTGCATATGACTTCTTCTTTAGATTTTTAATGACGGGCACATCATATTTTTACCAAAAGTAGTATAATTTTTATTGGGCAACAAGCGCCTACACTGCCATACCTCTACTTCCTTATGTAAAAACATACTGGCTGGTTCACTTTAATGTATTTGGTAAACCTGTTGTTCTTGGTTGCTTAAAGGGGACTTGTCACTTTCTTAAACATATTTGTTAAATAACTAGTAAAATTCTCTCTGGTCCATTGATTCTGTAGCTCTTTTCAGTTTTGCACTGCTTTGCTGCATTCCAGAGATATTCACACTTGTTGCTTTTTGGAGTGTAGTATGTGAAATCTCTGTTTGCAGACCAACTGGAGGTTTCTCCAGTCTTTTATTAAGGTCTGCGCTTTCACTCCTCCCTCCTAGATGCTGCCAATTGCAACTCTTCAGCACCTTAGACTGCTGGATCTGCTGCAGAGCAGTGAGTAGCAGTGTCTGAGAGGGAGGGGTGCACACTCTGAGAGAAGACTCTGAAGAAACGCCCAATTGGATTGCAAACAGAGATTTTATATACTGCGCTTCAAAAGCAACAAATGTAAATATCTCTGCAATGGAGTGACGCAACAGAAAGCGGAAAAAGGTGACAGAATTAGGAGAGGTTATGGATTTTGCATAACTTTATTTTTTGAGCAAGCAACAGGTTTGCTTTAAAGCGACTCTATCAGCACATAATGGCTGTTCAAACCTAGTACAGACGCTGAGTGCATCATGGCAGGGCCAAACAATTAAATGCAGCTTCCCCCCTGTTTATTTTCCATCTATATAGTTGCTACCTACCTGCCTATTGTGCCCGGCCTATTAACTTTCTTATTAGGAAACTGCAGCAGTATCGATGGGGTTCCCAACAGTCGGAACCCAATATGATCAGTTCATTCTCTAATCTAATCGAAAATCTTAACTTCTGAAAATGGGAATTGCTCTTTAATGCAATCCGTTGACCAATAGAACAGCTCTAGGGATTATATTGGAGTATTTCGGGAAGTAGTTGCTCAGATGAACACTACAGGTAGCGAGAAGGACCATGCACATTGTGTAGATTGGGAAAGATCTGCAGTCTTGACTCGCAAACAGGTTAACAATGGGTTGGTGTGGCTTGTAAAGAAAAGTGAAAGTGACATGCGGCGTTATCCAGGGATAACATATTTGCATGAGCGAGTCATACTAAGGAGAGGAGCACTCCGCTCTCTGCCTCTGTCCGTATGGATTCCATTATTTGTGAGACATTTGGAGAGCAGTGTGTGGTCCACGGGCAGCACAAATCGAGGAACAAAGGGACAACAGGAGGCAAAGGAAAGGCCAGAAAATCAGTTACTTGTGAAATATTGGTTAATGGATGAAGAATGTTCTAGGTTTTGGCCGGCATTGTGTGTAAGTGTATATGTTGGGGTGTGTATAGAATATATGGATTTCAAGTAGTCATTCGTTCTTGAGACTTGGTCAAAGATCCATTTCCCGTCCATATCTAAGTTGCTGTTAGGTCTTAAGGTTGACATGTGGATGATGTGACTGTGGCAGATATCAGGCAAATATATAGCATGATATGGAAGGCATTTTATTAGGAAGTTCTAAATATTCCTACTTGTACCACCACTAATGCAACTACCAACTAGTGCAATTTTTTTTTTTTCTGTGTATTTTGCAAGAAATTATAGACCCCTTTTTAAATAGGGGCGGAAAAAAGTGTAGGTTGAGGTTAAAAACGATTAATAAATGTAAAATATTTAATAAATGTAACATGCAAGTGATATATTTTTTAAAAAGGAATGATCAATTTTTTTGAAAACTTTTCATTAGGAAACCAAGTGAAATTATGGATAACGTGTTTTTTTTTTTTTTTTTTTTTTTTTTTTTGAAAGTATTACAGGACTACGGTAATTCTAGGTATGGTAACTCCTTTTTCATTGTGTACATTTTTTTTTTATTTTTTTTGTCTTTAGAGGGGGATTAGTAGGATGGGGAAATAATAATATAGATTCACCCATCCCACTCATCCCATGTTAAAAACAAAAAGAAATGTGTGTGTATGTATGTGTGTGTGTATGTATGTATGTATGTATATGTATATATATATATATATATATATATATATATATATATATATATATATATATATATATATAATTTTTTTTTTCCCCTTTTTGCTAGGTAAACAATAATAATTACTGTTATTTAATATTATTGCATAATTTATTCCATGATGGTTTATATGTGAAATTTTAATTGATATAGAATATATTAATCAATTATTCTTTATTAATTTTTTTTTTTTTTTTTAGAACACCAATATCTTGGGAACGATGTGTAAAAATCTTAATTTGTTTTTTAATTATTTTCATAATTACTAATATATTGTTTAAGATTACTGTACTTGTATGTAGTATGTATACCCCTCCTCACATGTATAGCGCCATGGATTAAATGGCGCTATAATAATATGTATTCATCGCCCATGTACACGACCTCCTTACGTTTCCCCAGGTTAATAAAGTCACAAAATGTAACTGTCAGAGGCCAAGTTCTAACATAACCTGTAATAATAAAGTATTACTGTATTTTACCTATAAATACAGCTATATAGATACGATATATAATTTTTTTTTTTTTTATTGCTAAATTCAAAGCAAGTTAATATGATTTTACTTTTTAATTGAGAATGAAATGCTGTTGACTCAAGGATTGCTAATGTTGGACCAACGTAAATGCCCTGAATAATGCATAGACCAATTTGAGGAACGCATCCCTCCATTTGATCCCGGCTTTATTTTTGAGCTGCACATGTTGTTCTCCGGGGATTTAACCCATGCTTTATTAGATTTGTGCAGCACATGGCTGGTATTGATTAGTGCATAGTCTATTTTGTAAGAGATTCAAAATTAATTGTGCAAAAATCCATGTAAGTGCTTTTTTATGAGGCTCGGGAGACGGTGGACCCAGTAATATGGAAGTGAGTTATTCCGTTGTAACACATGAATTCAGGCTGCGGCAAGCTCCGGACAGATCGGCTGCTTCACCTTCTACTAAAAAGTGAATCTTCTCGTTTGTAAGCATCTCAAAGCTTCACGTTGCTGGATGGTAAAGGGCAAAGAGGAGAAACGCATCAGAATACAGAGGACGCGTCGGAGAGAGGACCTATACGGAATCCCCAAAATTTGTACTTTACCATACTAATCCTACAAAATTTTCCTTAATTTTTTTTTTAAAGATTTTGACCATGGGTAAGTCAATGAAATTGTTAAAATCGGCTAAAATACTGTAATTCTATACTTCGTGGGCAGAATTCTTTACCAACTACGGTAAATGACTTGCAATTTGAGATTAAGAATAAAAATGTATTGTGCAGTCTGTTTTGATTCTCATTATTTTTTATCTTTCTCATCATTATATAGTCATTGGTTTTTAAAGGGGGTTCTTTAAGGCTCATAATATTGATGACCTACCCACTGGCGGTCTGACACCAGAAACCTCCACCCATCAGTTGATATTGGCTCCGTGGCTGGATGTGAAAAATTGAATGGAGCTGAAGATCACGGCTCCATTTAGTGTGTAGTAGCCACTGCCAAGGACAGCAAACCGGTTCCTGTTCTTTTGAGTAGGAGCTGATCTGCAGTTGTCAGAGCTGGCCGTGGCAGATTGGCCGAGGTTCGACATTTGGCACTCGCACCGATCTGATATTGATGACCGTTTCTTATGATTGCTCCTCAATATCCTACAACTTTAAACAAAACCATTACTTAATTCTCTAGATAATGAGGCTGATCAACTTGCTGTATTTCAAAGTCTGGTGAGTTTACATCAGTGACTGAGTACATTGCTCAGTAATTACCCCTTTTTGCTTAAGATCAGTGGGAGCCCAGTTTTCGGAAGCGTGACCTATCCTTTATTCTGAAAGGCAGCCTATTGGCAATCTTATTACAATGTACAAACATATAAATGGACATTACAGAGATCTTTCTAATAATCTTCTTACTCCCAGATTCGCAATGTTGACAAGAAGGCATCTTCTACGTCTAGAGGTAAAAAGTTTTAATAATCCTCATCCTCACCACAGATGGTGATTCTTTACTGTACGAGCAGTGAGTTTATGGATTCTTTACTGTAACAGCAGTGAGATTTTGGAACTCCCTACCATGACCTGTTGTAATGATCGATTCACTGAACAAGTTCAAGGATGGCCTGGATGACTTTCTTGAAAAATATAATCTCCATATAATTTAGTATATTTCTGGTGATGGATCATTGATCCAGAAATATATTCTGATCGCTATATTTGTAGTTTATATCAATGTATGGTGACATGTCAGATAGTAAAAGGTGCACAAATGATTTACATTTTGATTCATTTTAAATCCAATTAACAAAGTTAATAGTCCATCGTCCACATTTCTTGTGCTGCCACATGGTGCCTTTATACAGCATGTTGTTACAGATTTAATCTCCAATACTATAGATTCATGGCTTCTACAGGACTCCAGTTCTGTAATTTGGCATTTGATGGATCTGTTTTCATGGCAATCAAGTAGAGAAAACCTTTCCATTTCTTCATGTGAAATTGTAGGGCCAATAGAACCCATTAAAAGTCAATTGACTGCGTATTGCATCTCCTTAAAGGGAATCTGTCACCTATTTTTCGTATATAAGCTGCAGCCACCAACATCAGGGGCTTATCTACAGCATTCTGTAATGCTGTAGATGGGCCCCGATGTAACCCATCGGATCGGACCCCCAGGTGAGTATAATATAACTCGTTTTTCTTTCAGGTTACATCGGGGGCTTATCTACAGCATTATAGAATGCTGTAGATAAGCCCCCGATGTAACCTGAAAGAAAAACGAGTTATATTATTCAGGTTACATCGGGGGCTTATCTACAGCATTATAGAATGCTGTAGATAAGCCCCTGATGGCAGTGCCGGCAGCTTATGTACAAAAAAAAAATAGGTGACAGATTCCCTTTAAAGGGAACCTGTCACCAGTTTTGTGACATGGAAGCTAAAAATATCACCTTATTCAGCGTCTGCTATGCATTCCCTAAATCCTTATAGAACCCCCTGACTCTCCTTGCATACTCCTGAAAACCTTTTTTAATTTCTCCCATGCTGTATGGTAATCATCTCAGTCAGGTGGGCGTGGTTTCGGGCCTCTGCATCCCTCCCCCTGGCTTCTGTTTGCCGTCCTCCTGATATGGATAACGATCCACATCGCCATGTGACATATCACGCCTGCTCAGAAACATCGTTTTGCGCCTGCACAGTATGCTTTGCCCTTCTGTGCCAAAGTAAAAAAACAGAAGTGTGCATGCGCTGGCAAACGTAGTTTCGGGACATGAACCTCAAGTACATGTGTCAGCGCATGACACTTCTGTTTTTCGACTTTGCCCGCAGTTGGGCAAAGCATACTACGCAGGCGCAAAACACAATATTTCTGAACAGGCGCGAGATGTTGCATTGCGCAAGAGGCGTCATCCAAGAAGTAGGATGATGAGCAACAGCCGATGGAGAAAAATGTAGAGGCCCAAAACCACGCCCATCGGACCGGACTGAGAAGATTACCATACAGTGTGGGAGACATTAAAAAGGTTTTTCGGGAGTATACAAGGGGAGTCAGGGGGTTATATAAGGATTTAGGGAATGCATAGCTCAGCAGATGCTGAATAAGGCGATATTTTTAGCTGCTTTGTCACAAAACTAGTGACAGGTTCCCTTTAAAATCTGAAGGGTCTACAAATTCATGATACAATAATGTCCTCTTACCTGGAATAACTGCAGGGCAATATTTGGGAAAGGAACATAATGCTGCACAAGATGTGCTGCAGAATCCTAACGATGACATTTAGTGATGAGTGAGCATGCTCGCTTATTAATAGTGTATCTGGTGTGATTTAATACTATGTTTGAGTCCCCACGGCGGCACGTCTTGAGTCTGTTAGACAGTTGCAACACATGCAGGGATTGCCTAACAAGCAGGTAATCCGAACAGCTGCGAGACATGCATCTGTGAGGACTCGAACATATTTGAGCATGCCGAAGACACTCTATTAGTACGCGAGCATGCTCAGATAACACCTTATACGAGCATGCTCACTCATCACTAATGGCATTTGAAGAGGCATTCCAGTATTAAAAAATATTCCTTGACCTTTAGTAAAAATATGTTGTAACTTTTATGATAACTTTCTGATAGTGAACCCTGTAATAAGTCATGAATATTTTACTTCCTGCATTGTGAACCTTCTTGTACTTGAAATATTAAGCAGCCGCTTTAAATTGTCAGCAGATATTGCCGCCCTGCAATTCCTGGGAGGATTTTATGTTGCAGTAGATTTTGCCGGTCCTGTATATATTCTAATTTACCGGCTAGGAGTACATTTAATTCAAGGGTTGGCTATGTGGATTGGCATGGGATGGCTGCTCCAAGGTGCTCAACTCGTGAAGTGCGGAAGGCCTTGACACACTATCCAATCAGTTCTGATAAAATGGATTTGAAGGCTGTGTACACGGAGCTGGAATCGCAGAGCGCGCCGCCCAGATGTGTCTCGGTTAAAATGTGCAAAGCACATGAATCATTTATGAGACAACAGGAATGAAAGGTGAAATGTTGACAATAAAGGATTCTGATGTGTGGTGTAGATAGATCTTAAAATTTGCTCTCTGCAAATGGGGTCAAGTTATGTCAACACATTTGCCACACTTCACACACCTAACCTGCTCTGGTTGCACAATCCGACAATTTGGCTTTAGGAATTCCACTGTAAGAGTAGGTGCACGCCACCATTTTTCTCTCCGTCTTAGAAAACGTATTCTGATCAGACTGACGAGTTTGCTCAGAGTGCCATCAGTTTTTCTCGGAGGTGGAGAGAGGAAAAAAAAAAACAATTTCTCCACCCTTTTCATACTGTCCGTGAAAATCAGACCGTGCTCTGACGTTCTCCCAAGTGCGGTCCGATGCTTTTCATGGACCCTTTCACTTGCTTTGCCAATTTCGACCACATACCATTCCGATTTTTTTTTTTCTAATATGAGTACAAGTGATATCCGTGAAAACCACAGATGTCGCTCGTCCGATATACGGTAATCAGTCATGTGTACGAGCCCTAATTAGAATTTTTAAGACCTTGTCCCATTGGTCCATGTATTGAAAATGCTTCTAGGAGAGTTTATTTATAAAGCTCTGTGTATTGGTTTTTAATTTTTGTTTTCGTAAGATTTTCAGCTATGGAGCAGGTGGTAAAGATCTCAATCCGTTAACTAATGCCGATCAACTATGTACAAGTAGATTGTTGCCGGTTACGTTCCTGTCTACACTGACGTATACCGAAGGGAGCAGAACGGTGGCTACTACGATTGTTCTGTCCTCATACAGAAGGGTGTTATTGGCAGCACATTCCCTGTTATCCCAGGGGGCGATATGCTGACGATCAATGATTGATCTGTTTATGCTTGGAAAGCAAAAGAAAAAAATCTGATCCCCCAACAAACAAGCATTTTACTCATTCTTCACATGATCATCGGCATTTTTACACAGGACGATACATGGGAATTCATTTACCGATTTTCTCTGCCAGTGTAAATGGACTTTTAGAAATGGGTTTTACCCAGAGGTGTAGATGAGGATGAAAAAGTGTTACATTGGCCTTACAGATATGGTTAAAAGGGATTATTGAAGCCCTGCAAATATATGGAGATATATTTCGACTTCTACAATGACGCCACGGATTTAGTCAAGTCCTGTATCCGTGACGGCTTTTTCTTCATGCCTGCTAGAAACCATAACTGTGGTCACTGCTACTTTTCATGTGCAGCACAAAAAATTAGTGAGCCGTGTCTATTCATCGATTAATCTTGCAGGACCCCGGAGGGGAACATGGCAAGAGGTAAAGTCCAAGTAGATTTGTGCTAGAAAGCGGCTCGATCACCAGGTCAAGAGACCAGTTTGTGGTCTTACATTATTCCCGTTGCTCCTTGAGATTTTTTTATTTTTTTTCCTTCAAAATTTTGTGTTAAATCCGCTTTATTTTTGTTTGGGGGATTTTTGTTTATTACTTATTATAGTCTTTACAAGGGGGTGTGACTCAAAATTATTTTGCATAGCATCCTAAAGATACACCCTCTTGGTAAGATCTTTTAAAAGATTACATAAGTACGGTATATCTGCTCATGCCTTCAGGACCTTGTGTCTGATAATTTGCTGCTTTATACCGTTTGGAACAACGACGATGTCGCTCATTCTAAGGCACAAAAGTCCGAGATCAGATCCTTTTTATTTATTTATTTTTGTGGCTTATTGTATTGTTAATGTGACAGGTTGGGAGGTTATTTTATGCATATATGTTGTTCCTGAGAAATAGACTAGGTACCGTAAATCATAATATGAGGTTTCATATATTGAGTAAATTGCTGCACCTTATTTAAAGACAACAACAACAAAAAAAATCACAGATGCATTTTTTTGGGGATCTGGGGATGTAATGATTGCCTGTTGCTTTATGCATACATTAAGCGATCTACCAAAACTCTGCCGATTTCACCTTCTCATCAATTTTTGGCTCTTTCATGCGATCGTATAGCTTGTTAATCCTTACATTTGGTCTTTATGCTAAAGTCATATGGTCATGGCAGATATATAAAAATTTCTATATATAAAATGTGTGTATGTATGTATGTGTGTGTGTGTGTATGTATGTATGTATGTATGTGTGTATATATATATATATATATATATATATATATATATATATATATATAAAATTTATTTTATACAATTTTTTTTTTTTTGGGGGTGGGGGTCTGACACGCTGGGACTTGTTGTTCCGCTGACTGTGGGGCGGGTCACGATGCCTTCCTTGGATTACAAAATCTCAGACATATTGTGTTTCCAGGACGTAAAATGAATTCCGTTGTATTAATGTACTATGTGCTAATTCACCGGGATTAAAAATAGAAGCGTTTTTACTGCACAGTCACAACATGATGTAAAGAGGGATTTCAGGGCTGGGTGCAGTGTGCCGCTGGGTTTCTTGCTGTGACACCATCCTGCTATCTGCAATGCATCATTCCGATACCCTGTTAGGGGGGGAAAGATCTACTCATTTTAACCTTTTGTATAAAGCTTAGGACATGGAAATTGGGATGCATAATACATGGAAAACTTTTTACTATTAGATTATCTATGTATCTTCTTGTAGTTTATTATGACTTTAGTACGTCTTTGGCTGTGTGGGTTTTTTTTTTTTTTTTTTTCTTTTTTTGTCTTTCATCTCCTGGTAGTATATCCTCGTCATCACCGGTATAAATATTCCAGATCTCAAGAGTTTTAAGGCTGTGACGTCCAGTAGTTGTGTGTTGGAGACTGACAGCCAGATACTATGGGTGAGACTGGGAAGTGGCTGCTTTACACCACAAAGGCGGTGGCCTGATGGCAGCTAGATGCCAGAGGAAGCAGTTTTATGGCCCAGATGATGGAGGCTGAAAAGGCCCAGAGACAAGTGAGATGGGGATAAGGTGGCAATGTGACTAATGGATATTTGAAGAGCAGGGGAACGTTGTGGCAAAGCGGAGGAAAGTCTCCACCATCTTTGTCCTAAAGCTTTTAGCTACATAGCCCTGATTGTGAAAGATGACATTGAAAAATATGGAGGCATCACAACCCGCCACAAGTATTACGCTTGACATATGACAAACGCAGAATACTAGTGCAAACATTGGGGAAATGCCAAAATTAACGTTACTGTTTTAGCTTTTCATGTCATTAAAGTGGTATTCCCATCTCCAAGATCCTATCCCAGTATGTAGTAGGTCTAATAATAATACTAGCAAATACCTCCATTTAGAAATTTAGTATAGTTCTGATTGGGTATGTCGCGCACCTCATGTGCGGTGGCATAGGTGGGCATGGTTACAACCACCAGCAGTTAGCTGTTAGTGGTCGTAGCCATGGAGATACTAAAGCTACTGCAATTCCTTGCCCCTGCCAAAAGGCATAGTGAATCAGAAGAACTATACTACATTTCCAATTGACGGTATTTGCTAATATTACAGCTACTACATATTGGGATAGTATCTTGGAGATGGGAATACCCCTTTTAAGTATATTTTTAGGGTATAGTGGATTTTTACCTTACCTTTTTGTGCATTCGAAAACCTGTTTGAGAATTTCGTTTTATCTGAAATTTGGAAAACTGTCCACCTTTTTTTTTTTTTTTTTTTTTTTTTTTTTTTTTTTTTTTTTTTTTTTTTTTTTTTTTTTTTTTTTTTCCCCCCCCCCCCCCCCCCCCCAAAATCAAGCTGCAATATTACACACAGCCCGCAGACAGGAGCTGCACTATTTCTGGAAGTAAACACCCCCTTTTTTTTTTTTTTTTTTTTTTTTTTTTTCCTTCTCCGTTAGCTATAGTAAGTGTGACCATTCATTTATAATTATTTTTATATCTTGTCTTTTGCAATGTTTTTTTCTTTTTAATAGGAATCCTGGAATTTATAAGTATAGCTGTGGGTCTCGTCAGCATTCGAGGTGTCGACAGCGGCCTGTACCTAGGAATGAACGAGAAAGGGGAACTGTATGGGTCGGTAAGTTCTTCTTCAAATTTTTCTACTGTTGCTGAAATTCGTTTTGGCCACTTGTCTTAGACTTTGCTATTCGTTATGAAATGATTGCAGATCTGACTTTTTATAACATAATAATGTATTGTACAATTTAGTAAATGTTAAGCCCCTAAAAAATAAAGTGAAATCATAAAGCTCCAATTTTTAATAGTAAAATTTAGCCCACATAGCAGAGAGCTATGAATGATTGATTAATTTTACTGTATAAAAAAAAAGGCAAAAACTCCCACAATGGAAGTTTTGATGTATGATAAAAAATAGTTTTTGCAGGCTTTACTCCAATATTTTTTTTTTTGTGTTTTAAATCGTGACCTGTGAAAATTTTGGCCAGAGTGAAGTCAAGATGATGCCTAAATTTAAAGGAGGAGTGGGGAGGGAGTTGTCACCGGACTGCACTGTTGGATGCGTTAATGTGTGATAGATGTACAAAAGTCAGATGTGCTCAAAAACGAATTGAAATGCACAAGAATACACCGCATTGTAAGGAGACCACCATAAATCAAACCTGTCAGTCCCCCGCTGGTATTCCCCTGCATACAGATCGTCATTCATGTGCCTGATAATGTCCTAAGGGTGAGACAGCTAAGGCCTGGTCAGAATGGGAAGCAGAACTTGCATAATAAAGTAACCTGAGGGCTTTCAAAATAAAGTATGTGAGGACATCTCGAGACAGGACAACACAGAGCATTTAAGCAATACGCATCTGACATAACCTTTCTGTCAGAGGACAAAGTGGGCACTCTCTTGCCGTCCCTTTATTGAACGGCCATGAATTCAATGTTTTCAAGTAAAGAAGGCAATGGGCACCAAATAATAAGACAAGACAACAATAATATAATGGGGGAGTTGGCTCCTACATGAGATACATCGACGATGTACAAAGTGAAATTACATTCAGAGGGTCACAGAAAATTGCAATGAAAAGAGGCCTTCAAGAGAAGAGGTCTTCTCAAAATGATGGCCGGTATGTAGGAACTGATAATTGTCACTGGAAATCCGGTCTAGATAAATAGGAGGACTTCTCAACTAAGGTTTGTTGTTCAAGAGGTTACACTTTTTATTACCTAAATGAAATGCAGTTTAAGAATAAGATGACCTGTCTGATATCCGAACTGGTGACATTCATAGCTTCACAACATTTCAACTTTATTTGTAAATCAATGGTGGTCTCACTAGAGATATTCATGGCATATCCATCAGATAAGCCATGAATGTATGATAGATCTGCGTTTCGATTAAGAGGCGAGACTATTTGCCTGCTTGCATAGGATTTCTAAACCAAAAATTGGAGACAATCGCCAAATTTCCACTCACTGATGGAGGGTTTGCTTTTGGATTAGGGGACCCCCATTATGGAGGTAAGCAGGCGCTTGCCTCCTTGTCAAACATTTATCGCATTTCCTGTGGATATGTCACAAATGTCTCTTGTGAGACAATCCCTTAAATAGCTTTATTGCCTTTTTATACTGAAGTCTGCCAAGCAATCTGCTAATTATTGTATTATCAGTGTAGTTATCCTGAAACCCTGAGAGTGTGAGCTAGTTTATGTAGAAGCGCCCTGATCTGGTATCTAGAGGTGGAACCCCTTTCTTAATGGTTGGGCATTCTTGTGATGCTTCTAGGGGTGAAACACCTTTCTTAATGGTTGGGCATTCTTGTGATGCGTTAACTCCTTTAAAATGAGTTCTACATTGGGGAAAAAAAATATCTAGTTCTAGGTCAAGGCTTGATTACTACTGTGATGTTGAAGGGTTGTTCCACAATTTATTTATTTTTTTTATAGTGATGACATATCCTATGGCTAGGTCATCAATATCAGATCTGTGGAGGTCCAACAACCAGCACTCTTACTGATCAGTTGATTTTAGCTACGACCAGTTGTGGAGCTGAACAGTACAGCTTTGGCAGCTGCGTAGTAAGTAGCCACAGCTGGGTACTTCAAATCTGCCATTATTTTATTCGACGGAGCTGTGCTGTTCATTCGGCCATTGCTGGTGCCGAGAACAACTCATCAGTGGGAAAACCATGTGTCACCCCTCCCAGCATACTTATATTGATTACCTATCCATCAATATAAAAGTAGTGGAACAACCCTTTTTAAGTAGACTGAAAGTGACTTTGAATAATTAGATGGAGTAAGGTTTGTAGTAAATAAGCAGTTCCCATAAAACCAGAGGGTAAAGCGAGAGTGCTCTGCCATTTACGGGAGCTATATATTACACAGAACAGAGTGGTTATAAAAAGTTTCTTGCTCTGGAAGACCTTGTCTGGCATTACGTAGAAAGCCCATCGATTTCAGTAGACGCTGTGTAATAATTACCGTAGTCCTCGGGTGGCATCTAGTAGTGGGCACTTTCTGATCATGTCTCTCGTGAATTACAGTTGATCACTTGGGATCCCGTCTAATATTTTAAGCTTGTTATTTCTATATCTGTAGGCATTGGGGAAATAAAATATATAGTTAGATGGTGTCCATCTTATAAGGGATATTTGATATTGTTTCCTCCTTTTGGTCTACGGAAACCTTTTAGACTTGTGCTCACACATTCACTTTTCTGAGTGGGATGTGTGAACTTGTCCCAGAGAACAGTAGTTTTCACACATCTTTGTGAATACTCAACAAATCACTTTGATACTGCCATGCAAATTGTGTGAATGCGGAATTGTCAAACAATGAGCAATCCATAGGTGTTGGCTACTACAAAGAGCAGTTAACACATTTCTGAAGAAGGTAATGATGAGGAAATGATTGCATTGGCCAATTTCCTGCCACATTATTTTACATGTGTACCCTTTGGTGTCAGGAGGTACATTTTTGTATAGATTGGAATTTTAATGGTTAGCTGTAAGGAATGTTCTTCAAAGCATCCCACTGGCTAACCTTACTGTTTTTCTTTCCTCGAAGTCTGAATGTTCTCCCATGTTCTCATGGGATTCCAAATAATCATGATACTATCCATGAAAATGCATTACACTTACGGTCACATTCATGTTCTGTCTTACCGAACCGACTATAGCACAAACCGCTCTCTGTAGCCACTCTTGATTGTGAACCTTGCCATTCTGATGTATGGCCAACGACAAAGATGGGCCACGTTTTCAAGATTAACCACTCTTTTTGAAAATTGCTGACTCAACAAGAGGGCTAAGGTCAACTACATAATATCCTAATTGGTCATATGGGAAGGGGATGTCCCCATAAGGTAGTCTTTCCAAAACATCAGAAGCATGGGGTGATTTAGACTAGAGCTTCAAAAAATGAAAGTATCTCTAAAGCTGGCTATAAACAGTATGTAGCTATTTGAATTGGCCAGTTTGGGCATCAGCTATTTCTCCTGTAGACTGCCTATTAGAAATGAGCAGTTTTATTCAAGTAGAATTAAATTTTTCTTGAATTAAAAAAAACAACAAAAACAAATGTTTTCTTCAGAGTACAGATTTTTTTATTGTTTGCAAAATGGTGTCTATCTAGACTAGCTTGAAGTTCAGCCTCGGACATGACTGCACAGTGACATCAGAGGCCTAGTCAAGCCGAAAGCCATGGCTTAGAATGAAGCGGCCATAGAGAATGGGCCAAGGGGAAAAGAAGAGGGTCCAGAGGACTGTGGGCTGCTCGAATGGTGGGATAGGTGAGTATTAAAGTTTCTTAAAACCAATGTTTATTATGCTCTGGCGAGACCCCAGAACATAATAAGGAACATTTAATACTAGGAGAATAATTTTTGCTGAAATCAAATTTCCCTGTAAGATCATCTCAATTTGGTAAAATTTGAATTTTGGCAGGTTTGATTTTTTTTTTTTTTTTTCTCTTCTTTTCGCCATACACAAACACACACCTGGTTTGGCTGAGTAGACATGTATTTGGCCAGATAAACATTGGATGCCATACGTATAACGGGCGATTGTCATTCGATTTAGGGAAGAAATTGGCTGCAGCTTTACACGGCCTTCTAAAAAATTGCTTGTCTTCACTGCCCTATTGAATAAAATGGGGCCAAGTAGAATTCATTTTTTTACATCTAGCATTCAGACCGAAAATATGGAGGTGTGAACAAGCCCTGATTAGTGAGTCGTCTTTATCGTATAATAATCCATTACAGTTTCTAAAATATAGCAAAAGAAATTAAAAATGTTAGAGCTATAAAGTTGGCAAAAACATTCAGATCCAATAACAATGGGTATGAAAGGAGCGCTATGCTGGTAAATGATTTGACATTAGGGATCTGTCAATATTTCTAGTCTAGCAAGAGGCCTAGTAATTTCAAGCATCTCTTCAATGTTCCAAATTCTGAACAATGACTATATTGTGACACAGGAGACAACATTAAATGTTCCATTGTGTCAGTCGGCAACTTTCTACTGGTCACAAAAATGCAAAAAAGTCTAGGAATACATTTTTCTTTTCCCACCCATGTGTTTATAACTGAGAACTGCCAACAACCACAGAATCCACAACACACATTGTTCAGATAAAGGGACCGCAAAATGTAATGTAATTAGTAATGCATGTAACCGAGTTTTACGCCTCCTATTTCTGGTTTGTGGAGTGATTCTAGGTCAGTTTGTTGCCGATAAACATATTCACACAAGCTACAATGTCACTTTTTTATTATGTCAGGAACAGCATAAATGGCACTACCTATATCTACCAGATTTTGGATACTATTTACCTAGTGTCTTAGAATCATAGATTTGGAAGGGACCTCCTGGGCCATCTGGTCCAACCCCCTGCTCAAAGCAGGATTCGTTAAATCATCCCAGTCAGATGTCTGTCCAGCCTCTGTTTGAAGACTTCCATTGAAGGAGAACTCACCACTTCATCTGTATCAGACTGGGGTACCAAGGGCCCACCAGTAACATTGATTCTGGGGGCCCTCTCTTAAGCTATGTGCAAATATTATTCACCAGTGATGGAGGATACTGTGTGGATTGCAGCTGGTCTTCAATGTAATTTCATTCTAGGTTTCCATAAAATAATACAATGGGTAGTTTGTTAAATAAATGAGATGCTGCCTTTGTGTGCATATTGTGCATTAAGTGTACTGTGCCAAGCACTGCTCATGTGGTGGGCCCACTCCTGCACAGGGGCCCACCGGGAGATTTACCTGTTTCCCCTATGGTCCAGTCCTCAATTCTGGGAATCTGCAATGCCATGGCATGTCTGCAATCATCAGATTTTTACGAGGAATGTACACAGAAATCTGGGGGGTGATAGAGGGCCCTCCCAGCCTAACCATTTGAATGCCACGATTGCTGTTCATCATAGCATTGAAGTGGATAAATCGCTATAATCACAATTGGCTTTAATTGTGGGTGTCTGCTGTGTAAAAGAGCCGGCACCCACTACATGGTAGATATTGGAAAAAGCTGGCAAATGCCAAGCAGGGAGTGAGGCCGCTCAGTAAGGGATATCTCCAGATCCGTAGCTGGAGCACTCCTGCACAGGGATCCACCAGGGGATTCACCTGTTCACCTATGTCCAGTCCCCATCATCTGCTAAATCCAAAGTAATTTTGAAAATCTGCAATGCCCATGACTTGTCTACAATCAGATTTTTACCAGGAACATACATAGAAATCTGCGGTCCCAATGGTGATGACGGCAGGCCCACCCTTTCGAACCATTTAGATCCCATGGTTGCTGTTCACCATAGCACCTAAGTGGATAAACTGCTATGATCAAAACTAGCTCCAGTCGCGGTGTCTTCTGTGGCAAACAGCTGGCATCTATAGAGTATGGGATTTACTGCTTATAAATTCTACAGATTTCTGTCATACATATATGGTTGCTGTCGAGAGAAGTGGGTAAATGTGAGGCATTGGGTGAAGCCACTCAGTTAAGATCACAGCCCCATAGCGGTTGTATGGTCTTCTTTCAATGGCCGTATGCCACTGATTTTTAGCACTTTGCTTTTCCCCGTACCATAGATGTAGAGGGGGAGGTAATGGTAGCAGTAGTACCTAGGTCCTGGTACCCAAGGAGACCCAAAGGTCTCTTTGCCACATAAGATGGATAAAATTTGGATTATGGATAAAATGACGTTTCCAGGAAAAATGTCAGCCATAATTGCTGATTATGCAGTTATCTTATAGTCTCCAAAGTATCTACATACGTTCAGCCTGCGTGGGGAAGTCCTCGGAGTCGCCTAATTAACCAGTCTTGTAGAATAAAACCTTCGCCTGTTTATATAACAGAATTTTTAGATTTCTTTTGTAGTTTTGTAAAGTGGGGTGAGACCGGTGTGGGGGAGGGGATGAGCTATTTGTTTGCCTTCCATGCACTGTACATGTCACTCCCAGTTAAGAGATTCCTCCGGTGATATTAAATAATGCATTTTACCTTCCATGCAGATAAATAATTAAAACTCTGAAATAGCCCACTGATCAGTACATACTATAAAAGCCTTCGGAGCACCAATCATTAAAGATCCCATACAGCGTGTACTGCCTCCCGAAATGTAAATATGGCGTGTTCTCGATGAAGCGATCATTTTAGCCATGATTAATTTATTATTGGGGGAGGGGGGGTGCGCTGCCTATAGGGACCTCAGACGGAGCTTTTCATGAGAAAATTACAGCTTTTAACTGTGCAGATCATTTAAGGTATCTCCAAGGCGAAACGGTTGGAGACCCAATTCTCCTATTTTTGTGGGACATTTATATGGATTGCGGCTCAACACTCATTATAATTAATATAGAATTATTAAAATTAGAAAATTGTACAAATTATTTGAATTACTTTTTAGCTTGAAACTTGGAAACTGTGAGTAGTGGTCCCCTAGGAAGAAAAATGTAGAATAAAACCAAATGTACAGTGTAATCCCCTCTACAATATCTTGCAGAATAAGTAGTGGCCTAACGGGATTCCCAGACTGTTTGATAGGAATTTTTGGTGCTGTCATCCAAATATATGGAGAGAGCGGCAACATCTCCACTGACACATGAGCATGGCAAGGCTCCAGCCTTAAAAAAAAAAAAAAAAAAAAAAAAAAAAAAAAGATTGACACATATCTTATATTTATGGCATATCTTGTGAATGTACTATGAATGCCCCAGATGGGACAACCACAAACTTTCAATGACCTAGTCTGATCTGAGTCCAAGAATCGAGCACACCGTTTTATTGAAAAAAGTTGTGCGGGAATATGGGTGCTTTCATATTGCTTCTTAGCACCCATTCGGTGGACCTGTCGGGGCTTATGTCTGCACCCCTAGCAAGACATGGTTTGAACTTATGCACCAATGGGGCCATAGACCGTAATGGTGCCGGCAGAGCGAACGTGAGCTCTGACGTGCATCATTTCCAGGAGTGTATGCCTACTGGAGGTGGACACTCGGACGTAGTAGACTGCTCACGTTCCCTCTGTCGGTACCATTACTATCTATGGCCCTGTCGGCACATACGTCTGGATCCCGTTTTGCTGGGAGTTTGGACGGAAGCCCTGACGGGACCATAAATTCTATAAATGCCTCCTTTAGTCCTAATATGAATACTTGTACCTCTACTCATGACCAAAACCCCAAAGGACTCGATAGATCCAAATTAGATTCACATGAAAGACATGAAATTGACCTATTGATTTATATGGACTGACCTCTTATCTCTCAAGTTGCCAAAACCTTAAGGGAATTTCGATTTCTTGACACTAGTGTTGCCAACCGGTAATTGGATTATAGAATAGGTTCTAATTACAACAAACTTTCATACGTTATCTTTTTTGAACACCGGTACGGCTAAAGGGTGACCATACGCATTAGATAAAATTATAATAAAATGGTGGATAGTGACCACACTGAACGATCATTGTTTATTTCACCAAACCAGCCAATCATTCGCTTTGATTGCCGAGCTGAAAAAAATTCTTTATGAAAATCTTCCCGACCCGTGCTTTGAATGGTTGGCTATTGATCAACATTGGCTGCAACATTGTCCCAAAAAAGCCAATATTGGCTTATGTAGTGTAAGATGTGTTTGGGTTAATTGCCAAGTTTTAATTGTTTATTGGAATATTTTCATCTAATGTGTATTTCGGCCTTAAAGGGAATCTGTTACGAGGTTTTTACTACCTCATCTTAGCGCAGCATGATGTAGGAAAGGAGACCCTGATTCCAACGATGTATCACTTAGTTTACTGGGTGCAACAGTTCTGATACAATTGGAGTTTTAGATCTAACATAAGCAGAGCTCAGAAAGCTGCCCCCGCCCACACCACAGCTTTCTGGGTGCATAGTTTATTGACAGTGAGCTGCTTATAAGAGGTGGTGTGGTCGGACTAAGACTTGCATGCACTGTGATCTGGGTAGTAATAATAAAAGGTGATTAAAACATTCATTGCATGGAAACAAAACCACAAAGCCAAATAAGTGACAAATCCATAAAATCTGAGCCTCCGCTGCTACCTCATGCTGTCCTCAGATTATATAGCAGAAGAGCAGAAACCTTTTAATTGTGAAAGATAACATATTTATTTACCTTTTTAATATTTTCTCTGTATAGTAGATAAAATAATATGAAGCAGTGCTTAATGCAATGAACTTTTTTTTTTAAATTTATTATGAGTGTTCAACTTCTGATTTCCCCCCCCAACCATCCCTTAAAATTTTCGTTCATGAGTGAGTACTAGTGATGACCGAGTATGCTCGGTGCTTGGGTAATCTCCGAATATTTTGGGCGCGCTCGGAGATTTAATTTGTTTCGCCCGCAGCTGCATGATTTGCAGCTACTTGACAGTCTGAATACATGTGGAGATTTCCTAACAAACAGGCATTCCTCACGTGTATTCGGGCTGTCAAGTAGCTGCAAATCATGCAGCTGCGGCGACACAAACTAAATCTCCGAGCACATCCAAAATACTCAGAGACCACCCAAGCAACGAGCATACTCGCTCACCACTAGTAAGTACTGCTGCATATGAATCGTCATTGGGTCTCCTTCACACGTCAGTTTTTCACATGCATACTATCCGATTTTTTTTTCTCAAACAGCACTCGTACGTATAACAGTTGACGGGGCTGTTCACACGTCTGTTTTTTTTGCAGACTGAGTGGTTCATGTAAAATCACGGAGATTTGTCCGATATCGATCCGAGTATTTGGATCAAACTATAAAATAGAAGTCCATAGATCTGTAAAAGAAAAAAAAAAAAAAATTGGACAGCACCCAGATGTCATCTGAGTGCAGTCCGTTTTTGAGTGACCGTTTAGGAGAAAGTGGAGAATTTTTTTTTTTTTTCCTTCACCAGTGAAAAATTGCTGACACTCTGCTGACACTCTGCTGACACTCTGCTGACACTCTGCTGACACTCTGCTGACACTCTGCTGACACTCTGCTGACACTCTGCTGACACTCTGCTGACAATCACTTATAGCTCAGTCCGTTTTTTTTCTCGTATGTAACAAAAACTGACTTCTGAATGAGGCCTTACTGTGGTGGAGCTAGTGTGTAGGAAAGAACAATAATGAAGCGTAGGTGCACTACTGATGAGGATTGGTCTATTTATAAGCGGGTGCAATGCCAGTGGCAGGCAAAATGGACAACACAAGAAAAAGTACCACTGTAGGGAATGCACACCACAATACGAAGTAAAAAGGCAAAACTTTATTAACATATTGCATTTATTGCCTGTGATTATTATATCACGCATGGGGGGGGGGGGGGACTTTGCTTTGGTTTTTTTAGTATGTTATTGTTAATAAAGTTTTGCCTTTTTACTTAGTATTGTGGTGTGCATTCCCTACAGTGGTACTTTTTCTTGTGTTGTCCAGTGTGTAGGAAAGAGGCTCTGAAGCCCCTATTCTGGTGGTTGATGGGGCCTCCACTGAGCACTCGTCTACTTGATAGGTGAGATGTGTGTTTTTATTTTTGTCTGGAACACGTCTTCAAGAATCCAATCGTACAAATCTAGGACTGAAGGTTTAATGAAAATTGCCCATTGATGAAATAGTCATTGCCAACCTTTGTTGTTGGAGTATCTTTTGTGATATTGAGTTTTCAGATCATCTGGGGTGTTTGTCGTCGCATACAATTCCTCCTCGAAGCTCACGCCTTGCTATATCTGCAAAAACCCTAGTCCATCCCCTCATTATCTCTCGCCTTGACTACTGCAACCTCCTGCTCAGTGGCCTCCCCTCGAACACTCTCGCACCCCTCCAATCTATTCTAAACTCCGCTGCCCGACTAATACACCTGTCCCCCCGCTATTCCCCAGCTTCTCCCCTCTGTCAATCCCTTCACTGGATCCCCATTGCCCAGAGACTCCAGTACAAAACCCTAACCATGACATACAAAGCCATCCACAACCTGTCTCCTCCATACATCTGTGACCTCGACTCCCGGTACTTTCCTGCATGCAACCTCCGATCCTCACAAGATCTCCTTCTCTACTCCCCTCTTATCTCCTCTTCCCACAATCGCATACAAGATTTCTCTCGTGCATCACCCCTACTCTGGAACTCTCTACCACAACATATCAGACTCTCGCCTACCATCGCAACCTTCAAAAAGAGCCTGAAGACCCACCTCTTCCGACAAGCCTATAACCTGCAGTAACCACCGATCGACCAAACCGCTGCATGGCCAGCTCTACCCTCGCCTACTGTATTATCACCCATCCCTTGTAGATTGTGAGCCTTCGCGGGCAGGGTCCTCTCTCCTCCTGTACCAGTTATGACTTGTATTGTTCAACATTATTGTACTTGTTTTCATGTATACCCCTCCCTACATGTAAAGCGCCATGGAATAAATGGCGCTATAACAATAAAAAATAATAATAATAATATCTGGTCATACAAAATTTTTGCAAAATCTATTGGATCACGACACCAACCCTTGTTGGAAAATCAGAGCATGAATATTAAAACTTCTCCTGTTTTTCTTTCTTCCAGGAAAAGTTGACCCGAGAGTGCGTATTTCGAGAGCAATTTGAAGAAAACTGGTACAACACGTATTCATCGAACCTCTATAAAAACGTGGACACTGGACGTCGATACTATGTAGCATTGAATAAAGATGGGACTCCGAGAGAAGGGAATAGGACTAAACGGAATCAGAAATTTACACATTTTTTACCTAGACCTGTGGACCCAGAAAAAGTTCCCGAACTTTATAAAGATATACTAAGCCAAAGTTGACAAAGACGTTTATTTCACTCGAGCCCTTAAAAAAAAAAAAAAAGGAAAAAAAATAAGTAACCACTATATTAAATCAAAAAAGGTTTCACCGATGGGTTCTTATTGGTTAGCTGGGTCATCACATCAGCTGCACTGTTGCCAAACTTTGTCGCATGCATAATATATGATGGAGGCTTGGATGGAACATGCTAATTCTGTTCTGCACTTAAAAGGATTGTCCTCCTGGAAGAAAGGCTGTGCCCATGAGTGCTTGATCTATTACAAGGCAAAGAGCTAAAAAAAAAATAATAATATAGAAACAAAGCAAGAAGGAATGAGGCCTGATGCATGCTGGAAAAATAGACATGCTTTTAAATTTTTGATCACCCCTTAATTCATCCTATATCAGCATAGCTGCCATATTTCGGTTCATCAAGAGTTTCGGCCAAAGGCCCGCTCAGTTATATGCTCATTTACAAAGGCAGGGATGGGTGCAGTCTTACTTTAAAAAAAAACAAAAAGACTTTTCAGTTAATTGCTCAATGAGGTGCCATCCTAATGAGCATGAATCAAAGACCTCTTAGAGAAAAAAAAGAAAAACCCGGAAGAAGAAAAAAAAAAAAAACAAAAATGTAAAAAAAAAAATACTATACAAAAACAAACTTTAAAATTTATTTATAGAAATTCCAAAGGCAACATTATATTTATTTTATATATTTATTTATTATATAGAGTTTATTTTTAATGAAATATGTACAGGCCAGATAGGCATTTTCGAAGCTTTAGGCTCGGTAAGCATTATCTGTTAAAAGACCATTATGAACCTGTGGTAAATTCATGCAAGTTTATTATTAAGGTGCATGGATGAAGCTAAATAATAAAAAAAAATGGAAGAAAACCAATAATGACCCTCTAGGTGACAATCTGCTCTGTGGCCATTTTTCTGTTAAGTGCAACCACCTTATGCAACCCCCATACTGAATTATTGACTGTAAAAAAAAAAAAAAAGAAAAGCCGGTCCTTTTAAATAACCCCATAATCCAGTTGTCTCATGAATATAACTTTTTTTTTTTTTTTTTTTTTTTTTTTTTTAATAAAAACTGGATTCTCTATGCCTGGTGTGATTTGCTAGGGGTAGATAATGGCCAGCCCACAAATTTTCCCTACAGTGGCCATTGCAGGGGAAAATGTAATTTTAGGTGACAGCCATTTATTCAAATGAATGGCTGATACTGTGTTCCTAAACTCCAGTCCTCACGGCCCCCAACACATGTTTTCAGGGTTCCCTTAATATTGCACAGGTGAGAGAGAACCTGTTGCAATTCCTGATGCCTTGATAATAATTCCATCATGTGCAATACTAAGGAAATACTCCAAATGATCTGGTTTGTTGGCCGTGAGGACTGGCGTTTGGGGAAACATCTGTGTAATATATGGATACGCTGGGTTCACCAGAGTGGAGACGCTCTGACACATACAGTGAAGGAATTAATTATTGGCTCCTTTGCTGATTTTTGTAAGTTTGCCCACTGACAAAATCTATACAGGCTTGTCAGCAGTTTTTGCCGATATAATATACGGCCACTGCCTTTCAGGGCTTATCTACAGCATTCTATAATGTTGTAGATAAGCCCCCTGTCTGACCTGCAAGATAAGAAAAATAAGTTTTATTACACGCACCCGGGGGGGGGCGGTCCGATGGGTGTCGCAGGTCCGTCTCCGGCGCCTCCCATCTTCTTGTGATGCCGCCCCCCTACTTGTTCATCACTCCCCGGCATCGTGCTCCTGCGCAGGCGTACTTATCTACCCTGTTCAGGGCACAGTAAAGTACTGCAGTGCACAGGCACCAGGAGAGGTCAGAGAGGCCCTGCGCACTGCAGTACTTTGCTCTGCCCTCAACAGGGTATGTAAGTACGCCTGCACAGGAGCACAATCCTGGGGAGCAATGAAGAAGCGGGAGGGCGGCATCGCAAGAAGATGGGAGGCGCCAGACCCGGACCTGCGACACCCATCAGACCGGAATGCCCCCTGAGTATAATAAGAAAAATAACTTTTATCTTCCAGGTTGGATCGGGGGCTTATCTACAGCATTATAGAATGCTGTAGATAAGCCCTGAAAGGCGGCGGCTGCTGCATCTTATAGCGGCCAAAACAGGTGACAGGTTCCCTTTTAAGCGTAGGTTAATTTTAACATTGAGAGAGAGAGAATATTTATTTTAAATATTTATTTTTACTCATTTATATAACGCCTTTAATTCCACAGCGCTTTACAGACATTATTGTCACTATCCCCAATGGGGCTCACAATCTAAATTCCCTATCAGTATGTCTTTGGAATGTGGGAGGAAACTGGAGAACCCAGAGGAAATCCACGTAAACACTTGAGAACATACAAACTCCTTGTAGATGTTGTCCTTGGTGGGTTTTGACCCCAGAATAAAATCCAGAAAATTACATTGTATAAATTATATGAATTTGCATTTTGCAGTGAGAAATAAGTATTTGATCCCCTACCAAGCATTAAGCGTTCTGGCTCCTACAGACCAGTTAGATGCTCCTAATCAACTCGTTAACTGCATTAAAGACAGCTGTCTTACATAGTCACCTTTATATGACTCCTGTCCACAGACTCAGTCAGACTCTAACCTCTACAGCACGGGCAAGACCAAAGCGCTTTCTAAGGATGTCAGGGACAAGATCATAGACCTGCACAAAGCTGGAATGGGCTACAAAACCATAAGTAAGACGCTGGGTGAGAAAGTGACAACTGTTGGAGCAATAGAAAGAAAATGGAAGAAATACAAAATGACTCTCAATCGACATCGATCTGCGGCACCATGCAAAATCTCACCTCGTGGGGTATCCTTGATTGTGAGGAAGGTGAGAGATCAGCCTAAAACTACACGGGGGAACTTGTTAATGATCTCAAGGCAACAGGGACCACAGTCCCCCAGAAAACCATTGCTAACATTATGCCGTAAAGATTTAAAATCCTGCAATGCCCGCAAGGTCCCCAGCTAAAGAAGGCACATGTGCATGCAAGCCCGTCTGAAGTTTGCCAGTGAACACCTGGGTGATTCTGTGAGTGATTAGGAGTAGGTGCTGTGGTCGGATGAGACAAAAATTGAGGTCTTTGGCGTTAACTCAACTCACCGTGTTTGTAGGAAGAGAAATGCTGCCTATGACCCAAGGAACACCATCCCCACTGTCAAGCATAGAGGTGGAAACATTGTTTTGGGGGTGTTTCTCTGCTAAGGGCACAGGACTACTTCACAGCATCACTGGGAGAATGAATGGAGCCATGTACTGTAAAATCCTGAGTGACAACCTCTTTCCCTCCGCCAGGACATTAGAAATGGGTTGTGGCTGGGTCTTCCAGCAAGACAGTGACCCAAATCATACAGCCAAGGCAACAAAGGAGTGGCTCAAAAAGAAGCACATTAAGGTCATGGAGTGGCCTAGACTTAAGCCCCCGTTACACACTGCGATATCGCTAGCAATATCGCTGTAAAGTCAACGATTTTGTGACGTTACAGCGATATTGCTAGCGATATCGCTGCATGTGATACTTACCTCCGACCGGCTCCCCCGCTGGTTATCGCTGATCGCGCGAGAAGCTGCTGGACCATTCCTCGTCTCCTTCCTACGGCGCTTCCTGCTGTGATGACGAGCGACGCGTGGAGCCGGGCGGGAGGACGCAGGATCGCCGCGTCTGACAGGTAAGTAGCGATCCCCGTCCCCAGCGATGTCGCTAGTGAGATCTGCCTGAGTGGCAGCTCACTAGCGACCACCTAGCGATGCACCAGCGATCCTGACCGCGTCATATCGCTGGTTGGGATCGCTGGTGAGTCGCTAGGTGTAACGGTACCCTTAATCCCATAGGAAACCAAAATTCCTCCTTACATGTGAGAAAAACCTCATCATCAACTACAACAAACGACTGACTGCTGTGCTTGCCAACAAGGGTTTTGCCACCAAGTATTAAGTCTTGTTTGCCAGAGGGATCAAATACTTATTTTTAACTGCAAAATGCAAATAAATTTATATAATTTATACAATGTGATTTTCTGGATTTTATTTTTGATGTTCTATCTCTCAGGTAAATTTTAACATTATCATTAAAATTATGGACTGTTCATGTCTTTGTCAGTGGAAAAACTTACAAAATTAGCAAGGGATCAAATACTAATTTCCTTCACTGTAGTTATTTGGACAGTAATTGTCATGCTAAGACAACCACCCCCTTCTAGGGGTTGTCCCATCTCACCAAGTTGGCACAGGATTGGCGATAACTTGCTGATCACTCGGGATCAAACTGCTGGGACTCTCACTGATCCATGCTAAGGATATGTGCACACAATGTCTTTTTTCAGGTGGAACCCACCTGAATAAGCGCTAAAAAAAAAAAAACGCCAAAAAGAATGATCACATGCACAACAATGTCAAAACGCCTTTCTGTGCATATGTTCTGTCTTTTGTTACTTCTTTCAACGGCTTCGAAAGCCACGAAGCTGCTAAAAGAAGTGACTGGTCCATTCTTTTGGAAGATACTCTCTTTAGGCCACTGATCATGCTGCTTTAGAGTCCCGGAATAATTCTGTCTGGTCCTCCTGTGTGGTGTTTTTTTTTTTTTGTTTTTTTTCAGATTTTGTCTACACCTTAGACAAGTTGTGAGTTGTACAGACACTGTGCGAACCCAAGTTTCCAACTTCACATTTTATTTTTTTTAATTTTTGTTTTAAGACTGTAATTATTTATTTTTCAATTATTCCAACATTTTTTTTTTTTTAACGTTTTCAGAAGTCTATTCCAACGTTACCTGTCCACCCTCTCGTGTTCACTTTCAGCACTGTTAAAGTCTAATCCAAAAAGGAAAAAGAACCATTGCCAGGCTTCCAATTTTTATGCTGTAACCTTAAAGGATATATCCTTTCCAACTGTTTCACTGTCGTCAAACTTCTCTGCTGCTGAAAGGCACCTAAGGTTTACTATATATGCATATTTATATATATATAATCTACCTGTCTTATTACATATTGAATCAGATGGTACAATTATCGTTATGGGTTTTTTTTTTTTGTAGAAAATGTCCAGGAGCACATTATAATCTCATGTTTTGTTTTGTTTTTCATAGTTAAAGGCTCTGTGCAGTAAAATAAAATGTAGGTGCCTTTTTCTTTCCGCACAGCTATGTAATAATGGCTACTGGGACTATCAGATGTAGCACAGCAGCTGCAAATAGTCCCATATGTTTTGCTAAGGCTTGAATAACGTGGAGGTTATTAAAATTAAAATGCAAAACCCAGTTTAACGGGATATCTCTTGTACGTACATGCGCACACCGTATGTTCTACCTGAAAATGCAGCCTTTCTAGGGGGTCAATGTAACATCTGTCTATTGAAATTGTTTTCAGCGTGAACTGTC
The DNA here is from genome assembly GCF_039654945.1 of Dendrobates tinctorius. Lineage (NCBI taxonomy): Eukaryota > Metazoa > Chordata > Amphibia > Anura > Dendrobatidae > Dendrobates > Dendrobates tinctorius. The sequence goes on along the minus strand of NW_027361743.1, from coordinate 18,082,688 downwards.
ATAAAACATTAGCACCCTATTTTTTTTTTTTTTTTTTATTATTTTTTTTTTTCAAATAACTTGCAAAATGAACATTAATAAATCTTTATGAGTAACGACAAGGGGAAAAGTATTATCCTTTTTTTATTTATTTATTTTCTATTTTTTAATGCTTCAATAATTGTCTGCACATCACAGATTCTGGACCCTTCATAGGCAAGTTTGAAATGTGTAGTACATTTTGAAAAGAAAAAAAAAATATTGTAATATTTTTTAAGCAATAAGCATAGAAATAAATATTTATTTAAAAGTGCTCTGAAATGTGTAATTAGACACAAAGGTGTGTGTGTGTGTGTGTGTATGTATATATTATTCTTCCTTGTTAGGTGCCTGTTACACAAGCAAATAAGGTCACAATGTGTATACCATCGACTATATTTTTCTACATTGTTGGCCCTATGGCACAACATGGGGAGATCTGCTCTAATGGAGGATTGGATTTTAAAACATCTTGATGAAGAAGAGGAAGAAGCAGGAAAGGGGCATTGTATTGTTTCATTTTCCTAAGGAAATGTTTCACCTCTCTTTTTATGCCAGGCCCAGGGTCTGAGCCTACTTTTTGATAAAAAGGAAAAAAAATAGATTCATGTATCATTTGTCATTTTATCTTGCATGATCAGGTCAAATTATATCAGCCAAGGTCACATTTTTTAATGGAAATTGCATCATAAGTTCAAATTGAAAAAAATCTCATCTCTAAGGCTGCGTTCCCACAAAGAGTACTGTATTTTTTGGACTATAAGACTCACCTAGGTTTTAGAGGAGGAAATTAGGAGAAAAAAAAAGAAGCAAAAAATGTGGTCAATTCTGTACTAATATCCCCTATCATGGTATATATGGACCTTCTCATCCCTATCCTGGTAGCCATGGCCCTCTCATCCCTATCCTGGTAGGCATGGTCCCACTCATCCCTATCCTGGTAGGCAAGGTCTCCCTCATCCCTATCCCCCCTCATCACCATCCTGGTAGACATGGTCTCCCTCATCCCTATCCTGGTAGGCATGGTCTCCCTCATCCCCCTCCTGGTATGCATGGCCCCCTCATCCCCCTCCTGGTATGCATGGCTCCCTCATCCCTATCCTGGTACGCATGGCCCCCTCATCCCAATCCTGGTAGGCATGGTCCCACTCATCCCTTTCCAGGTAGGCATGGCCCCCTCCTCCCCATCCTGGTATGCATGGCCCCCCCATCCCCATCCTGGTATGCAGAGTTCCCATCTCCATCCTGGTATGCATCACCCCACCCTTATCCTGGTATGATTGGCCCCATCAGAAAAATATAAAAAAACCAAACCATTCTACTTACCTTCCTCCCTCGCTGCGCCTTGTTCCGATGCCAGCAGCTGATTTATGCTTGTAAGCCGGGCACGGCAAGGACGTCATGCGCTGCTTACAAGGCAAGGACAGCTACCAGAACAATGCAGGTGTGATCGCTGGTCTATGTAATTCACTGAGGCACTCTGAAATTGGATGGCTAAAGCAAGAGATACACACTTATTGCACTTTCATCAAGGCATTCTTAAATTGGTTGTCCAGGCTTGGGGATCAAGTCTGCTGTCACTCTAGGTGACTGCAGACTTGTGAATCCTCACAGCGTGCAGCACGCACGCTGTCAGAATTCTCCTGTGCCAGGCCCTGATTTGCATGCTTCCGGTCACATTTTGACTAGACGTGTCCAGCCCTACTCAATTCACTTGAATTCAACGGAGGTCGCGCACATCTAATTGGCATGTGATTGCATTTATGCAAATCACATACTTGCGGTCACGTGCCCGCCTGCTCTCGTCACTGGAGAATCCAACCGCGTGCTATGAGGATTCACAAGTCTGCAGTCACATAGAGTGACGGCAGACTGGAAGCTGAAGTCGACAAGAAAGCATTGATGAATAATTGTGCTGACATTCTTCAGGGTTGGAGTTCTCCGGGCTGTTGGTTCTCAATTATCCTTGATATGAACACTAAAGGATGAAAAAATAAAAAAACTGTAAAAAATGAGTCCAAGAAGGCAAAATCAAGAATGAAACAGGCTGGCGTAAATTTCTAGCGATGTCAGAAAGTGTTAAGAGAAGAAGGTTTACTGCATCATAATGGTAATGTTTTGATCAGAGATGTGACATAAAGCTTCAAAATTCCATTGGAAATACTGCAGCAAAACCACTATTATCCAACACCGTATATAGTACTGGTCTCCGCAGACGGCGTGACATTATGACACCATGCAGCTCATGCAAATTGCATTGATAGAGGTGGAGTTCCTAGATCTTCTTTATTAAAAATTAAAGCCTCTCACTTATGAAGACTGGAATATCTAAGACCAAAGAAATAAAACCTGTTTCACACGTGTCCTTTTACCAAGAACAGACCGTTTTTCATCCATTTGTGCTCAATAAGCCCCGATTCATTATTGCCTTAATGGTTTTTTTTTGTCTAAGTTTTGGTGTTTTTCATTTGTGTTTTATTCCTTTAATTTATGCCTTTTTCTAGTGTTCGCTTGTTATTTTTATTTATTTATTTGTCAAGGGAAGGAGCACCATTTGTATTTTGGAGCACGGATTTCGCTGGAATAGTTTTTGTCACTTTTGCAAAGCCTTTAAGCTACCAGTCACATGGACTGTTGCCAAAGGTGACCTCAGTATGGAAATTATACCTATTTGGGTATGGCTGAAAGTGTTGGCACCCTTGAAATTGTTCCAGAAAATGAAGTATTACATCCAGAAACTTATTACAATTACACGTTTAGTTATATACATGTTTATTTCCTTTGTGTTTATTGTAAAAACACAAAAAAGAGAAAAAAGGCTAATTGGACATAATTTCAAACAAAACCTCAAAAATGGGCCGGACAAAATTGTTGCCACCATCAACGTAATATTTGATTGCACATCCTTTGGAATAAGTAACAGCAATCAATCGCTTCTTATAACCATATAGAAGCTTCTTCCGCCTCTCAACTGGAATTTTTGACCACTCTTCTTTTGCAAACTACTCCAGGTCTCTCATACAGTCATATGTAAAAGTTTGGGCACCCCTATTAATGTTAACCTTTTTTCTTTATAACAATTTTGGTTTTTGCAACAGGTATTTCAGTTTCATATATCTAATAACTGATGGACTCAGTTATATTTCTGGATTCAAATGAGGTTTATTGTACTAACAGAAAATGTGCAATCTGCATTTAAACAAAATTTGACCGGTGCAAAAGTATGGGCACCCTTATCATTTTCTTGATTTGAACACTCCTAACTACTTTTTACTGACTTCCTGAAGCACTAAAGTGGTTTTGTAACCTCATTGAGCTTTGAACTTCATAGCCAGGTGTATCAAATCATGAGAAAAGGTATTTAAGGTGGCCACTTGCAAGTAGTTCTCCTATTTGATTCTCCTATGAAGAGTGGCATCATGGGCTCCTCAAAACAACTCTCAAATGATGCTGCCGGTCTTTGGAGGTGGTCTATGGATTGTCCTTGACTGTTCTCACCATTCTTCTTCTCTGCCTTTCTGATATTTTTCTTGGCCTGCCACTTCTGGGCTTAACAAGAACTGTACCTGTGTTCTTCCATTTCCTTACTATGTTCCTCACAGTGGAAACTGACTGGTTAAATCTCTGAGACAACTTTTTGTATCCTTCCCCTGAAAAGCTATGTTGAATAATCTTTGTTTTCAGATCATTTGAGAGTTGTTTTGAGGAGCCCATGATGCCACTCTTCATAGGAGAATCAAATAGGAGAACTACTTGCAAGTGGCCACTTTAAATACCTTTTCTCATGATTTGATACACCTGGCTATGAAGTTCAAAGCTCAATGAGGTTACAAAACCAATTTAGTGCTTCAGGAAGTCAGTAAAAAGTAGTTAGGAGTGTTCAAATCAAGAAAATGATAAGGGTGCCCATACTTTTGCACCGGTCAAATTTTGTTTAAATGCAGATTGCACATTTTCTGTTAGTACAATAAACCTCATTTGAATCCAGAAATATAACTGAGTCCATCAGTTATTAGATATATGAAACTGAAATACCTGTTGCAAAAAACAAAATTGTTATAAAGAAAAAAGGTTAACATTAATAGGGGTGCCCAAACTTTTACATATGACTGTATTTGAAGATGCCTTCTCCCAACACCAATTTTAAGGTATTGCCATAGGTGTTAATGGAATTTAGATCTGGACCCATTGCTGGCTAATTCAGAACTCTCCGGCACTTTGTTACCATCTATTTCTGGAAGCTTCTTGAAGTATATTTGGGGTCATTGTTCTGCTGGAATACCCATGATCTAGGACGCAAACTTTCTGACACTGGGCACTACACTATGACCCAAAATCCTTTGGTAAACTTCAGATGTCATGATGCCTTGCACACAGTTAAGGCACCCAGGACCAGAGGCAGCAAAACATCCCCAAAACTTCTTTGAACCTCCTGCATATTTGACTGTATGTGCTGTGTTCATTTCTTTGTAGGCCTCAATGCCTTTTCGGTAAACAGTAGAATGATGTGTCTTAGCAAAAAGTTCTATCTTGGTCTCATCTGGTTACAAGACGCTCTTCATTTCATTCAAGTGTCAATGGCCATGCTGATACAGATGCACCCTGAGCCTGCATGACAGCTTGAATGTCTTTGGAATTTGGCTGGAGCTGCTTATCCCCCATCCGGACTATTTTGCAGTGCAATCTTTTATCAGTTTTTCTCTGCTGTCAACATCCACGGAATTAAGCTACAGTGCCATGAGTTATAAACTTCTTGATTAACGCTGCGAAGCTGCACACCATTGACAAATAAACATGCAGATCTCTGGAGATGGTCGTTATTTTTTAAAATGTTGGTTCTCAAGTCCTTAGACGGTTTTCTTCTCTTTTTGTTCTCCATGATTAGTGTGGCACAGACAGACACACAATGCAAAGATCGAGTCAACTATTCCACTTTTTATCCGATTTCAGGTATGATTTTCATATTGCCCAAACCTGTTACTTGCCACGGGTGACTTTGAACGAGCATCAGATGCTTAAAGGGAATCTGTCACCCTTTTGTTCGCCTTTCAGCTACCGACATTGACATCGGGGGCTTATCTACAGCATTCTGTAATGCTGTAGATAAGCCTCCGATGTAACCTGAAAAAGAAGAAAAACACATTATATTATACTCACCGGAGGGGGCGGTCCGGTCCGATGGGTGTTGCGGTCCGGTCCGACGCCTCCCTTCATGCGATGACGTCCTCTTCTCCCGTCCTGTAATGGCTCTGTCGCAGGCGCACTGCTCTGCCCTGTTGAGGTCAGAGCAGAATTCTGCAGAGCGCAGGCGCCGGACCTCTCCCGACGCCTGCACACTGCAGGACTCTGCTCTGCCCTCAACAGGGCAGAGCAGTGCGCTTGCGTCGCAGCCATTACAGGACGGGAGAAGAGGACGTCATCGCATGAAGAAGGGAAGCGTCGGACCGGACCGCCTCCTCCGGTGAGTATAATATAGCGTGTTTTTCTTTTTCAGGTCACATTGGAGGCTTATCTACAGCATTACAGAATGCTGTAGATAAGCCCTCGATGTCAATGCAGGCAGCTGAAAGGCGAAAAAAAGGGTGACAGATTCCCTTTAAAACAAAGTTGTTTATCCACAATTTGGGGAAGGTGCCAACATTTTCTCTGGTCCATTTTTGGGGGTTGGGTGAAATTATGTCCAATTTGCCTTTTTTTTTTTCCTGTTTTTTTTGTGTTATTCCTATACACGCAAAGGAAATAAAAATGTGTATAGCAAAATGTGTAATTGCAATAATTTTCTGGGAGAAATGCTTAATTTCCTTGAACTGTTTCAAGGGTGCTAACACTTATGGCCATGACTGTATATGTGAGTTTGTAAGCATGTATGTATGTGTGTTTCAATTATTTTTATTCGGGATGCTAATAGCACGATCAGTGAATCTTTTGCGGATTGGTTGAGGAATAGAAATTAGCAAATAAATTCACAGGTCTCTAGATCAGCGGCCATGGAATTACTTTGTGGTTGCTGAATGGGAGCCACCTCCTACCTGTTGGACTCTCACATGAAGTCTGAAATAGTGCTCACCCTTACTGGGTTTAGTGCTGGCTCTCCATAGCTGCTCTGGTCTTTTTGCATTGGCCACACTACATATCACCACTGCAGTCAATCACTGAGCTCGAGCCACTAAGCTAAGTGATTGGTTGCAACGTTGATGTGTACTGTAGTTATGGCCACCACAACAGTAATACACAGATTTTGGAGGACCTATGCTGGCTCCAGGGAGGATGAGTACTATCTGTTGGTTATTTTAAATGTTTGCAGTCGTTTGGGGTCCACTTTTTTGAAAGTGGTAAAACCCCTTAAATTAGACATTCTATTTATTGCAACACCAAAATTGTAATTTTTTTTAAGTTTTACAACTTTAAAGAAAATACATTGTTGTAAAAAAGCATTTTTATTTCATAGGCCATGAATCCACAGCAATCCTAGGCCAGACAAATGAGCAAAAGGCTCGTTCATCAGGTGAGATGATTTTTAAGCAGGCTTTAAAATCATCGTTCTTGGCAGCACATTGTCCTTTGTAAACAGGAGATGTGTTGCTGATATCAGGATGGTACAATTCACTACAATACTTGACACACAGCCTATTACACCCAGATGATGGTAGGGCCTAATAGGCCATGGAAAATGGCAGACCAGGAGACTATTGTCTGGCTTCTGGATGCCATTGTAACCATTGGCACCTATCGATCAGGTCATAGGGGTTCTGATGTGATGAAACAGGGATACCCCACCATCTATTGTAGATGCCATAGCTATTATTGACTGCGGTATCCAGAGGGTTAAACAGAATCCATGCTGACCAATTGACTTTGGTTATTGCTATGGGAGTTTGGCTGTCCATTAAAGTGGTTTCCAATTTTAGGAAAGTGGATCCAAACACTCTAAAATACTAAACAGAACAAGTACTCTTTCACCCTAGGTCAGCGCCCTGTTCCTGCTATATTTTGTCAGATTCTACATAATTTGCCTGCATGGATAACATCACGTCATACAAAGCATCACCGCCTGTTAGGGTTGGCGTATTGCACTAAATAAAATATAAATAAAGTGCAACCGCAACCCGGGGTCCACCGTGCAGAGATATAACCTTCTGCTAGTGTGAATGATGATCCAACAATGCAGCAAGCATTCACCTTACACACACTGTGTTAATGCCACACAGTGGGATCGGAAATACTGAGGACCAAGCTCTGTTACTTCACAGAGAGGTACTGCACTCGGTATGCTAAGGACTATACCCTGGTAATGTCACAGGGAAGTTAGCACGTGGATTGAGCTAGCTCTGCAACTAAAATATGCTATCCACACACATGAATGAAGCAGATGCTGAGCTGACAGGAAGAACTCTTATGACGCTAGGTACAATACCCTGTTGCCTTCATAGAGAAGTATAGCATAAGGGTTGAGCTTGCTCTGTTAATGAGCTGTGCTAACCGCACACACGAACAAAACAGATGCTAAGCCAAGCGGCTAGTTACCCCAGTCCTGACGCTACTATACTTGTGCCTAACCGGTACCCTAAGCATATAGCAGACTAGAGACTCAGGCGTTGAGCCATGGGTACGAAACTGCATAAGTGGGACACCTGTCTGCCAACATGTACAGTCTTGAGCATAGACCGACACACACAACAGTGCAGAGTGGTAGAGTATCCACCCACACACACCAAACATAAATGACACTAGTGCGCCTGTGTGTGCCGCTGAGAGCCTTTAATACGCTAGGTTCCACCCCAAACACTCACGCCAAGTCGGTCGAGGCATCATTAGTGAGGAATGAACTGGTGGTAATAACTGATGAAACCCAGAAAACACTGCACCACTTTAATGGAATGAGGTTCCTGCCAGTTCAACACTGACTCCAGCTTGGCAGGATCCATAGCTAAACCCTTGGCCGAAACGATGTACCCAAAAAAAGGTAGAGACTCCTGCTCAAACATGCACTTCTCCAGTTTGGCAAAAAGAGAATTGGCGCGTAAGAGCTCAAAGATTCTACACACATCTTTACAATGAGTGTCAACATCTGGGGAATAGATGAGCATGTAATTCAAATATACTACCACAGATGTGGACAAAAATTCCAGAAAGATGTCATTACAGAGGCCAAACTTATAATGACCGTCTCGAGTGTTAAAGGCGGTCTTCCATTCGTCCCCTTCACGTATACGAACAAGATTATAGGCCACACGCAAGTCCAACTTTGTAAATATCCTAGCACTCCGCAGCCTATCGAAGAGCTCGGAGATTAATGACAGAGGATATTTGTTCTTAATGGTGATTGCGTTCAAACCTCTATAGTCAATGCAAGGGCATAACTCTCCATTCTTCTCTTGAACAAAAAGGAAGCCAGCCCCAGCAGGAGACACAAACTTCCTGATAAACCCACTCACCAAATTCTCCCTGATGCATTCTGACATAGTCTTAGTCTCCGGGAGAGGCAAAGGGTAAACATGTCCATGAGGAGGCTCTGCCCCTGGAATGAGGTCTATAGGGCAATCATAGGGGCGATGAAGAGGAAGAGACTCTGCGGCCTTTTTAGAGAATATGTCCGCGCACTGCCAATAATGCCTAGGTAGGGGGTTAGGTCAGTTGTGACCTCAGATGACCCAATCTGAACTTGGGCCCTAAGACATCGTCCTTCACAAGAACCACTCCATCCCATTATGCTCCCTGTTGCCCAATCAATACAAGGTGAATGGCGGTGCAACCAAGGTATGCCCAGAAGTACCTCATCCATGCCCTCAGATATTACTAGAAAAGAGATTATCTCCTGATGTTTTGGAGACATCATGAGGGTAAGAGCTATAGTCTGATGAGTTATTTGATTAGGAAGGATGGACTCATTTACCACCCGGATGGTGACTGGCTTCGGAGCATCACTAAGGGGATTGTGTGCCGTTGGGCAAAGGTGGAAGTCAAAAATTGCCTTCAGCCCCATGGAATCACCGCAGGCTTCTGTAGTGAGATTAGTTGACCAATATGATAGGGAAACCTTAAAGGTTAACTTGGAGGACAAATCTACCATGTCTAGTGAGCATCCTCCGATAGCCACTTAGACGCGGTCATTTTCCCTGACGCCTGGGACACTTATTGGCGTAATGACCAGCCTGCCTACAGATGAAGCAGGTCGGTTATGGACACACGGGATGGGAATTTGAGGATTCCCCCTCAAAGGGATAGGCGTCCGCAGAGGTGTCATCGGAAATCCACAACGTTTAGCAAAATCCAAGTCCATTAGGTTCAGGGCTGCTCCCGAATCCACAAAAGCCTTGGAGGAAAATGTGGACAGGGAGCAGATCAGAGTAATTGCCAGAAGAAACTTAGGTTGAACACCACCCACAGAAAACGTGTGTGCAAAACGTTTCTCTCGTTTAGGACAGACAGAAATAATATGCGAGGCATCTCCACAAAAAAAACACAGCTTATTACGCCTTCTGAACTCCTGACGTTGCTCCCTGGACAAAACTCTATCACATGGCATAGGTTCAGACACTTGTTCAACAGGTGGCAACACCTCTCATGCAGTCCTGCGTTCACGTAAACGCCGATCAACCTGAATGGCTAATGACATAGAACTGTCAAGACCAGAGGGAACAGGAAATCCCACAATAGTATCTTTTACGGCTTCTGACAAACCCTTCCAAAAGAGAGCTGCCAAGGCATTATCATTCCAGGTAGTAAGGACCGCCCACTTTTGGAATTTTTGACAGTACAATTCTGCAGAATCTCGACCCTGGCTCAATGCCAACAGGGTCTTTTCAGCCTGATCAATAGCATTAGGTTCATCATACAACAACCCCAAGGCTTGAAAAAATGCGTTCACATTAGTCAGAATAGGATCATCTGGTTTCAAAGAAAACGCCCAATCCTGGTATTCGCCACGCAGCAAAGAGATGACAATTTTAACCTGCTGCGCTGAGCTCCCTGACGAGTTAGGCTTCAAGGCAAAAAATAATTTACAATTATTTTTGAAATTCAAAAATTTAGACCGATCCCCAAAAATCACATCAGGAGTAGGGATCTTTGGTTCAGCAGCATGTGAATGAGCAAGGTAGGCGGAAATTCCCCGCACTTCCGCAGCGAGCTGCTCCACACAATCAGACAATTGCTTTATCTCCATTGAGAGTAAAAAAAATTCCCCCTACGGCCTCAGAGATATAGAGGAAAAAATATACACACTTTTTTTTTTTTTTTTTACAATTCTTTCCTGCTATTGAGTACCCTAGGATCTGCGGTATGGCTGGTGATTCTGTTATGAATGAGTCACCGTAGGAGGCAAAAACAGAAATACTAGCTAAGTCCAGAAAACCAGAGAAGTTGGCAGCTATCGGATTGCAGACCCCTGAAACTATCAACAACAACTAGCAGTAGCCGTGGGGGGTTCCTACGGTGCCCTAGACCCCTCGATCACAGCTGGAGAACTAAATAGCCTAAAGACAGAAAGGGAAATCTAAACTGCCCCAGAGCAGACCCCAAAGCAATAGGCAGCCCCCAACATATAATGACGGTGAAGGAAGATGAAAAAACACTCACACAGATAGAAAGATAGGCTGAGCAAATGATGGGGCCCAAGCTAACTAAATAGGACAGGATAGAAAAGCTGCTGTCTGCAATCCGCCAAAACCCTATCAAAACAAGAGCCAACAGACTGATAGGGAAAAAAGCCCTGAAGACGCTAGGCTTCAAAAAGACTATATCAGTACTCAGGTATTTTCTGAAGACAGAGCAAAAAGGAATTCAGCTCACCCCAGCCGGGAATGGCAGAAATCCAGAAAAACAAGGCAAAACAAAACCAAAACACAAATGCAAAAAGCAGAGCAGAAAACTTAGCTTTTGAGGAGCAGGAATCAGACTGGTCTCCTAGAATCCCTCAGAGAAATCACCAGCCAGGCAGAAGGGCGTCGGCTGCCTTATATCCAGTCAGCAATTCCAGTCACCCAGTCATCATCATCCTGCTCAGGTGCTTGGTAATCAGCCTCACTACCTTCCTTCACCAGAAGAGGGAGTTCATCAGACCTCAATGGTGAAGGGGAAAATGAACTCACAACAGTCCACTGTGCAGAGAGGTAACCTGCTGCTAGTGTGAACAATGACGGAACAATGCAGCAAGCGTTCACCTTGTGTTAACGCCACACAGTGGGATCGGAACACTGAGTACCAAGCTCTGTTGCTTCACAGAGAGGTACTGCACTCAGTATGCTAAGCACTATACCCTGTTAATGTCACAGGGAAGTTATCACATGGCTTGAGCTAGCTCTGCAGCTAAACTGTGTTAACCATGCAAATGAATGAAGATGCTAAGCCGAAAGGAAGAACTCATGACGCTAGGTGCAATACCCTGTTGCCTTCATAGAGAAGTATAGCATAAGGGTTAAGCTTGCTGTGTAACTGAATTGTGCTAACCACACACACGAACGAAACAGCTGCTAAGCCAAGCGGCTAGTTTCCCCAGTCCTAACCAGCACCCTATGCATATAGCAGACTAGAGACTCAGGCGTTGAGCCATGGGTATGAAACTGCATAAGTTTGATACCTGCCTGCCAACGTGTACAGGCTTGAGCATAGGTCGACACACACAACAGTGCAGACAGAGTGGTATAGTATCCACCCAAACACACCAAACATAAATGACACTAGCGCGCCCATGTGCGCCACTGAGAGCCTTTTATATGCTAGGTTCCACTCCAAGCACTCACCCCCAGTTGGTCGAGGCATCGCCCGTGGACCAATCCAGAGCTGCCACATCACGAGAGCAGCTAACATCTGACCACCAATGAGACAACGCCACATCATGGACATGGTATCCAGAGGTGTGGTATCCCACAACCAGGTAAGGCGAGTGCACCCGACCAGAGTCCAACACCCACATCCCACACACACCAGTAGTGTAGCAGAGCACCCTTTATGGCTCCCTGCTTGGAACACGAAGAGTGCTGGGAGGTGGGCGGAGCATAGTTTAGGTGGGAAAACCCAAGGATAGAGAGCTAGGCAGATCCCTCTGAGGGAGGGAAGCAGACAGACGTGCTCCAAGCAGCTCCTGAATTGCACCAGGAGTTGCCTGACGAAGTGGACTTGAACGGAAGGTTCTCCGTAGGAAAGATTGGTCCTTCTAGAGACACAGTTGGAAAGTGTATCCAGTGGGTCTCGTTCCATGCTGACCGCCATCAGGTGGAGGAAGGAAGCAGACTGGTCACAAAGTGAACGGCCCCTAGCCTAGTTCGCATTCTTCAGGGTGCCACTAGCAAGTCGACAGCTTTCGTTACTTTATGGACCATCGTCCCTACCAGTTAGTCCGACTGGAAAGGCGCTATATAGAATCACAGAAACGGTGAGGCATTGTCTGAACAGGATTCGCAGCTGCTGGCCCAGAACGATAACTGTGAAGTGCTGGAGTGGAAAGAAGGAGTTAAAGCAGCAAATTGTTTGGAATGGCCAGGAAAGGCACGCACTGACAGGGAAAGCTGGAAAGGTCCATTTCATCTTATCTGGAAGTTGGCTGGACCCCTCACCTGGAGAACACAGCATTGAAGCGGGTATCTGTGTGCACCAGAACTGTAAGTAAAGCCCATTGAACTACATGCAATTGTGTCTTCCACGTTCTTTCCGCGCCTCACACCCAGCTCTGCTACATTCTCCACTCCTCACTTCCTCACCATCTACCAACTCCCTTCATCTGCTTGGGACTACAGCTCTACCTGTGGAGAGCTTCTACATCTCAGCTGCACTACAACATCTGTCCCAGAGAAGCAACAGCGCAGCGCTGGTCAATCTGACCAGAAACCACAGGTGGCGTCACGAATCACTTCATAAACTTTACTCCCATTCAATTCTACCCCTTTACATGACCACCTGAGGCCACGGACCAGGTCACTGGCACTGTGACATTCCCATTGAAGTTAACGGGCCCAGCGCCAAGTATCCCACGGCCTTTGGGGCGCGTCACATGCTCAGTAAGGTGATCTCTGGACTTAGACTCCAGAGCGCAAGGCTGCACCTGTATATCACTGGTTACCATAGACTTGGCTGGAGAGCCAGAAGTAACCAAGTGTATACCACGAACCTGAGCAAGAGGCTGGGACTGATATCTATGCTGAGCAGCACCCGCAGCAGCCGAACTTGAATGGGAGACCACAGCACCAGACAATGCTTGGGATATATCCCACACAGCGGAAGAATCCCAAAGCCTAACACTGCCATAGCTAATTCCTGAGTTTAGCGACTCGCTGATTAGCTACAATGATGATGTACTCTGTCAATATGAAATCATCTCTACAGCCAAGTTCTTTAGACCCAAGAAGGGGCCAGGAGCTAACAATGAAACCGTGGAGGGTGGTGAGTACCTCCTCTATTTGTTATTTTAAACCAGTGTTCCCCAACTCCAGTCCTCAAGAGCCACCAACAGGTCATGTTTTCAGGATTTCCTTAGTAATGAACATGTGATGGAATTTTTGCCTATGTAGGTGATACCATTATCACTTAGGCAACACTAAGGGAATCCTCAAACAGGACCTGTTGGTGGCTCTTGACGACTAGTTGGAAACACTGTTTCAGGAAATTGGACCCCAATGCTTTAAAAGTGTAAAAACTCATTTTAAGCTGTGTGCCCGTGATAAGATTTTGGTGAGTCTATGACGCTGCATAATTTCGCTGTATAAAAAACACCGCATCTTACAGTTGCAGAAATCTCCAGCCCACTGTTGTTCTTTTTTACTCTGCATAAACTCATTTGCGGTGCGTGTTGTTTCAGAACTGTAAAATGTCAAATCTCTTACAAGTAGGCTGAGTTTTATTTGCAGATTGCTCTCATAGACCCACATTAGATATGGACAATCCACAGTTAAAAAGCGCACAAGTGGTTTTAGTGTGTTTGCAAATAAATTTATTTAATAGGTGCAGAATTTCTGCAACATCAACAACTCACCAAAAGCGCATTGTGGGGACGTAACTTGAAGCTGAGCTCCTGCAGTGATCACGCTTGACAGAGCTTACCCTGTCCGCTCCATCAAAAGGATGCACTAGCATTGCTACTTCCAATGTCAGAAATCGGTTAAAGAGTAATCGTCCTTTAAGTTATTTTTTTTATTATTATTAATCAATAGAATAATTGAACTCAAGAAACTTTATAATGTATAGAAAAAATGCCTTTTCTTGCATTTATCAGACTTGCCTATTTGCTCAGATACAGCAAAGTTAGTGGTTCCAATGTGCACAGAAGGTTCTAATCTGCGTACCTGCTAGTACCACACTACTCCCCCTAATATCCCACATCATCACGTCAACCAGAGCCACCGGACTACTCCCCCTAATATCCCACATCATCCCATCATCCCACCAGAGCGCTGTGTGGGACGGTCCTAACTTCCATACCAGGGATCCCTTTAAGAGAGGCCTGGCGTCAGAACTAGAGCGCTGAGTGGATATTCTCTGACTTCCATACCAATGATCCCTTTAATAGAAGCCTGGGGTGAGAATCAGAGCGCTGAGGGATTTACCCTAACTTCCATACCAGAGATTCCTTTAAGAGAGGCCTGGGGTCAGTACCAAAGTGCAGAGTGGATTTGCCCTAACTTCCATACCAATGATTCCTTTAAAAGGGGCTTTGGGTCAGAACCAGAGCGCTGAGTGGATTTGCCCTGACTTGCATACCAATGATCCCTTTAATAGAACCCTGGGGTTAGAATCAAAGCGCTGAGGGATTTGCCCTAACTTCCATACCAATGATCCCTTTAAGAGACCCTGGGGTCAGAACCACAAAGTTGAGTGGAACGGTCCTAACTTCCATACCGGGGATCCCTTTAAGAGAGGCCTGGGGTCAAAACCAAAGCGCTGGATGGATTTGCTCTGACTTCCATACCAATGATCCCTTTAAGAGGGAAGATGTGCCTATAGGATGGAGGATGTGTGATGTGTATATGGGCATGGGAGGGGGGATTCATTTCTGTCATGTGCTCTCTGCTCCTTTTTGGGGGGCAGACAATGGCTGGGAGCTTATGCTCCCAGGGATGCTAGATTTCTCCCACCATGTCAGTGTCTGCTGAAGTGTTGTCAAGTGGGAAAAATTGCTCATAGCAACTAATCACAGCTCAGCTTCTTTTAACCAGCTCTGGTGAAATGAGAGATGCTTAGTGATTGGTTGCAAGGAAAACTGTTGCTCATAGCAACCAATCACAGCTCAGCTTCTTTTGAACAGCTCTGGTGAAATGAAAGATGCTTCGTGATTGGTTGGTGATACACACATACATACATTCAGTATTATATATATATGGATTGCAATGGTTTGCATTGCAATGCTCTATAACAGCGGGACTAAGTTAAAAAATAAACAGAAAAAATTGTAAAAATATTTTTAAAAAATCACAATAAAAAATATATATATATTGTGCCAATAAATATTTTTATGTTAAAAAAAAACACAACATACACATATTTTGTATTTTCCGTGTCCGAAAAGACCCGACCTATAAAATTGTCATGCTAGTTAATCTCTTCAGTGAGAATAAAAAACGAGTCAAAAGACTATGCTTTGTCATCATACCACCAATCAAAAAGTGGAATAAAACATGTGAGGGGTTGACAGGCTTAGCTTCTCCTTGAGGTAGACTCAGACACACGGGTGGTTAACCAAAGACTCTTGTTGGTTTATTGCCTCAAAAACCAGAAAAACAGCCTGTCCGGCTCAATCCGGAGGCTTGCTTTCCTTCACACACATAGAGAAAAAAAAAACTGGCTGGACATTTAACTCCCCTCCAGCCACACCCTGGAGGTGGAGATATGGTGGGTAGGCGTCCCGTCCATCTCTGACCTACCCACCATGAAAGCCATGCCCATATAGCAACTGGATTGCTCTCAGCACATACAGTTAGGTCCATATATATTTGGACAGAGACAACATTTTTCTAATTTTGGTTCTAGACATTACCACAATGAATTTTAAACAAAACAATTCAGATGCAGTTGAAGTTCAGACTTTCAGCTTTCATTTGAGGGTATCCACATTAAAATTGGTGAAGGGTTTAGGAATTTCAGCTCCTTAACATGTGCCATCCTGTTTTTAAAGGGACCAAAAGTAATTGGACAATTGACTTCAAGGCTATTTCATGGACAGGTGTGGGAAATCCCTTCGTTATGTCATTCTCAATTAAGCAGATAAAAGGCCTGGAGTTGATTTGAGGTGTGGTGCTTGCATTTGGAAGGTTTTTCTGTGAAGGAAACATGCGGTCAAAGGAGCTCTCCATGCAGGTGAAACAAACCATCCTTAAGCTGCAAAAACAGAAAAAGCCCATCCGAGAAATTGCTACAACATTACGAGTGGCAAAATCTACAGTTTCCTGAGAAAGAAAGCACTGGTGTACTCATCAATGCAAAAAGAACTGAGCGCCCACGGAAGACAACAGTGGTGGATGATCGCAGAATAGTCTCCATGGTGAAGAGAAGCCCCTTCACAACAGCCAACCAAGTGAACAACACTCTCCAGGAGGTAGGTGTATCAATATCCAAATCTACCATAAAGAGAAGACTGCATGAAAGTAAATACAGAGGGTTCACTGCACGGTGCAAGCCACTCATAAGCATCAAGAATCAAAAGGCTAGACTGGACTTTGCTAAAAAACATCTAAAAAAGCCAGCACAGTTCTGGAAGAACATTCTTTGGACAGATGAAGCCAAGATCAACCTCTACCATCATCCACCCAGCTCTCCTTCTGTCTGTCTATGAAGAGCACATAGTACATCACCCAGCTTTGCACATAGACTTGCCTCTGCACCTAGCATTCACATGGTATGTTCATCCACCTAGCGCTCCTGCTGTCTATCTATGAAGAGCACATAGTACATCACCCAGCTTTGCACACAGACTTGCCTCTGCACCTAGCATTCACATGGTATGTTCATCCACCCAGCTCTCCTGCTGTCTGTCTATGAAGAGCACATAGTACATCACCCAGCTTTGCACATAGACTTGCTTCTGCACCTAGCATTCACATGGTATGTTCATCCACCCAGCTCTCCTGCTGTCTGTCTATGAAGAGCACATAGTACATCACCCAGCTTTGCACATAGACTTGCCTCTGCACCTAGCATTCACATGGTATGCCTTCCAGCTAACCCCAGCTTACGCCAGTGTTATTTATGACCTTGTTTACTCTGGCTTGATCATATGCATCTGGTCCACTCTTAATTGTCTGGCCAAGATGAGCAGAGACCACTCCTCTCTGCTTCACACCTGACTGCACTTAGTTGTACATATATTGCATAGCTCAAGTCTGCATAGACTTCAGTCTGCAGTGTGATTATAAGTGTGTCCTAGAAATGTGAAGATAAATTTTAGAATTAAAACCAGAAGTGAACCAGAAGGGAACTGAAGGTAACTGTACACAGTCACTGTAAACAATGTTTCTGTTTGCTTTCACTTTCACCCCTATAATCCTTCACTTTCTGCTAATTCCCCTAATCCCTACTCCTAGTAAGGAACTGTTCATCTCTTCTTCAAGGCTCCCATCCACCTCACCTCCTCCTCAAAACTATTCCTTAACATACAATCCTCTGTCTCCAAACACAGACAGCCCCCTCATGCCCTCTCCTGCTCCCACCTGCTAACACTTTCTCTGCTCCTTCTCACTGCTGGTGATATCTCTCCAAATCCTAGTCCTCCTCACCACATTCCCACAGTCATTTCTACCTCCCATCCACGCTCTATCACAACCTTCCGTAACCACTCCAACCTTATACCCATTCACCCAGCCCCCGCTTCCCCAGTCCCACTAACAGGAGCTCTGTGGAACGCTCGCTCTGTCTGCAACAAGCTTTCCTACATCCATGATCTTTTTGTTACTACCAAACTTTCCTTCCTTGCCATCACCGAAACCTGGCTAACCCCTTCTGACACAGCCTCTACCGCTGCACTTTCATATGGTGGCTTCCACCTTTCTCACACCCCCCGCCCCAGCAGCAAACATGGCGGAGGAGTTGGTTTTCTCCTGTAAGATACCTGCTCCTTCACCCCAATCCCACTGCCACCCTCTGTTACCCTCCCTTCCTTTGAGGTGCATTCTGTGCGCATCTACTCCCCCTCCAACCTCCAACTGGCTGTCATCTACCGCCCCCCCAGGGCCAGCCACCACCTTCTTTGACCACTTCACCACCTGACTACTTCATTTCCTTTCCGCGGACATCCCTACTATCATCATGGGCAACTTCAACATCCCCATTGACACTCCCTCTCAGCTGCCACTAAACTTCTATCTCTCACTTCCCCCTTCGGCCTCACTCAATGGTCTTCTACAGCCACCCACAAAGATGGCCACACACTGGACCTCATCTTCACCCGCCTCTGCTCCGTATCTAACCTCTCTAACTCACCTCTTCCTCTCTCTGACCACAACCTCACATTCTCTTCCCTCTCCACTCCATGTCTACAATCCCCACCCCACAAACTTTCACACCCTCGCAGAAATCTTAAACACCTTGACCTACACTCATTCTTGGAATCCATCCTCACTCTCACAGATATAAGTTCCTTACACAATGCGGATGACGCTGCTGCTCTATATAACACCACAATAGCTGTAGCTTTGGAATATGCTGCCTCACTTACACATACCAAAGCTCGCAAAATCAACAGACAGCCATGGCACACCAGCCTGACCAAAGAACTGAGGCGAGCTTCCAGGGCTGCTGAGCGCAGATGGAAAAGATCCCACTCCAACGAGCACTTCATCGCATTCAAACAGTCCCTCACTACTTTCAAGACCACAGTCGCCACAGCTAAACAAACCTACTTCTCATCTCTCATATCCTCCCTGTCTCACAACCCTAAACAGTTATTCAACACCTTCAATTCACTCCTCCGTCCCCCAGCACCTCCTCCCTCCCCACTCATCTCAGCTGAAGACTGCCTCATTTTTCAAGCAGAAGATTGATAACATCAGACACAGTTTTGGTCAACAACCTCCAGAGCCCTTCCTCCCGACTTCCCAGCCCTCCACCTCCAAAACCAACTTCTCCACCATTACAGAAGATCGACTCTCCACTCTACTCTCAAGATCACATCTCACCACCTGTGCACTTGACCCGATTCCATCCCACTTCATCCCAAACCTCACCACAGTCTTCATCCCAACCCTAACCCACCTCTTCAACCTATCACTAGCAACTGGTGTTTTCCCCTCAAGCTTTAAACATGCCTCCATCACACCTATCCTCAAAAAGCCCTCTCTTGACCCATCCTCTGTATCTAGCTATCGCCCTATATCACTTCTCCCCTATGCCTCCAAGCTACTGGAACAACACATCTACCTTGAACTGTCCTCCCATCTCTTTTCTTGCTCCCTCTTTGACCGCTTACAATCTGGCTTCCGGTCACACCACTCCACTGAAACTGCCCTTACTAAGGTCACCAATGACCTCTTAACCGCCAAGAGCAAGTGACACTACTCTGTCCTCCTTCTCCTGGACCTGTCGGCTGCCTTTGACACAGTGGACCATTCCCTATTATTACAGACCCTCTCATCCCTTGGCATCACAGACTTGGCCCTATCCTGGATCTCATCATACCTAACAGACTGGACATTCAGCGTCTTCCACTCACACACCACCTCCTCACCTCGCCCCCTATCTGTCGGAGTCCCACAAGGTTCAGTCCTAGGACCCCTGCTCTTCGCCATTTACACCTTTGGCCTGGGACAGCTCATAGAATCTCATGGCTTTCAGTATCATCTCTATGCTGATGACACACAGATCTACATCTCTGGACCAGATATCACCTCCCTACTAACCAGAATCCCTTAATGTCTGTCCACTATTTCATCCTCTTCTCCGCTAGATTTCTGAAACTTAACATGGACAAAACAGAATTCATCATCTTTCCCCCATCTCACGTGAGCCCCCCCAATGAACCTATCCATTACAGTAAATGGCTGCCCACTCTCCCCAGTCCCACAAGCTCGCTGCCTCGGGGTAATCCTTGATGCTGATCTCTCCTTCAAACCACATATCCAAGCCCTTTCCACTTCCTGCCGACTTCAACTCAAAAATATTTCACGAATTCGTTCATTCCTCAACCAAAAATCTGCAAAAACCCTACTCCATGCCCTCATCATCTCTCGCCTTGACTACTGCAACCTCCTGCTCAGTGGCCTCCCCTCGAACACTCTCGCACCCCTCCAATCTATTCTAAACTCTGCTGCCCGACTAATCCACCTGTCCCCCCGCTATTCCCCAGCTTCTCCCCTCTGTCAATCCCTTCACTGGCTCCCCATTGCCCAGAGACTCCAGTACAAAACCCTAACCATGACATACAAAGCCATCCACGACCTGTCTCCTTCATACATCTGTGACCTCGACTCCTGGTACTTTCCTGCATGCAACCTCCGATCCTCACAAGATCTCCTTCTCTACTCCCCTCTTATCTCCTCTTCCCACAATCGCATACAAGATTTCTC
This sequence comes from Dendrobates tinctorius, assembly GCF_039654945.1. NCBI lineage: Eukaryota > Metazoa > Chordata > Amphibia > Anura > Dendrobatidae > Dendrobates > Dendrobates tinctorius. The sequence continues at coordinate 18,062,187 of NW_027361743.1, read as the reverse complement.
TCGCGCATCACCCCTACTCTGGAACTCTCTACCACAACATATCAGACTCTCACCTACCATCGAAACCTTCAAAAAGAGCCTGAAGACCCACCTCTTTCGACAAGCCTATAACCTGCAGTAACCACCGATCGACCAAACCGCTGCATGACCAGCTCTACCCTCGCCTACTGTATTCTCACCCATCCTTTGTAGATTGTGAGCCTTCGCGGGCAGGGTCCTCTCTCCTCCTGTACTAGATATGACTTGTATTGTTTAACATTATTGTACTTGTTTTTATTATGTATACCCCTCCTTACATGTAAAGCGCCATGGAAAAAATGGCGCTATAACAATAAATAATAATAATAATAATACCAGAATGATGGAAAGAGAAAAGTATGGTGAAGGCGTGGTACAGCTCATGATTCAAAGCATACCACATCATCTGTAAAACAGGCAGTGTGATGGCTTGGGCATGCATGGCTGCCAGCGGCACTGGGTCACTAGTGTTTATTGATGATGTGACACAGGACAGAAGCAGCTGAATGAATTCTGAGGTATTCAGAGCCATACTGTGTGCTCAGATCCAGCCAAATGCAGCCAAAGTGATTGGTCGTCGTTTCATACTACAGATGGACAATCACCCAAAACATAAAGCCAAAGCAACCCAGGAGTTTATTAAAGCAAAGAAGTGGAATATTCTTGAATGGCCAAGTCAGTCACCTGATCTCAACCCAATTGAGCATGCATTTCACTTGTTAAAGACTAAACTTCAGACAGAAAGGTCCACAAACAAACAGCAACTGAAAAGCACCGCAGTGAAGGCCTGGCAGAGCATCAAAAAGGAGGAAACACAGTGTGTGGTGATGTCCATGAGTTCAAGACTTCAGGCATTCATTTCCAACAAAGGGTTTTCAACCAAGTACTAGAAATGTACATTTTATTTACAATTATTTAATCTGTCCAATTACTTTTGGTCCCTTTAAAAACAGGGTGGCACATGTTAAGGAGCTGAAACTCCTAAACCCTTCATCCAATTTTAATGTGGATACCCTCAAATGAAAGCTGAAAGTCTGAACTTCAACTGCATCTGAATTGTTTTGTTTAAAATTCAATGTGGTAATGTCTAGGACCAAAATTAGAAAAATGTTGTCTCTGTCCAAATATATATGGACCTAACTGTATCATGCTGGAGAAAACACATGGCTTTCACATCACACAGGAAAGCAATCTTTGTGACACATATCTCCCCTCATGTACGACACCAGTGACCCTGTTGCATATTCCCCTGTTATGATTGAGTCACCGTAGGAGGCAAAAACAGAAATGCTAGCTAAGTCCAGAAAACCAGAGAAGTTGGCAACTATCAGATTGCAGACCCCTGAACCTATCAACACAACTAGCAGTAGCCGTGGGGGGTTCCTACGATGACCTAGACCCCTCGTTCACAGCCGGAGAGATACATAGGCCTAAAGAAGGAAAGGGGAAATCTAACTGCCCCAGAGCAGACCCCAAAGCAATAGGCAGCCCCCCCACATATAATGACGGTGAAGCAAGATGAAAACACTTACACAGACAGAAAGACAGGCTGAGCAAAGACGGGGCCCAAAAACTACCTAGATAGGAACGGATAGGAAGGCTGCTGTCTGCAATCTGCCAAAACCCTATCAGAGACAAAAGCCAACAAGCTGATATAAAAATGGCCCTGAAGCAACTAAGCTTCAAAAACTAAATCAGCACTCAGGTACTTTCAGAAGACAGAGCAAACGGAACACTGCACACTCCAGCAGGGAGTGGCAGAATCCAAAAAGCAAGAAAAACAAAAACAAATCTTAAATGCAAAAAGGCAAAACAGAAAACTTAGCTTTAGGAGGGCAGGAATCAGACTGGTGTCCAAGAGTCCACAGAGAAATCACCCGCAGGGCAGAAAGGGCGTAGGCTGCCTTAAATCCAGTCAGTGACTCCACTCAGCCAATCGTCTTCATTAGTACCAGGTGCCTGATAATCAGGCTCACTACCTTCCTTCACTAGAATAGGGAGTTCACCAGGCCTCAGTGACGGAGGGGAGAATGAACTCACAACAGTACCCCCCCTTGAGGAGGGGTCACCGAACCCTCAATAACGCTACCAGGGCGATCAGGGTGAGCCCGATGAAAGGCACGCACCAATCTTTTGGCATGAATATCAGAGGAAGAGACCCAGGAATTATCCTCCTGACCATAACCCTTCCACTTAACCAAATACTGGAGTCTCCGTCTAGCCAGACGGGAATCCAGAATTTTCTCTACCTCATATTCCAAGTTACCTTCAACCAATAAAGGGTCCGGAGGTGCCACCTCAGGCACAACTGGCTCAACAAACCTCTTCAACAAGGACTTATGGAACACATTATGGATCTTAAATGTGACAGGAAGAGCCAAACGAAAAGAGACCGGATTAATAATCTCCAAAATCTTGTAAGGTCCAATAAATCTAGGCTTAAACTTAGGAAAAGCCACCTTCATAGCAATATTTTTTGATGATAACCACACCATATCACCAATCTTAAACTGGGGACCAATGGTCCTATGTCGATTGGAAAACCGCTGGGCCTTTTCCTGGGAGAGAGAGAACTTATCCACCACTTGGTCCCAGATCTGGTGCATTCTCTCCACCACAGTGTCAACACCTGGGCAGGCAGAGGGCTCCACCTGCCCTGAAGAAAATCGAGGATGAAACCCAAAGTTACAAAAAAAAGGTGACATCAAAGTGGCAGAACTAGCTCTATTATTTAAAGCAAATTCGGCCAAGGGCAAAAATGAAACCCAATCATCCTGATCAGCGGAAATAAAACATCTCAAATACGACTCCAAGGTCTGGTTTGTTCTCTCTGTCTGCCCATTGGTCTGAGGGTGAAAAGCAGAGGAGAAGGACAACTGAATTCCCAACTTGGAACAGAACGTCCTCCAAAATTTAGACACAAATTGAACTCCTCTGTCAGATACAATGTTCTCAGGAATCCCGTGCAAGCGAACCACCTGTTGCAAAAACAGGGGCACCAACTCAGAGGAAGATGGCAACTTAGGGAGTGGTACAAGATGAACCATCTTAGAGAACCTATCACAAATCACCCAAATAACAGTCATTCTTTGAGAGACCGGCATATCAGAGATGAAATCCATTGAAATATGGGTCCATGGCCTCCTGGGGACCGGCAAAGGCATCAACAACCCACTAGAGCGAGAACAAGATTTAGACCGGGAGCAAGTCCCATAGGACTGCACAAAATTCCTGACATCATGAGACAAGGTGGGCCACTAAAAAGAGCGACTCACCAGATCTCTAGTACCAAAAATACCCGGATGACCAGCCAATGCAGAGCAATGAACTTCAGATATCACTCTCTTCTTCCACTGGTCAGGAACATACAACTTTCCACTGGGGCAACGCTCAGGTTTGTCCTCCTGGAACTCTTGCAGAGCAAGTCTCAAATCGGGCGAGATGGCAGAAAGAACTACCCCTTCGCCTAAGATGGTAGCAGGCTTGGTCACCACAGGAGAATCAGCCAAGAAACTCCTAGAGAGGGCGTCTGCCTTAACATTCTTAGTTCCAGGAAGGAAAGAGACCACAAAATCAAAACGTGTAAAAAACAAGGCCCACCTAGCCTGTCTAGGGTTCAAGCGTTTAGCCGACTCTAGGTAAATCAAATTTTTGTGGTCAGTGAGGACCACAACTTGATGTTTGGCTCCCTCCAACCAATGTCTCCACTCCTCAAATGCCCATTTCATGGCCAACAGTTCCCGATTTCCCACATCATAGTTACGTTCAGATGGAGAGAACTTTCGGGAAAAGAAAGCACAGGGATTCATTTTAGATGTTACCGGATCCTTTTGGGACAACACTGCTCCTGCACCAATCTCAGAAGCATCCACCTCTACCTGAAACGGGAGTGAGACATCAGGTTGCCGCAGAACCGGGGCGGAGGTAAATCTACGCTTCAGCTCCTGAAAGGAAGCAACCGCCTCCGGAGACCAATTCAACACATCCGCACCCTTCCTGGTCAGGTCAGTCAATGGTTTGGCAATACTAGAAAATGTAGCTATAAATTTCCGATAAAAATTAGCAAAACCCAAAAACTTCTGGAGGGCCTTCAAAGAAGTGGGCTGAACCCAATCATAAATGGCCTGTACCTTGGCCGGGTCCATTTCAATAGTTGACGGAGACAAAATAAATCCCAAAAAAGAAATCCTCTGTACTCCAAAAAGGCATTTTGATCCTTTGATATACAGAGAATTCTCTCTCAAGATCCGGAACACAGTCCGAATATGTTCCACATGAGCATCCCAATCCTTGGAGAAGATCAAAATATCGTCCAGATAGATAATCAAAAATTTATCGACAAAGTCTCGGAAAATATCGTTCATGAAGCACTGGAAGACAGAAGGGGCATTAGTGAGCCCAAAAGGCATCACCAGGTACTCAAAATGTCCCTCCGGAGTATTAAACGCTGTCTTCCATTCATCCCCCTGCTTAATGCGGATAAGATTATACGCCCCCCTGAGGTCAAGCTTGGTAAACCAGCAAGCACCTCTGACTCTAGAGAATAGATCCGAAATCAGGGGTAACGGATACTGATATTTAATAGTAATTTTATTGAGGGCACGATAATCAATACAAGGCCTTAAAGAACCATCCTTCTTGGCCACAAAAAAAAACCCGGCACCTAAGGGTGAAGAGGATGGTCTAATATGATCCTTCTCCAACGCCTCCTTAATATAGGACCGCATAGCCTCGTGCTCGGGTACAGATAAATTGAAGAGCCGACCCTTAGGAAATTTACACCCCGGGCTTAGTTCAATTGCACAGTCATAACTCCTATGAGGAGGCAAGGACGCAGACTCATTCTCACTAAATACATCATAAAAGTCCGCCAAATAGTCAGGAACCTCATGCGACTGAGGAGAGGTGGAAAAAACCGGAGCCTCACTAAAGGTACACCGGCAACCCCAACTCACCACAGACACAGACTTCCAATCCAAAACTGGATTATGAATCTGCAACCAGGGAAACCCCAGAACAACGGCATCATGCAGACCATGCAACACCAAAAATCTGCAATTTTCTTGATGGTCTGGGGCGACCCGCATGACCAACTGGGTCCAAAACTGAGGTTTATTTTTAGCCAGAGGGGTAGCATCAATCCCCCTCAAATGGATAGGCGTCTGCAGAGGTGTCAACGGAAATCCACAACGTTTAGCAAAATCCAAGTCCATTAGGTTTAGTGCTGCTCCCGAATCCACAAAAGCCTTGGCGGAAAATGTGGACAGGGAACAGATCAGAGTAATCGCCAAAAGAAACTTAGGCTGAACCCCACCAACAGAAAACGTGTGTGCAAAGCGTTTCTCACGTTTAGGACAAACAGAAATAATATGTGAGGCATCTCCACAGAAAAAACACAGCTTATTGCGCCTTCTGAATTCCTGACGTTGCGCCTTAGACAAAACTCTATCACATTGCATAGGTTCAGACGTCTGTTCAATCGGTGGCAACACCTCTCGTGTAATCCTGCGTTCACGTAAACGCCGATCAACCTGAATGGCTAAAGACATAGAATCGTCCAGACCAGAGGGAACAGGAAATCCCACCATAGTATCTTTTACGGCTTCTGACAAACCCTTCCGAAAGAGGGCAGCCAAGGCACTATCATTCCAGGTAGTAAGGACCGCCCACTTTCGGAACTTTTGACAGTACAACTCTGCAGATTCTCGACCCTGGTTCAATGCTAACAGGGTCTTTTCAGCCTGATCAATAGCATTAGGTTCGTCGTACAGCAACCCCAAGGCTTGAAAAAATGCATTCACATTAGTCAGAATAGGGTCATCTGGTTTCAAAGAAAACGCCCAATCCTGGGGATAGCCGCGCAGCAAAGAGATGACAATTTTAACCTGCTGCGCGGGGCTCCCTGACGAGTTAGGCTTCAAAGCAAAAAATAATTTACAATTATTTTTGAAACTCAAAAATTTAGATCGATCCCCAAAAAATACATCAGGTGTGGGGATCTTTGGTTCAACAGCATGTGAACGAGCAAGATAGGTGGAAATTCCTCGCACTTCAGCAGCGAGCTGCTCCACGCGATCAGACACTTGCTTTATCTCCATTAAGAGAAAAAAAAAAAATTCCCCCTACGGCCTCAGAGATATAGAGGAAAGAATATACAAACTCCACTTTTTTTTTTTTTTTTTAAACACAATTCTTTCCTGCTATTGAGTACCCCAGGATCTGCAGGTTTGGCGGGTGATTCTGTTATGATTGAGTCACTGTAGGAGGCAAAAACAGAAATGCTAGCTAAGTCCAGAAAACCAGAGAAGGTGGCAACTATCAGATTGCAGACCCCTGAACCTATCAACACAACTAGCAGTAGCCGTGGGGGGTTCCTACGATGACCTAGACCCCTCGTTCACAGCCGGAGAGATACATAGGCCTAAAGAAGGAAAGGGGAAATCTAACTGCCCCAGAGCAGACCCCAAAGCAATAGGCAGCCCCCCACATATAATGACGGTGAAGCAAGATGAAAACACTTACACAGACAGAAAGACAGGCTGAGCAAAGACGGGGCCCAAAAACTACCTAGATAGGAACGGATAGGAAGGCTGCTGTCTGCAATCTGCCAAAACCCTATCAGAGACAAAAGCCAACAAGCTGATATAAAAATGGCCCTGAAGCAACTAAGCTTCAAAAACTAAATCAGCACTCAGGTACTTTCAGAAGACAGAGCTAACGGAACACTGCACACTCCAGCAGGGAGTGGCAGAATCCAAAAAGCAAGAAAAACAAAAACAAATCTTAAATGCAAAAAGGCAAAACAGAAAACTTAGCTTTAGGAGAGCAGGAATCAGACTGGTGTCCAAGAGTCCACAGAGAAATCACCCGCAGGGCAGAAAGGGCGTAGGCTGCCTTAAATCCAGTCAGTGACTCCACTCAGCCAATTGTCTTCATTAGTACCAGGTGCCTGATAATCAGGCTCACTACCTTCCTTCACTAGAATAGGGAGTTCACCAGGCCTCAGTGATGGAGGGGATAATGAACTCACAACATTCCCCCCTCTGTCAAAAGCCAGGGGCTTTGGCACCTTCAAACACCAAACAGGGAATTTGGGAGAGGGCATCTGCATTCTGGTGTAGCTGAAATGCTGGAGGCCTAACCATCTCAGAATGGCATGATTGGACACGAGTTTGAACCTCCAGCCTAGTACATATACCTCAATGTATCAACTTCCCATTTTATGGCCAGACACTCCTTCTCCACAATGGCATAATTTTATTCACATGATGAGAGCTTCCGGCAGGATGGGATGTTCTTCCCCATTTATCTCCTGAGACAGCACGACTCCCAACCCAACTTCTGTGGCATCTGGGTGGATCATAAACTCCTTGCTGAAGTCTGGTGCTACCAGAACCGGATGTTTACACAGAGCCTGCTTCAGCTCCTGTAATGCCATCTCTGTGTCAGTAGTCCATTTAACTACGATCGACTTGGTACCTTTAAGAAGATCCGTCAATGGTGCGACGATTATAGCAAAACTTGGGATGAACCGCCGGTAATAGCCCAAAATGCCAAGAAACGCCCTAATTTGCTTCTTGGTAAGTGGTTGCGGCCACTTCTGAATCGCTTCAGTCTTATTTATCTACAGTTTAATTTCGCCCCTACTGATGACATAGCCCAGGTACTTGGCCTCTCCCTTCCTTATGGCACACTTCTTCGGATTTATTGTGAATCCCGCACTTCTTAAAACATCCATAACCAATTGTTCCTTTGGCAGATGACTAGCTCAGTCAGGGCTAAAGACCACTATGTCATGAAGGTACGCTGCGGCATACATCTTATGCGGAGCCAGGATCCGATCCATCACCCTCTGGAACGTGGCCGGGGCTCCCTGCAGACCAAAGGGCATACTGGTGTATTGAAAACACCCATAAGGCATTGAGAAGGCTGTCTTCTCCTTGGCACTCTGGGACATGGGGATCTGCCAATAGCCCTTTATCAGGTCCAGGTTTGTAATGTATCTCGCGGGTCCAAGTCTCTCAGTGAGTTCGTCCACACGAGACATCAGGCAAGCTTCAAAACTAGAGACTTCATTCAGCTTACAGTAGTCGCTGCCAAACCGCCACTCATCGTCTGGCTTTGGTACGAGGACGATGAGACTCGACCATCCACTTTTCTTCTCCTCTATCACCCCGAGGTCTAACATCCTCTTCACCTCAATTGATATCACCTCTCTCCATGCTTTCGGAATTCTATAGAGCTTGTGGTTCACCCTTACATGCAGTTACGTCAGCACATCATGTTCGACCACCTGCGTTTTCCCTGAGTATTCTGAGAATAGGTTGCGGTTCCACTGCAACAGTTCCCGACACTGTTGCCCTGGGCCAGCGTCAGGGTCTCTGCAATAGTAACATCATCTACGGTGACTTTGGGACTGGCTTCCAGGCAAGGGGTGTCCAGTGGTTCTCGGTCTCGCTAGCGTTTGAGCAAGCTTACGTGATAGACCTGGTGCGGCTTCCTTCGGCCTGGCTGGTGTACTTTGTAATTAATTTCGCTCAGTTTTTCCATGATCTCGTATGGGCCTTGCCACTTGGCTAGGGACTTGCTCTTCACCGTCGGGATAAGCACTAGCACTCGGTCCATGGGCTGGAACTGCCTCAGCCTCGTTGATCGGTTATACACCCTTGCCTGTGACTGGAGGAGATGCTCCTTCACGATAGGCATCATTTTCGTCATTCTCTCCTGCAGCTTGGCAACATGCTCTATGATGCTCCTGTGTGGCGTGACCTCAGCTTCCCATGTTTCCTTGGCAATGTCCAGGAGCCATCACAAATGTTGACCATATAGGAGCTCAAACGGCGAGAAGCCAGTAGAGGCTTGGGGCACTTCCCTGATACAAAAGAGCAAAAACGGAAGCAGGTAGTCCAAGTCTCGACCGTCCTTCTCAATAACCTTTTTGAGCATGGCTTTCAAAGTTTTATTCAAGCGTTCTATTAGGCCATCGGTCTGTGGATGGTACACTAAGGTTCACAGCTGGGCAATCTGGAGGACCCTACACAGTTCCTTCATTACCTTGCTCATGAAGGGGTTTCCCTAGTCTGTCAAAATCTTTTTTTGCAGTTCTGTCCTAGCAAAAATATGGACAAGCTCCCCTTCAATACTGTTAGCCGAAGCGTTCCTTAGGGATATTGCTTCAGGGTACCGGGTTGCATAGTCAAGAACCACTAAAATATATTCTTGCTCTTGTTCAGACTTTACTAAAGGCCCTACCAGGTCCATGGCAATTCGCTCGAATGGGATCTCTATTACCAGTAACGGGACTAGAGAACTTCGGAAGTGAGAAGAGGGAGCGGTTATCTGGCAGGTGGGGCAGGACCTACAGTTGTGGCCAAAAGTATTGACACCCCTGCAATTCTGTCAGATAATACTCAGTTTCTTCCTGAAAATGATTGCAATCACAAATTCTTTGGTATTATTATCTTCATTTAATTTGTCTTAAATGAAAAAACACAAAAGAGAATGAAGAAAAAAGCAAAACATTGATCATTTCACACAAAACTCCAAAAATGGGCCAGACAAAAGTATTGGCACCCTCAGCCTAATACTTGGTTGCACAACCTTTAGCCAAAATAACTGACCAACTGCTTCCGGTAACCATCAATGCGTTTCTTACAATGCTCTGCTGGAATTTTAGACCATTCTTCTTTGGCAAACTGCTTCAGGTCCCTGATATTAGAAGGGTGCCTTCTCCAAACTGCCATTTTTAGATCTCTCCACAGGTGTTCTATGGAATTCAGGTCTGGACTCATTGCTGGCCACCTTAGAAGTCTCCAGTGTTTTCTCTCAAACCATTTTCTAGTGCTTTTTGAAGTGTGTTTTGGGTCATTGTCCTGCTGGAAGACCCATGACCTCTGAGGGAGACCCAGCTTTCTCACACTGGGCCCTACATTATGCTGCAAAATTTGTTGGTAGTCTTCAGACTTTATAATGCCATGCACACGGTCAAGCAGTCCAGTGCCAAAGGCATCAAAGCAACCCCAAAACATCAGGGAACCTCCGCCATGTTTGACTGTAGGGACCGTGTTTTTTTCTTTGAATGCCTCTTTTTTTCTCCTGTAAACTCTATGTTGACGCCTTTGCCCAAAAAGCTCTACTTTTGTTTAATCTGACCAGAGAACATTCTTCCAAAATGTTTTAGGCTTTTTCAGGTAAGTTTTGGCAAACTCCAGTCTGACTTTTTTATGCCTCAGGGTAAGAAGTGGGGTCTTCCTGGGTCTCCTACCATACAGTCCCTTTTCATTCAGACGCCGACGGATAGTACGGGTTGACACTGTTGTACCCTCGGACTGCAGGGCAGCTTGAACTTGCTTGGATGTCAGTCGAGGTTCTTTATCCAACATCCGCACAATCTTGTGTTGAAATCTCTTGTCAATTTTTCTTTTCCGTCCCCATCTAGGGAGGTTAGCCACAGTGCCATGGGCTTTAAACTTCTTGATGACACTGCGCACGGTAGACACAGGAACATTCAGGTCTTTGGAGATGGACTTGTAGCCTTGAGATTGCTCATACTTCCTCACAATTTGGTTTCTCAAGTCCTCAGACAGTTCTTTGTCTTCTTTCTTTTCTCCATGCTCAATGTGGTACACACAAGGACACAGGACAGAGGTTGAGTCAACTTTAATCCATGTCAACTGGCTGCAAGTGTGATTTAGTTATTGTCAACACCTGTTAGGTGCCACAGGTAAGTTACAGGTGCTGTTAATTACACAAATTAGAGAAGCATCACATGATTTTTCGAACAGTGCCAATACTTTTGTCCACTCTCTTTTTTATGCTTGGTGTGGAATTATATCGAATTAGGCTTTAGGACAATTCTTTTTGTGTTTTTTCATTTAAGACAAATTAAATGAAGATAATAATAACAAAGAATTTGTGTTTGCAATAATTTTCAGGAAGAAACTATTATCTGACAAAATTGCAGGGGTGTCAATACTTTTGGCCACAACTGTATATATGTAGCATAGTTTACACATGAAAAACCTATATCTATATAGCAGGAGGTAGACTCAGAGGGTGTCAGGCCCAGTATGGATTTGACGTGATTGTACAAAGTTGAGAAAGGGTACGGTATCACCGGATATCAGGTATATATGTAGCATAGTGTACACCTGAAAAACATATGTTTATATATAAGGAAGCAGACTCAGAGGGTCTCAGGCCCAGTATGGATTTGACCTGATTGTACAAAGTTGAGAAAGGGTAGAGTATCATTGGATAGCAGGTATATACAGTTGTGGCCAAAAGTATTAACACCCCTGCAATTTTGTCAGATAATACTCAGTTTCTTCCTGAAAATTATTGCAAACACAAATTATTTGGAATTATTTTCTTCATTTAATTTGTCTTAAATGAAAAAACACAAAAAGAATTGTCCTAAAGCCAAATTGGATATAATTCCACACCAAACATAAAAAAGAGGGTAGACAAAAGTATTGGCACTGTTCGAAAAATCATGTGATGCTTCTCTAATTTGTATAATTAACAGCACCTGTAACTTACCTGTGGCACCTAACAGGTGTTGGCAATAACTAAATCACACTTGCAGCCAGTTGACATGGATTAAAGTTGACTCAACCTCTGTCCTGTGTCCTTGTGTGTACCACATTGAGCATGGAGAAAAGAAACAAGACCAAAGAACTGTCTGAGGACTTGAGAAACCAAATTGTGAGGAAGCATGAGCAATCTCAAGGCTACAAGTCCATCTCCAAAGACCTTAATGTTCCTGTGTCTACCGTGCGCAGTGTCATCAAGAAGTTTAAAGCCCATGGCACTGTGGCTAACATCCCTAGATGTGGACGGAAAAGAAAAATTGACAAGAGATTTCAACGCAAGATTGTGCGGATGTTGGATAAAGAACCTCGACTGACATCCAAACAAGTTCAAGCTGCCCTGCAGTCCGAGGGTACAACAGTGTCAACCCGCACCATCCATCGGCATCTGAATGAAAAGGGACTTTATGGTAGGAGACCCAGGAAGACCCCACTTCTTACCCCGAGACATAAAAAAGCCAGGCTGGAGTTTGCCAAAACTTACCTGAAAAAGCCTAAAACGTTTTGGAAGAATGTTCTCTGGTCAGATGAGACAAAAATAGAGCTTTTTGGGCAAAGGCATCAACATAGAGTTTACAGGAGAAAAAAAGAGGCATTCAAAGAAAAAAACACAGTCCCTACAGTCAAACATGGTGGAGGTTCCCTGATGTTTTGGGGTTGCGTTGCTGCCTCTGACACTGGACTGCTTGACCGTGTGCATGGCATTATGAAGTCTGAAGACTACCAACAAATTTTGCAGCATAATGTAGGGCCCAGTGTGAGAAAGCTGGGTCTCCCTCAGAGGTCATCGGTCTTCCAGCAGGACAATGACCCAAAACACACTTCAAAAAGCACTAGAAAATGGTTTGAGAGAAAGCACTGGAGACTTCTAAGGTGGCCAGCAATGAGTCCAGACCTGAATCCCATAGACACCTGTGGAGAGATCTAAAAATGGCAGTTTGGAGAAGGCACCCTTTTAATATCAGGGACCTGGAGCAATTTGCCAAAGAAGAATGGTCTAAAATTCCAGCAGAGCATTGTAAGAAACTCATTGATGGTTACCGGAAGCAGTTAGTCGCAGTTATTTTGGCTAAAGGTTGTGCAACCAAGTATTAGGATGAGGGTGCCAATTCTTTTGTTTGGCCCATTTTTGGAGTTTTGTGTGAAATGATCAATGTTTTGCTTTTTGCTTCATTCTCTTTTGTGTTTTTTCATTTAAGACAAATTAAATGAAGATAATAATACCAAAGAATATGTGAGTGCAATCATTTTTAGGAAGAAACTGAGTATTATCTGACAAAATTGCAGGGATGTCAATTCTTTTGGCCACAACTGTATAGCATAGTTTAAAAATTAAAAATCTGTGTGTATATTTCCGAAGTCCGACAAAGACACTCACAGCCTCAGTAATAATAATAATAATAATAATAATAATCTTTATTTTTATATAGCGCTAACATATTCCGCAGCTCTTCACAGTTTGCACACATTTTCATCACTGTCCCCGATGGGGGCTCACAATCTAAATTCCCTATCAGTATATGTCTTTGAAGTGTGGGAGGAAACCGGAGTACCCGGAGGAAACCCACGCAAACACGGGGAGAACATACAAACTCCTTGCAGATGTTGTCCTTGGTGGGATTCGAACCCAGGACCCCAGTGCTGCAAGGCTGCAGCGCTAACCACTGAGCCACCGTGCTGCCCCCAGTATGGATTAGACAAGAATCTAAAAATTAGAAAAAGGGTTATGTATTCGAAGCGTACACCAGTATACACTGTTGGGGTATTTTTCAATCTTCATATATATTTCAGTCTCAGTAAGACAGTTCAGACTCTCCTCAAGAGGAAACGAGATGGATACAAGTACAGACGGAAAGTCGACTGATTGCAGAAATTTTAGAATTATTAATCACGGTAAAAACTCTTGGGAGAATTCTCAGAGGCAATGCTGACCCTCAATTACTTTGCCTGTGGAGACAGCGAAAACAGTTTGTTGTGAGTTCATTTTCCCCTTCACTACTGAGGCCCGAGGAACTCCCTCTTCTGGTAAAGAAAGGTAGTGAGCCTGATTATCAAACACTTGAGTCTGATGATGATGACTGGCTGAGTGGAGTTACTGACTGGATATAAGGCTGCCGACGCCCTTCTGCCCTGCGGGTGATTTCTCTGTGGGAACCTTGGAGACCAGTCTGAATTCCTGCTCCTCTAAAGCTAAGTTTTCTGCTCGGCCTTTTGCATTTGTGCTTAGACTTTGTTTTGCTTTGTTTTTCTGGATTTCTGCCATTCCCTGCTGGGGTGTGCTGAATTCCTTTAGCTCTGTCTTCTGAAAATACCTGAGTGCTGATTTAGTTTTTGAAGCCTAGCTGCTTCAGGGTCTTTTTCATATCAGCTTGTTGGCTTATGTCTTTGATAGGGTTTTGGCAGATTGCAGACAGCAACCTTCCTTTCCTGTTCTGTTTAGCTAGCTTGGGCCCCATCGTTTGCTCAGCCTATCTTTCTATCTGTGTGAGTGTTTTTTCATCTTGCTTCACCGTCATTATATGTTGGGGGCTGCCTTTTACTTTGGGGTCTGCTCTGGGGCAGTTTAGATTTCCTTTTCTGTCTTTAGGCTATTTAGCGCTCCGGCTGTGATCGAGGGGTCTAGGGCATCGTAGGAACCCCCCACGGCTACTGCTAGTTGTGTTGATAGGTTCAGGGGTCTGCAATCTGATAGTTGCCAACTTCTCTGGTTTTCTGGACGTAGCTTCTATTTTTGTGTCTGCCTCCTACGGTGACTCAATCATAACACGGTTCTTGTGAAGAAAGGTTTGCTGTATCGCAGTACCGTGGAACCCATCACTGTTACTCATCTCCATCAAATTGTGATCACAGGGACAGATGTAGACATTCTCCTTGCTGCCTATCATGATCTGTCAGGTACCTTTGGAGTGCAAAAGACACAAGCCACAGGCCATAGGTAATTCTATTGAATTGGCATGAGAGGACACATTTAAAAAAGTGGGCAGGAATGTCACACGTCTGTGAGTCAGAAAACCGTGAAAGCTGATGATAAACCACCGCTGCATCTCATTATGAGTCGACGTCCATAACAAATGGAAGCCATTAATCATCTGAAGATAGAGCCCAGCAGGACAGGGCATAGCTACGTCTTAACCATCATCTATCATTTCACCAAATTTGTATTGGTTGTCCCAGTGAAGTATTTAACAGGCCAGACTACACAGTGGTGGAGCAGGGAGAGGTAAGTATTGCAAGTGCTGGTGCCCTGAGCAAGCAGGGGGGCCCACTCGTGGGCGGCGGTACTGGCACAGGGCCACTCATAGTACGCCGGTGTGTCTGACGGCGGGTGTGCACCCGCACCGTCAGAGATACTTGATTCTACTATGAGGGACCTTGTGCCAGTGCCGTTGCCAAAGAGCGTGCCCACCCACCTGTCCAGGGCAACGGCACTCACACGGGTGCGTGCGCCAGGTGGTGACCCCGGCCCTGTGTGGGGAGGCAGCCCAGTTAGGGAGGTGGAAAAAATGGCATATGTTGATGTTGGACATTCAGCAGCTGCAAATGGAGCAATTGAAGAAGTCCGCGGAAGAGGACAAAAGCAAGCCATTTTTCTGGCAACCTACGTGTCAGCTGGGGAGGGTGGGACAAAATCCATTGAAACCCATGCATGGTTCATTTTAATGAAGGTTAGATCATCAACATTTTGGGTTGACAGACGGGTTATTTTTTCTGTCAGGATTGATCCAGCAGCACTGAAGACTCATTCAGATAACACACTAGCAGCAGGGCAAGCGAGCTCCTGTAAGGCATATTGTGCCAATTCAGGCCAGATGTCAAGTTTACAGGCCCAATAGTCAAAGGGGAATGACCGGTGAGGGAGAACATCGATATGGGAGGAGAAGTAGTTTGTTACCATAGTTGACAACTGCTGTCTCCTGTCACTTTCGATCGATGAAGTATTACCAGTCGTGTGAACGGTACTTGAAAAATCAGTCCACAACATGGTCATGAAACCCCTGTGTCCAATGCCACTTCGGCTGTGTGCACCATGAACACCTCTTCCATGTTGCCCCCTACGGCTCGTTGGAAAAACATCACCGCCGCTGTGTGCTAGGAATGCCTCAAACAAGCGGTTTACCAGAGTTACTTGTTTGTTAGCCAATATTAGCTCTAGGTTCTCCTGTGGCATGATGTTTTGGAATTTGCCTTTATAGCGTGGATCCAGGATGCTGGCCAACTGTCACGATGACCCGTCCTGTGTAACGCGACCCGCAGGCCGGTAACTAAAACAACAAGATGCGACACGTGAAACTGTCCTGTGTGACACGGCCCGCAGGCCGGTAACTAAAACAACAAGACACGGGGAAAGGGGAAACAGTTACAATGGTGGGCCCTGCGATAGGGGAAGGGGATGTGGAGACCTGTAAGGCCCAGTGTGAGAAAGCTGGGTGTCCCTCAGAGGTCATCGGTCTTCCAGCAGGACAATGACCCAAAACACACTTCAAAAAGCACTAGAAAATGGTTTGAGAGAAAGCACTGGAGACTTCTAAGGTGGCCAGCAATGAGTCCAGACCTGAATCCCATAGAACACCTGTGGAGAGATCTAAAAAATGGCAGTTTGGAGAAGGCACCCTTCTAATATCAGGGACCTGGAGCAGTTTGCCAAAGAAGAATGGTCTAAAATTCCAGCAGAGCATTGTAAGAAACTCATTGATGGTTACCGGAAGCGGTTGGTCGCAGTTATTTTGGCTAAAGGTTGTGCAACCAAGTATTAGGCTGAGGGTGCTAATACTTTTGTTTGGCCCATTTTTGGAGTTTTGTGTGAAATGATCAATGTTTTGCTTTTTGCTTCATTCTCTTTTGTGTTTTTTCATTTAAAACAAATTAAATGAAGATTTAAGGACGCTGAACTATTGTCTCAGGCCCAGTAGAGATTACACCTCAATGTAACAGGCTGAAATTGGATGGTGTATTACAAGGTGGAGGGTGTCTATAGGATTGGTGAGAATTTGAATCTCACTATAGATTTGAGGATGCAGAACTATTGTCTCAGGCCCAGCAGAGATTACACCACAATGTAACAGGCTGAAATTGGATGGTGTATGACAAGGTGGAGGGTGTTTATAGGATTGGTGAGAATTTGAATATCACTGTAGATTTGAGGACGCTGAACTATTGTCTCAGGCCCAGGAGAGATTACATCTCAATGTAACAGGCAGAAATTGGATGGTGCATGACAAGGTGGAGGGTGTCTATAGGATTGGTGAGAATTTGGATCTCACTAGAGATTTGAGGACGCTGAACTATTGTCTCAGGCCCAGTAGAGATTACACCTCAATGTAACAGGCTGAAATTGGATGGTGTATGACAAGGTGGAGGGTGTCTATAGGATTGGTGAGAATTTGGATCTCACTAGAGATTTGAGGACACTGACAATGATGCTCTCAGTCCAAGTATGGACACAGGCAGTCTAATAAGCAGGACTGCTGCACACACAAAAGGGTGGAAAAATGAACCCTTGGTAACTGCAGAAAAGAGGAAGTATTTTTGCTTTTAAAAAAGCAGTTTGCACAGCAGTGTGCAAACAGCAATGCAGCTATCAGGGAGCCTTATAAGGCAGCCTAATAACCAACAGAGCTGATGCACAAAAATAGAGCCTCCCCTGTCACTGCACTCTAAGTGTTGTGTTGTAAGTGGAAATCGCTAACAGTAGAAGCAGTTTTTTGGCTCTTCTTCCCTGCCTAACACTCTCCCTTATTCTGAATCAGCAGCAGCAAACTCTCCCTAATGCTAATATCGGCAGAAGTAAGATGGCAGTTGGCATTCACGCCCTTTTATAGCCCCTGTGACGCCACACAAAGCCAGCCAATCACTTGCATGCCCTTCTCAAAGATGGTGGTGACAGATGCCTATGTCATCGCATTGCCCACAGTGTGCGTCCTCCATCATTGGCTGAAAAAGGGCGCTGGAAGCATCTTTGAAACGTGACTTTGGCGCTCTGGTCGCCGACCTCGTGGCCGACCTCACACTATGGTCGGGTTTCGTTTCATGAAACCCGACTTCAGCGAAAGTCGCCGACTTTTGAATATGACCGACCCGTTTCGCTCAACTCTATATAGAAGATCGAATATGTCAAGATTTTGTCACTGCTTCCTTTGGAAAAATTGAACTTTGTCAAAGGGAAGAAGGATGATAGCCAAATAGAGGAGGAGGAAAAAGGAGATGGCGATGGCGATTGATTGATTCTAATTAGCTACAGTCATTTGATATTTTGGCTACCGTGTTTGGAGAGAAGGCCCCTGACAATTCTTCTCCTCTTTTTTATTTTTTTGGATTCGATTGGGGAGGCTTATAGGGTGTAGGGGGTTGAGGCTTGGCTCCGTTACGACAGTTTAGGCATAGGAAGGCGGTTCATCCGGCAATTCGGTGGGAAAAGAAAGACATCCGTCTGTGGTTGAAGGTTATGACACCGACTAAGTTCGGCCATTCCTTTCCTGGGGGTGCCGGGGGTACCAGTTCGTGAAATGCACAAAGCTGTGGACAAGGGGGTCAGTCGGGGCAATCGGTCAGTCAGAAGCAGGGTCTCTGCTGGCAATTCAATGATGGCCACTGTAAATTTGGGGCTACATTGTGGCAAATTCAAGCACCTTTGTTCTTATTGCAAACAAAGGAACCTCACATGGTGCTTCCAGATGCTTTAAGAAGCAGAAAGGAGAAGCAGAGTGACAGTGCTAATTCAAAAGGGGTAGACGCCATTGAAACTGGCCATGATGGTCAGTTATGTAAGTAGGTTTCCGGATGGAGTTAAGTAGGAACTGTTGTTGTCCGTTTTCAGTGACGTGTTTAAAATTCCCGCCCCTTCTTTTCAGATACCACGGGTGATTAACAATCTGAGGTCAGCTGACCAATATGCTGAGGTGGTGTAACAGTTGGGGAAGGAGGTTGAGTTGTGAAGGATGTCTGTGCCGTTTAGGGATCCTCCGTTTGAGGATTTGGTAGTCTCGCCCCTGGTTGTAGTGCCTAAGAAACAGCAGCATAAGTTCAGGCTCATTCATCATCTGTCTTTTCCTCATGGTAGGTCAGTGACTGGTGGAATTGACCCAGAGCTGTGCTCTTAGTTTTATAAGTCATTTGAGGATGCGGCAAAGTTTGTCCGGAAATGTTGGAAGGGGGCACTTTTGCCTAAAATGGATATTGAGTCGGCGTTTATGTTGATCCATGTTCATCCGGAGAGTGTTAAGTTGTTGGTGTGTTACTGGGGTGGTGCTTTTTGGGTTGATAGGTGTTTGACAATGGGTTGATCGGTGTCTTGTGCGTTTTTGGAGGCATTCAGTTATTTTCTCTAATGGGTTGTCCGTGAAGTATCGGCTTTTGATTTCTTGATTTACCTGGATGATTGTTTGTGTATCTGTCGGGCTAATTGTGGTTGTTGGGAGAGATTACTTAGAGCAGTGGAATTGGTGGCGCAGCATTTCGTAGTACCGCTTGGCCCCGGTAAAACAGAGGGGCCTTGTACGTGCCTATCGTTTTTGTGAATCGTGATTGATTCGTTAAAATGTGATTTCCGTATGACGGAGGATAAGGTAAAGGTGTTGCGGGATGAGGTGTCTCAGGCAAGACAGTTCAAGAAATTGTCGTTGCCATAGGTGCAGTCACTACTTGTGAATTTGACTTTAGCTTGTCGCATTATTACAATGGGTCGGGTCTTTTTTCGACGGTTGTCGAGTGCTACGGCGGGAGTGCGGGCTCCACATCATTTTGTTCGGCTTTACAGTGAACTTAAGGCTGATTTTTAATTGTGGAACTATTTTTGGAAGCTATACAACGGACGATTTTGGCTCATGGAGGAGGCAGTTGTAAATGATGACTTGGAGTTGTTCATAGATGCGTGTGATGGAGTGTGTTTTGGGTCATATTTTAGGGTCCTGTGGTGCGTGGCTGTGTGGCCTGAGGAGTGGTTTCAGATGGGCCTTGTTAGGAATATTGATTGGTTGGAAATTTTGCCTATACTGGTGGCTGTGAACCTATGGAAGGAGGAGTTTCGGCACAGAAGAATCCGTTTTAATTGTGACAACCTGGGAGTTGTGTGTTCCATTAACAGCTTGAAGGCGTCCTCTCCTCCAGTGATTCGAGTCCTGCGGCACTTAATTTTGACTTTTTTAACGCTTAATGCTCATGTGATAGCTTGCCAGGTGGCAGGTATTAGGAATTCCATTGCTGATTCTTGATATCGTTAAGAGTGGTAGCGTTTTCGGTAATTGTCCCCGGATGCGGAAGAAGTGGGTTTCTTTGAGTCCTGCCGGGCTTTGTAAGGTGGTCTCAGGGCTGAAGAACCTTTCATACGGGCATCTCTGTCTTCTACTACTTGGTCGATCTATCAGTCAGTATGGAGTTAACCGTAACACAAAATGCTGGAAAAAGGTTCTGTATCAGCAGATCCCAGGTGTTTCCAGTCTAGGGGTAATTGTAAATATCCATCTAAACTTCAGGCTTCAGACAAAGACAATCAAAGGCGCAGTTTGGGTTACACTAGAATATAAAAACTTGAAAAAGGGTAATGTTTTACAAGCGTTCTGCTGCATACAGTGTTGGTGTCATTTTAAATCTCCTTAGATTTTACCAGAGTAAGACACAAACTCTCACAGGCTTAGTATGGATTACACCAAAATATAAAAATGACAAAAAGGGAAATGTATTTGAAACATACACTAATATACAGTGTTGGAGTACTTTGAAATCTTCTTTTATATTTCAGTGTCAGTCAGCCAGTCCAGACTCTACGCTAGAGAAAGCTAGATGGCTAAAAGTACAGACGTAAAGTCGAGTGATTTCAGAAGTGTTGGAATTACTATTCACGGGAAAACATCCCGGGAGAATTCGCAGAGGCGATTCTGACCCTCAATAACTTTTACTGTGGATACAGCTAAAACGCAAATTAGTGAAGAAAGGGTTGCTGTATCGCAGTGGCGTTGATACCATCACCATTACTCGTCTCCATCAAATTGTGATCACAGGGAGAGCTGTACACATGGTCCTCACTGCCTATCATGATCTGTCTGGTCACTTTGGAGTGCAAAACACAGAAGCCACAGGCTGTAGGGGATTCTATTGGATTACCATGAGAGGAGACATTGAAAAATGGTGGCAGGAATGTCACTCATCTGTGACTATGAAAAATGTGAAAGGTGATGATAAAGCACCACTGCATCCGAATGGGAGTTGATGTCCATTACAAATGGGAGCCATTGGTAATCTGAAGGTAGAGCCCACCAGGACAGGACATAGCTACATCTTAACCATCATCGATCAGTACACCAAATTTGTAGTGGCCGTCCCGGTGAAGGATTTAACTGGCCAGACTACACAGCGGTGGAACAGGGAACGGTAAGTATTGCAAGTGCTGTGTCCCTGAGCAAGCAGGGGGGACCCACTTGTGGGCACCGGTACTGGCACAGGGCCCCTCATAGTATGCCAGTGTGTCTGACGGCGAGTGGGCCCCCCCACCGTCAGAGACACTTTATTGTACTATGAGAGGCCCTGTGCCAGTGCCGTCGCCCAAGGGTGGGGCCTCATACGTGTTCAGGTCAACAGCACTTGCTCGGGTGCGGCAAGTGGTGCCCCCGATCCTGGGGTGGGGGGTGCAGCCTATTTAGGGAGGTTAAAAGAATGGGATATGTTGATGTGTAGGCTGGACTTTCAGCTGCTGCAAATGGAGGAATTGGAGAAGTAAGAGGAAGAGGAGGATAAAAGCGAGCCTTTTTTCTGGCAACCTATGTGTTATCAGGGGAGGGTGGGACAAAATCTTTGGAAACCCATGTATGGTTCATTTTAATGAAGGTTAGATCATCAACATTTTGGGTCGACAGACAGGTCCTTTTTTCTGTCAGGATTGATCCAGCAGCACTGAAGACTCTTTCAGATAGCACATTACCAGTAGGGCAAGTGAGCTCCTGTAAGGCATATTGTGCCAATTAAGGCCATGTGTCCAGTTTTGAGGCCCAATATTCAAAGGGGAATGACCTGTGAGGGAGAACCTCGATATGGAAGAAGTAATTTGTAACCATAGTTGACAACTGCTGTCTCCTGTCACTTGCATTCGATTCTGTATTAGCTGTCGTGTGCGCGGGACTTGAGAAATCAGACCACAACATGGTCAGGAAACCCCTGTCTCCAACGCTAGTTCGGCTGTGTGCACCACGAACACCTCTTCCATTTTGCCCACTACGGCTCGTGGGAGAACCAGCTCTGCTGTTGTGTGCTGGGAATGCCTCAAACAACCGGTTTACCAGAGCTGCTTGTTTGTTAGCCAATATTAGCTCTAGGTTCTCCTGTGGCATGATGTTGTGTAATTTGCCTTTATAGCATGTATCGAGGATGCTGGCCAACCAGTAGTCGTCATCCCTCATCATTTTGGCTATGCGGGTGTCCCTTTTTATGATCCACAAGGCATAGTCACACATGTGGGCCAATGTTCCTGGTGTCAATGCTGCACTGCCAGTGGTGGGTGGAGGAGCACTTTCTGGCAAATCCACATTTCTCCAGTCACGCACAAACCCTGTACCTGACCTTGGCACGCCCACATTTTCTCTTGCCCCCTGAGAAGCATCCTCCTCCCCAAAATAATCATCCCCCTCATCCTCCTCCTCATCTTCCTCTTCTTCCTCCACCTCGTCCATGCCAGTTCCCTGAACAGACAATGGCTGACTGTCATCAAGGCTTCCCTCCTCCTCCTCCTGTTGCTCCTCAGCTGCAGATGCCTGATCCTTAATGTGCGTCAAAGTTTGCATGAGCAGACGCATAAGTGGTATGCTCATGCTTATGATGGCATCGTCTGAGCTTACCAGCTGTGTGCATTCCTCAAAACACTGAAGGACTTTACAGAGGTCTTTCAGCTTTTGACCACGGCACACCTGACAATTCCATGTCTGCCCTCAAACTGCCTGCCTGTGTATCCTCCCACAAATGCATTACAGCCTGCCTCTGTTCGCACAGCCTCCCAACCATGTGCATGGTAGAGTTCCATCTTGTAGCAACATCTATGATTAGGTGGTGCTTGGGGAGGTTGAGTGATCGCTGCAGCTTCTGCATACGACTGGAGTGGATGGTTGAGCGACGGATGTGCGAGCACAGTCTTCGCACCTTATGGAGCAGGGGCGTTAACTCCGGATAATTATTGAGGAAGCACTGCACCACCAGGTTCAAGGTGTGAGCCAGGCAAGGTATGTGTCTGAGTTTTGAAAGGGCTATGGCTGCCACAAAATTCCGGCCATTATCACTAACTACCTTGCCTGCCTCAAGATGTAGACTGCCCAGCCATGACTCAGTTTGTCGCTGCAAGTAGTCGGCCAGTACCTCCGCGGTGTGTCTGTTGTCGCCCAAACACATCATCTTCAACACAGCCTGCTGACGCCTACCACTAGCTGTTCGATAGTGGGACAACTCGTGTGCAACACTGGCAGCTGCGGATGGAGTGCTCGTGCGACTGCGCTCTGTGGACAAGCTTTCGCTTCTGGAGGAGGAGGAGGGTCGAACGCCTACAGCCAACTGTTTCCTATACCGTGGTATGTGTGTGAGTTTTGAAAGGGCTATGGCTGCCACAAAATTGCACCCATTATCACTGACTACCTTGCCTGGCTCAAGATGTAGACTGCCCAGCCATGACTCAGTTTGTCGATGCAAGTAGTCGGCCAGTGCCTCCGCGGTGTGTCTGCTGTCGCCAAAGACATCATTTTTAAAACAGCCTGCTGCCGCTTACCACTAGCTGTTCGATAGTGGGACACCTCGTGTGCAACACTGAGAGATGTGGATGGAGTGCTCGTGCAACTGCGCTCTGTCAACGAGCTTTCGCTTCTGGAGGAGGAGGAGGGTCGAATGCCTACAGCCAACTGTTTCCTATACCGTGGGCTAGGTAGCACTGTTCCACCGCTGCTGTCCCCTGTGGAGCCTGCATCCACCACATTAACCCAGTGCGCAGTGATGGACACGTAACGGCCCTGGCCATGCCTACTGGCCCATGCATCTGCTGTGAGGTGCACCTTTCCACTCACTGATTGTTTTAGTGCATGAACAGTGCGGCCTTTCACATGCCGGTGGAGGGCAGTGATGGCTTTTCGAGAAAAGAAGTGCCGAATGAGTAGGTCATAGCGTGGGACAGCGTAGGCCATTAGTGCTCTTAAAAAGCTTCGCTTTTTACCAAACGGAAGGGAATCATCTCTAATGAGATCAGTTTGGCAATGTAGGCGTTCAAAGCCAGTGTACGCGGATGAGAGGATGAGTACTTTCTTGTCCTACTCAGAGTGTCTGGTAGGGTGAGCTGGACTTGAGAGCTGCATATGGGGGAACTAGCATTGGACATGATGGACTGAGAAGGGGTTGGTGATGGTGAGGGTGTTGATGGCCTAGATTCAGTGTTTCCTCGCAAAAATATTGTGATTGCCTGACTGCTTTGGCCTAGCGACACCTCAACATTTCTTGACGGTGGTGTGCTTAGCATTGGCCTTATAGTGGGGGAAGCGATGGAGCGTTGCCGGCTAACTTCAGTCGGAGCAGGTGCACATTTGCTACCTGAGGTTTTGTAGTCCATTCACGCTTGCAATTGCATGTTGGTTAAATGTCTAAGCATGCAACTGGCATTCAAATTGCGTAGATTTTTCCCTCTGCTAAAGGTCCTTCGGCACTTCTTACACATAACCTTTGCATCATCAGTAGGATTTTTTTCAAAAAAGTGCCTCACTGCACTCTTCCTACTATGGTACAAATTTTCAGGGCTTGCACGCTGTGCTAATTTGACCGTCTGGCCAAGCTGTCCTGCAACTCTTTTAGTTTTCTTGCCAAGTTTTTTGACAGCTACGGGCCTGCCGGATAACCGCTGTTGCGATGACGATGCCTTCTGAGGATCCTTCTCCTGTTCTGACCTATTGTCACCAGCACCCTCTTCCCTGAATGGATGCCAATCCGGGTCAACAACTGGGTCATCCATGACCTCGTCTTCAATGTCATCTGCACCTTCCTCTGTGTCACCGTGTAAGGTGGTATAGTATGTGGGAAGGGGCACCTGAGTTTCATCAGGGTCTGATTCGGGCTCAGTAGACTGCGAGGGCAATGTAGTGCTGTGGGTGAATGTACCAGCAGATTCATCTAGCAGTGGCTCTGCATCAGTGCACTCCATGTCAGATTCTTCTTTGACTGGGGAATTCAGGATTTGACTTGATAACCCAGGAATGGTATGTGAAAAGAGCTCCATGGAGTAATCTGAAGTGTGTGCTGCAGCATCCTTCACTTCTGGTGTGGGTGAAGGACACAAGGAAAGGTGTTATGAATGGGTCACCGAGGAGGAAAAAACCTAAACATGCTAAGCCCAGAAAAACCAGAGAGGTTGGTAACTATGCAGATTGCAGATCCCTGAGCTTACCACAACAACTAGCAGCAGCCGTGGAGCATGCCTATGATGAACCTAGACGCCTCCTCACGGCCGGAGGACTAAATAAGCCTAAAGCAAGAAAAATGAAAACTAACTGCCCCAGAGCAGACCCCAAAGGAATAGACAGCCCCCACTCATGTATTGACGGTGAAACAAGATGAAAACACAAACACAGGTAGGAAAATAGGCTGAGCAAACGATGGGGCCCAAACTAACTAGAGAGGATAGGAAAGAAAGAAACTGTCTGCAATCTGCCCAAAACCCTACAAAATAATGTCCAACACTTCTGATAGCAAAATTAACCCTGAAGTCACTAGACTTCTCCCACTATATCAGCACTCTGAAATATTCTGAGACAGAGCAAAAAGAGGCCAATCTAATAAGGGACAAAAAGCAAATTGGCAAATACAGATAAATAAGAGTGGAAATTCAGCACAGCCCAAGCTGGGGCTGGCTGACCACACAAAAAATTGAATAGAACAACAAAATCAAGTGTGAACATTAGCAAAGAACTTAGCTTGAGCTGACTGGAACAGAGCTGAGAACCAAGACCTGACAAACAGAAGGAATCACCAGCAACTGAATAGGGCGTCGGCTGTCTTAAATCCAATCTGAGCCTCCTGAAGTCCAATCGTCATCCTCATTCTCAGGTGGCAGATCTCCACCGATCAAATCAGCCTTACTACCTCCTGTGACCACCAGAGGGAGTCTGGAAGGAGAACTCACAACTGGTGAACCAGAGAATGAACTCACAACAGTACCCCTCCTTGAGGAGGGGTCACCGAACCCTCATCCACACCACCAGGCCGATCAGGATGGGCCCGGTGAAAAGCACGAACCAATCTATTGGCATGAATATCGGAGGCAGAGACCCAAGAATTATCCTCCTGACCATAACCCTTCCATTTGACCAAATACTGGAGTCTCTGTCTAACCAAACGAGAATCCAATATTTTCTCTACCTCATATTCCACATTGCCATCAACCAACACAGGGACAGGAGGTGCTGCCATAGGAACCACTGGCTCAACAAACCTCTTCAACAGAGAATTGTGAAATACGTTATGGATCTTGAACGTAACTGGAAGAGCCAATCGAAGTGAAACAGGATTAAGAATTTCCAAAATCTTATAAGGACCAATAAATCTTGGCTTAAATTTAGGAGATGCAACCTTCATAGGAATATTCTTAGATGACAACCAAACCATGTCACCCACTTTAAACCGGGGACCAATGGTCCTATGCCAGTTGGAAAATCGCTGGGCCTTTTCCTGAGAGAGTGACAACTTATCCACCACTTGGTCCCATTTCTGCTGCATTCTCTTAACCACAGTGTCCACACCTGGGCAGGACGAAGATTCCACTTGCCCTGAAGAGAATCGAGGATGAAACCCAAAATTACAAAAAAAGGGTGACATCAAAGTGGCAGAACTAGCTCTATTGTTCAGTGCGAATTCGGCCAAAGGCAAAAATGAGACCCAATCATCCTGATCAGCAGATACAAAACATCTCAAATAAGACTCCAAGGTCTGGTTTGTTCTCTCAGTCTGTCCATTGGTCTGGGGATGAAATGCGGAGGAGAAGGATAACTGAATTTCCAGATTGGAACAAAAGGCTTTCCAGAATCTGGAAACAAACTGGACTCCTCTGTCGGACACAATGTTCTCAGGAATCCCATGTAACCGAACCACCTGTTGTAAAAACAAGGGCACCAACTCAGCGGAAGATGGCAACGTAGGGAGTGGTACAAGATGGACCATCTTCGAAAATCTATCACAAATCACCCAGATAAGGCTAATTTCACATTTGCTTTTTTTTGCAGCGCGTTTTTCCCGCAAAAAAACGCATTGAAAAAACGCATACAAACGCATACAAATGCTGCGTTTTTTTTCAAGCATTTTTATGAGCATGCATGAAAAAAACGCAGCGTTTTTATGTTTGTATGCGTTTTTAGTGCGTTTTTACCGCGTTTGCGTTTTTTCCAACATTAGGTGGCCCCTCACACTAACCCAAACCATGACTTTACTAACCCTAACCCTAACCCTGACCCTAACCCTAACCCTAACCCTAACCCTGACCCTAACCCTAACCCTGACCCTAACCCTAACCCTAACCCTGACCCTAACCCTAATCCTGACCCTAACCCTAACCCTGACCCTAACCCTAACCCTGACCCTAACCCTAACCCTAACCCTCAACCTAACCCTAACCCTTAACCAAACCATACTAACGCTAACCCTAACCCTGACCCTAACCCTAACCCTTAACCAAACCATACTAACCCTAACCCTAACCCTGACTCTAAACCCTAGCTAACCCTAACCCTAGCCCTAAACCCCCTTAACTAACCCTAACTCTAACCCAAACCCCTAAATTCCATTGTCCAACTAATGGTAAAAAAAAAAACGCATGCGCAAAAAAACGCATACATAAGCATGCCAATGCGCACATATGCGCACCCATAGACTTATAATGGGTGTCTTGCTGTAAAAAAACGCATTGCGCGTGCATGCGTTTTTTTGAGGCAAGTCGGACGCCCAAAAAATGCAACAGGATGCATTTTGTGCGCCCGAGCGCATACCGCAAAAAAACGCATGCGCGGAAAAACGCACACAAACGCATTTGTATGCGCACATAAGCGCATCCCATGCAAAATATAGGGAAAAAAAACGCATGCGTTTTTTAGCGCTAAAATCCCGCGAAAAAAAACGCAAGTGTGAAACCAGCCTTAGTCATTCTCTGAGAGACAGGAAGATCAGAAATAAAATCCATTGAGATATGGGTCCATGGCCTCTTGGGCACCGGCAAGGGCATCAGCAACCCACTAGAATGAGAACAGGGTTTAGACCGAGAACAAGTCCCACAGGACTGTACAAAACTCCTGACGTCACGAGATAAGGCAGGCCACCAAAAGGACCGACTCACCAAATCTCTGGTACCAAAAATACCTGGATGACCAGCCAATCCGGAGCAATGAATTTCAGACATCACTCTCTTTCTCCACTGGTCAGGAACATACAATTTTCCCATAGGGCAATGCTCAGGTTTATCCTCCTGAAATTCCTCCAGGGCGCGTCTCAAATCGGGCAAAATGGCAGAAAGAACTACCCCCTCACCTAGGATGGTAGTAGGCTTGGTCACACTAAGAGAATCGGCAAAGAAACTCCTAGAAAGGCGTCTGCCTTAACATTCTTCGTGCCTGGAAGAAAAGAGACCACAAAATTAAAACGTGTGAAAAACAAGGCCCATCTAGCCTGTCTAGGATTCAAGTGTTTAGCCGACTCCAGATAAATCAAATTCTTGTGATCGGTGAGGACCACAACTTGATGTCTAGCTCCCTCCAACCAATGTCTCCACTCCTCAAATGCCCACTTCATGGCCAACAATTCCCGATTCCCCACGTCATAGTTGCGTTCAGATGGGGAGAACTTTCGAGAAAAGAAGGCACAGGATTCATCTTAGAAGTCACAGGGTCTTTTTGGGACAAAACAGCTCCTGCTCCAATCTCAGAAGCATCTACCTCCACCTGAAATGGAAGTGAGACATCAGGTTGCCGCAAAACTGGAGCTGAAGTAAATCTCTGCTTAAGCTCCTGAAATGCTGAGATAGCGTCAGGAGACCAATTCAGCACATCAGCACCCTTCTTGGTCAGATCAGTCAGTGGTTTGACAATACCAAAAAAATTACCTATAAATTTACGATAGAAATTAGCAAAACCCAAAAACTTCTGGAGGGCCTTCAAAGAAGTAGGCTGAACCCAATCATAAATGGCCTGTACCTTGGCCAGGTTCATTTCAATAGTCGATGGAGATAAGATAAATCCCAAAAATGAAATCCTCTGTACACCAAAGAGGCATTTTGATTCCTTAACAAACAGGGAATTCTCCCTCAAAATCCGGAACACAGTCCGGACGTGTTCCACATGAGAATCCCAATCACTAGAAAAGATCAAAATATCATCCAGATAGATGATCGAAAACTTATCCACAAAGTCACGCAAAATATCATTCATAAAGGACTGGAAGACAGAAGGGGCATTAGTGAGCCCAAAAGGCATCGCCAGGTACTCAAAATGTCCCTCCGGAGTATTAAACGCCGTCTTCCATTCATCCCGTGCTTGATGCGAATAAGATTATACGCCCCCCTGAGGTCAAGCTTAGTAAACCAGCAGGCACTCTTAACTCTGGAGAATAAATCAGACATCAGAGGTAACGGGTACTGATATTTAACCGTCATCTTGTTAAGGGAACGATAATCAATACACGGTCTTAATGAACCATCTTTCTTGGCCACAAAAAAAACCCAGCACCTAAAGGTGACGAGGATGGTCTAATATGACCCTTCTCCAAGGACTCCATAATATAGGATCGCATAGCATCATGTTCGGGTACTGATAAGTTGAAAAGCCGACCCTTTGGAAATTTACACCCAGGCATCAACTCAATTGCACAGTCAAAACTCAAAACACAGTCAAAGCGAATCCTGCTTTGAGCAGGGGGTTGGACCAGATGGCCCAGGAGGTCCCTTCCAACTCTACGATTCTATGATTCTATGATTCTATGATTCTATGAAGAGGCAAAGACGCAGACTTGCTCTCACTAAATACATCAGAAAAATCGGCTAGATAATCAGGAATATCATAAGACTGAGGAGAGGTGGAGAAAACAGGAGCGTCCCTAAGAACACACTGACAACCCCAACTCACCGCAGACCCAGATTTCCAATCCAAAACTGTATTATGAGTTTGCAACCAAGGAAAACCCAGAACAATAGTATCATGCAAATTATGCAGCACCAAAAATTTACAATTTTCTTGGTGGTCTGGGGAAATTCGCATTGTCACCTGGGTCCAAAACTGAGGTTTATTCTCTGCCAAAGGAGTAGCATCAATACCCCTCAGAGGAATAGGCGTCCGCAGAGGCATCATGGAAAAACCACAACGTTTAGCAAAGTCCAAATCCATCAGATTCAACGCTGCTTCTGAATCCACAAAAGCCTTCGTGGAAAACGTGGATAAGGAGCAGATCAGAGTAATTGCCAAAAGAAACTTAGGTTGTAAACTGCCCACAGCAAATGTGTGTGCAAAACGTTTCTCTCATTTTGGGCAGACAGAAATAATATGAGAGGCGTCTCCACAGAAAAAACACAGCTTATTACGCCTTCTAAACTCCTGACGTTGCGTCCTAGACAAAACCCCATCACATTGCATAGTTTCAGATGTTTGTTCCAAAGGAGGCAGCGCCTCCCGTGTAGTTTTACGTTCACGCAAACGCCGATCAACTTGAATGGCCAATGACATAGAATCATCCAGACCAGAGGGAAAAGGAAATCCCACCATAACATCTTTTACGGTCTCTGATAAACCCTTCCGAAGGAGAGCTGCCAATGCACTATCATTCCATGTAGTAAGGACCGCCCACTTTCGGAATTTTTGACAGTATAACTCTGCAGAATCCTGACCCTGGTTTAATGCCAACAGGGTTCTCTCAGCTTGATCAACAGCATTAGGTTCATCATACAACAGCCCCAAGGCTTGAATAAATGCATCCACATTAGTCAGAATAGGATTTTCAGGTGTCAGGGAAAAAGCCCAATCCTGGGGATCGCCGCGCAGCAAGGAGATGACAATTTTAACCTGCTGCACAGAGCTCCCCGATGAGTTAGGCTTCAAGGCCTGAAATAATTTACAATTATTCTTAAAATTCAGAAATTTAGACCGATCTCCAGAAAACACATCAGGAGTAGGGATTTTAGGTTCAGCAGCATGTGACTGAATGAGGTAGGTGGAAAATCCCTGCACTTCAGCAGCCAGCTGCTCCACACGATCAGACAATTTCTTAATCTCCATTAGGAAAAAAAAAAATCCTCCTGCGGCCCCAGAGAAAAAAGAGGAAAAAATATAAAAAAAAATAAATTCTGACACTTTTTTTAACAACTTTTTCCTGGTTTTGAGTACCCTAGAATCTGCGGTATGGCTGGTGATTCTGTTATGAATGGGTCACCGAGAAGGAAAAAACCTAAACATGCTAAGCCCAGAAAAACCAGAGAGGTTGGTAACTATGCAGATTGCAGATCCCTGATCTTACCACAACAACCAGCAGCAGCCGTGGAGCGTGCCTACAATGAACCTAGACGCCTCATCACGGCCGGAGGACTAAATAAGCCTAAAGCGAGAAAAGGGAAAACTAGCTGCCCCAGAGCAGACCCCAAAGGAATAGACAGCCCCCACACATGTATTGACGGTGAAACAAGATGAAAACACAAACACAGGTAGGAAAATAGGCTGACCAAACGATGGGGCCCAAACTAACTAGAGAGGAAAGAAACTGTCTGCAATCTGCCCAAAACCCTACAAAATAATGTCCAACACTTCTGATAGCAAAATTAACCATGAAGTCACTAGACTTCTCCCACTATATCAGCACTCTGAAATATTCTGAGACAGAGCAAAAAGAGGCCAATCTAATAAGGGACAAAAAGCAAATTGGCAAATACAGATAAATAAGAGTGGAAATTCAGCACAGCCCAAGCCGGGGCTGGCTGACCACACAAAAAACTGAACAGAACAACAAAATCAAGTGTGAACATTAGCAAAGAACTTAGCTTGAGCTGACTGGAACAGAGCTGAGAACCAAGACCTGACAAGCAGAAGGAATCACCAGCAACTGAATAGGGCATCGGCTGTCTTAAATCCAATCTGAGCCTCCTGAAGTCCAATCGTCATCCTCATTCTCAGGTGGCAGACCTCCACCGATCAAATCAGCCTTACTACCTCCTGTGACCTCCAGAGGGAGTCTGGAAGGAGAACTCACAACTGGTGAACCAGAGAATGAACTCACAACAGAAAGGTGTTGTTCCTGACCAGAGGCCTGCACTGACGACTCTGTGCTTGCAGTTTTTGTCACTCCAGAAGAGGAGGCAATAGAGCTGGAGGCTGTTTCGGCAATGTAAGCCAAAACCTGTTCCTGATGCTCCGGCTTTAAAAGCGATTTACCTACTCCCAGAAACAAGAACCTTAAAGGCTTTTTTGTGCCAGACGATGACGCAGGCTCAACACCTCCTGCCTTAGCTGCTATTGTGCTTTTGCCAGAACCAGCCGATGTTCTCTCCAATGAATTGTTTGTACCAAGGACTGTGACACGAACAAGGGGGCATTCTCTTCGTTTGGAGGAAAGACAATTTCTGCACCAGCATAGAAGAGGGTTCTTCATGGTAAGAGCAGTGAGGCTCTGGAATTCTCTTCCTGAGGAAGTGGTGATGGCCAACTCACTGAATGAATTTAAGAAAGGATGGATGCTTTTCTTGTTAGTAACAGTATAGAAGGTTATGAATAGCAGAATATTATAGGTAGATGGTTGACCCAGCTTAGGGGAAGGAATTTTTTTCCCTATGGAGAAAATTGGCTTCTACTCTGTGGGTTTTTTGCCTTCCCCAGGATCAACAATGCAGAACAGCTGCACTAAAAATAGGCTGAACTAGATGGACATAAGGTCTTCCTTCAACCTTCAAAACTATGTTACTATGTTACCACCACCACCACCATCAGTACCAGCTGCACCCCCCACCCACATCCGTGGCCTTTTCCACCAGACTTCCTCATGTTGAGAAAATGTACCAAAAATACCAGCAGAGAAATGGTACTGTATGAGTAGCGTACAGCTGTGTAAGGTGTATGTAAGAAGTGAAATCTCTGTATATATTTTGTGAGTCACAGACGCTCACCCAGTATGTATTTCACCGTAATCCAACAAGCAGATATACGGTACTGTATCAGAGGTGTACAGCTGTATACGTTGTTGGTGAAACTGTCAATCTCTGTATATGTATTTACGGAATGTCACACACACACGCTGACTGTGTAGATGTGACCATAATAAGAACACCAGATATCCGATACTGTTTGATAATCGGACAGCAGCTCAATACGGTGTATGGAGAAATCGAAATGTCCGTATATGTATTTACAGAGTCTCACAGACACACGCTGACTCTGTGTAGATGTGACCTTAATAAGAACACCAGAAATCCGATACTGTTTGAGAATCGGACTGCTCAATAAGGTGTATGGAGAAATGGAAATGTCCGTATATGTATTTATGGAGTGTCACACACACACACGCTGACTCTGTGTAGATGTGACCGTAATAAGAACACCAGATATCCGATACTGTTTGATAATCGGACAGCAGCTCAATACTGTGTATAGAGAAATGGAAATGTCCGCATATGTATTTACAGAGTCTCACAGACACACGCTGACTCTGTGTAGATGTGACTGTAATAAGAACACCAGATATCCGATACTGTTTGAGACTCGGACACCTCTATACGGTGTATGTATGGAAAAATGTTAATCTCTGTGTATTTTTTTACGGAGTCACACAAACATAGCATGTATTTTTCCATGATACCAGCCGGTACACGGTAGTGTGTGAGGCGCGTACACCTCTATACGGTGTGTGCAAAAATTTACGCTCAGTATCTACTGTGCAGAAAAAAAGGAATAAAAGGATTTTTGCTTTTAAAAAAGCACTCTGCACAGCAGTGTGCAAACAGCAATGCAGCTATCAGGGAGCCTTATAAGGCAGCCTAATAACCAACAGAGCTGCTGCACACAAATATATCCTCCACTGTCACTGCACACTATACTGTTGTGTTGTAGAGTGACATTCGCTATCAGCAGAAGTAATTGTTTTTTTTTTTGGCCTGCCTAAACACTCTCCCTATTGAGAACGAGCAGCAGCAACCTCTCCCTATGCTAAGATCGGCAGAAGAAAGATGGTGGTCGGCTGTCACAGCCTTTTATAGGCACAGTGATGCCACACAAAGCCAGCCAATCGCTTGAATGCCCTTCTCTAACATGGTGGGGGCCTCTGCCTATGTAATCGCGTTGCCCACAGTGTGCATCCTTGATGATTGGCTGAGAAAAGGTGCTGGAAGCATTGTGGGTAACGCGACTTTGGAGCTCAAGTCGGCGACCTCATGGCCGACTTCACGCTATGGTCGGGTTTCGATCGGCGAAACCCGACTTTAGCCAAAGTCGGCGGATTCTGAATTTGGCTGACCCGTTTCACTCAACTCTATTTATCACAATTAACACTAAAGGCTCTATCTCAGACACGATGGAGTGCTCGGCTTGAATCAGTGAAAGCCACTTTGTTTCAGCTTCCTCAGCTTGTTGAAGCTTTAGAAGTCTTTGTACATGGCACTAAATATTCCAGTGACACATACAGTGAAGCAAAGATTCTATTGGATTCACTTTGTTTGTACCCTTTTGTAGTCTCATTATGTGTTTGGTATGACATCTTGCTGCAGGCCAACCAAATCAGCCTGGCTCTACAGGCGAAAACTATGAACCTCTCCAGCACAATTCCACTGGTTGAGGCCATCACTGCTGCCTTCACAGAGTATTTGACATTGAGGTTCAAACAAGCAGAAAGTAAAGCTGCCGATATATGTAAGAAGCTTGACATACCCACCAAGTACCCAGCAAACAGAATTTGGAAAAAAACTCGGCAATGCAATGATAAAGATTGCCAAGAGCCAGCATGCCAGCAAGCAAGTGGAACGTTCTATTTAAATCCAAGAGAAGAATTTGAAGAAACATTCTTCAAGCCTTTACTTAAAACTGTGCTTGATGAAATCGAAACAAGATTCGTTTTCTTAAAAAAATTCATTGCCAAGTTTGGATTTCTCAAGGACATAAAAAAGGAGCCACTGATTTGCCGACATTACAACAGCAATGTTTAAACTTTGATGATCCAGCAGTTGATGGAGAGATTCTGCTGGAGGAATTGAAGACACTGGCTAGGATGCTGCCTGATAATCTAACTCCACAGGAAACACTACAATATCTGTTTTCTAACTCGCTGAACCTGGCATTCCCAAATCTGGTATTGGCATTGAAGCTCCTGCTAACAGTGCCCGTTTCAGTTGCGTCAGCTGAAAGAAGCTACAGTAAACTGAAGCTTATTAAAAATGTCCTCAGGTCCCAGATGTCTCAAGAAAGGTTAAATGCATTGGCAATTCTTTCAATTGCGTCACAAGAAGCAGAATGTGTAGATTTTAATCAAGTTATACCAGGGGAGGACACAGACTATAGTGGGCCCCTGTGCAAGAAATTTTTTTGGCCCCCCCACCCTTCATACGGAAACAAAGTTATTTGTTATTTGTTGTTATCTAATATTGAGGTTATGCAGGGCTGGATATAATATCTGTAGGGTGCTGCTGGGCTGTATTTATTTGCCAGTTGCAGCCTCCAAATTATATATACAGCCAGCACAGCCTCCAAAATAACATATATAGCCCACTAGCCTAGCATTGCCTCTAGTTGTTAATATATACAGCCCAGCATAGCCTCCAAATAAAATATGGTATACAGTACAGCCCAGTAAAGCCTTCAGTTAATATATAAAGCCCAGCACAGCATCCAAATAACATATACAGCTCAGCACAGACTCCAGGTAATATATACAGCCCAGCACAGCCTCCAGTTAATATATACAGCCCAGCACAGCCTCCAGTTAATATTTACAGCCCAGCACAGCCTCCAGGTAATATACACAGCTCAGAATAGCTTCTAAACAACATATATAGCCCAAGACAGCCTCCAGGTAATATATATAGGCACCCCCGTTTCCCTTTGTTTCATAATGCTCTCCCCCATATGCGGTCTACTTTTGGCATAGTGCTTCTCGCCCTATGTGGCCCCCAGTTTATGCTGCTTCTTCCCATGTGCCCCCCCAGTTTATGCTGCTTCTCCCCCTATGTGGGCTGCCCGATTCATGTTTCTTCTCCCCCCATGAGCCGCCCCATTCATGAGCAGCCAAGGCCATGCTTCTCCCCAGGCCAGGGGCCCCCCCATTCATGAGCAGCCAGGCCATGCTTCTCCCCAGGCCAGGGCCCCCCCCATTCATGAGCAGCCAGGCCATGCTTCTCCCCAGGCCTGGGGCCCCCCATTCATGAGCAGCCAGGCCATGCTACAAGTTCCCCCCAGGCCAGAGGCCCCCACATTCATGAGCAGCCAGGCCATGCTTCCCTTCTCCCCAGGCCAGGGGCCCCCCATTCATGAGCAGCCAGGCCATGCTTCAGTTCTCCCCCAGGACAGAGCCCCCCAAAAATCATGCCTGCCATGCTTCAGTTCTCCCCCAGGAGCCCCCCAAAATCATGCTCAGTCCCAGTCCCTCAGTCCTGCTCAGCTCTGGTACTCTTACCTGGAGCAGGCAGGGCAGGCCAGACCAAGAGGATCCATCCACTGTCCGCACATTCCTGAGCTGCAGCATTTAGTTATGGGGCACAACACACAGTGACTTCTCAGACACACACTGGCGCTGTGGCTGCAACCACCGTCCGGCCGGCACCACACGCACAGTGAGTGACAGTCAGTCTGTCTCCTCCTCTCCTTCCCCACAGTGGCAGCGCAGCACAGCACTGACGCTGATCTCACCTCAGGGCTGGCTCCTCTGCACTGACACTCGCACTCTCAGGACCCGCTCCCACATGCCTCCCACAGCGCTGCTCTCCTCCTTGCGCCTCGGATCCGTGGCGCTCCACATGGTAAATTTGAATAGGTAAATAATTGGCATACCTCCCAACTTTTGAAGAAGAGAAAGAGGGACAAAGGCTGCGGCCGCCGCAAGTTTTAGGCCACGCCCCGACCACACCCATTTCACAACTAGTCACATCCATGTCCACACCCAGCCGCACCCATTTGGCACTTCTGATCACACTGACTGCTACTAGGGGCATAGTGGCTGGCATTATGGGCACAGTGGCTGGTACTGTGGGTACACTGACTGGTACTAAGGAAAAGAAAAAAAGAAAACAGAGAGAGAGAAAAAAGAAAATAGAGAGAGAAAGAAAGAAAGAGAAAAAAAGGAGAGCGAGAGACAAAGAAAAAACAGAGAGAAAGAACAGAGAGAAGAACAGAGAGAGAAAGAAGAAAGAACAGAGAGAAAGAAAGAGGGGAAAGAAAGAACAGAGCGGAAGAAAGAACAGAGAGAGAGAGAAAGAAAGAGGGGAAAGATAGAACAGAGAGCGAAAGAAAGAACAGAGAGAGAAAGAAAGGGGAAAGAAAGAACAGAGAAAAATAAAGAGGGAAAAAGGAAGAACAGAGAAAAAGAAAGAGAAAGAAAGAAAGAAAGAACACAGAGAGAAAGAAAGTGGGGACAGAAAAAAAGATCAGAGAGAGAGAAAGAAAGAAAGAACAGAGAGAGACAGAAAGAGGGGAAAGAAAAAAAAGAGAACAGAGAGAAAGAGGGGAAAGAAATAACAGATAGAGAAAGAAAGAGGGGATAGAAAAAAGAACAGAGGGAGAGCGAATGAAAGAAAGAGGGGAAAGAAAGTTTTATGGGTAGCAAGAGTGGACCTTCTGGGTCACGGTACCGGGATCCCTTGGGGCGAGCTGGCCAGGTGGTGCCGACCCCTATACAGGGACTGCTGTTGTGAGTTCATTTTTCCCTTCACCATTGAGGTCTGATGAACTCCCTCCTCTGGTGAAGGAAGGTAGTGAGGCTGATTACCAAACACATGGGCAGCTAGATGATGACTGGGTGGCTGGAATTGAGGACTGGATATAAGGCTGCCAACACCCTTATATCCAGGGGAAAAATGAACTCACAACAGTAAAGTTCTCCTCATCCGAACGTAACTATGATGTGGGGAATCGGGAACTGTTGGCCATGAAATGGGCATTTGAGGAGTGGAGACATTGGTTGGAGGGAGCCAAACACCAAGTCGTGGTCCTTACTGACCACAAGAATTTGATTTACCTGGAGTCGGCCAAGTGCTTGAATCCTAGACAGGCTAGGTGGGCCTTGTTTTTCACACGTTTTGATTTTGTGGTCTCTTTTCTTCCGGGCACTAAGAATGTCAAGGCAGATGCCCTCTCTAGGAGTTTCCTTGCTGATTCTCCTGTTGTGACCTGCTATCATCTTAGGCGAGGGGGTAGTTCTTTCTGCCATCTCGCCCGATTTGAGACGTGCTCTGGAAGAGTTTCAGGAGGACAAACCTGAGCGTTGTCCCAGTGGAAAGTTGTATGTTCCTGACCAGTGGAGGAAGAGAGTGATGTCTGAAGTTCATTGCTCTGCATTGGCTGGTCATCCAGGTATTTTTGGTACTAGAGATCTGGTGAGTCGGTCTTTTTGGTGGCCCTCCTTGTCTCATGATGTCAGGAATTTTGTGCAGTCCTGTGGGACTTGCTCCCGGTCTAAACCTTGTTCTCGCTCTAGTGGCTTGTTGATGCCTTTGCCGGTGCCCAGGAGGCCATGGACCCATATTTCAATGGATTTTATCTCTGATATGCCTGTCTCTCAGAGAATGACTGTTATTTGGGTGATTTGTGATAGATTCTCTAAGATGGTCCATCTTGTACCACTCCCTAAGTTGCCATCTTCCTCTGAGTTGGTGCCCTTGTTTTTGCAACAGGTGGTTCGCTTGCACGGGATTCCTGAGAACATTGTATCTGACAGAGGAGTTCAGTTTGTGTCTAGATTTTGGAGGACTTTCTGTTCCAAGCTGGGAATTCAGTTGTCCTTCTCCTCTGCGTTTCACCCTCAGACCAATGGGCAGACGGAGAGAACAAACCAGACTTTGGAGTCGTATTTGAGATGTTTTATTTCTGCCGATCAGGATGATTGGGTTTCATTTTTGCCCTTGGCCGAATTTGCTTTAAATAATAGAGCTAGTTCTGCCACTTTGATGTCACCTTTTTTTTGTAACTTTGGTTTTCACCCTCAATTTTCTTCAGGGCAGGTGGAGCCTTCTGCCTGCCCAGGTGTTGACACTGTGGTGGAGAGAATGCACCAGATCTGGGACCAAGTAGTGGATAAGTTGTCTCTCTCCCAGGAAAAGGCCCAGCGGTTTTCCAACCGGCGTAGGACCGTTGGTCCCCAGTTTAAGGTGAGTGATATGGTTTGGTTGTCATCAAAAAATATCGCTATGAAGGTGGCTTCTCCTAAGTTTAAGCCTAGATTTATTGGACCTTACAAGATTTTGGAGATTATTAATCCGGTCTCTTTTCGGTTGGCTCTTCCTGTCACATTTAAAATTCATAATGTGTTTCATAAGTCCTTGTTGAAGAGGTTTGTTGAACCAGTAGTTCCTGTGGTGGCACCTCCTGACCCTATATTGGTTGAAGGTAACATGGAATATGAGGTAGAGAAGATACTGGATTCCCGTCTGGCTAGACAGAGACTCCAGTATTTGGTTAAGTGGAAGGGTTATGGTCAGGAGGATAATTCCTGGGTCTCTGCCTCTGATATTCATGCCGAAAGATTGGTGCGTGCCTTTCATCGGGCTCACCCGTATCGCCCTGGTGGCATGGATGAGGGTTCGGTGACCCCTCCTCCACCCCTTTTGTCTCTGATCTGTTGATATTTTGCTCTGTCTCCAGAATATACCTGAGTGCTGATATAGTCTTTTGAAGCCTAGCGACTTCAGGGCCTGTTTTTCCTATCAGTCGGTTGGCTCATTTTGATAGGGTTTTTGCGGATGGCAGACAGCAGCTTTCCTATCCTGTCCTATGTAGTTAGCTTGGGCCCCATCATTTGCTCAAACTATCTTTCTATCTGTGTTAGTGTTTTCATCTTGCTTCACCGTCATTATATGTTGAGGGCTGCCTTTTGTTTTGGGGTCTGCTCTGGGGAAGTTTAGTTTTCCCTTTTCTGTCTTTAGGCTATATAGTTCTCCGGCTGTGATCGAGGGGTCTAGGGCACCGTAGGAACCCCCCACGGCTACTGCTAGTTGTTGTGGATAGGTTCAGGGGTCTGCAATCCGATAGCTGCCAACCTCTCTGGTTTTTATGGACTTAGCTGGTATTTTGTTTTTTCCTCCTTCGGTGACTGCTAACAGACTGCTAGGAGCAGGCCCGAAGGGGTCGAATACCGTGACAGCTGTAACCAAGAGGGGCGGCTCAGGAACGGGAGAGACAGACAAGGCAGAAGGTCAGGAGAGACTGGAGTCAGGAGTGACCGGAGTCAGGAGTGACCGGAGTCTGGAGCAACAGGAGTCAGGAATGACCGGAGTCAGGAGTGACAGGAGTCAGGAGTGACCGGAGTCAGGAGTGACCGGAGTCAGGAGTGACTGGAGTCAGGAGCGACTGGAAACAGGAGTAACCAGACAGAGCCAGAGTACTGTATTAAAGGCACACGATAATCAGGCGCCTCCATGAGGGAGGAGCCACCTGATATACCCTATGCAGGAGCTTGATTGGTGCTAGCTCCACAGGGGTGGTGCAGAAGGGGTTAAGAGGAGAGAAGGGCGTGCGCCCGCGGCCTAAGGCGCATACTTGAAGCAGGATCAGGAGCAGGACAGGAAGAGTGCCCCATGTGCTGAATCCCCCGGGGCTGCAGGACGGGAGGCTGATGGTGTATCGTGGCGGCCAGAGCGGTAAGCGGAGATCCTAGGGGGGACAACGGAAGCAGCAGCAGGACCCGGTGAGATAGGTTACGCTGGCCCCGACCTGACAGGCGGTGGTAATGGCGGCGCTGGCGTGCCAGTTCCCCTCTTTATGTCCCCTCCTTTTGAGGTTGGCCAAGAATCGGTCCATGATGCGAGGCGCATCAACATTCTCGCGGTTCCCAAGACCTCTCCTCAGGCCCGAACCCTCTCCAATCGATGAGGAATATGGTCTTTCCCCTAACCTTTTTCATGGTCAAAATATCCCTCACTTCGAAGATGTCATCGGCCCCTACTGGCTGGGGAACAACAGAAGGCACAGGACAGAACTGTTTGAGGATGACCGGTTTCAGGAGCGAGACATGGAAGGCGTTATGGACCCGGAGTGAAGCAGGCAGCCTCAATCTATATGCCGTATTATTTATACGTCTCAGAATCTCGAAGGGGACGATGTACCGGGGGCCCAGCTTATAAGAAGGGATTTTCAAGTGGATGTGCTTGGTTGACAGACAGACTTTGTCACCTGGATGGTATGGCGGGAGATCCCTCCGTCTTTTGTCGGCATGTTTCTTCATCCGGGCCACAGCTTGTACAAGAGCCTCTTTGGTCTTCCTCCATACCTGGAAAAACTCTTGGGAGAGGGCATCGGCGGCGGGTACGCCAGAGGATGAAGATACTGGAAGAGGCACACCTGGATTCTGACCGGAGACCACAAAAAACAGAGACTTGGTGGTGGATTCATTGGAGTGATTGTTATGGGCGAACTCTGCCCATGGAAGAAGGTCGACCCAATTGTCGTGGTGGGCGTTAGAGAAGTTCCGCAGGTAGGAGGTCTAGACTTGATTGACCCGTTCGACTTGCCCGTTGGTCTGTGGATGATAAGCGGAAGAGAAATCCAGGGATATGCCCAAGAGTTTACAGAGTGCTCTCCAGAAGCGGGAGGTAAACTGTACCCCGCGGTCAGACACGATTCGCTGAGGAAGCCCGTGTAATCTGAAAATCTGTTGAATGAACACTTTAGCCAATTCGGAGGCCGTGGGCAAGCCGGGTAACGGGACAAAATGGGCCATTTTGGAAAACCGATCGACTACCACCAGCACCGTTGTGCATCCAGAAGAGCGGGGTAAGTCGGTAACAAAATCCATGGCGATGTGTTGCCAAGGAGCTTCGGGAACAGGCAATGGCTGAAGGAGACCGGGGGCCAAGCTTCTAAGTACTTTGTTCCTGGCACAAATTGAGCAGGAGGCCACGAAGTCTGACACATCTTGGCGTAGAAAAGGCCACCAGTAATAACGGGAAATCAATGCAAGGGTCCTCTTGATGGCAAAATGTCCAGCGATCTTGGAGGAGTGGCCCCAGCTTAGTACTTCTGCCCGTTTGTCTTGCTGGACGAGGGTCTTACCCGTTGGCACGGAATGAAGATTCACGGGAGCTACCAAGATAACCTGGGCAGGATCGATAACATGCGACGGAGCCTCTTCCACTTCGGGTGACTGCAGGGACCGGGAGAGAGCATCTGCTTTAGTATTTTTGTCACCGGGTCGGAATTGGAGCTCAAAGTCGAAGCGAGAGAAAAACAATGACTTGTCTGGAGTTGAGTCTTTGAGCCGACTGGAGGTAGGCCAAGTTTT
This sequence comes from Dendrobates tinctorius, assembly GCF_039654945.1. Lineage (NCBI taxonomy): Eukaryota > Metazoa > Chordata > Amphibia > Anura > Dendrobatidae > Dendrobates > Dendrobates tinctorius. The sequence continues at coordinate 18,020,152 of NW_027361743.1, read as the reverse complement.
TGTGGTTGGTGAATATGGTGAAGGGATGGATTGCCCCTTCCAGGAGATAACGCCACTCCTCTAGCGCCATCTTAATGGCCAGCAACTCTCAATCCCCAATCTTGTAATTACATTCTGCGGGTGAAAATGACTTGGAGAAGAACCCGCATGGAGCCAAGTGCCCAGTGGACGTCTTTTGGGAAAGAATCGCCCCAGCCCCAGTAGAAGATGCGTCTACCTCCAAGACAAAGGGCTTGCCGACCTCTGGCCGATGCAAAACCGGAGCCGTGGCAAAAGACTGCTTCAAGGCGAGGAATGTGTCTTCAGTGTCCGAGGACAAGATGTTAGGTCTTGCTCCCTTCCGGGTAAGGGTAACAATAGGCTTGGTTAAAGCAGAGAAGTGCGGGACGACTTGCCTATAGTAATTTGCGAAGCCCAAGAATTGTTGAATGGCCTTCACTCCGACAGGTCGTGGCCATTTGAGCACCGCAGACAATTTCTCTGGGTCCATTCGCAACCCCGAGTCCGTGATGATATACCCCAAGATGGGTAGGGAGGTCTGCTCGAACAGGCATTTTTCCAACTTGGCATAAAGTTGATTCTCCCGCAGGCATTGCAAGGCCAGGCGAACGCTCCTCCTATGAGAGGAAAGGTCTGGTGAAAAGATGAGGATGTCATCTAAATATCTAAATACACCACAAGGCATGTTATGATGAGTCACCGAAGGAGGAAAAAACAAAATACCAGCTAAGTCCAGAAAAACCAGAGAGGTTGGCAGCTATCGGATTGCAGACCCCTGAACCTATCCACAACAACTAGCAGTAGCCGTGGGGGGTTCCTACGGTGCCCTAGACCCCTCGATCACAGCCAGAGAACTACATAGCCTAAAGACAGAAAGGGGAAAAACTAAACTTCCCCAGAGCAGACCCCAAAGCAATAGGCAGCCCCCAACATATAATGACGGTGAAGCAAGATGAAAACACTAACACAGATAGAAAGATAGGTTGAGCAAATGATGGGGCCCAAGCTAACTACATAGGACAGGACAGGAAAGCTGCTGTCTGCCATCCGCAAAAATCCTATCAAAATGAGCCAACCGACTGATAGGAAAAACAGGCCCTGAAGTCGCTAGGCTTCAAAAGACTATATCAGCACTCAGGTATATTCTGAAGACAGAGCAAAATATCAACAGATCAGAGACAAAAATGGAGTTCAGCTCACCCCCGGCCGGGGAAGGCAGAACTCCCAAAAAACAAGGCAAAACAAAAACAAAACTGAAGAGTACAAAGCAGAGCAGAAAAACTTAGCTTTGAGATGCAGGAATCAGACTGGTCTCCAAGAATCCAGCAGGAAAATCACCAGCCAGGAAGAAGGGCGTCGGCAGCCTTATATCCAGTCCTCAATTCCAGCCACCCAGTCATCATCTAGCTGCCCATGTGTTTGGTAATCAGCCTCACTACCTTCCTTCTCCAGAGGAGGGAGTTCATCAGACCTCAATGGTGAAGGGAAAAATGAACTCACAACAGTACCTCCCCCTTGAGGAGGGGTCACCGAACCCTCATCCATGCCACCAGGGCGATCCGGGTGAGCCCGATGAAAGGCACGCACCAATCTTTCGGCATGAATATCAGAGGCAGAGACCCAGGAATTATCCTCCTGACCATAACCCTTCCACTTAACCAAATACTGGAGTCTCCGTCTAGCCAGACGGGAATCCAGTATCTTCTCTACCTCATATTCCATGTTACCTTCAACCAATATAGGGTCAGGAGGTGCCACCACAGGAACTACTGGTTCAACAAACCTCTTCAACAAGGACTTATGAAACACATTATGAATTTTAAATGTGACAGGAAGAGCCAACCGAAAAGAGACCGGATTAATAATCTCCAAAATCTTGTAAGGTCCAATAAATCTAGGCTTAAACTTAGGAGAAGCCACCTTCATAGCGATATTTTTTGATGACAACCAAACCATATCACCCACCTTAAACTGGGGACCAACGGTCCTACGCTGGTTGGAAAACCGCTGGGCCTTTTCCTGGGAGAGAGACAACTTATTCACTACTTGGTCCCAGATCTGGTGCATTCTCTCCACCACAGTGTCAACACCTGGGCAGGCAGAAGGCTCCACCTGCCCTGAAGAAAATTGAGGGTGAAAACCAAAGTTACAAAAAAAAGGCGACATCAAAGTGGCAGAACTAGCTCTATTATTTAAAGCAAATTCGGCCAAGGGCAAAAATGAAACCCAATCATCCTGATCGGCAGAAATAAAACATCTCAAATACGACTCCAAAGTCTGGTTTGTTCTCTCCGTCTGCCCATTGGTCTGAGGGTGAAACGCAGAGGAGAAGGACAACTGAATTCCCAGCTTGGAACAGAAAGTCCTCCAAAATCTAGACACAAACTGAACTCCTCTGTCAGATACAATGTTCTCAGGAATCCCGTGCAAGCGAACCACCTGTTGCAAAAACAAGGGCACCAACTCAGAGGAAGATGGCAACTTAGGGAGTGGTACCAGATGGACCATCTTAGAGAATCTATCACAAATCACCCAAATAACAGTCATTCTCTGAGAGACAGGCATATCAGAGATAAAATCCATTGAAATATGGGTCCATGGCCTCCTGGGCACCGGCAAAGGCATCAACAAGCCACTAGAGCGAGAACAAGGTTTAGACCGGGAGCAAGTCCCACAGGACTGCACAAAATTCCTGACATCATGAGACAAGGAGGGCCACCAAAAAGACCGACTCACCAGATCTCTAGTACCAAAAATACCTGGATGACCAGCCAATGCAGAGCAATGAACTTCAGACATCACTCTCTTCCTCCACTGGTCAGGAACATACAACTTTCCACTGGGACAACGCTCAGGTTTGTCCTCCTGAAACTCTTCCAGAGCACGTCTCAAATCGGGCGAGATGGCAGAAAGAACTACCCCCTCGCCTAAGATGGTAGCAGGCTTAGTCACAACAGGAGAATCAGCAAGGAAACTCCTAGAGAGGGCGTCTGCCTTGACATTCTTAGTGCCCGGAAGAAAAGAGACCACAAAATCAAAACGTGTGAAAAACAAGGCCCACCTAGCCTGTCTAGGATTCAAGTGCCTGGCCGACTCCAGGTAAATCAAATTCTTGTGGTCAGTAAGGACCACGACTTGGTGTTTGGCTCCCTCCAACCAATGTCTCCACTCCTCAAATGCCCATTTCATGGCCAACAGTTCCCGATTCACCACATCATAGTTACGTTTGGATGGGGAGAACTTTCGGGAAAAGAAAGCACAAGGATTCATTTTAGATGTCACAGGATCTTTTTGGGACAACACCGCTCCTGCACCAATCTCAGAAGCGTCCACCTCCACCTGAAACGGGAGTGAGACATCAGGTTGCCGCAAAACCGGAGCAGAAGGGAATCTTCGCTTCAGCTCCTGAAAGGAAGAAACAGCCTCCGGAGACCAATTCAGCACATCAGCACCCTTCCTAGTCAAATCCGTCAATGGCTTGGCAATACCAGAAAAATTAGCTATAAATTTCTGATAAAAATTAGCAAAACCCAAAAACTTCTGGAGGGCCTTCAAAGAAGTGGGCTGAACCCAATCATAAATGGCCTGTACCTTGGCCGGGTCCATTTAAATAGTTGACGGAGACAAAATAAATCCCAAAAATGAAATCCTCTGTACCCCAAAAAGGCATTTCGATCCCTTGACATACAGGAAATTCTCCCTCAAAATCCGGAACACAGTCCGAACATGTTCCACATGAGAGTCCCAATTCTTGGAGTAGATCAAAATATCATCCAGATAGATAATCAAAAATTTATCCACAAAGTCTCGGAATATATCGTTCATGAAGCACTGGAAGACAGAAGGGGCATTAGTGAGCCCAAAAGGCATCACCAGGTACTCAAAATGTCCCTCCGGAGTATTAAACGCCGTCTTCCATTCATCCCCATGCTTAATGCGAATAAGATTATACGCCCCCCTGAGGTCAAGCTTGGTAAACCAGCAAGCACCTTTAACTCTGGAGAATAGATCAGAAATCAGGGGTAATGGATACTGATATTTAACAGTAATTTTGTTGAGGGCACGATAGTCAATACAAGGCCTTAATGAACCATCCTTTTTAGCCACAAAAAAAACCCCAGCACCTAAGGGTGAAGAGGATGGTCTAATATGACCCTTCTCCAATGCCTCCTTAATATAGGATCGCATAGCCTCGTGCTCGGGTACAGATAAATTGAAAAGCCGACCCTTGGGGAATTTACACCCCGGGTTCAGCTCAATTGCACAGTCATAACTCCTATGAGGAGGCAAAGACGCAGACTCATTCTCACTAAATACATCATAAAAGTCAGCCAAATAGTCAGGAACATCATGCGACTGGGGAGAGGTGGAGAAAACAGGAGCATCACTAAGGGCACACCGACAACCCCAACTCAGCACAGACAAAGATTTCCAATCCAGAACTGGATTATGAATTTGCAACCAGGGAAACCCCAGAACAATGGTATCATGCAAATTATGCAACACCAAAAATCTGCAATTTTCTTGATGGTCTGGGGCGACCCGCATTACCACCTGGGTCCAAAACTGAGGATTACTCTTCGCCAAAGGAGTAGCATCAATACCCCTCAAAGGGATAGGCGTCCGCAGAGGTGTCATAGGAAATCCACAACGTTTTGCAAAATCCAAGTCCATCAGGATAAGAGCTGCTCCTGAATCCACAAAAGTCTTGGCGGAAAATGTGGACAGGGAGCAGATCAGAGTAATTGCCAGAAGAAACTTGGGTTGAACACCACCCACAGAAAACGTGTGTGCACAACGTTTCTCTCGTTTAGGGCAGACAGAAATAATATGCGAGGCATCTCCACAAAAAAAACACAGCTTATTACGCCTTCTGAACTCCTGACGTTGCGCCCTAGACAAAACTCTATCACATTGCATAGGTTCAGACATTTGTTCAACAGGTGGCAACATCTCTCGTGTAGTTTTGCGTTCACGTAAACGCCGATCCACCTGAATGGCTAATGACATAGAATCGTCAAGACCAGAGGGAACAGGAAATCCCACCATAGTATCTTTTACAGTTTCTGACAAACCCTTCCGAAAGAGGGCTGCCAAGGCACCATCATTCCAGGTAGTAAGGACCGCCCACTTTCGGAACTTTTGACAGTACAACTTTGCCGAATCCCGACCCTGGCTTAATGCCAACAGGGTCTTTTCAGCCTGATCAATAGCATTAGGTTCATCATACAACAACCCCAAGGCTTGAAAAAATGCGTTCACATTATTCAGAATAGGATCATCAGGTTTCAAAGAAAACGCCCAATCCTGGGGATCGCCGCGCAGCAAAGAGATGACAATTTTAACCTGCTGCGCGGAGATCCCCGACGAGTTAGGCTTCAAGGCAAAAAATAATTTACAATTATTCTTGAAATTCAAGAATTTAGACCGATCACCCAAAAATACATCAGGAGTAGGAATCTTTGGTTCAGGAGCATGTGAATGAGCAAGATAGGTGGAAATTCCTCGCACTTCAGCAGCGAGCTGCTCCACACGATCAGACAATTGCTTCATCTCCATTGAGAAATTTTCTCCCTACGGCCTCAGAGATATAGAGGAAAAAATATGCACACAAAAAAAAAAATAATTCTGACACTTTTTTTTTTTTTTACAATTCTCTCCTGCTATTGAGTATCCTAGGATCTGCGGTATGGCTGGTGATTCTGCTATGATGAGTCACCGAAGGAGGAAAAAACAAAATACCAGCTAAGTCCAGAAAAACCAGAGAGGTTGGCAGCTATCGGATTGCAGACCCCTGAACCTATCCACAACAACTAGCAGTAGCCGTGGGGGGTTCCTACGGTGCCCTAGACCCCTCGATCACAGCTGGAGAACTACATAGCCTAAAGACAGAAAGAGGAAAAACTAAACTGCCCCAGAGCAGACCCCAAAGCAATAGGCAGCCCCCAACATATAATGACGGTGAAGCAAGATGAAAACACTAACACAGATAGAAAGATAGGTTGAGCAAATGATGGGGCCCAAGCTAACTACATAGGACAGGACAGGAAAGCTGCTGTCTGCCATCCGCAAAAATCCTATCAAAATGAGCCAACCGACTGATAGGAAAAACAGGCCCTGAAGTCGCTAGGCTTCAAAAGACTATATCAGCACTCAGGTATATTCTGAAGACAGAGCAAAATATCAACAGATCAGAGACAAAAATGGAGTTCAGCTCACCCCCGGCCGGGGATGGCAGAACTCCCTGAAAACAAGGCAAAACAAAAACAAAACTGAAGAGTACAAAGCAGAGCAGAAAAACTTAGCTTTGAGATGCAGGAATCAGACTGGTCTCCAAGAATCCAGCAGGAAAATCACCAGCCTGGAAGAAGGGCGTCGGCAGCCTTATATCCAGTCCTCAATTCCAGCCACCCAGTCATCATCTAGCTGCCCATGTGTTTGGTAATCAGCCTCACAACCTTCCTTCACCAGAGGAGGGAGTTCATCAGACCTCAATGATGAAGGGAAAAATGAACTCACAACAGAGGCACGAGTATAGAAGGTCTAGGAAGACGTCGTTAACAAATTCTTGGAAGACCGCTGGGGCGTTACAAAGACCAAAGGACATGACCAAATATTCCTAATGGCCATCCTGCGTGTTGAAGGCGGTCTTCCACTCATCTCCGGCACGTATTCGGACCAAATTGTAGGCCCCCCGTAGATCCAGTTTGGTAAAGATCCGGTCACCACGCACGCGGTCAAACAGTTCGGGGATAAGTGGTAGAGGATACCTATTTTTGACCGTGATGTTATTTAAGCCTCGGTAGTCAATGCAAGGTTGGAGGGACCCATCCTTCTTACGAACAAAGAAAAACCCAGCCCCTGCTGGAGAAGACTACTTCTGGATAAAGCCCATGGCCAAATTTTCCTGGATGTACTCCATCATGGCTGAGGTCTCTGCAGGTGACAATGGGTGTATTCTTCCCCTGGGAGGAGTAGCTCCTGGAACTAGCTCGACTGGGCAATCGTAGGCCCGATCTGGAGTAAGAGTCTCAGTTTCCTTCTTGTTGAAGACATCCGCTAACGAATGGTAGGCCATGAGAAACCCCGGAAGATCCGCGGGCACTTGGTGCAGCCTGGTACGGGTAGCAGGCAGCAGACAACGTTCTTGCCAAGAGTGACCCCAGTGAAGGACTTCCCCGGAGCGCCAAGCAAGGACTGGCTTGTGCGACCTGAGCCAGGGCAGGCCAAGGAGCAGAGCATGGGACAAATTAGGCAAAACATAAAAAGCAATTCTCTCCCGGTGGAGAGCTCCGATCTGCATTTCCAGCTCGAGAGTGACCGTGGTGACGGGAACAGGTAACGGTTTGCCATCCACCGAGGTGATCACATGCGGTTCTTCAAGGGTGACGACAGGAATTTGAAACTTGTCCACCTCTTCCATCCGAGTGAAGTTGCCCGCTGCACCCAAGTCCACATACACCTCCACAGATCTACGCTCCCGACCTAAGAGAATTAAAGCTGAGATAGTAAGGGGTAGAAAGGGAACAGAGTGACTTAGGATGGCCTCTCTTACCTGGCCTAGACGGAGGAGTTTCCCAGCCTCTCAGGACAGAAATGCAGGAAGTGGTTGGTACCACCACAAAAGAGGCATAAGCCTTGCTCTAACCTTTCCCTGCGCCACAGCTCCGATAGCTTAATGCGATCCACCTGCATGGGCTCCGGGGCAGAACTACTGGCCAGTTTGAACGAACGAGGGCTGGGGGCAGGGTTGAACCTAGACGGGCCTCTCTCCCTGACAGTCCGCGGGAGTGTTCCTGGAACCGCAAATCAATATGAGTAGCCAGGGATATAAGGTCCTCTAGAGAGGTGGGGGTGTCCCGACCAGCAAGCTCGTCCTTGATTTTCCCCGAAAGCCCCCTCCAAAAGCCCCCTACTAACGTCTCATTATTCTACCCCAGCTCTGAGGCCAGGGTCCGGAAGCGGATAGCGTACTGTCCCACGGTAAGAGTTCCCTGTCGGAGATTGAAAAGGGACTCCGTGGTGGAGGCCAAACGCCCGGGCTCATTAAAGACCCGGCGAAAAGTATCCAAGAAGTCGTGTAGGCGGGATACCACTGGATCATCCCGCTCCCACAGGGGGTTCACCCATGCCAAGACCTCCCTCTCGAGATGGGACACGATAAATGCCACCTTAGCCCTATCAGATGGGTATTGCTGGGGCAGCAGCTCAAAATATAGGCGGCGCTGGTTAAGAAACCCCCGGCATAATTTCGGATCCCTGCCATACCTAGGAGGAGTCCCCAAATGTGGCGGTGGGTGAGGTGCAGGGTCGCGGGGCAGAAGCCGCTGCGGACAATTGCAGGGACTGCAAGCGGTCATCAATGGACGCCATGTAATTAAGGATATGGGACTGTGTATCACGCTGCTGCGCGAGCTCCTGCTGGAGTCCCGCCAGCAGAGGAGCGCTCCCCGGATCGGAGGTTTGAATGACGGATAACCGAGTGTCCATGGACTTCATAAAAGTCATAATCCGGGTCTGGTTCTCTTGCAAAAAGAGTAGTTCCTTTTGGGTGGCTGCCGAGGCACCAGCGGGGTCCATGGCCTGATTATACTGTTATGGGTAGCAAGAGTGGACCCTCTGGGTCACAGTACCGGGATCCCTGGTGCGAGCTGGCCAGGTGGTGCCGACCCCTATACAGGGACCGCTAGGAGCAGGCCCGAGGGAGTCGAATACCTTGACAGCTGGAACCAAGAGGGGCGGCTCAGGAATGGGAGAGACAGACAAGGCAGAAGGTCAGGAGAGACTGGAATCAGGAGTGACCGGAGTCAGCAGTGACCGGAGTCAGGAGCAACAGGAGTCAGGAGTGACAGGAGTCAGGAGTGACCGGAGTCAGGAGTGACTGGAGTCAGGAGCGACTGGAAACAGGAGTAACCAGACGGGGCCAGAGAACCGTAAGAAAGGCACACGATAATCAGGCGCCTCCATGAGGGAGGAGCCGCCTGATATACCCTGTGCAGGAGCTTGATTGGTGCTAGCTCCACAGGGGTGGTGCAGAAGGGGTTAAGAGGAGAGAAGGGAGCACGCCCGCGGCCTAAGGCGCATACCTGAAGCAGGAGCAGGACAGGAAGAGAGCCCCACGTGCTCAATCCCCCGGGCTGCACGACGAGAGGCTGACGGTGTAGCGCGGCCGCCAGAGCGGTAAGCGGAGATCCGAGGGGGGACCCTGGAAGCAGCAGCGGGACCCGGTGAGATAGGTGACGCCGGCCCCGACCTGACAGGCGGCGTCGGTAATGGCGGCGCCGGCGTGACAGAAAGAAAGAATAGAGAGAGCGAAAGAAAAAGAAAGAAAGAGAAAAGCAAGAAAGAACAGAGAGAAAAAGAAAGAAAAAGGGGAAAGAAAGAACAGAGCGATAGAGAGAAAGAAAGAGGGGAAGAAAGAACAGAGAGAGAGAAAGAAAGAGAAAGAAAGAGAAAAAAATGGAAGAAAGAACAGAGTGAAAGAAAGAAAGAGGGGAAATAAAGAAAGAACAGAGAGATAGAGAGAAAGAAAGAGGGGAAAGAAAGAACAGAGATAGACAGAGAAAGTGTCATGATCCAGGACGGGGTTTCGCTTTGGCCCGTCTACCAAGAATATAAGGCTCAAGGTCCCCTCTGCGAAGCATGGACTTAAGTTTATAGGTCCCTGTGAAATTACCGAAGCAGTTAACCCGATGGCTTTTCGGTTGCGTCTCTCGCCATCTCTACGGATCCCCAATGTTTTCCATAGGGCCCTTTTGAAACCTGTGAGGTCTGGTGGGGAGGGATCATCAGCTTCCCCGCCACCGATTTTGGTAGACGGGCAGTGTGAGAACGAGGTGGAACGAATTGTCGACTCTAGGATGGTCCGTCGTGCCCTTCAATATCTGGTACATTGGAAAGGCTACGGTCCTGAAGAACGGTCGTGGGTTCCTGCTCGATCGGTTCATGCGGATCGGTTGGTCCGGGCCTTTCACGCCAAGTATCCTGAGAGACCTGGGGGTCCAGTGGCCTCCCATTGAGAGGAGGGTACTGTCATGATCCAGGACGGGGTTTTGCTTTGGCCCGTCCTGGTCAGACAGGGGGTTAATTGCTTCTGCCTCTCTCTGGCAGAGAGTGGCTATTTAATGCTCACTGGACCTGGGTCCGGTGTCAGTTATACTCCTGCCCTCGGCTGAGTTAGTTGACCTCTTGTGTACGTGTGCCTTGTGCCTGATAACTTGTTGCTTGTTTGGCTTTGATCCGGTTCTGTCCCTGTTACGAGTTCTGCCTGTCCCTCTTGTACCGCACCGCCCTCTCGTGTATGACTCTCTGCTTGTGACTTGACTATTCTCTGCTCATCCCTTTTGTACCGCACCGCCCTCTCGTGTATGACCTCTGCTTGTCTGACCTGCGTTTTCCTCTCCTCTACTACAGTATTCCTGCAGTAGGTACATTACATCATCTGCAGTAGTAGGACGCTAAGCCCCACCCCCTGCAGTCACATGATCGTAGGTCCTGGTACTCCTAACTATTTTCCATGCCTCAGGTCCTTAAACCTTCACTACCGTATTGGGCCCCGTGCTCTCCCGCAGTGTGGGTAAGTCACCCTGCTCAGCCGTGGCAGTTGCCGACGCTGACAGGATCCTGACATTATAACTGACAGTTTCAGTTTTTTTTTCCTCTGAAGAGAAAAAAAAAAAAAGTGTGTGTTATCCTCATGGATCCCATACAAGCCTTGGCTGATCAGGTCAAGCACCTGACTTAGATGTCTCAGAGACTCCTGGGGGAACAACTAGCCCTGGCTCAGTTTCAGCAGCTGATCGCTGACACTGTGCAGGGGGTTTTATCATCAGGGGCTCAGGAGGTTACAGTAATTTCCCCTGAATCTCCGATTAAGTTACCGGATACTTTTTCTGGAGATAGAAGGGAATTCAAAGTGTTCAAGGAGGGCTGTAAGCTATTTTTTTCATTGAGACCACACTCTTCGGGGGATGAAAGTCAGAGAGTAGTGGTCATTATGTCTCTGTTAAGGGGAGCTCCCCAGGCTTGGGCTTTCTCCCTTCCTACCACTGCCCCTGAGTGTATGACTGTGGATGCATTTTTTGAGGCCTTGGGGCATATTTATGATGAGCCTGATCGGATGCGTATGGCTGAGGACAGGGTGATGAGTGTGTGTCAGGGGAAGCACTCAGCCGAGTGGTTCTGCTCAGAGTTCAGACGCTGTGCTGCTGAGGTTTGCTGGAATAATGCTGCCCTCCAGGGTTTGTTCCGTATAGGCCTGTCTGAACATCTAAAAGATGCCTTGGCTCTCCACCCTCTGCCTGATTCCCTGGAGGAGGCTATGACACAAGCCATCCGAATGGATCGCAGGCTATGAGCCAGGGGAGTGATGCAGGTAGAAACCCCATTATTTTCTCAAGGAAGGGGAGCCAGTCTTACATTGGAAACCTTGGAGATGGGAACCATCGACTTCAAGGAGAAAGGAAAGAGACAACGGCGCTTGGGAAAGTGCTGTTTTTTCTGTGGGGATTCTGGACATTGGAAAAAGGATTGCCATTCTTGTCCTTCAACCTGCAAGCGACTGAGCCTGGGTGATTGTCGTGGAGGTCACCCAGGCTCTCAGGTACCCTTTTCTCCATTTTCTAAAATGTTGTTACAAGTGGAACTTTGTTGTGGGAGTGTCTCCACAATCACTTCTGCTTTCATGGATTGTGGATCGTCGTTGAACTTTATTGACTCTGACTTGGTGTCCAAGTGTAAGTTAGGGACAGTTAGGTTGGAGTCTACAATTCACGTTGTTGCCATTGACAAAACACCACTGGCTAAGAATGATGTCATATTTCGTACAGAAGAGTTTCTCATTAAAGTGAGTTCCTTGCACCAGGAACATATTTCATGTTTTGTTATGGACAACCTGCCTGTGGGACTGGTGTTGGGGCTCCCCTGGTTACAATTACATAATCCTGTGATTAATTGGGAATCTCGGGACATTGTTAAATGGGGTCCCTATTGTTCTGAAAAATGTCTGGTTACTGTGTCTGTGTCGTCCGTGGGTCTGGAAGGTATTCCGGAGTACCTAAAAGACTATACGGACGTTTTCTCTGAAAAAGAGGCTGAGGTTTTACCACCACACCGCCCATTTGATTGTGCCATTGACCTGGTTCCAGGTGCTAAATTGCCCAAGGCCCGCTTGTATAACCTTTCGGGTCCAGAACGGGCTGCGTTGAAGGAATACATTTCCGAGAGTCTCCGTAAGGGACACATTTGTCCTTCTGTTTCTCCCGTGGCGGCGGGGTTCTTTTTCGTAAAGAAAAAAGATGGTGGTTTACGCCCATGCCTCGATTTTCGTGAGTTAAATAAGATAACTGTGAGAAATACGTATCCCCTCCCACTTATTCCTGATTTATACAACCAGCTGTCCGGAGCTAAGTGGTTTTCGAAATTAGATCTACGGGGAGCGTATAACCTTATCCGAGTCCGGGAAGGAGATGAGTGGAAAACTGCTTTTCTCACTACTGAAGGGTTGTTTGAAAATTTGGTCATGCCTTTCGGTCTGACCAATGCTCCAGCGGTCTTCCAAAATTTCATACATCACATAGGCTCACATTGGTCATATTCAGGCAGTTCTCCAAAGGCTTCGGGAGAACTGTCTCTTTGCTAAACTAGAGAAATGTTTATTTTTTGTTCAGGAACTGTCTTTTCTGGGGTTCATTGTTTCTGCTGAAGGGTATTGCATGGATCCTAATAAGGTGCAGGCCATTGTCGAGTGGGTTCAACCTTGTGATTTGAAGGCTCTGCAGAGTTTCCTAGGATTCGCCAATTATTATTGTAAATTTATAAGGGTGTTCTCACAGGTGGTTAAACCCCTCTCAGACATGACTCAAAAGGGGGCCGATATCAAGAATTGGTCAGCCGCAGCGATAGCGGCGTTTCAGTTTTTAAAAAAATGTTTCATGTCTGCTCCGGTTCTTATTCAACCGGACCCGTCTGAACCATTTATTGTTGAGGTGGACACCTCAGAGGTGGGGGTGGGGGCGGTATTGTCCCAGGGTCCCGCCACTTTGACCAATTTGAGACCTTGCACCTTTTTCTCGAAGAAATTCTCCCCTGCGGAGAGAATCTATGATGTTGGGAATCGAGAACTTCTGGCGGTAAAGTTGGCCTTTGAAGAAAGGAGGCATTTTTTGGAGGGGGCTGTCCATCCTATAACCATAATTAAGAACCACAATAACCTAGCTTACATTGAGTCAGCTAAATGGTTGACTCCCAGACAGGCTAGATTGTCACATTTTTTTCCCGATTCAACTTCTCGATCACTTTGCGGCCAGGATCCAAAAATGTCAGAGTTGATGCCTTGTCACGCAGTCTAGATCCGGTGTCCCCCCGAACCTCCATCCTCCATTCTTCAGCCTGGGGTGGTGGTGGCAGGTGTTTCTAATATGTTGGAATGGGAGATTCGGGAAGCCCAGTCTCTTGCACCTCCGGCTAAGCTGGTGGATAAACTTTTTGTGCCAGCTCAGTTTCATCTCAAGGTCTCCGGGAGTTCCATGACTCAGTTCTGGGTGGACATACAGGGATCTCGGCTACCCGGAAGGCCATTGCTAGAGTATTCTGGTGGTCTTCTTTAGCCTATGATGTTGGGGAATATGTGTCTGCATGTGATGTTTGTGCCCGTGCAAAAAACCCCCATAACCAGCCGGCCGGGGAATTGGTACCACTGCCAATTCCTGAGAGACCATGGACTCATTTGTCCATGGATTTCATCACCAACCTTCCCCCCTCCAAGGGTAATACCGGGTTGTGGTGGACAGGTTTAGTAAGCAGGCACATTTTGTACCTTTGGCAGCTCTACCTAATGCGGAAACATTGTCCAGATTGTTTGTTGAGCATGTGGTGCAGTTGCATGGGGTACCCCTAAATGTGTTGTCTGATAGAGGAGTGCAATTTGTTTCCAGGTTTTGGAGGGCTTTTTGTAAGAGGTTGGGTATTGGTCTGTCCTTTTCATCCGCTTATCATCCAGAGACTAAAGGGCAGACCGAGCGGACCAATCAGTCTCTGGAGCAAATTCTGCATTGCTTGACCTCAGCCCGACAGGATGATTGGTGTTCTGTGTTACCGTTGGCCAAGTTTGCGTTTAACAACCGCATTAACCAGTCTACGAGTACATTCCCTTTTTCTGCAACTATGAGTTTCATCCTTATTTTGGAGAATTTTCTCGTTTGAACTCTGGGTGTCCTGGGGCAGATGAGACTATCCAGCGGTTGGGGGAGGTATGGCGGGAGGTCCAGAGTAACATTACGAAGGCCCAAGATAAATTTGAATTTTTTGCAGACAAAAAATGATCCGTGGGACTGGTGTTTCAGATTGGGGATAAGGTATGGTTATCTACCAAGAATATAAGGCTCAAGGTCCCCTCTGCGAAGCATGGACCTAAGTTTATAGGTCCCTGTGAAATTACCGAAGCAGTTAACCCGATGGCTTTTCGGTTGCGTCTCTCGCCATCTCTACGGATCCCCAATGTTTTCCATAGGGCCCTTTTGAAACCTGTGAGGTCTGGTGGGGAGGGATCATCAGCTTCCCCGTCACCGATTTTGGTAGACGGGCAGTGTGAGAACGAGGTGGAACGAATTGTCGACTCTAGGATGGTCCGTCGTGCCCTTCAATATCTGGTACATTGGAAAGGCTACGGTCCTGAAGAACGGTCGTGGGTTCCTGCTCGATCGGTTCATGCGGATCGGTTGGTCCGGGCCTTTCACGCCAAGTATCCTGAGAGACCTGGGGGTCCAGTGGCCTCCCATTGAGAGGAGGGTACTGTCATGATCCAGGACGGGGTTTTGCTTTGGCCCGTCCTGGTCAGACAGGGGGTTAATTGCTTCTGCCTCTCTCTGGCAGAGAGTGGCTATTTAATGCTCACTGGACCTGGGTCCGGTATCAGTTATACTCCTGCCCTCGGCTGAGTTAGTTGACCTCTTGTGTACGTGTGCCTTGTGCCTGATAACTTGTTGCTTGTTTGGTTTTGATCCGGTTATGTCCCTGTTGCAAGTTCTGCCTGTCGCTCTTGTACCGACCGCCCTCTCGTGTATGACTCTCTGCTTGTGACTTGACTATTCTCTGTTCATCCCTTTTGCACCACACTGCCCTCTCGTGTATGACCTCTGCTTGTTTGACCTGCGTTTTCCTCTCCTCTACTACAGTATTCCTGCAGTAGGTACATTACATAATCTGCAGTAGTAGGACGCTAAGCCCCGCCCCCTGCAGTCACATGATCGTAGGTCCTGGTACTCCTAACTATTTTCCGTGCCTCAGGTCCTGTCTGCTTAAACCTTCATTACCGTATTGGGCCCCATGCTCTCCCACAGTGTGGGTAAGTCACTCTGCTCAGCCGTGGCAGTTGCCGACGCTGACAGGATCCTGACAGAAAGAAGTAAAGAAAGAAAGAAAGAACAGAGAGAGAAAGAAAGAGAAAGAAAGAGAGGAAAGAAAGAACAGAGAAAGAAAGAAAGAACAGAGAGAGAGAAAAAATGAAAGATTAGAGAGAGAAAGAAAGAACAGAGAGAGAGAAAGAAAAAGAAAGGGAAAGACAGAACAGACAACGAGAAAGAAAAAGAGAGAAAGAAAGAACAGAGAAAGAAAGAAACAAAGAAAGAAAGATTCTATAAAGATACTCTAGCAGCCTGGCTCCCATTGTAATGCCCACCTGAGCCTCCCGATGCAGGACATATCATGATCCGCTCACATGGCCGGCATCCCTGATTCCAAGGCGATCCTGCTGTCCGCGCTGTCCGAGGAGGACATGGTGATGGATATGAAGCATTCCTGGTTCCGTCACAATCTCCTCATGAAATTACCTCATTTCCGGTCAGCTTCCAGCACATCACTTCCGGTGGAACGTCATGTGCGAGTTTTAAAGTATTCCACGGGGCTCTGCCGTGTACTCCTGTGTCCGTGGGAAAAGCCCACTTTGTATGCCTCATACACACTTGGCTCCGCTCCGTACACCTTGTACACGTGCGGCTCCGCTCCGTACACCTCGTACATGCGCGGCTCCACTCCGTACACCTCGTACACGCGCGGCTCCACTCTGTACACCTCGTACACACGCGACTCCGCTCCGTAAACCTCGTACACACGCGGCTCTGCTCCGTACACCTCAAAAACACATGGTTCTGCTCCGTACACTTCAAACACACACGGCTCCACTCCGTACACCTCAATCACACACGGCTCTGCTACATCCATACTGTAAAACCCTCCTGACCCCACACAGAAACTTTACCTCAACCAGCACAGCAAAGTCCTGCAGAGCGCAGACAGACACAGAGACAGACACGGCCCTGATCATGTGACCCCTGACTCCTCCATTCTCACAGGTCCTGTGCGCACAGAACACACACAGCCGAGCCACAAAGACACTCTTCCCCTCTCACAGGTCCTCTGCGCACAGTGACAGAACACACACAGCCCAGCCACATAATTGGAGCCATGAATTAGCCATGCGGTGCTGGAGGGGCCCCCTCTCCCCCGGGGCTCCCGTTCAATGAACGGGCTACACGGGCGGTAGGTCCGCCCCTGAGTTATACATTGTTTTGCTGCAGAAAAAAACAGGAGAAAAGCTTTTTAGCAATTTTCAAATCAAATCTTTGGTTTGCCACCAAATTGCACTACTCATTTATTTTGTTTGTTTTCTTGTTTTTATAGCTCTTAGGCTACTTTCACACTTGCTTTTTTTTGCAGCGCGATTTTCCTGCAAAAAAACGCATGGAAAAAATGCATACAAATGCTGCGTTTTTTTCAAGGATTTTTATGCGCATGCATGAAAAAAAACAGTGTTTTTATGCGTTTGTATGCGTTTTTAGTGCGTTTTTACCGTGTTTGCGTTTTTTCCAACATTAGTTGGCCTCACCAAAAAAATCAAGATAGGGTTAGGATTAACACTAACCCAAACCATGACTTTACTAACCCTAACCTTTAAACAAACCATACTAACCCTAACCCTTAACCAAACCATACTAACCCTAACCCTTACCCAAACCCTACTAACCCTAACCCAAACCCTAACCCTAACTAACCCTAAACCCTAACCCTTAACCAAACCATACTAACCCTAACCCTAAACCCTAACTAACCCTAAACCCTAACCCTTATCCAAACCATACTAACCCTAACCCAAACCCTAACCCTAAACCCCCTTAACTAACCCTAACTCTAACCCAAACCCATAATTTCCATTGTCTAACCAATGGTCAACAAAAAAACGCATGCGCAAAAAAACTCATACATGAGCATGCCAATGCGCACGTATGCGCACCCATAGACTTACAATGGGTGTCTTGCTGTAAAAAAACGCATTGTGCGCGCATGCATTTTTTTGAGGCAAGTCGGACGCCCAAAAAATGCAACAGGATGCATTTTGTGCGCCCGAGCGCACACCACAAAAAAACGCATGCGCGTAAAAACGCATACAAACGCATGTGTATGCGCACATAAGCGCATCCCATGCAAAATATAGGAAAAAAAGCGCATGCGTTTTTAGCGCTAAAATACAACGCAAAAAAAACGCAAGTGTGAAACCAGCCTTAAGCTGCATTTTTGCACATGTCACTTATTGGGGTCAGTCATCAGCATTACAAATTGACAATGAATTCAAAACAATGGGACAACAAATACTGATGTGTTGTGATGCTGCAACCCATTTTGCACTTTTACAAATGTTCTACGTTAATACTTTGTAATGTTTACTTAAAAAAGTTTTCCATTAAAAAATTGTCATATTCAATGTATGTAGTTTTTTCTTTGCAGCAAGTTCAGCTAACAATAAAATGCCTACTGGTAACTGAGCAAGAGGGAGTAGGTCACAAAAATTGGCATATAAGGGGTTGACTTATATAAAGCCCCTCTGCTGTATGGTATTATAGAATTTACAATAGCTATCATTTATGTAAGAAGTGAAATCTGGCATTGTACTATACCGATATTTCTCTGCTGTATCTGTGCATCATGAATCGTGGTATGTGTTAAACGGGCGGGCCCACTGAGACTTTTTCGCCCGGGGCCCTCAAAAACCTGGAGCCGGCCCTGGCGGCGTCGTTCCGGGACCTTCCCAGAAGTGGACCAATCCGATCAGGAACAGGACCTGCGCATGTGACCTCCGACCTCCAATGAGAGGTCAATCCCACGGGCAAGCTCAGTAAGCAAAGGGCAGGACTTAGTCCCAGAAGCGTCTACTTGCTGCTGACTCAAGCATGGAGTTATAGCAGAGTCAGAATGAGCAGCCAGATGCCTAGCATCAGCCTGGGCAAGATGCCTGGATCAACATCTCTGCTGAGCAGGAATTTCTGTGGCTGCAGAGGAATGGGAGACCACAGAGGATATTGCTTGAGATTCACACTGTGCAGTGGGGGAAACTTGATGCCTAACAGTCCATCTCTCCCTTCTGTCTCCTGAGCTCCCCCTCCTGGACTTACTGGCCTCTGGAGCGCTCTCTCTCTCTCTGCATTCAAATATTCCCTGACTTGGGAATTCCCCTCTAGAGCTCCTGTAACTCCACCCACCACAACTTTGTGGTTTGTTAAGCATTAACTGTTATTCCTTTCCTAACTACTCCCTGCCTCCATCTTGTGGCCAAACTTTAGTACTGCACCGTCTCCTTTTTCTGCTGTCCTTGGTCTCCCCCTAGTGGCCAAACCTAGTACTTTACCATCCTCCATTGTCTCTAGCTGTCTCCCCACATACATATACAGCAGTCCACGTCAAGTACTTTTACATTTTGCATTTACCTTCTTGCTGCAGACAGGTCCATAGGTCAGTCCACTTCCCTACAATTTAAAAAGAGAAAACACAATAGTTTGACAATAAATGGCTTCACCCATCCACTTACCATGAGTGGAGAAAAAGTTTTGGTGCTATCATTCATATTCTCTGAAAAAAGGCCAAGAAAGCAAAAATTCTGCTGGGGTATGTAAACTTTTGTGCACAACTGTATGTCACTAGAAATCATTCTCAGAATCAGTGGGATTCGTTGAAGCATTCCAAATTTATTGCCATATAAATTGACACTGGTCAGAATTGTAACATTTGGCCTCGTCATGAAGGTGAAAGCTGGCTTGGGGATGAAGGGGTTAAACTAGAAATAGGCTGCGGAATATACCTACTTTTACTTCCTAGCCACTGGCACCTATTTAAGCCTTTGAGAACTTTTCTTACAGGTTTTGGCTTGCATCAATCACGCTTAAGCACCCTTCACAACCGCATCCTCAATTGACTTATAGGTTAATTTTACAGCGTCCACCACCTTGGCGAAAGCCTGCACAATGTACCATAAAATAGCCTGTACTGTGGCTAACACGAATCAGCCCTAACCCAAATATTTCCCAAGCAACATATCCCACTTTACTTTGGCTAACCAGGGGTACGTGAATGAGCCACACTGCAGTTATTGGATAGGCCTACTATTCTCTACCCTGCTAACAAACCGCTTACACCTAACAGCCCAATCACGCATCCTTACATCCACACTAACAACTCCTCCTCCTCCTGGCGCTGTAACACCGCATTAGTCACAACAAACTCTTTGCTAGCAACCTTAGTCAAGCCGAGGACTGTCCAAGCCCATGACAATTCTGCAACAAATATTGTTATTTACTCAGAGAAATACAGCTGATAAATATACATACATTGAAAAGCAAAAGGGTAAAATGTTTTGAACTTTTGACTTTCAGGCTCCATATCTCACCATCCACTGATCGTGACACTACCATCATTTTATAGACAATCATCTTGGCTATTTCAAACATAAATTTGGCTTGCAACTATTTAGCATATGATCAGTGGTGGATTATAATGAGGTCAATCTGGGCGGTAGCCCAGGGCCCAGTGGTGTGGGGGGTCCCACCAGCTCAAGGAAAATTGCCCCATTATAATCCACCACCATAGCGCCACGCTCCCCCCATGTACCGACCCCTTCCTCCCCCTCCCAGACCCACCGGCCACAGCAGCGCCAGCCCCTAACTGATAAATCCCTGCTCTGTGCACACAGAACCTGTGATGAGGTCACAGGAGGGGAGGAGTCAGGGGTTACATGATCAGGGGCTTCAGTCGGAGGCCCCTGATCATGTGACACCTGACTCCTCCCCTCCTGTGACCTCATCACAGGTCCTGTGCACACACACAGCCCTCAATGTATTGTATGTGGGACTCTGCAATGTATTGTATGCAGGACTCTGCTGTGCTGGTTGTCATGGTGTTGGATGAGGGAATTATGTGTGGGGTCAGGAGGGGTTTACAGGGTGGATGTAGCTGCGTGAGTGTGCGAGGTGTACAGAGCAGAGTCACACGTGTGCGAGGTGTAAGGAGCAGAGCCGTGAATGTGCGAGGTGTACGGAGCGGAGCCGCGAATGTGCGAGGTGTACGGAGCGGAGTTGCGAATGTGCGAGGTGTACGGAGCAGAGCCGTAAATGTGCGAGGTGTACGGAGCGGAGCTGCGCGTATGCGAGGTGTACAGAGCGAAATTGCATGTGTGTACGAGGTGTATGGAGCGAAGCCGCGTGTGTACGAGGTGTACGGAGCGGAGCCGCATGTGTACGAGGTGTACGGAATGGAACCCTGTGTGTACAGAGCTGAGTCGTGTGTTTATGGATCCTGCGTGTGTACGAGGTGTACTGAGCGGAGCCACGTGTGTACGAAGCGGAGCCGCGTGTGTGTACGAGGTGTACGGAGCGAAGCTGCGTCTGTGTACGAGGTGTACAGAGCGAAGTCGCATGTGTGTACGAGGTCTACGGAGCGAAGCCAGATGTGTGTATGAGCTGTACAGAACAGAGCCCTGAGTGTACAAAGCTGAGCCGTGTGTTTACGGAGCGGAGCCGCGTGTGTATGAGGCATATGGAGCAAAGCCGCATGTGTACAAGGTTTACGGAGCAGAGCCATGTGTGTACAAGGGGTACAGAGCGTGGCCGCGTGTGTATAAGGTGTACGGAGCAGAGCCGCATGTGTACGAGCTTTACGGAGTGGAGCCATGTGTGTACTGAGTGGAGCAGTGTGTGTGCGAGATGTACGGTGTGAAGCCGTGTGTACGAGGCATACAAAGTGGAACCGTGTGTGTATGAGGTATGCGGAGCCATGCGTGTTCAAGGTGTATGATGGGGAGCATTCATACCTCCCAACCGTCCAAGATTTTGAGAGTCTGCCCCACTGCCCCGACCGGGAGCTTACTTTTCCAGCGGACACAGGAGTATACAGCGAAGCCACGAGGAGCACTTGAAAACTCGCTCGTGACATTCCATCGGAAGTGACGTGCTGGAAGCTGACCGGAGGAGATTGTGACGGAACCATGGAGGCACTTCAGGGAATGCTTCAGATCATCACTATGTCCTCCTCCGACAGCGCAGACAGCGGGATCGCCTTGGACTTGGGGATGTCGGCCATATGAGTGGATCATGATATGTCCTGCACCAGGAGGCTCAGGTGGGCACTATAGTGTGAGCCGGGCTGGTATAGTATCTTTATAGAATCTTTCTTTCTTTCCCCTCTTTCCTTGTCTTTCTTTCTTTCTCTCTCTGTTCTTTCTTTCTTTCTTTCTTTCTTTCACTTTCTGTTCTTTCTTTCCCCTCTTTATTTCTCTCTCCCTCTCTGTTCTTTCTTTCCCCTTTCTTTCTTTTTTCTCTCTTTGTTCTTTCTTTCACCTCTTTCTTTCTTTCTTTCTTTCTTTCTTTCTCTCTTTGTTCCTTCTTTCTCTATCCCTCTCTGTTCTTTCTTTCCCCTCTTTCTTTCCTTCTTTCTTTCTGTTCTTTCTTTCTTTTTCTCTCTCTGTCCTTTCACTTTCTGTTCTTTCTTTCCCCTCTTTCTTTCTCTCTCCCTCTCTGTTCTTTCTTTCCCCTTTCTTTCCTTTTTTCTCTCTTTGTTCTTTCTTTCACCTCTTTCTTTCTCTTTCTTTCTCTCTTTATTCCTTCTTTCTCTATCCCTCTCTGTTCTTTCTTTCTGTTCTTTCTTTCTTTCTCTCTCCGTTCTTTCATTCTTTCCCCTCTTTTTTTCTCTCTCTATTCTTTTTTTCTGTCCACTCTTTCTTTCTCTCTGTTCTTTCTTCCTTTCTCTCTTGCTTTCTTTCTCTCTCCTTTCTCTCTCTTTTTTTCTTTTTTCTCTCTCTCTCTGTTCTTTCTTTCTTTTCCTCAGTACCAGTCAGTGTGCCCACAGTACCAGCCATTGTGACCCTCAGTACCAGTCAGTGTGACTAGTTGTGAAATGGGTGTGGTCAGGCGGCCGGTAACCAATCATCATAGTGGAAGTCATCTGTTTCCATCAACTTTGTTATATGTGGGCAGTGGGCACCTCTAGTAAGGTGGGCATGAGATGGCGGGTCTTGTCACCTCTGCCTCACACATAAGTTACTATGAGGTATACTTTATTCCTGCCACATTTCTTTCTTGGCCTACTGAGAGAAATGTTTTGACCAGTTGAAAATTATACAACCTGAGGATTGTGCATGTGTGCGCTGCCCATATATGTATATATTTACTTACTCCGACCCCTATATAAACCCTGCCCCTCCGACCGCCGTCCACTTTCCCATGCTCCTGTTCCAATCCTGGGGTCTTTTTTGGTCCCCCTTGGTCCTCCACATGCTGAATATCTGGGACATGACTAATATTGCGCAATGTGCGCTTGTTCGTCGCCAGATGCAGCGTCATGTCCAGTGTGTGAGGAGACGGCGACTTGTCTGTGGCGTTAACCCCTCTGCTGACATATTGGGCACAGCCTGTGACGAGGAGCGTCTCTTCCTGTGTATCCGGCCACAGGCTGCACATTGGAGGCTGCTTCTTCTATCTGGGGAAGTTCATGAAGCAGAAGCCTCTGTGTGACTCATGTGAAGTAACTTGTCTGACAGGTCATGGGCCCAGGTCAGCAGGTAATTGCAGACTATTAGCTGGTTTCGATGTTAGGTACAGGTGAGTCAGGACTAGATGTTGGGTGGAAGCCTTCCAGTATTTGTAAGGCCTCATGCACACGCTGAGTATTTGGTGAGTTTTTACCTCAGTATTTATAAGGCCTCGTGCACACGCTGAGTATTTGGTGATTTTTTCACTCAGTATTTATAAGGCCTCGTGCACACGCTGAGTATTTGGTGAGTTTTTCGCTCAGTATTTGTAAGGCATCATGGACACGCTGAGCATTTGGTGTTTTTTACCTCAGTATTTGTGAGGCCTCGTGCACACGTTGTATATTTGCAGAGTTTTTTTTACCTCAGTATTTAACCTCTTCCTGCCCCTTGACGCACCGTATGCGTCATGAAAACTAGTGACTTCCCGACCCCGTCACGTGACTGGGGGGCCCACAGAGTCTGAACAGCCCGGGGCCCTGGCTACCCTTAATCCACCCCTGCATATGATTAGTTCTGTAGATTCTTCTCAGGTCACTGCATTATTACTATTTTGCTCCTGGTAGTGGAAAAATCTTTTTCTGTATAATACAAACTACAACCTGTTCTCACATCCCCTAATATCTCAGTGTATTATTAGGTTGACAGCGATCTTTGTAGGCACAATTATAGAAAAAAAGCTGTCAATCACTGATAGGACCGCACACTGGACTGAAAATCCCAGAAAGGGGAGAGACTTACATGATTAAAACACATCTGAATCTTTTCTCACAAAGCTAAATATCACTCTACTCTGCTTCTCCTGCTCTATAACATGGTTCCTGCAGATTGCATGACATTTTCATGGTGACACGCTCGCTTTAACTTTTGTCACTGTCCTTAGGCCGTTTACACACTAGCGTTTGTGTCTGCAGTGTAGGGCTGAGTACGTCTTCCCTGAAGATCCGCCTACTTCCGTATGTGTCCTGCGTACCTATATTTAACATTTTGTACGCAGGGACATGTGGGTCGCCCTCACACCAAGGGCGGCGGGGTACTCAGTACCGGGCCCGCGGATCTCCACGAGTGGGGTTGTTGTCACGGCAGCTATGACCCGGTCCGTGGCCCTGGGCGCCCATTGTAAATAGCAGAGATGTTCATTGAATGATTCGTGACACCACCTGTGGTGTTCGGCAAGAAAGGTGTTAAGCCGACGCTGCGAGCAGATCCTCTGGGACAGATGGTGTAGTGCAGCAATGATGTTGTGGCCCTCCACAGGTAGGGCAGTAGTCCCAGGGCAGTGTAGGTGAAGAGATTGGGGAGAGACGTAGATAGTGCAGTGTCAGGCACAGAGATGTAGCAGTACTGAGGGTGTTGGCGCAGGAATAAGTGGAGGACGCCAGGGCATGTAGTTCCAAAGCTTTACTCACAGTCTGTTGTGCATACAGGTGCCCGCATCCGTGCCGTGTCCTCCAGGTCAGGAGCTCAGTCAACTTCCAGGCAAGATGAAGTACTCCTTTCCAACACTCCGCCAACATATGTGCCTTTTCTGTACGTCTCCCTTTTGCGCCTATAGTGAAGTACTCTCAGTACTGAGTTACACTGGAGTTCCTCCTGTCAGATGTTCCTATGAACTCTACTTGTACGGCAGACAGCTGTAGCCTGCTTCGGGGACTCCTTGCTACTAAGTCCCGACTCACACACATTGCTGTTGAGCCCCCAAGTCTTGTGTGGGAATAAAGTGGTGACAACTTCTATTCCTCCGGTGTCTGCTGCAGGACCATTAGTATCCATACAACCTCGGGGACCAGACCCCGGCCTTGCACTGTGAACTTGGGAAGGGTTCTGCTCTAACCCTAATCCTCGGTCCTCCTCTTCTCCTTACGTTCCGTTCAAATCTATCGTTCTCATAAAGAGTCAGGCTTTCCATCAGTGTCTCTTTCCTGTGCCAGCAGACCAAGGTCACTGAGGTCCCCTGCAGCACTTCCCTCGTCCATCCCTCTCCGGGGATCTTTCCTCTCCTTCTGACCCCATCAGACTGACTGACTGACTGACTAAATCCTAAACTCTTCCCAATCTTTTGGTGCAGACTAAGCTACACCCACCTCCCAGCACTCTTCGTGTTCCAAGCAGGGAGCCACCAAAGGTGCTTTGCTACACTACTATGTTGTGTGGGATGCAGGTGTTGGAGTGTGGTCAGGTGTCTCCACCTTACCTGAATGGTGGGGCACCACACCTCAGGAGGAGGTGCAGTACCTCTGTGGCGACTGAACTCTCAGGGGCGCCACACATGTGTTGTATGTGGATGTGTTCCCGTGCTTCGGTTTGTCGTGTCCTCCGAATTCAACATGGCTGAGCTCCACAGATGCAGTAGGGAGATGGGAGAAAGTTCCACAAAGTCAGCTATCACTGCAGCCCTCCACCAGTAGGGCCTTTATGGCAGAGTGGCCCGACAGAAGCCTCTCCTCAGTGCAAGACATATGAAAGCCCTCATAGAGTTTGCCAAAAAGAGAAAACCAAGCACTGCTCATCACCTGCCCAATACAATCCCAACAGTGAAACATGGTGGTGGCAGCATCATGCTATGGGGGTATTTTTCAGCTGCAGGGACAGGACGACTGGTTGCAATTGAAGGAAACATGAATGCGGCCAAGTACAGAGGTATTCTGGATGAAAACCTCTTCCAGAGTGCTCTGGACCTCAGACTTGCCCGAAGGTTCACCTTCCAACAAGACAATGACCCTAAGCACACAGCGAAAATAACAAAGGAGTGGCTTCAGAACAACTCTGTGACCATTCTTGACTGGCCCAGCTAGAGCCCTGATCTAAACCCAATTGAGCATCTCTGGAGAGACCTGAAAATGGATGTCCACCAACGTTCACCATCCAACCTGACGGAACTGGGTGAGGATCTGCAAGGAAGAATGGCAGAGAATCCCAAATCCAGGTGTGAAAAACTTGTTGCATCAATCCCAAGAAGACTCATGGCTGTACTAGCTCAAAAGGATGCTTCTACTCAATACCGAGCAAAGGGTATGAATACTTATGACCATGTGATATTTCAGTTTTTCTTTTTTAATAAATTTGCAAAAATGTCTACATTTCTGTTTTTTTCAGCCAAGATGGGGTGCAGAGTGTACATTAATGAGAAAAAAAGAGAACTTTTTTGAATTTACCAAATGGCTGCAATGAAACAAAGAGTGAAAAATTTAAATCGGTCTGAATACTTTCCATAACCACTGTATCTTGTATCTAAGATCAAATTTGTTGCAGGAGTTTCATGACTCTGTCTTGGGTGGTCATCCAGGGGTCACAGCTATGCAGAAAACTATTGCTGGACTCTTTTGGTGGCCATCCATGCTTAATGATATTAAAGATTTTATATCCGCTTGTGATGTTTGTACACACGCTAAAGTCTGCAATAACCGGTCTGCTGGGGAATTGGCTCCATTGCTAGTTCCAGAAAAACCACTGACTCATTTGTCCATAGATTTTATTACGG
Organism: Dendrobates tinctorius; assembly: GCF_039654945.1. Taxonomy (NCBI): domain Eukaryota; kingdom Metazoa; phylum Chordata; class Amphibia; order Anura; family Dendrobatidae; genus Dendrobates; species Dendrobates tinctorius. Next base: position 17,993,825 of record NW_027361743.1, on the reverse strand, counting down.
ATTTGCCTTTGTCTGGAGGGAAGTTTGTTATTCGGCCCATGTTTCGTGCTAACCAAATGCTGAAACACTTTCCAGGTTGTTTATCATTCATGTGTTAAAATTGCATGGAATCCCTTTGAACATTGTACCTTATATGGGATGCAATTTGTCTCCAAGTTTTGGAGAGCATTTTGTTAGAAATTGGGGATTGATTTGTCATTTTCCTCTGATTACCACACTGAAACCAATAGTCAAACAGAAAGGATGAATTATTAGTTTTAACAAATTTTAAGGTGTTTCGTTGCGGCTCAGCCAGAGGACTGTTCCATATTTTTACGCTTTGCTGAGTTGTCATTTGTAGTTGGGTTAACCAGTCTACTGGAACCTCACCTTCTTTTGTACTTATGGTTTTTATCCCCATTTGGTAAATTCTGTAGGATGAGTTTGGGATGCCTTGGAGTAGAGGTTGTTATACAGAATCATGAGGATTTCTGGAGGGAGGTTCAAAAGAATATTGGGATGGGACAGCTTCATCAGAAACAGAAGGTTGATAGGAAATGTTCAACAGGTTCCATATTCAAAGTAGATGATATGATTTGGTTGTCACCCAACAATATTAAGCTGAAAGTGACATCAGCAAAGTTGTCCTAAGTTTATTGACTTGTATGAGATTTTGGAGTTAGTTAATCTTCGGTTTTGTCTCCCTCATCCTCTACTCCTCCAATTTCTGCCAATGACAGATTACAGTCCGAGGTACAAAAGGATTGTTGATTCTGGGAAAGTCGGTAGTTCCCTCCAGTACCACATCTATTGGAAGGGATACAGACAAAAGGAGAGATCCTGAGAGTCAGCTTGCATAGGTTCATCTGGAGACTTGGCACGCACTGGGCAGGTTCTAATGAAATGGCCCGGCTTCCCACAGGAAAAGCATACCCCCCACCATGGCGAACCGCAAACAACCCCTTTTTTGTACCAACAACACCGGGCTGCTTGGGTTCCTCCATCCGCACTGGTGGGTCCTCCTCCCTAGCGAGGACTACAGGGGGCACATTTTGTGTATGTCTCTCCCTAAGGCGTCTATCCACCCAGATGGCAAGGGACATGGCGGCCTCCAGCGACCTGGGGGGCGGCGTACTGCACCAGAGTATCCTGCAACTTTGGAGACAGACCCTGCACAAATTGACTCCTTGTCATGATCCAGGTTGGATCTGACAGAGTAAATGCACAAAGTAACCTTTTTTTTCCCTTGGCTCTGTGCAAAGGTGGTTTTCCCCCCGGTGGCCATTAGGTCATTGCACTTTGGTTACCTTAGTTTGTGCACGTAATTATGTAACAGGTGTGATAGCTCTATAAGAGAGTATCAGGTCTGTTAATCACTGTTGGTGATAAGGTCTTCATTTGCAAGCAAGCCTCGGTGAAGGATGGAGCTAAAGGAGAGTACTGGCAGCTCAGTGAGATTCCTGGAGTGTCAGCTATGGTGTCTGCAAGGAGGGCTGGCATGGCGTGGTGGAGTTGCAGTTATGGTGTCAGCAAGGAGCGCCTGCATGGATTGGTGGAGTGGCAGCTATGGTGTAGAGCTGCACTCAAAATGCTGGATGTTGTTGCTGAGAGCTGGACTCAAGCATGCTGGACTTTTTGGCAGAAAAGCTGGACTCATTTGCGGGACTCTGTTTTTGGACAGCTGCATGGAGGTGGTGGACTCTGGTTGCTCCAAGGCTGCACTATGGTGTTGGACCTGGTCGGAGTAAAAGATGGTGGGCTCTGTAGCTAGGAGCGTAAGTAACTGTCATGGTATGCCTAGGTTACTTTAGGCTAAAACCCCGGGGCCCCTGCGGTGTCCCTCAGACTAGGGAAAACCCTGTCTGTCCCTCAACCCAGGGTTTACACTGAAGGTGTGCCTGCCTGGGCCTCCACCCTGTCCCTGTCTCCTGTCCAGCCCTAAGCTGAACCCACCACCCTCCACCCAGTGAGGGGACCAGACACCAGACCCCACAAATATGTATGGACAGGGGTAAAAGAAACACCACACCGTTTATACACAAGGGAATACAATAATGTGCAAGGGCAACCAAATATATATATATAACAGATAGGAGAAAGAACAACTGAGAAATATACTGCACCAGATATCAGACGCTCCAAAACCACCACTGCTGACCGGTATTGCTAGCACTAGGCAAAAGCTATAGTCGGCGACGCCCATAGTCAGGAAGGACTATTTAAAGACCAAGGGCGTGGCCAAGCCCTCAGCCAGCATGACAACCTGGTTAACCCTATCCCGACTGGAACAGAATACCCAACAAAGTCCCTGAGCATACTGTAGTGGAATAGGGTATTACCGCTGTCTGCCGGACACCCTGGTGTGAACAGTGTCCGACATGACAGTAACAGAGCAAAACTAAGTGGTGTTTCCCCTGTTTTGTCACTTTTCCTTATGTGTGTTTAGTGCAGTGGTGGGATTAGTTTCTGCACTGACCAATTCCCTAGCGAGGGTTTAGGTGCAGGGCGAGTCAGGCTTTTGAGGTTCCTGATCGTCGCCCGGTGCGGAACCGGCCTAGGGAATGCTAGGAGTGTAGAGACACTGACTCAGGGGAGTGCAGGAGGTCTCCACGTCCCCATTCCCTATCACAGGGCCACCATTGAAAGACCGCCGGTGCCATAGTCAACCCAAACGGCATTACCAAACTCTCAAAGTGACCCTCAGGGGTATTGAATGCCGTCTTCCACTCATCCCCCTGACGGACTCTTATAAGATTGTACGCCCCCCTGAGTTCCAGTTTGGAGAACCACTTGGCACCAACCACTTGGTTGAACAAATCGGGTATAAGTGGCATAGGGTAAGGATCACGAACCGTAATCTGGTTGAGTTCTCTGAAATCCAGACACGGGCGTAAACCGCCATCCTTCTTTTTAACAAAGAAGAAGCCAGCCGCAAGAGGAGAAGAGGAAGGTCTAATATGCCCCTTGCTCAGACTATCTGCAATGTACTCCTTGAGAGCTAGCCTCTCGGGACCTGAGATATTAAACATTCTAGCTTTAGGTAACTTGGCCCCTGGTTTCAACCTAATAGCACAGTCATAGGGGCGATGCGGTGGTAGTTCTGAACAACCTTTTTCAGAAAATACATCCGCATAGTCCAGCAACGGCTCCGGGATACTGGGAGTCAAAGCGGAGATACATGTAGCCAGGCACCTCTCCTGACACTCCCTGCTCCACTGAATTATGTCCTGGGTCTTCCAATCAATAACAGGATTATGCATTGACAACCATGGAAAGCCCAGAACCATCTGAGCCGGTAAGTTACTAAGCACCGAGTCAGGCTTTTGAGGTTCCTGATCGTCGCCCGGTGCGGAACCGGCCTAGGGAATGCTAGGAGTGTAGAGACACTGACTCAGGGGAGTGCAGGAGGTCTCCACGTCCCCATTCCCTATCACAGGGCCACCATTGTTATTGTTACCCAGGGTTTCCCTATTCCCTTTATCTTATTGTATTAGTTACCGGCCTGCGGGCCGCGTCACATAGGATAATTACACGTGCTGCATCCTGTTGTATCAGTTACCGGCCTGCTGGCCGTGTCACTCAGGACAGGGCACGTGACACTCCTAAGTGCAGGGTCATTCCACTGAGTGTCAGTGGCCCACCTCCTAAATTCTGAGCAGTACTCTTCAGCAACCCGGGCTCCCTGTTTACACCTACGAAGTCGGGATTCCGGCAGGGAGACACCATCAGGATCCCCATACACTAGCTCCAAAGCCACAAAAAACCTGTCCACGGACTCTAACGATGGTGAATCGTCCGGTAGGAAGAAGGCCCAGGATTGGGGATCACCCTTAAGAAGGGACATAATGATTCCCACCCGTTGCTCTTCACTCCCTGATGAACGAGGGCGTAGCCTGAAGTATAGTATACAGGCTTGCTGAAATACCAAGAATTGATCTCTATCAGGATCCTGTCAGCGCCGGTGGACTGCTGCGGCTGAGCAGGGTCACTCACCCAGACTACGGGAGGGCCCGGGGTCCGAAACTGCAGGGAAAGTTCTGAGAACAGGACCTGCGACACTAAAGGTAGTAAAGAGTACCAGGACCTACGATCATGTGACCACAGGGGGCTTCGCTTAGCGTCCTGCTGCAGTAGATGTCTGTAGGATTCTATTACAGGAATCCTGGAGTAAAGATTAGGGGAACTCAGGTCAGACAAGCGGTTGTCATACACAGATAGGGCAGCGTGGTACCAGAGGAGCAAGCAGAGAATAGTCAGAACATAAGCAATGAGTCATACACAGAGAAATCAATGCAGTACAAAAGGAACATGCAGAACTGGTAACAGGGACAGAACCAGGTCAAAACCAAACAAGCATAAAGTATCACAGTCACAAAGCACACCAGGGTCACAAACACTCGGCCAAGGACCTGAGTATAAGCGACGAGGAATGAGTCCACAATGAGGCTATAAAAAGCCTCCCTGAATCTCAGAGTGAGGCTGTCCAGATTAACCTCTGAACTACCTAATCCCATGAACTAAGCAGATCACGACAATCTCTCCCTCCAGAAAACCTGTCTGGGCAAAGGTCTGCATTGGGTCCATGGCTCAGCAGAACAAAAATGTAAGGTTGGTGATAATGTGATGGTTACGTGTGACTGGACACACCGCCTCCAGCAGGGCGAATTTCTCTGACACACGTGACCCTGGATACACCGCCTCCAGTAGGGCGAATTTAAATAATATAACGTGCAGCCAGATACACCGCCTCCAGCAGGCAAATTTCAGAATTACATGTGTATCAGGATACACCGTCTCCAGCAGGGCAAATTTAAATAATAAAGGGAAAACACCAGGGAAACTGATACAATGGAGGGCCCTGCGATAGGGAACGGGGACGTGGAGACCTCCTGCACTCCCGTGAGTCAGTGTCTCTACACTCCTGACAGTCCCTATGCAGGTTTCGCACCTGGTGCCGAGCAGGATACCTAAAAACCCTAGCTCACCCTACACCTAGCCCTTTCTAGTGAAATGGACGGTGCAGAAACTAATCCCACCACTGCACTGAAACACACAAAAGGAAAGGTACAAACAGGGATAACACCACTTAACTTTGCTCTGTCGCTCTTGCTCCCAGCAACAGAGTCCAGCACCAGAATGCAGCTTTCCTCCTGAATAGCTGCTGCTTCACCAAGCTTTGTCAGAGCTGCCAGGAACTCCTCTCTGTGGCTCCTTCCACACCAGGACTCTGACTGAGCTGCAAGGAACTCTCTCTAGCTCCTTCCTCCACCAAGGATGGTTGAAATGACCAATATCACCAACAGTGAGTGAGAGCACATGACACTCCTTTATAGTTAAGCCAGAGCAATCACACATGTTATTGATTCCTGTGTAATAACGCTAACCCCCACTGGGGGCAAACTAGAACAAAAGACACCACTGTGTAATGACCCTAATGGCCACCGGGGGCAAAACTAACTTTAAGCAACCAGCTTAAAGGAAAAAAAAGGTTACAAGTGCTTTTATCTGTCACAATCCAGCATGGATCATGACATTGACACTGTGAATTACAGATCTGCTGCCCTATGGGATTGAGGATTTGTTGAGCTGTAATGATTGTGAGTGACAGCTCAACCGCCTAAATTGAGGCTAAGGTGTGAGTATTGTGAATGACAGTTCAGCCATCCTATCTGTGGGATCTCTTCCTGGTTCCATCAGTTCTGGGTGATTACAGAGCTATTTAACATTCGGACAATGGTCAGACCATTGACAATTGTAGCTTTGCACAAGTATTTTGTGTTTTTCCTCTGTGTTCTGAGTTCTGTTTTGATCTCCGTTGCCGACTTTCGACTTACCTTTCACAATCTGTTTGACTTTGTCTTGATCCGCTACCTTCCTCATACTCTGACCTCAGACTGGGACCTGACTATGCTTTTGTCTTTTTTCCCTTTGTCTATTACGAGCCCTCTTGGTACTGACCTCTTGACTATCCTACCTCACAGCAAGTCAGTGAGTAGTGACTAGCATGATATTGAGCAGTGACTAGCGTAACATTTTCTTTGCACATTGAATTTTGTGCACCGAGACCCTTCCATCTTTAGTTGCTAATATTGAAGTCAAACAATGGACTGGAGCCATTGGCATCCGATTTATCTCTGGAACAATTTATCTCTGTTAGGAGCTGGTTCATATTGAATTGCTATTTGATGAACTTCTGAGATCCAAACTAGCAGAGGTGCCAGGTGCTCCATAAATAAGCCTCATGTGGACTTGAGTAACATAGACCATTAAAACTAAATTTCTTTAGTCATAAGCCAATAACAGTTAAAGTCTTTGTTCTCATAATGATCCCAGTTCCCTGAATGTAATAGCAGTATAATAAATATGTCTTATTCAACATTTGTCTGTTATGAAATTCATCTTTTTCCAACTTTTACAGAATCATAGGACATTTGGGAATTGGTGTACAGACACAAGGTTTCACCACAATCCAAAATAGATTATCACATTGTGATCTCACATTAAAAGACTTTGACATGAATTTCTTTTCTTGCGGTGTCCGGTTGCCAGTGGCCTCTTGGTTAATGTGAGAAGAGCACGTTACCACAATCTGTTTTCAGCCATGGTGAAAAGATTGTCCTGTTATGTATCGTTGTGTTAGGTTTATGCAGAGCCGCAATCCAAGGTACGGATTCTTTTGGCACTTAATCTTCCACTTAGAACAATTTTAGAAGTAAGAGTTTTCGAGACCTTAAAAGCAAAACTGCTAAAATGTATCAGTATTTATATATTTATGTTAGGGGAAAATCTCATTTATAACCTATTAAAGCCCATTTCTTAATTGAAAGACACCTGCATAGAGCTGCGAGGCCAAAAATGTAACTAGGGAAGATCCAGGGGTGGGTGTGAGAGTGTCCCAGCGATGTATGTGTAATAACCCAGAACTGCGGATTACATGAATGTTGTATAATCTTAAGTATATTTTATAGAAGCTTTTGAACTTGAGTTATGGTTTCATTTGTGATGATGTGACCAATCAGGACATTTTCATAAAAAGAAAATCCATAAAGCGAGAATTCTTGTGTCGAAAGCTCCATAGCCTCCAGCTAGTGAGCTTCTTGAAAGCATGGGGGCTTAGAGGTCAGCATGCTGTTGCCATATCCTGTTGGGTAGAAATGGGTGACTGGAATCCGGATGATATGGAGGATGCTACTGATCCCAAGACAGATGGCCAGATGTGAGCATTATACCCGACCTCCGCATGATTCAAATTTGGTGTCCTGCAATAACGGTCATCTAAGCATCGATACCATCCAGACATGAGTACTGAGCCAGTCACACTCTCTACTCCTCTTACCCCACCTTCTCCATCCATTCAAGCCACCAAAAGCCTGGTCTCGGTGGTGTCTTTATGCCATCCTGCCCTACTGAGGTCCAAATTGTACCTGAGAGGAGGAACCAGATAACAAGTAAGAATCGTCATAAAAAGGGACTTGTTTGCTGTTGCCCCTGTTGTGCCCCAATTCGAAATTGCTGCCTTGTTTGGCCTGGAGGCCTTGTTCTACTGTTGGCAGACCGGTTACCTGCTAGCTAAGCTGTGAAAACAACCCAGATGTATGGCAATTCCTGCTGGGACAGTTGGGCCCTCGGCTCATGATCTTTTATTTGTTCTTGTAAGGCTGGAAAAGCTATCTTGATATGTGTGAGGGACGGTTCAATATACCCTCTAAGGCTGAAGCTATATCTCTACTTGAAAGGCCATACAGGCTGAACTTTTATTTTCCTTTTTATTTTTGTCGCATCCATTGTGCCCTTTTCTGCTGGATTCAGGGCATCTAGAAGGTTGGAGGGTCATACACCCTCAACTTTGGACTGAGCCTTATCCACACCTGGGACTGTGCACCATTGAAAAAATGGTCTGTGCTGTGTTTACATTGTTCCGGAGTCCTTACCTAGAAGGATCGGATCTATGCTGAATGACTATTACACTTTCATAGACTTTTGCCCTCATCTAAAAGGGCTTTTTGGGTGCCTATGTCACACTATTTCATACCATTACATACAGCTCCTATCTCAGAAGTATTTGCCATAGAGACTGCCTATGGACACTTGTTATGGTAAATATATTGCAGGATTCACTACAGAAGGAGAAAGAAGAATGTATTTCATTTTTGCACTAAACATTTCTTGGTATTAACCGTTCTTAAGGATGTATTTTTATAAAACTGTTTTCACTTTAGTGCCACCACTTACATGCCGCCACTTACAGTTTGCTGCCTGTTTCCTATGGCTGGGGGCAGGCATGTGAAAAAGAAGGGGAGATATGTAATGCCCCATAACTTAGGATGACATTAATGTTTTATAATGTGAAGTATGTTTTATATATGCCTTTGAATATTTGAACCGTTGCACTGTTTTCATAGGAAATATCCAGTACACTAAGGAGTTAATCCCACCAAAATGGTAATCAGGGTTACTAGCCAGAGAGTAGCAGAAGGGCAGCCACCAGAAACATGTAGGAGATTTAGCTCTCCCCAGAGGTGTGCCTAGGTTTTTTGGTGCCTGGGGCAAGATTTCAATTTGGAGTCCCCACTCCCCCCCCAAGCACATATGTGATTTGCACAGTCACTTACCGACGAGCTGCTCTTCCTAATTCTCTCAGTGTTCAGTGAAAAACAGAGGAGCGGGAAGAGAAGCTCGTTGTCATGTGACCGTAAGTATAAAAATCACATATGAGTGAAACGGCCATGTGATGACTGCTAGAGTCAGTGAGCAGAACTGAAGCCTGACAGTGAGTATATTACACACTGTTAGGATTGGGCATGCTACAGGGCTTCATTTTATAATTAAAGGTCTTCTCCAGGATTGAGATGAAAGTCTGCAGTCGCTCTATGTGACTGCAGGCTTCTGAATTCTCATAGCGCATGAACTCAACACTTTAGGATTCTCCCTTGCTTGTGGCAAGAGGTGACGGTCATGTCAGCACAAGTTTGTGATTTGTATTCTTCTGGCTACATTCTGACTAGATTTGTCCGGCCTCTCTCAATTCATTTTCAGTGAGTGAGGCCACACATGTCTAGTCGGCACATGACCACATGTATGCAAATCGCCGGCACCAGAGAATCCTGACAGCATGCAGTGTGCGAATTCAGAAGTCTGCAGTTGTAAGAGGTTCAGGGCCTAGCCCTTTAATTGTTGATGCTACTGTTTACATGTACATAATTGCTAACAATATTTACGTTTCTTTGTATTATGTGTAAGCTGTATATACTGTACGTGTTTATTGCCATATTGTATTGTATGTAAGTTAGGGACAGTGCAGTTAGGGAAAAGCCCATTAGATAGGGGCACTGAGTACACTGCATAGGAAAGCATAGTTGTAGGACACTTTAGAGGTTAATTGTTTGAGTGGTAGTTGGGGAATAAGCTAGATTTCTTGGTTATAGTCAGTCGGGGGTAGACCCCTGGTGTGCTCAGGTGGCCTTGGGGCCTGAGCTGCTTAGCTATCACACAACGTTCCCAAGTAGAGAAACCCAGCCATCCATATTATTATTATTATTATTATTATTATTATTATTTATTGTTATAGCGCCATTTATTCCATGGCGCTTTACATGTGAGGGGGGTATACATAAAAACAAGTACAATAGTCTTAAACAATACAAGTCATAACTGGTACAGGAGGAGAGAGGACCCTGCCCGCGAGGGCTCACAATCTTCAAGGGATGGGTGATAAAGCAGTGGAAGTATTAAGGAAGAGAAGAGTGCAGTGCATGGTATCCGCAGCAACGTAGTGAAGAAGTCAGTGAAGACGTACTGATTAAGTTACTGACGAAGTTTGGGTGCTGAAGTAGTAGAGTGGGCCACCAGCGAGTGCACGGACAGGATAACCAAAAGGGGGTGGACGACCTAGTAGATGAATATTTCCATGTCTGGACTGAAGTCGGTTCCAGGGAGATAGGTTGAAGTGCCATTTTCACCGGGCTCCTCGTCCCATTGTAACTTTGTGGCCTATTCCAGTGAAGTAGAAGAAGTAAGGGAAAGATGAAGAATATTGCATTGCGGGTACTGTGACAAGTGTGGTTGAAGTGTTATGGATGTGCTGTGTCCTGAAGAGAATAAATCTGTTATGTTTAAAGTTGCTTTGGACTCAGCCTCCTGTCCTTTAAGTGAATGGAAGAACGGGGAACACAGCAGGGAAGAAGCAGTTGACAGCACAGTGAGTATGGATTGTGCTGATGGGTCAACCACTCTGCCGTGGTTTTACACAGTCACATAGCATGACTGCAGACTCATCACAACCTTGAAAAACCGCTCTAATGCTCCTAACATAAATAAAAATATGAGAATTAGTCAGCATCAGAAAAACATTTACATTCAGGTACCTGATAGATGATGTTGTCTCTAACTGGTGTCATTCTCTTTCTTTTCTTCATCTTGTCCAGACGCCGTGATGACTTTTTTCATCCACAGCTTGTTTCTGCAGACTTCCATCTTCTCCGGTCTTCTGCAGCACATCCCCACAAAATACCCGTAAAAATAGCAATGACATTCTAATGCTCCTGAAAATAAAAATATCTGCCCTATGCTGAGCCCCTGAATAAATATTAGCCCTTCACTATATTCCCTGCACAAAATATGACCCCCACACTGTCCCTCTTATGGTACATGCCCTCCACTCTGTCCTCTCCTTTCCATACTGGGCCACCTCTTCACAGTGTCCTCTCACATGATGTCCGCCCGTATTGGTCCAAGTCTCTAAACTGTGTTCCCTCATCACGCTCCCTCCTCCTTGGCTTACTCTCTTCTCCTGGCTGTGACCTTACACTGTCACCCCGTGCTACCCCTCACACTACTCAGTCTCTGTTCTGTGCCCACTCACACTTTTCTCCCCCACATACCATCTACTTTCACACCTCCCTCAGCTAGCCATACGGTCTCCTCATATATTTAGCCCCTTGCTCTTCATACTGCCTCCTCACACATCCCTCCCATCACCCTCGCTCCCCATACTATGTCCGCATACATTCTTCCCCACGCTCCCCATACTGTGTCCTCATACATTTTTCCCTCACTACTCAGACTGTGTCCGCACCCATCCCCCAATCACCATACTGTGCCTGCACCCATCCCACCACTCACTCCTCATACTGTGTCCACATACATTCCCCTTCTTCGCTCCGTACACTGGGTACGCATTCATCCTCCTCTTTCTGTGTCTGCAGCAATCCCCCACTCACCATACTGTGTCTGCACCCATCCCCCTCATACATTACCCTTGCTCCTCATACTGTTTCTGCACCCACCCCCACTCATCAAACTGCGTCTACACCCATCCCCCCACATATTATATTGTGTCTGCACCTTTCCCCCACTCACCATACTGTGTCTTAACCCATCTCCCCCACTCATCATACTGTGTTTGCACCCATCCCCCATACTGTTTCCTCATACATGCCCCCTCTCACCCCTTGCGCCTCATACAGTGGTTTGAAATTTCTGCTTCCCATATTGTGTCCGCACCTGTCCCTTCCTTGATCCCCAAACTTGTGTCCTCAAATCTTCCCAATCTCCGTTACACTAAATCTCCCCCATCTCTCTCCCCACACTAAATCTCTCCCCAACCACACACTAAATCTCTCCTCAAATCCCCAAATATCCCCTTTGTTACAATAAATCTTTGCTGTTTTCAGTTCCACAGGAGCACCTACCAACAATTTGCGCCTCTGCAGCGTCGGCCAGTGACATCACCAGCTGGATCACATGACCTGATCAAGCTGTTCACGTCGTCCTGATGTCATCTAAAAGATGCAAGTATAATTGTTCACTGGGAGCCAGTGTGCTGCACCTTCTCTGAGCCAGCTGTGAGTTTCACAGCCGGCTCAGAGGACGGCGGACTCCCAGTCCGGGGGCGGCAAAATGCAGCCGCCAGGAAAGACACCTCGGACCACTGCATTAGGGACTGTGCCCCCCTGTCGGCTGTGCCCAGAGCATATGCCCTGCCTCTCCACCTCGATATGCCTCTGGCTCTCCCTGTTCAAGAAAGACGACAGAGAAGACTCATCTGATAATCTAATAGAAAAGGAGGAATGCCCTGGTCCCCCAGAGTACACAGCTTAAATATACAGTAAGCTGTAGACGCAGAAGGAGTACTCAAAAGTAAGTCACCCTTAGCAAAGATGTGGATGACTATTACCTACGTACAATAACAATCAGTGGGAACTGGGATATTGAGGTCCATTGAGGAACAGAGCCCCAGTGGGGTGGAAGAAATCTATAGTGTCAGTTTTGAACTTCAGCATAAGCCCGGGATAGACGTGCAGCATAGCACTCCTCACATATCCTCAGTTGTCCGTTTCTGCTGCTGTTGTTGTGGTAAATGGAAAATGCCTTAAGAAAATGTAACATCATCATCATCACCTGCTGATGTTTAAGTACAGTTCTACTTGTTTTACTACAACGTCAAGTCTGCTGTCTCTCACATTTTCCTCCTGTGAGAATCATGGGGGAATAGTGGATGAGGGCAGGTATATTTCGCCCAGATACCTTTCCTATGTGGCCTAGTCTGGATAGTATCTCACCTGGTGACTAATGAGAAATGGGAAGCGGATATAAAAGGATGCCAGGTGGTTGTGTTAGTTGCTCAGCCTGGGAACACAGAGAGCCTGTCTGTGTGAGCAACACTTGTGAGTGAAAGCTGTGGTTACAGTAACGCTGGTTTGGCTGGCTGGGAGAAGCCCTCCAGTTGGTAGTTAGTACAGACCCTGTTTAGTTAGTGCCGGACAGGCAAGGATTTGTTTTATGTTTTATTTCCTGTATGTTTTGCTTTCATCTGAAATCAACCTGACCCAGCATCAGTTATGACCGAATCCCGGCTGTGCACCTGAGTTTCTTGCTAAACACACAAGGCCTTTGACCCCAGCAAAGGTGATCCCGGAGTGTTTTATCACACTCCCTACATTAACATCACGATGTCTACCACCAGCCATCCTGCAGTGAGGAACCATAATGTCAGTATCACCCCCATACATACACAGCCATATGCCCACCATTGTATCCGTGTACCGGTCACCGGGCACGGCCACCACCGACGACACTAAAGATCCAACCCTTGCCCGATGTTCTGCGTTCCTCTGCGCATTGCATACACAATGTAATCTATCAGGCTATTGGCGTGTTAAGAAAAGGGATATGAGCAATATAGTTGTTAAACTGCCATTTACTGTATTCTTTTAAGATGATCTGGCAAATAAATATACTTTACAACTTTGAAGAGAGACATTTGAAAAATTCAAAAGAGAGAAAAAAAAACCTGTGGCCATAGTGAGCAGTGACCCACAATTAATGAATATCACATCACAGACCTCATAACTAAAGGCAAACCACACATAGGCATCAGTTGCTGTATTTAATAAGGGAGAACAATGAATTCAAATGCATAGAAGCTGATCTGCAGTACCCAGGCGCGGCCACTACACTTTGTGAAGGAGATATGATGTTACATTCTGTACAGTTTACCTCCATCACTGTTGGACCAGGTAACATGATTGTGAGGGTGTTGCATGTCAGACCTCCACTGATACATCGATGACCTATCTGAAGGATAGATAATTAGTGACATTATACTGTAAAACCCCTTTAAGTCACTGTCCCCCCAAATAAATACTGTGTATTTAGTCACTATGCTTTCTAAATAAACATTTATCCACCAATGTGCCACTGGGTATAAATGAAGCTACTAAAGTGCTTGTGAATAAATGTTTAGACACCACTGTGCTCCCTTAATACATAAATCCACCACTGCAACCTGTGAATATACAGTATATATAAATGGATGTCGCTCTTACCATTGTGCTGTTGTAGGGATCTGGACTGTCTTACCCTGTTCCTGCCCCTTGAAGTCTGCTACGTTCATGGTTATGGAACTACTGTGCCATGGTACATGGAAAGCCTTGAGGGGTGTAACAAAGCAAATACATGGTTCTTCATTAGAGCCCCTTAAGGTGTGGTTAGACTTGAGCCCAGGTAGACACCAGGTGTTACTCCAGGACAGACTGCGTAGTCAAGGCAGCTGACACCCAAAGGGGCAGGTAAGCAGGACCGCCATGAATTGGATCACAAGGGATGTGCGGCTGGTAGACAAAAGTGGAACTGGATCAGAAATGGACAGGATGAGTTCATGAATTCAGGAACACAAGATGGACCTGGGTACAGGATCAGATGTGCAGGTTCAGACTGGACTAGTGAGGGTAGCGGTATAGGTGTGGATGAGATGGATCAGGCTCAGGACTTGGTAGAGGCAAGATGGGCTCAGAAACAAGGTACAGCAGGGTTGGCAAGAATGAGTTCAGACAGGGCAGGTAGGATTGAGTGCAGGCAGGATGGACAGGCTCAGGTTCAGACTGAGCAGGCACAATGGACAGGGTCAGGTTCAGACAGCTTGGTCGCAACTAACGCTCTGCAGCACTTTACACTGTCAACCTCTCTTTTCTGGTACGTCTCTTTCTTCATTGTATTCCGCCTTATTCTAATGAAGTTCCATATGAAAGACTCAAAAGTAAATCCTCACTTTTTCGATTGTATAAATAAAGTGCCTTTAACGCTCACCTAATTAGTACTGAGTTTTTAATCTACTCTTATATACGGATTGGAACCCTACTCAGCGCCCTAAAACACACTCAGAGTACAGTACACTACTGATCATCATTGCATATATAAAACCACCACTGTGACCCCCTGATATTCAGTATATTTAGCCACCACTGTGCCCCCTGAAAAATAGTTTAACCACCACTGTGCATCCTGTAAAGTCAATTAATTTAATTAATACGCATATCCAAAATTACATTGTGTTACAACTATGTAATACTGCTGTAGTAGGGTGGGCCGGACTGGGGGGTGGTCCCCTACTCACCGCAAACAGACGATAAAGACACGAGACGGAGGTAGATTTTAGGTACAACAGGTCCGAGTTTATTGGCTGTCTTCTTGACAACCTCAGCAATACACCGCAGTACTTCCACAGCTCTCCGTATTCAGGCCCCGGGACCTGCACTTCTCTTCTGTCATAGTGACGTTTCTTTACGGCTCAACCACTGGGCTGCTCTAGACCTTTCCACCGCCAGCACTTCACCGGTCAGAGATCGTCGTCAATTTGGTACAGGGCCTCGTCTGTTCTGTTCTGCGGTTCTTCGTGTCGGGGCCACCCCCTGACTTCCCTTCTCCTCAGTCCCCCTAGGTAAGCTCTCCACACAGCACACACTCCATCACAGACTCCTCTCCTCTTGAGCTCCTCCCGGGACTGGAACTTTCTGGAACCCTCCTGTCCTATTTATAACTTTCCCGATTCCCTATAACTCCGCCCCCATGACCAACGGTTTCTCTAGCCATAAGCTGCTGTCAAGTCCTGAACTCACACTCTCCCCTGCCATCTTGTGGTCAACCCAAGATACTACACTCAATCTACACTTTTCCCAGCTGTTTCCCTAGTGTAATTACAAACATACGCCTACAGTGCACAAACCATCCCTTCTTCTTGCTGACAAGTCCGTCCGTCAGGTCACCTTCCCCACACTGCTATACTGTGCAATAGTCAAACAAAAATGCCATTTATTTCACGAATAATTCTTCCACACAGTACCGAAATAACAGCACCATAATGTACATAAATAACTCAACTATTTATGTCTAGTCACCTTGAAGACAATTTTCTAGTGGGCCTCGTGTCTGTGGGATCTACATTTAGGGGGCTCAGAATGGTGGATTCTGTAGGAAAATTAATTACCTCTTTTACCATTTAATTATCTACCCTTCATTTAACGACACGCAAGACAGGAGAGAATTTAGTGATTGATTGCTTTACTAAAGATTTATTTTTATCACTTATCTGATAGCAAATGTATTTGATTTTTTTTTTACCTTTTTGTTCTTCCCTGTAAACTTGGGACATACAACTATTTCCTCCAAAACCTTTGACCTGAACCAGTTGCAATTTGTTGTAGTATTTAGGTCTCAATACAATATATTCCCCTTCTTCTCTTTAAATACTTACATTCTTTGCATTGCTAGTTCCTACCTTAAACTTTACCCTCTACCAGACCATTTTGTAGTTTTTGCGTATATACTTGCTCATGCACATGTTATATGTCGTCTGATGGAATGCGGAACCCTATATAAAGAATGTTATTACATCTGATCGGTATCTGAATACAAAGTACGCACTTGATAAGCAGAGTGATCTTGGAGCGCAATCAATGTCAGGGACAAATTGTCTCTCTTTCTCTCTGTATTATGCTAATGATGACTGCCCCTGCTGACACAAGCAGCAAAAACAAATTAAAATATTCCACCAAAGAAGCGTAATATTGGACAATAATATCCAACCTCCACTCTCCTCACATCTGACTTCCCCGCAAAAGAAATAGGACATGGTTGAATTGGGTCATAGACGCTGTGGCTCCACATGTACATTGTTGACAAAGTGCTAATTCAGCAAAAGCTTAACAAGGAGCGTACTTAGCTAGTTGGCCGTCTGTGTGTTAGAACATGGATGTGGCTCAGGAAAGCAAAAGAGGAATTTGTGTATTAAGTAGTACACATATCAGTTTCAGTTCTGCGTGGTACATAGTATGTCTCAACTTGGGCGCTAGCTGGAAAAGTTGCCCCTAGAATGCACTGGTGGGAACCCAAGTTGGCGTTCTTGATATTTGGTGAACACAAACCATGTGAAAGGTGAATAAAGGATGTCAGACCCAGCGCTGTACTATAAAAGAACTGCGCTATTAGGTTTGTAATACTATATGGGCATTACGATGTGGCTGGCACTACATTATTACTGTCTAGATTATGGCTTCTGACTCCTTCCCGACTGAGCCATCAGAATCATACTTAGGCTTTTCGCAACTGATGGCAAATATTCTCTTTGTTGCCCTAACTCTGTATGTAAATATTCTGACTAGTGAAGAATTTCTTGTTGGTGCTGCTTGGTACCCAGCACCAGAGACATATACCCTATCAGTCCCTATGTAGACCTCACAAGTGGTTGAAGTTAATATCAAAAGGATACATACAATAGAAATCCAGCACTCTGTTAATGCAGTTTATTCAATCAATGCACTGTGTATAGATGAATTTGACCTTTCGGTCACACCGATAGACACTTATAGCATAGTAGAGCAGAGATCAGCATAGTACACAGCAATGGGGCGTTAGTTGGGACGTTCCTCACCCGGAGACATGCTGATCTCCACTCTACTATGCTATATGTGTCTATCTGATGAAGGTTGGTGAGACGGAAACACCAAATTCGTCTACACGCAGTGCATTGATTGAATAAACTATGTTAGCAGAGTGCCAAATTCTTGTTGTATATATATTTTGAAGGATTGGAAGTTGGGACCCTATCTGTGCACCTCAAAAACTTGATGGAGTGCCATCGTTCGTTTACTTAATATCAAGAGGAGACACTTATCTTGCTAAACCAGAGGTTATTGCAGTCAGAGTTAAGGCCCCATTACATGCTTCAATGTCCCAGCGATCCCACCAATGATCTGACGTGGATGGGATCGCTGGGACATAGTTAGCTGATCGCTGGTGAGCTGTCACATAGACAGACTCACCAGCCATCAGGACCAGCGAGCAAGCTGGTATCCAAGGTAAACAGCGGGTAACTAAGAGCCGCGTGGCTCTTAGATACCCGCTGTTTACATTGGATACCAGCTCCCAGTGTCGCTGATCATTGGTCTCTCGCTGTCACACGCAGCGATGCGCGCTGGCCAGCGGGAGACCAATGATGGCGTCACAAAATCAGCAATCTCACTAGCGATCTCGCTGTGTGTGACAGGGCCTTTAGGCTCGGTTCACACTATACCTGTGCACCTGTAGGCATATATGCTTCGAAGTTGTGCACCCGACAGTATGCACAGTCGGGATAAATTCCGAGGCATCTGTCTACCAATCAAATCCACTGTACAAAAAATGTATAGTGCATACTGCATGTTTCTTCACAATGGCCTTCTGCATAGGAAAGCACGGTCTGTTGCAAGTTACCTGCACTAACAAGGATTTTCTTCAATGTATAAAGGGTTTGTTCAGGCTTGGGGCTCAAATCTGCAGTCACTCTTTGTGATGGCAGACTTGTGAATCTTCACAGCGTGCACAATGTGCGCTGTCAGGATTATCCATGGTCGGTGGCGAGATTGAGCTGTCATGTGACCACACATATACAATTTGCATGCGTATGGCCACATTCCAACTAGACGTGTCCAGCCTCGCTCAATTCACTGGCCCACAAGGCTACGGGGCGGCACTCATAGCAAGTCAGCAATTCTGCTACATGCAGGCGATCTGATTATCACTTGTATATAGCAGAGCTGATCGCGTTATGGCAGCTTCTAGTATCACATAGAGGCTATTGAAGCATGCCAAAAGTAAAAAAATAATGTTTTTAAAAATATAAAAAATATAAAAGTTCAAATCACCCCCCTTTCGCCCTATTCAAAATAAAGCAAAAAAAAAAAAAAAATCAAACATACACATATGTAGTATCGCCGCATTAAGGATCGCCCGATCTATCAATAAAAAAAAGAATTATCCCGATCGCTAAACGGCGTAACCGGAAAAAAGTCAAAACGCCAGAATTAAGTTTTTTAGTCGCCACAACATTGTATTAAAATGCAATAATGGGCGATCGAATCGTATCTGCACAAAAGTGGTATCATTAAAAATGTCATCTTGGTGCGCAAAAAAATAAGCACTCACACAACCCGAGATCACAAAAAATGGAGACGATACGGGTATTGGAAAATGGCGCAATTTTTTTTTTAACAAACTTTGGAATTTTTTTTCACCCCTTAGACAAAAGAACCTAGACATGTTTGGTGTCTATGATCTCACAATGACCTGGAGAATCATAATGGCAGGTCAGTGTTAGCATTTAGTGAACCTAGCAAAAAGGCAAAAAAAAAACAAAACAATTGTGGAATTGCACTTTTTTGCAATTTCACCGCACTTTGAATTTTTCTCCCGTTTTCCAGTACGCAATATGTTAAAACCAGTGGTGTTGTTGAAAAGTACAACTCGTCTCACAAAAAAACAAGCCCTCACATGGGCATATTGTCTGAAAAATAAGGCTCTGGGGGAGCAAAAAAAAGAAAAGAAAATACCTCTGGTCATGAAGGGGTTAATAAACCCTTTTCAAGGCCAATTTATACGAGTCAATTATTATTATCATAATTTGCATTTATTGAATACTCATAAAGATAAATGCCAAAAATTAATGCAGGAAACGATTAACAATAAGCAATAACATTATCATGTACCCTTGATCCTCATAAATCATTCTGTCGTAAAGTGATCATTAATTAAGGCATAACCAGTAAATTTACAGAACTGTGCAAATGTTTTAGGCAGGTGTTTAAAAAAGTGCTGCAAAGTAAGAATTGTTTTAAGAAATAAAAATGTGTTCATCGTATATTTTGTTAATTAACAAAATGTATAGTGAACGAGCAAAAGAGAAATCTAAGCCAAATCAATATTTGGTGTTACCGCACTTTCCCTTTACAACAGCATCAAAGCATCTATTCTTTTTGATAGGCCAGGATCAGACTTGCGAGAAACTCGCACGAGTCTCACATCTCAATACCCGTCACTGCCGCCAGCACTCGGGTCCGGCGTGTGCGGAGGCATGTATTTCTATGCAGCTGAGCGCTCCGGTCCCGAGTGCCGGCGGCAGTGCCGGGTACTGAGATGCGAGACTCGTGCGAGTTTCTTGCATGTGTGACACCGGCCATACACTTGCAGAAAGTCAGGGAATTTGTAGAATTGAACTCTGGTATATGAGTAACCAATTATACAAAACAGGCGATAATGATCATTGATTTCATATGTAGGTGGATGCACAGCCATTAACTGAAACAGAAACACCTGTGTAGGAGGCTGTCAATACAATCAACTCACCTAAGGCCTGTTTCACACTTCCGTTTTTGACCATCAGTCAAAATCCGCCGCTTTTGCAAAAAAAACGGATCCGCCATTGATTTGCATTACCGGCGGATCTTGACGGTTGGCCATCCGTTGGATCCATTTTTTTGTGGATCTGTCATTTTTTTTCCATCCGCCGAGATGCCTGGACGGACCATGTGAGGTTTTTTTTTTGCTGCAGGATCCGCATTTTTATAGTGCGCATGCCCGGAGCCAGAAATTTAACCCTGAAATCATTTCTGTTGGACAGAAAAAATTCTCTCTCTCTCTCTCCCACTATCTCTCCCTCTCTTTCTCCCTCTCCCTCTCTCTCCCTCTCTCTCTCTCTCTCCTTCCCGGCCAGCGTTTCCTTTAAAATTCTTCATTCATCGGATCCGTCAAAAAAACGGTCCGGTGGCATCCGTTCACATCAGTTACCAACGGATCCGCTTTCCGCCATTTTGGCGGATTTTAACTGACACCAAAAAACTGAAGTGTGAAACAGGCCTAAGCCGTCTACATGGGCATGTAGGTCATAGAAAGTTGAATAAAGTGATACTTTGATATCTGAGACCTGATGTCTTTTTCTAGAGAAATCCACATTTTGCTTATGTATCACTAAACTGTTACGATCTATGGGTGTAAACCAGATCACTGAGAATCTGCCTCCAGGGTTTGGTAAATGACAGGGGGAGTTATGAGTGTGAGACATGTAATAACTCACACTTTGCCATCCTGAACTCACTGCAACGCTGTGTTTGATTATACGAGCTTGTTCACACTGGCATATAAATTGGATGAGTTCACTGCGAGAAAACATCATGTGGCACTCCGACCAGTGTTGGAAAATGTGTCAATGCTCATCTACGAGTTTTTTCTCAGCTCTAATAGGACTGAGGAAAAAAAAAAAAAAAAAAAAAATCGCAAGATGCTGCGATTGAGGGCTCATACCCATTTGTGAGAAATACAGACGAGTGCAATCCGATAAAAAAAAAAAATCGAATTACACTCGGGCCAATGTTATTCAATGAGTTACTTCTCATCTGCGATTTTTTTCTCAGCTGAAATCGGACAGAGAAAATATCGCAGCATGCTTTGATTTGCTGCGTATCTCAGATGAGACTCGCCAATGCAAGTCAATAAGTGCGAGAAAAAATTTGCACAGTACTTGCACCATGCGAGTGCTGTACGATTTTTACGCACTGGTGTCCTTTGAAAAGCTGGCAATTCATGTGTGGCTACACTAAAAATCACACTGACAGGTTAGAAAAGAATAGATAGAATAGATATACAGTGCCTTGCGAAAGTATTCGGACCCCTGGAGCTTTTCAACCTTTTCCCACATGCTTCAAACATAAAGATACCAAATGTAAATTTTTGTGGGACACAATTGTGAAGTTGAGCGAAATTTATTGGTTATTTTAAATTTTTGTGGAAATTCAAAAACTGAAAAGTGGGGCATGCAATATTATTCAGCCCCTTTAACTTAATACTTTGTTGCGCCACCTGTGACCCCAGGTATTCAATTCTGGTCCTGTTCGATGGACTTTACTACAGATACCTGGGGCTCATTAGTCACGCCCCCTTCAGAGCCCCCCGGACCGTGGTCCCGATATTCCACTATAAAAATAAAAAGCGAATGTGAACTTCACCATCTCCGCTTCCATTCGTTACAGAGACACTGAGCTTGAACTGCCGTGACCTCTTCACTGGGATTTTCCCATGGTACAGAGGTCACAGCAGTTCAGCCCGGCTGCTAGAACAGCTTCAGTGATGTCACCACTAGTCAATATGGCTGCCTTCCCTTCCCTTATACAGTATACTAAATGTATTTGTCACTGACAATTGCTCAGATTGGCTGGACGGCCAGGTCTAGGAAGACTTCTGGTGGTCCCACACTAATTCCATTTAAGGATTATGGAAGCCACTGTGCTCTTAGGAACCTTGAGTACTGCAGAAATTCTTTTGTAACCTTGGCCAGATCTGTGCCTTGCCACAATTCTGTCTCTGAGCTCCTTGGCAAGTTCCTTTGACCTCATGATTCTCATTTGGTCTGACATGCACTGTGAGCTGTGAGGTCTTATATAGACAGGTGTGCGCCTTTACAAATCAAGTCCTATCAGTTTAATTTAACACAGCTGGAGTCCAATGAAGGAGTAGAACCATTTCAAGGAGGATCACAAGGAAGTGGACAGCATGTGACTTAAATAAGAGTGTCTGAGCAAAGGGTCATAATACTTATAACCATGTGATATTCCAGTCTTTCTTTTTTAATAAATTTGCAAAAATTTCTACAATTCTTTTCAGTCAAGATGGGGTGCAGAGTGTACATTGATGAGAAAACAATGAACTTTTTTGAATTTACCGTGGCTGCAATGAAAGAAAGAGTGAAAAATTTAAAGGGGTCTGAATACTTTCCGTACCCAGAATAGATAGAGGATATGTATGATGGGTATATGGGCACGGGACTATGGGATGGAGGATGTGTGATGGGTATATGGGCACGGGACTATAGGATGGAGGATATGTATGATGGGTTTATGGCACGGGACTATGGGATGGAGGATTTGTATGATGGGTATATGGGCACGGGACTATGGGATGGAGGATATGTATGATGGGTATATGGGCATTGGCCTATGAGATGAAGGATGTGTGATGGGTATATGGGCACTAGACTATGGGATGGCGAATATATATGATGGGTATATGGGCATGGGACTATGGGATGGAGAATATGCATGATGGGTATATGGGCATGGGACTATGGGATGGAGGATGTATGATGGGTATATGGGCATGGGACTATGGGATGGAGGATGTGTGATGGGTATATGGGCACTCGACTATGGGATGGAGGATATGTATGATTGGTATATGGGCACGGGCCTATGGGATCATGGATATGTATGATGGGTATATGTGCACGGGACTATGGGATGGAGGATATGCATGATGGGTATATGGGCACGGGCCTATGGGATCATGGATATGTATGATGGGTATATGTGCATGGGACTATGGGATGGAGGATATGCATGATGGGTATATGGGCACGGGCCTATGGGATGGTGGATATGTATGATGGGTATATGGGCACGGGACTATGGGATGGAGGATAATTATAATTTGTTATAACTAACCACAGTTAGTTACTATGCCCGGGCAGCGCCGGGCTCTTCAGCTAGTATATATATATATATATATATATATATATATACTGTATATATACTGCTCAAAAAAATTAAGGGAACACTATTCCATTTGCAACAGGCTGTTTGTGTTCCCTTTATTTCTTTGAGCAGTATATATTGTAAGGCAGCGGTAGCACCATACACAGTGACGAGACAGTGACCCACAAAGTTCAAACTTAAAAGTCTCTTTAATGTGTTATCTTCACACAACGAAGGTTCCAATCTACACAAATGCAAACAACTTCAGTGCATATTATCAGTGTTCACTTCACACCAGTTCATAGCACTATATAGTACCCGACATCCTTTAGATTGCAGTCACTACGCATACTAGTCCTCCATTGACTAGTTCCTGTGGGTGTCCTGCACTGCTGTATCACAGTCTCTACTTACAGCCGTACCCAGCCCTCGATATCCTCCGGGACGCAGTCGGGCACCATATCCGCCTCCGGTTTCAGTCACCGTGGATGGCAGCACCACTCTGTATGCTGTGGGTGCCAGGCCTATTGGCTCCGCTTTGTCATGTGCTCTGCACAGCAACAAGCATCACCTGACACTCCTGAGACTCCTCAGACTTACTCAGCATTCACTAACCCTTTCCTGCAGGGCTTTTATCACAGAAACCTGTGGCTTTCAGCTACATGGAAAACCTGGGTCCGGAATGGAACAGACTGCACAAACTACTATCCTGAAACAAGCTAATGAAAAGCAGCAACATGGCTAAACATCCATACAATCATATCAAATCAGTATCAAATCTAGTTGCTTCATAGAGGACAGAAATATGGACTCATCACTTTGTAAGAAACATGAGAAGAGGGATATGGAAACCACTGACACAATCAAAAGAGTCCGTTTTTAATTAAAATTATAATATTTTATTGAAAGCTTAAATATTAAACAGACAATGACAAGTGTGGGGTACATCTGGTGCAACCATCAGACGCAAAGGTGCAGATATAAAAAAGACACCGTAACCCATGGAGCAAAAGATGGCATGTTATGAATGGGTCACCGAGGAGGATAGCAGCCCAGGCTAAGCCATAGAAAACCAGAGAGGTTGGTAACTAAGCCGATTGAGACCCCTGATCCTGTCCACACAACTAGCAGTAGCCGTGGAGCGTACCTATGATGATCCTAGATACCTCGGCACAGCCGGAGAGCTAACTAAGCCTAAAGAAAGAAAAGGGAAATCTAAACTGCCCCGGAGTAGACCCCAAAGGAATAGATAGTCCCTAAACATATATTGTCGGTGAGACAAGATGAAAACACAAACGCGGGCAGAAAAATAGACTGAGCAAATGATGGGGCCCACACAGACTAGACAGGACAGGAAAGGAAAGACTCTGTCTGCAATCACGCAAAAAACCCTGCAAAAAGTCTGATGCACAAAAACACTAAAGTCGCATGACTTCGCCCCCACTATATCAGCACTCTGGTATATTCTGAAAGCAAAGCAAAAAGAGACCAATATAAAAGGGGACAAAACAAACTGTCACATGCAATAACATATGGGCGGTGATTCAGCACAGCCCCAGCTGGAGCTGGCTGACCCACACAAAGCAGAGATAAACAAAACCAGATCAAATGCAAACAGAATAGCAAATGAACCACTTAGCTGAACATGCAGGGAAAGAGCAGGAGACATCAGCGGGAGTGGGAGGTTCTGATTATTGAGGATGCTAACCTCAGGTCATCAGCAGAACGGAGGGCGCAGGTAGGATGGTATACTGAAACAAGGGAGGAGATGTAGGGTGGTGCTGAGCAATGAAGAGCTTTGTGGGTGAGGGTAATAAGTTTGTACTGGATTCTGGAGTGGATTGGTAGCCAGTGTAATGACTGGCACAAGGTAGAGGCATCGGTGTAACGATTGGCGAGGAATATGATCCTGGCAGCAGCATTCAAGACAGATTGGAGGGGGGAGAGTTTGGTAAGAGGGAGACCGATTAGAAGGGAGTTACAATAGTCAAGATGAGAATGAATAAGAGAAACAGTCAGAGTTTTTGCAGAGTCAAACGTAAGAAAAGGTCGAATTCTAGAAATGTT
Organism: Dendrobates tinctorius; assembly: GCF_039654945.1. Classification (NCBI taxonomy): domain Eukaryota; kingdom Metazoa; phylum Chordata; class Amphibia; order Anura; family Dendrobatidae; genus Dendrobates; species Dendrobates tinctorius. The sequence continues at coordinate 17,968,668 of NW_027361743.1, read as the reverse complement.
TTTGAGGTGCAGATAACAAGAGCGAGCCAGTGATCGGATGTGGGGGACAAAGGAAAGCTCGGAGTCAAGTATGACCCCAAGACAGCGGGGGAGTAATAGTAGTACCACACACGGAAATGGCAATGTCGGGTATAGGTACATTAGTAGCGGGAGGAAACACAAGGAGTTCAGTCTTTGACAGGTTCAGTTTCAGATATAGTGAGGACATGATGTTAGACACAGCGATAAGACAATTGCCGGTGTTTTCTAGAAAGGCTGGCGTGATGTCAGGAGAAGAAGCGTATAATTAGGTGTCGTTAGCTTAGAGATGGTACTGGAAACCAAATCTACTGATTGTTTGACCAATAGGGGCAGTATACAACGAGAAGAGGAGGGGGCCTAGGACTGATCCTTGAGGAACCCAAACAGTAAGGGGAAGATGAGAGGAGGAGGAGCCAGCAAAAGATACAGTAAAGGAGCGGTCAGAGAGATAGGAGGAGAACCAGGAGAGAATGGTGTCCTTGAGGCCAATGGAACAGAGCATAGTGAGGAGGAGCTGATGATCCACAGTGTCGAATGCTGCAGAGAGATCCAAGAGAATTAGCATGGAGTAATGACCATTTGATTTAGCTGTTAGTAGATCATTAGAGACTTTAGTGAGGGCAGTTTCAGTAGAATGTAAAGAGCGGAAACCATATTGGAGAGGGTCGAGAAGAGAGTTTTCTGAGAGATAGAGGATAAGACGGGAGTGGACCAGGCGTTCCAGGAGTTTAGAGATGAAGGGAAGATTAGAAACAGGTCTATAGTTAGAGGCACAGTTTTGGTCGAGGGATGGTTTTTTAAGTAGTGGATGTATGATGGCATGCTTAAATGAGGAGGGAAAGATATCAGAAGAGAGAGAGAGGTTAAATATTTTAGTTAGGTGAGGGGTGACAGCAGGGGAAAGGGTCTGGAGTAGATGTGACGGAAATGGGTCACTGGTGCAAGTGGTTGGGCGAGAAGATGCAAGGAGCCTGCTTACTTCTTCTTCTGTGAATGGTTCAAAATCAGAGAGTGAGCTAGATGCAGTGGGGGAGGGAGGACAGTGCATGGTATGAGGTGATTGGGAGATAATTTCCTGTCGGATCTGGTCAATTTTTTCTTTGAAGTAATTGGCCAGATTGTCAGCTCGAAGCTCCGTGGTAGGGGCCTGTACTCTTTGGTTGAGTATAGAATGAAAAGTGTCAAAGAGACGTTTAGGGTTATTGGACAGTGAAGTGATGAGGGTGTTGAAATAGGTTTGTTTTGAGAGGTGAAGGGCAGTGTTGTATGTTCGAAGCATAAGCTTATAATGGATGAAATCTTCGGGTAGGTTGGAAAAGAGACCACAAAATTAAAACGCGTGAAAAACAAGGCCCACCTAGCCTGTCTAGGATTCAAGCGTTTGGCTGATTCAAGATAAATCAAATTCTTGTGGTCGGTGAGGACCACAACTTGATGTCTTGCTCCCTCCAACCAATGTCTTCACTCTTCAAATGCCCATTTCATGGCCAACAATTCCCGATTCCCCATGTCATAGTTATGTTCAGATGGGGAGAATTTTCAAGAAAAGAAGGCACAGGGATTCATCTTAGAAGTATCAGGATCCTGTCTGCGCCGGCGGACTGCAGCGGCTGAACAGGGTAACTCACCCAGACTACGGGAGGACCCGGGGTCCGATACTGCAGGGAAAGTTCAGACAACAGGACCTGTGACACTGAAAGTAGTTAGCACTACAAAGACCTACGATCATGTGACCACAGGGGGCGTGGCTTAGCGTCCTGCTGCAGGAGAGGGCTGTAGGGTTCTATTACAGGAATCCTGGAGTAAAGGCTAGGGAAACTCAGGTTAGACAAACGGGGGTCATACACGGAGAGGGCGGCGCGGTACCAGAGGGACAAGAGAGAATAGTCAAAATGTAAGCAATGAATCATACACAGAGATAGTAACGCAGTACAAGGGGGCAGTCACAGAGTAGTCAGGTCCAAGGCAAAAGAGTCATACACGGAGATGGCAGAGCAGTACAAAAGGAACAGGCAGAACTCGTAACAGAAACAGAACCGGATCAAAACCAAGCAAGCATAAAGTATCACAGTCACAAAGCACACTAGGGTCACATACTCGGCTGTTGTGAGTTCATTTTCACCTTCACCATTGAGGTCTGATGAACTCCCTCTTCTGGTGAAGGAAGGTAGTGAGGCTGATTACCAAGCACCTGGGTATGATGATGATGACTGGGTGACGGGAATTGCTGACTGGATATAAGGCAGCCGACGCCCTTCTGCCTTGCTGGTGATCTCTCTGAGGGATTCTAGGAGACCAGTCTGATTCCTGCTCCTCAAAAGCTAAGTTCTCTGCACTGCTTTTTGCATTTGTGTTTTGTTTTGCCTTGTTTTTCTGAATTTCTGCCATTCCCTGCTGGGGTGAGTTGAATTCCTTTTTGCTCTGTCTTCAGAAAATACCTGAGTGCTGATATAGTCTTTTTGAAGCCTAGCGTCTTCAGGGCCTTTTCCCTATCAGCCTGTTGGCCCTTGTTTTGATAGGGTTTTTGGCGGATTGCAGACAGCAGCTTTCCTATCCTGTCCTATTTAGTTAGCTTGGGCCCCATCATTTGCTCAGCCTATCTTTCTATCTGTGTGAGTGTTTTTTCATCTTGCTTCACCGTCATTATATGTTGGGGGCTGCCTATTGCTTTGGGGTCTGCTCTGGGGCAGTTTAGATTTCCCTTTCTGTCTTTAGGCTATGTAGTTCTCCGGCTGTGATCGAGGGGTCTAGGGCAACGTAGGAACCCCCCACGGCTACTGCTAGTTGTTGTTGATAGGTTCAGGGGTCTGCAATCCGATAGCTGCCAACTTCTCTGGTTTTCTGGACTTAGTTAGTATTTCTGTTTTTGCCTCCTACAGTAACTCATTCATAACAGAATCACCAGCCATACCGCAGATCCTAGGGTACTCAATAGCAGGAAAGAATTGTAAAAAAAAAAAAAAAAAAAGTGTGTGTATTCTTTCCTCTATATCTCTGAGGCCGTAGGGGGAATTTTTTTCCTCTCTCAATGGAGATAAAGCAATTGACTGATCATGTGGAGCACATGCTGCTGAACCAAAGATCCCTACTCCTGATGTGTTTTTTTGGGATCGGTCTAAATTTTTGAATTTCAAAAATAATTGTAAATTATTTTTTGCCTTGAAGCCTAACTCGTCAGGGAGCTCCACGCAGCAGGTTAAAATTGTCATCTCTTTGCTGCGTGGCCATCCCCAGGATTGGGCGTTTTCTTCGAAACCAGATGATCCTAGTCTGACTAATGTGAACGCATTTTTTCAAGCCTTGGGGTTGTTGTATGACGAACCTAATGCTATTGATCAGGCTGAAAAGACCCTGTTGGCATTGAGCCAGGGTCGAGATTCTGCAGAATTGTACTGTCAAAAATTCCGAAAGTGGGCGGTCCTTACTACCTGGAATGATAATGCCTTGGCAGCTCTCTTTCGGAAGGGTTTGTCAAAAGCCATAAAAGATACTATGGTGGGATTTCCTGTTCCCTCTGGTCTTGACGATTCTATGTCATTAGCCATTCAGGTTGATCGGCGTTTACGTGAACGCAGGACTGCATGAGAGGTGTTGCCACCTGTTGAACAAGTGTCTGAACCTATGCAATGTGATAGAGTTTTGTCCAGGGAGCAACGTCAGGAGTTCAGAAGGCGTAATAAGCTGTGTTTTTTTTTGTGGAGATGCCTCGCATATTATTTCTGTCTGTCCTAAATGAGAGAAACGTTTTGCACACACGTTTTCTGTGGGTGGTGTTCAACCTAAGTTTCTTCTGGCAATTACTCTGATCTGCTCCCTGTCCACATTTTCCGCTAAGGCTTTTGTTGATTCGGGAGCAGCCCTAAACCTAATGGACTTGGATTTTGCTAAACGTTGTGGATTTCCGATGACACCTCTGCGGACGCCTATCCCTTTGAGAGGGATTGATGCCACTCCTTTGGCGAAAAATAAACCTCAGTTTTGGACTCAGGTGGTAATGCGGGTCGCCCCAGACCATCAAGAAAATTGCAGATTTTTGGTGTTGCATAATTTGCTTGATACCATTGTTCTGGGGTTTCCCTGGTTGCAAATTCATAATCCAGTTTTGGATTGGAAATCTGTGTCTGTGGTGAGTTGGGGTTGTCGGTGTGCCCTTAGTGAGGCTCCGGTTTTTTCCACCTCTCCTCAGTCGCATGATGTTCCTGACTATTTGGTGGACTTTTATGATGTATTTAGTGAGAATGAGTCTGCGTCTTTGCCTCCTCATAGGAGTTATGACTGTGCAATTGAACTGAGCCCGGGGTGTAAATTTCCCAAGGGTCGGCTCTTCAATTTATCTGTACCCGAGCACGAGGCTATGCGATCCTATATTAAGGAGGCGTTGGAGAAGGGTCATATTAGACCATTCTCTTCACCCTTAGGTGCTGATTTTTTTTCCGTGACCAAAAAGGATGGTTCATTAAGGCCTTGTATTGACTATCGTGCCCTCAACAAAATTACTATTAAATATCAGTATCCATTACCCCTGATTTTGGATCTATTCTCCAGAGTTAAAGGTGCTTGCTGGTTTACCAAGCTTGACCTCAGGGGGACGTATAATCTTATCCGTATTAAGCATGGGGATGAATGGAAGACGGCGTTTAATACTCCGGAGGGACATTTTGAGTACCTGGTGATGCCTTTTGGGCTCACTAATGCCCCTTCTGTCTTCCAGTGCTTCATGAACGACATTTTCCGAGACTTTGTTGATAAATTTTTGATTATCTATCTGGATGATATTTTGATCTTCTCCAAGGATTGGAATTCTCATGTGGAACATGTTCGGACTGTGTTCCGGATCTTGAGGGAGAATTCCCTGTTTGTCAAAGGATCGAAATGCCTTTTTGGGGTACAGAGGATTTCTTTTTTGGGATTTATTTTGTCTCCGTCAACTATTGAAATGGACCCGGCCAAGGTACAGGCCATTTATGATTGGTTCAGCCCACTTCTTTGAAGGCCCTCCAGAAGTTTTTGGGTTTTGCTAATTTTTATCGGAAATTTATAGCAAAATTTTCTAGTATTGCCAAGCCATTGACTGATCTGACTAAGAAGGGTGCTGATGTGTTGAATTAGTCTCCGGAGGCTGTTTCTTCCTTTCAGGAGCTGAAGCGAAGATTCACTTCTGCCCCGGTTTTGCGGCAACCTGATGTCTCACTCCCGTTCCAGGTAGAGGTGGACGCTTCTGAGATTGGTGCAGGAGCTGTTTTGTCCCAAAAGGATCCTGTAACATCTAAAATGAATCCCTGTGCTTTCTTTTCCCGAAAGTTCTCTCCATCTGAACGTAACTATGATGTGGGGAATCGGGAACTGTTAGCCATGAAATGGGCATTTGAGGAGTGGAGACATTGGTTGGAGGGAGCTAAACATCAAGTCGTTGTCCTCACTGACCACAAGAATTTGATTTACCTGGAGTCGGCCAAACGCTTGAACCCTAGACAGGCTAGGTGGGCCTTGTTTTTTTCCACGTTTTGATTTTGTGGTCTCTTTTCTTCCTGGCACTAAGAATGTCAAGGCTGACGCTTTCTCTAGGAGCTTCTTTGCTGATTCTCCTGTGGTGACCAAGCCTGCTACCATCTTAGGCGAAGTGGTAGTTCTTTCTGCCATCTCGCCAGATTTCAGACGTGCTCTGGAAGAGTTCCAGGAGGACAAACCTGAGCGTTGTCCCAGGGGAAAGTTGTATGTTCCTGACCAGTGGAAGAAGAGGGTGATGTCTGAAGTTCATTGCTCTGCATTGGCTGGTCATCCAGGTATTTTTGGTACTAGAGATCTGGTGAGTCAGTCTTTTTGGTGGCCTGCCTTGTCTCGTGATGTCAGGAATTTTGTGCAGTCCTGTGGGACTTGCTCCCGGTCTAAACCTTGTTCTCGCTCTAGTGGGTTGTTGATGCCTTTGCCAGTCCCCAGGAGGCCATGGACCCATATTTCAAAGGATTTCATCTCTGATATGTCTGTCTCTCAGAGAATGACTGTTATTTGGGTGATTTGTGATAGGTTCTCTAAGGCCTGTTTCACACTTCCGTTTTTGTGTCCGCCAAACGGATCCGTTTCCGTTTTTTTGACGGAAACGGATGCAAACGGATCCGTTTTTAAAAACCCGGATCCGTTTTTTTTACGGATCCGCGGTAACCGCTATGGGACAAAAACGGATCCTGCAAAAAAAATGGCGGATCCGTTTTTTAACGGAAACCAACGGATTTTGACGGATTTGAAAAAACGGAAGTGTGAAACAGGCCTAAGATGGTTCATCTTGTACCACTCCCTAAGTTGCCATCTTCCTCTGAGTTGGTGCCCCTGTTTTTGCAACAGGTGGTTCGCTTGCACAGGATTCCTGAGAACATTGTATCTGACAGAGGAGTTCAGTTTGTGTCTAGATTTTGGAGGACTTTCTGTTCCAAGCTGGGAATTCAGTTGTCCTTCTCCTCTGCTTTTCACCCTCAGACCAATGGGCAGACGGAGAGAACAAATCAGACCTTGGAGTCGTATTTGAGATGTTTTATTTCCGCTGATCAGGATGATTGGGTTTCATTTTTGCCCTTGGCCGAATTTGCTTTAAATAATAGAGCTAGTTCTGCCACTTTGATGTCACCTTTTTTTGTAACTTTGGGTTTCATCCTCGATTTTCTTCAGGGCAGGTGGAGTCTTCTGCCTGCCCAGATGTTGACACTGTGGTGGAGAGAAGGCACCAGATCTGGGACCAGGTGGTGGATAAGTTATCTCTCTCCCAGGAAAAGGCCCAGCGGGTTTTCCAACCGACATAGGACCATTGGTCCCCAGTTTAAGGTTGGTGATATGGTTTGGTTATCATCAAAAAATATCGCTATGAAGGTGGCTTCTCCTAAGTTTAAGCCTAGATTTATTGGACCTTACAAGATTTTGGAGATTATTAATCCGGTCTCTTTTCATTTGGCTCTTCCTGTCACATTTAAAATCCATAATGTGTTTCATAAGTCCTTGTTGAAGAGGTTTGTTGAACCAGTAGTTCCTGTGGTGGCACCTCCAGACCCTGTATTGGTTGAAAGTAACATGGAATATGAGGTAGAGAAGATACTGGATTCCCGTCTGGCTAGACGGAGACTCCAGTATTTGGTTAAGTGGAAGGGTTATGGTCAGGAGGATAATTCCTGGGTCTCTGCCTCTGATATTCATGCCAAAAGATTGGTGCGTGCCTTTCATCGGGCTCACCCTGATCGCCCTGGTGGCGTGGATGATGGTTCGGTGACCCCTCCTCAAGGGGGAGGTACTGTTGTGAGTTCATTTTCCCCTTCACCATTGAGGTCTGATGAACTCCCTCTTCTGGTGAAGGAAGGTAGTGAGGCTGATTACCAAGCACCTGGGTATGATGATGATGACTGGGTGACGGGAATTGCTGACTGGATATAAGGCAGCCGACGCCCTTCTGCCTTGCTGGTGATCTCTCTGAGGGATTCTAGGAGACCAGTCTGATTCCTGCTCCTCAAAAGCTAAGTTCTCTGCACTGCTTTTTGCATTTGTGTTTTGTTTTGTTTTGCCTTGTTTTTCTGAATTTCTGCCATTCCCTGCAGGGGTGAGTTGAATTCCTTTTTGCTCTGTCTTCAGAAAATACCTGAGTGCTGATATAGTCTTTTTGAAGCCTAGCGTCTTCAGGGCCTTTTTCCCTATCAGCCTGTTGGCCCTTGTTTTGATAGGGTTTTTGGCGGATTGCAGACAGCAGCTTTCCTATCCTGTCCTATTTAGTTAGCTTGGGCCCCATCATTTGCTCAGCCTATCTTTCTATCTGTGTGAGTGTTTTTTCATCTTGCTTCACCGTCATTATATGTTGGGGGCTGCCTATTGCTTTGGGGTCTGCTCTAGGGCAGTTTAGATTTCCCTTTCTGTCTTTAGGCTATGTAGTTCTCCAGCTGTGATCGAGGGGTCTAGGGCACCGTAGGAACCCCCCACAGCTACTGCTAGTTGTTGTTGATAGGTTCAGGGGTCTGCAATCCGATAGCTACCAACTTCTCTAGTTTTCTGGACAGCTAGTATTTCTGTTTTTGCCTCCTACAGTGACTCATTCATAACACTCGGCCAAGGGTCTGAGTATAAGCGACAAGGAGTGAGCCCACAATGAGGCTATAAAAAGCCTCCCAGTATCTTAGAGTGAGGCTGTCCAGATTAACCTCTGAACTACCTCACAAACTCAGCAGATCATGACAAGAAGTCACCAGATCTCTTTGGGACAAACCGGCTCCTGCACCAATCTCAGAAGCATCTACCTCCACCTGAAATGGGAGTGAGGCATCAAGTTATCGTAGAACCGGAGCAGAAGTGAATCTCCGCTTAAGCTCCTGAAATGCCGAAACTGCCTCTGGAGACCAATTCACCACATCAGTGCCCTTTTTGGTTAAATCAGTCAGTGGTTTAACAATACCAGAAAAATTACTCATAAATTTACGGTAGAAATTAGCAAAACCCAAATTCTTCTGGAGAGCCTTCAAAGAAGTGGGCTGAACCCAATCATAAATGGCCTGTATCTTGGCCGGGTCCATTTCAATAGCAGACGGGGACAAAATGAATCCCAAAAATGAAATCCTCTGTACACCAAAGAGGCACTTCGATCCCTTAACATACAGAGAATTTTCCCTCAAAATCCGGAACACAGTCCGGACATGTTCCACATGAGTATCCCAATCACTGGAAAAGATCAAAATATCATCCAGATAAATGATCAAAAACTTATCCACAAAGTCCCGGAAAATATCGTTCATAAAAGACTGGAAGACAGAAGGGGCATTAGTGAGCCCAAAAGGCATCACCAGGTACTCAAAATGTCCCTCCGGAGTATTAAACGCCATCTTCCATTCATCCCCGTGCTTGATGCGAATAAGATTATACGCCCCCCTGAGGTCAATCTTGGTAAACCAAAAGGCACTTTTAACTCTGGAAAATAAATCAGAAATCAGGGGTAACGGTTACTGATATTTAACAGTGATTTTGTTAAGGGAACAATAGTCAATACATAGCCTTAATGAACCATCTTTCTTGGCCACAAAAAAAACCCAGCACCTAAAGGTGAAGAGGATGGTCTAATATAACCCTTCTCCAATGACTCCTTGATATAAGATCGCATAGCATCATGTTCGGGTACCGATAAGTTGAAAAGCCGACCCTTGGGAAATTTACACCCTGGCATTAACTCAATTGCACAGTCATAACTCCTATGAGGAGGCAAAGAAGCAGACTTACTCTCACTGAATACATCAGAAAAATCGGCCAAATAGTCAGGAATATCATGAGACTGGGGAGAGGTGGAGAAAGCGGGAGTGTCACTAAGAACACATTGACAACTCCAACTCACCACAGACACAGATTTCCAATCTAAAACAGGATTAAGAGTTTGCAACCAAGGAAAACCCAGAACAATAGTATCATGCAAATTGTGCAACACCAAAAATTTTCAATTTACTTGGTGGTCCGGGGCGACCCGCATTATCACCTGGGTCCAAAACTGCGGTTTATTCTCCGCCAAGGGAGTAGCATCAATACCCCTCAAAGGGATCGGAGTCCGCAGGGGTATCATGGGAAGTCCAAATCCATCAGATTCAAAGCTGCTCCAGAATCAACAAAAGCCTTAGCGGAAAATGTAGACAAGGAGCAGATCAGGGTAATCGCCAAAAGGAACTTAGGCTGTACACTGCCCACCGCAAATGTCTGAGCAAAACGCTTTTCTCGTTTGGGGAAGACAGCAATAGTATGAGAAAAACACAACTTATTATGCCTTCTAAACTCCTGACATTGCGCCCTAGACAAAACCCTATCACATTGCATGGGTTCAGAAGTTTGTTCGAAAGGCGGCAACGCCTGTCGTGTAGTTTTACGTTCACGTAAACGCCGATCAATTTGAATGGCCAATGACATAGAGTCATCAAGACCAGAGGGAACAGGAAATCCCACCATAACATCTTTTATAGTTTCTGCCAAACCCTTCCGGAAGAGAGCTGCTAGGGCATCGTCATTCCATGTAGTAAGGACCGCCCACTTTTGGAATTTTTGACAATATATCTCTGCAGAATCCTGACCCTGGTTCAATGCCAGTAAAGTTTTCTCAGCTTGATCAATAGCATTAGGTTCATCATGCAACAACCCCAAGGCTTGAAAAAACACATCCGCATTAGCCAGAATAGGATCTCTGGGTGTCAAAGAAAAGGTCCAATCCTGGGGATCGCCGCGTAGCAGGGAGATGACAATTTTAACCTGCCGTACCGATAAGTCAGGTTTCAAAGCAAAAAATAAGTTACAATTATTCTTAAAATTCAAAAATTTAGACTGATCCCCAGAAAACACATCAGGAGTAGGGATTTTTGGTTCAACAGCAGATGATTGAGCAAGATAGGCAGAAATTCCCCGCACTTCAGCAGTGAGCTGCTCAACACGATCAGACAATTGCTTAGTCTCCATTTAGACAAAAAATATCCTCCTACAGCCCCCCCCCCAAAAAAGAGGAAAAAATATATGAAAAAAAAATTCTGACACTTTTTTTTTAAATTCTTTTTTTCTTTAGAGTACCCTAGAGTCTACAGTTAGGCTGGTGATTCTGTTATGAATGGGTCACCGGGGAGGATAGCAGGCCAGACTAAGCCACAGAAAACCAGAGAGGTTTGTAACTAAGCGGATGTAGACCTCTGATCCTGTCCACACAACTAGCAGTAGCCGTGGAGCGTACCTACGATGATCCTAGATACCTCAGCACGGCCGGAGAGCTAACTAAGCCTAAAGCAAGAAAAGGGAAATCTAAACTGCCCCAGAGCAGACCCCAAAGGAATAGATAGCCCCTAAACATATATTGTCGGTGAGACAAGAAGAAAACACAAACGATGGGGCCCACACTGACTAGACAGGACAGGAAAGTTATGACACTGTCTGCAATCACGCAAAAAACCCTGCAAAAAGTCCAACACGTCTGATGCACAAAAACAGTGAAGTTGCACGACTTCGCCTCCACTATATCAGCACTCTGGTATATTCTGAAAGCAAAGCAAAAAGAGACCAATATAAAAGGGGACAAAACAAACTGGCATATGTAGTAACATATGGGCGGTGATTCAGCACAGCCCCAGCCAGAGCTAGCTGACCCACACAAAGCAGAGATAAACAAAACCAGATCAAATGCAAACAGAATAGCAAATGAACCACTTAGCTGAACATGCAGGGAAAGAGCAGGAGACATCAAACCTCAGGAGGCACAGGAATAAAATTACCAGCAGGGACAGAGGGAGTCAGCTGTCTTAAATCCCAATCAGAAATCCCAGATCTCCAATCGTGTTCCTCATTATCAGGTGGCAAGCCTCTGTCAGTCAGATCAGCTCCACTACCTCCAGTAACCACCTGAGGGAGCCCAGAAATAGAACTCTCAATCTGACCAGCTCTACTCTCTTCAGTAATCACCAGAGGGAAACCAGAGAGAGAATTCACAACAATGGCAGGTATAGGTACAGAGGAATGCCAATATGACCACCATCAGACACGCCCCCTGATGAAGCACGAGCATTCCAAACGCACGTCGGGGTTGATGCGCTAACCCTGGGAATGGTACAGTGTCACCCACTTGAGGTAAAAAAAGGACTTTCTTATATATAGTTCATGATGCTTATATGGCTAATGTCTAGGCTTGGTGCCTGTCTCATTTGTGCTTAACATTGCCCACATGGTGGGGGGATTATTTTGTGTCTCTACATATGTTATGAGACACTTTTCTTTGTAGACATATATCTATTAAGCTACAGACATTAAAATATATTATTAGCTTGTGGCAAATAACTAATTTGGAGGAGGTCATGTTGGCATTCCTCTGTACCTATATCTACCATCTTTTGTTCCTTGGGTTAGGGTGTCTTTGTTTTCTATATCTGCACCTTTGCGTCTGATGCTTGCACCAGATGTACCCCACACTTATCATTGTCTATTTAATATTTAAGCTTTCAATAAAATATTATATTTTTTTAATAAAAACCGACTCTCTTGAGCGTGTCTGTGATTTCCACATCCCTCTTCACAAACTACTATCCTGCAGTCTGCTTCAAACACAACATCCAGAACAGGTTTTCCGTACCTCTGTCTTGGACACTAACATATCCAAGACTAACACTTAGGCCGGGGTCACACTAGAGAGGAATACGGACGAGTGAGAGGTGTTAAAAGCACGCATTACACACGGACAAATGATTCTCTATGGGGCAGCTCCCATCAGCCGTATATTTCTCGTCTGTATTCTACGGTCCGTGCCAATCGCAGCATGCTGCGATTGTCAGTGTACTACGCTCGTAGTACGCCAATGCAAGTCTATGGGTGCGCTAAAAATACGGATTACACACGGACCAGATGTGTGACTTGCGAGAAATACGCACCCGGTGTCCTTTAGAAAAGCCGGCAATTCAGTGCGCGATACAGTAAAATCACACTGACAGGTTTTATAACACAAACGAAAGAATAGATATAGACACATAGAATACATACATATATATATATATATACACACATGTCATTGAGACACACATATATATATATTTATATTTCACAGAGTTCTTCATAGCAGAATAGCCGCTAATTCAATTGCCGGCTTTTGTCAAATCATTCCCCAACCCGACATGAAATGACACATGGTTTACATACAGTAAACCATTTCATTTCATGTTTTTTTTGTATGTCTTTCATTAGTAATTAGATGAGGGTTGATGTTTAAAATTAGGGAGGTGTAGGTGTTAATTTAAGGGGTTAATTTGTTGTAAAAAAGTGTGTGGGCTCCCGCATTGACAAATTACCGCGGGAGCCCACACATTTTTTAACAACGAATTAACACCTTAAATTAACACCTACACCTCCCAAATTTTACACATCAACCCTCATCTAATTACTAATGAAAGACATACAAAAAAAAACATGAAATTAAATGGTTTACTGTATGTAAACCATGTGTCATTTCATGTCTGGTTGGGGAATGATTTGACAAAAGCCGGCAATTGAATTAGCGGCTACTCTGCTATGAAGAACTCTGTGAAATATAAATATACATATATGTGTCTCAATGACATGTATATATATATATATATATATATATATGTGTGTGTGTATTCTATGTGTCTATATCTATTCTTTCTTTTGTGTTATAAAACCTGTCATAGGGCTCCATTATATGTCCATTTTGCAAGCCGGCGAGAAAATCTCAGCATACAGATGGCATACGGATTCCATACGGATGCTGACGTGCAAAATACGCGACCACACCTTGTTTACGGATGACATACGGAGCACTATTTAGGGGTCATTCATCCGTATTACGCCTGTAAACTACGGACCGTATTTTGCGTCGGTTAGTGTGACCCCGGCCTTACTTTTATTATCAGTCTGCATTGCAGCTACAGCTACGCCCATGACTGCCATGCATGCCTATGGCCTTCATACGCCTCCATGCACATCCTGAGGAAAACATACAGCGAACCTTAGGCCTGTTTCACACATCCGTTTTTGGTCATCACTCATCAGTCAAAATCTGCCAATTTTATAAAAAAACGGATCCGCCCAAAATTGGGCGGATCCGTTTTTTCCCCCCCTTGATTTGCATTAGTGGCGGATTTTGACTGATGGTCGTCCGTTGGGTCCGTTATTTGACGGATCCGTGAGAATTTTAGCGGCTCCCGGGCGGCCCAGATGGACACTGCAACTTTTTTTTGGTTGATGGTCCGCTGTTTTTAACTGCGCATGCCGAAAGGTGAAAGCCGGGAGCAGTTGTAACCCTGAAATGCTGTCCCGGGAGCCGCTAATTCTCTCTCTCTCCTTTTGTCTGGGATGGGTGTTCCTTTAAAATTCAACCTTCGCCGAATCCGTCTAAACAACGGTCCAGTGCCACACGTTGCTGTCAATCAGCCGACGGATCCGTTTTCCGCCATTTTCGCGGATTACAACTGATCTGTAAAACGGAATGTGAAACAGGTCTTAACTGTAACAGGGATCACTGCCTCACATATCCCCCTCCCCTGTTCAAACCTGTGAGGTTGAATACTTGACACCCCACATGGGTGCGAGACAGGGCATCTGCATGTCCCTGTAACATCCCCGCCCGGCACTGCCCTAAGAAACCTAAGTAGGGTCTGGAACTATCAATCGGCGCATGCCTCCCTCCCCATTGCGTTTCTCCTCCATACTTCATTACAGGACCACCAACCTCCATTGCAGACGACACGCTCACTGTCGCGTTTAACCATAGATTTGGGTGAAGGGGTTAAAGCTTTGGCTATACAATGGATATATAATACAAGGACCAGTAAAACAGTTCTGTGCCCCTGTGAATGTTTAGAGACCTCCATTGTCACAATACGACATGTTAGACACACTCATAGAAGAATCTTGCCGTTCGTAGAGACCCACACGACTGCCAAGGAAGGATGCGATGGGCTCACACTGTTCGGGTAAAATGAAAGCTGAGCTCTGATTTGTTACTATGGGAAAAAATGTATTTTTGCTTTAAGACAGTTGTGATGAATGAAGCATTATTCTGCCTTTCATGTCCCATTCTGTGTAAGCCGAGGTTTTCAACTTTATATATATTTTTTATTTTCTATGCAAATTCACCCTGTGAAATTTAGTAAATGATTTGTGACGTCTATTTCTTGTTTTTCTTGCAGAGAAGGGTTAAATTTTCCGTTCCTCCTGTGATAATTTTAGTATCTCTTCCTCTCCATAGTGAGAGCAGTGATGTGTTGTTGAGTAATAGGGTGCAGCCAGGAATATAACCTGTGACACCGGGGAATGATGGAATCCGCTGGGAGTAAAAGTGTAAAATGTATTTTTATTCCTTTAATTAGTAACTGAAGGCAGCAAAGCGAAAGGATCCTTCCTGATATCACATGCAAAAGGACGGCAGGTGTTAACGGGATCACTACCTTCCACGTAAATTATAGCACACGGCCAGGTGAGAACTTAGTCGGAAAATGATAAGGGTATGTGCACACGTTGCGGATTGCTGTGCGGAATCTGCATCTCTTGGCAGAATCCGCAGGTCAAAATCCGTGCATTTTTATGCGGATTACCTGCGGATTTATTGTGGATTTTGTGCGGATTTCACCTGCGTTTTTACACCTGCGGATTCCTATAATGGAATGGGTGTACATGCTGCGGTGAAAAAAACGCTGCGTTTCTGCGCAGATTTTTCCACAGCATGCGCACAGCAAATTTTTTTCCCCATAGAATAACATTGTACTGTAAATCACTTGCGGATCTGCAGCGAATTCGCAACGTGTGCACACATCCTAAGGCTGAGTGCAGACGGACTTTTTAGCCCTGCGGATTTTTCCGCGCAGAATTGAAGAAATCCGCAGGTCAAATGACCTGCATTTTTCCTGCGGATTTCTTCCATTTTTCCTGCGGTTTTCTTGCGGTTTTTGTGCGGTTTTCCAATGCGGATTCCCCCCTGCGGATTTGCTGACAGGGGAGGTGGAAAACCGCACAAAAGAAGTAACATGCTGCGGATTTTGTACCGCAGGAAAACCGCGCGGAAAAATCCGCAGCGTCTGCACAGCGGTTTTTTTTTCATTGATTTCTATGCTACTGTACATCACAATGCGGATATGCAGCGTTTCTGCGCGGAAAAATCCGCTGCGGATCCGCTGGATATCGGCATCGTGTGCACACAGCCTAAGAGTTCTACATTAGAGGTATACACTGAAACGAGAATATAATATATATAAAATACGGGACACAGTCACGGCTGTGAATATGTGGCATCGGACTAGAAGTGATACTCTATGGGCTCATAAGTGAAATAGCAGACCCTTAAAAGCAACATCTGACATTGCCGCTATACAGTGCAGAAATATAATATTAACCCCTTAACGACCAGAGGTATTGTTTTTTTTGCATTTTCATTTGCTGCTCCCCTTATTCCAAGAGCCATAACTTTTAAATTTTTTTGGTCAAAATGGCCATGTGAGGGCTTGTTTTTTTGCAGGACGAGTTGTACTTTTGAACGACACCATTGGTTTTAACATATCTTATACTGCAAAAAAAAGGAAAAAAATTCCAAGTGCGGTGAAATTGCAAAAAAAAAAGTGCAATCCCACTGTTTTTTTTTTCCATGTTCACTAAATGCTAAAACTGACCTGCCAGTATGATTCTCCAGGTCATTACAAGTTCATAGACACCAAACATGTCTAGGTTCTTTTTTATTTAAGTGGTGACAAAAATTTCAAATTTTGTTTAAAAAAAATTGCGCCATTTTCCAATACCTGTAGCGTCTCCATGTTTCGTGATCTCGGGTTGGGTGAGGGATTATTTTTTGTCTACCGAGCTGATGTTTTTAACGATACCATTTTGGTGAGAATAATAATCTTTTGATTGCCCGTTATTGCATTTTAAAAACGTAATTCCGGCATTTTTACCTTTTTTCTTGTTACGCCGTTTAACGATCAGGTTAATTCTTTTTATATATTAGACCAACAACTTAGTGAGATCAACTCACTTAAAATTCATAAGTCATATTAGGATATTCACTGTACATAATCTACAACCTTCTCAAAGAGCGTGAATAAACCAAAAAAAGTCCAAATGTATGGAAACTTTAAAATAATTTTATTAATTACAACATTTTTAAAAAAGAAACAAAGGGAGAACCAGTAAACAATTGACTCAATACAATACCATAATATAAGGAGATAGTAGTCACATAATAGACATAAGGGCCATGATTAAATTAAATTAATCATACATAATCCTAGAAATAATCAATATAATGAGCAATAGTGATCAGAAAAAGAATCTGAAGTAAAGTGCATAAAGAATGTAACCAGGATTATTAATACCAGTAATCAATGGTCCAGTGAATCTCCAGCTCCAACGCACGTTTTGCCTGTTGTGGCTTTCTCTGGAGATTCACTGGTGGACTCTGCGCCGGAGCCATTACAGGACGGGAGAAGAGGACGTCATTGCATGAAGAAGGGAGGCGCCGGACCGAACCGCACACCACGGTGAGTATAATATAACATGTTTTTCTTCTCTTTCAGGTTACATCGGAGGCTTATCTACAGCATTACAGAATGCTGTAGATAAGCCCCCGATGTCTATGCCGGCAGTTGAAAGGCCAAAAAAGGGTGACAGATTCCCATTAAGGGAACAATTGAAAAAAGTAAAAAGTGAAAAAAGGTTTAAAAAAATATATATGTAAAAAGAAAAACACAAGTTCAATTCACTCCCCTTTTTGCCCTATTAAAAATAAATCAATAAAAAAACAAAAAAACACATATTTGTTATCACTGAGTTCAGAAATGTCCAAAGTATACAGTAAATAAATCCGATCGATAAACGACGTAACAAAACGCCAGAATTACATTTTTTTGTCACCAAAGCAAATGCATTAATAGGCTATCAAAACTTTGTGTCTACACTATTTGCCAAAATTGTGGATACACTTGATCTTCTTAATAATTTTCGAGGCTTCTGGAACTTTTGGCGATCTTACTTACATGATTACGTAATTATAACCCAGGCACGCAATTTGTTATTAAAGATATCGGGAGACTTGTCAGTAGCTTTTATAATTTTGACAAGAAATACTGGACTTTGTTCTCTGTGAGTAAAATTCATAAATTTTTAGTTATATGTTTCCTTTTCTTTATGTCTGCATTAAATTAAAAATAGTGTTTTAAATCTACAGTTGTCACTTGATTCTTTCAGTATAGGTCCTACAGGCTTTAATTTCTTTACAAACTATTGAGAATTTTTATTTCTTGTATATTTAAATTTAATTTTAAAAACTGAATAATTATAAATGTCTATTTTGAGCTCTCAATCTTCTGAATAATTTTTTTTTTTTAGACTTTAATCATGCTAGCCACAAAGAGGTCTGATTGGTCTCTAAAAAAGAGAGTTACGTCTATTGTTGTGAGGAAGGAGGGATACAGTTTCAGAGAGATTGCTAGGAAGATGTGTGGTGAAATCACTACCTCTGGAGTGCAAAAGCTGTGTTCACATTTTGCTGATGGTTGCAGCATCAAAACTCAGAGTGAAAGAGGAAGGAAAAAGGCAACAACTCCAAAAACACACAGAAGAATTGTTAGGTTAGCCTTGCAAAACAGAAGAGCATCAGCCAAGGAACTCAACCAGTTCTTGCATGATGGAGGAGTTTTGGTGTCGGATAGAACAGTACGTTGCCGATTACTTGATGTCGGTCTGAAAGCACGAACACCAAGGAAAAAGCCATTCCTAAATCTTGAACAGAGAAGTAAGAGAATTTCCTGGACCAAAGAAAATCTTAGCTGGACAACTGAAGATTGGAAGAAAGTATTCTAGAGCGATGAAACGAGAATATCAATTTTTGGCAGTGAGAGAGTGCGTTATGTTTGGAGAAGGCCAAAGAAAGACTGTCAGAGTGTATGACGGCTACAATGAAACATCCTGAGAGTGTTATGATATGGGGCTGTATGTCCTGGCATGGAATTAGGAGAATACAGGTCCTTGAAGGAATTGTAAATGCTTCAAAATATATTTATGATGTCCTGGAACCAAAGCTCATCCCATCAATTCGTGACCTTGAACAGACCAAAATTATTTTTCAACAGGATGGAGCACCATGTCACACTGCAAGGATGGTCTAAAATGGTTTGCAAGCAAGCAAATTTATGTGCTTTCATGGCCAGGAAACAGTCCTGATCTGAACCCTATCGAAAATCTATGGTCAAGATTAAAGCTATTGGTTTCTAGTAAGCGACCGAGCAACAAACAGGCATTGATTGCAGCTGTTATCAGTTCCTGTTACCATGTTATAACTACAGAGAACCTGAGAAGTCTTGTTGAATCAATGCCAAGGAGATGCAAAGCTGTTATTGATGCTAAAGGATACCCTACACGCTACCAAAGAAAGAACACATAGCTCTGCAAGCTCAGTTGATTGTAAAATAACAATCAAACTGCTCTTCACTTACATCCTTGGGTCCAGCACTGGATCTCTGGCGCTGCCCCAGTCTCTGTTGTTTGGCTGCAGCGATGACATAATGTTGACAGCACTACAGCCAGTTCTGAGCTCAGTGATCTGTGCTGCCTACATTGGTAAAGTCTCTCCATTCTGCCCCTATGTGTCTGCATACTGTCCAATGTTTCCATTCTGCCCCCATGTCTCTTCATACTGCCCCATGACTCCCCATACTGCCCCAAGTCTATCTATATTGCCCCATGTCTCTCCATACTGCCCCATGTATCCATTCTGCCTGATATGATCTTCTATCATGCCCAAATGTCTCTCCATACTGCCCCCATGTTTCTCCATACTGCCCCCATGTCTCCATTCTGCCCCATATGATCTCCTATCCTGCCCTCATGTCTCTCCATACTGTCCCCATGTCTCTCCATTCTGTCCCTGTGTCTCCATACTGCCTCCATGTCTATCAATACTGCTCCATGACTCTATTCTTCCCCATATGATCTCATATCCTGCCCCCATGTCTCTCCATTCTGCCCCTATGTGTCTCCATACTGCCTCCATGTCGCTCCATACTGCCTCCATGTCTCTCCATACTGCCCCATATGATCTCATATCCTGCCCCCATGACTCCCCATACTGCCCTCATGTCTCTCGATGCTGCCCCATGACTCTTCATACTGCCCCATGTCTCTCCATACTGCCCCCATATGATCTCATATCCTGCCCCCATGTCTCTCCATACTGCCTCCCGGGCTCTCCATTCTGCCCCATGTCTCTCCATACTGCCCCCATGTCTCTCCATACTGCCCCAATGTCTTTTCATACTACCCCATGTCTCTACATACTGCCCCCATGTCTCTTCATACTGCCCCATGTCTCTCCACACTGCCCCATGTCTCTCCATACTGCCCTCATGTCTCTCCATTCTGCACCTATGTGTTTCCATACTGCCTCCATGTCTCTTCATACTGCCCCATGTCTCTCCATACTGCCCTCATGTCTCTTCATACTGCCCCATGTCTCTCCATACTGCCCCCATGCCTCTCCATTCTGCCCCTATGTCTCCTTACTGCCTCCATGTCTCTCGATACTGCCTTCATGTCTCTCCATACTGCCCCATGTCTCCATTCTTCCCCATATGATCTCATATCCTGCCCCATGTCTCTCCATACTGCCCCATGTCTCTCCATCCTGCCCCCCATGTCTCTCCATTCTGCCCCATGTCTCTCCATCCAGCCCCCATGTCGCTCCATTCTTCCCCTATGTGTCTCCATACTGCCTCCATGTCTCTCCATACTACCTTCATGTGTCTCCATACTGCCCCATGTCTCCATTCTGCCCCATATGATCTCATATCCTGCCCCCATGTCTCTCCATACTGCCCCATGTCTCTCCATCCTGCCCCATGTCTCTCCATACTGCCCCATGTCTCTCCATCCAGCCCCCATGTCTCTCCATTCTGCCCCTATGTCTCTCCATGCTGCACCCATGACTCTCCATTCTGCCCCCATAGTGCAGAGTTACAAAAAAAGGAAAGAAAACATTTTTTCATTACCTGGCCATGGTCCACAGTCGTCTTTCTTCATCCATCTGAGGCACGGACAAGCTGGCACATAACAGAGATGTCATATGCCGGCGATGTGAGGGTCAATGTCAACTGCTTGCCTATGATTGGCACGTTCAGTTACTGAACCGGCAGAATCTTGCCCCTGGGGCCTGGTGAGCAGATGAGGAGGGATCCAATCCGGGCCCCCCTTTGCTCACCGGGCCCCGTACACCAGTAAGGGCAGTAATGCCCTGATTGCGGCCATTCTCCGAGGCACGTTTCACACATGCTTCCTCAGGTAAATGCACTTTGGAGTGTGGCACAGCAGGAGCATTTCTCATATACGGCATGAGTTTGGATCAATTTGTATATAAGCTTGGGAAAGGACAAAAGTAGCGTAACCACCATACATCAAAGAATAGGGTAAAGGATGCAAAGAGCACCTTAAAAGGGTTGTCTGGGATAAACATTTAGTTATCCAAAGGCTTGTAGATGTATAAAATAATAAAGAACACCCCAGTAGAAATCAGAAGCCTCTTGAAGGTAGAAAAGAAGCACTGTGGTGTAGAAGAAAAGGAAAGGGGTGGTCCTGGGTGATTCCCTACTGAGACAAACAGAAGCCGCTATCTGCCGACCGGACATTACTTCACGAGAAGTCTGCTGTCTTCCAGGTTCTCAAATCAAAGATGTGTCTGAGTGCTACAGACCACTACCTATGCCTACTAATACACATAGGAGCAAATGGCACAGCCAAAAAGGACCTGAAAACTATATGAAGAGACTTTGAAGACCAAGACTGGAAAGTGAAGGAACTGGGCGCAAAGGTCATCTTCTCATCCATCCTCCCAGTGGATGGACATGGACCAAGGAGATTGAACAGGATTCTACAGGTGAACAACTGGCTACATTTGTGGTGCCATGAGCAACGTTTTGGGTTTCTTGACCATGGAGTAAATTACATTTATGTTGGACTACTTGCTAGAGATGGGTTGAATCTTACAAAAACAAGAAAACACATATTTGGTAGACGCCTTGCTACACTCATCAGGAGAGCTTTAAACTAGAGCAATACAGGATGGGAAAAATATGCAGCTAATTAATTCTTTTGAGAACCTTGCTATTAGAAGTGGAAATAAAGAACAAAAACAACAAATTCTGAATGAAATTATAAAAAAACATACAAAAAGAAAAAAAACATAAAGAAAAATGTGTTGGATTACTCCTCCCTTGCTTCTTTCACACATACCGCCACATCCACCTCTTCCTCAACTTGGATTTAAGCATCATGGTTTTAGATAGCTAGTTTTAGTTTTATAAATTCTAGATTGTTTTAAGTGAGTTACATAAAAAATAAAATAAAAAAGCATGAAGAAAGAAAAAAATGCAAAAATACAATTAAAAAGCAAAATACAGTGCAAAAAACTATTAGTTTTATAAATTGTAGGTTGTTTTAAGACAGTTCCATAACAAAGAAAAGAAAAAAAACATAAAACATAAAAAAAGTATGAAAACAATAAAAAAATACAAAAAAGTGCTGGATTACTCCTCACTTGACACTTCCACCTATAATGTCACGTCCACCTCTTCCTCCACTTGAACCTATGCCTCTTAGTTATAGATTGCTAGTTTTAGTTCAGTAAATTGAAAAAAACAATGAAAAATAGAAAAGAAAATACAAAAACAGTTTTGGATTACTCCTCCCTTGAATCTTTATTTATTTTATTCAGTTATATAGCATAGCGCCATTAATTCTACAGAGCTTTACAGACATTATTGGCACTGTCCCCATTGGGGCTCACAATCTAATTTCCATTTCATTGTCTTTGGAATGTGAAAGGAAACCAACACAAGCTTGGGGTAAAAATACAAACTCCTTGCAGATGTTGTCCTTGGTTGCATTTAAACCCAGGACCCCAGCGCTGCAAAGCTGCAGTGCCAATCACTGAGCCACCATGCTGACATCACCCACCACCACATCCATCTCCTGTTCCATTTGGACCTGTTCCTCCTGTTTCAGGATTCTTTTTTTTTTATTTCTGCTCTGCCTAGCATAGGGACAGGATGCAGCTGTAGTTAGGGACAGTAATAAGTTTTGCGTGTAAGCAGTTTTAAAAAAACATTCTCTATGTGTACGGCTCCCGTGTCTGTGATAGTACTGTGCACAACCAAAAGGTTTTATAATCTTCCACTGTGTTGCTGGGAGTGATGTGCATCTAAACATATTTTTCTACTTTTATGCACCCATGTTTGTGATAGTACTTTGCCAAAAGCCGCTGTGTGTATTCTTTTACCCACATCTGTGGGAATACTGTGCCTTTATGATGCTGTGTATACTCTGCAACCTTGCCTGTGGGGGTACTGTGCCCCATTGTCTGGGTGTGAATTTTTCAATCAACTTTCTCAGGGAAATGTGAAACCATTCTCTTTGGGTAAAACTTATCAGTTTCTCCTGGATAAATGTGGAAATGTAAGCATGTTGCAGGATGCAGTGACGGACAGGAGGCAGAGAAAGGGTTAACAACTTTAACAGTTTTAATTGAACAGGGGGTTAACTCCTCGCAGGGAGATGAATGGTTAAGAGAGTAGATGATAAGAACAATGTCACGATCCATGCTGGATTGTGACAGATAAAAGCATATGTAACCTTTTTTTCCTTTAAGCTGTTTGCTTAAAGTTAGTTTTGCCCCCCAGTGGTCATTAGGGTCATTACACAGTGGTGTCTTTAGTTCTAGTTTTGCCCCCGGTGGTGGCTAGTATTATTACATGGGAATCACTAGCAGGTGTGATTGCTCTGGCTCTTGCCTATAAAGGAGAGTCAGGTGGTCTCACTCAATGTTGGTGATATTGGTCATTTTCAACCATCCTTGGTGGAGGAAGAAGCTAGGGAAGAGTTCCTTGCAGCTCAGTCAGAGTCCTGGTGTGGAAGGAGCTAGTGAGGAGTTCCTTTCAGCTCTGACAAAGCTTTGGTGAAGTAGCAGCTATTCAGGAGAAAAGCTGCACACAGGTGCTGGACTCTGTTGCTGGGAGCAATAGCAACAGAACAAAGCTAAGTGTTTTTTCCCTGTTTGTAACTTTCCTTATGTGTGTTTTAGTGCAGTGGTGGGATTAGTTTCTGCACCGTCCAATTCATTAGAAAGGGATAGGTGCAGGGCGAGCTAGGGTTTTTAGGTATACTGCTCGCCGCCAGGTGCAGAACCTGCCTAGGGACCTTCAGGAGTGTAGAGACACTGACTCAGGGGAGTGTAGGAGGTCTCCCCATTCCCTATTGCAGGGCCCTCCATTGTATCGGTTTCCCTGGTGTTTCCCTTATCTCTGTAAATTCTCCCTGCTGGAGGCGGTGTATCCAGATACACGTGTAACTATTGAAATTAAGCCTGCTGGAGATGGTGTATCCAGCTGCACGTTTCATTGTTTAAATTTGCCCTGCTGGAGGCGGTGTATCCAGGGTCACGGGTGTCACAGATATTCGCCCTGCTGGAGGCGGAGTATCCAGTCATCCGTGACATCACATTATGACCAACCATACATTTTTTTCTAGAGTCATGGACCCAATGCAGACCTTTGCCCAAAGGCTGCAGATCTTTACTGATGAGATTAGGGGACTGCGCGGTGAGTTAGTGCAGTAACTGCAGCTGTTGGTGGGCTTTGGGGGGCTTGGTTCAGGAACAGGCTCAGCCAGAACCAAGATATCCCTCCCTGACAGGTTTTCTGGAGGGAGAGATCAATTCCTGATGCTTCAGCAAGCCTGTAAATTATACTTCAGGCTGCGCCCTCGTTCATCAGGGAGTGAAGAGCAACAGGTGGGAATCATTATGTCCCTTCTTAAGGGGGATCCCCAATCCTGGGCCTTTTCCCTCCCGGATGACTCACCATCATTAGAGTCCGTGGACAAGATTTTTGCGGCTTTGGCGCTAGTGTATGGGGATCCTGATGGCGTCTCCCTGGCCGAATCCCCACTCCGTAGGTGTAAACAGGGAGCCCGGGTTGCTGAGGAGTACTGCTCAGAGTTTAGGAGGTGGCCCACTGACACTCAGTGGAATGACCCTGCACTTAGGAGTCAATTTGTGCAGGGTCTGTCTCCAAAGTTGCAGGATACCCTGGTGCAGTACGCCACCCCCAGGTCGCTGGAGGCCGCCATGTCCCTTGCCATCCGGGTGGATAGACGCCTTAGGGAGAGACATACACAAAATGTGCCCCCTGTTGTCCTCACTAGGGAGGAGGACCCACCAGTGCGGACGGAGGAACCCAGGCAGCCCGATGTCGTTGGTACAAAAAAGGGGTTGTCTGCGGCTCGCCGTGGTGTGGGGTATGCTTTTCCTGTGGGAAGCTGGGCCATTTCATGGGAGCCTGCCCAGTGCGTGCCAAGTCTCCAGACGAACTCTTGCATGTAGGAGGAGCTAGTTTGTGTACAGGGCTGCCTACGGTTCAGGGAGTGGTGTCGGCATGTTTCTACTATGGGCAGACTGGTCATGTCCTTAAGGCTTGCCCTTCGCGCGCCAAATTATCTATGCCATCTCAGAAGCCGCATTCCCCTGGCCGCTTGGAGGGAGGCGACAAGGGAGTGTATATATCCTCCATTTTGCCCTCCCAAGGTACTATGTCAGCGGAGGTGTTGGCTGGCGGGGTACCGGAGGTGATACCGGTGCTTGTGGACAGCGGAGCAGGAGTCAGTCTCGTGGATGCTCGCTTTGTCCAGACTCATGGCCTGAGGTGTAGGACGCTATCCCAACCTATAAACGTCCAGGCCATTAACTCTGTCCCACTGAGCCAGGGGAGCTTGACTCAAGTCGTAGAGAATATCCATCTGCGGATAGGACATCATGAGGAGTCCTTGGCATGCTACGTCTTGGAGGGAATGCCGGTGCCTATCGTTTTAGGCCTCCCTTGGCTGAAAAAGCACAACCCGGTAATAGATTGGTGGGCTAGGGTAGTAGTCAGCTGGGGGCAGTCGTGTGAGGACTGCTGCCTAGGGGCTACTGTCTCTGCCATCTCTCTGCAACTGGCCCCTTCCTCTCCTGTGGGAGCAGCAGAGGTGATGCAGAAGGGTAGGGGCAAGTCTCAACTCTCGCCATTAGCCAACCCTGGGAGGCGCAGACCTCGTGGTGGAAGGGGTTGGAGGGTGGTGAGCCCCTTGGTGAATTGCAGGGGTGTGAGTGTGGTGGCACAGGGGGACGCCTCTGTTGTCAGTTCCAGTAAGAGTTCACCTTATTGTGACAAACTAATGTATGGCAATAAGTGTTCAGGTCCGGACCTGTGTGTGAACAACATGTATGGGTGGCCACCAAAAAACATCCAGTGGAAGTGTGTTGCGGAGTCTTGCCAGCTCAATTTACCCCCAAACATGCACATACACAACCCATTCCCCAGGTCAGCGCTTTGGAGATCTGTGGTGCCTCCAGAACATACATTGCCAATACCAGTGGTGCTCGTTTGTCATGAACCTGAAGTTCAGGTAGTGGCTGGGGTGAACTCTGGGCGTCCCCTCTGTAGGTGGTTCCTTGATGAGGAGCGGTCTTGAGGGTCCAGAGGCCCCTCATTGAGGGAGGGTACTGTCGCAATCTATGCTGGATTGTGACAGATAAAAGCACATGTAACCTTTTTTTCCTTTAAGCTGTTTGATTAAAGCTAGTTTTGCCCCCGGTGGCCATTAGGGTCATTACACAGTGGTGTCTTTAGTTCTAGTTTTGCCCCCGGTGGTGGCTAGTAGTATTACACGGGAATCACTAGCAGGTGTGATTGCTCTGGCTCTTGCCTATAAAGGAGAGTCAGGTGGTCTCACTCACTGTTGGTGATATTGGCCATTTTCAACCATCCTTGGTGGAGGAAGGAGCTAGAGAAGAGTTCCTTGCAGCTCAGTCAGAGTCCTGGTGTGGAAGGAGCTACAGTGAGGAGTTCCTTGCAGCTCTGACAAAGCTTTGGTGAAGTAGCAGCTATTCAGGAGGAAAGCTGCACTCACGTGCTGGACTCTGTTGCTGGGAGCAATAGCAACAGAGCAAAGCTAAGTGGTTTTTCCCTGTTTGTAACTTTCCTTATGTATGTTTTAGTGCAGTGGTGGGATTAGTTTCTGCACCGTCCAATTCATTAGAAAGAGATAGGTGCAGGGCGAGCTAGGGTTTTTAGGTATCCTGCTCGTCGCCAGGTGTGGAACCTGCCTATGGACCGTCAGGAGTGTAGAGACACTGACTCAGGGGAGTGCAGGAGGTCTCCCCGTCCCCGTTCCCTATTGCAGGGCCCTCCATTGTATCGGTTTACCTGGTGTTTCCCTTATTTCTGTAAATTCTCCCTGCTGGAGGCGGTGTATCCAGATACACGTGTAACTATTGAAATTCGCCTGCTGGAGGCGATGTATCCGGCTGCACGTTTCATTGTTTAATTTTGCCCTGCTGGAGGCGGTGTATCCAGGGTCATGGGTGTCATAGAAATTCGCCCTGCTGGAGGCGGAGTATCCAGTCATCCGTGACATCACAAACAATAATTGCAGAATAATAACAGTCCAGTTAGTAAACTTATCGTGTCCTTTATGCTTCTCAGCCAATGATGATCTGCTGGGGGTGGTAGTCCTGGCGACGGCTGGGATAGTGGTCACAGATGGGGTCCTTTAAGCAACGATCCATCTTCTGGCGGAAGAGGTCGGTCTCTGGTACCTTCTAGTCCATAAATTGATGCGGCCGAGGCAGTTAAGGCCGCAGCGCTGTTTGGGTCCAACGTAGACCGGCAAGAATACACTGTCAAATCAGGGTGCAAATGACTGTCCTGTGCCCAGTATCTCCTATGTGGCAAATGCACTGTACTCACAGACATGGAGCATACAGCACCTTGCTCTCTGGCTGTCACCGAGCACACTGCACCTCTCTCTCTCAAGTTCCTGCTGGTAGCGATGGGAGTAAACAGATGCAGGCCTGCGCAGCGCCGGTGTGTAAGGAGATAGACCAAACCTTGGGTACTTGCATGCCAGGTCCGGAACTAGAACGGCTGGATCCTCTTCCCAGGGGGAAGCCTGAGTGGGGCGGACCTCCCTCTGCTGCATGAGAAGTCTGAGAGAGATGGAGATTTCCTGCTATCAGGAGGGGGCGGGGAGAGCCAGAAAAGGGCGCGCAGCAGCCGGCAGATAAAAGGAGAAAGTGGGCCAAGACAGTTAGTCTGGCGTTCACACAGAGCAGTGCAGAGGGCAGCGCGCAAAGCGGTGAACAGCGCGCTCTGCTTCCCCCATCAGAGTGTCCGGGTGTGGTGACTGGTCATATAGAAGGAGCCCCCATCGCCTGCAGAGCAGAGCAGTACCAGCAGAGCAGAGCTGTGTCAGCAGGGAGAGCCGTGTCAGCAGAGCAGAGCTGTGGCAGCAGTAAGAGCCGTGCAGAGCCGTGTAACCAGAGCGGAGCTGAGCCAGGTGTCGCAGCAGACCAATGGAGGGGTGCTCTGGCCGGGAGTACCAGAGCCAGGCAGACCAGCGTAGTCCGCCGCCAACAGCAGGGACCAGGGGGAGCGGGGCATGCGGTGTGTGTCCAGTGACAGCCAGAGAGTACCAGGTGCCATACACAACCTGACTGTGAGTACCGCACATGCACTGCCTAAGAAAAACCACACAGGACTGACACTTGCACCCTGACGTGGACACAGAATAGTTGTCCTGACCTTTGTGACCTCACTACATCAGTTAAGACAGTTAAGAAGTCACGTTGGGCTCGTACTGGTTTGTGGCCTGTGCCTTTAATAGCCACTGCAGTATATGGACAAGGTGCAGTGGAAGGTAGCGGAGACCGACCACTGTTACCAGAAGACAGGGTATTATCGTCTACCTGACCTCACTAGAGAGGACACTGCGCCAGCCATTGCGGCGCAATTGAGTTCGCAGCAGAAGCTGCATTTTAAGGACTGCCTTACATCTATGCTAACGAACTGCCGTCATCTGAACCGTTGTTATATCCTTTGCCTTTAATGTACCATTTGACTCCCCTGACTAACCCTTTATCTCCTGATTGTTTTACTATTTACCTCCCTGCGTGGAGTATTCCCCTGTAAATAAACCTATTAACCCTTGCTCTGCCTGCGTCCTATGACTGCATCCCGCGTTCCTGCTTGTTATCTTACAGGTGCTCCAGGGACGGAGCACCTCTCTATTTGCTGCACGCCGCCTATTCACGCCAAAACTGTGTGCTTTCCTGTGCACTTCCTCTTAGCCTCGCCTTCTGCCTCTAGGTCACTGGGTCTGTCTGCTGCAGTCCGTCACAGTACCGGCAGTTCATGTGAGGAGCACGCTGCCTGCCTTGCTGCTCGTACGCTGGCGGCAGAGGCCTTTCTGCAGCTTCGCTCGCTTCTTCCCTCAGCTTCTGGCTGGGTTCCCTGATTAGACATGTCCCCTCTTCCTGGGTCATGGGGCCTGTCCGGTCCTGTATTCCTTCCCCCGGGAAACGGGATGCAGCCTTGACAGTTCCGAACAGCACAAGTACCCGCAACTGTTGTGAATGGGTCACCGAGGTGGAGAGCGCAATAGGCTATGCCACCAGAACACCAGAGAGGTTAGTCGCTCAGTGGATTGCAGACCCCTGATCTTAACAACACAACTAGCAGTAGTCGTGGAGCGTTCCTATGTTGCTCTAGATGCCTCGTCACAGCCGGAGGACTAACTAAACCTAAAGACAGAAAGGTGAAATCTAAACTGCCCCGGAGCAGATCCCCATACGAATAGACAGCCCCCAAACATATATTGTCGGTGAGACAAGATGAAGCACAAACGCAGACAGAAAATAGACTGAGCAAATGATGGGGCCCACACTGACTAGATAGGACAGGACAGAAAAGGCACTGTCTGCAATCATGCAAAAACCCTAAGGGTATGTGCACATGCTGCGGATTCTGCTGCGGATCCGCAGCGGTTTTGGCCCTGCGGATCCGCAGCAGAATTAGCTGCTTCGTACAGTACCATTATATCCTATGGAAAATGGAAACCGCAGAGCAGACGGTGTGGATTTTTCCGCGCGGTTTTTGCTGCAGTTTCCAATCCACAGAAAGAATCGACATGTCATTCTTTTCTGTGGATTCCGCTGCGGTTTGCCTTCTCCTCCATTGTAGAAATGAAAAACCGCAGGGCAAAACCGATGGCTAATCCGTAGATAAACCGCAGATCTTTTGACCTGCGGATTTACCTGCGGATTTTGCAAAATCCGAGCTGAAAAATCCTCAGACCAATCCGCAGCCTGTGCACATAGCCTAATAATTCCCATACGACTGATGTACAAAAATACTGAAGTTTGAACAACCTCGCCCCCACTATATCAGCACTCAGGTGTGAACTGGCGGCTAGCAACAGGCTAATACAGCAAGGGACTGAGCAAACAAACACAAGATACAAAAATACAGGGCAGGAGCCAGCAGCCCCAGGGGGAGCAAGCTGACCCCTGAAAGCAAGGCAAAAACAGATGCAAAGGGTTTAGCAAATGACACTTAGCTGAAAAAATGCAGGATCAGGCAGCAGACAGAAATCCTCAGTAAGCAAAGAAAGGAGTGTAATGAACAAAGCAGGATTTAGTGCTCCAATGTTGAATAGCAAGGCCTTTTAATATGATAATGAGATAAGGCCCAAAACAGAACTTCAAAGCTTGAGTAGGAGCCACGCCAGCATGGGGCAGGAAGGGGTCTGGGGGCTTCAATTAGAATATACCTGTCAGCTAGACACAGAAATACACATCCATTGTCTCTCCCAGCCGCCCCGATTCCATCCTAGGATCATGGATTATGAGCACATCTTTCGAGTTATGGACTCATGAAAAATATCCACGTGACCCTGAGGAAATCGTGCATCTGGCAGTGTGACTCCTGAGTCGGTGAGGGCTCTGGGACAGCATGGTTAAGAACAGCAGCACATGGCAGAGACACTCTCTCTCACACAGAAGAACCAGACGATGATGATCTAAGAAGGAACTGGGGATAGGTCTGCCAAGTGGAGCAGCGGCCCACACTTTGGGGTCTGTCTGGCAACTAAGATTCTTGTACCTGTGGACTGCAGAGCTCCCGGCACCCACATGCAACCTGCAACCTGGTAAATTGACCTCCAGCTTAATATCTCTAATTCTTGTACTCTTATTGCTATATTTTACTCTGACTGCAAATCCACTGTAATTCCATTGTATAGCTTACTGTATATTTCTGTAATTATCTAGTGCGCCCTTAAGGCAATTAAACCATAAAATTAATCTTGGGCTGATGCTTTTACTCTGATTATGAATCTTAGAATACCCAGCGGGTAACAGGACATCCTCCCCGGCAGCCATTTGCTCTAGGTGCAGTTCCCTTACTGACCTGAGAGACAAAGGGGGCACCGGAGACCTGTGCCTGTGTAGTTACATCACATTGGTGACGTGGGAGGAACGGGTCCTGTCCTTAACAAGGAGTATCACCGGCCATCACTGAGAGAAGTCTGCTCGCTTATGTAGTCCCAGTCACTACCACCACTCCTCCAATTATCTTCTGCAGCTGTTGGGTTAACATCATGTTGACCAGCACCACTACCAGCAGTATCCACCAGAGGGAGCCTTGCCTCAAAAGTCAGATCAAGAGAGCTCACAACACGCAACCCAGTCTTCCTCCTTACAGAAACATGCTTTGTGGGTGAAAATTGTTATCAACTTCTGTGGGATAAATGTGAAACATGTTCTGTGGATGACATTTGTTATTAGCTTCTGTGAAGGTACTGTGCCCAAAAGCCACTGTGTACTCGGCAGCCATGTCTGTACGAGTAGTGTGTCTAAAAAATAAGTTTACTCTGCTGGGTTTAATGCTTATTAAAGGATTTAACTACTCATTCCAATTACAGAACCTCTAGATTGTCATGGATGGCTATTCTGAGTCACTTCATCAACTGCTGACTCAGTTGAGAAGTGGTTAATTTGCTAGACTGCTGCCTTCCTTGGATGTGGTACAAGTCTATCAGGTTGTCTCTCCGGAATAAAACCCTGATTCACTTTGTCTTCTACCAGATCCCCTCTTAATCATGGCCCCAGTTTGAACAAACCAAAAATAGAAATGTAGTACAATTCCATTATCCCTAGCTGATGTACTCAGGCATGGATGCCTGCTTTGAACACTAATTATTTCAAAGGAAATCCCTGGGACCCTAAAACAACAGCAGTAAGGAGGCTTCCCAAGGTAAAGGGGCTGGGACTGGTGGTAGCAAAACGCGCAGCGGACCGCCAAGTGTATTCAGAATCAAACTAGTTTTTTTTGTGGCTGCTGTACTGTACACCACTAAAGATAAAAGATTTATTCTGCATCACATCTAATGTGGTGCACTAAATGTCCAACGGTGGGTCTGTATGTGGGGGAGACAGGGCAAAAATTGAGAACAAGGATGAATTCTCATCACCACACAGTAAGAGAAAAAAGAATGGATCTACCTGTGGCAAAACATTTTTGTATGCCTGATGCATACAGCACCATGGACATGAAATTACTGGTATTGAAAGGTAACTTCACATCTCAGAGAGACAGAAAAGTCTGGGAGTACAAACTCATGATGACCTTTGACACTCACAGTGCAGGAATGAATGTGTCACATGGATTTTTGTCTTTTTACATCAATTAGGGAATTTGCTCCTAAGACCTTGTGGGGCATCACAACACATTACCAGACCCCAATCAGAGGACAATAAAACTTTCACTCCTTATCTATGAACTGGTCCAATATTTATGGCCATAACTTTCTATCACTCCCCCATAATGATAGTTCTGCTTCATGTCACTTGTCTTATCTATTGCGTTATTTCTGTCTTGTGTTGTGCATAAATATGGGATTCTTCAGATTTTGTATTAGTCAATGCCTGATGAAGAGACCTGAGTAGTCTCGAAAGCTTGCAATGTGTTACCATCTTTTCAGTTAGCCATTAAAAGGTATCAACCACTGAGGACTCAATTCTGAATATTTTTCTATCTACTGGCTAACACGGTACAAAGATATATTACTCTGTGGGTGAAATTTGCAAGCTGCTAATGTAGGGATACTCTGCCCCATGCTCTGTGAGTGAAATTTGCAATCTGCTAATAAAGGTGTACTCTGCCCTATACTACTGTAAGGCAGCATAGGCCCACAATAGGCAGGTAAAGGCCCCAATAGACAGCATAGGTCTCCAGTAGGCAGCATAGGTTCCCAATAGGCAGGTAAATGTCCCCAATCGGCAGGTAAATGTCCCCAATAGGCAGCATAGTCCCCAATAGGCAGGTAAATGTCCCCAATAGGCAGCATAGTCCCCAATGGGCAGGTAAATGTCCCCAATAGGCAGGTAAATGTCCCCAATAGGCAGCATAGGTCCCCAATAGGCAGCATAGGTCCACAATAGGCAGGTAAATGTCCCCAATAGGCAGTATAGTCTCCAATAGGCAGGCAAATGTCCCCAATAGGAAGGTAAATGTCCCCAGTAGACTGCATAGGTCCCCAATAGGCAGCATAGGTCCATAATAGGCAGGTAAATGTCCCCAATAGGCAGCATAGTCCCCAATAGGCAGGTAAATGTCCCCCATAGGCAGCATAGGTCCACAATAGGCAGGTAAATGTCCCCAATAGGCAGGTAAATGTCCCCAATACGCAGTATAGTCCCCAATAGGCAGATAAATGTCCCCAATAGGCAGCATAGTCTCCAATAGGCAGGTAAATGTCCCCAATAGGCAGCATAGGTCTCCAATAGGCAGCATAAGTCCATAATAGGCAGGTAAATGTCCCCAATAGGCAGCATAGTCCCCAATAGGCAGGTAAATGTCCCCAATAGGCAGGTAAATGTCCCCAATACGCAGTATAGTCCTCAATAGGCAGATAAATGTCTCCAATAGGCAGGTAAATGTCCCCAATAGGCAGCATAGTCCCCAATAGGCAGGTAAACATCCCCAATAGGCAGCATAGTCCCCAATAGGCAGGTAAATGTCCTCAATAGGCAGGTAAATGTCCCCAATAGGCAGCACAGGTCCCCAATAGGCAGGTAAATGTCCCCAATAGGACTCGGCATTAAAAAAAAATACCAGTACACACCTGTATCCCCCGCTGCTCTGAAGAATCACCTACTCGACTCCATCTTCTTCTGGCACAGGCGGCATGGCGTCATCAGGCTGAGGAGGTGGCGTGATGATAATCACGTCGTCTGTGTGTGCTGCATATGGGGGCTGCACAATGCCTTTCCTCGCCGCCTCGTCGTTCTGCCCACGATTACAGGGCCCGTCGGCATTGAACTGCAGTGATGTTTAATGTCGGCCGGGCCCAGGGGCCGGATAAAAGTCCTCGGCGGGCCGCATGTTTGAGGACCCCTGATATAAGGCATCTATTCTGAAGTTCACATGCCCAAAAAGGACATATGGACAAGGGTTGATGCCATGAGACTACCCTTAGAATTTTCTTTTCGATGATCATTTTCTCTTTATAGTAATCACTGAGGGAAGCCTTGACTGGTCTTCAAAAATGTTACACCTCTGCTGAAAAACAAGTCCATTACGATCTCCTTTAATGGTATAAAAATCTTCAGAACTTAAAGGGAGCAGGTAAACACAAAACTGGTTTTTAGGCAAACAGAACAGCTTGTAAAAATGAGTAATAAAAAAGGACAATATGAAGAGAGGAGAAAGAAAATAACATTGTCAAATATTTTCAGCAGAAGCATTTATTCTGTTTCCAGAGCTGTAACTAGACTATGCTTCAATCAACATAAAATACTTGTGATTCCATCACCCCCTTACATGCACACCTAGAACATAAATTAGACCTTTGTCTCACATAATACTGATTCCAACTAATTGCTAATTTTGCTAATGACAGTACCAGAAAAGTCTTGAAGACTAGAGTGGGATGTTCAGATGTTGGACTGCTCTCAATGCACCCCTAGATGAAGCTTTAGTGGAGAAACAAAAATCAGGAGAAGTTGGTCACTTTACTGTACTACTGTTTCCTTGTCCTGGTATTACTATAATAACAGTAGGAGAATTATATATGTGGCACCCCTGAGGGTCCAGTCGCCACAGAGGTACTGCACCTCATCCAGAGGTGTGGTATCCCACTCTCAGGTAAGGAGAGAGCACACCCAGGACTCTAACACTTGCACCCAACACACACCAGTTCACTCAGGGCATCTGGGTGTACCCTGCGGGAGGATGGCCTCATCCCAGGCTGGCTAGGAAAGGGTGTTGATAGGTGAGTGGTGAAAGGTAGAGAAGGGCAGAGCTTGGTGAGTGGTGTAAGAGATGACAACCAATCAGTGACAGTTAGTGGGAAGAGTTAGTGCTGAGGTGAGAAGATTGTTCTAGAAAGAGTCAGTCAGTCAGTGACAGGACAGCGGAGGAGCAGGACTGACGTAGGAAGAGCAAGGGTCAGAGAGTAGTGAGGAACATCTGAAGGAAGCTCCTAGACAGTGAGAAGGGGTCCTTGGGGCATGGGAAGTGAGGAAGCCACCCGTGGGGCCCGTATCCAGAAGTGGAAGGACCAGGTCGCAGTGGGGGAGCAGGCCCCTGAGACTAGTGGACAACAACAAGGCTCAGCTAGCAAGCCGGAGGCTGAGGTAACTGCAAGTACCTCAGCCACAACCACAATCATTCCTTAAAAAGGCAGTCATATAGGATCCCGGGGCCTGACCAACGTCGCCCGACAAGGTCCACAGCTGTTGGCTTAGGGACACTAATTGTGAAGGCGCTAAGTAGAAGAAGTGACAATCAGTGCAGT
Source organism: Dendrobates tinctorius (assembly GCF_039654945.1). Lineage (NCBI taxonomy): Eukaryota > Metazoa > Chordata > Amphibia > Anura > Dendrobatidae > Dendrobates > Dendrobates tinctorius. The sequence continues at coordinate 17,933,466 of NW_027361743.1, read as the reverse complement.
GAGACGGCCAGAGTAAAGGAAATACATAGAAGGGAGACCTGGAAAGGTTTTTCCCGATCTGCCTGGGAGTTGGCTAGACCCTTCACCAGAAGGACATGGCACCAAGCGGGCACCTGTGCGCACAAGTCAACTGTGAGTAAAACTCTCAAACTGCACCCAGCCGTGTCCATAGTGTCATTTGCGTCTTGCCTGCCCTACACTGCATGAACCACCACAGTCACTGACTTGACCAATAACATCTTTACTGCCCCGGGACAAAAGCTCTGCCTGTGGCTGCATAATCATCAGTCCCAGAGGATCTGCTTTGCAGTGCTGGTCACCGCTGACCAGAAACCACAGGTGGCGTAACGACAAAAATCACCTTACAAATTACCCCTTCACCATTATCATCTTTCATCTTTTCCATCAACATCATCTTTTATTAAACTTTTCTGGATGCCCAGGGCCACGGACCAGGTCACTGCCACCGTGACATCCCCTTTAAGAAACTGACCGGCCCGGTACCGAGTAACCTAAGGCACTGTGGGGCGCTCCATATATCCTTATCAAGCAAGTTTGAGTGCTTGTTCCCCTCTGCCCTTGTTATTTACTTAAAAATGGATTTATTTTTGGGAACACTCCTGGTCGTGTATCCCTATATTTGAGTAAATTGGCCCCCGGCGGTAGTAGTGTGAGTGGTCCGCCATATCCACATCATGTAGGGGCCAGCTACAGGAAATTTCTTGTTGTTGGTGGGTGTGTGCATCATTATACCTGGATCGGCTGCTTCCACCATAGGTTCCATTGCACTTAGTGCAGTCTCGCTACCGTTAGCAGTTTCATTTAAAAAGCCAGACCGGTCCTTAAAAACAATGTCCATTTTATATTAGGCCAAACTTGTGAACAGGAATACAGGTGTGACGCTGCAAGAAGCGAGCGCAAGAGTGGACCCTCTGGACTGTGCAACTGACCTACCCCTGGGCAAGCGGACCAAGTGGAAGCCGACCCCTTTACAGGGATCGTCAGGAGCAAGCCCAGAGGTCACAGAATCATGGCAGCCGATACCAAGAGGGGCGGCTCAAGCAGAGAATGGTGAGTGAGACTGAGTGGAGCCACGGGAGGACGGAGGCTTCGAGAGAACAGGAGCCCCAGACACAGATCCCAGGACAAAAGCAGGTACAGGAGGGACTCCGGAAGTGGACATCAGGACTGGACCACAGGATGGCTGCAACAGGACGTAGCTGTTGGGAGAGTAAGGGGGTAAAGCGGGCTCGAAGAACACTAACGAACGAGAGTGCAGTAGCAAGCAGCGCAAAGCAAGAGTGCACAGAGGAACTGTAGAGATGCGAGCGCACGAGGCAGCAAGTGCAGGCCCGAGTTATAGAGCGGATATGGACTGAATAACCAGGCACCTCCCCATAGAGGAGGTGTCCAGAAATAGCCTCTGACTATCCCGGATTGGCTATTGAGTTTCACAGGGCGGAGGTGACGCGCCCAAGGGGCCGTGGGATACTCTGTACCGAGCCGTTAACTTCAATGGGAAAAGTCACAGTGGCAGTGACCCGGTCCGTGGCCCCAGGCGGTCATGTAAAAGGGGTAGATAAAGTTTATGTAGTGATTCATGACGCCAGTTGGAGTGTTCAACTGTAGTGTATCCGACACTGCAGATGATCCCTGGGGGAGTAGATGGTGATGGCAGTGCAGATGTTAAACACTCTCCAACCAGGGCAGACCCCCAGAGATTGTGATGGAAGTAGAAGGCACGGAGTAATAAGGCAGGAGACAAGGAAATTCACTTTATCATTTACTATAGTTCAGATGCAGTTCAGAGGAGATATTACAACTCTCACCAGGTCACAGTCTGCTCTGGAGAATGGGAGTTATCCTCTCTGCTGTGACTCAGTGTAAGCTTCCTGCTTTTCTAATCCCTTCTAGGATCAAGGCTTCCCGGAGTTTGGAACTTCCCAGTATTGCCTCTACTCACTGTGTATTTCTCCTTCAGCAACTTGCAGCTTGAATCCTTTGTGAAGCAGCTCAAGTTCCCACTTGCACTATCCTTCACTGAACCTAGGTTCTTGCAGTATTTCTGAGGGAAAACTCTTTACTGCTGGTTGTATAATCCCACACAGTCTCTCAGCTTACCACCCTGCTCTGAAAGCATGGATGGTCTAGGGTCTGGTTTCCTGATGTTTCTTTAGCTGTACTCCTGGATTAAGCATATGTCTTAACATGGCTTCTGAGAGCCTTCCTTCTCATTCTTCTCCACTGAAACAACAACTTACGACTCCTCCCCCTCCCAGTTAGGGCATGTCTGCAAAGCTCTCAGCCTCAGACAAGTGAGGGAGTGAGGCAAATTGTGTGTGTGTGTGTGGTCCCTAGCAGAGAAAGTATAACTCCCATTGCTCACAAAACACATACAAAACAGTACATATTTAACCCTTTTGTGGTGGTAAAGACGCAGGGTGCCACATTCCCCCCTAGTTAAAGGTAGCACATCCTCAGGCTACACAAGGAGCATAAGCATATAACAAATGACATAACAGTTAACCTGAGTATAAGTAAACAGTCCCAGTAACTGAGTTGGGTCATGGATTACAGCCCAAACCACTTCTGATTGGTTGGATCATCCCTGAGTGCAGCTGCAGGGCACACAGACCATAATAGAAAATTCACTGCACTGGCTGTTTTAGATGGCTTCATGCCAAGGCACGATGAACAGATTTTTCTTCTCAAGTTTAAGAGTCTTTACAAGAGTTCTTGTAGTGGGAAAAAAAGGCATAACTACTGAAATCTCACATTAGTCCATGTGGGCACAACTTCTTTAACATTTTTAGTAACGTTACCTAAGGCAAAGTTCAATGTACGGTAAGTACAACTGAAAACTAACTTATTATTCTTTGAATATTTTACAAATCATTTCTATAAATCATTTCTATTGTGAGAAGGGGTTTGACCTTAGGTGCTATGCTGTGATCTGCGCACGATAGGAATACTAGGCAGCTTCCTACAAATCTTTGAACCTACCATGGGTACAACATGTTCACTGCTGAATGTGGGCAAGTTTTCTGATTCTTCCTCATGCACAGTGTTAGTGGTTGGCATTAGCGACTCGTTGCTTCCAGAACAATTTGGTGTCTCTGGTAAAGACCTTTTTGGGAACACCATCACTGGAACTACCACTGCATTGTTAACTTGTAGCCAAGAACAAGGGAATTCACCTAGAACAGTGCGAATCTTTGTATCAGTATTTTCCTTTTGCTGTGAGTCTTCCTTAGTCTCAACTCTTTCACACAATTGTGCTGGACAGATTAGATATTAGAAAATTTTTTTTGACAGTTAGAGTGATCAATGAGTGGAACAAGCTGCCACGAGAAGTGGTGAGTTCTCCTTCAATGGATGTCTTCAAACAGAGGCTGGACAGACATCTGACTGGGATAATTTAGCGAATCCTGCTTTGAGCAGGGGGTTGGACCAGATGGCCCAAGAGGTCCCTTCCAACTCTGGGATTCTATGATTCTATGACATACTTTCAGATTGTTTCTGGATACGGTAGTACACGTTTTCCCGCCGTCTTTGGAGATAGTACACACTTTGCTGTTGTCAGAGCTAGATCATAGAATCATAGAATCATAGAATCGTAGAGTTGGAAGGGACCTCCTGGGCCATCTGGTCCAACCCCCTGCTCAAAGCAGGATTCGCTAAATCATCCCAGTTAGATGTCTGTCCAGCCTCTGTTTGAAGACTTCCATTGAAGGAGAACTCACCACTTCTCGTGGCAGCCTGTTCCACTCATTGATCACTCTGTCAAAAAGTTTTTTCTAATATCTAATCTGTGTCTCCTCCCATTCAGCTTCATCCCATTGCTTCTAGTCTTTCCTTGTGCAAATGAGAATAAAGTTGATCCTTCTACAATGTGACAGCCCTTTAGATATTTGTAGACAGCTATTAAGTCTCCTCTCAGTCTTCTCTTTTGCAAACTAAACATTCCCAAATCCTGCAACCTTTCCTCATAAGACAGGGTTTGCAGACCGGTCACCATTCTGGTCGCTCTTTTCTGAACTTGCTCCAGTTTGTTGATGTCTTTTTTAAAATGTGGTGCCCAAAATTGGACACAATATTCCAGATGAGGTCTGACCAAAGAGGAGTAGAGGGAAATAATGACTTCACGTGATCTAGACTGTATGCTTCTGTTAATACATCCTAGAATTGCATTTGCCTTTTTTGCTGCTGCATCACACTGTTGACTCATATTCAGTCTGTGATCTATTAGTATACCCAAGTCTTTTTCACATGTGCTGTCACTTAGCCCTATTCCTCCCATTCTAAATTTAATCAGTTTACCCTCAATTCCTTCATCTAAATCGTTGATAAAGATGTTGAACAATACAGGGCCCAGGACAGAGCCCTGTGGTACCCCACTTGAGACATTCTTCCAACTGGATGTGCAGCCATTTACGACCACTCTTTGGGTCCGATCACTAAGCCAGTTATGAATCCACCTAACAGTTGCCTTGTCCATTCCATACTTAGTCATTTTTTCAATAAGGATTGTATGAGAGACTTTGTCAAATGCTTTGCTGAAGTCAAGATATACTATATCTACAGCATTTCCTTGATCCACCCAATCAGTAATACCGTCATAGAAGGAAATTAAATTAGTCTGACATGACTTATTAGTTACAAACCCATGCTGACTCTGTTTAATCACTTCATTCTTATCCAGGTATTGACATACATGTTGTTTAATAATTTGTTCAAAGATCTTTCCTGGTATAGAAGTCAGACTCACCGGCCTATAGTTGCCTGGGTCCACCTTCTTCCCCTTTTTGAAGATAGGAACAACATTTGCTCTTCTCCAGTCTTCTGGCACTTCTCCTGTTCTCCAAGATGGTTGAATAGTGTAAGACTGGGCCTACCATTGGTCATCTAACTTGTGGTTTCTTCTCTTTTTCTTCAGCACTTGTTCACCTGTTGGTAAGGGGGTTGCCACAGCATGTTTATTAAAGTTCCTTTCCTGCTTTTGCTTAGCTTGAGCAAGTCTTTCTTCTACACATTGTTGAACTTTTTGATACTGCAGTTGTCTTTCCGTATTCCAATCAGTGTCTAATTGGCTGGATGTGGATTCAGTTAGGACTCCCATTTCCAGGTCGATGGGGAGTTTACCAGGCCGTGCATGCATCAAGTAAGCTGGAGCATATCCTGTTGCACTGGATGGGATATGGTTGTACATTTCAATCAAATCAGGTAATTTCTCAGGCCATTGGTTCCTTTCTTCTAGTGGTAGGACCTGCAATAATTTGATCACCAGATGATTTAGTTTTTCGCAAAGACCATTGCCTTGTGGATGGTATGGCATAGTTCTGATCTTTTTACATCCATAGAGGGAGCAAAATTCTTGAAAGACTTCTGCTTCGAAGGCTGGACCTCTGTCTGTCAGCACTTGATCTGGTTAGCCATGGGGTCTGCAGAAATATATTCCTGGAATGCCTTTTCAGCTGTTCTTGCTGTTTGGTATTTCACCGGAACGACCACTAGGAAACGGGAATAGTGATCCACTACTGTTAAGGCATAGGTATACCCTGATCGGCTTGGGGTTAGTTGCATGTAGTCTAGGGCCACCAGTTCCAAAGGTTGTTTAGTGATGATGGGCTTCCAGGGGGCCCTATGATTGGCAGAATTCTTTCTTCTGAGATTACATGGGCCGCATTCCCTACACCACTGTTCAATGGACCGTCTTATACCTGTCCAGAAGAAGCGGATGAATACTTCTAGCTTTTTCCAACCAAAGTGTTCAGCTTGATTGTGGTAAGCTTCCTAGACCATGGGCACGTCCTTTCTGGGGACCACGATCTGCCATACCAGTTCATGTGTATGTGGGTTAATAGCTCTTTGGATCAACTTGCCTTCAAAAAGGAAGTTTCTTTCTCTCTTTCCACAACTGTTGGACATCTGCAGGCGCATCAGGAGCTGGAGATGAATCTGCTTCTCCAAGGAGTTCTTTGACCATACATATAGCCGGGTCACTGCTCTGCATCTCTGCCCAACCATGGTGAGGTAGTGGATTAAGGGAAACTTTGTGAACGGCAAGACTCCAGGGATTGGAGAAGCAGGAAGCTCATCTGCATATTTCCAGTGCATTCTGGGAAGAGAAGAAGAGTCGCCTTAAGCTGATCGATCGCTGGGACTTGCCGGGTCTCGCTGTTTGAGGACATCGCAAAACCAGGGATTGGAGAAGCAGGAAGCTCATCTGTATATTTCCGGTGCATTCTGGGAAGAGGAGAAGAGTCGCCTTAAGCTGATCGATCGCTGGGACTTGCCGGGTCTCGCTGTTTGAGGACATCGCAAAACCAGGGATTTGGAGAAGCAGGAAGCTCATCTGCATTTTTCCTACTGATACATGTAGGCACAAGCGACACGGCAAGAAATGACCTACCAACTATCTGCGAAGACTTTGAAATTCTGGGGAAGAAAATAAAGGAACGGAACGTACAGGTTGTTTTCTCATCAATCCTCCCAGTCGATGGTCATGGCATCAGAAGATGGAATAGGATACTAGAGGTGAACAACTGGCTACGACGGTGGTGCAGGCAGCAAGGATTTGGATTCTTGGACCATGGCGTGAATTACCTCTACGATGGACTTCTCGCAAGAGATGGGATACACCTCACAAAACCTGGGAAACACACATTCGCCAGAAGACTTGCCACACTCATCAGGGCTTTAAACTAGAAGAAGAGGGGATGGGAGGAAAAACAGCAGACAAGAACATGCAGCAGAAGGACAAACTAATCAAGAATACTAGATGTGGTAAAGAGGACCCAAAACAGGGTACTCAGAAGGAATCTAAGAAAAAGGAAGCAAAACTTCTTTCCTGCATGCTGACCAATGCAAGAAGCCTGACCAATAAGATTGAAGATCTGGAGTTGGTAATGTATGAGGAAAAATACGACATAGTAGGAATAACTGAGACATGGTTAGATGACAGCTATGACTGGGCGGCTAACTTGCAAGGATATGATTTGCTTAGGAGGGATCGTAAAAAAAGGAAAGGGGATGGAGTCTGTCTATATATAAAGTCCACACTAAGAGAATATATACAAGAGGGAAATGAAGAGGTGGAGTCTCTATGGGTGGAGATACAAGGAGGGAAATGTAATAAAATCCTCATAGGGGTTTGTTATAAGCCACCAAATATAACAGAAACCACTGAAAATGTATTATTGAAACAAATAGACAAAGCAGCAAATCACAATGAGGTGATTATTATGGGGGACTTCAACTACCCCGACATAGACTGGGAAACTGAAACCTGCGTATCTCAGAAAGGAAACCAATTTCTGCCAGTGACCAAGGATAATTGTCTGTCACAACTTGTGCAGGGCCCAACTAGAGGGACAGCCCTTCTGGGCTTAATTTTAAGCAACAGGCCAGATAGAATAACAGACGTACGAGTCGATGGGCACCTAGGGAACAGTGACCACAATATAATACAATTCCACTTGTCCTTCAGTAAGGTGCCCTGGAAGGGGGTTACAAAAATGCTGAATTTCAGGAAAGCAAAGTTTGATCAGCTTAGAGAGGACCTTCGCCGAATTGATTGGGACAATGTCCTCAAAAACAGGAGCACAGAAATTAAATGGGAAATATTTAATTCAGTTTGACACACCCTCTGCGAGCTAGCCATACCGTACAGAAATAAAAGGGCTAGGAACAGGAGAACACCAATGTGGCTAAATAAGGATGTAAAAAGGGCAATAAATAACAAGAACAAGGCATTTAAGAAGCTAAAACAATAAGGCAATGAAGAAGCATTAAAAAGTTACAGAGAAAAAAATAAAATGTGTAAAAAACAAATACATTTAGCAAAAGTGGAAACTGAGAGACTCATTGCTAAGGAAAGTAAAACAAACCCCAAACTATTCTTTAATTATATAAACAGTAAAATGATTAAAATTGATGGTGTCGGCCCTTTAAAGAACAATGAGGGTGAAATCATAGAGAGCGATGTGGGAAAAGCAAATGATTTAAATACTTTTTTCTCAACAGTGTTCACACAGGAAAAGGATTTGCCAGGTGAAATGCAGAGTGATAATGTAAACTCCCCATTAAGTATTACCTGCCTAAACCAGGAAGAAGTGCAGAACCGCCTTAGTAAGATTAAAATTGACAAATCACCAGGCCCTGATGGCATTCACCCTCGGGTATTAAGGGAGTTAAGTAATGTAATTGACATTATATTTAAAGACTCCATAGAAAAAGGGTCTGTTCCTTTTGATTGGCGGCAAGCAAATGTGGTACCAATATTCAAGAAGGGGTGTAAAAGGGAACCTGGAAACTATAGGCCGTTAGGCTTATCATCTGCTGTGGGTAAAATTTTTGAAGGTTTTCTAAGGGATACCATTATGGAATATCTCAATGGTAATAAATGTTTAACTCCATATCAACATGGATTTATGAAGGATCGCTCCTGTCAAACTAACCTGATCAGCTTCTATGAGGATGTAAGCTCTCAAATGGACCAAGGAGAATCATTGGATGTCATTTATCTCGACTTCTTTAAAGCATTTGACACTGTCCCACATAAAAGATTGGTAAGTAAGATGAGAAAGCTTGGGCTAGGGGAAAATGTGTGTAGATGGGTAGGGAGCTGGCTTAGTGATAGAAAGCAAAGAGTGGTTATTAATGGTGCATACTCAGATTGGGCCAGGGTTACTAGTGGGGTACCACAGGGTTCTGTATTGGGCCCCCTACTATTTAATATATTTAATAATGATCTAGAGGATGGCTTAGGCTAGTTTCACACTTGCTTTTTTTTGCAGCGCGTTTTTCCCGCAAAAAAACGCATTGAAAAAAACGCATACAAAAGCATACAACTGCTGCGTTTTTTTCAAGCATTTTTATGAGCATGCATGAAAAAAACGCAGCGTTTTTATGCGTTTGTATGCGTTTTTAGTGCGTTTTTACCGCGTTTGCGTTTTTTTCAAACATTAGGTGGCCCCTCACACTAACCCAAACCATGACTTTACTAACCCTAACCCTGACCCTAACCCTTAACCCTAACCCTGACCCTAACCCTAACCCTAACCCTGACCCTAACCCTAACCCTGACCCTAACCCTAACCCTAACCCTTAACCAAACCATACTTAACCCTAACCCTGACCCTAACCCTGACCCTAACCCTTAACCAAACCATACTTAACCCTAACCCTGACCCTAACCCTGACCCTAACCCTAACCCTAACCCTAACCCTGACCCTAACCCTAACCCTAACCCTTAACCAAACCATACTTAACCCTAACCCTGACCCTAACCCTTAACCAAACCATACTTAACCCTAACCCTGACCCTAACCCTTAATCAAACCATACTTAACCCTAACCCAAACCCTAACTAACCTTAACCCTAACCCTAACCCTGACCCTAACCCTTAACCAAACCATACTTAACCCTAACCCTGACCCTAACCCTGACCCTAACCCTTAACCAAACCATACTTAACCCTAACCCTGACCCTAACCCTGACCCTAACCCTAACCCTAACCCTAACCCTGACCCTAACCCTAACCCTAACCCTTAACCAAACCATACTTAACCCTAACCCTGACCCTAACCCTTAACCAAACCATACTTAACCCTAACCCTGACCCTAACCCTGACCCTAACCCTAACCCTGACCCTAACCCTGACCCTAACCCTTAACCAAACCATACTTAACCCTAACCCTGACCCTAACCCTAACCCTAACCCTTAACCAAACCATACTTAACCCTAACCCTGACCCTAACCCTTAACCAAACCATACTTAACCCTAACCCTGACCCTAACCCTGACCCTAACCCTAACCCTAACCCTAACCCTGACCCTAACCCTTAACCAAACCATACTTAACCCTAACCCTGACCCTAACCCTAACCCTAACCCTAACCCTGACCCTAACCCTTAACCAAACCATACTTAACCCTAACCCTGACCCTAACCCTAACCCTAACCCTAACCCTGACCCTAACCCTAACCCTAAACCCCCTTAACTAACCCTAACTTTACCCAAACCCCTAAATTCCATTGTCTAAACTAATGGTAAAAAAAAAAACGCATGTGCAAAAAAACGCATACATGAGCATGCCAGTGCGCACGTATGCGCATCCATAGGCTATAATGGCCAATTTTAGCGCAAAACGTGCGCATACGTGCGCATGCGCTTTTTTGCAGGGCCAAAAAATGCAACATGCTGCGTCTGGAAAATACAAACGCACACCCCAAAAAAACGCAGCGCATGAAAATCGCATACGTGCGCTTACCAGCGCGCAGGTATGCGCACCCATGTTAAATATAGGGGAAAAAACGCATGCGCACGTATGCGTTTTTTTCCAGCGCAAAAAAACGCAAATGTGAAACCAGCCTTACACAGTAAAATATCAGTATTTGCAGATGATACAAAACTATGTAAGGTAGTTAACACAAAGGAGGACAGTTTGCAACTACAGACAGATTTGAGTAAATTGGAGAATTGGGCTGAAAAATGGCAAATGAGGCTTAACACAGACAAGTGTAAGGTTATGCACATGGGAAGGAGAAACAGATGCTAAAATTACTTACTAAATGGGAAACTGCTGGGGAAATCAGACATGGAAAAAGACTTAGGCATCTTAGTCAATAAGAAGCTAAATTGGAGTGCCCAGTGTCAGGCAGCTGCCACTAAAGCAAATAGGGTTATGGGATGCATTAGAAGAGGTCAGGGGACATGAGATGAAAACATAATTCTCCCTCTGTACAAATCACTCGTCAGACCACACTTGGAGTATTGTGTGCTATTTTGGACGCCGGTGCTCAAGAAAGACATTACGGAACTTGAAAGGGTTCAAAGGCGGTCTACTAAAATGATAAATGAAGTTGGTTCACTACAATACCCAGAAAAGTTATCAAAATTAGGTCTATTTACTCTAGAAAAGAGAAGACTTAGGGGAGACCTAATATATATGTACAAGTATATCTGTCAGGACTCTGGACACTTTTGCTATGTTCTGGAATTTTGCCCTTCTCCAAGATGGTGGTCTGACCTTCATGTGTTTCCTGTCTGCTGCCTTTAAGACTCCACCCCAGTCATTAATCAATGCTGGAGTATTCTGCCTGTGTTCCTTTGAGTACTGGGTGGTCCTGGCTTCACAGCTGCTGTAGCTTGCTGAGGTTGTTCCATTCGTGGTTGCTTCAAGAGACTATACTGCACACCTCTGCTGCTGCCCGCTCCACAGCCGCTGGCTGTCTCCGCTGCTCTGCTGTCCTGTTACCTGCTGCCACCTGATCGGTGAGACTTACTGTTTGCTCCGTCCTAAAGAATCTACCGTGTGCTTGCTACTTGTGGTTCTGCGATTCCGGCTGACTCAGCGGCCCTGCCGTGCCCTAGCCGGACCAGGGTTAGGGTACCCACTGGATAGACTTTCTGAGAACTATACCGTACTGATAACGGCATCTGTTTCCATAGTGGCCGGCTATAACGTTCTGGACTTTGTTTCTAAACTATGCTCCAAGCATTCGATACTTTGAAAAGCGTATACCCTGCAACTGGCCGCTGACCCCTAGCGGCAGTTTATTGACTTTTGTGTTTGCCTTGTTCACACTGTGCACGCATGGTTTTGCTGTGTTCTTATATGAACTCGATTCACTTAACTCTGGACTCTGCTGTGATTGTGCTTCTTGCCAAGAAACCCCGGTAGTATCCACTATAGTTGTTACAGGATACTCCAGCCCAAAAAGAGAGGTTTGCAGGAGCTATGTCTGACAGCAAGATGGAACAGGTGTACACCATGCTCCGTTCCCTGCAGCAGGATATGAATGTTCTGCAAAAGAAAGTTGAAAGCGTGGAACGTAATCAACGGGTTTTCGGGCAGAACCTGCAGGACTTAGACGCTTGAGTTGCAGCACAGGAAAGCAGATTGACTGGATTGGAGACCCAGTGTGGACAAAACTTCCAGGACATCAGTACACAGATGGCAGCTCAGGGGGCTCGACCTGTGACTTTGCCTGCAGGGCACGTACCACCACCTAGCCTTCCTAAATTACCACCATTTAGATACAATGGCGACCGCGACAAGTTTCGTGGATTCGTGAACCAATGTATGCTGTACTTTGACATCCATGCTGATCATTTCCCAGCGGGCCATTCTAAAGTGCTATGTATAATCATGCTGCTGACCTCACGTGCGCTCGCTTGGGCGAATCCTATGATCGAGTCTCGTGACCCACGCCTGAATGTGCTGGATGATTTTTTGGCCGCCATGGCACTAATGTTTGACGATCCAAATCGTCGCGCTTCTGCTGAGACCGCGCTGCTATCTTTGCACGAGGGCAAGCGCTCGGTTATTGAATATGCGACCGACTTCAGGCGACTAGCAGTAGATACTAATTGGGACCTTTATGCACAGGTTCCCATTTTTAAGAGAGGCCTGCCCAGTGTGGTAAAGGATGAATTAGCCCGCTCAGAATCCCCACAGGAGCTCGAGGCTTTTATACAGCATTGCGTGCGCATAGACATTCGCCTTACTGAGCGCAGGCAGGAAAAGCTGGCTGTGTATAACCGCATGTCTAATTTTTCCCTTCCTCCCAAAGAAACTGCAGGTAAGACATCTCGGGGTGTGGAGGAGGTACCGATGCAGATTGACTCAGTTCAGAGGCGTGATAGTAATGAACGCCGGGAACATCGCCTTCGGGAGAGTTTGTGTTTTTATTGCGGCCAGTCAGATCACTTCCTGATTAACTGTCCAAAATGTCCTAAACGTCAGAACAAAGTGGTAGCTGCGATTGGGGAGCTGGATGGCAGTGATACGGAATCCGACACTTCTGAGTGTAGCCTGCATATAGATGCAGTGTTTCAGTCGCTTGCTATGACCACACCCCCCGGGGAAGTGAAGGAAAAGAGCTCTCATTGTTCCCTCCCTATTAAAATCTTGTGTGCTGAAAGATGGATTTCCTGGGGGGCAATTTTATGGACATTTCCTTTGCCAAGGAACATGGCATTCAGTCTTGTCAGAAGGCTTCTCCAATTAATTTAGAGACAGTAGACGGCTCACCCCTAATCTCTGGCCCTGTAGACCAGGAGACAATACCTCTCACGATCTTATTGGAGCCGGATCATCAGGAGCAATTGTCGTTCTTATTAATCTCTTCTCCACATTTTCCTGTGATCCTAGGTATTCCCTGGTTGCGCTCCCAGAACCCGACCATCAACTGGGAGACCAAGGCGATCACTTTCCCAACAAGGGAGAAGTCTGCTACGGAGACAATCTCTACATCCTTGAAGGCCGAATCTCCTATACAGGTAGTGGGGATACCAACTGTCTATAAGGAATTTTCTGATGTGTGTGACAAGGAGAAGGCGGACCAGCTCCCGCCACACAGACACTATGACTGCCCTATTGAACTCCTTCCCGGGGCAGCGATCCCCTTTAGTAATGTCTACCCTCTGGCTGCTCCAGAACTTCAGGCCCTAAAAGAGTACATCGATGAAAATCTGGCCAAGGGCTTCATACGCCCTTCTTCCTCGCCAGCTGGGGTGCCTATATTCTTTGTGAAAAAGAAGGATGGGACACTGAGACCATGCATCGATTATCGGGGACTTAATAAGGTAACCGTACGTAACCGCTACCCTCTACCGCTAATACCTGAATTAATGGAGAGAGTCCGCCAAGCAAAGGTCTTTTCCAAATTAGACCTTCGTGGGGCGTATAATCTAGTGCGTATTCGTCCTGGGGATGAGTGGAAGACAGCTTTCAGATGCCGTTATGGACATTTTGAATATCTAGTAATGCCCTTTGGACTGTGTAACGCGCCAGCGACCTTCCAACACCTCGTCAATGATATTTTCAGGGATCTATTGGACCAGTTTGTGGTCATATACTTGGACGACATTTTGATTTTTTCAGTCTCATTGCAGGAACATGAGGAACATGTCAAGACGGTTTTAAGACGACTGAAGGAGAACCACCTATATATTAAACTGGAGAAATGCGAGTTCCATCGCTCCGAGATACAGTTTCTGGGCTATGTCATCTCCCCTCAGGGGCTGAATATGGAATCTGGAAAGATCCAGGCAATCACCGACTGGCCGGTACCCAAAAATATAAAACAGGTACAACGTTTTATCGGTTTTGCCAATTTTTATAGACATTTTATCCGAAATTTCTCTGATATTGTCCGTCCCATCACTGCATTGACAAAGAAGGAGAATCCATTTAAATGGTCCGCACAAGCTCAGGAAGCATTTATTCGGCTTAAGACCTGTTTTACTTCAGCTCCACTGTTGGTCCACCCTGATCCGACACTTCCATTTATCGTGGAAGTAGATGCCTCAGACAACGCCTTGGGGGCCATCCTTTTGCAGAGAGTCAGAGAGAAGGCCTTACTTCATCCATGTGCTTTCTTTTCTCGTAGGCTGACCTCAGCAGAGAAGAACTATGACGTTGGGGATAAGGAGCTGCTGGCCATTATTGCGGCTTTTAAAGAATGGAGGCACCATCTCCAAGGAGCCGCTCAACAAGTTATTGTGTTGACAGACCATCGTAACCTGGAGTTTCTTAGATCCGCGAAATGTCTCTCTCCTCGTCAGGCCCGCTGGAGCTTATTTCTGAATCAATTCGATTTTATTATCTCCTTTCGACCAGGTTCTCGCAATGGAAAAGCAGATGCACTATCTCGGATTCATGCTGCAGATGCCTTACCAGGACCCCCGCCGAAAACGATTCTTTCCGATGCCAATTTCATCGGGGTCATCCAGGATAAGGACTTGTGGAAGGACATCAAGGAAGCGTATGTAGGTGACGTACTCTTGACTAACCCACCTGCTGATGTCAATCTGGTCCTTAAAGGGGGCATGTGGTTCAGAGGACAACGTGTTTACATCCCAGAGGCGGTCCGTCTCAAGATCTTCAGAGTGGTTCACGATTCTAAGGTGGCAGGTCATAGGGGGGTACAGAAGACCCAAGAGTTCCTAAGTCGCTTCTTCTGGTGGCCAACATGCCTGAAGGACACAAAGGACTACGTTCTCTCGTGCGAGGTATGTGCTCGTCATAAGACCCCACGTATGTCACCTACGGGCCTCCTGCAACCTTTACCTATTCCATCCCGCCCATGGGGGTCGATATCTATGGACTTTATTGTGGAGCTGCCCATCTCTAAAGGCATGAATACGATCTTAGTGTTTGTAGACCGTTTAACAAAGGCCGCTCATTTCGTCCCATGCGCCGGTCTTCCCTCAGCTAAAGAGACTGGAGATCTGGTCCTACAGAATGTGTTTCGGCTGCATGGGGTCCCAGATGAGATCATCTCTGATCGAGGCTCCCAATTTACGTCAAGATTCTGGAAAGAGTTCTGTTCTGCACTCAATATTGATGTGTGCCTTTCTTCCGCCTATCACCCCCAGACAAATGGTCAGACAGAACGGACCAATCAGACCTTGGAACAGTATCTTCGGTGCTACGTCAGCCACCTTCAAGATGATTGGCTGGACTTACTTCCTTTGGCGGAGTTTTCTTATAACA
This sequence comes from Dendrobates tinctorius, assembly GCF_039654945.1. NCBI lineage: Eukaryota > Metazoa > Chordata > Amphibia > Anura > Dendrobatidae > Dendrobates > Dendrobates tinctorius. The sequence goes on along the minus strand of NW_027361743.1, from coordinate 17,917,955 downwards.
ACTCTCAGAACGCCTCTACTAAGGTAACACCGTTTTTTGCAAACCTGGGTTACCATCCCAGTATCTTTCCCAGGTCTCCAATAAAGTCTCCGGTTCCGGCTGTAGAGGAAAGGCTTACTACAATGAAACAGAATATGGAGGTTCTAAAAGAGACCCTGACTTCAGCCCAAGAGCGCTACAAAAGATCGGCAGATAGATTCCGCAAACCAGCACCTGTGTTCAAGGTAGGGGATTCCGTATGGTTATCCACCAAGAATTTAAAATTGAATGTTCCTTCACAGAAGCTGGGACAGAAGTTCATCGGCCCTTTCAGGATTAATGGCATTGTGAGCTCTGTGGCCTGTCGCCTGAAGTTACCTAGGACTATGAAGGTACATCCCGTATTTCATGTTTCCCTACTAAAGGCTGTCTCACCCAATACTTTTCAGGGTCGTGTTGTGCCACCTCCATAGCCGGTGATAATTGATGGGCAAGAGGAATTTGTGGTCGATGACATTATTGACTCCAGAATTCTCAGAGGTCGGCTCCAGTATCTGATTAGATGGCAGGGGTATCCCCCTGAAGAAGACTCTTGGGAACCGGTGGAGAACATCAGCGCTCAAAGGAAGATTTCTCTTTTCCATCAGAGATTCCCCGAGAAACCAGGTTCGGGATCGTCCTGAGGCCGCTTCTAAGGAGGGAGTAATGTCAGGACTCTGGACACTTTTGCTATGTTCTGGAATTTTGCCCTTCTCCAAGATGGTGGTCTGACCTTCATGTGTTTCCTGTCTGCTGCCTTTAAGACTCCACCCCAGTCATTAATCAATCCTGGAGTATTCTGCCTGTGTTCCTTTGAGTACTGGGTGGTCCTGGCTTCACAGCTGCTGTAGCTTGCTGAGGTTGTTCCATTCGTGGTTGCTTCAAGAGACTATACTGCACACCTCTGCTGCTGCCCGCTCCACAGCCGCTGGCTGTCTCCGCTGCTCTGCTGTCCTGTTACCTGCTGCCACCTGATCGGTGAGACTTACTGTTTGCTCCGTCCTAAAGAATCTACCGTGTGCTTGCTACTTGTGGTTCTGCGATTCCGGCTGACTCAGCGGCCCTGCCGTGCCCTAGCCGGACCAGGGTTAGGGTACCCACTGGATAGACTTTCTGAGAACTATACCGTACTGATAACGGCATCTGTTTCCATAGTGGCCGGCTATAACGTTCTGGACTTTGTTTCTAAACTATGCTCCAAGCATTCGATACTTTGAAAAGCGTATACCCTGCAACTGGCCGCTGACCCCTAGCGGCAGTTTATTGACTTTTGTGTTTACCTTGTTCACACTGTGCACGCATGGTTTTGCTGTGTTTTTATATAAACTCGATTCACTTAACTCTGGACTCTGCTGTGATTGTGCTTCTTGCCAAGAAACCCCGGTAGTATCCACTATAGTTGTTACAATATCAGAGGGCAATATAGAGATCTCTCCAATGAACTGTTTGTACCAAGGACTGTGACAAGAACAAGGGGGCATTCTCTTCGATTGGAGGAAAGACAATTTCTGCATCAGCATAGAAGAGGGTTCTTCATGGTAAGAGCAGTGAGGCTCTGGAATTCTCTTCCTGAGGATGTGGTGATGGCCTACTCACTGAATGAATTTAAGAAAGGAATGGATGCTTTTCTTGTGAGTAACAGTATAGAAGGTTACGAATAACATAATATTATAGGTAGATGGTTGACCCAGCTAAGGGGAAGGAATTTTTTTTCCCTATGGACATAAGGTCTTCCTTCAGCCTTCAAAACTATGTTACTATGTTATGTTACTTCTCCCTGACACGTGGTTAGAGTCTTGGGAGGCACCGTGGAGGTGCAATGCCAGCATCTCTATATCTTCCAGGTCTTCTAGATCTTCTGCAGGATCAGGAGCATTTGGCATACGGGACAAAGCTTGGTATTTGATGACAAACTCATAATTGGACAACTGAGCCATCCATCTTTGTTCCAAGGCGCCGAGCCTGGCGGTCTCCAGATGGGTTAACGGATTGTCGTCCGTGTAGATGGTAAATTTAGATGAGGCCAAATAGTGCTTGAATCCCTCGGTCACTGCCCAAACGATAGCCAAGAATTCTAGCTTGATGGAGCTATAGTTGATAGATTTCCTCTCAGTAGGACGATGCTTCCGACTGGCATAAGCAATGACTTTGTCCTTACCCTGCTGCACTTGAGATAGGACAGCTCCTAATCCAGCATTGCTGGCATCGGTGTGCAGGATAAATGGCTGATCATAGTCTGGATACGCTAAGATCTCTTCTCCAGTAAGTGTTTGTGGAATGCCCCGCAGGGCCGGGGGAACTCGGTACCAGGCTGGTCAGGCTCTTTTAAAGGGGAAGTGTGTCACATGATGATGGTGACCCGGTCCGTGGCCCTGGGTGTCCAATAAAGAAGATGGAAGTTCAAAGAAGGGAAAGATGGTGGGATAATTGGGAAAAGGGGAATCTTGACGCCACTCGTGGTACTCAGCTAGGGTAGCCGACGCTGCTATGCAGATCCTCTGGGACGGTGTTAAAGCAGCCAAGATGATAAAGCTCTCCACAGGCAGAGCTGTGTCCCAGGGCAGTTGAGCCGGTGACGGTGAATGCAGTGTATGGCAGGTGAGTTGTAAATGACACCAAGGACACAGTTGAGTGCAGTTTCTGAGTTTTTACTTACAAGTCTTGTGCACACGATGACCCGCTTGGTACTGTGTCCTCCAAGGGAGGGATCCAGCAAACTCCCAGGTAGATCAGGAACACCTGTTCAAGACTCCTCCTTGTGTCTCCTCTCTAGGCCGTGTCTCTGCGCTGATCTCTCCCTTCCTTCCTGCCCTGCGCCTTCACAAGCAGTGTCCCAAGCCGGCAGCCATGGATCACACCAGGCAACATGGGTCAGGCCCCGGGGTCCTTTATCCCTACTGCTGCCTTTTTGTGGAATGTTTGTGGTTGTGCCTGAGGCACTTAAAGATACCTTAGCCTCCGGCTTTCTAGCTGAGCCTTGCAGTTCTCTAGTTTCAGGGGCCGGCTCCCCCAATGTGGCCTGGTCCTTCCCTTCAGGGATGCGGGTACCATGGGTGGCTAATCGCTCTCTCCATGCCCCAAAGACCCTTTCTGTCCAATCTAGGAGCGTGGTCAAGATGTTTCTCTCTTCTCTGACCCTCAGTCCTCTCACGGCAATCCTGCTCTTACGCTGTGCTGTCACTGACTGACTAGATCTTCCAGAAAGATCCTTTACCTCAGGCTTAACTCCGCCCACTCACTCCTCTGATTGCCTGTTCTAAAATCACTCCACTTTCTAAGCTCCTCCTCTTCTACCTACCTTCCCCAATAACTCCCCAACACCCTTTCCTAGCCAGTCTGGGATGAGGCCATCCTCCCAAAGGGTACACCCAGCTGCCCTGACTAAACTAGTGTGTGTTGGGTGCGAGTGTTAGGAGTCCTGGGTGGTGCTCCCTCCTTACCTGAGGGTGGGATACCACACCACTGGATGAGGTGCAAAACCTCTGTGGTGACCGGACCCTCAGGGGCAACACACTTGCTTAAGGCTGTTGAATGACTCATCAAACCTAGCATTCCACTCGATCAGGGGACTCTTGCCTCTGGCCTTTTTGGGTTGGCCAACTAGGAGATCTTGAAGAGGAGCTGCCAATTTAGTAAAGTCTCCTTACCTGAGGGTGGGATACCACACCTCTGGATGAGGTGCAGTACCTCTGTGGCAACCGGACCCTCAGGGGCGCCACATACCCCCCTCGTTAAGCACAGCACGTCCGCAGGTTGGAACAGAGTAGAAACAGATATTATGAGAAACATACAAAATTTTCAGTGATGCATCACAACAGGTATAACAGTCAGCAAGTAACTTTCTTCCCTTTATAGGAGGCGCTTTTTCTTAAATGTTGCACTAACTATTCTTTCTTAAATTTATACCTTATAGACTTGAATTAATAAAATTCCATCTCTTCAATATAAATACTCATATCAAATGTCAAAGATTTAACATTCAAATATAAACATTTATGTAACTAATTTGAATAAAACATTTTTCTTGCACAGTTCAGTCCATCCCTGACCGGGGTATTTTCCTTTGGTGCGATGCAGGGGACCCATCTGTAAACCCCCAACGTAGGCCTTGGGCAGACTACAAGGCATAGTTGATCTGTACTTTGTACCATGTTTTCGGCCTCGCCAAAAGGGTTTTTGTTCTGTGGTCAAAACACTTTCCAAAGGTTTGACGTAAAACCAAGATGGAGTACCTTAAGAAGTGCTAACTTTTTACATTAATAGTTTTGATCACCCATAGTTCAGTGACCCAATTGTCTCTGTAAAACTTTAAGAAATGTTAATGAACACACACAACCAGGTAAGCTGTACGAACATAAATCAAGAAATACTAACAAACATACCTTACCAGGTAACTTCACTAACTATATACAGTCATATATCGTAGCTACTCATTTATGCTTGCTTCCAGGGTAGTCCCTGGGACTGGCCACTACTTGGCCGGGACAGTTCTTGCTGCATGACAACACCTGCATCAGTGCCAGGCATAGTACCTTCTGCATCAGCCTCCCTTGACTCCCACGCTATATTATAATGTGCCCATCCAGGTGTAGGGGCTGCGGGGACAGGAATGGGACCTATCAAGGTATCCTCAGACCCGATGACTGGGTCAGCCGCAGCTGCAGTATTTGGTGGTTTGACCTGCTCTGACTCCCATCCTCCTACCGCGGTCAGAGACAGATCCTGGAGCTGGCTACTCAGCTCCTCTGCATAGATGGTTTTATTCTCTGCACTCAGGCTATTGCCTCCTTCTGCATACCTTACTGCTGTCATATTTATTGTTCTGTGTCCTCTGTTCTTCCTGCTCACCCCTGACATCTTCCAGGGGCTGGCTTTCCTCTGCTCTTAATGCCTATCAAAGTAATACAGGAGGTGGGTCTTTCCTCCTGACAGACACCTTTGCATCACATGATGATGTTGGTGGTGGGCAGGCATCATCTCTGCACTCACTCTCTGGTCCACCCACCGCAGTTCATTCCTCTCACAGCTCCTGCTGGCTGTAATCTGACAAGCCCACACAACCTGTGACACAGCTATTTAACCAGCACTCAGTAACAGTGACGCAGTAAACAATGGCACAGTTAGGCGATGATTTAACAGCCTTACAAACTCACTATTACTCAATGCAGATAATCCTTTTAGCAATGCTACAAAATCTCTTTTACACAGTATAGTATATTTCTGGCACACTATACATTAAAGCTTCTGGCACTCAGTATGTTACAGTCTCTGGCACATAGTACCCAGCTTTGCCAGGCTCCTTGTACCCAGCTTTGCCGAGCTCAGTTTTGTTGAGCTCGATGATCCTGTTTGTCGTGACGCCAAAATGGAGCACCCAGCAGGGCCGGGGGTACTCGGTACTGGGCCTTTCAGGCTCTTTTAAGGAGGGGAAGTGTCATGGTGGTGATGGTGACCCGGTCCGTGGCCCTGGGTGTCCAGTAAAGAAGATGGAAGTTTAAATGAGGGGGAAGATGGTGGGATAATAAATTGGGAAAAGGGGAATCGTGACTCCACCCGTGGTACTTAGCTAGGGTAGCCGACGCTGCTATGCAGATCCTCTGGAACTGTGTTAAAGCAGCCAAGATGGTGAAGCTCTCCACGGGCAGAGCTGTGTCCTAGGGCAGTTGAGCCGGTGACAGTGATGGTGAATGCAGTGTATGGCAGGTGAGTTGTAAATGACACCAAGGACACAGTTGGGTGCAATTTCAAGGTCTTTACTCACAGTTCCTGCATGCAGTAGCCCACTTGGTACTGTGTCCTCCAAGGGAGGGGTCCGGCAAACTCCCATGTAGATCAGGAACACCTGTTCAAGACTCCTCCTTGTGTCTCCTCTCTAGGCCGTGTCTCTGCGCTGACCTCTCTCTACCTCCGACTCTCCTCCACACTTATTCGTTCCTCACACAACCGCCTCCAAGATTTCTCCCAAATATCCCCTATCCTCTGGAATGCCATGCCTCAACACGTCCGATTATCCACCACCCTCGAATCCTTCAAACGGAACCTGAAAACCCATCTTTTCAGGAAAGCTTACAGCCTGCAATGATCATTCTGCCGCCTCACCACCACCCGAGCCGCTGCCTCATCACCACCAGAGCTGCTGCACCCCCGACCTTCTGTCTCTTCCCCACTATCCCGTAGAGTGTAAGTCCGCAAGGACTTTGTCCCCTCCCCTCTGTACCAGTCTGTCATTGTAAATTTCTTTACTGTTAACGATATCTATAACTTTGTATGTAACACCCCTTCTCATGTACAGCACCATGGAATTAATGGCGCTATATAAATAAATAATAATAATAATAATCTCTCCCTTCCTTCCTGCCTTGCGCCTTCACAAGCAGTGTTTCCCTAGCCGGCAGCCTTTTTGCAGGATGTTTGTGGTTGTGGCTAAGGCACTTAAAGTTACCTAGCCTCCGGCTTTCTAGTTGAGCATTGCAGTTCTCCACTAGCTTCAGGGGCCGGCTCCCCCACCGTGGCCTGGTCCTTCCCTTCCGGGATGCGGGCCCCATGGGTGGCTAATCACACTCCCTGTGCCCCAAAGACCCTTTCTGTCCAATCTAGGAGTGTGGTCAAGATGTTTCTCTCTTCTCTGACCCTCAGTCCTCTCACGGCAATCCTGCTCTTATGCTGTCCTGTCACTGACTGACTGGATCTTCCAGAAAGATCCTTTACCTTAGGCTTAACTCCGCCCACTCATTCCTCTGATTGGCTGTTCTAAAATCACTCCACTTTCTAAGCTCCTCCCCTTCTACCTACCTTCCCCACTAACTCCCCAACACCCTATCCTAGCCAGTCTGGTATGAGGTCATCCTCCCGAAGGGTACACCCAGCTGCCCTGACAAAACTAGTGTGTGTTGGATGCTAGTGTTAGGAGTCCCGGGTGGTGCTCCCTCCTTACCTGAGGGTGGGATACCACACCACTGGATGAGGTGCAATACCTCTGTGATGACCGGACCCTCAGGGGCACCACACTTGCTTAAGGCTGTTGAATGACTCATCAAACCTAGCATTCCACTCGATCAGGGGACTCTTGCCTCTGGCCTTTTTGGGTTGGCCAACTAGGAGATCTTGAAGAGGCGCTGCCAATTTAGTAAAGTCTTTGATAAAGCATCTGTAGTATCCCACTAGGCCTAGGAATTGTCTGACCTCTTGGATATTGGTGGGTACTTGCCAGTCTCTGATGACAGTCACTTTGTCTGGGTCGGGTGCTATGCACTTACGACATGGCCTAAATACTGCACTTTTGGCTGTAGGAGATGACATTTAGATGGTTTTACCTTTAAGTCGAAGTTGGATAACGCCTCCAAGACCTCTGCCAGGTGTTTCAGATGTTCCTCGTAGGTCCTGGAATATACAATCACATCATCCAAGTACAATAGCACGGTCTCAAAGTTCATGTGTCCCAGGCAACATTCCATAATTCTCTGAAAGGTCCCACGGGCACTGCTCAATCCGAACGGCATGTAATCAAATTCACATAGCCCCATTGGAGTAGTGAACGCAGTTTTTTCTTTGTCTGCCTCAGCAACAGGAACCTGCCAGTACCCACTGGTGAAGTCCAAACTGGAGAAGTACCTAGCTGATTTTAACACTGCTAGAGACTCCTCTATGCGCGGTAAGGGGTATGCATCTTTGTGAGAAATTTTGTTAAGTTGTCTGTAATCTACATACATACGCATTGTACCAACTTTCTTTTTGACTAACACCAGGGGAGCTGCCCAAGGACTGTAGCTATCCTTGATTTCCCCTTCTTGTTTCATTTCTCTTGGCATACCTTTTGCACACTGATAATGAGCTGGAGGTACAGGACGATACCTTTCTTTGATAGGTGGGTGATCTCCTGTGGGGATGTTATGTTGAAACCATTTTACCTGCCCAAAATCTAAAGGATGCTTACTGAAAACCCTCTCGTATTCTTGCACCACCCGCTGCACTCCCTTTTTCTGATGTACAGGAGTGGAGCATGGCTTGGGAGACCCCACCCCTCTCTTGTGTGACGTGCACATAAGAGCTGTCTCAGACCACAAGCCCATACTAGGGAGCGGCCTGTCTGAATCCTGTTCATATTAGACACTGTTCACATGTTCAGGTTTTTATTACATTAGATAGGGACTGCTTCAATAGGGTTTCCTTGAAGTGGTGGAGCAGCTTGGTGTACATTTTCTGCGCAAAAAAACGTATAGACTAAATACGCTGTATTTGTTATCCAGCACTTGCTGATTACTGACATTTTTTATTACAGAGTATTTTTGCAAATCTGTCACTCTGTGTTTTCTTGTTGTATCTCAATATTGAATTTAAGGATTGCTACAACCAATAGATGGTGCTAGTGTTCATGTCTCTTTCCGTTGGCTTGGCAATCCCAATAAGGTGAACGATTCCCCCTTAAACACAGTTTGTGGGTGTAACACAATTTGTATCTTGCAGGGATAGTGTGTTTAACATGCAGCGTGTATATGTGTAACATTCAATTTATCTGTAGCATTGAGCGAGTGTGTGTAGGATTGATTACATTTAAAGGGAATCTGACAGCAAGATTGTGCACAGTAACCTTCACACAGTGTCAGGTCAGCGCCATTATACTGATTATAATGATACCTGGTGATGAAATCCGTCTTGTGGTTGTTGTTTAATCTTTACTTGTAGTTTTGAGTTAATGATATGCTCGTGCTCCGGGGTGGCCTGTGGGGGTCTTCATGTGGTGCTCTGCTTAGGTATTTATCAGTATGGCTTCTGACAGGTCTCTGTCCCCAAGTTTACATAATGAATATTATATACGGTATATATTGAAAAAAATCTCCTTCTGCAGGCAGGTGCCAGAGGTGGCGCCTGTGCTGCATCCTTAATGCATGTGTAATGTGTAGTTAATTATTTTTTTATGGTATACATTAATTCATAAAAAAGTCAGTCTGAAAATGGTGTCAGGCAGGTCTGTGCAGTAGCAGTTATCAGCGATCCAATAGCTGCTACTGTGCAGGCGCCAGCAACACCATTTTTGAGAAAGACTATGAAGGATACCTGTCTCTGCTGCTTTTGAGGTAATTAAAATGTGTGTTTAAATTAACCCTTGGGTGTACTGGTAGCTATTTGAGCAATACAATGTATTTTCAATGATTCCTTGTGGACTATTTATGTATCCACTGCCCCCCTATTGATAAATATAGTCCACATGTGTTACCAATTTTTGGTGGCATATTAAATTTGATCTTATTTGTATTTATTGATCTTTCATGACTATTATGATATAGACATTATGGTGTGAGACATTTGGGTTCCACTCGTCTTAGCACCTTTCTTTTTACACCCATGCGGTGGTGCGGATTTTGTTGCACTTCATTGTCCACCATTTTCCCCTCTGTTTGTAATGTTTGTCCAATAAAATTATATATTTCTAATTAGGACTTTTTGGTCATTTGTTGGAGGTTTCCTTCTTGCTTGTCTCTCACAGGTGAAGTGTACCTACAATAAAAATTACAGACCTCTCCATACTTTGTAGGTGGGAAAACTTGCAAAATCAGCAGTGTATCAAATACTTATTTCCCCACTGTATCGATCTGTAGCTCCCTCGGCATAATAGAAGGGGCCACATTTCTTTCACAGGGGCCCCATGCTGTCAGTGATTGCCCCTGAAAAGCCATATTGTATAAGTACAATGATAATTTCCAAGACACCATTGCTGACATCCATGCAGCGGCGTACCGTCAATAGTAGCAGACCACGCAGCTGCTATGGGGCCCGGACAGGTGAGGGGGCCCGGATGGGTGAGGGGCCCACCACGGCCGCTGTGGTTTGGCACCTGTGCTGTCCTGACACAGTACTATCTCCTTTAATTAAATGTAAGCACCGGACGCTGTATACCCCCTGGCCCCTTGAAGCTCCCCTTTCCTTGTTTCCTGGTCAGCAGTTGGCTGAAGTCTCTGGCTGGATTTGCTTAAGAACGCCACGCATCCTGGCAGCCAGAGAGCAGCACACGTGCATTGTAGGAAGCAGAAAGCAGAAAACATTCATGAGCCTCTCTCACTCAGGGAGAGGGACACACACACAAGACGGTGAGCCCGGCTGGGGGTGGATTTTTTTGTTAAATGTGTCCCCTCACTGTACTGGCAGCCTGGCACTTTACATTTACAATGGCTCTGGTAGCACTTTGCACCTTAGGGAGGGGGGCCCAGCTGCACGCACTGTGGAGGGTGGAGGGGGCTCTGCATGCACTGCAGGTGTGTGTGCATATATACAGTGGGGCAAAAAAGTATTTAGTCAGTCAGCAATAGTGCAAGTTCCACCACTTAAAAAGATGAGAGGCGTCTGTAATTTACATCATAGGTAGACCTCAACTATGGGAGACAAACTGAGAAAAAAAAATTCAGAAAATCACATTGTCTGTTTTTTTTTCCTTTTATTTGCATATTATGGTGGAAAATAAGTATTTGGTCAGAAACAAAATTTCATCTCAATACTTTGTGATATATCCTTTGTTGGCAATGACAGAGGTCAAACGTTTTCTGTAAGTCTTCACAAGGTTGCCACACACTGTTGTTGGTATGTTGGCCCATTCCTCCATGCAGATCTCCTCTAGAGCAGTGATGTTTTTGGCTTTTCGCTTGGCAACACGGACTTTCAACTCCCTCCAAAGGTTTTCTATAGGGTTGAGATCTGGAGACTGGCTAGGCCACTCCAGGACCTTGAAATGCTTCTTACGAAGCCACTCCTTCGTTGCCCTGGCGGTGTGCTTTGGATCATTGTCATGTTGAAAGACCCAGCCACGTTTCATCATCAATGCCCTTGCTGATGGAAGGAGGTTTGCACTCAAAATCTCACGATACATGGCCCCATTCATTCTTTCATGTACCCGGATCAGTCGTCCTGGCCCCTTTGCAGAGAAACAGCCCCAAAGCATGATGTTTCCACCACCATGCTTTACAGTAGGTATGGTGTTTGATGGATGCAACTCAGTATTCTTTTTCCTCCAAACACGACAAGTTGTGTTTCTACCAAACAGTTCCAGTTTGGTTTCATCAGACCATAGGACATTCTCCCAAAACTCCTCTGGATCATCCAAATGCTCTCTAGCAAACTTCAGATGGGCCCGGACATGTACAGGCTTAAGCAGTGGGACACGTCTGGCACTGCAGGATCTGAGTCCATGGTGGCGTAGTGTGTTACTTATGGTAGGCCTTGTTACATTGGTCCCAGCTCTCTGCAGTTCATTCACTAGGTCCCCCCGCGTGGTTCTGGGATTTTTGCTCACGGTTCTTGTGATCATTCTGACCCCACGGGGTGGGATTTTGCGTGGAGCACCAGATCGAGGGAGATTATCAGTGGTCTTGTATGTCTTCCATTTTCTAATTATTGCTCCCACAGTTGATTTCTTCACTCCAAGCTGGTTGGCTATTGCAGATTCAGTCTTCCCAGCCTGGTGCAGGGCTACAATTTTGTTTCTGGTGTCCTTTGACAGCTCTTTGGTCTTCACCATAGTGGAGTTTGGAGTCAGACTGAGGGTGTGCACAGGTGTCTTTTTATACTGATAACAAGTTTAAACAGGTGCCATTACTACAGGTAATGAGTGGAGGAAAGAGGAGACTCTTAAAGAAGAAGTTACAGGTCTGTGAGAGCCAGAAATCTTGATTGCTTGTTTCTGACCAAATACTTATTTTCCACCATAATATGCAAATAAAAGGAAAAAAAAACAGACAATGTGATTTTCTGGATTTTTTTTTCTCAGTTTGTCTCCCATAGTTGAGGTCTACCTATGATGTAAATTACAGACGCCTCTCATCTTTTTAAGTGGTGGAACTTGCACTATTGCTGACTGACTAAATACTTTTTTGCCCCACTGTATATATATATACAGTGCCTACAAGTAGTATTCAACCCCCTGCAGATTTAGCAGTTTTACACATTCGGAATTAACTTGGCATTGTGACATTTGGACTGTAGATCGGCCTGGAAGTGTGAAATGCACTGCAGCAAAAAAGAATGTTATTTCTTTGTTTAATTTTTTTTTAAATTGTGAAAAGTTTATTCAGAGGGTCATTTATTATTCAACCCCTCAAACCACCAGAATTCTGTTTGGTTCCCCTAAAGTATTAAGAAGTATTTCAGGCACAAAGAACAATGAGCTTCACATGTTTGGATTAATTATCTCTTTTTCCAGCCTTTTCTGACTATTTAAGACCCTCCCCAAACTTGTGAACAGCACTCATACATGGTCAACATGGGAAAGACAAAGGAGCATTCCAAGGCCATCAGAGACAAGATCGTGGAGGGTCACAAGGCTGGCAAGGGGTACAAAACCCTTTCCAAGGAGTTGGGCCTACCTGTCTCCACTGTTGGGAGCATCATCCGGAAGTGGAAGGCTTATGGAACTACTGTTAGCCTTCCACGGCCTGGACAGCCTTTGAAAGTTTCCTCCCGTGCCAAGGCCAGGCTTGTCCGAAGAGTCAAGGCTAACCCAAGGACAACAAGGAAGGAGCTCCGGGAAGATCTCATGGCAGTGGGGACATTGGTTTCAGTCAATACCATAAGTAACGTACTCCACCGCAATGGTCTCCGTTCCAGACGAGCCCGTAAGGTACCTTTACTTTCAAAGCGTCATGTCAAGGCTCGTCTACAGTTTGCTCATGATCACTTGGAGGACTCTGAGACAGACTGGTTCAAGGTTCTCTGGTCTGATGAGACCAAGATCGAGATCTTTGGTGCCAACCACACACGTGACGTTTGGAGACTGGATGGCACTGCATACGACCCCAAGAATACCATCCCTACAGTCAAGCATGGTGGTGGCAGCATCATGCTGTGGGGCTGTTTCTCAGCCAAGGGGCCTGGCCGTCTGGTCCGCATCCATGAGAAGATGGATAGCACGGCCTAACTGGAGATTTTGGCCAAGAACCTCCGCTCCTCCATCAAGGATCTTAAGATGGGTCGTCATTTCATCTTTCAACAAGACAACGACCCAAAGCACACAGCCAAGAAAACCAAGGCCTGGTTCAAGAGGCAAAAAATCAAGGTGTTGGAGTGGCCTAGTCAGTCTCCTGACCTTAACCCAATTGAAAACTTGTGGAAGGAGCTCACGATTAAAGTCCACATGAGACACCCAAAGAACCTAGATAACTTGGAGAAGATCTGCATGGAGGAGTGGGCCAAGATAACTCCAGAGACCTGTGCCGGCCTGATCAGGTCTTATAAAAGACGATTATTAGCTGTAATTGCAAACAAGGGTTATTCCACAAAATATTAAACCTAGGGGTTGAATAATAATTGACCCACACTTGTATGTTTAAAATTTATTAAAATTTAACTGAGCAACATAACTTTTTGGTTTGTAAGATTTATGCATCTGTTAATAAATCCTGCTCTTGTGTGAAGTTTGAAGGCTCTAACTTATTTGCATCTTATCAAACCTGCTAAATCTGCAGGGGGTTGAATACTACTTGTAGGCACAGTATATATATATATATATATACTGTATATATACACCACTGAGCCACCAATGATTTATTCTGCCTTGCTAAATGTCTGTGATATATATTGACAATCAATCAGCTACTTGTTGGCCAATAGCTGATAGCCCATTTTGGGGGGGGGGCCATTCAGACTTTTGCTATGGGGCCCTATGATTTCTATGTACGCTCCTGCATCCATGCACACACTCATTTATATATGATACATACATCACTTTCATAATTCTTCACAAATACCTAGTCTTTGACCTAATAACCCAGGGTAGAGTCATTACAAAAAGGTATATGGTGGAATCCCGTGAGAGAGCATGAGGGCTATAATTTACTCCTAATTATACAGTGATTTATTATCTCTCCATAATCTTAATTATTTGTCTCGGTTTTGCACCTTGACCAGCCGCAGATTGATTAATCGACTTTCAGAATCTACAGTTTCAGGCTGATATTATTTATCATACACACCACTGATATTTATTTGATTGCTGAGTCCTATCTCCTTGGTCTGTCTCATTAATCTGCTGAATGGGAATATAGCCTGACCTTTATATATGTAACTGAATGTGCTCTGCAGATTATATAATCTGTTACAAAACCAGATTTATTCCCTGTACTAAAAAAAAAAAAATCCCAGTGACTGTGCTAGGAACATTGGAGCCTCCACCTTGTGGCTGCACTTGTGACGTGCACGTATTGGGTGACAGGTAATTGTAGTAAAATATCTGCTGACACTGAAGCAAATTATCATTAGAATAAGTTGAGTCTAAAATGGCCATAAAAGAAAATTGGTATAAAAGTGTAATTTAGTGGAATCTATAATACATGAACATTTTTTAAAAAAATTCTAATCAAATTTATTTTTCAAAATAGGTTACATTCACAGAAATGTTTTTAATTTTTTGTATTTTGCTCCTGAAACACTCTGCTTTATTATTATTATTATTATTATGCATTTATGTAGCGCCATTTATTCCATGGCGCTTTACATGTGAAAAGGGGAAATATAGACAAGTATAATAAACATGTGTAAGACAAGGGACACACAAGTACATAAGGAGAGGGGACCCTGCTCGCGAGGGCTCACAGTCTACAGGGATGGGTGAGGATACAGTAGGAGAGGGTAGAGCAGGTGTGCGGTGGTTCAGTAGACCGAGGATCATTGCAGGCTGTAGGCTTGTCGGAACAGGTGGGTCTTCAGGTTCTTCTTGAAGGTTTCCGTTGATGGTGAGAGTCTGCTGTGGTGCGGCAGAGAGTTCCAGAGTATGGGGGAAGCACAGGAGAAGTCTTGCATGCGGTTGTGGGAAGAAGAGATAAGGGGGGAGTAGAGAAGGAGATCTTGAGATGATCGAAGGTTGCGTGCGGGTAGGTACCTTGAGACCATGTCACAGATGTATGGAGGGGACAGGTTGTGGATGGCTTTGTATGTCATGGTTAGGGTTTTGAATTGGAGCCTCTGGGCAATAGGAAGCCAGTGAAGGGCCTGGCATAGGGGGGAGGCTGGGGAATAGCGGGGAGACAGGTGGATTAGTTGGGCAGCAGAGTGTAGGATGGACTGGAGCGGAGCCAGAGTGCTAGAGGGGAGGCCAGAGAGTAGGAGGTTGCAGTAGTCGAGGCAGGAGATGATAATAGCATGCACTAGTGTTTTTGTGGTTTCATGGTTGAGGAATGAGTGGATCTGGGAAATATTTTTGAGTTTGAGGCAGCAGGAGGAGGCGAGGGCTTGGATATGTGGTTTGAAAGAGAGCGCAGAGTCGAGGATCACCCCAAGGCACCGAGCGTGCGGGACTGGGGAAAGAAAGCAGCCATTGACATTGATGGATAGGTCTGGTGGAGGGGTAGAGTGAGATGGGGGAAAGATGATGAATTCTGTTTTGTCCATGTTCAGTTTGAGAAAGCGAGCAGAGAAGAAGGCTGAGATAGCAGACAGACATTGTGGGATTTCAGTCAGTAAGGAGGCGAGGTTGGGTCCAGATAGGTAGATCTGTGTGTCATCGGCATAGAGGTGATACTGCAAACCGTAGGATTCTATGAGCTGTCCCAAGCCGAAGGTGTAGATGGAGAATAGTGGGGGTCCTAGGACAGAGCCTTGAGGAACACCAACAGACAGGGGGCGAGGTGAGGAGGTGGTGTGTGAGAGGGAGACACTAAATGTTCGATCTGTTAGGTATGATGAGATTCAGGATAGGGCCATGTCTGTGATGCCAAGAGATGAGAGAGTCTGTAGCAGGAGGGAATGGTCTATGGTGTCGAAGGCAGAGGACAGGTCCAGGAGAAGGAGGACAGAGTAGTGTCGCTTGCTCTTGTCGGTTAGTAAGTCGTTAGTGACTTTAGTTAGGGCAGTTTCAGTTGAGTGATGCAGTCGGAAGCCAGATTGTAACCGGTCAAAGAGGGAACAGGAGGAGAGGTGGGAGGACAGTTCAAGATATACATGCTGTTCCAGTAGTTTTGAGGCGTAAGGGAGAAGAGATATCGGGCGATAATTAGACACAGAGGATGGATCAAGGGAGGGCTTTTTGAGGATGGGTGTGACTGAGGCATGTTTGAAGGATGAGGGAAAGACACCATTTGTAAGTGAAAGGTTGAAGAGGTGTGTTAGAGATGGGATGAAGACTGTGGCCAAGTTAGGGATGAGGTGAGATGGGAGTGGGTCGAGGGCACAAGTGGTGAGGTGTGATCTTGACAGAAGGGTGGAGAGCTTATCTTCTGTCATGGTGGAGAAGCTGGCTTTTGCAGAACAGGGCTGAGCGGCTAAGAGGGGCATTGGGGGCTGCGGGCAAAAGTTTTGTCTGATCTTGTCGATCTTCTGCTTAAAGAAGGAGGCAAAGTCTTCAGCAGAAATGAGAGGAGGGGGAGGAGGTGCTGTGGGACGGAGTAAAGAATTGAAAGTGTTGAAGAGTTGTTTAGGGTTGTGAGACAGGGAGGATATGAGAGATGCGAAGTAAGTTTGTTTGCTTTATGGCAAAGCATTTATTATTTGACTACATTTGTGAGTATATACTGTACAGTGGGTGAAATAAGGAATGAATACTTCACCAATTTTCTCACATGCATTCCTCAGGTGAGATTTTATCCCATTCTTCTATACAAAAGCACTTCAAATCCTTAAGGTCCCGTGGGCTCCTTCTATGAACTCTGAGCTTTAGTTCCTTCCATAAATTTTCTATTGGATTCAGGTCCAGTGATTGGCTCGGGCCATTCTAGAAGATTTATTTTCTATACGTGAAACCAATTGAGAGATTACATGGCTGTGTGTTTGGTTTTATCAAGAATGTCTAGGTACGTTTGTACAATCATGCTTACTTAAATCATATGAAGTTTGCCGGTCCTGTATACTGTATTTTTGCACCTGTGTTGCCACCATCTTAGCTACATGGGTCCACTGCATCCTGCATCCACTGCATTGCATCCTGCATCCACTGCATTTGTCTGGAGGCCTGGGCAGGTAAACATCACTGCCTTTTTTCTACTGTTTTTGAAAAACAGCCCAGCACCAAGATGTTCTCACCTCCAAACTTCACTGTTGGCATGGTGTTTTTGGGTTGATATGCTGTCGCGTCCAAACATTGTGTGTATTATGGCATCCAAAGATTTCGATTCTGGTCTTATCTGACCAGAATATATTCTCCCAGTATGTCAAACGCTTGTCTAGATGTTGTCGAGCAAACGTTAAATGTGCTTGAACATGCTTTTTGTTCAGCAATAGAGTTTTGCTTAGTGAGGGAGCATACAGGCCATGGAAATTGAGTGCATTACTTATAGTTTTCTTTGAAACAATTGTTCCTGTTGATTCCAGGTCTTTCTGTAGATCTCCTCAGGTGGTTCTTGGCTCTGAGACAACTCTTCTGATAATTCTTTTCACTCCTCTGGCTAAAATCTTGCAGTGAGCACCTGGTCATGGACTGTTTATGGTGAAATTATGTTGTTTCCACTTCTGGATTATGGCCCCAACAGTCCTCATTGGAACCTTTAGTAGTTTAGAAGTTCTTGTGTAACTAATACAATTAGTATGTTTTGCAGCAATAGGGTTGCAAAAGTCTTGAGACAGCTCACTGGTTTTATCCATCGTGAGATGTTTGTTTGTACTTTGCTAATAAGACACCTTTTTATAAGCCATCAGTTGAACCAGTTGATATTATTTTTCACTAAGTGGAAGAATTGCTTTCTAATTACTGATAGATTTCAGCGGGTGTCATGGCTTTCCACGGCTTTTTGCACCTCTCTTTCTTCACGTGTTCAATACTTTTACCCTGTGGCATTTCTCATTAATACACATAAGTTAATTTATGGACATCTATGGTTTGATTTCTTTGCCTTTGTGGATTGGATGGGTTGTTATCAACATCTGGTGAGAATTTCATGTCAATAGCATCTTTAGAAATATATTAACTTAGAAAATTGGTGACTTGTTCAATACTTTTTTCACCCGCTGCAAATCTAAATATTTTTTTTGTGTGCAAAAACATAAAAAAACAGCATGTTGGAATGGTGCAAATTGATCATATTTGTGAGATGTCACGCTGGTGGATCATGGACGGACTACGCCACGGGTCGGTGAGAACCTGGAGAGGCATAATTAAGCGAACACCTGGATTTTCACTAAAGCCACTGATGATTGGGTTAGACTTGAGCCACAGGTGGATGCCAGGTGCCACTCCAGGACAGATCTCGGTACCGCAGCAGCTGACACAAGGGATAGGATAATAGACACAGACTCACAGTTCAAGGCAGGACCAGATTCTGATGGAATAGATAATGGATCTGGTTTAGATGAGACAGACACTGGTACAGACAATGTGGATTTCAAGTATAGGTCCTGGTTCAGGGACCGCTGGAGCAGTTCCAGATTCAGGTACCGCAGGAGCAGTTTAAGGTTCAGGTGCCACAGATGTGGCTCTCGGATCAGGTACTGATTCAGGCAAAGCTGGTACTAGTACAGGTAAACTGGACAGGTACAGTGAGCTAACAACAGACTAGCAGCTTGCAGACTGACTAAGGCAATTGTTGGTCAGGCACCTCCCAAAAGGTGGAGGTGCCTTAAGTACTAAGTGCCTCCCAGCTATTGGCTCGGGACACATTGAAAGTGTGCGCACTGTCTTTTTAAGAAACAGGAAGAGCACGCTCGCCTCCTAAGCGCACTGCAAGGGAACCTGCGTGGCATGCGCTGACCCTGGAACACAGGAGCTGGAGCAGGAGATGGGGCAGGGAGTAAGTTGGCATCTCTGCTGGGTGGAAGAAGCAGAGGCATGCAGGGACACTAGTGTTACATAAGCATGTATTGCCTCTATTATTCTTATATGATTACTTCCAGTAACCTGTCTGCATCACTTCACAATCTTTATTTCCAGCTGAAGGAAGGGTTTATAAACTCAATGAACTTTTTCAGTCAATTTATGTATTCTCAGATAACATGTTGCCTGTGGGTTAAAGTGTTTAAAGTTGTCATATTTTTTACTGCGCAATGGTGAGAGCCAAATCATGGGCTAAAAGTTCAACCTGCTATTTTGTGTGAACAGGCCCTGTTGGCCAAACCTGCTGAGATTGGTGAGATTGGCTGACAGTGTAATGTTTATGGAAGACTCCCAATTCTACCCGACAGTTGATGTCCAGGAGAGAATGATATGGTCTTTTTGATGCCTAGAGATAGATAATTGTGACCTTCTTAGATATAAGCCACTGCCAGTGGAGTCTGTCAGCGGCTCTTTCATAGGGAACACAGGAGAGTTCTGAGTGTTCCTGTGTATGGGGATTGTCAGGGCATATGGCTGTGTGCCAAATGATCTGATTTGTTTGAGGGTTTTGCACTAATTGTATTGCTTATCTCCAACATTGTGTTCATAGCTTATGAATCTTGAGGTTTTCATGAAATAGATTAGTCAAAATATTGATCATGAAAGCTATAAGTAATCCCTGTTATGGCTGATAACAGAAGAAAGATAGTATTCAATAACACTGCAAATGTCAATAAAGTGGTGACCAAATAGTAGATTGCGATCCACCAGTAGACCTCACATGCTGATGTTGGGTAACTAGGTTATGTTCTTGCTTGTTTCAATTACCGCATATACCGTATATACTGGAGTATAAGCCAACCCGATTATAAGCTGAGGCACCTAATTTTACCACAAAAACCTCGGAAAATGTATTGAGTACCGAGTATAAGCCTGGTATGCATGGCCCCCTCATCCCCATCCTGGCATGTATGGCCCCCTCATCTCCATCTTGGTATGCTTGTCTCCTCATCCCTATCCTAGTATGCATGGCTCCTCATCCCTATCCTGGTATGCATGTGGAGCACCCCCAGGGCAAGTGGGGATTTACTCGGTACCGAGCCAGTGTCTAAAAGGGATGTGTCGCGGTGGCAGTGATCCGGTCCGTGGCCCTGGGTGTCCATGTAGAATAAAAGGAATAAAGTTTATGTGTAGATAAGTTTGTGACGCCACCTGTGGTATCTGGTCAGAAGGGGACCAGTGCAGCAGTGCATATCCTCTGGGACAGATGGTGTGATGCAGCAGAGGTGTAATAGCTCCCCACAGGCAGAGCTGCAGTCCCAGGGCAGTGTTAGTAGATGTTGAGATAGATGGTGTAGTGTTCAGGCAAAGAGATGTAGCAGTGCTGAGAAGTGATGCAGGAAGAAGGCAGGGACACAGCTGAATGTAGTTCCAAAGCATTACTCACATTTCTGGCATACACAGGTGCCCGCTTCAGTGCCATGTCCTCCAGGTGAGGGGCGCAGCCAACTCCCAGGCAGATGAAGAACACCCTTCCAGCGCTCCCTTCTGTATGTGCCTTTACTGGACGTCTCCTTTACTAGCGCTAATCTGAAGTACTTGCAGTTATGAATTACACTCAAGTTCCTCTTTCTGGCTGTTACTTAGAATTCCACTCACATGACAGGTACAGTAGCTGTAGCCTACTTCAGGGACTCCTTACAATCATGTCCTGGCTCACACACATTGCTACCGTGTCGTCAAGTCTTAGGTGGGAATAAAGTGGTCACAACTTCTATCCTTCCGGTTTCTGCTGTAGAACCATTAGCATTCACACAGCCTCGGATACCGGATACCGGCCTTTGGCGCATTAACTTAGGGAAGAGCTCTGCTCTAGCCCCAGTCCCCAGTTCTCCTCCACATGTCCCGTCCTTTTTATCTTTCTTCTGAAGAACTGATCCTTCTGTTCCTCGCTTTCCCAGCAGCTCCAGCTCAAAGGAGACTGCTGCATAAACGTCCTCTCTCTGCTTCCCCCTCTGGGGAAGTGCTCCTGATTTCCTATCAGTTCTCTCGCTCTCTAGTGCAAAACTAAACTCCACCCACCTCCCAGCACCCTTCATGAACCAAGCAGGGGTCATAGAGGGTGCACTGCTGTTTTACGATTTCCATGCTGGGTGCAGGTGCTGGAGTCTGGTCAGGTGTCTCCATCTTACCTGGGAAGTGGGATACTACACCTCAGGAGGAGGTGCAGTACCTCTGTGGCGCCTGAACCCTCAGAGGCGCCACATACCCCCCATTAAGCACAGCTGAAACAAGTAAGAAAACAAGATGTTATTGGAACATACAAATTTTTGAACTACCAGTAGTTAACAATTATTACAAAACATCTCCTAAGGAGAGGCACTTTTACTTGACAATTGCTTAATAACATTATCTATATTATACTAGGACTATACCTAATAATTATTCATTCTTTTTCTCACACTATCCTAACTAAGTGCTTTTGATAGCAACCGTTACTAAGGTTCACTACCAGCTCAAAGTGCTATTATCTCTATATTTTACACTCATTTTACTCTTTGCTGACAGCCGCCATTCTTATGGTTCACCACCTGCTATAAACATCTTGGTCTCTAATTAACCATTTCTGTTTCCATTTTTCAAAAAGTGCTTTAAGATCCTGTCTGACATTAACATTTTTCTAACTATATCCACTATCAATATATACAACATCCTGCGCCTATACATTTATCATACACAAGTCTTACCTAACAATTGCGTGGTACCGGTTAACAATACTTATATCCTATTATGTACATATCAACATAAATTTCTTGTACACAGCATATTGATTACAGTTATATTATCATTTTTATTATTACATCCAAAAGGCTTATTTATTAAGTGAAGTAGGTGGCAGATGCTGTTCCAGTTGGTGTCTTCAAGTGCCCTGGAGGACAGTGTATGGAGGAAATGCTCAAAACCTCCAACGGTGGTCCTGGGTGGGCTGCAGGACATCCTTGGTCTCCCCTTAGACCTTGTCTTCGGCCACACCCAACGGGTTTTACTTCATGTCTATTACTGTAATGTAATGATGATTTCCTATTGTCCCAAAGGGTGCAAGTAAAATCAAGAATGAGCACCTAAAGAGGTGCTGAAATATGTACAATGAAAGTGTCCGGATCACTCAGCGTCCATGATCTCTCAGTCTATTCCTTACTGGAGCCTAATTAGAGAACTGGTGAACATTTTGTCAAATACCCTCCTGGGGTAAACTATTTACAAACTTACTGAAAGTTCTGTTCAAATTTTCCTGAATGGTTTCACTTCCTAAGGACTGGAAGCAACTTGCTTTTGTTGCCTCCAGGGTAAAACTTGTCTGGTTTTCTTACTAGGATAAGCGAGACTTGTATTCTCCATGAGTGTATGTTGTAATGCTTCCTCTAATTGCTCTGGAGTAGGAGCTGTCCGTGGTGCAATTATGGCAGCTTGTGGCTTGGTAGCAACCGGTGACATTGCTGCTGAAGATGGCTCAGGTGCCTTACCCGCCACTAGTTTAGCTGTTGAGGCTGTTGCAGTGACTGTTGGGGCGGTGGTGCTTACTATTTCCCCCTAGTGGTCAGATGAAACTTTTGGTTTTAGCGCCTCCTGGTGTTCTTGTGGGGCTGCTATTTCAGCAGGAATCCTGCGTACATGAAGCACCTACCATCCCCTGTCTACAAGATGGCAGGTGAAGGAGACGTACTCCCCTGGAAATAGGTGGCGCTCTGGATGCCCGTGGATTAAATGAGCTTCTACATCCCGCCTGTTGACAAGTAGATCAGGGGCTTATTTGGAGTCCTGACCCATCCCATGGGGTTGCAGTCATCTAGTTGTTCACCCCGGACCTACCTCCTGTGTCTGAGGTCCCGTTCCGCCAGGGCCTGCTTCTGCCATCGGCGCTCCCTCTCCTCTTGTTCAAACTGGAGTACCTGCCTGCGGCAGAACTCCCCTGTTCTTCTTCCCTGAGAAACGCTGGCCTGCTGCATGCGGTGGAAGGTGACTTTGGTACGGGAGCGCTTTAAAGATAACACCCCTGGGTTACATCAAATAAATGGGATCTTATCCATAGTCACCACATACAGGGTTAAACGCTGGTAGCCCTGACGCATGTTTCGCGTGGGTTTCCTCGTGGGGATTGTTCCGATGCCAGTAGCTGCAGCGGCAGAGCGATCATGTGTGCCCGCGCATGGGCGTGGAGGGCAGTGAATATTTATTACTGTGTAATGCCTGTGTTTGACTGTACAGGAACATGATCTGATCATATCACATCTCCCGGGCAGGGGAGCACATAAAAGAGAGTATACAGACATTATATCATGGGATCACAGCTGATTCTTTCTTTGAGGTAAAATGTTGCTTAAAAACAGGCAGTGAAATGTTTTGCCTCACAAAAATAATCAGCTGCGATCCCATGCTGTAATGCCTGCATACATTTTTCTCAGACCATTTTCCTGCAGGGTCATACACAGTCATTCACAGTACACAGCAGGGGCACATTTATAAGATTATCTCAGCACAGGAACCTTTTTTTTTAATAACATCCAATTGTGGAAATTATTATTATTCTAAGATCTAGTGATTAAAATTAACTGTTGTTCTTGGGAAAACCCCTTTAAAGTTTTAAAATGCCCAAGTTTTAAACTGGCCAAGTAAAAGTCTTGACCTCAATATTCTAGAAATTATATGGAAGGAACCGAGCAGTTCTGACCTGGATTTTCAACGTAAGTATAGGAGCCATGTGGCGCCCCTAAGGGTCCAGTCGCCACAGAGGTACTGCACCTCAGTGGGGAAAGGTAGGTATAAGGGGAGGAGCTTAGTGAGTGGGGTGTCAGAGAACATCCAATCAGTGACCGTTAGATGACAGTTAGTGGGAGGATTTAGTGTGAGGTAAAAAGATAATTCTGGAAAGATCCAGTCAATTGGTGACGGGACAGCGGAGGAGTCAGACGCACGGGAGAGAGAAGGAGTGAGGGCTGATAGAGTCAGAGAGAGAGGAGAGCAGAAGGACCGAAGGGGTTCTAGGGGCATGGGTAGTACATCCATTGATACTGGACGCCCAGGGCCATGAACCGGGTCACTGCCACCGTGACACATCCCCTTTAAAGAACCTGACTTGTGAGTAAAAACAATGAAACTGCACCCATCTGTGTCCCTATTGTCATTTGCGTCTTGTCTGCCTTACATCGCATTCACCATCACCGTCACCGGCTCAACTGTCACCACCTTAACTGCCCTGGGACACAGCTCTACCCGTGGAGAGCTTCACCATCCCTTGCCGAATACCATGGGTGGCGGCACGATTCCATTTTCTCTACCATTTTCCCATCATCTTTCCCCATTATCATCCATCATCCTTCATTAAACATCCATCTTTACTGGACGTCCAGGGCCACGGACCGGGTCACTGCCACCGTGACACATCCCCTTTAAAGAACCTGACCGGCCTGGTACCAGGTAGCCTAAGGAACTATGGGGGCGCTCCAACTGGCGTCATGAACAGGATTATCGAGCTCGGCAAAGCTGGGTACTTGGAGCCTAGCAAAGCTGGGTACTGTGTGCCAGAGACTTTAACATACTATGTGCCAGAAGCTTTAATGTATTGTGTGCCAGAAATGTACTATTCTGTGTAAAAAAGATTTTATAGTATTGCTAAAAGATTAGTTGCATTAAGTGATAACGATTTTGCAGGCTGTAAAATCATCACCTAACTGCACCATTGTTTACTGCGTCACCAGTACAGAGCGCTTGTTAAAGTGCTGCGTCACAGGCTGCATGCGCTTAAGCTGAGAGAAACCGCCATAACTGAAAAAAGGCGTGCGCATGCTGAGGGAAGAGCTGTGGTGGGGAAGGCCTGAGAGAGTGAGCAGAAAAAATGCCTGCCCACTGCCTATGTGATCAGGGGGTATGGAGGTGTCCGTCTGCAGGGATGGTCCACCCCCGGCATTGTGGTGCAGAGCACGAGGAGAGGGGAAGCCCCGCCCCTGGAAAGAGCCAAAAATGAGCAGGACAGAGGAGACAGAAGAAGCACGTGAGATAATGGTGGCGGCATGATACTCAGAGGGAGGTGAAGGCGATAGTCCAGGAGAAGGTGAACTGAATCAACAGCTCCAAGACCTGTCTCTGACCGCGGTAAGAGAGAGAGAGTCAGAGCTGGTCCAACCAACAAATACGGCAGCTGAGGCCGACCCGGTAATTGGGTCTGAGGAAACCCTGATAGGCCCCCTTCCTGTACCCATGGCCCCTAAACCTGGATGGGCACATTACAATATATCGTGGGATCAGGCAGCAGAACTGGAGGAGCCGTGATGCACGCTGCAGCCTGATAGTGCCCCTCCGGCAGTGCAGGCGCAGAGGGTGGCCTTTAGGTGCAAAAACCCAGGGGACAATATGATCGGGTTATCCAGGGGGAGGCTAACCTGGAGGAGTCACAGATTGAGGTCCTCAGCTGGGACGAATACTGCGCACTGAGAGAGCGTGAGCGAGCAAAGGAGGAAAGAGAGTGAGAAACTCGGCGCCATGCTATGGACGAGTAGGACCGGCAGGCAAAAACGCAGGTCCGCAGTGCAAAGAGCGCCGATCAGGGGTCCCTACGGCTGGGCACTGTGGTCAGTTTCCAATTTGACAGAGGCTGTGGCTTTATCTTGGAACCTGGGATGGTATCGGAAGTTTTTGTAACACGGCGAGATGTCAAATCACATCTCTTAGAGGGACACCCAGACCCGGACTAGTACCCCGGGGATAGAGTAACCTACACCCGTCATTGGGGAAGGAAACAATAATGAACTTGGCACTCAATTCGTAATGAAAGGAAAAAACAGTTTTATTGGCATCCAAAAAAACAATTCTGAACGTTTTCGGTCTATCATAAGACCTTCATCAGAGAATTTTTCATTTCTGTTAAGAAATCTATTCCCTGTACATTTGGGCTACCGCAAATATTTACCATATGCATTTGTATAATTTATATCCTGGCCACTGCATTCACACACATCCACTGCCCTGGTATTAACTCTCTACACTCCGTCCATATTGGCCCCTCACTCCTTTCCTCTCCTATGTATAGCATGCACGCTCTTTTCACATTGCTAAACAGCACTGATCCATTCAGTCCCACCATTCAACATCAGAGACGCTCTCACAAATCACTTAACCATCTGCTCACTCTTTCTATCCTCCTTCTCCTAGTGGCAGGAGACACTGCTCCCAACCCTGGTCCCCCATGTTATAGAAAGTCAAACCCCCAACTGCTACACTCAGAAACCCCTCTAATCTTATTAATATTCCCTGCATGCCTTCTGTCTCTCTTAATTGTGTCCTTTGGAATTCTCGCTCAGTGTGTAACAAACTCTCCTTCATTCATGACTTTTTACTTTCTAATTCTCTTAACCTTCTGGCTTTTACTGAAACCTGGATCCAGCAGTCAGACACTACCGCTGTTGCTGCTCTTTCATACGGGGGACTACACTTCTCTCATACCCCAAGATTAGACAATAGAGCAGGTGGAGGCGTTGGTCTGCTCCTATCACCAAAATGTACCTTTCAGGTTATCCCTCAAGTACCCTCACTTGTCTTCCCTTCTTTTGAGGTCCATGCCGTCAGACTCTACACCCCCTTCTCCATGCGAGTGGCGGTGGTGTATCGTCCTCCCGGCCCCTCCCTTCAGTTCCTGGATCATTTTGCCACTTGGCTTCCACATTTTCTCTCCTGTGACATCCCTACCCTCATCATGGGCGATTTCAATATCCCCATTGCTCTTCCTCTCTTCTCATCTGCTACTCACCTTTTATGTCTAACCTCCTTGTTTGGCCTTGTGCAGCTTACTAATTCTCCAATGCATGAAGACGGAAACTCCCTCGACTTGGTCTTCTCTTGGCTTTGTGCAGTGGATGATTTTGCAAACTCCCCTCTCCCGCTCTCTGACCACAACCTTCTTTCATTCTCTATCAAGAACTACCAGGCTGCTCAGGTCACCCCCACTGTCCATATTTATAGAAACATACAGGCCATTAACACGCAGAAACTTATGAAGAACTTGCAGTCTTCATTGGCCCCTATCTCCTCCCTCTCATGTCCTGATTCTGCATTGAAGCATTACAATGAAACACTTCAAAGTGCCCTGGATGAATTTGCACCTCCTATACATAGAACACCACAACACAGATGGCGACAACCCTGGCACACCCTGCAAACACGTTTCCTGCAGCGGTGCTGCAGGTGTGCCGAACGTCTGTAGAGAAAATCCAACCTACCCGAAGATTTCATCCATTATAAGTTTATGCTTCGAACACACAACACTGCCCTTCACCTCTCAAAACAAACCTATTTCAACACCCTCATCACCTCACTGTCCAATAACCCTAAACGTCTCTTTGACACTTTTCATTCTCTACTCAACCCAAGAGTACAGGCCCCAACCACGGAGCTTCGAGCTGACGATCTGGCCAATTACTTCAAAGAAAAAATTGACCAGATCCGACAGGAAATTATCTCCCAATCACCTCATACCATGCACTGTCCTCCCTCTCTCACTGCATCTAGCTCACTCTCTGATTTTGAACCAGTCACAGAAGAAGTAAGCAGGCTCCTTGCATCTTCTCGCCCAACTACTTGCACCAGTGACCCATTTCCGTCACACCTACTCCAGCCCCTTTCCCCTGCTGTCACCCCTCACCTAACTAAAATATTTAACCTCTCTCTCTCTTCTGATATCTTTCCCTCCTCATTTAAGCATGCCATCATACATCCACTACTTAAAAAACCATCCCTCAACCAAAACTGTGCCACTAACTATAGACCTGTCTCTAATCTTCCCTTCATCTCTAAACTCCTGGAATGCCTGGTCCACTCCCGTCTTATCCGCTATCTCTTTGATAACTCTCTTCTCGACCCTCTCCGTCTCTGGTTTCCGCTCTTTACATTCTACTGAAACTGCCCTCACTAAAGTCTCTAATGATCTACTAACAGCTAAATCAAATGGTCATTACTCCATGCTAATTCTCTTGGATCTCTCTGCAGCATTCAACACTGTGGATCATCAGCTCCTCCTCATTATGCTCCATTCCATTGGCCTCAAGGACACCGTTCTCTCCTGGTTCTCCTCCTATCTCTCTGACCGCTCCTTTACTGTATCTTTTGCTGGCTCCTCCTCCTCTCATCTTCCCCTTACTGTTGGGGTTCCTCAAGGATCGGTTTTAGGCCCCCTTCTCTTCTCTTTGTACACTGCCCCTATTGGTTAAACAATCAGTAGATTTGGTTTCCAGTACCATCTCTATGCTGATGACACCCAATTATATGCTTCTTCTCCTGACATCACGCCTGCCTTTCTAGAAAACACCAGCGTTTGTCTAAACGCTGTGTCTAACATCATGTCCTCACTATATCTGAAACTGAACCTGTCAAAGACTGAACTCCTTGTGTTTCCTCCCGCTACTAATGTACCTATACCTGACATTGCCATTTCCGTGTGTGGTTCTACTATTACTCCCCAGCAACATGCCCACTGTCTTGGGGTCATGCTTGACTCCGAGCTTTCTTTTCTACCCCACATACGATAACTGGCTCGCTCTTGTTATCTGCACCTCAAAAACATTTCTAGTATTCGACTTTTTCTTACTTTTGACTCCGCAAAAATTCTTACTGTTTCTCTTATTCATTCTCGTCTCGACTATTGTAACTCTCTTCTAATCGGTCTCCCTCTTACCAAACTCTCCCCCCTCCAATCTGTCTTGATTGCTGTTGCCAGGATCATATTCCTCGCCAATCGTTACACCGATGCCTCTACCTTGTGCCAGTCATTACACTGGCTACCCATCCACTCCAAAATCCAGTACAAACTTATTACCCTCACCCACAAAGCTCTTCATGGCTCGGCACTACCCTACATCTCCTCTCTTGTTTCAGTATATCATCCTACCCGCGCCCTCCATTCTGCTGATGACCTGAGGTTAGCATCCTCAATAATTAGAACCTCCCACTCCCGTCTCCAAGACTATACACGTGCTGCACCAATTCTTTGGAATGCACTTCCTAGGTCAATACAATTAGTCCCCAATCCCCACAATTTTAAGCGTGCCCTGAAAACTCATTTATTCAGACTGGCCTATCGCCTCAACACATTAACCTAATCTATCTGTCATGGCCCCGGGTTCCACTTACCTTGCTGCATGCGCTTCCCGGCGTGCTCCTGCTCCCCGGCACGTCCCCGCGACCGGCTTCTGGCTCCCTCGGCATCGGGCGCCTGCGCACTGCCTCCCTCCTGGCGCGCAGCCCCCTGGGTAGTATGACGCGCTGGCCCCGCCTCCAACATGGCGGCGCCCAGCGCTACTTATGCCCGGCATCTGGACAGGTAAGACGCCTGTTCTACTAATGCGGTGACACTGTCTCATACCAGCGTTCCCTGTGTTACAGGCCCCTTCTACCCTGCCTCTGTCTGCACAGTGTTCCTGGTCTTAAGTACCTCTATTCTTGCCTCTGCCTTCGCTGTGTGCTGTATCTTCAGTTCCCTCTCCCTTTGCCTCTGCCTGCACTGCCTCCGACAGCTCTCCCTCTGCACTCTTGCTATACGGTACCCTCTGTTGGTCCTTACTCCTTCCCTGTCCTGCTCCTTCCATCCTCCCACTTTGTGTTTTATCAGTACTTCCTCTTTTGCAGCCTCCAGCTATTGCCACCCGCTGCGCTCCGGTCCTGCGCTCTGCCTGTTCTCCACGGCCTCTGTGTTCCCCTGGGCTCCCTGTACAGATTCTCCTGTGCCTCCTCTCCTGTCTAAGCCCAGTCGTCCCTTTGGTTCCGGCTGTCTCGGTTCTTTCCCCTGGGGGTCTGCCCCTAACACTCCCTGTATAGGGGGTGGTTCTCACCTGGGCGCTCGCCCTCTGGGGCTCTGGAGCCTTGACCCAGAGGGCCCACTTCCGGGTTGCCTCTACGTTCCTCTTGCTACAGCAACCGTAACACTATCCCTACGTGGCACAGCCAAAAGTTTTTACCATAACCAGGTTCCCCGCATCATGTTCCCACATGCTTTATGCATCCATTAGCCCTCTGCGTCTGTACTGTTACACACTTAACATTATGGCTGGTCCATACAATCAGGGCAACTGTTACCACCCACCTTTCGTGTCTCCCTTTTTTTTCCCTCATAGATTGTAAGCTTGCAAGCAAGGCCCTCATTCCTCTTGGTATCTCTTATGATCAATGTGATTATTGTTATGCTGTAATGTCTATCGTCTGTACAAGTCCCCTCTGAAATGTAAAGTGCTGCGGAATATGTCGGCGCTATAGAAATAAAATTTATTATTATTATTATTAATATAGATATTTATATTTAATATATAGTATTTTATTAATTTATCTTTCTAAGGTATATATTAATAAGATAGTATTTATTTGTAACGTTAAAGAAAAAGTGAGTCCCATAAAGTGAAGAAGAGTTAATTGTTTGCATTGCAAAAAATGTTGCCTGTATCTTGTAACACCTTTTTCGCTCTGTTCCAGCCTGCGGATGTGCTATGTTTAATGGGGGGAATGTGGCACCCCTGAGGTTCCAGTCACAGAGGTACTGCACCTCATCCAGAGGTGTGGTATCCCACCCTCAGGTAAGGAGGGAGCACCACCCAGGACTCCTAACACTCGCACCCAACACACACCAGGTTAGTCAGGGCATCTGGGTGTACCCTTGGAGGAGGGCCTCATCCCAGACTGGCCAGGAAAGGGTGTTGGGGAGTCAGTGGGGAAAGGTAGGTAGAAGGGGAGGAGCTTAGTGAGTGGGGTGACAGAGGACATCCAATCAGTGACCGTTAGGTGACAGTGAAAGGAGTTAGTGTGAGGTAAAAAGATCATTCTGGAAAGATCCAGTCAGTTGGTGACAGGACAGCGGAGAGGTCAGTCAGACACAGGGGAGAGAGAAGGAGTGAGGGCTGATAGGGTCTGAGAGAGAGGAGAGCTGAAGGAAGCTTCCGAAAGGACAGAAGGGGTCCTAGGGGCACGGGTAGTACATCCATCTTTACTGAACGCCCAGAGACACGGACTGGGTCACTGCCACCGTGACACATCCCCTTTAAAGAACCTGACCTGTGAGTAAAAACACTTAAACTGCACCCAACTGTGTCCCTATTGTCATTTGCATCTTGCCTGCCTTACAACACATTCACCATCACCGTCACTGGCTCAACTGTTACTACCTTAACTTCCCTGGGACACAGTTCTACCCGTGGAGAGCTTCACCATCTCTGTTGCCCTAACACCATCCCAGACGATCTGCATTGCAGCGTAGGCTACCCTTGCCGAATACCACGGGTGGCGTCACGATTCCATTCTCCCATCATCTTTCCCCATTATCATCCATCATCCTTCATTAAACATCCATCTTTACTGGACGCCCAAGGTCACGTACCGGGTCACTGCCACCGTGACACATCCCCTTTAAAGAACCTGACCGGCTCGGTACCGGGAAACCTAAGGTCTTGTGGGGGCGCTCCAGCCACATCTGGTCTAAGAGACCTTTCTAATAATGTATACAGTTTATATTGTGAAACCTGGTGACACATCAACTTTAAATCTTGAACTGAAGGCAATAAAAACTATATACTTCCTCAAAACTTCTCAGAACTGGATTTAGTGTCTCCCGAATACTATTTTTCCAAATTAAATTTCAAGTAGTTTAAAAGAATTACAATTTCCTGCTCGATGTTACAGATTCTTATGTTTAGAAAAATTATTTTGTACTAAAATGTTGGTCATATACTGCATTTTTCTGCTATTATTTTATAAGACCATTTGGAACATACAGTGCTAGAAAGAACAACACAAAATCAGTTAAAGATGTCTCCTTATGTGTGACATATACATGTAATATAAGATCTCAAGCTAGTAATTATTCTATAATATTGTATGTTCTTTTCTCATTATCTTCAGTGTCCCTGGAGACCTGAGATTATAGAAAAAGTCCCTTCTACCATAGAAGTCAGCAGTAAGATATTCCAGGTGTGTAAATCAAGGAATCAAGTCCTTCCATTGGGAAACTTTTGACCTCTTGTGACTAAATATATCGTCTAGCTGTAGTTAGGAGGTGACAGAGAAACTTTTGGAAAGAACTGGCAACTTTTTTTTCCATTTTCTCTATTGAAAACAGTGGAAGGATGAGTGGAAAGGGGGCAAAATAGACTAAGCATGAGGCATTTCTGTATTTTTAGGTCTTTGTAATTATTATTTTCCATGGATATTTCAAAGCACAATTACAAAAAAACACAATATATGGAACTTTTATGCAGTTTTATAGTCATACAATGATCTCTTGATACTTTCTATGTTATTATATTCTTATATTATGTAATAATGGATATATTTGACATTTTGACGTGTAAGGTTTTTTAAATGCAAGATGCCCTTAAGGACTCTGCAATTAAATATATATTGAGATGCAATATTTTAATCGACTTATAGATGTCTATGGTATCTCTCAAATACAATACAGGGGCATTGTTCCTTCAAGAACTTTTATGGCAT
Source organism: Dendrobates tinctorius (assembly GCF_039654945.1). NCBI lineage: Eukaryota > Metazoa > Chordata > Amphibia > Anura > Dendrobatidae > Dendrobates > Dendrobates tinctorius. The sequence continues at coordinate 17,885,701 of NW_027361743.1, read as the reverse complement.
CTGATTCTATATCCATAGGCATTAATATGAAATAGGTCCCCAAAAAAATATTCCACTTCCTACAAGATTTTTGGAGTGCGTGTGGCAATTTTTGCCGGTTTATTCAGAAAAGCATTTGCAAAGTCAGGCACTGATGTTGGAAGAGAGGGTCTTGCTCTCAATCACCATTTTAGTTAATCTCAAAAGTGTTTGATAGGGTTGATGTCTCTGAGGGATCTGTCTGGCTATTTGAGGTGTTCTACACTAGACTTAGCCAACTATACCCATATAGACCTTGCTTTGTGCACTGGGCTCCTTCATGGTGGACCAGAAAAAAGCCTTCCCCCTAGCCGTTCCAAAAAAGTTGGAAGCTTACATTCACCATCCCAGACTCATCCACAGTGGCGCAACTAGAGTCTGATGGACTTGGGTGCCAAATTTGGAAATGGGCTCAATCCCCCACATGTCGGTCAGATGTATGGGCCCTTGTAGTGTTCTAAATCGTATAAGGAAATACAAATTGCACCCCATCTCCATTATGTATCTCCCATCTTGGGCTCCTTCCTGGTATATTTGTCCCCCTAATATTGAGCCCATCCTATTATATATGTCCTCCATCCCAGTATATATGTTACTCATTCTGGTCCCATCCTGGTATATATCTATGTCCTCCATCCTGGTATATATGATATGTCACTTATCATGAGCCTTATCCTGGTGTATATATCCCACATCCTGGGCCCTATCCTAGTATATATGTTCTCTATACTGGTATATACTGTATGTTCTACATCCTAGTGTATATGTTCTCCATCCTGGTATATATGTTCCCCATGTTGGTGTATATTTTTCCCATCCTGGTGTATACAGCCCTCATCCTGGTATGTATGTTCCCCATCCTGGTATATGTCCAGCATTTTGCCGCTGTTCTTTAATGCGAGTGTTTTCTTTTGAAGCCGGCAGCTGACATCAGGGTGCAAGCGATGGGAGCACTTGATGTCACTGCCATGCGCCCCCGGTCATGTGCAAGCTTCTGGCCTTTGAATAGCCGACAGTGTGTCTTGCAGTGCATGGACCTGGCGGGTCTCTGCGCAGCAATGCACTTCAGTTGAATGTGCATCCAAGGACACACATCCAGTTGAAATTTATGCTCATGTCAGTGGGCCGCCACCCGCATGGGCCCGGTCGAGACCGGGATCATTATGCCCCTGCTCATCCATCAGTCCCAGATAAACAAGTGACATTTGTCTTTTAATAGAACACATTTCCAATTCTACACATTGCAGTGTCTGTGTGCATTACACCAAACTCTCCAGCACTTAACAATGTTCTGGTGATGTACGGATGCATGCAGCTGCTCATATATGGAAACCCATGCCATGAAACCCCCTTTGGGGGCACAGTTTTTTTGCTGATGTTAATGCAGCAGAAATATCTGTGACTCTTGGAAATGATTTTCAATTATGGATTGCCAATTTATGAAAGTGTTGCATTACATCATATTACATATACTGCACAGTTTTTTATGAGACACTTGATGCAAATTGGTTACTTTGAAGATATTGCTGATAACAGATCACTGGAACGCATAACTTAAGGAAGAAGGAAGTAGTGTTTAGCAGAGGACACATGTGAAGAAACCGGATTATATCTTAATTACCCAGATGACTATTTTTAGCACACCAAGAAGAATATATTGTTTTCTATACTTTAGACGTTTGCTTGTGTAAGCCTGTAATAGTGTCTAGTAAGCTGATCTTTCATATAACATAGTGTGCGCTTATCTATGATGACTAGGGATGTTTGCTGATATGCTAATTATGCATTATATTATGGAGCCAGTTTGTTGACTTCCAAATCAGAGAGGGAAAAACTATGCAAATAGTTTAAACAATCAAGTTATGCTACTTGATCTCATCACCATTGTTCCCTTTATCTTGATGCTGGACTGAAGGACACTTGTTAAATCTAAAAATAGGTTACATGCCTCTGTATAAAGAGACTCAGAGGCAGAGAGACTGGGGGAGAGACAGCCAGAGATTCTGCCAAGACATATACATCCAAAGGACCAGAGGTAGGACAGCAGCCAATATCATGGCACCATCACAAGGGACACGGATCTATCATTTACAGGAAACAACCTAGAGGTTTTTGGCTCCAGTTGGAAGAATACAGATCTGCTTCACTGACCATCGCTGGACCATGGATACGTTTGGAGAAAGCCAGGATTGGGACCTGCTGGTTGCCTGGCTCCATGGAGATGTTCGGATAAGACAGGTTGTGACTCCGGTATCAACTGGCCTTGTACCTTGTATGGATTCAATGGACAGTCATCTCCCTACGCTTGTCGTTACCTCCTGTGTGTGTACCACAGGTGGGGTAGCTGACCATGGGAGCACTGACGTAACATCTGCCATTATTCCGTCAGGTCAGCGGAAGGGTGGGACTCTGTAATGTGCACAATCTTGGGTTTTGTGCTGGGATTGTTCTATGTGTTATCTGCCTGTTTTGTTGTTCAATAAAGTATAGCCACACTGTTGTACCCGCACCCTGTGTTGTCTAAGTAGTGTTATGCCCACATTAAAGGGAGAGCAGGCGTTCAGCAGGACAATCCCTGGTCCATGCGGTTCCGGCTAGTGGACCTTGGGGTGCTCGCCGACTCCCCGTGTTTTCATAACATATTTAATAGCAGGTCTTTCCTATATAATCTGAGGAGAGCATGATGTTGGGGTTAAAACACTAAGCAATGTGTCACTTATTAGGCTGTTTGCTGTTGTTTACTTACTATTAAGGTTTTATCACCAGGACATTATCATTGCCTGGACTGGTGCTCTCATGTCTGCTAAACCGACCACGCCCCTTAATCTTAAAAGCAGCTCACTGTAAATAAACTATGTGCACAGAAAGCAGTTTTGTGGGCGGGGTTAGATTCCTGAGTCCTGGTACATGCTATGTGTAAGAAATCTGATTGAGTCACATCTGCTGCCCCATTAAATTAAGTGATACATGGCTGGAATCAGGGTCTCTTTTCCTACATTATGCTGATCTCAGATGAGATAACAAATACCTGGTGACAGATTCCCTTTAACACTGTGTTCTACCAGCTTAAAGTAGTTTTCCAGTTTTCAAAAACCCAGCTTCCCCAGCAGCAGTTTATTTAAAAAAAAACAAACAAACATACTGTGCTTTTATCACCCGCTATGTGTCCAATGCTGAGCTTCTGCAGCTGCTCCTTGTGTGTTATTGTCTGCAGCGTTGACATTGCGTCAACAGCACTGCAGCCAATCAGTGAGCATGTAATAAAGTGCAGGAGCTGAGAATGTCACCACAGGACAGATGGACCATGCTATTTTAGAATTTTGGATAACTAGAGGCGGAAGACCTGTGAAGACTCAGACGTCAAGGTTAGATTTCAGAATGGCAGATTTTAAGGGATTCAGAAAGAGAATTGGAGGGATCCAATGGCTGGATATCCTTAAAGACAAAAATGTCCAGGAAGGATGGGAAATCTTGAAAAATGAAATTCTCAAAGCACAGTTGTTAACAATTCCGAAAAGAGGGAAGAATAGGAAGCATTTAAGGAAACCAGGATGGATGAACACAGAACTTAAGCACATGCTAAAAAGGAAGCAAAAAATGTTTATAAAATGGAAAGAAGGAGGCATATCTAAAGAAGAATATAATGCTGTCTGCAGAACCTGCAAGGCACAAATCAGATTATCTAAAGCTGAAAATGAATTGAGGCTTGCAAGAGATGTCAAAAGCAATAATAAAGGATTTTGGGGATATGTCAAAAGTAAAAGAAAAGTCAAAGATGCTATAGGATTTTTACAGGATGAAAATGATGAAATGGTAAGACAGGATGTTGAGAAGGCTGAACTTTTAAATTCCTATTTTGCATCTGTTTTCTCTCAGAAAGGAAATGTAACATCAACTGTTATTCACTGTCCTATTAAGGGAATAGAAGAATCCAGGATATCTATAAACAGAAAGATAGTGAGGAAACACTTAGCTAACCTAAATGTATTCAAGTCTCCAGGTCCAGATGAATTACACCCCAGAGTACTGAAGGAGATAGCAGAAGAAATTTTTGAACCCCTCTCCATAATCTTTGAAAATTCTTGGAGAACAGGAGAAGTGCCAGAAGACTGGAGAAGAGCAAATGTTGTTCCTATCTTCAAAAAGGGGAAGAAGGTGGACCCAGGCAACTATAGGCCGGTGAGTCTGACTTCTATACCAGGAAAGATCTTTGAACAAATTATTAAACAACATGTATGTCAATACCTGGATAAGAATGAAGTGATTAAACATAGTCAGCATGGGTTTGTAACTAATAAGTCATGTCAGACTAATTTAATTTCCTTCTATGATGGTATTACTGATTGGGTGGATCAAGGAAATGCTGTAGATATAGTATATCTTGACTTCAACAAAGCATTTGACAAAGTCTCTCATACAATCCTTATTGAAAAAATGACTAAGTATGGAATGGACAAGGCAACTGTTAGGTGGATTCATAACTGGCTTAGTGATCGAACCCAAAGAGTGGTCGTAAATGGCTGCACATCCAGTTGGAAGAATGTCTCAAGTGGGGTACCACAGGGCTCTGTCCTGGGCCCTGTATTGTTCAACATCTTTATCAACGATTTAGATGAAGGAATTGAGGGTAAACTGATTAAATTTGCTGATGACACAAAGCTAGGAGGGATAGCTAATACTAGAGAAGAGAGAGAGAGGATTCAAAAAGATTTAAATAAACTGGAGAAGTGGGCAGCAACTAACAGAATGGTTTTTAACAGGGAGAAATGCAAAGTACTACATCTGGGCAATAAAAATGAAAAAAGCATATATAGAATGGGAGGAATAGGGCTAAGTGACAGCACATGTGAAAAAGACTTGGGTATACTAATAGATCACAGACTGAATATGAGTCAACAGTGTGATGCAGCAGCAAAAAAGGCAAATGCAATTCTAGGATGTATTAACAGAAGCATACAGTCTAGATCACGTGAAGTAATTATTTCCCTCTACTCCTCTTTGGTCAGACCTCATCTGGAATATTGTGTCCAATTTTGGGCACCACATTTTAAAAATGACATCAACAAACTGGAGCAAGTTCAGAAAAGAGCGACCAGAATGGTGACCGGTCTGCAAACCCTGTCTTATGAGGAAAGGTTGCAGGATTTGGGAATGTTTAGTTTGCAAAAGAGAAGACTGAGAGGAGACTTAATAGCTGTCTACAAATATCTAAAGGGCTGTCACATTGTAGAAGGATCAACTTTATTCTCATTTGCACAAGGAAAGACTAGAAGCAATGGGATGAAGCTGAATGGGAGGAGACACAGATTAGATATTAGAAAAAACTTTTTGACAGTTAGAGTGATCAATGAGTGGAACAGGCTGCCACGAGAAGTGGTGAGTTCTCCTTCAATGGAAGTCTTCAAACAGAGGCTGGACAGACATCTAACTGGGAAGATTTAGCGAATCCTGCTTTGAGCAGGGGGTTGGACCAGATGGCCCAGGAGGTCCCTTCCAACTCTACGATTCTATGATTCTATGATTCTATGACCAACAGTTAAAGGGAGGTTTATTTACAGGGGATAACACTGACGAAACAACAGTGCGAATATGAATATTATGAGAACGAGTTATGGAAGTAGACAAAAAGGCATCAACAGTATTACACAGTATTAGAAGAAGTTTTCCTATGAAGGAACTTATCAGTCTGAAGGGGTCTTGATTGAAGGGTCACTCTTCTCCAACATTAGCGCCGAATCATCAGCAGCGCTTGTCGTCTGTAGTACTCTGTATCCTGTGTCTTTTAACAATGCCCAACCGAGTTCTTCTCTCCAACTCTTCAGCGATGCTCTCTCACTGGAGTCAGGGGCTCTGCACTTACACCAAGGTTACCGGAACTTCATACATGGGCCAGTATCTCTAAACAGGTCACAGCCCAGTCGATGGGCACAGTCTCTTTGCAGGGGACAGTCTTATCACAGGGCGCAGTCTTTTTGCAGGGGACAGTCTTATCACAGAGCGCAGTCTCTTGGCAGGGCACAGTCTTATCACAGGGATGAGAGCGCAACTTTGCTGACACTGCAGTACCCGGCTTCACGTACTCGCGGTCTGCAGTCTTTGTGCGCGGTCCCTCGGTTGTTGACTGATGAACGGGAGATCTATCTCTCTCCCTGTCTGTGTCAGCGTCCTCCCCTGTCTGCTGCCCAGGCTGCTCTGAGGAAAGCGAGCGCACTTTTCCCGCTCTCTGCTCTGCTCCCTTCCTGTTCCCGGCTCATGTACTGTCCCCCGGAGAACCTGCTGTCCTGCTCAATGGTTCCGGGCACAGAGCAGAGGAGGCAACCCTCCCCTGGCTCTTCCTGCACTTCACCCCCTTGTAACGGGGGTCCGGGTGCCATTGGTGACGAGGGGCTTCAACTCTTCAGCACCCGGGCACCTCGATACTACAACTTGGAGTGTGTCTTGGTGTTGGTGCGGCATGTGTGCAATTCTTCACCCACCTGCGGGACCAGAGCCTGATCAGGATACAGTGTCCCATGGGGATCCGAGCACAAACAAATGTCCACAGTATCCTTTGTTCTTTTTCTTTAAGGTTTCATTTGAAACAGGTCTTAGCAGCACAGTTACAGTCCTTCCATTCCAGTAAAACGTAAACATGACATCTTCTGTACAGTCGCTGGTCTGGCCCTGCCACTTCTTGTCCTGCACGTTCTCTGAGCCCAAGGCCTGCAGAATGCTCCTGTCAGCAGTCACTGGACGCTCCCTGTCTACATTGCCCATCTTTGGCAAAAGAACCAGACTACCGTTCGCAGCCTCAACTGGATCTTAGGTCCCTGACTGTTCCAGACGGTGTCCCCAGACTCCAAGCCGAGATCCTCTTCCTGGCCTCTCGCAGAGAGTGCTCCCCAGAAGCCAAACTTCAAACTTTCTTCAAACCACTGTACCGCGTCTTGCCTGTTCTCACACTCCACGGCGACTGTAGCTCCAGCCTGCACTGCTGTTCGCTGCTCACACATACTGGCTAACTTTTCTAGAACAATTCTGTCTCCTCTGGGTAACTCCTCCCACCAACAATCCCATTGGTACAGCTACTTAACTGTTTCTATTCTGGCTAAAACCAGTTAACTATTGCTATCCTATCTAGCATCTAATCTCCCTAACTCTACAGTACCCCCTAGTGTCCTAACTACATATCTATGCTGTCCCTACCTTAACACATTATATATACAGCAAGGGGAAGGCACAACGCACATACAGCACCCCCTTTACACCCTTACAAGCACGGTGGCTGTGCCGCGTTGACTGCTCAAGCCGCTCACAGCTGCTCCGCTCAGTTATTGGCTTCAGTGCTGTCAACATGATGTTATTGCTCCCTATAACAACAGACACTTAGGGCCACGGTGGACACTCAGCCCTGGACATAGGGAGGGTGAAAAACAAACTAGTGCCAGGGGACAGGGGTTTTAAAAAAAATGGAAATCTCCTTTCAGAAGATTACAGGATCCATATAAATGTAGCAAAACCCCCAAACCAGAACCCCCACATTTGTGAATTATTTCAGTGTATTGTTAACATTTTCAGAGGGTGAAGCTCAGGATGAAAAGCAGGGAGGGAAAGCAATGTGTGGGTTCACAAATAGATATTTGAAGTTGGGTAGATTGGCATTGATAAACCCTGGCTCTTATCATCTCCTTCAGCAGGGCACTCATCAGCAGGTTTTTTGCTACTTAATCAGAGAGCAGCTTGAAGTAAGGGCAGAGACTCTGATTCCAGTGATGTGTCATTTACTGGGCAGCTTGCTGTAGTTTCATGTGTTTTATCAGCAGGAGATTATCACTAGATTTCTCATGTCAAGTGGTCTTTCTTATTTGTCTAATCCCACCCCCACCACTGATAGCAGATTTCAGTATACAATATAAATAGGCAGAAAGCTGTCAATCAGTGATGTGGGGATGGGATTATACAGAGCTCAGCATTAGAGAACTGCTAGATCTGCAGCAGATAAAACTGTGATTTTATCAAAATGATAGCAAGCAGCCCAATAAGATACACATTGCTTGAGTCAGGCTCTCTGCCCTTAGATAATACTGCTCTCAGATTACATATCAAAAAACCGGTGACAGATTATCTTTAACGTTGTCCAGGAATGAAGATGTATTAGTTTGCACTTGTTATTCTAATTGCCCCATAGACTTCAAAAGACGATCGGGGGCTGAAGTAATCTCTACACACAGGGGCGAACATGCCATTGGTACAACTGGTGGGGCCCTAGAGGTAAGGGTAGAAATGTGCATTATGATGAGCTATCAGACTGCAAGGGCCCATATATTGTTCTTGCACAGGGGCCCTCTTCTGTGTGTCCACCCCTGTATACTCATACTGTGTATGCTATGCTACCTATTAATGTGTCCTTATCCATCACTGATGGTGGAAACTTCACAATAGACCTTGGAAATCAAGGTCCCAGAGTCTGGAGGAAGAGTGGAGAGGCCACAATCCAAGCTGCTTGAGGTCTAGTGTGAAGTTTCCACAATCAGTGATGGTTTGGGGAGCCATGTCATCTGCTGGTGTAGGTCCACTGTGTTTTATCAAGACCAAAGACAGCGCAGCCATCTACCAGGAAAATTTTGAGCACTTCATGCTTCCCTCTGCCGACAAGCTTTTTGGAGATGGAAATGTCACTCTCCAGCAGGACTTGGCACCTGTCCACACTGCCAAAAGCACCAATACCTGGTTTACAAACAACAGCATCACTGTGCTTGATTGTCCAGAAAACTCTCCTGACCTTAATCCCATAGAGAATCTATGGCGTATTGTCAAGAGGAAGATGAGAGAAACCAGACCCAACAATGCAGACGAGCTGAAGGCTGCTATCAAAGCAACCTGGGCTTCCATAACCCCTCAGCAGTGCCACAGGCTGATCGCCTCCATGCCACGCCGCATTGATGCACTAATTGTTGCAGAAGGAGCCCCAACCAAGTATTGAGTGCATTTACTGAACATACATTTCAGTAAGCCAACATTTCGGATTTTTCAAGCTGGTGTTATAAAGTATTCTAATTTACTGAGATAATGACTTTTGGATTTTCATTGGCTGTAAGCCATAATCATCAACATTAACAGAAATAAACACTTGGAATAGATCGCTCTGTTTGTAACTACTCTATATAATACAGTATATGAGCTTCACTTTTTGTATTGAAGAACTGAAATAAATTAACTTTTTGATGATATTCTGATGAAACAAAGCAAAAATATAAAACATAATTTTTCATCTTTACTATATTTTCCTGCAGTTGTTTCAGGCTAAAGGTGCAATGGGAAGTTTTGAAAGATTTTATGACAGACTTAAAAAAAAAGGTTAGCGTTAGTTGTAAGTGATCATTTTTTCTTTTACTTGCACAATCAGAATGTGCCAGATTGGAGGTGACCTAATAATCTGTAATGTAGCCCTAGTAGTGGCAGTGGATATGGCAGACACCATCTGGAATGATCAGAACTTTCTGGCCATATTGGAAACGGACCCCATGTGTTAAGTGTCTGTGAACTCCTGTTTAAGCTCCACCGCAGACACAATTGACTACGGGATGCCAAAAGGGACAAAAACATCATATTGTGCTAATGATAGACTCATTAATATATGGTAATATTTGCAAATATATTGTAACAACCTTTTGCCAACATGCAGGTAAACATATTTATAGCACGTTACTCAGGTGCTTTCTCAGAAAGCTAAGAATAGAGATACAGCCACTGCTATTAGTATCAGAGGTCACCCCAGGACTTTCATCTAAAGTAGCCTGATTGCCTACAAGTGTACATACAGTGCTCAGCATAAATGAGTACACCCCGATACATTTGTCTGAAAACCTTAAGTTTCCTTTCAGAATAAACATTTTCTCTTGGATACCATACTGCAAAAATATACCCACAAATGTGGGCAATTGATTGCAAAGGAGATTTGTTATTTTGCACACCCCCCAAAAATTAATTCTCCTAACAAATTCAATCACAAACATGTTGCAAAAATGAATACATCCCAATGAAAGTGTTAGGAGCAAAGCTAAAGTTTAGACTACAAAATACTAATGAACAAATATTCAACCACAGGTAAGACAAGTTTAATTATTCATTAAACATGTGTCAAGCAGATGGTTTTGAAAGGGCGTTACTTAACAAAGAAAACCCCTTCCCATTTTACCCAGACAGCAGTGGCACCACGCGGAAAAGAAATGTCAGAAGATCTAAAAATAAATTTCTCTCTTTGGCCGGGGTCACACTTGAGAGAAACTCGAACAAGTCTTGCATCTCGATACCCACACTGCCGCCGGCACTTGGACCGGAGCGCTCAGCTGTATAGAAAAAACAAACAAGCCGAGTCAAATCCTAAACTGTAGCTCAGTACCAAAGGAAAAAGCAAACTCACAGTCAGAGACAAGCCAAGGGATTAGTAACAGTCAGGAGCGGATATGCCAAAGACAAGAGACAAAAGCAGGTCAGGGTCCAAGCCGAGTTCAAGTACCAAGAAGTCCAAAACACAAAATGACACGCAGAGTTGGGACAGGGAGAGGGGAACAACACAGACACGGGTCGAGTTAGGAATAACAGCAGGACAAATCAGGGTGTAACAGAGTCAGCTACTCATGCTGTAGGCAGAACTATAACTGACATCTCCTTCAGGAAGCAATGGTGATAAATAGCAGACTTGAACCCAGACTGAGGCTGAGAAAGGTTAGCCCCTGACATGACCAGACTGGGAACATGGAAAGACAGGACTCAAAACCTGGTCTGGAGCATGACAGCAGCCACACACTCCTGTCCGGTGGCAGTGCCGAGTATTGAAACGCAAGACTCGTGCAAGTTTCTCTCAAGTGTGACCCCGGCCTTTAAATGAGAAAAGTGGAGGCCAGAAGAAGATCAGCAAATTTTTACTTATTAGTCAGAATACTGGAGCAAAAGTGATACAAAGATGTAACAATGATGGAATGCAAATAGAAAAAAACTCGACACTCACGGATTGAGCAGTAGAATAGGGAAAATTTTTATTTGACCCCTTAACCCCCCGGGCTATTTTCCTTTTTTTGCATTTTTGTTTTTTGCTCCCCTTCTTCCCAGAGCCAGAACTTTTTTTTTATTTTTCAGTCAAAATGGCCATGTGAGGGCTTGATTTTTGCAGGTGGAGTTGCACTTTTGAACAACCCCATTGGTTTTAACTAGAGTTGAGCGAAACAGGTCGAAAAAATTCAAAAGTCGCCGACTTTTGGCAAAGTCGGGTTTCATGAAACGAAACCCGACCCTAGGATGAGGTCGGCCACGAGGTCGGCGACTTACGCGCCAAAGTCGCGTTTCAAAAGTTTGTTTTGCGCTCTTTTTCAGCCAATCAGGATCCACGGACACTGTGGGCAACGTGATGACCTAGGCACGGGTCACCACCATCTTTCAGAAGGGCATGCAAGTGATTGGCTTGCTTTGGTGGGCGTCACAGGGGGTATAAAAGGGCGTGCACGCCGACCGCCATCTTACTTCTGCCGATCTTAGTATAGGGAGAGGTTGCTGCTGATTCTGTAGGGAGAGCGTTAGGCAGGGAAGAAGACAAAAAAACTGCTTCTTCTGCTAGCGATTTGGCCTGCACAACACACAAGTCACTGTGTGTGCAGTGCAAGGGGAGGCTATATTGTGGTGTATCAGTGGTGTTGGTTGTTGGGCTGCCTTTTAAGGCTTCCTGACACGCTGGCATTGCTGTTTACCCACTGCTCCGCAAACTGCTTTTTTAAAAGCAATCCAATCTCACTTATCCTCTAGTCACTTTTGTCACAGCTGTGCAATCGAGCCTGTCACATAGCGCTCAGATATCAGTGGGCCTCACACAATCCACAAGTGTCCAGTGTCCAAAAGTGCGTGCAGAGATTCAAAATCTCCATTATCCTCTCGTCACTTTGGTCACAGGCAGCTGTGCCATCGAGCGTGTCACATAGCGCTCAGATATCAGTGGGCCTCACACAATCCACAAGTGTCCAGTGTCCAAAAGTGTGCGCAGAGATTCAAAATCTCCATTATCCTCTCGTCACTTTGGTCACAGGCAGCTGTGCCATCGAGCGTGTCACATAGCGCTCAGATATCAGTGGGCCTCACACAATCCACAAGTGTCCAGTGTCCAAAAGTGTGTGCAGAGATTCAAAATCTCCATTATCCTCTCGTCACTTTGGTCACAGGCAGCTGTGCCATCGAGCGTGTCACATAGCGCTCAGATATCAGTGGGCCTCACACAATCCACAAGTGTCCAGTGTCCAAAAGTGTGCGCAGAGATTCAAAATCTCCATTATCCTCTCGTCACTTTGGTCACAGGCAGCTGTGCCATCGAGCCTGTCACATAGCGCTCAGATATCAGTGGGCCTCACACAATCCAAAAGTGTCCACTGTCCACAAGTGTGTGCAGAAATTCTAAATCTCCCCTGTCCTATAGACACCTTGTACCTTGTTTTACATTACTATATAGTTTGTTGGATTTTGTCTACATTTCTACCAAAAATGAGGAAGGCTGGTGGAAGAGGCCGTGGAATTGGGCGGGGGTTGGCAGCTGGTAATGATGGTGTTGGTGGTGGATCTGATGGTAGTGGCAAGAGCAAAATAGGACCGAATGCAGGAGGTGCTGACCCTGCGTCATTGTCTGGCTACATAAGGCCTCGAACGCTTAGTTTTCTAGGAGTTGGCAAACAGCTTTTAAAGGCAGAGCATCAGGAAAAAGTTTTGTCTTACATTGCTGACTCAGCCTCCAGCTCTATCGCCTCCTCTTCTTCAGTTGTAAAAAGTAAAAGCACTGAGTCGTCATTGGAGGCTCATGTTCATGAACCACACCTTTCCTTGTGTCCTTCACCCCAACCAAGATTGAAGGATGACGCAGGCCATACTACTGATTACTCCATGGAGCTGTTTTCACATACCATGCCTGGATTATCAAGTGAAATGGTGAATTACCCAGGCCAAGATGAATCTGACATGGAGTGCACTGATGCACAGCCGCTGATGGATGATTCTGCTGGTACATTCACTCAGAGCACTACATTGTCCTCGCAGTGTGCAGAGCCAGATTTTGACCCTGATGAGACTCAGGTGCCCCTTCCCGCACACTATACCACCATACACGGTGACACAGAGAAAGGTGCACATGACATAGAAGAGGAGGTGATGGATGACCCAGTTGTTGACCCAGATTGGCATCCATTGGGGGAAGAGGGTGCTGCTTCCAATAGCTCAGATGAGGAGCATCCACAGCAGACATCGACATCGCAACAGCTGTTATCTGGCAGGCCCGGAGCACTCCAAAGACAGGTTCCAAACATCAAAAGAGTTGCTGGACAGCTTGTCCAGAGGGTCAAAAGATCACAGCGTGCTAGGCCGGAAAATGTCTGCCAAAGTAGGAAGAGTGCAGTGTGGCACTTTTTTGAACAAAATCCTCATGATCAGGCCAAGGTTATCTGTAAGAAGTGCGCAAAGAACTTTAGCCGAGGGAAAAATCTGAAAAATTTGAATACCAGTTGCATGCTTAGACATTTAACCAGCATGCACTTGCAAGCGTGGACACAACACCAAACCTCAAGTGCCACATGTGCAACTGATCACAACGAAGGTAGTCAGCAACGCTACATTGTTTCCCCCACTGTAAGCCCACCGGTTAGCACAGCAGCAAATGTTGAGGTGTCGTTGCAAGACCACAGCAGTCAGGGAATCCCACTGTTATATCAACGAAAGACTGATTCTAGGCCATCAGAAAGAACACCAACTCCATCACCATCATCAACCCTCTCTCAGTCCGCCCTGTCCACCGCTACTTCCACCATATGCAGCTCTCAAGTCCAGCTCACCCTCCCAGACACTATGAGTAGGTCAAGAAAGTACTCAGTCTCTCATCCGCGTACACTGGGTTTGAACGCCCACATTGCCAAACTAATCTCGTTTGAGATGATGCCCTTTCGGTTGGTGGAAAGCACAGCTTTCCGCGAACTCATGGCCTATGCAGTACCACGCTATGACCTACCCAGTCGCCACTTCTTCTCTCGCAAAGCCATCCCAGCCCTCCACCATCATGTGAAAGACCGCATTGTCCATGCACTCAAGCAGTCAGTGAGCGGAAAGGTGCACCTCACAACTGATGCATGGTCCAGTCGGCATGGCCAGGGCCGTTACGTGTCCATCACTGCGCACTGGGTTAATGTGGTGGATGCAGGGTCCACAGGGGACAGCGGTGGTGGGACAGTGCTGCCTAGCCCACGGTATAGGAAACAGTTGGCTGTAGGCATTCGACCCTCCTCCTCCTCCTCCTCCTCCAGAAGCGAAAGCTCGTCCACAGAGCGCAGTCGTACGAGCACTCCATCTGCAGCTGCCACTGTTGCACACGATGTGTCCCCCTATCGAGCAGCTAGTGGAAAGCGTCAGCAGGCTGTGTTGCAGATGATGTGTTTGGGCGACAGACACACCGCCGAGGTGCTGGCCGAGTACTTGAAGCGACAAACTGAGTCATGGCTGGGCAGTGTACATCTTGAGGCAGGCAAGGTAGTTAGTGATAACGGCCGTAATTTTGTGGCAGCCATAGCCCTTTCAAAACTCAGCCACAAACCTTGCTTGGCTCACACCTTGAACCTGGTGGTGCAGTGCTTCCTCAAAAATTATCCGGAGTTAACAGCCCTGCTCCAGAAGGTGCGAAGACTGTGCGCGCACATCCGCCGGTCGCCTGTACACTCCGTTCGTATGCAGAAGCTGCAGCGATTGCTCCACCTTCCCAACCACCGCCTCATTATCGACATTGCAACAAGGTGGAACTCCACCCTGCACATGGTGGAGCGGCTGTGCGAGCAGAGGCAGGCCATAATGCATTTGTGGGAGGATACACGGCCAGGCACTTTGAGAGCAGACATGGAGTTGACAGGCGTGCAGTGGTCGAAGCTGAAAGGCCTTTGTAAAGTCCTTCAGTGTTTTGAGGAATGCACACGGCTGGTAAGCGCAGACGACGCCATCCTAAGCATGAGCATCCCACTTATGCGTCTGCTCATGCAAACTTTGACGCACCTTAAGGAGCAGGCGTCTGCAGCCAATGTTGATGAGGAGGAAGAGGAGGAGGGAATCCTTGATGACATTCAGCCATTGTCTGCTCAGGGACCTCTCCTGGATGAGGTGGAGGAAGAAGAGGAGGAGGAGGAGGATGATGGGGATGATTACTTAGGGGAGGAGGATGCATCTCGTGGGGCAAGTGAAAATGTTGGCGTGGCAAGGTCTGGTACAGGGTTTGTGCGTGACTGGAGAGATGTGGATTTGCCAGAAAGTGCTCCTCCACCCAGCACTCGCAGTGCATCATTGACACCGGGAACATTGGCCCGCATGTCAGATTATGCCTTGCGGATCCTAAAAAGGGACCCCCGCATTGCCAAAATGATGAACGATGACGACTACTGGTTGGCCAGCATCCTGGATCCACGCTATAAAGGCAAATTACAAAACATCATGCCACAGGAGAACCTTGACCTAATATTGGCTAATAAACAAGCAACTCAGGTAAATCGGTTGCTTGAGGCATTCCCAGCACACAGCAGCGGTGATGGTTCTCACACGAGCCGTACGGGCCGGGGGCAGCTTGGCAGAGGTGTTCGTGGTGCACACAGCAGAAGTGGCGTTGGAGACAGGGGTTTCATGACAATGTTGTGGACTGATTTTTCAAATACCGCTCACACAACTGGTAATACTGCATCGATGGAAAGTGACAGGAGACAGCAGTTGTCAACTATGGTTACAAACTACTTTTCCTCCCATATCGATGTTCTCCCACACAGGTCATTCCCCTTTGACTATTGGGCCGCTAAACTGGACACCTGGCCTGAATTGGCCCAATATGCCTTACAGGAGCTCGCTTGCCCAGCTGCAAGTGTGCTATCGGAAAGAGTCTTCAGTGCAGCTGGATCAATCCTGACAGAAAAAAGGACCCGTCTGTCAACCCAAAATGTGGATGATCTAACCTTCATTAAAATGAACCACGCATGGGTTTCCAAGGATTTTGTCCCACCTTCCCCTGATGACACATAGGGTGACAGAAAAATGGCTTGCTTTGGTCCACCTCTTCCTGGTACTTCACCTATTTCGCCTTTTGCATCAGCTGAATGTCCAACATCAACATATGCCACTTTCTAAAACTCCCTAACTGTGCTGCCTCCCCCCCCATGGCCGGGGTCACCACCTACCGCACGACACCGTGCGAGTGCCGTTGCCCTGGACAGGTGGGTAGGCCGACTCTTGGGCGCGGGCACTGGCACAGGGTCCCTCATAGTGCAATCAAGTGTCTCTGACGGTGGTGGTGCACACCCGCCGTCAGACACACCGCTGTACTATGAGGGGCCCAGTGCCAGTACCGACGCCCACGAGTGGGCCCCCCTTGCTTGGGCAGGGCCCCAGCATTTGCAATCTTTACCTCTCCCTGCTCCTCCGCTGTGTAATCTGGGCCGTCAAATCCATACTGTGCCTGACACCGTCTGAGCCTGCCTCCTGAGACGTATATTTTGAATGTGTACGCTATCCATACATGTTATCCGGGGATACGGTACCCTTTCTAACCTTTGTGCAATCACGTGCAATCCATACTGTGCCTGACACCGTCTGAGCCTGCCTCCTGAGACATATATTTTGAATGTGTACGCTATCCATACATGTTATCCAGGGATACGGTACCCTTTCTAACCTTTGTGCAATCACGTGCAATCCATACTGGGCCTGACACCGTCTGAGCCTGCCTCCTGAGACATATATTTTGAATGTGTACGCTATCCATACATGTTATCCAGGGATACGGTACCCTTTCTAACCTTTGTGCAATCACGTGCAATCCATACTGGGCCTAGCACCGTCTGAGCCTGCCTCCTGAGACATATATTTTGAATGTGTACGCTATCCATACATGTTATCCGGGGATACGGTACCCTTTCTAACCTTTGTGCAATCATGTGCAATCCATACTGGGCCTAACACCGTCTGAGCCTGCCTCCTGATACATATATTTTGAATGTGTACGCTATCCATACATGTTATCCGGGGATACGGTATCC
Organism: Dendrobates tinctorius; assembly: GCF_039654945.1. NCBI lineage: Eukaryota > Metazoa > Chordata > Amphibia > Anura > Dendrobatidae > Dendrobates > Dendrobates tinctorius. Next base: position 17,868,623 of record NW_027361743.1, on the reverse strand, counting down.
TTTCTAACCTTTGTGCAATCACGTGCAATCCATACTGGGCCTAACACCGTCTGAGCCTGCCTCCTGAGACATATATTTTGAATGTGTACGCTATCCATACATGTTATCCGGGGATACGGTACCCTTTCTAACCTTTGTGCAATCACGTGCAATCCATACTGTGCCTGACACCGTCTGAGCCTGCCTCCTGAGACATATATTTTGAATGTGTACGCTATCCATACATGTTATCCAGGGATACGGTACCCTTTCTAACCTTTGTGCAATCACGTGCAATCCATACTGGGCCTGACACCGTCTGAGCCTGCCTCCTGAGACATATATTTTGAATGTGTACGCTATCCATACATGTTATCCAGGGATACGGTACCCTTTCTAACCTTTGTGCAATCACGTGCAATCCATACTGGGCCTAACACCGTCTGAGCCTGCCTCCTGAGACATATATTTTGAATGTGTACGCTATCCATACATGTTATCCGGGGATACAGTACCCTTTCTAACCTTTGTGCAATCACGTGCAATCCATACTGGGCCTAACACCGTCTGAGCCTGCCTCCTGATACATATATTTTGAATGTGTACGCTATCCATACATGTTATCCGGGGATACGGTGCCCTTTCTAACCTTTGTGCAATCACGTGCAATCCATACTGGGCCTAACACCGTCTGAGCCTGCCTCCTGAGACATATATTTTGAATGTGTACGCTATCCATACATGTTATCCGGGGATACGGTACCCTTTCTAACCTTTGTGCAATCACGTGCAATCCATACTGTGCCTGACACCGTCTGAGCCTGCCTCCTGAGACATATATTTTGAATGTGTACGCTATCCATACATGTTATCCAGGGATACGGTACCCTTTCTAACCTTTGTGCAATCACGTGCAATCCATACTGGACCTAACACCGTCTGAGCCTGCCTCCTGAGACATATATTTTGAATGTGTATGCTATCCATACATGTTATCCGGGGATACGGTACCCTTTCTAACCTTTGTGCAATCACGTGCAATCCATACTGGGCCTGACACCGTCTGAGCCTGCCTCCTGAGACATATATTTTGAATGTGTACGCTATCCATACATGTTATCCGGGGATGCGGTACCCTTTCTAACCTTTGTGCAATCACGTGCAATCCATACTGGGCCTAACACCGTCTGAGCCTGCCTCCTGAGACATATATTTTGAATGTGTACGCTATCCATACATGTTATCCGGGGATACGGTACCAATTTCTAACCTTTGTGCAATCACGTGCAATCCATACTGGGCGTGAGAACGGCTGGCGAGCTGTTAAGCAAGCTACAGCACCTGTCCAGACAAGTACAGGGATTCCCTAGCGAGGAGACTTATTTGATTGTTTTCAATGTTGGGACAGCAATTTTTGGGGAGCACTATACTCTGGAGAATGATAGATGGGGCCCACCATACACTGGAACATTCCAAAGGTGGACATCAGACACTGGAGCAGCATTTACAGGGCCCATTATACACTAGAGCATTAGAAATGGGGCCCATTATGTTTGGAGCATTATTTGGGCCCATAAGACAGTGGAGCTTCATCCATGGGGACCAACATATACTGTAGCATTATGTGGAGCTCATCATATACTGTTTCAAACATAATATGGGACCAATGATTCTGTATGGAGAAATAGATGGGCCTCGTCATGAGATGTAAAAAGTGAGGTATTTTTCATTGTACTATACCGCTATTTCTCTGCCGTATCGGAGCATGATGAGTTGTGGTATGTGTTAAAGGGGCGCTCTTTCGCCCAGGGCACATGAAAACCTGCAGCCAGCCCTCCCCCCCCCCACAACTTTAGCCAAATAACCCCCATTTTTCAGTGCGTAACTTGTATTATGAAGTTAATTAAGGTTGACAAGCTTAAGTAAGAAGAATTGGTGCTTTTGGCATTCAAATGGGCACTGTAGGTGTGTTTCCTGTCCTCCTCTCACTGCCGACTTTTATTCCCCATTGACTTAGGCTGGTTTCACATTTGCGTTTTTTAGCGCTGGAAAAAAACGCATACCTGCGCATGCGTTTTTTCCCCTATATTTAACATGGATGCGCATACCTGCGCGCTGGTAAGCGCATGTATGCGATTTTCATGCGCTGCGTTTTTTTGGGGTGTGCGTTGGTATTTTCCAGACGCAGCATGTTGCATTTTTTGGCCCTGCAAAAAAGCGCATGCGCACATATGCGCATGTTTTGCGCTAAAAATGGCCATTATAGCCTATGGATGCGCATATGTGCGCACTGGCATGCTCATGTATGCGTTTTTTTGCATATGCGTTTTTTTTTTTTTAACCATGGAATTTAGGGGTTTGGGTTAGAGTTAGGGTTAGTTAAGGGGGTTTAGGGTTAGGGTTAGGGTCAGGGTCAGGGTTAGGGTTGGGGTTTGGGTCAGGGTTAGGGTTAAGTATGGTTTGGTTAAGGGTTAGGGTCAGGGTTAGGGTCAGGATTAGGGTTAAGTATGGTTTTGTTAAGGGTTAGGGTCAGGGTTAGGGTTAGGGTTAGGGTCAGGGTTAGGGTTAGGGTTGGGGTCAGGGTTAGGGTTAGGGTCAGGGTTAGGGTTAAGTATGGTTTTGTTAAGGGTTAGGGTCAGGGTTAGGGTCAGGATTAGGGTTAAGTATGGTTTTGTTAAGGGTTAGGGTCAGGGTTAGGGTTAGGGTTAGGGTCAGGGTTAGGGTTAGGGTCAGGGTTAGGGTTAAGTATGGTTTTGTTAAGGATTAGGGTCAGGGTTAGGGTCAGGATTAGGGTTAAGTATGGTTTTGTTAAGGGTTAGGGTCAGGGTTAGGGTTAGGGTTAGGGTTAGGGTCAGGGTTAGGGTTAGGGTTAGGGTTAGTTAGGGTTTAGGGTTTGGGTTAGGGTTAAGTATGATTTGGTTAAGGGTTAGGGTCAGGGTTAGGGTTAGGGTTAGGGTCAGGGTTAGGGTTAGGGTCAGGGTTAGGGTTAGTAAAGTCATGGTTTGGGTAGTGTGAGGGGCCACCTAAAAATGTTGGAAAAAAACGCAAACGCGGTAAAAACGCACTAAAAACGCATACAAACGCATAAAAACGCTGCGTTTTTTTCATGCATGCTCATAAAAATGCTTGAAAAAAACGCAGCAGTTGTATGCTTATGTATGCGTTTTTTCAATGCGTTTTTTTGCGGGAAAAACGCGCTGCAAAAAAAAGCAAGTGTGAAACTAGCCTTACATTGGGTTTCGTGTTTCGGGACGACCCCGACTTTTCCCTATAATCGGACGATCTTGCTCGACCCGACTTTTGGAAAAGTCGGGTTTCACGAAACGAAACGCGACCCTAAAAAACCAAAAGTCGCTCAACTCTAGTTTTAACATATTGTGTACTGTAAAGCGGGTCATTACGAGTTCATAGACACCAAACATGTCTAGGTTCATTTTTATTTAGGTGGTAAAAAAGAAACCAAGCTTTGGTAAAAAAAAAAAAAAAAAAAAAAAAAAAGGGGACCATTTTGAGAGACCTGTAGCGTCACTATTTTTCGTGATCTCTGGTTTTGGTGTAGATACAATCTTTTGATCGTCCGTTATTGCACTTTATTGCAACCAAAAAAATGTAATTCCGGAGTTTTGACTTTTTCTCTTGTTACCCGTTAACATCGGGTTAATTCTTTTTTTATATTGGTAGATCGGACAATTCTGAATGCGGCGATACCAAATATGTGTGATTTTTTTTTTTATTGTTTTATTTGGAGTGATTTGAACTGTAATTTTTTTTATTTTTTCATAATTTTAAAAACTTTTTTTTACTTTTTGCATGCTTCAATAGTCTCCATGGGAGACTGGAAGCTGCCATAGCCTTATCGGCTCTGCTACATACAGGTGATAATCAGATTGCCTGTAAATAGCAGAAATGCTCACTTGCTATGAGTGACGACTACCGAACGGTGCTCATAGCAATCCAGCTATGACAACCTTAGAGGTCTGTTGGAGACTTCTGGTTGTCATGCCAACTCATTGTGACCTGCAATCACTGATGGACGTAATTTCCAGCGCGCTTCCCAGAAGCAAGTTAAATGCTGCTGTCAGAGACTGACAGTGGCATTTAATGGGTTAAGCTGCTGGTGGATTGCCATTCCACCTGCAGCTGTTAGAGGCACATGTCAGCTGTTCAAAACCAGGAAAGATATGGGCTCAGCGCCAGAGCCCACATCAAGAGGAGGGAGTCTGACGAGGGCGCATTATTACACCCAATGTAGGAAAGGGGTTAAAAAGGGTGTCCGGTCCAAAATGAAAAGTCTTCAGCCACTATGTGTGACTCTAGACTTTTTAATCTTTCAGGCGCACGCACTGTGTGTTGCAAGGATTCGCCGTTCTTTGCCCTGGGAGCGGCTGTCAATATGCATACTCACGGGCAGAATTTGTCTGAGCAGGGCAGGATCTCGTTCCATACACTTACTGTATATTGAGTGAAGCCGTGCCCACAAAATAGTTTACAGTCATGCAGAGTGACTTCAGAAATATCATTTTAGACCGGACAAACCTTAAGCAATCCAATTGTGATATATACAGTGTATCCATAAAGTTATGGTGCACTTTTGACCAGTCACAGGAAACTATACAAGTATACCACGATCTCCAGATCTGACGCCCTTAGACTTTTACTTTTGGGGTTATGTGAAGCAACATGTGTACATTGAACGTATCAATGACATTAACACTTAAAACAGAGAATCACAGACGTTATTCACTCTACACCAGACGTCCTTACCCGTGTGTGGCAAGTACTTCACTATCGTTTGGATGTGTTCAGGGCAACAAATGGAGCCCACATCGAACTGCACTGAATAGGTATGAAACTGGGAGGGTTTTCCTTTTATTTGGACCAGATTTCACATTTCTATCATCCTTTGTTGCTTTCCAGTGACTGGTCAAATATGCACCATGACTTTACCGATACTGTTATGATTAGGTAACCAAGGAGGATAGCAGGTGAATAGGCTAGGTAACCAGATAACCAGAGAGGTTGGTAGCTTAGTGGATTGCAGACCCCTAAACTGACGACACAACTAGAATTAGCCGTGGGACGTACCTACGATGCCCTAGACACCTCGGCACAGCCAAAGAATTAACTAAGCCTAAAGAGAGAAATGAGTAAGCTAACTGCCCCGGAGTAGAACCCCAAAGGAATAGCTAGCCCCCAAACATATGTTGCCGGTGAGACAAGATGAGGCACAAAACACAGGCAGAAAATAGAGTAAGCAAATGATAGGGCCCAAACTGTCTAGATAGGACAGGACAGAAAAAATACTGTCTGCAATCACGCAAAAACCCTAAAAAATCCAACACGTCTGTTATGCAAAAATACTGAGGCCACAAGACCTCTCCCCCACAAAATCAGGACTCTAGTGTGAACTGGACCTAAGCTGTGGCATATGAAACAGAGTCCAGCACAGGTCCCAGCAGGGAACCAGGCTGAAATCACACCAGCAAAGCAAAAATCAGAGAAAAACAAAAATGAATCAAAATGCAAAAAGATTCAAGAAGACAAATAACTTATCTGAAAGATGCAGGACGGAGCAGACTTCCAAAATGCTCAGGAAACAAACCAAATCACCGGCAACAACTGAGGGAGGGTTACTCACTTAAATCTCTCCAGTCTGTAACACCTGACCTCCAATCATCATCCTCAGGTGATTGACTTCTGTCAGCTAGATCAGCTCCATTACCAGCAGCAACCACCAGAGGGGGCCCAAACTCAGAAGCCAGGTCAAAAGTGTTCACAACAGGATACACTGTATATAACGTTTTGGTCCTACATTCTGGACATCATCAGAAACCAACGGATTGCTATGGCTAGGGCAATTTCAGGAGAAGAAGCGCAAAGGAATTGCACTATACTCCCATGTCCAGAGGCGCTATAGTCTGCATGTGTGACAATATCTTCAATTCCTTTGTGCCTCTTCTCCTGAAACTACCCCAGCCATGGCAATCCCTTGCTTTCTGATAAAGGTCTGGAATCTAAGACCGAAACTTCAAACATATATTACAATTGGATTGCTTAAATAAAATCTTAATTATTCTACTGCTCGATCCCCGAGTGTCGAGTATTTCTCTATTTGTGTTTATAGACTGGACACCTATTCAGGCACCGTTACCCTTACAGAGTGACAAATAAAACTGTGTTGCCCCTGCGGTCTCAGTCATAGAATCATAGAATCGTAGAGTTGGAAGGGACCTCCTGGGCCATCTGGTCCAACCCCCTGCTCAAAGCAGGATTCGCTAAATCATCCCAGTCAGATGTCTGTCCAGCCTCTGTTTGAAGACTTCCATTGAAGGAGAACTCACCACTTCTCGTGGCAGCCTGTTCCACTCATTGATCACTCTGTCAAAAAGTTTTTTCTAATATCTAATCTGTGTCTCCTCCCATTCAGTTTCATCCCATTGCTTCTAGTCTTTCCTTGTGCAAATGAGGATAAAGTTGATCCTTCTACAATGTGACAGCCCTTTAGATATTTGTAGACAGCTATTAAGTCTCCTCTTGGTCTTCTCTTTTGCAAACTAAACATTCCCAAATCCTGCAACCTTTCCTCATAAGACAGGGTTTGCAGACCGGTCACCATTCTGGTCGCTCTTTTCTGAACTTGCTCCAGTTTGTTGATGTCTTTTTTAAAATGTGGTGCCCAAAACTGGACACAATATTCCAGATGAGGTCTGACCAAAGAGGAGTAGAGGGAAATAATGACTTCACGTGATCTAGACTGTATGCTTCTGTTAATACATCCTAGAATTGCATTTGCCTTTTTTGCTGCTGCATCACACTGTTGACTCATATTCAGTCTGTGATCTATTAGTATACCCAAGTCTTTTTCACATGTGCTGTCAATTAGCCCTATTCCTCCCATTCTATATATGCTTTTTTCATTTTTATTGCCCAGATGTAGTACTTTGCATTTCTCCCTGTTAAAAACCATTCTGTTAGTTGCTGCCCACTTCTCCAGTTTATTTAAATCTTTTTGAATCCTCTCTCTCTCTTCTCTAGTATTAGCTATCCCTCCTAGCTTTTTGTCATCAGCAAATTTAATCAGTTTACCCTCAATTCCTTCATCTAAATCGTTGATAAAAATGTTGAACAATACAGGGCCCAGGACAGAGCCCTGTGGTACCCCACTTGAGACATTCTTCCAACTGGATGTTCAGCCATTTACGACCACTCTTTGGGTCCGATCACTAAGCCAGTTATGAATCCACCTAACAGTTGCCTTGTCCATTCCATACTTAGTCATTTTTTCAATAAGGATTGTATGAGAGACTTTGTCAAATGCTTTGCTGAAGTCAAGATATACTATATCTACAGCAATTCCTTGATCCACCCAATCAGTGATACTGTCATAGAAGGAAATTAAGTTAATCTGACATGACTTATTAGTTACAAACCCATGCTGACTCTGTTTAATCACTTCATTCTTATCCAGGTATTGACATACATGTTGTTTAATAATTTGTTCAAAGATCTTTCCTGGTTGCCAGAGGTTACTGCACTTCATCCAGAGGTGTGATACTCTGCTCTCAAGTAAGGAAGGGGCAGTGCCTGGACTCACACACCAGCACCCAACACACTAGTCTCCATCTGGCCAGGTAGGAGTTAATTAGAGGGTGTGGGTGGAGAAAGTAGAGAAGGGGTAGAGCTTAAGGGAGTGACAGTTGGTGGGAGGAGTTAGTGCTGAGGTTAAGAGATTGTTCTGGATGGAGTCAGTCAGTGAGAGAATGAGACGCTTGTGGAGATTGAAGCTGAGTGCAGCTTGTCTTCAGACTAAAGAAAATGAGTGAGACGAAGTGAAGATAGAGAAGAAAGGAAGTAAAACTCCAGGAGGAGAGGAAGAAGAGGTCTTAGGGGTACGGATAGTGAGCAATCCATCCGTGGGGCCAGCATCCACCAATATGGTCGGTGTAGGGACCAGGTCGCACTTAGGGGACCGGCCCCAAAACTAGTGGAGAAACTAAGGACTCAGCTAGAACCAGATGCGGCAGTATCTTTAAGTGCTGCAGCCAACCTCACACTCATTCGCCGAAAAGGCAGACAAGATCCGAGTCTGCTGGCTCAGGACACTGTGTGTGAAGACACAGGGCAGGAGAGGTGGTAGCCAGAGTAGTGAGACGACCAGGAAAGGAACATCAAAGGGAGCCCTGGCAACGCACACCCCAAGCTACCTGAGAACTGTCTGGACCACAAGCCTGGAGGACACAGCACCCCGGCTGGGGACTGTAACAACTGAATTGTGAGTAATAGTGTGAAGACTGCACTCTGCTGTGTCGTCAGAATCATTTACTGCGTCATCCACCCTGCACTGCAGTACCACCACTACCTCCATCTTAAATCATATCACTACAACTGTTCTGGGGCTCAGCTCTGCCTGTGGAGAGCTGAACCAACTCTGCTGCATCAAAAACGGCCCCAGCGGACTTAATCTGCAGTGTCGGCTAATACCTTGTTTGCCGAATACTACAGGTGGCGTCACGAATTATCCCTTATAAACTATTATTTCCCTTTCCATCATTTTTATTGGACACCCAGGGCCACAGACAGGGTCACTGCTTCCGTGACACATCCCTTTAAGAAATGGCCCGGTACCGAGTACCCCCGCGGCCCTGGTGGGCGCTCCAGTACTACAGTTATATAAAGATGGAAATGCAATCATCTCACAGAGATTGTCCAGGCCGACCGTGGAAGTTAACACCTAAACAAAAGTCATTTGATGAGAAGGAATGAAGAAAGTCAATATGCAAGTTCACTGCAGTTAGCTAAAGAAGTAGAACGCCAAATGGGCGTGTCTTTTCTGACACAATACGGCGTACACTGCAGAGGAATGGAATCAGTAGTGTAGCTACCTGGGGCAGTAGAGGGAGCTTTTGCCCCGGATCCCTGACTTGGAGGGGCCCAAGTAGAGCTTCTGCTGCCCTTAACTGTATAGGTATGTACTGCACTAATATGCTATCATACAGTGTGGGGGCTACTAGTGGGGTAATCATACAGTGTAGGGGCTAATAAGGGGGCCACCATACAGTGTGGAGAATACTAAGGGGTCCATCATACAGGGAGAGGGCTAATAAGGGGGCCATTACACAGTGTGGGGACTAATAAGGGAGCCATCATACAGCATGGGGGCTATTAAGGGGGCCATTATGCAGTGTGGGGCCTACTAAGGGGGCCATCATACAGCGTGGGGGCTGTTAGTAGGGGCCATTATACAGTGTGGGGGCTACTAAGGGGTCCTCACACAAAGTAGAAGCTACTAAGAGGGCTATCACATAGCATGGGGGCTAATAAGCAGGCCCTCATGCATAGTATGGGTTACTAAGGGGGACCATCATGCAGCATGGGGACTACTAAAGGTGCCATGATACAGTTTTTTGGTTACTAAGTGGGCACTCACACAGAGTGGGAGCTACAAAGGGGACCTCCTAAGTAGTAGTAGGGCTAATTGTAAAATTATATTTCTGTATGGGGCCAATTGGGGGTCAAAAAAAGGAAAAAGTTTATTTTTTTAAATGTGAAAAAAATATAAAAAATGAAAAAATAATGGAATAATAATAAAATAAATAAAATAATAAAAATGGTGTTTTATGTAAAAATGTAAGTGTGGTAAAAGAGAAGACCTGTACCATAACCTACATGCTAAACACTATTAAACACCCCCCCAAAAAAAAATAAATAAATAAAAAATAATAGATTATTATCATCTTTTTTTTGCATGTTGTGCCGACTTTTTTTGTTACCATTTTGCTTAATTTTGTTATTACTTTTTACTGCATTTTTGCTAGAAAAGCAGTGGCTAAAGAAATGACAGTTATGATAATTCTATTTTTTTTCTTTACGGTATTTACAACATGCATACATTTATTTTGTATTTTGATAGATTGGATGTGGCAATACCAAATATGTTTATTTTTGTTAATTTCTTCATATATAAATAGAGAATGGGGGTTATTTCAATATTGAAGTTTCCTTTCTTCAATCTTTTATTTTTTTTTCATTTTTCACATTATTTTTTAGTCTCTATAGGGACCATCAGCCTGTGATTGATCTCTTGATCTACAGTATATTCTGCAATACTAAAGAAATGCAATGCGTGACATAAATGATGGTCTACTATTAAGACAAGCCTGGGGAAGTGCTTCACAGGAGTACTATGATGGCAGGAATCCTTGGTATGAACTATGATTTTGCAGAGATGGCTGCAAAAGCGGAACTATACTTGTGGAAGTAATATGGCACTTAAATGCTACTTTCAGCATATACATGTTGGAAAAGTACACATCTGCAAAGGGTGCACAGAGATGGTAGCATCTTTTCTTTCAACATCTGTGAATTCATGATACCATCAATAAAATGTAGCTCTCAACACCAGCAGCACTCATACAGTCCCATATAAGGACATGGCCACCACCATATTTTACTATAGGCACCATGCATTTTTCTAAATCAATTTTATGCATGCATAGCATCTACAGTGAAACATTGTAGTGACAGTGTCCTGATGTGAGGGTGTATGAACGCTGCTGGTGTCAGAGATCTACATTTTATTCATGGGATAATGAATTCACACACGTACTGCTCTATATTGAAAGAGGAGATGCTGCCATTACGCTGTGCCCTCGGTAGATGTGCAGTTTTCCAACATGACAATGATCCAAACACATATCTGTTGCGTTTCTCAGAAACAGAGTGAAAATGATACAATGGCCAAGTATGTGTCCTGATATGAATCCAAACAAACATGTATTCAGAATTTCTGAAGAGACACGTTGTCATCACTCTCCATCCAGCATCCAGGCTGTAAAAGAGGTCATTCCTGAAAAATGGATAAAGAAAGACATTGCAATATGTCGCCAACTTGTTCATTCCATGCCTAGAAGATTTGATGCTGTCCTTAAAAATCATCGAGGTCACACAAGATACTAGATGTAGTTTTTTTTATTTGGGATGTATTGATTTTTGCATCAACTAATTTCAGCAAAAGTGAAGATTTTGTAATGAACATAACCTCACTTTCATGTTATGGGTTGAAAAAAAGTCCTATCAAACTGAAAATTGTGGAAATTGTTCTTGTGTTCAATGAGATATTGATTAATATCATACTTTTCAAAGGCATGTAATCATTTTTGCTAACTGCTGAGTGCTCTATATAGGTCATGTTACTTCCCCTGAAGTTAACCTCTAAATAATCCCAGCAGTCTCAATATCGTTAGTTCCCATTCCCATAGCCACAGCAGCTTGCTAATCAGAAAATACATAACAACCCTCAGCTTTCCCCCTTTTGCTGTACCCTGTGGCCATCAGAAGTTCATCACCAGGACCTCTGATCTTCCCGTAGAGGCGCAGTAACAGCGCGAAACTGCTGTTGTCCCTCAGGCTTGTTCACCTGCTCACTCCCCTGTTTCCTGCACACTGCACCATGCACTATATTGAAATGTTGATATCATCTTATATGGATTACAGGAATTCAACATGAAAGACCAGGTGAGTGCCCCCTTTCTTTTCTTCTTGTCTGTGCAATATACCATTACTCTATGTGTACGCACCACCCAGAAGAGGTCTTTAATACTAAAAGTGCAAGGTATCACTTGAAGTGAAAGAAGCACAGTCATCAGCCGATATATTTGGTGCCTAATCTTCTAAGTAGATGCTAGATTGTATGAGCTGTAGGGAGGAACCTACCGGTAGCCCATATAGTCTAGCATCTAACTTCCCGATTTTGAAAGCTAGCGGCCCCCTGACTGTCTTGTAACGCAAAAAGTGATTTAAATAGTAGGCCATTTTCTGATTACACATTCTCTTTAAAGCTTTTAAAAAAAAAAACAAGTTGAACCCATTTTCCATACTTGTACTGTATGCACCTTTATTAGTCAAAATTCTGGGAGTTTTGGTAGAAATATGGATAATTCATTTAATTGTACCTTCTATTATAGATAAGCGAATATTTCAACATTTGGCTCAGATTGAGATCTCCGAATTTGCAATATTCGCCAATTTAATCGCCTAATATTCACCAATTATAGCCGAACGCCATTGGAGTAAATGGGAGGCAAAAACAAACGCATTCACAGCACAAATGCTGGTGCTTCCCATGCTTTGTGACAGTGTGGGAAACACCATCACGACAGTTCTGATCGGCGTTACCATTGGTAGATCATTACTGCCGTCTGAGCCACGCTGTAAGATGTCTGCGTGACCCCGCAGTGATACGTTGACCCACGGTAAAAAGCTTCCTGCAGGTCAGCATACGCCAGTTGATGAGAGTCTACTCCTCACATCAATCTACGTCTGCGGTCACTGATAACAGTGATGTCATGATCTCAGTGCGGGTTTGACTCGCACACGTGGGGTTAATGTCTGGAACCAGTGCTGATGACTGGCATTTCTGGGGTTAAAGGTTGTGATCCCGATGCAGGCTTACCTGCACACCTGGGGCTATGATTGTGGCCTCTCCCTGGTTCTGGGGGAGGCTTCTTATAGCCTCAGGACGCTCCCATCCCTGTCAGTTATACTCTCGCCCTTGGCATTGTGTGGTGACCCCTGAGTGTGTTTGTGCTGTGTTCTGGTTACTTGATTCTCTGTGTATGACTCGGTCAGTTCTCTGGATATCGCTTTGGATTCTGCCTGGTACCTTATATGTCTGTTTGGTTTTGTTCTCTGCTTGGCCCTGATTATCCGCTCTGTCTCATCCCTGGTACTGTACTGTGATCCTGTGTATGACCTTTGGCTTTGTCTGACCTCCCGTCTGTTTATCCCTCCTGTACCTCACTGGTCTGTACTGTGCATGACTTCTGCTTTGCCAAAATCTGAGTTCTCTGGACCCTGACACTATTAGCTTGAAGCACGCTTTGTCACCTCTGCTGCCCTGCTCCCCAGGTAACTCTTAGCACTGCTTCTGTACTCAGGACACGCGCACTGGCTCTATGAGCAAGTGTAGTGCGGTGTCTTTGACATTATAACTGACCATTTCAGTTTTTTTTGTTTTTTTTCTGAAGAAAAAAAAAAAAAAAGGTGTGTGTTATCCTCATGGATCCCAAACAAGCCTTGGCTGATCAGGTCAAGCACCTGACCCAAATGTTCCATAAGCTCAATGTGGAACAATGCACGATGGACCAGACCCAGCAACAGTTGGTGGTTACTGTGCAGGGGGCTGTCGATGCAGGGGCTTCTAGTTCAGGGGGTAGGGATGTGTCATTAGCATCCCCCGAGTCTCCGGTCAAATTGCCAGACCTTTTCTCAGGGGACAAAAAGGAGTTCAGGTCTTTCAGAGAAGGATGCAAGCTTTTTTTTTCTCTAAGGCCCCGCTCCTCCGGGGATGAGTTCCAGAGGGTGGGGGTCATTATTTCCCTACTTCGGGGGACTCTGCAAGCATGGGCTTTCTCTCTGTCTTCCTCTGCTCCTGAACGTATGTCAGTGAACGCATTCTTTGAGGCCCTTGGGCACATTTATGATGAACCTGACCGAGTGCGATTGGCAGGGGATATGTTGATGAGTGTCTGTCAGGGGACACACTCAGCTGAGTGGTTTTGTTCTGAGTTCCACCGCTGGGCGGCAGAGGTCTCTTGGAGAGTCTCTTGGACTCTTTCGCAGAGGCTTGTCCGAGCGGCTGCAGGATGCCTTGGCGTTACATCCCCCACCTAACTCTCTCGAGGACGCCATGACCCAGGCCGTCCGGATGGACCGCAGGCTGCGGGCCAGAGGGGTGATGCAGGTGGATACTCCATTATTCCCCAGTGGAAAAGAGACTGCCCCTGAGCCCATGGATGTAGGCGCCCTCTCCCTGAAGGTTACGGAGAGGAAACGCCGGAAGGACAAGCAGTTATGCTTTTACTGCGGTAAAACGGGACATTGGAAAAGGGAGTGCCCGAATTGCCCGTCTTCAAACCCGGTCGGCGGGAAACGACTAGGTCTGGGTAGTCAACGGGGAGGCTGCTCAGACCCTCAGGTACCATTTTCCTCGTTTTCTAAAGTATTACTGCCTGTGGAACTGTTTGTGGACGGTAGTTCTTTTTCCTCTACAGCCTTCGTGGACTGCGGATCATCTATTAACCTCATTGACTCCCAATTGGTCACACACTGCAAGATAGGGACAGTTAGGCTCAAGGTTCCGATCAAGGTGATGGCCATTGACTCATCTCCCCTCACTAAGGAGGGAATTCGCTTTATGTCTGATGTGTTTTCGCTCAGAGTGGGCGCTATTCATGTGGAAAACATAAGTTGTTTTGTGCTGGACAATCTACCTGCAGGGTTGGTGTTGGGCATGCCCTGGTTACAACGCCATAACCCAGTTATTAACTGGAAAATGGAGGAGATTGTTCAATGGGGGTTTAATGATTTTGAGTTATGTGATAAAGCCACACTGCTGGTTGAACCAGTTAAATCTGTGTCTGTATCATCTGTCGAGCTGGAAGGTATTCCGGAATGCCTGAAGGACTTCGAAGATGTATTCTCCGAAAGCGAGGCCGAGACGTTACCGCCACATAGACCCTTTGACTGCGCTATTGAGCTGGTCCCGGGGGCTAAATTACCCAAAGCCCGTCTGTTTAATTTGTCCGGTCCTGAGCGCTTGGCTATGAAGGAGTACATTACTGAAAGTCTGCGCAAAGGACACATACGTCCTTCAGTCTCACCTGTGGCGGCAGGTTTCTTTTTTGTAAAGAAAAAAGATGGCGGGTTACGTCCCTGTCTCGACTTCCGGGAGCTTAATCAAATTACTGTACGGATTACGTACCCCCTTCCATTGATTCCCGATTTATGTAACCAACTATCAGGGGCAAAGTGGTTTTCTAAACTGGACCTTCGGGGGGCATATAATTTGATAAGGGTCCGGGAGGGGGATGAATGGAAAACCGCGTTCCTCACGACCGAGGGACTATTTGAAAATTTAGTCATGCCGTTTGGTCTTACCAACGCCCCTGCCATATTTCAGAATTTCATCAACGTGGTATTCTCGGATCTCATTGGTCGTTTTGTCGTTATCTACTTAGATGATATTTTGATATATTCCCCCGACAAGTATTCTCATTTGGAACATGTACGAACTGTGCTCCAAAGGCTTAGAGAAAATCATTTGTATGCCAAATTGGAGAAATGTGTATTCTGTGTACAAGAGTTGTCCTTTTTGGGGTTAATTGTATCCGGTGAGGGTTTTCGCATGGACCCCAAGAAGGTGCAGGCCATTGCGGATTGGGTGCAACCCCGAGATCTTAAGGGTCTTCAGCGCTTCTTGGGGTTTGCCAATTATTACCGCAAATTTATCCGGGGGTTTTCGCAAGTGGTCAAACCTCTCACGGATCAAACATGCAAAGGTGCGGATGTGAGAAATTGGTCCTCGCTCGCAAAAGAGGCCTTTGCAACGCTGAAAAAATGTTTTATGTCTGCTCCTGTGTTAGTGCAGCCAGATCCGTCCAAACCATTTGTCGTGGAAGTGGACGCCTCTGAGGTGGGGGTGGGGGCGGTGTTGTCCCAAGGGCCTGCCACTCTAACCAACCTCAGGCCATGTGCTTTCTTTTCCAAGAAGTTCTCTGCTGCGGAAAGAAATTACGACGTAGGCAATAGAGAGCTTCTTGCGGTCAAATTGGCGTTTGAAGAATGGAGGCACTTTTTGGAGGGGGCCAGTCACCCGGTTACGGTGATCACGGATCACAAAAATTTGTCGTACATTGAGTCTGCTAAAAGACTAACGCCCAGACAGGCCCGTTGGTCACTTTTTTTTTCCCGTTTTCAGTTTACGATTACATTTCTTCCAGGGTCTAAGAATGTCAAGGCTGACGCCTTATCACGCAGTTTTCAGCCGGTGTCGCCCCCTGAGCCACCGTCCTCCATTCTTCACCCTGGGGTTGTGATAGCAGAGGTCTCATCTGAATTGGAACTGGAGATTCAGGGGGCCCAGTCGCAGGCCTCGGCGGCCAAGCCGGAGGGGAAGTTGTTTGTCCCAGAGCAACTTCGCCTGAAACTCTTGCAGGAGTTCCATGAATCCAAGCTGAGTGCTCACCCTGGTATTTCAGCCACACGTCTGACGGTGGCTAGGATCTTTTGGTGGCCTACCCTTGGTTCGGACATAAAAAAATTAATTGCTGGTTGTGGGGTCTGCGCTCGTTCTAAGAGCTCTCATAGCCGGCCGGCAGGGGAGCTGATACCCTTGGCAGTGCCCGAAAGGCCATGGACTCACTTATCCATGGATTTTGTTACCAATCTCCCTCCATCTAAGGGTAATACAGTGGTATGGGTAGTGGTGGACAGGTTTTCTAAGCAGGCTTATTTCGTACCCCTGTCCGCACTACCGTCAGCTGAGACGTTGTCCAGGTTGTTTGTGCAGCATGTGATCCGGTTGCATGGGGTACCCCTGAATGTGGTGTCTGATCGTGGTGTGCAGTTTGTGGCTAAGTTTTGGCGTGCTTTCTGCAAAAAATTAGGTATGTCTCTGTCCTTTTCGTCTGCATACCATCCTGAGAGCAATGGGCAGACGGAGCGCACTAACCAGTCCCTGGAACAGATCCTCAGGTGTCTAACGCTGCTAGACAGAATGACTGGTGCGATGCACTGCCGTTGGCTGAATTTGCCTTCAATAGTCGGGTGAGTCAATCCACTGGTAGGTCCCCTTTCATGATTAACTATGGGTTCAGTCCTCATCTTGGTGAGTTTTCTCGTCTGGATTCGGGGTGTCCCGGGGCTGAGGACTCTGTTCAGTGGTTAAAAGATACATGGGCAGAAGTCCAGCGGCGTATATCTAGGTCTCAAGGCAGGTATAAGTTTTTCGCGGACAGGAAACGAACACCTGGTCCCATGTTTCGGGTGGGAGAGAAAGTTTGGCTCTCCACGCGAAACATTAAGTTAAAGATTCCGTCAGCCAAGTTGGGACCCAAATTCATTGGCCCGTACAAGATTGTGGAAAAAATCAATCCAGTGGCGTATAGACTGTGCCTTCCACCCTCTTTCAAGATCCCTAACGTCTTCCACAAATCTCTACTGAAACCTTTTGAAGCAGTCCGGGGAGACTCCGAGTCTGCTGCTCCTCCTGTTTTGGTCGAGGTGCAGGTGGAGTACGAGGTTGGTCATATCGTAGATTCCAGGTTGGTACGGCGGTCGGTACAGTACCTGGTTCATTGGAAGGGGTATGGACCGGAGGACAGGTCCTGGGTACCAGCCCGGTTGATGCATGCTGATCGCCTGGTACGGGCTTTCCATGCTAAGTACCCGGGCAAGCCTGGGGGTTCAGAGGCCCCCCGTTGAGAGGGGGGTACTGTCATGATCTCAGTGCGGGTTTGACTCGCACACGTGGGGTTAATGTCTGGAACCAGTGCTGATGACTGGCATTTCTGGGGTTAAAGGTTGTGATCCCGGTGCAGGCTTACCTGCACACCTGGGGCTATGATTGTGGCCTCTCCCTGGTTCTGGGGGAGGCTTCTTATAGCCTCAGGACGCTCCCATCCCTGTCAGTTATACTCTCGCCCTTGGCATTGTGTGGTGACCCCTGAGTGTGTTTGTGCTGTGTTCTGGTTACTTGATTCTCTGTGTATGACTCGGTCAGTTCTCTGGATATCGCTTTGGATTCTGCCTGGTACCTTATATGTCTGTTTGGTTTTGTTCTCTGCTTGGCCCTGATTATCCGCTCTGTCTCATCCCTGGTACTGTACTGTGATCCTGTGTATGACCTTTGGCTTTGTCTGACCTCCCGTCTGTTTATCCCTCCTATACCTCACTGGTCTGTACTGTGCATGACTTCTGCTTTGCCAAAATCTGAGTTCTCTGGACCCTGACACTATTAGCTTGAAGCATGCTTTGTCACCTCTGCTGCCCTGCTCCCCAGGTAACTCTTAGCACTGCTTCTGTACTCAGGACACGCGCACTGGCTCTATGAGCAAGTTTAGTGCGGTGTCTTTGACAAGTGATAGCAGGAGCCGCTGATGGGAGACGTAGATCAAAATTAAAAAAGTTACCGTTGGTCAGAGCGCTGCAGGGTCACGCTGTCAGCGTGACCCTGCAGAGATACTGTGACCCACAGCGGTGACCCGTGGTAAAAAGCTTACCGTAGGTCAGCAGGCATCGGCTGATGAGTGACTACTCCTCCCTTCAGGCTATGTCTGCTGTCACTGATAACAGTGATGGCAGGAGCTGCTGATGGGAGAAGTAGTCTCTCATCAGTCGATGCCCGTGCTCAAGTAAAAAAACAAACATGTAAATTAATTAAATACATATAAAAAAACACATTATACTCACCTAATGCCCAATCCCTTATGCCTATGTCTCCTACAAAAAAATTAAAAATAATAAACCACCATATACTCACCTGTCCTCACTAGTCCACATAATCCCGAGTGTCCCATGACGATCTCAAGTGTAGAACAATCACATCAGAAGATGTAACTGCTCTAACTGGCCTCCGACGATACACTGAAAGGAGCATTTTCGCTCCAACAGTGCATAGTGCTGAGCTGCCATAAAGGAGAACACCGGAGCTGATCAGCTGTTGAACTCTGGTGAACTTTCTCACCACATCTCGGTGCTATACACTGCAGGAGCGATTACCCCCTGTGTCAGTGTATAGCCGGCTGACTTTGAGAGCAGTCACATCAGTGCTCTCAAAGTCAGCAAGATCATAATGGGACATTATGGATTATTATCTTCTCGGCGGACAGGTGAGGAATATTGTGGTTTATTATTATATTTTTGTTACAGGAGACAGCTTCAGTGGATTAGGCGTTCGTTGAGTATGGTTTACTTTAGATTAAATAAAGAAGTCTGCCATTATTTCAATTAAATGACTTTATTCTGGGTGTCTGTGTTTTTTTATAGCATCACTATGGGGTTAGTAATGGAGGTGTCTTATATATGCCTCTCCATTACTAACCTGTGGGAATGATGTCATCTGAAAATACAAAGGTGTCATCAACCCCCCCAGCCATTACTCCACTTGCCACCATTACAGGGCAAGTGGGAAGAGCAAGGCTAAGTGCCAGATTTGGAGTATCTTATAAATGCACCTTTTCTGGGGCAGCTGACAGTTAATGTTTTTAGTTTGGGAGGAGGCCAGTATCCATGGTCCCTTCCTAGGCTATTGATATCAGCCCGTAGCTTTCTGTCTAGTCTTTGCTAGTTAGATTTTATAGGGGGACCCTATGTCAATTTTTTTCTGGGATCCCCCTGTAAACTAGCCATTAAAGGCTAAGAAAACAGCTGTGAGCTGATATTAATAGCCTGGGAACTGTTATGGCTATTGCCTCCTTCCCAGAATATTAACATCAGCCCTTAGCCATCGGATTTCCCTCTGTTGGTTATGAAAATTACGCAGGTGCCTGCGCAATTTTTTTTTTCATTTTTTTGTAAAAATTAACAGTTGCTGTTTGGTTACAGCCTATGTAGGTTCAACTATAGGCCGGTGAGTCTGACTTCTATACCAGGAAAGATCTTTGAACAAATTATTAAACAACATGTATGTCAGTACCTGGATAAGAATGAAGTGATTAAACAGAGTCAGCATGGGTTTGTAACTAATAAGTCATGTCAGACTAACTTAATTTCCTTCTATGACGGAATCACTGATTGGGTGGATCAAGGAAATGCTGTAGATATAGTATATCTTGACTTCAGCAAAGAATTTGACAAAGTCTCTCATACAATCCTTATTGAAAAAATGACTAAGTATGGAATGGACAAGGCAACTGTTAGGTGGATTCATAACTGGCTTAGTGATCGGACCCAAAGAGTGGTCGTAAATGGCTGCACATCCAGTTGGAAGAATGTCTCAAGTGGGGTACCACAGGGCTCTGTCCTGGGCCCTGTATTGTTCAACATCTTTATCAACGATTTAGATGAAGGAATTGAGGGTAAACTGATTAAATTTGCTGATGACACAAAGCTAGGAGAGATAGCTAATACTAGAGAAGAGAGAGAGAGGATTCAAAAAGATATAAATAAACTGGAGAAGTGGGCAGCAACTAACAGAATGGTTTTTAACAGGGAGAAATGCAAAGTACTACATCTGGGCAATAAAAATGAAAAAAGCATATACAGAATGGGAGGAATAGGGCTAAGTGACAGCACATGTGAAAAAGACTTGGGTATACTAATAGATCACAGACTGAATATGAGTCAACAGTGTGATGCAGCAGCAAAAAAGGCAAATGCAATTCTAGGATGTATTAACAGAAGCATACAGTCTAGATCACGTGAAGTCATTATTTCCCTCTACTCCTCTTTGGTCAGACCTCATCTGGAATATTGTGTCCAGTTTTGGGCACCACATTTTAAAAAGACATCAACAAACTGGAGCAAGTTCAGAAAAGAGCGACCAGAATGGTGACCGGTCTGCAAACCCTGTCTTATGAGGAAAGGTTGCAGGATTTGGGAATGTTTAGTTTGCAAATGAGAAGACTGAGAGGAGACTTAATAGCTGTCTACAAATATCTAAAGGGCTGTCACATTGTAGAAGGATCAACTTTATTCTTATTTGCACAAGGAAAGACTAGAAGCAATGGGATGAAACTGAATGGGAGGAGACACAGATTAGATATTAGAAAAAACTTTTTGACAGAGTGATCAATGAGTGGAACAGGCTGCCACGAGAAGTGGTGAGTTCTCCTTCAATGGAAGTCTTCAAACAGAGGCTGGACAGACATCTGACTGGGATGATTTAGCAAATCCTTCTTTGAGCAGGGGGTTGGACCAGATGGCTTAGGAGGTCCCTTCCAACTCTACGATTCTATGATTCTATGATTCATTTTGTTAACGCTCCTACATAGGCTGGTTACAGTGTGCATGTGTGTGTGTTTACTTACGAACTTAGTAATGAGGGTGTCTGGCTGGCACCTTTTCATTACTAAAGGTGTCAATGACAGCTGCTGACACAATGCCCTAATCCCATTACCCTGATGCTACTGCATTAGAATGAAAAAGAAGGTGTTGAACCAAGAAATTACATCACAAAACTTTTAAAAAAAAATCTTTATTTAGTTAAAAAAGCCTTCATTACTGTACAAAAACACATGCAAAACCAAGACAAAAACCGCTGCCAACAGATGCAGAAACCTTGCAGAAATTTTTGCACGCAAATACCCAACTTGTGGACATATGCTAATGCTGGAGTCACACTAGTGATTTTAAAAATCAGTCCTATTTTGTTCTCGCAAAGTCGGATGAGTGTAATGCAAGTGTCATGCATTTTTCATGCAAGTAAAATCCGATTTTTAACACCTAGCATCTGATTTTACATCCTAATAGAGTGTGAATGCTATCTAATTGCAATGCGATTGTAACATGAGATTTTACATAGAGAAATTCTCTGTCATTTACACATAGTTTTCAAAGGACATATTCTTCAAAACACACATATAGATAGATAGAATAAAAGTTGGCAATTCAGCATCCTCGAACAGTAAAATCACAGCAGGACTCGACAGGATAGAATACATGGATTACATACAGTATATACACAAAAAATAGATAGTTTTACAGATTGCCACACTTGTGGCCAAAAGTATTGACACCCCTGCAATTCTGTCAGATAATACTCAGTTTCTTCCTGAAAATGATTGCAAACACAAATTCTTTGGTATTATTATCTTAATTTGTCTTAAATTAAAAAACACAAAAGAGAATGAAGCAAAAAGCAAAACATTGATAATTTCACACAAAACTCCAAAAATGGGCCATACAAAAGGATTGGCACCCTCAGCCTAATACTTGGTTGCACAACCTTTAGCCAAAATAACTGCGACCAACCGCTTCCGGTAACCATCAATGAGTTTCTTACAATGCTCTGCTGGAATTTTAGACCATTCTTCTTTGGCAAACTGCTCCTGGTCCCTGATATTTGTAGGGTGCCTTCTCCAAACTGCCATTTTTAGATCTCTCCACAGGTGTTCTATGGGATTCAGGTCTGGACTCATTGCTGGCCACCTTAGAAGTCTCCAGTGCTTTCTTTCAAACCATTTTCTAGTGCTTTTTGAAGTGTGTTTTGGGTCATTGTCCTGTGGAAGACCCATGACCTCTGAGGGAGACCCAGCTTTCTCACACTGGGCCCTACATTATGCTGCAAAATTTGTTGGTAGTCTTCTGACTTCATAATGCCATGCACACGGTCAAGCAGTCCAGTGCCAGAGGCAGATTTGTGTTTGCAATCATTTTCAGGAAGAAACGGAGTATTATCTGACAGAATTGCAGGGGTGTCCATGCTTTTGGCCACAGCTGTATAATTAATATAGTGTGTGCAGCTTACTATACATGTATTTAATTATTAAAAGCTTATTTTTCAGAAAAAATGGCATGGGCTACTGCATCATTTTCTTAACCAGCCGACAGCTGGGGTTAGATGTTTATAACCTGGGAAGGGATTAATACCCCTGGAGCTTCCCAGGCTATTAATATCAGCTCACAGCTATATACAAAGTCTTTACTGGCTATTAAAATGGGGGACCCCCCCAAAAATGACGTAGGATCCCCTATAATTAATAACCAGCAAAGGTTAGGCAGACAGCTGCGGGCTGATATTAATAGCCTAGGAAGGGGCCATGGATATTGGCCCAATCCCAGACTAAGAACATCTATTAATGAAAAATAAAAAACTATATTCCTCACCTTTACAACCATACAGCCTGTGATCCAACAGAGACACTGAGCATGGTCTTTTACCGCTGCCCAGTGAACTCCTACAACCTATTGGACATCAGCGCAAGCACGGTGGGAACATTTCTAACGGTGCTTACTCTGACATCAGATAGGTGAAATGAGTTAATTGGCTGTGAACTCCCAGGACCTTCCTGACGGCACCGCAAGCATGAGAACTTTCTCACATTCGTGATGACATCAGACAGGGCATACGAATTCACCGCAAGACACTGGGCAGTGGTAGCAGATGCTGCTCAGTGTCTCTGCTGGATGACAGGCTGTATGGTTGCATCATGCAACCATGCAGCCTGCCATCTAGATGTAGCAGAGCTGGATCCGTTGTGGGACAAATGGATTATTAACTTCAGTCTTGAAAGGTGAGGAATATTGTTGTTTTTATTTTAATTTTCTTGCAGGAGACAATAGTGTCACTGGAATGGGCAATACACTAAGCATGGTTTAATTGAGATTATTAAAGGATCCTATATTATTCTTTCAATTAAAGTATTTTATTCTTGGTGTGTGTTTTTATACAATGTGACTATTGGGTTAGAAATGGGGGTGTCTTATAGAGGCCTCTCCATTACTAACCTCTGGGATTGATGTCACCTGACAATACAAAGGTGGCATCAACCCCCCCAACTATCAGCCCACTTTCCACCGCTACAGGGCAAGTGGGAAGAGCAAGGCTAAGTGCCAGAAATAGTGCGTGTTATAGATGCTGATGCTTTTAGCTGGAAGTGCCAGTATCGATGGCCCTTCCTAGCCTATTAGTATCAGCCCAGAGTTGTCTGCCTAGCCTTTGCTGGTTATTAATTATAGGGGGCTCCTATGTCATTTTTTTGGGGGGTCCCTCATTTTAATAGCCAATAAAGGCTAAGTATACACCTGTGAGCTGATATTAATAGCCTGGGGAGCTCCAGGGGTATTACCCCCTTCCTAGGCTATAAACATCTGCCCCCAGTTGTCGGCTTTCCCTCTGCAGGTTAAGAAAATTACGCTGAAGCCCACACCATTTTTTCAGAAAAATAGTCTTTTAATAATTAAATACATGTACACTAAGCTGCACACGCACTGCACTAATTATATATGTCTCTGACATCTGCATAACTATCTATTCTATATGTA
Organism: Dendrobates tinctorius; assembly: GCF_039654945.1. Lineage (NCBI taxonomy): Eukaryota > Metazoa > Chordata > Amphibia > Anura > Dendrobatidae > Dendrobates > Dendrobates tinctorius. The sequence goes on along the minus strand of NW_027361743.1, from coordinate 17,844,881 downwards.
TATACTGTATATAATCCATCTATTCTATCCTGTCGGGTCCAGCTGTGATTTTACTGTACGAGGCTGCCGAATTACCGGCTTTTTATCTATCTATCTGTCTATCTATCTATCATCTACTTTGAAATACTTTAATGGCAACACAATTATTTTCCCCACTTTTACTGAATTTCACTGACATTTTCCGATTTTAAGAAAAATTCTCGTGTTTCCAATCACGAATCCAATTGTGCCATAATCAAGCCGAACGTATGTTTGGTGATTGTTTTTTGAACATATTTGCTCATCTCTACCTTCTATGCCATGATAAAACTATGGCTATTGACGAGGCTAGGTCAGCAATGGAGCCAGAAACTCACAGGTATTCAACAATATTAAAACTGATGGACAACAAAGTTTATGAAGAAATATAGTCCGTCCATGTGGCATTTCAGCAATGTAAAAAGGCAAACATTATAGTGTATTATGCTTGTAGATGTAATGAATAGATATGATTGTTACAATACAATTCCTCGATTTCACATCAACCATCTGCAGACTACTCTGAAAATCAACAATGTAAAAGAGCTATAAATCATGAAGAGGCATAATGTAAACATTAGATGTTATGTTAGTCCTTATAGAGTCACAATAAGGTTCCAAGTAGATTCAGAGAGATCATAATTGTATTTTATGCCAAAAGTTCACCTGTTGCCTGGACATGAAGTGACCGTCTTGTTATTTGAGTCATTCTTTGAATGTTGAAACTTTTCTACAAGGCAAAACTAGGGGTCTGGAATTTCCACTTAAGAAAGTTAAACTTGAGACCTTGTAAATTCAAAGTTTAGGATAAAACGAAACCTGTGCAATTTCCTAATCTGTTATTATTGGATTTTATATAGTGAATACAGTTGAAAAAAAGATAAATGTCCATCATGCTCAACTGAGGGATGGGATAGGACCAAGGAGGTGTTCCCTATAAAATACTGGTAGATTCTCAGGAAAATCCAGTGGATCTTGAATTTAACCTTATGCATTTTTTAAAAATTCCCTTAGATACTTATCAACTTTTAGAAAAGTTGGTGTGAGAGATTCTGGAATAGGGCACATGAAGCCCAGCACCATGGACAGAAAATCTTCTGAGAGCAGAACTTTTTGGGAGGTTTCCAGAAGCTTTAGAGATATTTGAGAGATTTTACATGCAGGAGGTCTTCCTTTTTGCAGGAGTCTTAGCTATTCATGAGGATTTGGCAAGTGTGGCCATACACATACCTTCTCATAGATACTCATTCATAAAAGTGGCTATTTGTGGCTGGAGTTCCTTTTTGTTCTAATGTTCTTAAGTTAGGAGTTATCGGCGATAACATTGATGGCTTATCCTTAGGATAGGTCATCAATGTCTGATCTGTGGGAGTGTGACGCTCGGTATCTCTGCCGATCAGATGTTCCTGTGGTTTGCGGCTGCCAGAACTGCTCAAATACGAGGCTGCACAGCACAGATCAATAGGGGACGGATGTAAGACATGTCCCGCTCTCACACACCTGTTAGCAAGTGATTATTCTATTAATCTGAGATTGGACATTTTTGCGCCTTCACAAGTGAAGCCGGAATTCATTGCAATTCTGTAGTATCTTTACTAAGAACTCTGCATTAAGTAATTCCTCTGTTATTCCTCCTGAAAATATATGAATACATTTACTACTGAGTTTTAGTATTTTCTTTGTGTTCCTATAGTGTCTTAAACACAACCCCCCATGCTGCCGGCCAGATGATGCTATCTCGGCCATCTCAGTCGACCGCTCCAGTGTTCTTTATTAGAAAGACGCTGACAGACATCTTTGCCGGCAGCTTATCTTCAAGAGATCTGAAATTAGACATGCCGAATTGACATCTCCCCAGACAATCAGTCGGCTGGCTCCCCCATACTCTTTAGAGTGTTGGCCAAACTCGTTGATATTAACAGGTGCGGTCAACATTAGTCTAAAGGTACTGTCACACTTAGCGATGCACCAGCGATCCCGACCAGCGATATGACGCGGTCAGGATCGCTGGTGCATCGCTAAGTGGTCGCTAGTGAGCTGCCACACAGGCAGATCTCACCAGCGACATCGCTGGGGACGGGGGTCGCTACTTACCTGTCACACTAGGCGATCCTGCGTCCTCCCGCCCGGCTCCACGTTCGTCGCTCGTCTCTCCACAGGAAGCGCCGCAGGAAGCTGACGACGAGAAACGGTCCAGCCTGTTCTTGCGCGATCTGCGATAACCAGCGGGGGAGCGGGTCGTAGGTAAGTATCGCACACAGCGATATCGCTAGCAATATCGCTATAACGTCACAAGTTGTAGCGATATTACTAGAGATATCGCTTAGTGTGACAGGCCCTTAATGTGTGTGGAAGGTTTAACAGCATCATAAATTGAACAGTATCATAGTACGCAGTGAAATGATCGATTGAGATGTGGAATGGTAACATCCAGCTGTCAATTTATTCACACATTAATAGAAAACTAAAACATTGCAAACATTTGGTTTGATAGGGTTTGCCAAATTTACGAAAACAGGCCCTAACAAATGCTGCATAGTAGAAGCAAAATTAGCTTAGATATTAAAAGAAATAAGTAATAGAAAAATAACCTATTGTTTAAATCAGGTTTTTGTATTAAATGTATTTGTTAATATATTTTTTTGGCAATGTTTAATAAAAAAAATTGAAATATTGCTATTTTTACAATGGTCACCGTGACTGTATTAAACAAGGTCCATTCACCAAGGTTTTCACATCAGAATTCTGTTTTAAAAGTTTTGAAAAGTTGCAAAAGATAGGAGCAATTCAGAGTTGTTCCAAAAGTTTCTGACTTTTAGTGCCTTCACATCAGTTTCTCCCAGCTCTACCAAAATTGGTGAACCTGGGGTGGGATGGGGCGTGACAGGGTCATGATGTCACAGTTCAAGTAATTTGTGATGAAATGTAGCATTCCCTTCTTCAGAAATCTCACTGCAGTTCATGACTGGACACATGCCACCCATCAAACGCTCCAGTTTCATGAAGAAACATGCACCTCTTCGTGAATCAGGAGGGTCTGACTCCAGCAACCCCCAGCATGAAGACTGATGTGAGCAACACCGAACTTGATAAATCGGGCCAATACTTCCTGCTTCTCATTATCATCAAAGGCAAGAGTACAATAGCAGGTAATACCCCTATATGCAGCTTAGAACATAGGATCAAGATACGTGATGTCACAGCTCATCTCTTCTCTAAACATAGGGCCTTAGCCAGTAAGCATCCCTAAGCTACAGAATAGCCCAAGTGGTCAGTGGGAAATTTGGGAGATTTCTAACTTATTTTTAATAAAGTTCGTGAATAAGACCACCCACTGGACTTATGTATACAAACACCAAGGATTTCTCTGAATAAGATGTAATGTTATTGAAACTTTTCTTACAAAAATATCTATCAATCTGATCAGATCCTCCTGCCCTATAACATCCTTCTGGCCGATCAGACACCAAATTCAACACGACAGGTTCCCTTTACGTAGACCACAACTCGTAAAGTAAAGGAGATTTCCAATCTTTCCAACAAAGGGAACATCCTGACACTGAATCTTTGGCCACGTGACATAGCTGTCAGTCCTGAAATCTTATTTAGGTGACCACTATCTCTCCCAAACTCATGAAGGTTCTACAAGTGAACGTTCATATATTTTCCATGAAAAGAGGGGATAAAACAGTTTCCAGACTTCTTGTCCATGTTTTTAAGAGGATTGATCATCTATATTTTAAAAACCCCAAAATATTCCTCCCCTCCTTCATGATTTGTAGGAGGAAAGTCAGGAGGTCCCACACATGCACATTAGATGGTGGTGAGGTCCCACCAAAGTTGCCAGATTTGATGGACATTAATCTAATATTATATGTGGATGATGTAAGTGTGAAGGTTGGGTGCTGAATTCTATACTTTCATAATTAGGAGTTATAGGATTGATGAATGGTCCCTGATCAGAACTCTCCTCTCACACTTTGTACTCTAAAATGATCTTTTCATAGGTTATCTGAGACGTGAATAAAATGATCTCCTTTTTTTTCCAGAAACAGCACCACTTTAGACTTGTGCTCGCTTTAGTATTGCAGCTCACCCCAATTAAAATGAATATAGGTCTGCATTATCAGACACAACCAATGGACAAGAGTGGCATTTTTTCTAGAGGTAAGCAGACTCTTTTTTCAAACTTTATATCCCCTATAAGAAAGTGTTGACTGACTCTAGCGACCTTGCTCACAGCCACTGTAGAGAGACAGATGCATACTGAGGAGGTCATGTACTGCCTCAATGGGCCTGGTTCATCAAAGTTTTTATGCTAGGACTACATTAAATTTTGGCGCAACTCGAGGTTACGTTAAAACTTTGCAACATTTGATGTTCTCATGCCATTTTTGTCTTGTTCAAAAAAGTGGGCAGAGCTGGGGTGGAACAGGAGCTTGGTGTCAAGCGATCTTCAAATTCATTATTTGAGATTCAAGATTCATGTGTTCGATCTGCCACAAATCTTACACCGTCAGGGACTGGAGTAAGATTTGTAGGGAGGTGCACACAGAGGCATACGCCAGTTCACGATAAATTAGTAGTAGATTCAGCTCACGCTTATGATGGACTTCACCTGTTCCATAAGCGGATTATGGGATTTTGTCTCTGCCTGACGTGGAGACGATGTGCGGAAGTAATGATGAAAATTCCAGCTCCAGCAAGATCTGATAAAAAGGTAAATCTTTATTTGCAATATAAAAAAATAATAGCCATTGTTGTGAAGAGCCAGAAAAAATATCTAGAAGGAGTGGGTGACAAACATGGTAATAACCGGACGCGTTTTGAACTAGAATGATTCATTAAGAGCCATGCTCCTCTTAATGAACAAGGAACCTCACATTCCACCCAGCCATCTCATCAGGATCGGCATGAAGATCACCAGTAGTGTTGAGCATTCCGATACCGCAAGTATCGGGTATCGGCCGATACTTGCTGTATCGGAATTCCGATACCGACTTCCGATATTTTTTCAATATCGGAAGTCGGCATCGGAATCGGAAGTTCAAAGTTGATTGACAGCCTGACGTCATCATGATGCGCGGTGTGTGCGCATCATGATGCGCCGTCATTTCGGGCCTTCCGGGGGGCTGTGCCGGCCTGCCGGGGGGCTGTGCCGGCCTGCCGGGGGGCTGTGTGGACTGCCCGGGGTCTGTACCGGCCTGCCGGGGGGCTGTGCCGGCCTGCCGGTGGTCTGTGCACCCTGTGGGGGTCTGTACCGGCCTGCCGGGGGGCTGTGCCGGCCTGCCGGTGGTCTGTGCACCCTGTGGGGGTCTGTACCGGCCTGCCGGGGGGCAGTGCCGGCCTGCCGGGGGGCTGTGCTGATGTCCGGGGGTCTGTGCAAGCATCGTCCGATGGGACTACAAGTCCCATCTGGCGATGCCTGCTACCATGACAGTGATTGACACATTAGCCAATGATGGGACAGTAGTAGTCCCATCATCCGGCTAATGTGTTAAATGTTAAAAAAAAAAAAAAAAAATACTACATACATACTACATGCATGCTACATACATACTACATGCTACATACATACTACATACATACTACATACATACCACATATATACTACATACATACTACATACATAACACATATATACTACATACATACTACATACATACTACATACATACTACATATATACTACATGCATGCTACATACATACTACATGCTACATACATACTACATACACTCACTGGCCACTTTATTAGGTACACCATGCTAGTAACGGGTTGGACCCCCTTTTGCCTTCAGAACTGCCTCAATTCTTCGTGGCAGAGATTCAACAAGGTGCTGGAAGCATTCCTCAGAGATTTTGGACCATATTGACATGATGGCATCACACAGTTGGCGCAGATTTGTCGGCTGCACATCCCTGATGCGAATCTCCCGTTCCACCACATCCCAAAGATGCTCTATTGGATTGAGATCTGGTGACTGAGGAGGCCATTTGAGTACAGTGAACTCATTGTCATGTTCAAGAAACCAATCTGAGATGATTCGAGCTTTATGACATGGCGCATTATCCTGCTGAAAGTAGCCATCAGATGTTGGGTACATTGTGGTCATAAAGGGATGGACATGGTCAGCAACAATACTCAGGTAGGCTGTGGCATTGCAACGATGCTCAATTGGTACCAAGGGGCCCAAAGAGTGCCAAGAAAAAATTCCCCACACCATGACACCACCACCACCAGCCTGAACCGTTGATACAAGGCAGGATGGATCCATGCTTTCATGTTGTTTACGCCAAATTCTGACCCTACCATCCGAATGTCGCAGCAGAAATCGAGACTCATCAGACCAGGCAACGTTTTTCCAATCTTCTACTGTCCAATTTCGATGAGCTTGTGCAAATTGTAGCCACAGTTTCCTGTTCTTAGCTGAGAGGAGTGGTACCCGGTGTGGTCTTCTGCTGCTGTAGCCCATCTGCCTCAAAGTTCGACGCACTGTGCGTTCAGAGATGCTCTTCTGCCTACCTTGGTTGTAACGGGTGGCAATTTGAGTCACTGTTGCCTTTCTATCAGCTCGAACCAGTCTGCCCATTCTCCTCTGACCTCTGGCATCAACAAGGCATTTCCGGCCACAGAACTGCCGCTCACTGGATTTTTTTTCTTTTTCGGACCATTCTCTGTAAACCCTAGAGATGGTTGTGCGTGAAAATCCCAGTAGATCAGCAGTTTCTGAAATACTCAGACCAGCCCTTCTGGCACCAACAATCATGCCACGTTCAAAGGCACTCAAATCACCTTTCTTCCCCATACTGATGCTCGGTTTGAACTGCAGGAGATTGTCTTGACCATGTCTACATGCCTAAATGCACTGAGTTGCCGCCATGTGATTGGCTGATTAGAAATTAAGTCTTAACACACAGTTGGACAGGTGTACTTAATAAAGTGGCCAGTGAGTGTACATACTACATGCATGCTACATACATACTACATACATACTACATACATACTACATGCATGCTACATACATACTACATGCTACATACATACTACATATATACTACATGCATGCTACATACATACTACATGCTACATACATACTACAAACATACTACATACATACTACATGCATGCTACATACATACTACATGCTACATACATACTACATATATACTACATGCATGCTACATACATACTACATGCTACATACATACTACATACATACTACATACATACTACATGCATGCTACATACATACTACATGCTACATACATACTACATATATACTACATGCATGCTACATACATACTACATGCTACATACATACTACAAATATACTACATACATACTACATACATACTACATGCTACATACATACCACATATATACTACATGCATGCTACATACATACTGCATGCTACATGCATGCTAAATACATACTACATACATACTACATGCTACATACATACCACATATATACTACATACATACTACATACAATACATTCATACAATACATACATAGACATACAGTACATATAACATAGAGTAACATACTTACCAATACTTGTCACATTGTTCCCCGAAGCCATTGTCTTTTACGGAATAAATATTAACATAACAAACCACAAAAATACTCACCCACGATCCGAAGCAGTCCACGAGTGTGTCCCACGACGATCTTGGGTAGAGAACTGCAGCATCAGCTGTTGCTGCCGTTCTCTACGGGCTGCAGGAATCCAATGACGGAAGGTAGGTATCCTTCCGCACTGTATTCCTCCGCCACTTAAAAAAAAAAAAGTCCCTAGTCTCACTTTATGCCATTGCTGCGTGGGAATTTGCGGAAGGATACCTACCTTCCGTCATTGGATTCCTGCAGCCCGTAGAGAACGGCAGCAACAGCTGATGCTGCAGTTCTCTACCCAAGATCGTCGTGGGACACACTCGTGGACTGCTTCGGATCGTGGGTGAGTATTTTTGTGGTTTGTTATGTTAATATTTATTCCGTAAAAGACAATGGCTTCGGGGAAGAATGTGACAAGTATTGGTAAGTATGTTACTCTATGTTATATGTACTGTATGTCTATGTATGTATTGTATGAATGTATTGTATGTAGTATGTATGTAGTATATATGTGGTATGTATGTAGCATGTAGTATGTATGTAGTATGTATGTAGCATGCATGTAGCATGCAGTATGTAGCATGCATGTAGTATGTATGTAGCATATATGTAGTATGTATGTAGCATGTAGTATATATGTAGTATGCATGTTGCATGCATGTAGTATGTATGTAGTATGTATGTTGCATGTAGTATGTATGTAGTATGTATGTTGCATGTAGTATATATGTAGTATGAATGTAGCATGTATGTAGTATGTAGTATGAATGTAGCATGTATGTAGTATGCATGTTGTATGTATGTAGCATGTAATTTTTTTTTTTTTTTTTACATTCAACACATTAGCCGGATGATGGGACTACTACTGTCCCATCATTGGCTAATGTGTCAATCACTGTCATGGTAGCAGGCATCGCCCGATGGGACTTGTAGTCCCATCGGACGATGCCTGCACAGCCCCCCGGAGCCTGCACAGCCCCCCTGGCAGGCCGGCACAGCCCCCCGGCAGGCCGGCACAGACCACCGGAGCCTGCACAGACCCCCTGGCAGGCCGGCACAGCCCCCCGAAAGGCCCGTACAGACCCCAGAGAGGCTGTACAAGGGAAAAACAGGATTTTTCTTATTCCGATACCGGAAGTCCCATAGACTTGAATGGGACTTCCGGTATCGGAATCGGCGATACCGATACATTTTTTTAAGATCGGCCGATCCATTCCGATCCGATACTTTGAAGTATCGGACGGTATCGCTCAACTCTAATCACCAGTCTTTACGAATAGAGGATAATATGGTCCAAAATATACTTCTGTAGGAAATAAAGCATATATCGTAAGTCCTTTGAGAAGGAATGCATATATGACCTCTCCTATCAAAATCCTTCACTAACTTCCATTATCTAAGCTCCATAATAGTGATATGAAATGACTTCTGGGTTGTTAAAATTCTAATCTGAGGATTACAAACATTCTTTAAACATGAAGTTTAGTCTTTTAGTAGAACCTTTTATCTTCTGATGTGCCCTCTCCTTGACTTCGCCATTGTAAATTATCTGCCTTAATGGCCAAGGACACGTAGGATCCTCAGAGTGAGAAAACTCAGAACATTCACAAAGGCGATATTCTCCTGAAAATCTGCAGGTGAGACGTTTTTTATGGCAGGAGCAGAATGTAGTAATTAATTTCTTCACATGAATTATAAATCAAAATATTGCAAATTAAAACCCGCAAGCTTATTCATTTATTGATGGCATGAATTGCTTTAGCTGGATAAAAGCCTTTACCAGCTTTTTGGATTTTTATATATTCTCCTCCCACTGTCTCTGGCATTTGTAATAAATTGTATAAGTTCATTTGCAGATGATGTTTGGTGGAGGGACGGAATTTCTGGAGGTCAGTGCAGCTTCTTGTTAAACATGTTTTTGGTATTTCATGCAGAGATTTAATATTGCTGCCTTAGCTTAAAGTAGACCAGGTAGTTACAAAATGAGAAGATGAGACTTTGGTGCTATCCTACATGTCAAAGCCTCATTTACACGTCTGGGAATCATGGAGAATCTATGGATAGAACACCTTCCATATAATCTCTGTTCACATGTCTGTGTTGTTCTGCAGTCTGTGTGTCTGCCAAAAAATCATGGAGACTTAAGCTTTTGATCCAAGTGATGGATTACTGATGAAAATGGATCAAACATGCTGATGAAACTTGAACCATTTTTTCATGTTTGTGAAAAAACACAGGTGTCTGAATGAGGCCTAAAGCAAAGGTTATAACCAGGCATGGAAATATTGTTTTCTCGCAGGGAGAGGCAGCTGCGATCCCGTGCTATCCTGTCTGTATACTCTCTTTTGTGTCCCCCCTGCTCAGGAGCCATGGGTGTGATCAGACCATGTCCCTGTACGGTCAGACACGACCATTAAACAGTACACAGCAGGGGCACATTTATAAGATTATCTCAGCACAGGAACATTTTTTAGCACATCCAATTGTGGAAATTATTATTATTCCAAGATCTGTTGATTAAACTATATTTTGTTCATGGGATAATCCCTTTAATGATAGAAACATACAGTGATGTGTCAAAGTTTGGGCACCTGGAGTCAAAATTATTGTTATTGTGAACAGTTAAGCAAGTGAAAGATTAAATGATCTCTAAAAGGCCCGAAGTCAAAGATGACACATTTTCTTTGTATTTTAGGCAAAAAAAGAATTGTCATTTCTTTATATATTTTAAAAATTGCAAAAAGGAAAATAGACTGATGCAAAAATGTGGGCACCTGTGGAGATTTGTGTGCTCAAATAACTGGCCAAGGTTTCAGACCTTAATTAGCCTGTTAGGGTTATGGCTTGTTCACTATCATAGATAGGAAAGGCCAGGTGATGTAAATTTCCCAGCTTTATAAACACCCAGCCTCCTCTAACCCTGTGTCAAAAAACAGCAGCAATGAGTTCTTCTAAGTAGTTGCCTAGCATGCTGAAAATGGTGGCATCACACAAAGCAGGAGAAGGTTGTAATATGATAGCAAAGTGTTTTCAAGTTGCCCTTTCCTCAGTTCGAAATGTAATTAAGAAATGGCAGTTAACAGGAACAGTGGAGGTCAAGATAAGGGCTGGAAGACCAAGAAAAATTTCAGTGAGAGCTGCTTGTAGTATTCCTAGAAAGGCAAGTCAGAATCACCACTTGACTGCAAAAGACCTTCAGAAAGATTTAGTCCACTCGAATGTTGTGGTACATTGTTCTACTGTTCAGAGACACCAGGACAAATTTGGCCTTCATGGAAGAATCATCAGAAGAAAACCTCACCTGTGTCCTCATCATAAAATTCAGGGTCAGAAGTATGTAAAATAACATCTAAACAAGCCTGATGCATTTTGAAAACAAATACTGAGGACCGATGAGGTTGAAACAGAATTTTTTGGCCACAATGATCAAAGGTATGTGTGGAGACAAGATGGCAAAGAATTTCAGGAAAAGAACATCTCGCCAACCATTAAGCATGGGGGTGGGATAAATCATGCTTTGGGTTGTGTTGTAGCCCATGGCACGGGGAACATTTCACAGGTAGAGGGAAAAATGAATTCAATGAAATGTCAACAAAATCTTGATGCAAACATAACACCATGTGTGAAAAAGCTGAATTTGAAAAGAGGATGGCTTCTACAAATGGATTATGATCCAAAACACACGCCAAAATCCACAATAGACGACCTCAAAAGGCGCAAGCTGAAGGTTTTACAATGGCCCTCACAGTGTCCTGATCTGAAAATCATTGAAAATCTGTGGCTAGACCTCAAAATAGCAGTGGATGCAAGACAACCCAGGAATCTCACAGAGCTGAAAGAATTTTAAAAGGAAGAATGGATGAAAATCCCTTAAACAATAATTGAAAGACTATTCTCTGGCTACAAAAAGCACTTACAAGCTGTTATACTTTCAAAAGGGGGTGCTACTAGATACTAACTGTGCAGGGTGCCAAAACTTTAGTATCGTCCCATTTTCCTTTTTGTTATTTTTGAAATGTAAAAGATGAAATATAAATAAATATATTTATTTATTTTTTCTAAAATACAAAGGAAATGTGCCATCTTTAACTTTAGGCCTTTTCAAGATCATTTTATCTTCAACTTCCTAAACTATTCACAACAACAAGACACCTCTCAAAATTGTTTAGTGAAGCACAAAGAAGTGTCTAAAATCTGCAATAATTTGAAATTGAGGCATCTGCACTAGTCTTATATTGGTATAAATTAGGTATTATGGTTACCACTCAGTCTAAGAATGTAAATACTCTATGTGACTGCAGACTTGGGAATCCTCACATAATGCACACTACGTGCTGTGAGGATTCTCTGGTGCTGCTGCCAGGAGGGGGCGCATGTTTGACCGCAAGAACACAATTTGCACATTTCCAGGCACATTTCAACTAGACTTATCCTCACTCAAAACAATGCAGTGCATGTGACCGCTTGTATGCAAATCACATACTTGAGGTCATGTGCCCGCCACTCCTGGAGATGGTAATGGAGAATGTGAGGATTCACAAGTCTGCAGTCACATAACGTAACTGAAAGCTTGTGCCCTAAGACTAGACAACACCTCTAATGGAATTTTACCTAGTTTGTGGTAGTTTGTAAAAAAAAGACTGTGGGCAACTGATATAATCCAGTTGACCTGATTGCAATCAAACAATACAACAATTGGTATAGGATATTATATCACTGTTGGAAAATCAGAAATGTCCTGGAATTCTATGATTTCAGAATTGTATCAGAAAGAAGCTATTAATCTGCTCTGTGATCCTGTTACACAACTGTAACTGCAAATACCTTGAATTTTTACATAGTATGTAATTGTGTGGCTGGACAATGGGATTTAGCAATAGTTTTCTTTGAAATCATAAAAAAATACATAGAGGTGAAAGGGAAAGTCAAACAGAACGGGATTGTAAGCGAAGCCACTATGGACATACCGGTCTCCACTCTATAGCTGTGATGTGTGCATAGTGTATTGTACTCTTTCTGGTATTTCATATACGTCCCCATGTGACTGCCTCTACGATCGCAATGTAACTTCTCTTAGATAATAAACTGAGTAATATTTAACAAGTGTTTCCTTTATTACACATTAAGCAGCATGTGATCGAAAATAAAGACCTGCACAATTGTTAAAGGAGTTTTCCAGCTAACAGTTGTACAACTCATTAATATTTCTCAGCAAGATGTCCCACCCAACCATCATAATGTAACTGCTACATCTCAGGTCCCTCCAGCTTTACTTCTCCTATGCCCGTATTTCACGTCATTGGTGCTGCGTGTGAAGGGGTCTTTCTGACAGCCCCCTTCTCTGTTTAAGCAATGGCTGTGACCAAGAAGGGAGCTGGTTTAGCTATTGACGTAAGTAGGAAAAAAAATAGGAAAAACTGTCCTGTGTCAACTACAGGAGTTGAAGTGAATATCCCTGGGACCTGGAATGGAGGTCACTGGAGTAGAAGTTCTCTTTTATAGTTTTACTATGGTAACCAATCATAAAGCATAATGACTGTCATAGGCGTTGTGTTTTCCTCCGTGATCAACTCCTTTGTCTTCAAGGTTTGTGTTGCCTCTAAACTTTTGGGGATTTAAAGGGATGCTGCAATCTCAATGGCAATTCCAAAGTATAGATTGATGTCCCACCAATTGGACCAACATCTATCTCAAGAATCGTGTCCCATCGCATGCTGCTGTCTGTCAAGAGGTGATTGGAATTCCCACACAAATGAATGTGGGTTCTGACCATCGCTCCACTTACAGCGCCATGTGTCAAGATCCTGATAGATGCAGGTCCGGTGAGCCCCATATCTATGATAAATGTACAGTGGGTACAGAAAGTATTCAGACCCCTTTAAATTTTCACTCTTTGTTTCAGTGCATCCATTTGATAAATTCAAAAAAGTTCATTTTTTTCTCATTAATGTGCACTCTGCACCCCATCTTAATGGAAAAAAAAAAGAAATGTAAAAATGTTTGCAAACTTAATAAAAAGAAAAACAGAAATATCACATGGTCATAAGTATTCAGACCCTTTGCTCAGACACTCATATTTAAGTCACATGCTGTTCATTTCCTTGTAATCCTCCCTGAGATGGTTCTACTCCTTCATTGGAGTCCACCTGTGTTTAATTAAACTGATTGGACTCAGAGACAATTGTGGCAAGGCACAGATCTGGTCAAGGTTACAAAAGAATTTCTGCAGTATGCAAGGTTCCTGAGAGCACCGTGGCCTCCATAATCCTTAAAGGGAAGACATTTTGAACCACCAGAAGTCTTCCTAGACCTGGCTGTCCAGCCAAAGTGAGCAATCGTGGGAGAAGAGCCTTGGTGAGATAGGTAAAGAAGAATCCCAAGATCACTGTGGCTGAGCTCCAGAGATGCAGTAGGGAGATGGGAGAAAGTTCCACAAAGTCAACTATCACTGCAGCCCTCCAACAGTGGGGCCTTTATGGCAGAGTGGCCCAATGGAAGCTTCTCCTCAGTGCAAGACATATGAAAGCCCTCATAGAGTTTGCTAAAAAACACATAAAGGACTCCCAGACTATGAGAAATAAGATTCTCTGGTCTGATGAGACGAAGATAGAACTTTTGGGTGATAATTCTAAGTGGTGTCTGTGGAGAAAACAAGGCACTGCTCATTACCTGCCCAATACAATCCTAATTGTGAAACATGGTGGTGGCAGCATCATGCTATGAGGGTGTTTTTCAGCTGCAGGGACAGGACGACTGGTTGCAACTGAAAGAAACATAAATGTTGTCAAGTACAGAGGTATCCTGGATGAAAACCTCTTCCAGAGTGCTCTGAACCTCAGACTTGGCCAAAGGTTCACCTTCCAACAAGACAAAGACCCTCAGCTAAAATAACAAAGGAGTGGCTTCAGAAAAACTCTGTGACCATTCTTGACTGGCCCAGCCAGAGCCCTGACCTAAACCCAATTGAGCATCTCTGGAGAGACCTGAAAATGGCTGACCACCAACGTTCACCATCCAGCCTGACGGAACTGGAGAGGATCTGCAAGGAAGAATGGCAGAGGATCCCCAAATCCAGGTGTGAAAAACTTGTTGCATCATTCCCAAGACAACTAATGGCTGTACTAGCTCAAAAGGGTGCTTCTCCTCAATACCGAGCAAAGGGTCTGAATACTTATCACCATGTGATATTTCAGTTTTTCTTTTTTAATAAATTTGCAAACATTTTTACATTTCTTTTTTTTTCAGTCAAGATGGGGTGCAGAGTGTACATTAATGAGAAAAAATGAACTTTTTTGAATTTGCTAAATGGCTGCAATGAAACAAAGAGTGAAAAATTTAAAGGGGTCTGAATACTTTCCATACCCACAGTATGTCTTATTATATCGAAATGCCATAAATATATTAGTTGTATGAATAGCCGGTACATGTGACCACTGCAGTCAATCAGGGGCTATAGCGATCCAATGTTGTACTATTGATATTTCATGGCTTCCAACACTAGTGATTAGAGTTGAGCGACTTTTGGTTTTTTAGGGTCGCGTTTCGTTTCGTGAAACACGACTTTTCCAAAAGTCGGGTCGAGCAAGATCGGCCGATTATACGGAAAAGTCAGGGTCGTCCCGAAACACGAAACCCAATGTAAGTCAATGGGGAATAAAAGTCGGCAGTGAGAGGAGGACAGGAAACACACCTACAGTGCCCATTTGAATGCCAAAAGAATCAATTCTTCTTACTTAAGCTTGTCAACCTTAATTAACTTCATAATACAAGTTACGCACTGAAAAATGGGGGTTATTTGGCTAAAGTTGTGGGGGGGAGGGCTGGCTGCAGGTTTTCATGTGCCCTGGGCGAAAGAGCGCCCCTTTAACACATACCACAACTCATCATGCTCCGATACGGCAGAGAAATAGCGGTATAGTACAATGAAAAATACCTCACTTTTTACATCTCATGACGAGGCCCATCTATTTCTCCATACAGAATCATTGGTCCCATATAATGTTTGAAACAGTATATGATGAGCTCCACATAATGCTACAGTATATGTTGGTCCCCATGGATGAAGCTCCACTGTCTTATGGGCCCAAATAATGCTCCAAACATAATGGGCCCCATTTCTAATGCTCTAGTGTATAATGGGCCCTGTAAATGCTGCTCCAGTGTCTGATGTCCACCTTTGGAATGTTCCAGTGTATGGTGGGCCCCATCTATCATTCTCCAGAGTATAGTGCTCCCCAAAAATTGCTGTCCCAACATTGAAAACAATCAAATAAGTCTCCTCGCTAGGGAATCCCTGTACTTGTCTGGACTCCTCGTCGTCCCCATCTTCCATCTCACTGCACAGTATTTCAACTTTGCAAGTGCTGTGATCCTGAGCAAGCAGGGGGGGCCCACTCGTTGGCGACGGCACTGGCACAGGGCCCCTGATAGTATGGTGGTGTGTCTGATGGCGGGTGGGCCGAACCTGCACTTTCATCTGCAGCTTCCTCTTTGTCACCGTGTAAGATGGAACTGTATATGGGAAGGGTAACCTGAGTTTCATCAGGGTCAGATTCAGGTCGTGTAGCGTGCGAGGGGAATGTAGTGGTCTGGGTCAATGTACCAGCAGATTCATCGAGCAGTGGCTGGGCATCAGTGCACTTGTGTCGCCCCCAGGAGTACGGTCGCCACAGTGGCATTACCTTCTTCCTAGGGAGTGTGATGTCATGCTTGGGAGCAACGAACGATCTCTCTAGCAGGTTAACTGATTGGGCGGCGTTATTCCCACGAGTCATGACCCTCCAAACAGCGTTCATGAAGGCAAAGTGTTTGTTTTACGTGGGCAGTATGGTTGCAAAGCTGAACCTTAAAGGAATGTCCAGAAGGGCACCACCAGGAGTGGAGCCTACGGTTAAATTCGACTCCACCTGGGAAACCTCAATCATGCCAGCTACAGAACAGATGCACACATTGCAAGCTTAATTCCGATAACGAACGAGACTCCGTCATGCCCCGCGGTCCGAGTCCGGCTTACTAGAGGGACACGTGAGGCTCTGGCACATGAGATTGGCCAATAACTGGTGTGTCATGCCCTTACATGTCCGTGGCTGCATGTGCGCTACACTGAAAAGGCCAGCGTTTGTCGCTTACAGGTGCAGATAACCCGCTGAACAACGTTAGTGATGGGGATCACTGATTACAATTATTACCCGCGAACAATGATTTCCCAGTAAGTGCAGGTCAACCGCAGTTCCGGAATTAGGCCTAACCGTCATTCCTGAAAAAATGAAAAACTTACGTGTGCAAACCACAGGTGCTGTAGCTTGCTTAACAGCTCGCCAGCCGTTCTCACGCCCAGTATGGATTACACGTGATTGCACAAAGGTGAGAAAGGGTACCGTATCCCCAGATAACATGTATGGATAGCGTACACATTCAAAATATATGTCTATACATCAGGAGGCAGGCTCAGACGGTGTTAGGCCCAGTATGGATTGCACGTGATTGCACAAAGGTTAGAAAGGGTACCGTATCCCCAGATAACATGTATGGATAGCGTACACATTCAAAATATATGTCTATACATCAGGAGGCAGGCTCAGACGGTGTTAGGCCCAGTATGGATTGCACGTGATTGCACAAAGGTTAGAAAGGGTACCGTATCCCCAGATAACATGTATGGATAACGTACACATTCAAAATATATGTCTATACATCAGGAGGCAGGCTCAGACAGTGTTAGGCCCAGTATGGATTGCACAAAGGTTAGAAAGGGTACCGTATCCCCAGATAACATGTATGGATAGCGTACACATTCAAAATATATGTCTATACATCAGGAGGCAGGCTCAGACGGTGTTAGGCCCAGTATGGATTGCACGTGATTGCACAAAGGTTAGAAAGGGTACCGTATCCCCAGATAACATGTATGGATAGCGTACACATTCAAAATATATGTCTATACATCAGGAGGCAGGCTCAGACGGTGTTAGGCCCAGTATGGATTGCACGTGATTGCACAAAGGTTAGAAAGGGTACCGTTTCCCCGGATAACATGTATGGATAGCGTACACATTCAAAATATATGTCTATACATCAGGAGGCAGGCTCAGACGGTGTTAGGCCCAGTATGGATTGCACGTGATTGCACAAAGGTTAGAAAGGGTACCGTATCCCCAGATAACATGAATGGATAGCGTACACATTCAAAATATATGTCTATACATCAGGAGGCAGGCTCAGACGGTGTTAGGCCCAGTATGGATTGCACGTGATTGCACAAAGGTTAGAAAGGGTACCGTATCCCCAGATAACATGTATGGATAGCGTACACATTCAAAATATATGCCTATACATCAGGAGGCAGGCTCAGACGGTGTTAGGCCCAGTATGGATTGCACGTGATTGCACAAAGGTTAGAAAGGGTACCGTATCCCCAGATAACATGTATGGATAGCGTACACATTCAAAATATATGTCTATACATCAGGAGGCAGGCTCAGACGGTGTAAGGCCCAGTATGGATTGCACGTGATTGCACAAAGGTTAGAAAGGGTGCCGTATCCCCAGATAACATGTATGGATAGCGTACACATTCAAAATATATGTCTATACATCAGGAGGCAGGCTCAGACGGTGTTAGGCCCAGTATGGATTGCACGTGATTGCACAAAGGTTAGAAAGGGTACCGTTTCCCCGGATAACATGTATGGATAGCGTACACATTCAAAATATATGTCTATACATCAGGAGGCAGGCTCAGACGGTGTCAGGCACAGTATGGATTTGACGGCCCAGACTACACAGCGGAGGAGCAGGGAGAGGTAAAGATTGCAAATGCTGGGGCCCTGCCCAAGCAAGGGGGGCCCACTCGTGGGCGTCGGTACTGGCACTGGGCCCCTCATAGTACGGCGGTGTGTCTGACGGCGGGTGTGCACCACCACCGTCAGAGACACTTGATTGCACTATGAAGGACCCTGTACCAGTGCCCGCGCCCAAGAGTCGGCCTACCCACCTGTCCAGGGCAACGGCACTCGCATGGTGTCGTGCGCTAGGTGGTGACCCTGGCCATGGGGGGGGGAGGCAGCACAGTTAGGGAGTTTTAGAAAGTGGCATATGTTGATGTTGGACATTCAGCTGATGCAAAAGGTGAAATAGGTCAAGTCCCAGGAAGAGGTGGACCAAAGCAAGCCATTTTTCTGTGACCCTATGTGTCATCAGGGGAAGGTGGGACAAAATCCTTGGAAACCCATGCGTGGTTCATTTTAATGAAGGTTAGATCATCCACATTTTGGGTTGACAGACGGGTCCTTTTTTCTGTCAGGATTGATCCAGCTGCACTGAAGACTCTTTCCGATAGCACACTTGCAGCTGGGCAAGCGAGCTCCTGTAAGGCATATTGTGCCAATTCAGGCCAGGTGTCCAGTTTAGCGGCCCAATAGTCAAAGGGGAATGACCTGTGTGGGAGAACATCGATATGGGAGGAAAAGTAGTTTGTAACCATAGTTGACAACTGCTGTCTCCTGTCACTTTCCATCGATGCAGTATTACCAGTTGTGTGAGCGGTACTTGAAAAATCAGTCCACAACATTGTCATGAAACCCCTGTCTCCAACGCCACTTCTGCTGTGTGCACCACGAACACCTCTGCCAAGCTGCCCCCAGCCCGTACGGCTCGTGTGAGAACCATCACCGCTGCTGTGTGCTGGGAATGCCTCAAGCAACCGATTTACCAGAGTTGCTTGTTTATTAGCCAATATTAGGTCAAGGTTCTCCTGTGGCATGATGTTTTGTAATTTGCCTTTATAGCGTGGATCCAGGATGCTGGCCAACCAGTAGTCATCATCGTTCATCATTTTGGCAATGCGTGGGTCCCTTTTTAGGATCTGCAAGGCATAATCTGACATGTGGGCCAATGTTCCCGGTGTCAATGATGCACTGCGAGTGCTGTTGGAGGAGCACTTTCTGGCAAATCCACATCCCTCCAGTCACGCACAAACCCTGTACCAGACCTTGCCACGCCAACATTTTCACTTGCCCCACGAGATGCATCCTCCTCCCCTAAGTAATCATCCCCATCATCCTCCTCCTCCTCCTCCTCCTCTTCTTCCTCCACCTCGTCCAGGAGAGGTCTCTGAGAAGACAATGGCTGAATGTCATCAAGGATTCCCTCCTCCTCTTCCTCCTCATCAACATTGGCTGCAGACGCCTGCTCCTTAAGGTGCGTCAAAGTTTGCATGAGCAGACGCATAAGTGGGATGCTCATGCTTAGGATGGCGTCGTCTGCGCTTACCAGCCGTGTGCATTCCTCAAAACACTGAAGGACTTTACAGAGGTCTTTCAGCTTCGACCACTGCACACCTGTCAACTCCATGTCTGCTCTCAAAGTGCCTGGCCGTGTATCCTCCCACAAATGCATTATGGCCTGCCTCTGCTCGCACAGCCGCTCCACCATGTGCAGGGTGGAGTTCCACCTTGTTGCAATGTCGATAATGAGGCGGTGGTTGGGAAGGTGGAGCAATCGCTGCAGCTTCTGCATACGAACGGAGTGTACAGGCGACCGGCGGATGTGCGCGCACAGTCTTCGCACCTTCTGGAGCAGGGCTGTTAACTCCGGATAATTTTTGAGGAAGCACTGCACCACCAGGTTCAAGGTGTGAGCCAAGCAAGGTATATGGCTGAGTTTTGAAAGGGCTATGGCTGCCACAAAATTACGGCCGTTATCACTAACTACCTTGCCTGCCTCAAGATGTACACTGCCCAGCCATGACTCAGTTTGTCGCTTCAAGTACTCGGCCAGCACCTCGGCGGTGTGTCTGTTGCCCAAACATCATCTGCAACACAGCCTGCTGACGCTTTCCACTAGCTGCTCGATAGGGGGACACATCGTGTGCAACAGTGGCAGCTGCAGATGGAGTGCTCGTACGACTGCGCTCTGTGGACGAGCTTTCGCTTCTGGAGGAGGAGGAGGAGGGTCGAACGCCTACAGCCAACTGTTTCCTATACCGTGGGCTAGGCAGCACTGTCCCACCACCGCTGTCCCCTGTGGACCCTGCATCCACCACATTAACCCAGTGCGCAGTGATGGACACGTAACGGCCCTGGCCATGCCGACTGGACCATGCATCAGTTGTGAGGTGCACCTTTCCGCTCACTGACTGCTTGAGTGCATGGACAATGCGGTCTTTCACATGATGGTGGAGGGCTGGGATGGCTTTGCGAGAGAAGAAGTGGCGACTGGGTAGGTCATAGCGTGGTACTGCATAGGCCATGAGTTCGCGGAAAGCTGTGCTTTCCACCAACCGAAAGGGCATCATCTCAAACGAGATTAGTTTGGCAATGTGGGCGTTCAAACCCAGTGTACGCGGATGAGAGACTGAGTACTTTCTTGACCTACTCATAGTGTCTGGGAGGGTGAGCTGGACTTGAGAGCTGCATATGGTGGAAGTAGCGGTGGACAGGGCGGACTGAGAGAGGGTTGATGATGGTGATGGAGTTGGT
This sequence comes from Dendrobates tinctorius, assembly GCF_039654945.1. Taxonomy (NCBI): domain Eukaryota; kingdom Metazoa; phylum Chordata; class Amphibia; order Anura; family Dendrobatidae; genus Dendrobates; species Dendrobates tinctorius. The sequence goes on along the minus strand of NW_027361743.1, from coordinate 17,823,766 downwards.
GTTCTTTCTGATGGCCTAGAATCAGTCTTTCGTTGATATAACAGTGGGATTCCCTGACTGCTGTGGCCTTGCAACGACACCTCAACATTTGCTGCTGTGCTAACCGGTGGGCTTACAGTGGGGGAAACAATGTAGCGTTGCTGACTACCTTCGTTGTGATCAGTTGCACATGTGGCACTTGAGGTTTGGTGTTGTGTCCACGCTTGCAAGTGCATGCTGGTTAAATGTCTAAGCATGCAACTGGTATTCAAATTTTTCAGATTTTTCCCTCGGCTAAAGGTCTTTGCGCACTTCTTACAGATAACCTTGGCCTGATCATGAGGATTTTGTTCAAAAAAATGCCACACTGCACTCTTCCTACTTTGGCAGACATTTTGCGGCCTAGCACGCTGTGATCTTTTGACCCTCTGGACAAGCTGTCCAGCAACTCTTTTGATGTTTGGAACCTGTCTTTGGAGTGCTCCGGGCCTGCCAGATAACAGCTGTTGCGATGTCGATGTCTGCTGTGGATGCTCCTCATCTGAGCTATTGGAAGCAGCACCCTCTTCCCCCAATGGATGCCAATCTGGGTCAACAACTGGGTCATCCATCACCTCCTCTTCTATGTCATGTGCACCTTCCTCTGTGTCACCGTGTATGGTGGTATAGTGTGCGGGAAGGGGCACCTGAGTCTCATCAGGGTCAGAATCTGGCTCTGTACACTGCGAGGACAATGTAGTGCTCTGAGTGAATGTACCAGCAGAATCATCCATCAGCGGCTGTGCATCAGTGCACTCCATGTCAGATTCATCTTGGCCTGGGTAATTCACCATTTGACTTGATAATCCAGGCATGGTATGTGAAAACAGCTCCATGGAGTAATCAGTAGTATGGCCTGCGTCATCCTTCAATCTTGGTTGGGGTGAAGGACACAAGGAAAGGTGTGGTTCATGAACATGAGCCTCCAATGACGACTCAGTGCTTTTACTTTTTACAACTGAAGAAGAGGAAGCGATAGAGCTGGAGGCTGAGTCAGCAATGTAAGACAAAACTTTTTCCTGATGCTCTGGCTTTAAAAGCGGTTTGCCAACTCCTAGAAAACTAAGCGTTCGAGGCCTTATGTAGCCAGACGATGACGCAGGCTCAACACCTCCTGCATTCGGTCCTATTTTGCTCTTGCCACTACCATCAGATCCACCACCAACACCATCATTACCAGCTGCCAACCCCGCCCAATTCCATGGCCTCTTCCACCAGCCTTCCTCATTTTTGGTAGAAATGTAGACAAAATCCAACAAACTATATAGTAATGTAAAACAAGGTACAAGGTGTCTATAGGACAGGGGAGATTTTGAATTTCTGCAGACACTTGTGGACACTGGACAATTTTGGATTGTGTGAGGCCCACTGATATCTGAGCGCTATGTCACAGGCTCGATGGCACAGCTGTGACAAAAGTGACGAGAGGATAAGGGAGATTTTGAATTTCTGCACACACTTGTGGACACTGGACACTTTTGGATTGTGTGAGACCCAATGAATATCTGAGCGCTATGTGACAGGCTCGATGGCACAGCTGTGACCAAAGTGACTAGAGGAAAAGGGAGATTTTGAATTTCTGCACACACTTGTGGACACTGGACACTTTTGGATTGTGTGAGGCCCAATGAATATCTGAGCGCTATGTGACAGGCTCGATGGCACAGCAATGACCAAAGTGACTAGAGGATAAGGGAGATTTTGAATTTCTGCACACACTTGTTGACACTGGACACTTTTTGATTGTGTGAGGCCCAATGAATATCTGAGCGCTATGTGACAGGCTCGATGGCACAGCTGTGACCAAAGTGACTAGAGGATAAGGGAGATTTTGAATTTCTGCACACACTTGTGGTCACTGGACACTTTTGGATTGTGTGAGGCCCAATGAATATCTGAGCGCTATGTGACAGGCTCGATGGCACAGCAATGACCAAAGCGACTAGAGGATAAGGGAGATTTTGAATTTCTGCACACACTTGTGGACACTGGACACTTTTGGATTGTGTGAGGCCCAATGAATATCTGAGCGCTATGTGACAGGCTCGATGGCACAGCTGTGACCAAAGTGACTAGAGGATAAGGGAGATTTTGAATTTCTGCACACACTTGTGGACACTGGACACTTTTGGATTGTGTGAGGCCCAATGAATATCTGAGCGCTATGTGACAGGCTCGATGGCACAGCTGTGACCAAAGTGACTAGAGGATAAGGGAGATTTTGAATTTCTGCACACACTTGTGGACACTGGACACTTTTGGATTGTGTGAGGCCCACTGATATCTGAGCGCTATGTCACAGGCTCGATGGCACAGCTGTGACCAAAGTGACTAGAGGATAAGGGAGATTTTGAATTTCTGCACACAATTGTGGACACTGGACACTTTTGGATTGTGTGAGGCCCAATGAATATCTGAGCGCTATGTGACAGGCTCGATGGCACAGCTGTGACCAAAGTGACTAGAGGATAAGGGAGATTTTGAATTTCTGCACACACTTGTGGACACTGGACACTTTTGGATTGTGTGAGGCCCAATGAATATCTGAGCGCTATGTGACAGGCTCGATGGCACACCTGTGACCAAAGTGACTAGAGGATAAGGGAGATTTTGAATTTCTGCACACACTTGTGGACACTGGACACTTTTGGATTGTGTGAGGGCCACTGATATCTGAGCGCTATGTCACAGGCTCGATGGCACAGCTGTGACAAAAGTGACGAGAGGATAAGGGAGATTTTGAATTTCTGCAGACACTTGTGGACACTGGACACTTTTGGATTGTGTGAGGCCCACTGATATCTGAGCGCTATGTCACAGGCTCGATGGCACAGCTGTGACAAAAGTGACTAGAGGATAAGGGAGATTGGATTGCTTTTAAAAAAGCAGTTTGCAGAGCAGTGGGTAAACAGCAATGCCAGCCTGTCAGGAAGCCTTAAAAGGCAGCCCAACAACCAACACCACTGATACACCACAATATAGCCTCCCCTTGCACTGCACACACAGTGACTGGTGTGTTGTGCAGGCCAAATCGCTAGCAGCAGAAGCAGTTTTTTTTTCTTCTCAGCAGGACAAAAAAAAAAAATTGGGATTGCTTTTAAAAAAGCAGTTTGCGGAGCAGTGGGTAAACAGCAATGCAGGAATGTCAGGAAGCCTTAGAAGGCAGCCCAACAACCAACACCACTGATACACCACTATATAGCCTCCCCTTGCACTGCACACACAGTGACTGGTGTGTTGTACAGGCCAAATAGCTAGCAGCAGAAGCAGTTTTTTTTTCTTCTCAGCAGGACAAAAAAAAAAATTGGGATTGCTTTTAAAAAAGCAGTTTGCGGAGCAGTGGGTAAACAGCAATGCAGGAATGTCAGGAAGCCTTAGAAGGCAGCCCAACAACCAACACCACTGATACACCACTATATAGCCTCCCCTTGCACTGCACACACAGTGACTGGTGTGTTGTGCAGGCCAAATCGCTAGCAGCAGAAGCAGTTTTTTTGTCTTCTTCCCTGCCTAACGCTCTCCCTACAGAATCAGCAGCAACCTCTCCCTATACTGAGATCGGCAGAAGTAAAATGGCGGTCGGCGTGCATGCCCTTTTATACCCCCTGTGACGCCCACCAAAGCAAGCCAATCACTTGCATGCCCTTCTGAAAGATGGTGGTGACCAATGCCTATGTCATCACGTTGCCCACAGTGTCTGTGGATCCTGATTGGCTGAAAAAGAGCGCTAAACAAACTTTTGAAACGCGACTTTGGCGCGTAAGTCGCCGACCTCGTGGCCGACCTCATCCTAGGGTCGGGTTTCGTTTCATGAAACCCGACTTTGCCAAAAGTCAGCGACTTTTGAAATTTTTCGACCCGTTTCGCTCAACTCTACTAGTGATGATTTGAATAGCACAACAAAAGAAAGAGCAAAAATATGGCTGCTCTATGCCAGAAACGACATCCTTCTCGTCTATGGACTGTGTGTGGTATTGACGTTCCCAAACATGAATTCCTTGTTTTTCCTGATTTCCGGATCTTCAGAATATTCAATCACCACACTGTTTACTGAACTTGTCACAAAATGTTATAACATCAATCAAAAGGTATTTGTGGGTTTATACTTTCTGATTCTTCCTTGTGATGTCATAGACTAAATTTTCCACTTTAGTTACAAAAGTGGAATGAAAGAGTATGATGTGATGATGGTCCGATGAAGTTACTTTGATATATGAGAATGCTGATGCAGAAAAATAGGAACTGAGGGATTAGTAGAAGGTTTTTAGTTTCGGTTCTTGGTTTGTCATCTCTGATCCTGTGAATAATTTCAGAATGTCAATCAGATTTATGAATCTTTGAAGCCCTTCCGTTCCTCTAAGGAGAAGCAAAGTGTTGCTGGGAACTGTAGTTTTGGGCGGATAGAGATGAATACCCAAGAAAGGTACAAAAACGATACTTTATGTTCGGGTTATTTTGTATATTGACCCGTTTATGACCTTCGATGTACATTTACGTCAAAGCTTATGTCCCAGCATTTGATGTGGGCTTGCTTTCCCTCCACATGATTCTTCTTCTTATTATTATTATTATACATTTATATAGCGACATTTATTCCATGGCGCTTTACATGTGAAAAGGGGCAATATAAACAAGTACAATAAACATGTGTAAGACAAGGGACACACAAGTACAGAAGGAGAGGGGACCCTGCTCGCGAGGGCTCACAGTCTACAGGGATGGGTGAGGATACAGTAGGAGAGAGTAGAGCAGGTCGTGCGGTGGTTCAGCAGACCGAGGATCATTGCAGGCTGTAGGCTTGTCGGAACAGGTGGGTCTTCAGGTTCTTCTTGAAGGTTTCTGTTGTTGCTGAGAATCTGATGTGTTGAGGCAGAGAGTTCCAGAGTATGGGGGAGGCACGGGAGAAGTCTTGTATGCGGTTGTGGGAAGAAAAGATGGGGGGGAGTAGAGAAGGAGATCTTGAGATGATCGAAGGTTGCGTGCGTGTAGGTACCGGGAGACCATGTCACAGATGTATGGAGGAGACAGGTTGTGGATGGCTTTGTATGTCATGGTTAGGGTTTTGAACTGGAGCCTCTGGGCAATAGGAAGCCAGTGGAGGGCCTGGCATAGAGGCGAGGCAGCGGAATAGCGGAGAGACAGATGGATTAGTCGGGCAGCAGAGTGTAGGATGGACTGGAGTGGTGCCAGAGTGCTGGAGGGGAGGCTAGAGGATAGGAGGTTGCAGTAGTCGAGGCGGGAGATGATGATGACGGATTTCATCAACTATCATATGCCTCTAGCAGGCGAGGGTGGTGTGGCGCTCTGCCTGTGGCTGTTAACCACTTAAATCCTACTATCAATCACTGACTGTGGGATTTAACATGCGCCAGCCAATAGCACGTCATTCATCTTTTCCATCGGCGCCCCATGATCACGTGATCATGTGGTGCTAATGAGTTGTCAAGATAGCCAGGAGTCTGCTGATGACCCCCGTGCCTGTCATTTTAATTCTCCTTTGAACACCAGCCCATGGTCGGCGTTCATAGGCGATCATGATTTCTGCTATGCATAACAGTTCCGAATCAGATAATCACAGCTTTAAGTCTACTGAAAGGACTATTCAAAACAGTAAAAAGTGAGAATTTTTTTTAAAAATTTAAAAAAATGCACAAAAGTTGAAATCACCCTCCTTTTGTCCCATTAAAAATAAAACAATAAAAAATACACACATTTGATATTGCTGCATTCATAAAAGACCGATTTATCAAAATATAACATAAATTTGTCCAATCGGAAAACAACATAATGAGAAAAAAATTAAAAACAATAGAACTACATTTTTTTGGCGTCCAGATTGCAAGAAAATGCAATAAGAGCCGATCAAAACATTGCATCAACCCTAAAATAGTAGCTCAGTGCGCAAAAACTAAGCCATCACCCAGCCCGAAAATCCAAAAAATGAAAACTCGACAGGTTTCGGAAAATGGCGACATAAGCTACATGTTTTTTCTTACAAACTTCAAATTTTTTTTCACCACTTAAATAAAAAAATATCAATACATGTTTGGTATCTGTGTACCTGTACTGACCTGGAGAATCATAAGGACAGGTCAGTTTTACCATGTAGTGAACATGGTAACAGTGTAACTAAGGCTCACTATATAATTATTTGATTTAAAAAACTAACTACTATTGCAATGCACAGCAATTAAAAATTCTCCATTGTTCCCTCTGTAATTTATCTTCCTTTGTCTTTCTTTTTCTTTTCTGATCTGCAGTAAGTTCATTACCGCCGGGCAGAGCACTACGGTTCCAATGCTGTCATACAGATGACAGAGAGTGAGCCAGTAGCTGTGACCGGTGGTAAAAAAGGTATATCGCCGGTCACAGGCATCGGGTGATGAGAATACTACTCTCATCATCGTACACCCGGTCTTGCTGATAGCAGCGAGAGTAGGTGTATGATGATGAGAGCATCCATGAACCGGCCTGTGCAATAATTAAATAAAATTAAAAAATGGCTCCATTTTTGCTAACCAGCACAAGTGCAAGCCCACAGCTGTCAGTGTTATCTTGGCTGGTTATCAAAAATAGAGGGGTCCCAATGCTGTAAATTGGTAAATTATTTCAATAATTTAAAAAAACACTTGTTAACAAACTTTCTGCCAATCAGAACCAATGTTTCTTGCACTGTCATACAGATGACAGCATGGGAAATACCCGATGTTTGAACTGCCAAGTCCAAACAATAACACAATCAGTAACACAGACTTCAGGGAGAATTCCCTGTTCGGGGTCCATGCACAGACAATAGCTATTTGGTACAATCCCAAACTTTACCGTTCGGGTTCGCCAATCCTTATTTATGATATTAGCATGCTAATGCCAAGAGATAGGTTATGCTTTCCTACTCCATGTTTCTATTTCTGAAGTTGTTTTATTAACACTTTTTCGTTTTCCAAATAAATAAAGAGGTTTGCTTTTAGAATTTATTGATCCATTTGGACGATATGAGCATGGAAATGGCTCGAAATATATATACAGTGGGGAAAAAAAGTATTTAGTCAGCCACCAATTGTGCAAGTCCTACCACTTAAAAAGATGAGAGAGGCCAGACCACAACTATGAGAGTCAAAATGAGAAAACAAATCCAGAAAATCACCTTGTCTGATTTGACAAGATTTATTTTTCAAATTTTGGTGGAAAATAAGTATCTGGTCATTAACAAAAGTTCATCTCAGTATGTTGTTATATATCCTTTCTTGGCAATGACAGAGGTAAAACATTTTCTGTAAGCCTTCACAAGGTTGGCACATACTGTTGCTGGTATTTTGGCCCATTCCCCCATGCAGATCTCCTCTAGAGCAGTGATGTTTTGGGCCTGTTGCTGTGCAACATGGAATTTCAAATCCCTCCAAAGGTTTTCTATGGGGTTGAGATCTGGAGACTGGCCAGGCCACTCATTCGTTGCCCTGGCGGTGTGCTTGGGATCATTATCATGCTGAAAGACCCATCCATGTTTCATCTTCAATGCCCTTGCTGATGGAAGGAGGTTTGCACTCAAAGTCTCATGATACATGGCCCATTCATTCTTCATGTACACAGATCAGTTGTCCTGGTCCCTATGCAGAGAAACAGCCCCACAGCATGATGTTGCCACCCCCATGCTTCACACTAGGTATGGTGTTCTTTGGATGCAACTCAGCATTCTGTCTCCTCCAAACACGATGAGTTTTGTTTCTACCAAACAATTCTACTTTGGATTCATGAGACCATATGACATTCTTCCAATACTCTTCTGGATAATCCAAATGCTCTCTAGCAAACTTCAGATGGGCCCGGACATGTACTGGCTTAAGCAGAGGGACATCTCTGGCACTGCAGGATCTGAGTCCCGGTGTAGTGTGTTACTGATGGTAGCCTTTGTTACGATGGTCCCAGCTCTATGCAGGTTATTCACTAGGTCCCCCCATGTGGTTCTGGGATTTTTGCTCCCGTTCTTGTGATCATTTTGACCCCACGGGATGAGACCTTGCGTGGAGCCCCAGATTGAGGGAGATTATCAGTGGTCTTGTATGTCTTCCATTTTCTTATTACTGCTCCCACAGTTGATTTCATCACACTAAGCTGCTTGCCTATTGCAGATTCAGTCTTCCCAGCCTGGTGCAGGGCTACAATTTTGTTTCTGGTGTTCTTTGACAGCTCTTTGGTCTTCTTCACCATAGTGGAGTTTGGAGTGTGACTGTTTGAGGTTGTGGACAGGTGTCGTTTATACTTATAACAAGTTCAAACAGGTGCCATTACTAAAGGTAATGAGTGGAGGACAGAGGAGCCTCTTAAAGAAGAAGTTACAAGTCTATGAGAGCCACAAATCTTGTATGTTTTTAGGTGACCAAATATTTATTTTCCACTATAATTTGAAAAATAAATCTTGCCAAATCAGACAAGGTGATTTTCAGGATTTGTTTTCTTACTTTGACTCTCATAGTTTTGGTCTACCTATGACGTCAATTACAGGCCTCTCTCATCTTTTTAAGTGGGAGAACTTACACAATTGGTGGCTGGCTAAATGCTTATTTTCCCCACTGTGTGTGTATATATATATATATATATATACACACAGTGCCTTGCGAAAGTATTCGGCCCCCTGGAACTTTTCAACCTTTTCCCACATATCATGCTTTAAACATAAATATACCAAATGTAAATTTTTGGTGAAGAATCAACAACAAGTGGGACACAATTGTGAAGTTGAACGAAATTTATTGGTTATTTTAAATTTTTGTGGAAATTCAAAAACTGAAAAGTGGGGCGTGCAATATTATTCGGCCCCTGTAACTTAATACTTTGTTGGCCACCTTTTGCTGCGATTACAGCTGCAAGTCGCTTGGGGTATGTCTCTATCAGCTTTGTACATTGATAGACCGAGAGACTGAAACTCTTGCCCATTCTTTCTTGGCAAACAGTTCAAGGTCAGTGAGGTTTGATGGAGCTCATTTGTGATCAGCAGTCTTTCCACAGATTCTCGATTGGATTCCGGTCTGATCTTGGACTTACCCATTCTAACATCTGGAACCATTCCATTGTAGATTTTGCTTTATATTTGGGATCATTGTCTTTTTGGAAGACAAATCTCCGTCCCAGTCTCAGGTCTTTTGCAGACTCCAAAAGGTTTTCTTCAAGAATGGTCCTGTATTTGGCTCCATCCATCAATTTTAACCATCTTCCCTGTCCCTGCTGAAGAAAAGCAGGCCCAAATCATGATGATGCCACCAGCATGTTTGACAGTGGGGATGGTGTGTTCATGGTGATGAGCTGTGTTGCCTTTACGCCAACCATATCGTTTGGCATTGTGCGAAAAAGTTCCATTTTGAATTCATCTGACCAGAGCACCTTCTTCCACATGTTTGGTGTGTCTCCCTGGTGGCTTTTTGCAAACTTCAAATGACACTTTTTATGGATATCTTTGAGAAATGGCTTTCTTCTTGCCATTCTTCCATAAAGGCCAAATTTGTGCAGTGTATGACTGATTGTTGTCCTATGGACAGGCTGTTCCACCTCAGCTGTAGATCTCTGCAGTTCATCCAGAGTGACCATGGGCCTCTTGGCTGCATCTCTGATCAGTCTTCTCCTTGTTTGAGATGAAAGTTTAGAGGGACAGCTGGGTCTTGGTAGATTTGCAGTGGTATGATACTCCTTCCATTTCAATATGATCGCCTGCACAGTGATCCTTGGGATGTTTAAAGTTTTGGAAACCATTTTGTATCCAAATCCAGCTTTAAACTTCTCCACAACAGTATCACGGACCTGCCTGTTGTGTTCCTTGGTCTTCATGATGCACTCTGTGCTTCAAACAGAACCCTGAGACTATCACAGAGCAGGTGCATTTATACGGAGACTTGATTACACACAGGTGGATTATATTTATCATCATTAGTCATTTAGGACAACATTGGATCATTCAGAGATCCACAATGAACTTCTGGAGTGAGTTTGCTGCACTGAAAGTAAAGGGGCCGAATAATATTGCACGCCCCACTTTTCAGTTTTTGACTTTCCACAAAAATTTAAAATAACCAATAAATTTCATTCAACTTCACAATTGTGTCCCACTTGTTGATTCTTCACCAAAAATTTACATTTGGTATCTTTATGTTTGAAGCATGATATGTGGGAAAAGGTTGAAAAGTTCCAGGGGGCCGAATACTTTCGCAAGGCACTGTATATACTGTCTATATATATATATATATATATATATATATATATGTATACACACTACCGTTCAAAAGTTTAGGGTCACTTAGAAATTTCCTTATTTTTTTAAAAAAAGCACATTTTTTTCCAATGAAGCTAACATTAAATGATTCAGAAATACACTCTATACATTGTTAATGTGGTAAATTACTATTCTAGCTGCAAACGTCTGGTTTGTAAGACAATATCTTCATAGTTGTATAGAGGCCCATTTCCAACAACCATCACTCCAGTGTTCTCATGATACTTTATGATTGCTAACTGTGTAAGGAGGCTAATGGATGGTTAGAATACACTTGAAAACCCTTGTGCAAGTATGTTAGCACAGCTGAAAACAGTTTGGCTGATTAGAGAAGCTATAACTCTGACCTTCCTTTGAGCTAGTTGAGAATCTGGAGCATTACATTTGTTGGTTCCATTAACCCCTTCACCCCCAAGGGTGGTTTGCACGTTCATGACCGGGCCAATTTTTACAATTCTGACCACTGTACCTTTATGAGGTCATAACTCTCGAACGCTTCCATGGATCCCGGTGATTCTGACATTGTTTTCTCGTGACATATTGTACTTCATGTTAGTGGTAAAATTTCATTCAAATAACTTGCGTTTATTTGTGAGAAAAACGGAAATTTGGCAAAAATTTTGAAAATTTCGCAATTTTCCAACTTTGAATTTTTATGCCCTTAAATCACAGAGATAAGGCACACAAAAAACTTGATAACTAACATTTCCCACATGTTTACTTTACATCAGCACAATTTTGGAACCAAAATTTTTTTTTGTTAGGAAGTTATAAGGGTTAAAAGTTGACCAGCGATTTCTCATTTTTACAACACCATTTTATTTTTAGGACCACATCACATTTGAAGCCACTTTGAGGGGTCTATATGATAGAAAATACACAAAAGTGACACCATTCTAAAAACTGCACCCCTTAAGGTGCTCAAAACCACATTCAAGAAGTTTATTAACCCTTTAGGTGCGTCACAGGAATTTTTTTGAATATTTAAAAAAAAATGAACATCTAACTTTTTTTCATAAAAAAAATACTTCAGGTTCAATTTTTTTTATTTTACCAAGGGTAACAGGAGAAATTGAACTGCAAAAGTTATTGTGCAATTTGTCCTGAGTACGCAGATACCTGATATGTGGGGGGGAACGACTGTTTCGGCGCATGGCAGAGCTCAGAATGGAAGGAGCGCCGTTTGACTTTTTCAATGCAAAATTGGCTGGAATTCAGATTGGACGCCATGTCACGTTTGGAGAGTCCCTGATGTACCTAAACAGTGGAAACCCCCTACAAGTGACCCCATTTTGGAAACTAGACCCCCCAAGGAACTTATCTAGATATGTGGTGAGAACTTTGAACCCACAAGGGCTTTACAGAAGTTTATAACGTACAGCGGTACAATTAAAAAATTATATTTTTTCCACAAAAATGATCTTTTCACCCCATTTTTTATTTTCCCAAGGGTAACAGGACCCTAAAAGTTATTGTGCAATTTGTCCTGAGTACGCTGATACCCCACATGTGGGGGTAAACCACTATTTGGGCGCATGGCAGAGCTCGGAAGGGAAGCAGCGCCATTTGACGTTTTTGGCTGGAATTGAGATCGGACACCATGTCGCGTTTGGAAAACCCCTGATGTACCAAAACAGTGGAAACCCCCCACAAATGACACCATTTTGGAAACTAGACCCCCTAAGGAACTTATCTAGATGTGTGGTGAGAACTTTGAACCCCCATGGGCTTCACAGAAGTTTATAACATAAAGCCATACAATTAAAAAAATCATATTTTTTCAACAAAAATGATCTTTTCACCCTCAATTCTTATTTTTCCAAGGGTAACAGGACCCTAAAAGTTATTGTGCAATTTGTCCTGAGTACGCTGATACCCCACATGTGGGGGTAAACCACTATTTGGGCGCATGGCAGAGCTCGGAAGGGAAGCAGCGCCATTTGACGTTTTTGGCTGGAATTGAGATCGGACACCATGTCGCGTTTGGAAAACCCCTGATGTACCAAAACAGTGGAAACCCCCCACAAATGACACCATTTTGGAAACTAGACACCCTAAGGAACTTATCTAGATGTGTGGTGAGAACTTTGAACCCCCATGGGCTTCACAGAAGTTTATAACATAAAGCCATACAATTAAAAAATCATTTTTTCCACAAAAATGATCTTTTCACCCTCAATTCTTATTTTTCCAAGGGTAACAGGACCCTAAAAGTTATTGTGCAATTTGTCCTGAGTACGCTGATACCCCACATGTGGGGGTAAACCACTATTTGGGGGCATGGCAGAGCTCGGAAGGGAAGCAGCGCCATTTGACGTTTTTGGCTGGAATTGAGATCGGACACCATGTCGCGTTTGGAAAACTCCTGATGTACCAAAACAGTGGAACCCCCCACAAATGACACCATTTTGGAAACTAGACCCCCTAAGGAACTTATCTAGATGTGTGGTGAGCACTTTGACCCCCCCAGTGCTTCACAGAAGTTTACAACGCCCGGGCGTGAAAATAAAAAATTCGTATTTTTTCCACAAACATGATCTTTTAGTCACCATTTTTTTATTTTCCCAAGGGTACCAGGAGAAATTGGACCCCAAAAGTTGTTGTCCAATTTGTCCTGAGTATGCTGATACCCCATATGTGGGAGAAAACTACTGTATGGGCACACGTCGGGGCTCGGAAGGGAAGTAGTGACGTTTTGGAATGCAGACTTTGATGGAATGGTCGGCGGGTGTGATATTGCCTTTGGAGAGCCCCTAATGTACCTAAACAGTGGAAACCCCCCACAAATGACACCATTTTGTAAACTAGACCCCCCAAGGAACTTATCTAGATGTGTGGTGAGCACTTTGACCCCCCCAGTGCTTCACAGAAGTTTACAACGCCCGGGCGTGAAAATAAAAAATTCGTATTTTTTCCACAAACATGATCTTTTAGTCACTATTTTTTTATTTTCCCAAGGGTACCAGGAGAAATTGGACCCCAAAAGTTGTTTTCCAATTTGTCCTGAGTACGCTGCTACCCCATATGTGGGAGAAAACTACTGTATGGGCACACGTCAGGGCTCAGAAGGGAAGTAGTGACGTTTTGGAATGCAGACTTTGATGGAATGGTCTGCGGGTGTCATGTTGCCTTTGGAGAGCCCCTAATGTACCTAAACAGTGGAAACCCCCCACAAATGACACCATTTTGTAAACTAGACCCCCCAAGGAACTTATCTAGATGTGTGGTGAGCACTTTGACCCCCCCAGTGCTTCACAGAAGTTTACAACGCCCGGGCGTGAAAATAAAAAATTCGTATTTTTTCCACAAACATGATCTTTTAGTCACCATTTTTTTTATTTTCCCAAGGGTACCAGGAGAAATTGGACCCCAAAAGTTGTTTTCCAATTTGTCCTGAGTACGCTGCTACCCCATATGTGGGAGAAAACTACTGTATGGGCACACGTCAGGGCTCGGAAGGGAAGTAGTGACGTTTTGGAATGCAGACTTTGATGGAATGGTCTGCGGGTGTCATGTTGCCTTTGGAGAGCCCCTAATGTACCTAAACAGTGGAAACCCCCCACAAATGACACCATTTTGTAAACTAGACCCCCCAAGGAACTTATCTAGATGTGTGGTGAGCACTTTGACCCCCCCAGTGCTTCACAGAAGTTTACAACGCCCGGGCGTGAAAATAAAAAATTCGTATTTTTTCCACAAACATGATCTTTTAGTCACCATTTTTTTTATTTTCCCAAGGGTACCAGGAGAAATTGGACCCCAAAAGTTGTTGTCCAATTTGTCCTGAGTACGCTGACACCCCATATGTGGGAGAAAACTACTGTATGGACACACGTCGGGGCTCGGAAGGGAAGCAGTGACGTTTTGGAACGCAGACTTTGATGGAATGGTCTGCGGGTGTCATGTGCGTTTGGAGAGCCCCTGATGTACCTAAACTATTGAAACTCCCCACAAGTGACCCCATTTTGGACACTAGACCCCCCACGGAACTTATCTAGATGTGTGGTGAGCACTTTGAACCCCCAAGTGCTTCACAGAAGTTTATAACACTCGGACGTGAAAATAAAAAAATCATTTTTTTTCCACAAAAATGATATTTTTGCCCCCAATTTTTTATTTTCCTAAGGGTAACAGGAGAAATTGGACCCCAAAAATTGTTTTGCAATTTGTCCTGAGTAGGCTGATACCCTACATGAGGGGGTAAAACACTGTTTGGGCGCATAGCAGAGCTTGGAAGGGAAGGAGCACCATTTGACTTTTTCAACTCAGAATTGGCTGGAATTGAGATCAGACGCCATGTTGCATTTGGAGAGCCCCTGATGTGCCCAAACAGTGGAAACCCCCAATTCTAACTCCAACCCGAACCCCAACACGCCCCTAACCCTAGCCCTAGCCCTAACCCTAACCCTAGCCCTAACCCTAACCCTAGCCCTAACCCTAACCCTAGCCCTAACCCTAACCCTAGCCCTAACCCTAACCCTAACCCTAACCCTAACCTAACCCTACCCCAACACACCCCTAGCCCTAACCCTAGCCCTAACCCTAATGGAAAAATGGAAATAAATACATTTTTTTTATTTTATTATTTTTCCCTAACTAAAGGGGTGATAACGGGGGGTTTGATTTACTATTTATGGCGGTTTTTATGTTTGGCGGCTGTCGCACGCTAAAAGATGCTTTTTATTGTAAAAATAGTTTTTGCATCACCACATATTGAGAGCTATAATTTTTCCGTATTTTGACCCACCGAGTCATGTGAGGTCTTATTTTTTGCGGGACGAGTTGACGTTTTTATTGGTACCATTTTCGGGCACGTGAAATTTTTTGATCGCTTTTTATTCCGATTTTTGGGACGCAGAATGAACAAAAACCAGCGTTTCATGAATTTCTTTTGGGGGGGGTGCGTTTACACCGTTCCGCGTGCGGTAAAATGGATAAAGCGCTTTTATTCTTCGGGTCAGTACGGTTACAGCGATACCTCATTTAGGTCGTTTTTTTATGTTTTTGTCGGTTTTATGCAATGAAAACTATTTTATATAAAAAATAATTATTTTTGCATCGCTTTATTCTGCGAGTTATAACTTTTTTATTTTTTTGCTGATGATGCTGTGTGGTGGCTTGTTTTTTGCGGGACAAGATGACGTTTTCAGCGGTACCATGGATATTTATATGCGTCTTTTTGATCTCGCGTTATTGCACTTTTTGTTTGGCGGTATGATAATAAATCATTATTTTTTGCTTCGTTTTTTATTTTTATTTTTTAAGGGGTTCGCTAAAGGGGTTAACTAATGGGACAGTTTTATAGGGCAGGTCGTTACGGACGCGGCGATACCTAATATGTGTACATTTATTGTTTTTTTTTTTTATTATTTTAAAAAAATGAATTTATTGGGGAATATTTTTTTTTTTTTTTACTAATTTATTTGGCGATTTTTTTTAATTTATTTTTACACTTTTTTTTTAATTTTTTTTTACTTTATTACATAGTCCCAGGTGGGACATCACTGTCCTGTGACAGATCGCTGATCTGTCACATCACAGATCACTGTGACAGATCAGCAATCTGTCACAGGCAGTGCACAAGGCTTCCTCATGCCTGCGCTTTGCAGGCACTGAGGAAGCCAGCTTCCCCAGGCCCCCGAAGGCCCCCGTCACCATCTTGGATTCGGGGGCCTGGAGGATAGGAGCCCCCCGCAGCAGCGCTGCACATTGCGCTGCCGTGGGGGGCTCAGGGAAGCACGGAGGGAGCCCCCTCCCTGCCGATGCTTCCCTTTAACTCCCGGTACACCGCGATCGCGTTTGATTGCGGTGTGCAAGGGGTTAATGTGTCGGGGGCGGTCCGTGACCGCCCCTGACACATTGTGCCGGGTGTCAGCTGTGATAATCAGCTGACACCCGGCCGCGATCAGCGGCGCTCACCACGTGGGCGCCGCTGATCGCGGTAGACGTACTATCCCGTCCCCGGTCATACGGGCCCGGGTACCGTGGACGGGATAGTACGTCTCATGTCAGGAAGGGGTTAAACTCTCAAAATGGCCAGAAAAAAAGAACTTTCATGTGAAACTTGACAGTCTTTTCTTGTTCTTAGAAATGAAGGCTATTCCATGCGAGAAATGGCCAAGAAACTGAAGATTTCCTACAACGGTATGTACTACTCCCTTCAGAGGAGAGCACAAACAGGCTCTAACCAGAGTAGAAAGAAAAGTGGGAGGCCCCGCTGCACAACTGAGCAACAAGAAAAGTACATTAGAGTCTGTAGTTTGAGAAATCGCCGTCTCATAGGTCCTCAACTGGCAGCTTCATTAAATAGGACATGCAAAACGCCAGAGTCTACGTCTACACTGAAGAGGTGGCTCCAGGATGCTGCCTTCAGGGCAGAGTGGCAAAGAAAAAGCCATATCTGAGACTGGCTAATAAAAGGAAAAGATTAATATGGGCAAAAGAACACAGACATTAGACAGAGGAAGATTGGTAAAAAGTGTTATGGACAGACGAATCCAAGTTTGAGGAGTTTGGATCACACAGGAGAACATTTCTGAGATGCAGAACAACTGAAGAGATGCTGGAAGAGTGCCTGACGCCATCTGTCAAGCATGGAGGAGGTAATGTGATGGTCTGGGGTTGCTTTGTTGCTGGTAAAGTGGGAAATTTGTACAAGGTAAAAGGGATTTTGAATAAGGAAGGCTATCAGTCCATTTTGCAACGCCATGCCATACCCTGTGGACAGCACTTGATTGGAGCCAATTTCATCCTACAACAGGAGAATGACCCAAAGCACATCTCCAAATTATGCAAGAACTATTTAGGGAAGAAGCAGGCAGCTGGTATTCTATCTGTAATGGAGTGGCCAGCGCAGTCACCAGATCTCAACCCCATTGAGCTGTTGTGGGAGCAGCTTGACCGTATGGAACGCAAAAAGGTCCCATCAAGCCAAACCAACTTGTGGGAGGGGCTTCTGGAAGCATGGTGTGAAATTTCTCCAGATTAACTCAGAAAATTAACTGTTAGAATGCCAAAGGTCTGCAATGCTGTAATTGCTGCAAAGGGAGCATTCTTTGACGAAAGCAAAGTTTGAAGGAGAAAATTATTATTTCAAATAAAAATCTTTTTTTCAAACCTTGTCAATGTCTGGACTAGATTCTCAATTCATTTGACAACTCATTTGATTAACAAAAGTATGAGTTTTCATGGAAAACACAAAATTGTCTGGGTGACCCCAAACTTTTGAACGGCAGTGTGTATACATATACTGTATATATAATCTTCAGCAATAAAAAAATCTTAAATGTTATCTTACCAAGCCAAGAAGTCTCATTTTTTTTTTTTTTGGGGGGGGGGGAATTTACAAAGTCATTGTGAATATTTTTACATAATATTTCCATGTTGGCATCAAGCAAATCTTTCCATCTGCTTGTAAACTGTAAACCAAGATATGGTATATTATTGGTTTCACAGATTAGAGTAAATTATTATTGGATATTCTCTTTAAAATAATCATAAAAGGCAAAATTAAGTGTTTGGGATTTATTTTTATTTATCTTATAATAGGATACTTGTTTATTATCAAAAACATGATGCGCTCCCCTGCCGATGCATGTTTAATTATTAGGTTACTTGCATTTTTTATTGCATGTTTGGGTGAATTTTTTTTACATGCGTTTTTTTTACGTTTTTAACCCTAAAGTTTTTATCTCTTGTTGCTGTGCCATGTTTTAAACAAGTCTGCTTTGTTTTTGACACTTCCTGGTGTTGACTTTGCTAAAACTTTATTGATATAGTTATGTGAAGATTCCTTGTGTTTCTGATGAGTTTCCAACAGGGAAACCCTCTAACAAATGTGTTTTCTACATGTGGATTTTCTGCATCTAATACAAGTCTATGGGGAAAATCTGCACATAAAACTCAGAGTATGCACAATACAAATTGGCGTTGTGAATTTCAATACGCACTGCAGGTCAGCTTACGCTAAGCACACGAGGCATAAGATTTCTATCAATCCCATCCACTATGCTGGAACTGTAAGACGCTATGTTTTTGACGGAGTGAAAATATGCAGCATTAAAGACTCATCAAAAACTCATTTTGGACACATAGACGTAGTAGTTTATGTGGGTTCCTCCTCCTTCCTCTTCGGCTTCTGTCCTCTGCTGTGCTCCGCATCTGGTTTCACAAGTGGCCTCCATGACATCATCTTGCAACGCATTTAAGGCCTATTTGGACACACCCATGTCTGAGCATTAAGCCAGGACTGTGACTTTATCCAAGTCCTCGCTCGGTTCCTGTTGTCCTCTCAGACTTCTGAGCACTCTCCATCCCTCCAGCATCAGATTAAAGTCTCCCTTGCATTATGCTTCAAGAATTATTATTGATGTCTGTTTGCCATACCTGGACCTGCTGCCGTTTAACCCATTACCTATTGTAATCGTCCTGAACTGTAGACTGTTCCCACTACCTACACCTTCAGACCTGCTGTGTTCTTACTTCTGCCCTCCTGCTTCTATGGCCTCCAGTGTGTCCTGCATTGCCAGATTGCCTGCTATTGGCATTGCCCGTTATTCACATCCTCATCATTCCTCATGCCTGACCGTGTGTCCACCCTGACCTGCGGGTTCTTGGATCCACCTCAGCGAATGAGCATAACATAGAGTTTTATACCAGAAAATGGAGATACTCTTATAGGTTGACCTGTCAGAAGCAAAGATCAATTGAGCAAGGCAGCTCCTCTCCAAAAAATTAAATGCACCACAATTTACCCATTGTCTGACAAGTAAAATACACAGGAGCAATTTTTTAAAGTCATTATACTAGCTGGCTTTTTTTTTTCTTGCAAGTGATTACTCTGGGTCTGATAAGTAGTACTTAATCTTTCCTGAATCTTTGTAGAGGAAATGTATGTGTACAAAAGGAGAGCCACTTCTATACAGTTTAAATAGACTGGTCTCTGATAGCGGCTTTAGTAACTTACTGGTTTATTTTGACTGGAGAAGGAAGAAAGTGTTGAAGCTCAGATTTAGACTTTGGTCACTTGGAGATCAAAAGTCGTATTAATATTATTAGCGAGCGCAGGTGAAAACCAAAGATATACAGGTAATGAGTGGACCAGCAAACCTACTCTGTGCTCATACGTGGTGGTAATCTCTGGTATTATCAGAGAACTTCAAAGACGCTATAGAAAAACCTATTGACACATTTTTGTAAACAGAAAGAAGTAATAAATCATTGGAAGTTACCATTGGTGATAATACAAAAAAAAAAAAATAATTGCACATAAACAAGTCTTTCAAACTAAGCTGCATGCCCAGCGCTTGCTATTATCACGCGTAAGTAAATATTCTGGACACGTCTTTTCGAAAGCTCATTTCTTAAAGACCTGGAGAAAAATGCGGTGGAACAGTCGGTAATTTCGGAACTTTGCAAACGACAGAAATACATTAAAAAGTAGAGATTGCACAATGTACAGTATCGTAGTAGAAGAAGAGAGAGTTCTCATATATTTTATTCAGGTTTGGAAGCCTGGTCTAGAAGTCCTATACTCCTTGTTCCTTGTATTCTATGCTGTTCTTTTTTAATAAAATATGAAATGAACTAAAAATTTTCTACAAAATTAATGGAAAATACAATGATTAACCCCTGTTCCAGAGTACAAATACGACTAACCCTGGTGAAGTATTGCATTGGCAAGTATTAACCCATTTAAGGGTTAATTTGGGTCAAACATTTTTTGGCACATTCCAAAACCATAATTTATGTTTTTGTCGCTTGTTTATTTGTCTTTGTCAGTATAACTTTTAAGGGGAACATTTATTATATGGGAAGAACAGCAAGAATTGTGCTACAGTATTTTTAACTTTTTAGGTTTTACTCTATTCACACTGCTCAAATAAAGTGTTAACATTATTGTTTGGGTCAGTAAGTCTTCTATCTGCGGTGCGCCGCCTCAAGATAAATACTTCATTCAAAAACTGTTTGATGAATCAATGGCAGAGATAAGCGGATCTTTGGAAATTTGAATTTGCTGTTTTTGCCAAATTTTATCAAAAAATTTAATTTGAGGCCTATAAGTTTGCCTTAATAATTGAACTCTTGAAAATACTTGGAAAATACAAGTGGGAGAGAAAGAAAGAACTCATCTTCTACAGGAGAGAAGATCCTGCTGACCATAAGACCTTATATTATACAGGAGAGAGAGGACCCCACTGACCATAAGAGCTCATACTCTACAGGAGAGAGAGAGGACCCTGCTGACCATAAGAGCTTACACTCTACAGGAGAGAGAGGAATCCACTGACCATAAGAGATTACACTCTACAGGAGAGAGAAGACCCCACTTACCATAAGAGCTTACACTCTACAGGAGAGAGAGGACCTTGCTGACCATAAGAACTTACACTCTACAGGAGAGAGAGGAATCCACTGACCATGAGAGATTACAGTCTACAGAAGAGAGAGGACCCCACTGACCATAAGAGCTTACACTCTACAGGAGAGAGAGGACCCCACTGACCATAAGAGCTTATACTCTACAGGAGAGAGAGAGAGGAATCCGCTGCCCATAAGAGATTACATTCTACGAGAGAGAGAATGGAATCCACTGACCATAAGAGCTTATACTCTACGGAAAAGAGAGGACCCTGCTGACCATAAGAGCTTACACTCTACACTAGAGAGAGGACCCCCCTGACCATAAGAGACTACACTCTACAAGAGAGACAGAAGAATCCACTGACCAAATATTAGGCGCTGGATTCTCCCTCTGCACAGGATGGATCCCATGCCTTGTCTTCTTCTGCGGTCTTCCAATCAGTCTTGACCGCAGTGAATGCTGCTCAGCAAAGACGTCTGTCTCAGCGTCTTGCTCAGACTCCAGCTGTGCGCTTGGTTACTGCTGCCTCTCCAGGATCAGCTATAGTAACTGGCAATACTCAGCAGCGAGCAGTCACTCCTGAGGTTGAGTCCAGGATTCATCTTTCTGAGCATGCTCGTGAGGTGGCGACCTCCCATTAGTGGTTGGTTGTCAGCTACTACTGGCACTGCTAGAGTTCTCTGAGTCATGCAGTATAGGGTGGGAACTCTCGCTTGAGCCTAGCACCTGCACCAGGCAATTCAGTCGCATGTGCACATTACACAAACCGTGTGACAGGGCAGGCTCAATCACCAGCATAGTGGGGGGAAGTTATAGGGACCCCAACTATCATCCTTACTACTGTGCACCTGTGAAGTCTAACAGGGTACAGCTTAGAGTGCCTTTAGTTTTGCTTCTGCTCTGTGAAGTAACAGAGTCAGGTTCTTTGCACTCTGTTCACACCAAGTGACTTTTAACTCGATGTGTTTACGGTGCTTGTTCGCAGCTTCGCGCCGTCTTTGTTTCTTAGCTGTAGTTTCCACATCACCACACGGTGGACCCTGGGTTGCGATTGCACCTTATCTTAAGTTATATTTGGTGCGATCCGCAAACCCTAACATCATAAGAGATTATAATCTACAGGAGAGAGAAAAATCCACTGAAAATAAGATCTTATACTGCACAGAAGAGAAAGAGAGAGAGGACACCGCTTACCATAAGAGCTTATACTCTACAGGAAAGAGCTGACCCTGCTGAAGATAAGATATTACACTCTACAGGAGAGAGATAGGACACCACTGACCATAAGAAATTAAACTCTACAAGAGAGAGAGGAATCTGCTAACCATAACAGCTTACACACTACAGGGGAGAGAGGACCTTGCTAACGATAAGAGATTACACTCTCCAGGAGAGAGAGAGCGAGAAAGGAGGCCTGGGACAGATAGGCTAGTTTAGAAACATGTAAGACAAATAGGGTAACAAAAAAGCAACTTACATACAAAACATTCTCCAAGGGAAGAGTGGTATATAGGGAAGGGTAGGTATGTACAAATCAAACGGGAATAGGACAATAAGGAAAGCATACACCCAAAAACAGCATGCAACAATCTTCAGCAGCAACAATGATCTCCAACTCAGCACAGTGACTTCTAGGAGCTAGGACGTAAAACTTTCACTTATGAGGAAGAGGTCTGACCAGATTTTATAGAGAGAGGAAATTACCAGGTCAGGAACAGCTGTGAAATGGAACTGCCAGTTTCGAACCAGCATAGAAAGGGGTGATAAAATCTTCAGCACCAAAGGAAACAAAATCCGTTTAATATGAAACACAAATACCCAGGCTAAAT
The DNA here is from genome assembly GCF_039654945.1 of Dendrobates tinctorius. Taxonomy (NCBI): domain Eukaryota; kingdom Metazoa; phylum Chordata; class Amphibia; order Anura; family Dendrobatidae; genus Dendrobates; species Dendrobates tinctorius. The sequence goes on along the minus strand of NW_027361743.1, from coordinate 17,801,298 downwards.
GGAAGATATGTGATTCACAATACGCAGTGATCTTCTAACCCAGATCTCCCAGGAGGACGTGACACACTCGTGACAGCTATTGGATTGCAAAGGGCCTGTATATTATTGTTGCACATGGGCCCCCTTCTGTCTGTGTCCGCTCCTGCTTTGTCTGAAAATGCAATTGCTTAATTGCTTGAGAATGACTGTAATTTATTCCACTCCTGGACATTAAACCAAATGAGCAAACAGTCAAATGTTGATCATGGTTTTGACAAAGAGAAGAGCAAGGACTCCATTGATTATCTCCCTTTGAGCCATGATTTTGCAACTGTAGGGACTGATGATTTTATGCTGGCAGCCATAAGCCTAACAGAGATTCTCAAAACTGTCACATATGTCCCTGTTAGGCCCTACTGTACATTGGTTATGCCCTTTGAAATGTTTGTGTATTATATGTGCTGTATGTAATACTAAAGTAATACGTCTCACGGTGCCTGCACACTGCAGGACTCTGCTCTGCCCTCAACAGGGCAGAGGAGTGTGCCTGCGCAGGAGCCACGACAGGAAGGAAAGAAGAGGACGGCATCGTATGAAAATGGGAGGCGCTGGACCGGACCGGACCGCCTTCCCGGTGAGTATAATCTAACTCTTTTTTCTTATCTTTCAGGTTACATCGGGGGCTTATCTACAGCATTACAGAATGCTGTAGATAAGCCCCTGATGTCGGTGCCAGCAGCTCATATTCGAAAAAAAGGGGTGACAGATTCTCTTTAAAAGCTTACATGCCTAAAGTAGTTTTCTTTCTGTTGGACAATCTCTCTAATGTAATGTGATGTTTGTTCGCTGCTGGTATATACTGTAGATGTATCTATGCAATATATTCAGTATCGGTATGCATTTATACATACAGCCCATAGAAGTGTTAAAATTAAATGGAACCTGTCACCTGTTTTGGCCGCTATAAGATGCGGCCACTGCCTTTCAGGGCTTATCTACAGCATTCGATAATGCTGTAGCTAAGCCCCTGGTCTGACCTGAAAGATAAGAAAAATAAGTTTTATTATACTCACAAGGGGTCCAGTCCGGTCTGATGGGTGTCGCAGGTCTGGGGCTGGTGCCTTCCATCTTCTTGCAACGCCGCCCTCCTGCTTGCTTCATCGCTCCCCGGCATCACTTTCCTGCGCAGGCGCACTTCTCTGCCCTGTTAAGGGCAGAGCAAAATACTGCAGTGCTCAGGCACCGGGAAAGCTCAGAGAGGCCCAGCGCATGCAGGAATTTGCTCTGCCCTCAACAGGGCAGAGAAGTATGCCTGCGCAGGAGCTGGACCTGCGACACCCATTGGACTGGACCGCCCCCCCCAGGTGAGTATAATAAAACTTATTTTTCTTATCTTTCAGGTTGGACCGGGGTCGTATCTACAGCATTATAGAATGCTGTAGATAAGCCCTGAAAGGCAGTGGACACATCTTATAGCGACCAAAAGAGGTGACAGGTTCCGTTTAAGCTAGAAAAGGACAATTTTAGATTTCAATTTTGTGTGCTTTTCTTACTAATGTTTTTTGTTGTCATTTCAGTTTTTTGCCTCAGGTGCCAAAATGCTAGACACAGCCCTGAATAGAATGAACCATAGACAGAAGTATATTTGGTTAATTCTACACATTTAGTTACAGACAGCAATTTAATAATATGATATCATTTATGCCAATATTTTGCACATACACTATGCTAATTGTGATGCCTCATAATGCCTTCCCATTTCTCGCTGTAATAACTCCATTCATATCTGTGTTACTTAGTATACTAAATAAAGAGGACATTTCACTAAATTTTTCATGTTGAACTGGACACACGATGTAATAGTGGCTTCAGAGCAAAATTAAATGTTTTCCTTTTCTTATTTGCCTTTTTTTGTGGAGATATTAGCAATCCGTGTATTTGAAGTCTAACATGCTATATGTTGTTAAGTCCAAGATAAAAATATCAGCATGTTTTCACTGGGGTTGTGTACTTCTTTACCCTGCATGACATTTTCTAATTATAAGCAGGTAGCAACAGACAGGAAAAAAAAGAGCAAGCCCCACAATGGCTCAGAACAGGCTACTCCTATGTGAAGCAAGTAATCAGAGACAACCTGATTTCAGGGAAGAGCAGCTACAAGTGAGAAAAGCAGACATGAGTGCAATTACTCACACCTCTGAGCTTGTCTCTCCTGGCAGCACAGCTCAGTTCAGTTTTGTCCCATAACAAACATTTCTTTTAACTCAGCCAACCTATCTGTTCCGACCCTCTCCCCATACTGTCTGTAGATGTTAGTAATATCAGGAGATGCTTTAAAGGGGAAAGGGGACACAGTAGAGTGACTCTGCTAGAGGGGAAAAATGAAAAATGGTATTGTTCACCTAGGAGGGTATTGGTTTACTATTATAAAGACACAGTCTCCACTTCCTCATGACTGAGAGAGATTCCCCAGATAAATTTCACCATAGGGAAAAAATCACTTTGTAATTAGGCTGAACAGCTGGAGGAAAATAGTTCTTGCTTCTGTCCATGTGTAAACTGTTTTTTATCTAATAAAAAATGTAATTTAATGCCCAACTGGCATCTTTTTCAAATAAAAAAATAAACATTTTTTTTAACTTAAAAATATGCCAGTTAAGTGTTGAAATGCGTTTTTTAATAAATAACTTATTTCCACATTGACAGCCTAATTTCAAAGGGCTTTTTACCCTATTGGTGAAGGTGTCAGTAATGACACTCATGTCTGCTGTACTCATAGGTTGTCTGTCATTGCTTTTCTCATTACTTGTCTCACAGTAAGACACTTACTTTAAGCTATTGTGTGGGTGTGTTCTTATCCCGTGTGCTGCTGCAGGAACACAGCCGGGAAAAACTGAAGACTGCCGAGTGCAGTGAATACCGGCGGAAGTTAATGAGTGGCCCCGGAAGCAGATGCGGCCGGGAGACAGCGGGACGGGAGGACGCGTCACTGGACAGGTAAGTATAATTATAATGTTTATTATTAATTTTCTGCTTTTTTACAGCTCCCCCCCTGCCCCATCCCATATTAGTAAAGTCCAAGCTCAGGGTTCGGATGCAAGTTTGCATCATCTCCGGCCCCAAACTCGAACTTTAGAAAAAAACTCGGGCGAACCCGCTAATCCCGAACATCGGGGGTTCCACCCATCACTAATTTTAACTCCTTCACCGCGAAGCCTGTTTTCATCTTCCTGACCAGGCTAACTTTTACAATTCTGAACACTGTCACTTTATGAGGTTATAACTCTGGAATGCTTCCCGGTAATTCTGTGAGTGCTTTCTCGTGGCTTTATGATAGTGGGAAAATTTATTTGATGTGACTTGCGTTTATTTGTGAAAAGAATGTTAATCTGGTGAAAAATGTGCAATTTCCAAACTTTTAATTTGTATGCCCTTAAATTAGAGTTATATTGCACAAAATAATTAATAAATAATAACATTTCCCACATGTCTACTTTAGATCAGCACAATTTTGGGAACATAATTTTTTTTTTGTTAGTAAGTTATAAGGGTTAAAAGTTGACCAGCGATTTCTCATTTTTACAACAATATTTGCAAAACCATTTTTTTAGGGACTGTTAAGGTTGGCTGAATGCACAAAATAAAATATAATAATGAGGTGCGTTCACCACCTGGGATTTACCGTGCAGAGATGTAAAACTGCAGCTAATGTAAACAATGGCGGAGCAGAGCTGCAAGTTAAACGTCACTCGGTGTGATCAGAGTGCAAAGTACCTGACTCTGTTACTCCACAGAGCAGTACAACAATGGAGAGCACTGTAAGCTATGCCCTGTTAGACATCACAGGAGCATAGTGGTAATAATGACACTAGTTGGGGTCCCTATAGCTATCCCCCCAGAAAGTCTAAGCTGGTGCTTGAACCTGCTCTGACACATGGTGTGCTTTAGCACGCGTGCAAGAGGATTCCCGGTGCAGATGCTAAGTTCAAGCAAGAGTTCCCACCGTACACTGCCTGTCTAGAAACACACTCGCAGTGCTATTAGCGGCACACGTGCACACAGGGTGGTAACGTATCCACCAACACATCAAACACATACGATTTTAGCGTGCCAACGCATGCTCCAGAGGACCTTTTATACTTTCCTGTTCAAGTCCAGTCAGACAGGACCATGCTCGGGGACTAATCTGAAACTGCCACGTCCCCTGAGCAGCTGACGACCGACCACTAATGAAAGGTTGCCTCACGAGCATGCTCAATAGAGTGATTTCTGGACTTAGACCCAGGAATGTATGTTCACCACTGCCTATTGCTAGTTACTATAGCTTTGGCTGGAGAGCCAGCAGTAACAAAGGGAACAGCATGAGTCTGAGCAAGATGCTGGGCCCAATATCTTTGCTGAGCAGCACCCACTGTGGCTGAAGCTGAATAGGAGACCACAGAGGGTGACACAGCTTGGGATTCATCCAGTGCAGTGGAAGAATCCCAATGCCTAACAGGGAACACCTTACATTTAAAGTGACTTTGAGGGGCCTATATGACAGAAAATGACACCATTCTAAAGTCTACACACCTTAAAGTTCTCAAATTCAAGAAGTATTTTAACCCTTCAGGTGCTTCACAGGATTTTTTGGAATGTGGAAGAAAAAAATAAATATTTACTTTTCTTTCACAAAAATTTTCCTACAGACGTATTTTTTTTTTACTTTTGCAAGAGAAACAAGAGAATATGGACCATACATTTTGTTGTGCAATTTCTGCTGTGCATGCCGATGCCCCATATGTGGGGAAAATCTACTGATTGTGTGCACGGGAGGGCTCAGAAGGGAAAGAGCGCCATTTCACTTTTTGAATGTAAAATTTGCTAGCATAATTAGCGGACGTGATGTCATATTTGGAGAGCCCCTGATGTGCCTAAGCAGTAGAAACCCCCCACAAGTGACACCATTTTAGAAACTAGAACCCTTAGGAAACTTGTCTAGATGTGTATTGAGCACCTTTAACCCCAAGGTGCTTCATACAAGTATATAACATTAAGCCGTTAAAATAAAAAAAAAAAACATTTTTCCCACAACAATCTTTTTTAGCTACAAATTTTGTATTTTCACAAGGGCAAAAGGAGAAAATTGACCCCAAAGTTTGTTTTGCAATTTCTTCTGAGTTCACCGATACCCCATATGTGGTCGAAAACTACTTTTGAGGCACAGTGCAAAGCCTCTGTTCAGCAGTGTCATTTTCAGAAGTGTACAAAACTGCAATCCTAAAAAAACAGACACCGTTGGATCACAGGTCCTATGGCGTCCACAGTGCCTCCATATGCCATATTATAAGGAATCTTCCGCTGGGGGTTCTGTCTGAATCACATATTTCAGAGATTTGCTCGGAAACCCCGATGTAAGTGCTCAGCGCAGAGTGCAGGATAAATATGAGCCAAGCCTTACTGCGATCTGTGGGAGGCAGAATGAAAAAATCAACAGTAGGTCAAGAATTGGTTTTATTTATTTTTTATGTCGTTCCTCGTGCGGTATAAGTGAATAGGCAACTTTATTCTTTGGGTCGGTGTGATTACAGTGCTACCAGATTTATATCAGGTTTTTGTGTTTGGCTGCTGTCACACACTAAAAGACGTTTTTTATTGCGAAAACTAGTTTCTGCATCACCATATTTTGAGAGATATATTTTTTCCATATTTTGACCCACAAAGTCATGTGAGGGGTTGCTTTTTGCAGGACAAGCTGATGTTTTTATTGGCACCATTTTCGGGCACATAACTTTTTTTGATCGCTTTCTATTCTGATTTTTGGGAGACAGAATGAGCAAAAACCAGCTATTCAAGAATTGCTTTTTGGTTTATTTTTTTACTGTTCCAGGTGTAGTAAAGTTGGTAAGGCAGCTTTACTCTTTGGTTAAGTACGATTACAGCGATACCTCAGTTATATCTTTTTTTAATGTTTTGGTGCTTTTACACAATAAAACGATTTTATAGAATGAATAAATAATAAATAATTATTTTTGCATCGCGTTATTCTGAGAGCTATAACTTTTTTATTTTTCTGCTGATGGAGCTGTGTGGTGGCTTGCTTTTTGCGGGACAAGATGATGTTTACAGGGGTACCATTTTTATTTACATCCGTCTTTTTGATCGTGTTTTATTGCACATTGTTCGGCGTTTGTTTTTTGCCTCGTTTTTATTTTTTTTACAGTGTGCAATGATGAAGGGGTTAACTAGTGGGACAGTTTTATAGAGCGGGTTGTTACAGAAGCGGCAATATTACAATTTATACTCGTGTATAAGCCGACCCGTATATAAGCCGACCCCCTAATTTTGCCACAAAAAACTTATTGACTCGCATGTAAGCCTAGCGTGGAATATGCAGCAGCTACTGGTAAATTTCAAAAATAAAATAGATACCAATAAAAGTAAAATTAATTGAGACATCTGTAGGTTAAATGTTTTTGACTATCCATATTGAATCAGTAGCCCCATATAATGCTCCATACAGTTCATGATGGGCCCCATAAGATGCTCCATAAAAAATACACCCCATATAATGCTGCACAAAGATTATTAATGCCCCCATAAGATGCTCCATAGAATAATATGCCCCATATAATGCTCCAAAAAGGTTACGGCCCCATAAAATGCTCCATAGATTATGTCCCCATAAGATGTTCCATAGATTATTCCCTCATAAAATGCTCCATAGATTATGCCCCATAAGATGCTCCATAGATTAAGCCTTCATATGCTGCTCCATAGATTATGCTCCCATATGCTGCTCCATAGATTATGCCCCATATGCTGTGCCATAGAATATGCCCCCATATGCTGCTCCATAGAATATGCCCCCATATGCTGTTCCATAGATTATGCCCCCAAATGCTGCGCCATAGAATATGCCCCCATATGCTGCTCCATAGACTATGCCCCCATATGCTGTTCCATAGAATATGCCCCCATATGCTGCCCCATAGAACATGCCCCCATATGCTGCCCCATAGAATATGCTCCCATATGCTGCTCCATAGAATATGCCCCCATATGCTGCTCCATAGAATATGACCCCATATGCTGTTCCATAGAATATGCCCCCATATGCTGCCCCATAGACTATGCCCCCATATGCTGCCCCATAGGCTATGCCCCCATATGCTGCCCCATAGACTATGCCCCATAAGATGCTCCATATATTATGCCCACATATGCTGTGCCATACAATATGCCCGCATATGCTGCTCCATAGATTATGCCCCATATGCTGCTCCATAGAATATGCCCCCATATGCTGCCCCATAGAAAATGCCTCCATATGCTGCCCCATAGAATATGCCCCCATATGCTGCTCCATAGAATTTGCCCCATATGCTGCTCCATTGAATATGCCCTTATATGCTGCTCCATAGAATATGACCCTATATGCTGCCCCCATAAGATGCTCCATATATAATGCCCCCATATACTGCTGCTGCAAAAAAGAAATGCCATACTCACCTCTCCTGCTCAGGACCTGGCACCTGAGATATTCACCTGTCCGGGGTCCATCGCTGCTCACCACTGTCTGCGCATCCTCTGTCAGTGACTGTTCAGCCAGCATGAGTTTAATGAGCGGTACCACGTGACCGCTGAAGGCAGGGAGACCTGTAAAAGCGGGGGGGGGGCTGCAGAGACCGCGCCGAGAGGGTGAGTATGATCTCTGACACCCCCACTTCCCCTCCCCCGCCGACCACCCAGGTATATGACTTGTGTATAAGCCGAGCGGGGGACTTTCAGCACAAAAAATTGGGCTGAAAATCTCGTCTTATACACGAGTATTTACGGTAAATATGTGTACTTTTATTTTTTATTTACATAAATAAATGTATTTATTGGAAAAATGTTTATTATTTTTCTTTATTTAAGGATTTAAATAACATTTTTTTACACTTTGTAATTTTTTTAAAACTTTTTTTACATTGTCCCAGTATGGGACATCACTTTATAATGTCAGATCGCTGATCTGACCCTGCACAGCAGAGTATCAGATCAGAGATCTGACAGGCAGAGAAGAAGGCATGCCGGCACTCGCAAGCCACCTCCCCTCAAGGACCCCAAAGGGGTCTCCAAGGAGACCATCGAGACATCGTGATGCCATCGCGATGTCCTGATGTAAGCTCGCAGGGAGCTCCCTCCCTATGGGATGCTTCTCTATGCCACTGTCAATACTGACAGCGGCATCACAGTGGTTAAATACCAGCAATCAGTGCTATCGGGGTGTCAGCTGTCACATACAGCTGACACCTTCACGCGATCGCAGCGGCGCTCAGCGGGAGGCCGTACGATTTTGCCATCGTAGATATACTGCTCTTTGCGGGAACGCACCTCCCACAGAGCAGTATATGTAGTGCGCGTGTCGGCAAGGGGTTAATCTCATTTGTCATCGGCTCTTTTTGGATGAAATGAAGATTTTTATGAAGATTCCTCTAGTGCTGGTTTACAATTGAACTTCATTACTACTGTATTTGTCGTGGGAAAAGGGCCCTGCAAAAACACCCGGGGCAATTGATTGAAGGTTTGGATTACAGATATGTGAGTAATGACCTTTGCTAAATTTAATTGTTTTTAATTAAAAATCATAATTCTGCATACATTTCGAGCCATGGCAACTTTATGGATGAACAATCTGTTGGAAGGGTCTTCTTCCCCGTTATCTTGATAGTATCAAGCCATTGGGTTGCTGGTCTCCCTCTTCACCTTGTTCCTTCTAATCTTCCGATCATTATGTCCTTCTCCAGTTATTGCTCTCTTCGCATGATGTGTCCAAAGTAGGCAAGTTGTAGCTTGGTGCTCCTTGCTTCCAGTGACATGTCCGACTTGATTTGTACCAAAATTTGTTTGTTCTTCTTGCCATCCATGGTATTAATAACATCCTTCTCCAGCACCACATTTCAAAGGCATCAATTCTTCTTCTGTCTTATTACTTACTACAGGTTTTGCATCCATATGTTACTACGGATAAAAACAGACTATGTACAAGTCATGTCTTTATCACCAGTGAAATGTTCCTGGAGTTGAACATCTTGTCCACTGACTTCTTTGTTGATTTGCCTATAGTTAGTCTCCTATTGGCTTCCGAGGTCGTTGCAGCATCTTGAGTGATCATCAATGCAAGTAGGTTGAAGTCTTTTACAACTTCCAGTTCATCACCATCCATCTCAAAAGTGTCCTAATCGTACTTGGCAGTAGTCAATATCTTTATCTCCTTTGTATTGAATAACAGTGCCATGTTCAAGATTTCCATCTTGACACTCCGTAATAATTCCTTTATTCCATCTACACTTGTTGCTTTCAATGTTTTATTGTCTACATATTTAAGATTGTTGATAATTTGTACAGCAATTTTGATTCCTTCTTCTTTTTCCGCAAGTCCAGCCTTCCAGAAAATAGTTTCTGCATAAAAATTAAAGAGGAATGGTGACAGGATGCAGCCTTGTATGATGCTTCGCTCTACTTTGAACCTTTCCGTGTAGCCATGTTCTTGGTTGAAATGCTCACTATAAAGTTCTTTGTCTGCTTAAATGACTCTTTAGCTTTTTTTACTGGTGCTGACTGCATCCCTCTTGTTACATTTTCCATTCGTCTTTCTCGATAATCTTTAGGGTTTTTTCTGTTAACCGTGGCTGTGGGGTCTCTTCTGCTTTTTGTTTATTGTCTTGCTGGTTTCATCAGTAATAATAGTCATTATATGTTTCCATAATCCCTCAGGCTATCTTTCATCCGTGTCCAGTGATGTAAATTGGTTGTGCAGACCATTACAAAAAACTTCAAGTATGTTGCTCAAATCAAAGTTGGAAATGGCTTGCATTCTATTTAGTTTCACAGCTTGACTATAAGTATTTGCTGTCAAAAGTTCATGATCACTTCCACAGTCAGATCCTGGCCTTGTGTTCATGTTAATGATCGACGATCTCCATCTTTGGTCAACACATGTGTGGTCAATCTGATCCCTTTGATCCCCATTTGGTGATGTCTATGTGTAGAGTTTCCATTTGTTATTTTGGAAAAAGGTGTTCATGATGTACAGTTGATTTGTCATGCAAAATTTAATAAATCATCCTCCAGCCTTGTTTTGTTCAGCAAGTCCAAAGTTTCCAATAACTGTTCCATATTTGTCGTTGCCCACTTTGGCATTTACGTCTCCTATTATAATGAGTAAGTCTTGTTTTAGCATCTTGCTGATTTCAACTTGAAATTGACTGCAGAATTGTTCAACGTCCTCCCCTTCGGCATCTGTTGTTGGTGAGTAGACTTCTATGACTGGGATATGGATTGGTGCTCCATGTTGTCATATCAAGATGACTCTATCACTGACTGCATTGTACTTTAGGACAGTGCCAGGCAATCTATGGTTGAATGTTAAAGCAACACCTATTTTTGTCTTCTACTATTGTTGCTGAATTGTAGACCCAGTGTTCATTTGACTGGAAATGTCCTGATTGAGTCCATCTTAGTTCACTAATTCAGAGTAAGTTGAGTCCTGTAAATGTCTATTTCCGCTCTGACGATGTTGAGTTTGCCTTGGTTCAAGGTTCGTATATTCCAAGTTCCGAACTATATGATATATCAGCAACTTTTGATCTTTCCTTTTGCCCATGCAATATCAGCACCAAGACGTTCTTGCTTTGATCCGGGCGCATCATAAGCATTGATCAGACTCAGGCCGATACATTAGCTCTTCCCCAGTAGCTTGTTAAGTGCTTTCCGACATAGGGGTGCATCTTCCAGCACTACATTGAATTCCTTTAGTTGTACTCTCCATCAAGTTTTCTTAGAATAATATGGAAGTAGATTACCAGGTCTTTCTTCCGTGCAGTAATGTTGTGGTACCCGTTAAGGAGCCACACGGAATCAGCATTGCATGTTGTCAATACAAACCGCCTCATCTATGTTGGCACTGGGCAGTATGTATAGTTTTGTACCTCAGTTGAAACCTGTCCACCTGGGGTCTCCTTGATGGCAAAATACACAGCCAATGGCATAGCTTTCAGCATCACTGATCCACACAGATACATAGAACAAACACACAATACAGACATCAAATACACACTGTAGACAACAAACACATAATACAGACAGCAAATATTCAGTAATACATCACTATACAGTGCTATAATAATCCCAATATACAGAGCCCAAATAATATCAAAATACTGATCTCAGGAAATGAAAAACTAATACTACCAATAGACAGTGAAACAATTACCAACAACATACAGTGTACCTAAAAAAATTCCATCCAATTAATACCAATATACAATACTTGAAAAATATCCCATTATACCAAAAATACCAATATGTAGCAAAAAATCAAATCAATTAATACCAATATACAGTGCTCAAAAAATACAGAACAAAATCACTTTACAAGGTCAAAATAGTATCAAAATTATCAGCAAAATAGCAACATATAGTGCTCAAATAATATGTAAAAAAATCCAATTAACTAATGCCAACATACAGTGCCCAAATACATAATCCACCCTATTGCGACCCCCCAAAAAGAAAAAGAACAAAATTAAAAATAAGCTTCTTGGAAGATAGTTCTATTAAACCTGTTGCACTGTTTGTGTATACATCTCTTTGCCAAAGTTATGTGCTCACTTACATTTTTTTAAATTTTCGAAATAAAAATAAATTGTTTAGAGGGAGCTTTAAGTATGAAATATTAAGAATCTCAATACTTCAACTTACCAGTATCACAATATTTAACTGTTTTAAGAACATGATTTCCAGTATTTGTGACATTAAATGGTCAGTGTACAGTTAGACAATTTGATCTAAGTTTTACCTATAGTGCTGTCAGAATGCTGATGAAGAGGAACTCAAATAGAGTGGATAGAAAGTTAAAAAGTGCTAGAATTGGGGCAGCACCTGGACCTATCAGACTGGCATGTGATCCTAAAGTATTAACTTGTTGTAGGGTATCAGAGCATGAAGACTATGTTTTTCTACAGGCTTTGTGTGAAAAGAGAGATACACTTTAAATCAAAATGTCTTTAATAGAAGTATTTTTAGTCAAATGTGTTCAAACTTTTGACTGTAGACAGTACATATAAAATATAATTAGTGATGAGTAGAGTTGAGCGAAACAGGTCGGTCAGATTCAAAAATCGCTGACTTTCGCCAAAGTCGGGTTTCGCCGATCGAAACCCGACCCTAGCGTGAGGTCGGCCATGAGGTCGCCGATCAGCGCGCCAAAGTCACGTTTCAAATGACATGTGCAGCGGCCAGCACCATCTTAGAGAAGGGCATTGAAGTGATTGGCTGGCTTTGTTTGGCGTCACAGTGGGTATAAAAGGCTGTGAACACTGACCGCCATCTTACTTCTGCCGATCTTACAATAGGGATAGGTGCTGCTGCTGATTCTGAACAGGGAGAGCGTTAGGCAGGGAAGAAGAAAAAAAAAACTGCTTCTACTGATAGCGCCTTTCACTGTACAGTTAGTGTGCAGTGAAAGGGGAGGATTTTTGTTGTGTGCAGCAGCGCTGGTGGTGATTAGGCTGCCTTTTAAGGCTATCTGCTAGCTGCTGTAATGTCACACGTGACTGGATACACCGCCTCCAGCAGGGCGAATTTCTATAACACCCGTGAACCTGGATACACCGCCTCCCGCATGGCGAATTTAAACAGAGTTAAGGGGAACACCGGGGAAATCGTTACAATGGAGGGCCCTGCAATAGGGAATGGGGACGTGGAGACCTCCTCTTACTCCCCTGAGTCAGTGTCCCTACACTCCTGACGATCCCTAGGCAGGTTCCACACCTGGCGGCGAGCTGGATAACTCAAATCCCTAGATCGCCCTGCACCTATCCCTTTCTAGTGAATTGGACGGTGCAGAAACTAATCCCACCACTGCACTAATACACACACAAGGAAAGTCACAAACAGGGAAAAACAACATTTAGCTTTGCTCTGTTGCTATTGTTCCCAGCAACAGAGTACGACACCAAAGTTCAGCTTCACCCCTGAAGCTCGACACCTGAATTCAGCTTCCGTCTGAAGCTATACACCAGCGCTCCCCTGAGCTGCAAGGAACTCCTCTCTGTAGTTCCTTCCTTCACCAGACTTTACACCAGAGCTCCCCTGAGCTGCAAGGAACTCCTCTCTGAAGTTCCTTCCTTCACCAGACTTGGTTGGAAATGAGCAATATCACCAACTGTGAGTGAGACCACCTGCTACTCCTTTATAGGTAGCAGCCAGGGAATCACACCTGCTTCATTATCACGTGCACTAACACTAGTGGCCACCGGGGGCAACTAAACTAAAGTAACCAGAGTGCAATGACCCTAATGGACCCCGGGGGCAAAACTAACTTTAAGCAAACAGTATAAAGGAAAAAAAAAAGGTTACTTGTGAAAAATCTGTCACAATCCAACCAGGATCATGACAGCTGCATTGCTGTGTGCACACTGCTGTTCAAACTGCTTTTTTCAAAGCACTCCAAATTGTATTATTTTGTCCTGGTGAGTTACTGAGCGTTCATTTTTTCACACACCGTCTATCGGTGTATGCTCCTCACACACTACCATGTACCGGCTGGTATCACGGACAAATAGAAGCTATCTGGGTGTGACTCTGGAAGAAAAGGCAGAGGAGTTTGTCTGTTTTTCGAGACCTACACCTTAGAGAGCTGTCCGTTTTTCAAACAGTTTTGTATATCTGCTGTTTGATCACGGTCAAAACTAGACAGAGACAGCGTGTGTCAGTCCGTATACAAATACACGGAGCTTGACAATTTTACATGTACACACCGTACAGCATTGTACACTCCTCACACACTACCATGTACCGCCGTCCATCATGGACAAATAGAAGCTACCTGTGTGTGACTCTGGAAAAAAAGCCGAGGAGTTTTTCCATTTTTCCAGACCTACACCTTAGAGTCCTGTCCGTTTTTCAAACAGTTTCGTATATCTGCTGTTTGATCACGGTCAAAACTAGACAGAGACAGCGTGTTTCAGTCTGTATACAAATACACGGAGCTTGACAATTTTCCATACACACACCATACAGCGGTGTACGCTCCTCACACATTACTGTGTACCGCCTTCTAGCACGGACAAATAGAAGCTACCTGTGTGTGACTCTGGAAAAAAAAGCAGAGGAGTTTTTCCGTTTTTCCAGACCTACACCTTAGAGTCCTGTCCGTTTTTCAAACAGTTTCGTATATCTACTGTTTGATTACAGTCAAAACTAGACAGAGACAGCGTGTGTCAGTCCGTATACAAATACACGGAGCTTGACAATTTTACATACACACATCATATAGAGCTGTCCGATTCTCCAACAGTATTGTATATCTGCCGTTCACATTACAGTCACTTTTATACCTAGTCAGCGTGTGTGTGTGACACTCCGTAAATACCTATACGGAGATTGATAGTTGCAAAAAAATCGTATACAGCTGTACACTTCTGATACAGTTCCGTATATCTGCTTGTTGGATTACGGTCCAATACATACTGTGAGAGCGTCTGTGACCAGCATAATATAGGTAATACAGATGGTTAGCACTCGGCCAGAGGGTTCGAGTTCGCGGTGCCAGTGAGAAGGAACGGATAGTCCCAGAATCGCATAAACAATGTATAGTCACTGCACACGCTGATTGTACTTAATGTGAAGTAAATTTATTGCTTGACAGTGAGGAAGCGACATCAAACGACGTTTCGGCCACATCGGCCTTTATCACAAAGTCGCTGTAATAAAATACATACATAAAAATATCAAAAAATTGTAAACTTTATACAAAATATATACACATAGTATCCAGAGAGCATGGAATATAAGCACTAGAATTATTTAGAAAGATGTGGAGACATCAAACACGTGAAACTGAGAGATAACGCGGTAGATAAGAAACATGAAGGAGCGTGGTCATACCCTTTTCAATTGAATGTAGGGTCTGTTTTCACCAAATCGATAGTGTCACTGCTAGGCATAAATGAGTTGATAGCATATTCTGTAAGTAGGGATAGATGAACATATCGTTAGGGTGACATAAAGAAAAAAAAAATAAAAAAATAAAAAAATAAAAAATAAATAAAAAATAAAAAATAAAGAGTAAAAAATCAAGTACTGAACTGGGTGTCTGGAGGACCGATGGATAAAACAGATTAACCAGCATAAGTGGCGTAGCTAGTTGTATACAAAAAAGACAGTGAGGGACTGTAAAAATATACCCAGGTATCTAGCTGTCCAGACAAAAGCTGTATTTTATTTAGGGAAAACAAAGAAATATACCAAAGTTGCCGCTAAATCCTGTTCCTTGAAGAGGTGGTGGACTGGTAAATATGCCACTGCTAAACAAAGAAAAAGGGGGTACATTAGAGATGTGGCAGGATTGGTGGTCCTGGATTGGGACCATACAAAAGTTGGTGATGCAGCGGTGGTCCTGGGTAGGGACCATGGTAAGGTTGGTGGTACAGCAGTGGTCCCAATGGGACAGTACTTACTATTATTGGTGGCTCAGTGGAGTGTGAAGTCTGCACAATGGTGCCAGAGCAGTGAGTGAGCGCTGGATCACAGGCTGTGCTTTTTATCCTGTCTGGTCCGGTCATGTGACCGGAAGTGACATCAGACGCCGGGGCGTGTGCATTGGAGCACGGCCGTAGTGTTTCACAGTGATCCCCACCAAAAAGATGGCGCTGGCTGTTCACACATGCGCAGTAGAGCGCAATCAAAGAAAACCTAATGAGGCCATGCAGAGACTGCTGTAGCTCTGAGTGGGACACACGCATCAGGGGGGGAGGTGCAGTGTGCTATATATAAAGAGACTGGGCAATTAACATATGGAAACAAATATAAACGAACAGTATTATTGCAAATCATACATGTAAATATACAGCATTTGAATTGCGTAGGAGTCCAAACTTAAACAAACATAAAAAATAAAAGAAATGAAAAGAGTGATGTCAGACCTAGGGGAGAGAATGGAGAAGGTTATGAACTCAAATCAAATGAATTATGAAGATTAGAAAAAAGGAAAAATAAAGAAGGAAAAATAATAAAGGGAAAAATAAAGATATAAAATGAGAATAGTAGAAAACAAAAAAATAAAAATAAAAATAAACAAAAAATAAAAAGTAAAAAATAAAAAATAAAAAGTAAAAAATAAAAAATAAAAAGTAAAAAATAAAAAGTAAAAAATAAAAAGTAAAAAATAAAAAATAAAAAATGCCTTCAAACAGAGGAAGGGAAAAAAAAGGGGGGGGGGTGGGTTGTGGAAAACTTTTTTGCAAACTTGAAAAAGAAAAAGAAAAAACAAACAAAAACAAAAAAGAAAAAGAAAAAACAAAAAACAAAAACAAAAAACAAAAACACATTATGTTTCATTATCTTACCGCTTGGGTTAGATGTAAAAAGGGGAGACTCAAGAAGGCAACCAATCAATGGGTCTAGGGAAAGAGGAAGAGAAAAAAAGGAATTTTTATAAAAATTATTAGATTAGCCAATCGATTTCTCGATTGAGACCCCTCGGATGTAAGGTGTCTAGTGTGTAGATCCAGAATGTCTCCCGTTGCTTTAAAAGGCGAACATGGTTCCCACCTCTTTTGGGTCTAGGGACTTTTTCAATAATTTGGAACCATAGTTGTGATACGTTGTGTCGGGCTTCCTTGAAATGGGCAGGAAGTGGGAGCCATGTTTTCCCGCATCTAATCGTAGACTTGTGACTGGATATTCTGTCCCTGATTGCCTGGGTAGTTTCACCCACGTACAATAAACCACATGGACATTTGATGATGTAAACGACGAAGTTAGTTTCACAAGTGAAGTAATCCCTAATAGGATAGGATTTGCCAGAACGTGGGTGGACTATCTCACTGCCTTTGATTATATTGGAACAGCTCATGCAGTTTAGGCAAGGGAATGTACCAGTTCTCTTTTGTCCTGTTAGAGTATGTGTATTGATGTGACTGGAGGTACCCAGGTCAGCCCGGACAAGCTTGTCCTTAAGATTTTGAGGTCTCCTCAGGCACATCAATGGTGGGGATTTAAAGAGGTTAATCCTAGGATAGGATCTGGTCAATAGAGGCCAATGTTTGTGGATGAGATTATGTATTCTTTGCATGGACGGGTGGTGACCATGGACGAATGGGAGTCTGGGTGGTTTGATTGTTGTGGTTCTGGTGGTGTCGGGGTCAATCCGTGCTTTAGTCATCTCAGAAGCCAGAAGTGTAGATGGATAATGCCTAGATTCAAAACTATCAGACATTTCTTGTAATCTGAGGTCTCTAGTCGAAGGATCTGATACAATCCTGGTAATCCTTTTAAACTGTGATCATGGGAGACTAGAGACTATTACGGGTGGAACTTGGATGACAACTGTCATACAGAAGGAGATTATTGCAATCGGTGGGTTTAGTGTAAAGATCGGATGACAGTGTTCCTTGTCCATCTTTTTTGACCCTAGTATCCAAAAAACTGATTGATTCCAGGTTGTGGGACATTGTAAATTTCAGCTCATGCCTGGCATTGTTGATGGTATCATAGAACTTAGAAAGGCTAGTTGAGTCCCCACCCCATATGCAAAAAATATCATCAATGTAGCGAAGCCACACTGTGGCAAATTCCTGGAAAAGTGGATTGGCGTAAATGTAGTCTCGTTCAAACTTATCCATGTAAAGATTTGCGTACGCGGGGGCCACATTAGAGCCCATCGTGGTGCCGCATGTCTGGATGAAAAAATCATCCTGGAATCGGAAGAAGTTTTCCCGTAAGACTATATTTAGAAGGTCCAAACACAAAGCCTGTGTGTCCGGTGCAGTATTAGCTTCCATGAGAGTTAGTCTGACTGCCTCTATACCTTTATCATGTGTTATTGATGTGTGTAGACTGTTGACATCAAAGGTGCAGAGAATGCTGCTGGGTGAAACGGAATTAATGGAACGAATCTTATTCAGGAAATCGCCTGTGTCCAAAATAAAAGATTTAGTGGTGTGAGTAAATGGAGTTAATATTTTCTCTAGAAAAATGGATAAAGGATTGAGGATGGAGTCCGTGGAAGCTACTATTGGACGTCCAGGAGGGTTGTGTAGGTTTTTGTGGATTTTGGGGAGGGTGTAGAGTACTGGGGTTATGGGATGTTGGTTTGTCAGAAATGTTCTAGTCTTTGCATCTATGGTCTTAAGCTGCATATGTTTGTCAAGAATTTGGTCTATTTTCCTACGTATTTGGAATGTCGGGTCAGTATGAACTTTCCTGTATGTGTTGGTATCCGAGAGTTGTCTCTGAATTTCGGTCACGTATTGATTCTTGTTCATGACAACGATTGCTCCTCCTTTGTCTGCCGGTTTTATAATGATGTTTGGATTGTCCCTCAAGGATGAGATAGCTTGTTTTTCAACAGGTGATAAATTATGGTGGACGGGAAGTAGGCCCAATCGTTGGTCATGGATGGTCTGTTTAATATCCCTGTCAAGAAGGTCTATAAAAGTCTCAACTGCATGATTGGTTTTGGGAGGCATAAAGCTACTTGGGTTGTGTAGTCCTAAGGTGTCAATTGTAATCGAGGGGCTAATGACCCGATTGGAATCTGGAGCTATGCTGTTGGCTACCCTTGTTGAAGAATCGTCAAAATGTACCTTTAATCTAATGTTGCGGTAAAATTGTTGTAGGTCTTTCTCTAATTGGAAAGCATCCCATCTTGGTGTTGGACAGAATGAGAGTCCTAGGTTTAGGACCCCGCCGCCACCAAGGGGGATACACAGCCTCCGGGGGATCCTCTCCAGTTGGCGGTTCTTCACCAGGATCCGGGAGCGACACTGGCAGCACCTCTCTTCCCAGAGTTCCTTTTTTAGGTCAAAACGCATGCCAACAAGGCGGTCGAGGAGGAGGGGAACAAAATCGCCAGATGACTCTTCGGTCGCAACAGGTAGGAGTCCAAACTTAATTGTAAATATCTCTGATTACTCCCTTTCTCCTTTAGAATTTAAAGTGCTAAACCTAGGACTCTCATTCTGTCCAACACCAAGATGGGATGCTTTCCAATTAGAGAAAGACCTACAACAATTTTACCGCAACATTAGATTAAAGGTACATTTTGACGATTCTTCAACAAGGGTAGCCAACAGCATAGCTCCAGATTCCAATCGGGTCATTAGCCCCTCGATTACAATTGACACCTTAGGACTACACAACCCAAGTAGCTTTATGCCTCTCAAAACCAATCATGCAGTTGAGACTTTTATAGACCTTCTTGACAGGGATATTAAACAGACCATCCATGACCAACGATTGGGCCTACTTCCCGTCCGCCATAATTTATCACCTGTTGAAAAACAAGCTATCTCATCCTTGAGGGACAATCCAAACATCATTATAAAACCGGCAGACAAAGGAGGAGCAATCGTTGTCATGAACAAGAATCAATACGTGACCGAAATTCAGAGACAACTCTCGGATACCAACACATACAGGAAAGTTCATACTGACCCGACATTCCAAATACGTAGGAAAATAGACCAAATTCTTGACAAACATATGCAGCTTAAGACCATAGATGCAAAGACTAGAACATTTCTGACAAACCAACATCCCATAACCCCGGTACTCTACACCCTCCCCAAAATCCACAAAAACCTACACAACCCTCCTGGACGTCCAATAGTAGCTTCCACGGACTCCATCCTCAATCCTTTATCCATTTTTCTAGAGAAAATATTAACTCCATTTACTCACACCACTAAATCTTTTATTTTGGACACAGGCGATTTCCTGAATAAGATTCGTTCCATTAATTCCGTTTCACCCAGCAGCATTCTCTGCACCTTTGATGTCAACAGTCTATACACATCAATAACACATGATAAAGGTATAGAGGCAGTCAGACTAACTCTCATGGAAGCTAATACTGCACCGGACACACAGGCTTTGTGTTTGGACCTTCTAAATATAGTCTTACGGGAAAACTTCTTCCGATTCCAGGATGATTTTTTCATCCAGACATGCGGCACCATGATGGGCCCTAATGTAGCCCCCGCGTACGCAAATCTTTACATGGATAAGTTTGAACGAGACTACATTTACGCCAATCCACTTTTCCAGGAATTTGCCACAGTGTGGCTTCACTACATTGATGATATTTTTTGCATATGGGGTGGGGACTCAACTAGCCTTTCTAAATTCTATGATACCATCAACAATGCCAGGCATGAGCTGAAATTTACAATGTCCCACAACCTGGAATCAATCAGTTTTTTGGATACTAGGGTCAAAAAAGATGCACAAGGAACACTGTCATCCGATCTTTACATTAAACCCACCGATTGCAATAATCTCCTTCTGTATGACAGTTGTCATCCAAGGTCCACCCGTAATAGTCTCCCACGATCACAGTTTAAAAGGATTACCAGGATTGTATCAGATCCTTCGACTAGAGACCTCAGATTACAAGAAATGTCTGATAGATTTGAATCTAGGCATTATCCATCTACACTTCTGGCTTCTGAGATGACTAAAGCACGGATTGACCCCGACACCACCAGAACCACAACAATCAAACCACCCAGACTCCCATTCGTCCATGGTCACCACCCGTCCATGCAAAGAATACATAATCTCATCCACAAACATTGGCCTCTATTGACCAGATCCTATCCTAGGATTAACCTCTTTAAATCCCCACCATTGATGTGCCTGAGGAGACCTCAAAATCTTAAGGACAAGCTTGTCCAGGCTGACCTGGGTACCTCCAGTCACATCAATACACATACTCTAACAGGACAAAAGAGAACTGGTACATTCCCTTGCCTAAACTGCATGAGCTGTTCCAATATAATCAAAGGCAGTGAGATAGTCCACCCACGTTCTGGCAAATCCTATCCAATTAGGGATTACTTCACTTGTGAAACTAACTTCGTCGTTTACATCATCAAATGTCCATGTGGTTTATTGTACGTGGGTGAAACCACCCAGGCAATCAGGGACAGAATATCCAGTCACAAGTCTACGATTAGATGCGGGAAAACATGGCTCCCACTTCCTGCCCATTTCAAGGAAGCCCGACACAACGTATCACAACTACGGTTCCAAATTATTGAAAAAGTCCCTAGACCCAAAAGAGGTGGGAACCATGTTCGCCTTTTAAAGCAACGGGAGACATTCTGGATCTACACACTAGACACCTTACATCCGAGGGGTCTCAGTCGAGAAATCGATTGGCTAATCTAATAATTTTTATAAAAATTCCTTTTTTTCTCTTCCTCTTTCCCTAGACCCATTGATTGGTTGCCTTCTTGAGTCTCCCCTTTTTACATCTAACCCAAGCGGTAAGATAATGAAACATAATGTGTTTTTGTTTTTTGTTTTTGTTTTTTGTTTTTCTTTTTTGTTTTTGTTTGTTTTTTCTTTTTCTTTTTCAAGTTTGCAAAAAAGTTTTACACAACCCCCCCCCCTTTTTTTTCCCTTCCTGTTTGAAGGCATTTTTTATTTTTTATTTTTTACTTTTTATTTTTTATTTTTTACTTTTTATTTTTTACTTTTTATTTTTTATTTTTTACTTTTTATTTTTTACTTTTTATTTTTTATTTTTTACTTTTTATTTTTTGTTTATTTTTATTTTTATTTTTTATTTTCTACTATTCTCATTTTATATCTTTATTTTTCCCTTTATTATTTTTCCTTCTTTATTTTTCCTTTTTTCTAATCTTCATAATTCATTTGATTTGAGTTCATAACCTTCTCCATTCTCTCCCCTAGGTCTGACATCACTCTTTTCATTTCTTTTATTTTTTATGTTTGTTTAAGTTTGGACTCCTACGCAATTCAAATGCTGTATATTTACATGTATGATTTGCAATAATACTGTTCGTTTATATTTGTTTCCATATGTTAATTGCCCAGTCTCTTTATATATAGCACACTGCACCTCCCCCCCTGAAGCGTGTGTCCCACTCAGAGCTACAGCAGTCTCTGCATGGCCTCATTAGGTTTTCTTTGATTGCACTCTACTGCGCATGTGTGAACAGCCAGCGCCATCTTTTTGGTGGGGATCACTGTGAGACACTACGGCCGTGCTCCAATGCACACGCCCCGGCGTCTGATGTCACTTCCGGTCACATGACCGGACCAGACAGGATAAAAAGCACAGCCTGTGATCCAGCGCTCACTCACTGCTCTGGCACCATTGTGCAGACTTCACACTCCACTGAGCCACCAATAATAGTAAGTACTGTCCCATTGGGACCACTGCTGTACCACCAACCTTACCATGGTCCCTACCCAGGACCACCGCTGCATCACCAACTTTTGTATGGTCCCAATCCAGGACCACCAATCCTGCCACATCTCTAATGTACCCCCTTTTTCTTTGTTTAGCAGTGGCATATTTACCAGTCCACCACCTCTTCAAGGAACAGGATTTAGCGGCAACTTTGGTATATTTCTTTGTTTTCCCTAAATAGAATACAGCTTTTGTCTGGACAGCTAGATACCTGGGCATATTTTTACAGTCCCTAACTGTCTTTTACGCCACTTATGCTGGTTAATCTGTTTTATCCATCGGTCCTCCAGACACCCAGTTCAGTACTTGATTTTTTACTCTTTATTTTTTTTTTTTCACGTGTTTGATGTCTCCACATCTTTCTAAATAATTCTAGTGCTTATATTCCATGCTCTCTGGATACTATGTGTATATATTTTGTATAAAGTTTACAATTTTTTGATATTTTTATGTATGTATTTTATTACAGCGACTTTGTGATAAAGGCCGATGTGGCCGAAACGTCGTTTGATGTCGCTTCCTCACTGTCAAGCAATAAATTTACTTCACATTAAGTACAATCAGCGTGTGCAGTGACTATACATTGTTTATACCAACATAATATATACGCTGATTTAATTTGTTTAATATACCTTACACAGCTGGACGCTCCTCATACAGTACCATCTCTCTGCTGGTATTTTTGGTACATTTTCCCAAACATGAGGAAGTATGGTGGAAGAGGCCGCGGACGTGGGGAGGGGGGCACAGCTGGTACTGATGGTGGTGGTGCATCGGCTGGTTCTGGCAAGGCAGGAGGTGTTGAGCCTGCGTCATCCTCTGGCCCAAGAAGGCCTGTAAGGTTGCCTTTTCTTGGAGTAGAAAAACCGCTTTTAAAGCCGGAGCATCAGGAACAGGTTTTGGCGTACATTGCCGAAACAGACACCAACTCTATTGCCTCCTCTTCTGAACGGTCAAAACCTGCAAGCACGGAGTCGCCAGTGCAGGGTTCTGGTCATAAAAAACCCCTTTCCTTGTGTCCTTCACCCCCACCAAAAGTTTAGGATGCGGCAGCCCATACTTCAGATTACTCTATGGAGTTCTTTTCACATACCATGCCTGGGTTATCCAGTCAAATCCTGAATTCCCCAGTCCAAGATGAATCTTACATGGAGTGCACTGATGCACAGCCACTGCTAGATGATTCTGCTGGTACATTGACCCACAGCATTACATTGCCCTCGCAGTCTATTGTGCCAGAATCTGACCCTGATGAAACCCAGGTGCCCCTTCCCGCATGCTATACCACCTTACACGGTGACACAGAGGAAGGTAAAGAGGAAGGTGCAGATGACTTTGAAGAAGAGGTGATGGATGACACAGTTCTGGACCCGGATTGGCATCCATTGGGGGAGGAGGGTGGCGCTGGCAATAGTTCAGATAAGCAGAAGGATCCGCAGCAGGCATTGACATCGCAGCAGTGGTTATCTAGCAGGCCCGTAGCTGTCCTAAAATGTGGAACAAAAACTAAAAGAGTTGCAGGACAGCTTGACCAGATGGTCAACTTAGCACAGCGTGCAAAGCCAGAAAATGTTTACCATAGTAGGAAGAGTGCAGTGTGGCACTTCTTTGTCCAAAATCCTACTGATGAGGCAAAGGTTACCTGTAAGAAGTGTGGAAGGACCTTTAGCCGAGGTAAACAACTCAGAAATTTGAATACCAGTTGCATGCTTAGACATTTAATCAACATGCACTTGCAAGCGTGGACGGACTACAAAACCTCAGGTAGCACATGTGCACCTGCTCCGACTGAAGGTAGCCAACAACGCTCCATCGCTACCCCCACTGTAAGACCACCGTCACCATTTAGCACACCACCAGCACTAAATGTGGAGGTGTCGTCGCAAGGCCAAAGCACTCCGGGAATCACAATGGTTTTACAACACAACACTGAATCTAGGCCATCACCACCAATACCATCACCAACCCCCTCTAACTCCATCCGGTCCACCGCTACTTCCCCCATATGCAGCTCTCCAGTCCAGCTCACCTTACCAGACACTCTGAGTAGGACAAGGAAGTACTCATCCTCTCATCCGCATACACTGTGTTTGAACTCCTACATTGCCAAACAAATCTCATTAGAGATGATGCCCTACCGTTTGGTTGAAAGTGAAGCTTTCCGCAACCTCATGGCCTACGCTGTCCCACGCTATGACCTACCCAGTCGGCACTTCTTTTCTCGAAAAGCCATCCCTGCCCTCCACCAACATGTGAAAGACCGCATTGTCCATGCACTAAAACAGTCAGTGAGTGGAAAGGTGCACCTCACAGCAGATGCATGGACCAGTAGGCATGGCCAGGGCTGTTACATGTCCATCACTGCGCACTGGGTTAATGTGGTGGATGCAGGCTCCACTGGGGACTGCAGCGGTGGAACAGTGCTGTCTAGCCCACGGTATAGGAAACAGTTGGCTGTAGGCTTTCGCTCCTCCTCCTCCTTGTCTATCAGCAAAAGCTCGTCCACAGAGCGCAGTCGCACGAGCACTTCATCCGCAGCTGGCAGTGTTGCACACGAGGTGTCCCACTATCGATCAGCTAGTGGTAAGCGTCAGCAGGCTGTGTTAAAGATGATGTTTTTGGGCGACAACAGACACAACGCGGAGGTACTGGCCAACTACTTGCAGCGACAAACTGAGTCATGGCTGGGCAGTCTACATCTTGAGGCAGGCAAGGTAGTCAGTGATAACAGCAGTAATTTTGTGGCAGCCATAGCCTGTGCAAAACTCACACACATACCTTGCCTGGCTCAAACTTTGAACCTGGTGGTGTAGTGCTTCCTTAATAATTATCCGGAGTTAACATCCCTGCTCAATAAGGTGCGAAGACTGTGCTCTCACATCCGTCGCTCGGCCGTACACTCCAGTCGTATGCAGAAGCTGCAGCGATTGCTCCACCTCCCCAAGCACCGCCTAATCATAGATGTTGCAACAAGGTGTAACTCCACCCTGCACATGATGGTTGAGAGGCTGTATGAACAGAGGCAGGCTGTAATGCATTTGTGGGAGGATACACGGGCAGGCAGTGTGAGGGAAGACATGGAATTGTCGGGTGTGCAGTGGTCAAAGCTGAAAGACCTCTGTAAAGTCCTTCAGTGTTTTGAGGAATGCACACGGCTGGTAAGCGCAGACGACACCATCTTAAGCATGAGCATCCCACTTATGCGTCTGCTCATGCAAAATTTGACGCACATTAAGGATCAGGCGTCTGCAGCGGATGAGGAGAAGGAGGGAAGCCTTGATGACAGTCAGCCATTGTCTGGTCAGGGAACTGTCCTGGACGAGGTGGAGGAAGAGGAAGAGGCGGAGGATGAGGATGAGGGGGATGTTGGCGTTCCAAGGTCAGGTACAGTGTTTGTGCGTGACTGTAGGGATGTGGATTTGCCAGAAACTGCTCCTCCACCCACCATGGGCAGTGCATCATTGACACCTGGAACATTGGCCCACATGTGCGATTATGCCTTGCGGATCCTAAAAAGGGACCCCCGCATTGCCAAAATGATGATGGATGACGACTACTGGCTGGCCAGCATCCTCGATCCACGCTACAAAGGCAAATTACACAACATCATGCCACAGGAGAACTTAGAGATAATATTGGCAAACAAACAAGCAACTCTGGTAAACCGTTTATTTGAGGCTTTCCCAGCACACAGCAGCGGTGCTGGTTCTCCCACGAGCCGTAGTGGGCACAATGGAAGAGGTGTTCGTGGTGTGCACACAGCAGAAGTGGCGTTGGAGACAGGGGTTTAATGACCATGTTGTGGAATGATTTCTCAAGTACCGCTCACACGACTGCTAATACTGCATCAATAAAAAGTGACAGGAGGCAGCAGTTGTCAACTATGGTTACAAACTACTTTTCCTCCCATATTGGGCCTCTAAACTGTACGCCTAGCCTGAATTGGCACAATATGCCTTACAGGAGCTCGCTTGCCCTGCTGCTAGTGTGTTATCTGAAAGAGTTTTCAGTGCTGCTGGATCAATCCTGACATAAAAAAAGGACCAGTCTGTCGACCCAAAATGTTGATGATCTAGCCTTCATTAAAATGAACCATGCATGGGTTTCAAAGGATTTTGTCCCACCTTCCCCTGATGACACATAGGTTACCAGAAAAGTGCCTCGGTTTTTTCCTCCTCTTCCTCGGACTTGCCCAATTACGCCCTTTGCAGCAGTTGAATGTCCAGCCAACACATCAACATATGCCAATTTTTAAACCTCCCTAACTGTGCTGCCCACCCCTCCCCCAACAGCTGGGGTCAAGACCTGGCGCACCCGGGCAAGTGCCGTTCCTCTGCACAGGTGGATGGGCCCACTGATGGCCGAAGGCAATGGCACTGGGCCCCTCAAAGTACAATACAGTGTCTCAGATGGTGGTAGGGCCCACCCGCTGTCAGACACACCAGCGTACTATGAGGGGCCCTGTGCCAGTACCGTCGACCACGATTGTGCCCCCCTTGCTTGGTCATGGCCACAGCACTTGCAAGTTGCAATACTTACCTCTCCCTGCTCCACCGCTGTGTAGTCTGGGCAGTTAAATCCTTCACAGGGACGGCCACTAGAAATTTGGTGTATTGATCGATGATGGTTAAGATGTAGCTATGCCCTGTCCTGCTGGCCTCTACCTTCAGATGATCAATGGCTACCATTTGTAATGGACGTCAACTTACAAGCGGATGCAGTGGTGCTTTATGATCACCTTTCACAGTTGTGATAGTCACAGACGTGTGACGTTCCTGCCACCATTTTTCAATGTCTCCTCTCATGCCAATCCAATACAATCGCCTACGGCCTGTGGCTTCCTTTTTTTTTTTGCACTCCAAAATGACCAGACACATCATGATAGGCAGTGAGGACCATGTCAACATCTCTCCCTGTGATCACAATTTGGTGGAGATGAGTAGCGGTGATGTGATCCACGCTACTGCGATTAAGCAATCCTTTCTTCACAAAGAACCTTTTTTGCTTTCTCCACAGACACAGTAATTGAGGGTCTGCATCGCCTTTGCAACATCTACCGGGAGGTTTTCCCGCGATGATGTATTGTAAGGGTTTCAATGGATTGTAATGAATAAGAAAATGCTCAAACAAGAATTGAATTTATTAAATTGATTTACTTAATAAGTGATAAGATCAAATAATAAACAGTATAAACAATAAATATACACGTGAATTAAACATACATTACATTATTCAGATAGACGTCGACCACTCATCCTCCAGGAGACAAAAGAGACCGAGCACATGTGTCCTAGTTCTTTTAAATGTCCAGCTAAAAGGTGTGTCCAGCCCCACCATGTGGGGAATGATGTCACAAGTCTATTGTCCATTGGCTATAAACACATCCCCTCAATACCTGTTTTAACCAGTATATAATACAGGAAGCTAGAGGAGGGGGCCTCATGTGTGCCACATGGCAGAAATACAGCAAGCTGGAGGAGGGGCTTCGGAGCACAAGATAACATCCTTGGGAACGTTTACACACCCAATCTAATTAGGGTAGTTGCCTTGAATATCAATGGTCCTTTGTTGATGGATAAACAAATGACCAATAATTTACATTCCTTTATTTTAAGTAAGTTTCAGTGACATTTTGCTTACCTCCCTGCAAGTAAGGATACAGTATATATTATATTAAACGGATTGAAACCATTAAAAATAACTCATAGTATACAGATGAGTAATTCCATAATTTCTGCTAACACTCGACTTTGCGTCTATATTTGTATCCATGTAGTTTCCAGTAGCGGAGATTCTGGACTGGCTTACTGAGACTGAAATATATACGAAGATTTAAAAGTACCACAACACTGTATACTGGTGTACGCTATGAATACCATTCCCTTTTTCTACTTTTTTAATTCTGGTGTAATACATAGTGAGCCTGTGAGTGTCTGTGTATGACTCCGGAAGTATAGACGGAAATTTAACCCTAGACTGGACACACCTGGTATGTGCTATACAGTACCTTGTTTCAAAAATTTGCATTAAGGTATCATCTGTAGGATAACCAACTGTGGGGGGGGACCCTCTTCTTGCCGCAGACAAACACGAGACTGAGACAGAGTTTGTACTGAACGGGTCCGTTTTTAGTGCCCATCCTTCTGTCGACAACAGCAATTCACCACAGCCATTTCACATTTCTCTGTAGACAGGCCCCGGTACCTTCGCTTCCTTTGTAACTATAATCATGGTGTCCTCTATGGCTCTTCGACTGTGGCTGGCCTAGGCCCAACCACCACAGCGCTGCACCAGTCTGAGCACACCGTCCGTGTGATAGCCCCAGGCAGTCTTCGTCTGCGGCTACCGTCCTCTGGGCCATCCCTCCATGACCGCCTCAACTGTCAGTCCTCTCTGGAGCCTTTCCACTGTCTCTATTTCCTCAGCAGAACTTCCTCTTTACTGTGCTCCTTTCACTGACTGACTCTACCAGAACCTTCCCTCAGTCTTTTATACTTCCAGTTCTGGTAACTCCGCCCACCATCACCTAACAGTTTCTCTGACCAATGGCAGTTATTCATTCCCACTCCTACACTCTCTACTGCCCTCCAATGGGCAAGCTAAAACACTGCACCCTTTCTCTTTATCTTAGCGGTTTCACACCTACACTGCGCTACACCTCTGCTTCTCACTACAGGCTGGTTTGTCTGTCAGTCCACCTTCCCTACATCATCCATAGTGAGTGAACGTGTGTGGGTTACGCCTTCTATATATACAGTGAATCTGAGAAACAAATTTTTACACTATACTTGATACAGCTTGTATCTTGTTATACAGTACCTTTGTTCGACATTTAGCATTACGGTCAAATCCATACTGTGTAAGTGTCAGAGTGACTACGGGACTATTTATACAGAGATTTCAATTGTACCCTAAAAAATATATACTTGCTATCTTGTTATCCAGGACCTTTTTTACAACATTTTTTATTATGGTCAAAACCAAACTGAGTGAGCGACTGAGGGTGACTACGGAAATATATTCCAATATTTTCAATTTGGCCAACACTGTATGCAACAGAACGCTTCTGATACAGTAACCTTTTTAGCTATTTATATTCTGGTGTAATCCATAATGAGCCTATAAATGTCTGTCTGTTACTCCGACAATATATTTGGAACTTTAAGATTACCCCAACACTGTAAACAGCTGTAAGCTTGTGTTACATAACCCATTAACAGCTTTTCATATTCTTGTGTAATCCATACTGAGCCTGAGAGCGTTTGTGTCTGCCTCCTGAAATGTATACGGAGAATCAGAATGTTTACACTATACTATATATACCTTGTATCTGGTGATACTGTACCCTTTTTCAACTTGTTATTTTATTGGGTAATCCATACTGAGCCTGTGAGCGTCTGTGTATGCCTCATGAAACATATACAGAGATTTACTGTTATCTATAGACTGTAGAGAGCTGTACGCTTCTGATACAGTACCATATATCTGCTGGTATTTTGGGTCCATTTTTCAAAACATGAGGAAATATGGTGGAAAAGGATGCGGATTTGGGCGTGGAGGGCCACCTGGTACTGATGGTAGTGGTAGTGCATCTGCTGGTAGTGCCAAAAACAGAATAGCAGCTAAGGCAGGAGGTGTTGAGCCAGCACCATGGTGTAGCTCTGGAAGGCCTGTAAGGCTCCATTTTCTGGGAGGAGGTAGACTGCTTTTAAAGCCTGAGTATCAGGAACTGTTTGTGGCTTACATTGCTGAAACAGCCTCCAGCTCTATCGCTTTCTCTTCTGAAGTTGTAAAAAATGCAAGCACTGAGTCGTAACTGCAGGCTTCTGGTCAGGAGCAACCCCTTTCCTTGTGTCCTTCTCCCACACCAAAAGTGAAGGAAGTGGAAGCACACACCTCAGATTACTCCATGGAGCTCTTTTCACATACCATGCCTGGGTTAATTAAAAATAGGGCCCATCATGTACTGGAGCAATGTAAATGGGGCAGATCAGACACTGGAGCAGCATCTAAGGGGCCCATTATACACTGGAGCATTGCAAACAGGGCCCATTATACAGTCATGGCCAAAAGTATTGACACCCCTGCAATTCTGTCAGATAATACTCAGTTTCTTCCTGAAAATTATTGCAAACACAAATTCTTTGGTATTAATATCTTCATTTAATTTGTCTTAAATGAAAAAACACAAAAAGAATTGTCCTAAAGCCAAATTGGATATAATTCCACACCAAACATAAAAAAGAGGGTGGACAAAAGTATTGGCACTGTGCGAAAAATCATGTGATGCTTCTCTAACTTGTGTAATTAACAGCACCTGTAACTTACCTGTGGCACCTAACAGGTGTTGGCAATAACTAAATCACACTTGCAGCCAGTTGACATGGATTAAAGTTGACTCAACCTCTGTCCTGTGTCCTTGTGTGTACCACATTGAGCATGGAGAAAAGAAAGAAGACCAAAGAACTGTCTGAGGACTTGAGAAACCAAATTGTGAGGAAGCATGAGCAATCTCAAGGCTACAAGTCCATCTCCAAAGACCTGAATGTTCCTGTGTCTACCGTGCGCAGTGTCATCAAGAAGTTTAAAGCCCCTAGCACTGTGGCTAACCTCCCTAGATGTGGACGGAAAAGAAAAATTGACAAGAGATTTCAACGCAAGATTGTGCGGATGTTGGATAAAGAACCTCCACTAACATCCAAACAAGTTCAAGCTGCCCTGCAGTCCGAGGGTACAACGGTGTCAACCCGTACTATCCGTCGGCATCTGAATGAAAAGGGACTGTATGGTAGGAGACCCAGGAAGACTCCACTTCTTACCCCGAGACATAAAAAAGCCAGGCTGGAGTTTGCCAAAACTTACCTGAAAAAGCCTAAAACATTTTGGAAGAATGTTCTTTGGTCAGATGAGACAAAAGTAGTGCTTTTAGGGCAAAAGCATCAACATAGAGTTTACAGGAGAAAAAAGAGGCATTCAAAGAAAAGTACACGGTCCCTACAGTCAAACATGGCGGAGGTTCCCTGATGTTTTGGGGTTGCTTTGCTGCCTCTGGCACTGGACTGCTTGACCGTGTGCATGGCATTATGAAGTCAGAAGCCTACCAACAAATTTTGCAGCATAATTTAGGGCCCAGTGTGAGAAAGCTGGGTCTACCTCAGAGGTCATGGGTCTTCCAGCAGGACAATAACCCAAAACACACTTCAAAAAGCACTAGAAAATGGTTTGAGAGAAAGCACTGGAGACTTCTAAGGTGGCCAGCAATGAGTCCAGACCTGAATCCCATAGAACACCTGTGGAGAGATCTAAAAATGGCACTTTGGAGAAGGCACCCTTCAAATATCAGGGACCTGGAGTAGTTTGCCAAAGAAGAATGGTCTAAAATTCCAGCAGAGCATTGTAAGAAACTCATTGATGGTTACCGGAAGCGGTTGGTGGCAGTTATTTTGGCTAAAGGTTGTGCAACCAAGTATTAGGCTGAGGGTGCCAATACTTTTGTCCGGCCCATTTTTGGAGTTTTGTGTGAAATGATCAATGTTTTGCTTTTTGCTTCATTCTCTTTTGTGTTTTTTCATTTAAGACAAATTAAATGAAGATAATAATACCAAAGAATTTGTGTTTGCAATCATTTTCAGGAAGAAACTGAATATTATCTGACAGAATTTCAGGGGTGTCAATACTTTTGGCCATGACTGTATATGGAGCATTATTAGGGCCCATGATACACTGGAGCATCATCCATGAGGCCCATCATGTACTGGAGCAATGTAAATGGGGCAGATCAGACACTGGAGCAGCATCTAAGGGGCCCATCATATACTGGAGCATTACAATTGGGGCCCATTATATATGGAGCATTATGTGGAGCTCATCATATACTGTATGGAACATTATATGTGACTAATTATTTGGTATGGAGAAATATATGGGGCTCATTATTCTGTATGGTGCACAATGTGGTGGCAATAATACTGTATGGAGTAATATACTGTCCTGTTTTTGAGCTATTGTACAATTTAAAATAGATCAGTCATGTCATGTAAGCAGTGAAGTATGTGTCATTGTACCATACCTATATTTCTGTGGCGTATCGCAGCATCATGAGTTGCGGTATGTGTTAAAGGGGCGCACTGACACTCTTTTGCCAAGGGCACATGAAAACCTATAGCCAGCCCAACCCCCCACAACTTTAGCCAAATAACCCACAGTTTTCAATGCGTAACTATTATTAGGAAGTAAATTAAGATTGACAAGCTTCAGTTATAAGAATTGATGTTTTTGGCATTGAAATGGGCACTGTAGGTGTGTTTACTGTCTTCCACTCCCTGCCAACTTTGCTTCCCCATTGACTTGCATTGGGTTTCGTGTTTCAGTCGGCTGATTTCGTTTGACCCGACTTTTGCGAAAGTCGGGTTTCATGAAACCCGACTCGACCCGAAAAAAGTCAAAGTCGCTCATCTCTAGTGATGAGCGAGCATGCTCGTTACTCGAGATTTCTGAGCATGCTCAGGTGGTCTCCGAGTGTTAGGAGTCGGGTTCCAGTCGCTGCACAGCAGGAATCCCGAGCCTTGCATTCGGCGGTCTCCCATTCCTCTCCAGCCACACAGGAGGCTGTTCAGCAGACTCATCGATCCAGGTGCTCTGGTCAGACCAGCTCTGTAGGTTCGGTTGCTGCTGCCACCTCTGGTCCAGCTATAGCAACGCATGCTGGTCAGCAACGAGCTACTCCAGGGACTAAGTCCTCCTTTCGGTCCACTGAGCATGCCCGTGGGACGATCTGTCATTGGAGATTGGAGGTCACATGCTCAGGTCCTTCTCCAGGTCGGATTGGACCATCAGGAGGGTCAGGAAGGTCCCGAAAGGACGCCGCTATAAAAGAGCCGCATGGCCGCATGGCCATGCGCTGGCATAAACTCTTATTATGTTTTGTGTGAGAGATGATGGATGCATGCTTCTGGTGACTGACTCATTATGACTCCCCTCCCTTGGATACACATGTTATAGGGCTATTAGAGTCAGAGTCAGCGCCTAGTAGTGGCTAAGTCTAGTGCCACAGTGCTTCCAAGTCACAGCACAAGGCACTTGAGTGACCGCACCCGCCTGCGTGGTGCAGTCTAGCGCTTTCCTTACCCTAGTCAGGGTGGTTAGTGGCATCCACCTGAGCGGTGCAGTGCGCACCAGGTGCGTTACTGTTTCAGTTGCTTCATTGCTGGCACCGCAGCTCCAGTGCTGCACAGTGCTGACCTTGGGGCAGAGTCCTTTGTCTGCATACTAGCGCTCATACAGCTGAGATCTGTGAGCTTAACAGGCTCCGCTGTTTACACTGTGCATCTACGCGGTTCTGTGGAGCAACAGGACTCGCTCCAGTGCACACCGGCTGACATTAACCCGCGTGTGCTCATTTGTTGCCGCATATCCTCCGCCATTACTCAGCAGCAGGTTCCATCTCTGCACGGTGGACCCCGGGCTGCGAACGCACCTCATATCTCCTTTCTTATTATTTGGTGCGTTCTGCAGGCCCTAACACCGAGTATTTGGGCGTGCTCGGAGATTTAGTTTCTGTCGCCGCAGCTGCATGATTTGCGGCTGCTAGACAGCCTGAATACATGTGGGGATTTCCTAACAAACAGGCAATCCCCACATGTATTCAGGCTGTTTAGCAGCTCCAAATCATGCATCTGCGGTGACACAAACTAAATCTCCGAGCACCCCAAAACTACTCGGAGAACATCCGTGCATGCTCGGAAAATTTGAGTAACAAGCATGCTCACTCATCACTAATTATAATACTAATACAGGCAGTCCCGGGGTTGCCAACTTGACTTTTTATTTTTTTTCTGGGCAGCTTATCAAAAAATCAAGGGCAAACAATATTTTTACGGACACAGTGGAATAATAATAACCATAATAAATCATTATGACTATGAGTGATATACACTACCGTTCAAAAGTTTGGGGTCACCCAGACAATTTTGTGTTTTCCATGAAAACTCATACTTTTATTAATTAAATGAGTTGCCAAATGAATTTAAAATCTCTTCCAGACATTGACAAGGTTTGAAAAAAAGATTTTTATTTGAAATAATAATTTTCTCCTTCAAACTTTGCTTTCGTCAAAGAATGCTCCATTTGCAGCAATTACAGTATTGCAGACCTTTGGAATTCTAGCAGTTAATTTGCTGAGGTAATCTCGTGAAATTTCGCACCATGCTTTCAGAAGCCCCTCCCACAAGTTGGTTTGGCTTGATGGGTACATTTTGCGTACCATATGGTCAAGCTTCTTCCTCAACAGCTCAATGGGGTTGAGATCTGGTGACTGCGCTGGCCACTCCATTACAGATAGAATACCAGCTGCCTGCTTCTTCCCTAAATAGTTCTTGCATAATTTGGAGATGTGCTTTGGGCCATTGTCCTGTTGTAGGATGAAATTGGCTCCAATCAAGCACTGTCCACAGGGTATGGCATGGCGTTGAGTGATAGCCTTCCTTATTCACAATCTTTTTTACCTTGTACAAATCTCCCACTTTACCAGCACCAAAGCAAACCCAAACCATCACATTACCTCCACCATGCTTGACAGATGGCGTCAGGCACTATTCCAGCATCTTTTCAGTTGTTCTGCGTCTCACAAATGTTCTTCTGTGTGATCCAAACACCTCAAACTTGGATTCGTCTGTCCATAACACTTTTTACCAATCTTCTTATGTCCAACGTCTGTGTTCTTTTGCCCATATTAATCTTATTTTCCTTTTATTAGCCAGTCTCAGATGTGGCTTTTTCTTTGCCACTCTACCCTTAAGGCCAGCATCCCAGAGTTGCCTCTTCACTGTACACATTGACACTGGCATTTTGCGGGTACTATTTAATGAAGCTGCCAGTTGAGGACCGGTGAGGCGTCGATTTGTTAAAACTAGACTCTAATGTACTTGTCGTGTTGCTCAGTTGTGCAGCGGGGCCTCCCATTTCTCCTTCTACTCTGGTTAGAGCTTGTTTGTGCTTTCCTCTGAAGGGAGTAGTACACACCGTTGTAGGAAATCTTCAGTTTCCTGGCAATTTCTCACATGGAATAGCCTTCATTTCTGAGAACAAGAATAGACTGTCAAGTTTCACATGAAAGTTTTTTTTTTCTGGCCATTTTGAGAGTTTAATGGAACCAACAAATGTAATTCTCAACCAGCTCAAAGGAAGGTCAGGTTTATAGCTTCTCTAATCAGCCAAACTGTTTTCAGCTGTGCTAACATACTTGCACAAGGGTTTTCAAGGGTATTCTAACCATCCATTAGCCTTCTTACACAGTTAACAAACACAAAGTAAGAACACTGGAGTGATGGTTGTTGGAAATGGGCCTCTACGTCTGAAGATATTGCATTACAAACTAGATGTTTGCAGCTAGAATAGTCATTTACCACATTAACAATGTATAGAGTATATTTCTGAATCATTTAATGTTAGCTTCATTGGAAAAAACTGTGCTTATCTTTCAAAAATAAGGAAATTTCTACGTGACCCTAAACTTTTGAACGGTAGTGTATGTCTACAGTAAAATGATGATAGTTACAGTAAAAATAATCTGTGAAAGTTTCTTCAACTTAATAAACTCACAAACTCCTTAAAAATTGTTTACGGACAAGTGCCCTACTTTTATGGACTGCCCTGGAATTTCTGGATGGTTTGCAACACTGGGCATTCCCCTGATTGTGAGCTAGATAGAGACTCTGGTGTGGCTCTCAACCTAAATTTGTATACAACAAACAGAGGAAGGAAAAAAAAAACAACTAATACCTCAGCGCTGTTCTATTCCTGCTGCCTGGTCTTCTTTCTGTTGTACCACACCGCAGTCCTAGCCTCTTTATAATAGGTCAGGACTCCCGACTGAGTCCATGTCCTGGAAGTCACTGCACTTTATAAGGTCACAGAGAGTCCAGGGATACGGCATTTGACTCCATAAAGAAGTGGATTGAACGACGGGCATTAGGGCGGCCTGAAAGTCGAGTTAAATTTTTTTTTTTACCAATTCTCACCTCATCTCTTACCTCTCCTGCCCCCTCAATGTCTGCCATCCGGTCCTCTTATTTTTGCAGTCATGCACTTTATCTTTGGCATCTTCACTATAGCTCATAACCGAAAGCTGTGTCCAGGTCGCAGAGGTCACTAGGTGTCATAAGGTTGCAGCGCAGGTGTTGAGATCACAACATCACAACCTTACAAGACACAAAGACCTCTGAGGCCTGGAAGCGGACGAAAGTACTGAAGAGCCTGGAGATGCGGACCACAATGGTGCAAAGAAAGCTGGAATGTGGATGATGAGTATCTGACATTCACATCTATGAGTTCAGATGTTCGTAAGCCGGGGACTTCCTGTACTCAGATGTTATAACAGATTTTCATGAATCAAATATACATCTTGAACATGCCAGATTATCAATACTTAAAATTCTATCACCGGATTATAAAAAAAACTACTGGATACATTATTAATTAGGTCTCTTAGACCTAACAATACTATCGTATTTACTTTGAAATCCATGTAAGATTGTCTGTATCGTTCTGATATTGAGATGAGCATTTTATGAGTCCGGTGTAAAGTAAGGGAGCTGGAGTGAATTCCATTCTCCATACATCCTTCTTTACTGACAGCTGCAGGTTATACTGAGCAGTGTGAGACCTCAGCAGGGAGGAAGGACACTCTGGAGCTTTCACTTAGGTGGAGATTGAGTTTCATAATGAATCATACATCCATTCTGACATGGATTTTCAAACAAAGTACGCTAACCTCATCTGGCCTAATAGATTTATTTAATAATGTACTGTATGTACGCAGCTTGTATTGTGAAATCTTGTGATAGATCCACTTTACATTCAAGTAGCTGCTGAAAAAGTTAGTACAATTTTGGGATGAAAAGACATGGACCCTACAGTTACAAAGTGGGAAAACAATAGATTAATATTGTCCATCTACCTACACAAAGAATATAATAAAATTAAAAAATATTAACATAATGTACATTTTTAAAACAATGCGTTCATATCATCTTTATGCCATCCCTTCCCCTCAAGGCGTTGTACTTTTCTTGTCTCTTCTTTTCTGTGCTCATTTTCTGTTTTTTTTTTTTCCATTTTGCTGAGCAACGGCTAATTACAAAATGATCTGTTCTGTGTCATTTACTACATGTGTTATTCCACAGGCCAATAAAAAAAGCTGAAAACTATGTATTTTTGGACACTCCTGGGATATATGATTACTGTGAATGTTTAAAAGATAACCATTTAAAGTCTTTTAAAAACAGAGATGAGTAAATTTATATTATAAGAAAAGTAACCTGCAGGATCTCATTTGGAGATTCTAGTCCTCCCCCATGGAGAAACATATCTTCCAGAACACAATAATTTATATGATGAACTACAGCTGTAAATTTATGTGAGTGCCTGGATTTATGTAATAGTAATGTGTCCTATCAGCTTTGTACATCTTCCTTAAGTGCAACTCTGGCAGCTTAAATATTCAATCAAAATATTTAAAATATTCATCGAAGTTCCCCCTTTAGATTTTAATAATTTTATGACTTTCAAATGTTTTTTAGAATTTTATGAAACAAATCCAAAGTGGAAAAAAATCCAAAGTGGAAAAAAAAGAGTCGGGCTGAATAAACCGCGCTGACCAGAAAAAAATGCACCTTCGGCAGTCCATATAATAAAATACTTCTTTAAAGAAGTTTTTTATTATATGGACTGCCGAAGGTGATTTTTTTTCTGGTCAGCGCGGTTTATTCAGCCCGGTTCTTTTTTTTCCACTTTGGATTTTTTTCCACTTTGGATTTGTTTCATTTACTACCAGCGGGATACCAGCGATGACCGGACTTTTATGAGTGATTCCCAGTTTGTTGTGACTCACACAGCTTCAGCAGGTGAGTCTAACTGATTGGGCTTGCTTGCTATTGTGGTTCTTCTAGACGATACACCCTATGTGCACTTTCCATCTTTTTTTTTTTTAGAATTTTAAAATACATGTGTCTTAAAATGTTGAAATCATGATCCATATTAATTTTTGTGTATGGAAAAGAATAACATGTACTTAACCAAACATACGTTTCATTGAAGGACTTGTCACAACCATGCATACAAACACAGTGGGGCAACGGAAGTTCTATCCTTTTGCCGAAAAAAAAAATGCGAAAGGGAATCTTTCTGAACCGTGGGACTGGCATTGAAATAAAGACATTAGTTCAGATTTCATGAAATAAAGTATTTAGTCATTTTCTGTTTGTAGGACATAGAAACAACTTTTATGTCACAGGGCAACCCATGGACTTTGTCTAATTTGACCTGGAATCTTTGTATTTCAAATAGTAGGATAAAACAGGGCAATGCAAAATTTTGTAAACTAAAAAGTGCATTGAGGCACGATTGTAAAGTTGTGTTGGAAAATCTAGTGTACTGTTCAATGTAGTAGCCAATTATCATGGCAAACACTTGTTAAATAGAGTTGGTGTTAATCTAGAGTGGTTTGTGGCCACTGCTGGAATCCAGTTCTCTTCTTTTGATTAGCTAGCCTAGTGCAATGAGGCGTGACACACATATAATGTCACGTCAGGTCGGATAATCAAAAGATCCTATATAATCCTTAGCGAACATATAAAGTTATATTGCATTTTCCCAATGGCCTTAAACAATTCAAAAATATAGATATGTCCCAAGACTTGTGGAGCGCCCGCCAGGGCCGTGGGAATATTCGATACCGGGCCTGGTCAGTTCTTAAAGTGATGTGTCACAGCAGCAGTGACCTGGTCCGTGGCCTGGGCATCCAATAAAAATGATTATTAAAGGGGAAATAAAGTTTTTAAGGGATAATACGTGATGCCACCTATGGTATTCGGCAAATAAGGTGTTAGCTGACGCTGCAGATTCAGTCTGCCGGGGCTGTTGTTGATGCAGCAGAGTTGGTTCAGCTCTCCACAGGCAGAGCTGAGCCCCAGGGCAGTTGTAGTGATATGATTTAAGATGGTGGTAGTGGTGGTATTGCAGTGCAGGGTGGATGACGCAGTAATGATTCTGAGGACACAGCAGAGTGCAGTCTTCACACTTTCACTTACAGTTCAATTGTTACAGTCCCCAGCCAGGGTGCTGTGTCCTCCTGGCTTGTGGTCCAGACAGCTCTCAGGTAGCTTGGGGTGTACGTTGCCAGGGCTCCCTTTGATGTTCCTTTCCTGGCCGTCTCACTACACTGGCTACCCCCTTTCCTCTCCTGCATCTTCACACACAGTGTCCCGAGCCAGCAGACTCGGATCTTGTCGGGCGGCGTTGGTCAGACCCCTGCATCCTATATGTCTGCCTTTTTGGCAAATGAGTGTGGGATCGGCTATAGCACTTAAAGATACTGCCGCCTCCAGTTTCCTAGCTGAATCCTTAGTTTCTCTACTAGTTTTGGGGCCGGTCCCCTAACTGCGACCTGGTCCCTCCACTGACCATGCCAGTGGATGCGGGCCCCAAGGATGAATTGCTCACTATCCATGCCTCTGAGACTTCTTCTTACCCTCCTCCTGGAGCTTTCCTTCCTTTCTTCTCTATGTTCACTCTGACTCTCTCACACTCTCTAGTCTGGAGACAAGCCACACTCAGCTTCAATCACCACTATCGACTCCTCCTGTCTCCCTCCTGACTGACTTCTGTACTCTCACACCACTCTCTGACTGACTGACTATTTCCAGAACAATCTCCTTACCTCAGCACTAACTCCTCCCACCAACTGTCACTCCTTTAAGCTCCGCTCCTTCTCTACTTTCTCCACACACACACTCTACTTAACTCCCCCTGGCTAGATGGGGACTAGTGTTGGGTGCTGGTATGTGAGTCCTGGCAGTGCCCCTTCCTACCTGAGAGCAGAGTACCACACCTCTAGATGAAGTGCAGTACCCTGTGGCAACTGAGACCGCAGGGGCGCCACATTTGCATATTAAAACACAGAAGCACAATCAAATCTCATAGCTGATAGTCCATAAAAAACATATGAATGATGTTTATAAAGTACTTATTAGAGTTGAGCGACTTTTGGTTTTTTAGGGTCGCGTTTCGTTTCGTGAAACCCGACTTTTCCAAAAGTCGGGTCGAGCAAGATCGTCCGATTATAGGGAAAAGTCGGGGTCGTCCCGAAACACGAAACCCAATGTAAGTCAATGGGGAATAAAAGTCGGCAGTGAGAGGAGGACAGGAAACACACCAACAGTGCCCATTTGAATGCCAAAAGCATCAATTCTTCTTACTTAAGCTTGTCAACCTTAATTAACTTCATAATATAAGTTACGCACTGAAAAATGGGTGTTATTTGGCTAAAGTTGTGGGGGGGGAGGGCTGGCTGCAGATTTTCAGGTGCCCTGGGCGAAAGAGCGCCCCTTTAACACATACCACAACTCATCATGCTCCGATACGGCAGATAAATAGCGGTATAGTACAATGAAAAATACCTCACTTTTTACATCTCATGACGAGGCCCATCTATTTCTCCATACAGAATCATTGGTCCCACATAATGTTTGAAACAGTATATGATGAGCTCCACATAATGCTACAGTATATGTTGGTCCCCATGGATGAAGCTCCACTGTCTTATGGGCCCAAATAATGCTCCAAACATAATGGGCCCCATTTCTAATGCTCTAGTGTATAATGGGCCCTGTAAATGCTGCTCCAGTGTCTGATGTCCACCTTTGGAATGTTCCAGTGTATGGTGGGCCCCATCTATCATTCTCCAGAGTATAGTGCTCCCCAAAAATTGCTGTCCCAACATTGAAAACAATCAAATAAGTCTCCTCGCTAGGGAATCCCTGTACTTGTCTGGACAGGTGCTGTAGCTTGCTTAACAGCTCGCCAGCCGTTCTCACGCCCAGTATGGATTGCACGTGATTGCACAAAGGTTAGAAAGGTTACCGTATCCCTGGATAACATGTATGGATAGCGTACACATTCAAAATATATGTCTATACAGCATGAGGCAGGCTCAGACGGTGTTAGGCACAGTATGGATTGCACGTGATTGCACAAAGGTTAGAAAGGGTACCGTATCCCTGGATAACATGTATGGATAGCGTACACATTCAAAATATATGTCTATACAGCATGAGGCAGGCTCAGACGGTGTTAGGCCCAGTATGGATTGCACGTGATTGCACAAAGGTTAGAAAGGGTACCGTATCCCTGGATAACATGTATGGATAGCGTACACATTCAAAATATATGTCTATACAGCATGAGGCAGGCTCAGACGGTGTTAGGCCCAGTATGGATTGCACGTCATTGCACAAAGGTTAGAAAGGGTACCGTATCCCCGGATAACATGTATGGATAGCGTACACATTCAAAATATATGTCTATACAGCATGAGGCAGGCTCAGACGGTGTTAGGCCCAGTATGGATTGCACGTCATTGCACAAAGGTTAGAAAGGGTACCGTATCCCCGGATAACATGTATGGATAGCGTACACATTCAAAATATATGTCTATACAGCATGAGGCAGGCTCAGACGGTGTTAGGCCCAGTATGGATTGCACGTCATTGCACAAAGGTTAGAAAGGGTACCGTATCCCCGGATAACATGTATGGATAGCGTACACATTCAAAATATATGTCTATACAGCATGAGGCAGGCTCAGACGGTGTTAGGCCCAGTATGGATTGCACGTCATTGCACAAAGGTTAGAAAGGGTACCGTATCCCCGGATAACATGTATGGATAGCGTACACATTCAAAATATATGTCTATACAGCATGAGGCAGGCTCAGACGGTGTTAGGCCCAGTATGGATTGCACGTCATTGCACAAAGGTTAGAAAGGGTACCGTATCCCCGGATAACATGTATGGATAGCGT
The DNA here is from genome assembly GCF_039654945.1 of Dendrobates tinctorius. Lineage (NCBI taxonomy): Eukaryota > Metazoa > Chordata > Amphibia > Anura > Dendrobatidae > Dendrobates > Dendrobates tinctorius. Next base: position 17,759,205 of record NW_027361743.1, on the reverse strand, counting down.
ACACATTCAAAATATATGTCTATACAGCATGAGGCAGGCTCAGACGGTGTTAGGCCCAGTATGGATTGCACGTCATTGCACAAAGGTTAGAAAGGGTACCGTATCCCTGGATAACATGTATGGATAGCGTACACATTCAAAATATATGTCTATACAGCATGAGGCAGGCTCAGACGGTGTTAGGCCCAGTATGGATTGCACGTCATTGCACAAAGGTTAGAAAGGGTACCGTATCCCCGGAAAACATGTATGGATAGCGTACACATTCAAAATATATGTCTATACAGCATGAGGCAGGCTCAGACGGTGTTAGGCCCAGTATGGATTGCACGTCATTGCACAAAGGTAAGAAAGGGTACCGTATCCCCGGATAACATGTATGGATAGCGTACACATTCAAAATATATGTCTCAGGAGGCAGGCTCAGACGGTGTCAGGCACAGTATGGATTTGACGGCCCAGATTACACAGCGGAGGAGGAGGGAGAGGTAAAGATTGCAAATGCTGGGGCCCTGCCCAAGCAAGGGGGGCCCACTCGTGGGCGTCGGTACTGGCACTGGGCCCCTCATAGTACAGCGGTGTGTCTGACGGCGGGTGTGCACCACCGCCATCAGAGACACTTGATTGCACTATGAGGGACCCTGTGCCAGTGCCCGCGCCCAAGAGTCGGCCTACTCACCTGTCCAGGGCAACGGCACTCGCACGGTGTCGTGCGGTAGGTGGTGACCCCGGCCATGGGGGGGGAGGCAGCACAGTTAGGGAGTTTTAGAAAGTGGCATATGTTGATGTTGGACATTCAGCTGATGCAAAAGGCGAAATAGGTGAAGTACCAGGAAGAGGTGGACCAAAGCAAGCCATTTTTCTGTCACCCTATGTGTCATCAGGGGAAGGTGGGACAAAATCCTTGGAAACCCATGCGTGGTTCATTTTAATGAAGGTTAGATCATCCACATTTTGGGTTGACAGACGGGTCCTTTTTTCTGTAAGGATTGATCCAGCTGCACTGAAGACTCTTTCCGATAGCACACTTGCAGCTGGGCAAGCGAGCTCCTGTAAGGCATATTGGGCCAATTCAGGCCAGGTGTCCAGTTTAGCGGCCCAATAGTCAAAGGGGAATGACCTGTGTGGGAGAACATCGATATGGGAGGAAAAGTAGTTTGTAACCATAGTTGACAACTGCTGTCTCCTGTCACTTTCCATCGATGCAGTATTACCAGTTGTGTGAGCGGTATTTGAAAAATCAGTCCACAACATTGTCATGAAACCCCTGTCTCCAACGCCACTTCTGCTGTGTGCACCACGAACACCTCTGCCAAGCTGCCCCCGGCCCGTACGGCTCGTGTGAGAACCATCACCGCTGCTGTGTGCTGGGAATGCCTCAAGCAACCGATTTACCAGAGTTGCTTGTTTATTAGCCAATATTAGGTCAAGGTTCTCCTGTGGCATGATGTTTTGTAATTTGCCTTTATAGCGTGGATCCAGGATGCTGGCCAACCAGTAGTCGTCATCGTTCATCATTTTGGCAATGCAGGGGTCCCATTTTAGGATCCGCAAGGCATAATCTGACATGTGGGCCAATGTTCCCGGTGTCAATGATGCACTGCGAGTGCTGGGTGGAGGAGCACTTTCTGGCAAATCCACATCCCTCCAGTCACGCACAAACCCTGTACCAGACCTTGCCACGCCAACATTTTCACTTGCCCCACGAGATGCATCCTCCTCCCCTAAGTAATCATCCTCATCATCCTCCTCCTCCTCCTCCTCTTCTTCCTCCACTTCGTCCAGGAGAGGTCCCTGAGCAGACAATGGCTGAATGTCATCAAGGATTCCCTCCTCCTCTTCCTCCTCATCAACATTGGCTGCAGACGCCTGCTCCTTAAGGTGCGTCAAAGTTTGCATGAGCAGATGCATAAGTGGGATGCTCATGCTTAGGATGGCGTCGTCTGCGCTTACCAGCCGTGTGCATTCCTCAAAACACTGAAGGACTTTACAAAGGTCTTTCAGCTTCGACCACTGCACGCCTGTCAACTCCATGTCTGCTCTCAAAGTGCCTGGCCGTGTATCCTCCCACAAATGCATTATGGCCTGCCTCTGCTCGCACAGCCGCTCCACCATGTGCAGGGTGGAGTTCCACCTTGTTGCAATGTCGATAATGAGGCGGTGGTTGGGAAGGTGGAGCAATCGCTGCAGCTTCTGCATACGAACGGAGTGTACAGGCGACCGGCGGATGTGCGCGCACAGTCTTCGCACCTTCTGGAGCAGGGCTGTTAACTCCGGATAATTTTTGAGGAAGCACTGCACCACCAGGTTCAATGTGTGAGCCAAGCAAGGTATGTGGCTGCCACAAAATTACGGCCGTTATCACTAACTACCTTGCCTGCCTCAAGATGTACACTGCCCAGCCATGACTCAGTTTGTCGCTTCAAGTACTTGGCCAGCACCTCGGCGGTGTGTCTGTCGCCCAAACACATCATCTGCAACACAGCCTGCTGACGCTTTCCACTAGCTGCTCGATAGGGGGACACATCGTGTGCAACAGTGGCAGCTGCAGATGGAGTGCTCGTACGACTGCGCTCTGTGGACGAGCTTTCGCTTCTGGAGGAGGAGGAGGAGGAGGAGGAGGGTCGAACGCCTACAGCCAACTGTTTCCTATACCGTGGGCTAGGCAGCACTGTCCCACCACCGCTGTCCCCTGTGGACCCTGCATCCACCACATTAACCCAGTGCGCAGTGATGGACACGTAACGGCCCTGGCCATGCCGACTGGACCATGCATCAGTTGTGAGGTGCACCTTTCCGCTCACTGACTGCTTGAGTGCATGGACAATGCGGTCTTTCACATGATGGTGGAGGGCTGGGATGGCTTTGCGAGAGAAGAAGTGGCGACTGGGTAGGTCATAGCGTGGTACTGCATAGGCCATGAGTTCGCGGAAAGCTGTGCTTTCCACCAACCGAAAGGGCATCATCTCAAACGAGATTAGTTTGGCAATGTGGGCGTTCAAACCCAGTGTACGCGGATGAGAGACTGAGTACTTTCTTGACCTACTCATAGTGTCTGGGAGGGTGAGCTGGACTTGAGAGCTGCATATGGTGGAAGTAGCGGTGGACAGGGCGGACTGAGAGAGGGTTGATGATGGTGATGGAGTTGGTGTTCTTTCTGATGGCCTAGAATCAGTCTTTCGTTGATATAACAGTGGGATTCCCTGACTGCTGTGGCCTTGCAAAGACACCTCAACATTTGCTGCTGTGCTAACCGGTGGGCTTACAGTGGGGGAAACAATGTAGCGTTGCTGACTACCTTCGTTGTGATCAGTTGCACATGTGGCACTTGAGGTTTGGTGTTGTGTCCACGCTTGCAAGTGCATGCTGGTTAAATGTCTAAGCATGCAACTGGTATTCAAATTTTTCAGATTTTTCCCTCGGCTAAAGGTCTTTGCGCACTTCTTACAGATAACCTTGGCCTGATCATGAGGATTTTGGTCAAAAAAGTGCCACACTGCACTCTTCCTACTTTGGCAGACATTTTGCGGCCTAGCACGCTGTGATCTTTTGACCCTCTGGACAAGCTGTCCAGCAACTCTTTTGATGTTTGGAACCTGTCTTTGGAGTGCTCCGGGCCTGCCAGATAACAGCTGTTGCGATGTCGATGTCTGCTGTGGATGCTCCTCATCTGAGCTATTGGAAGCAGCACCCTCTTCCCCCAATGGATGCCAATCTGGGTCAACAACTGGGTCATCCATCACCTCCTCTTCTATGTCATGTGCACCTTTCTCTGTGTCACCGTGTATGGTGGTATAGTGTGCGGGAAGGGGCACCTGAGTCTCATCAGGGTCAGAATCTGGCTCTGTACACTGCGAGGACAATGTAGTGCTCTGAGTAAATGTACCAGCAGAATCATCCATCAGCGGCTGTGCATCAGTGCACTCCATGTCAGATTCATCTTGGCCTGGGTAATTCACCATTTCACTTGATAATCCAGGCATGGTATGTGAAAACAGCTCCATGGAGTAATCAGTAGTATGGCCTGCATCATCCTTCAATCTTGGTTGGGGTGAAGGACACAAGGAAAGGTGTGGTTCATGAACATGAGCCTCCAATGACGACTCAGTGCTTTTACTTTTTACAACTGAAGAAGAGGAGGCGATAGAGCTGGAGGCTGAGTCAGCAATGTAAGACAAAACTTTTTCCTGATGCTCTGCCTTTAAAAGCGGTTTGCCAACTCCTAGAAAACTAAGCGTTCGAGGCCTTATGTAGCCAGACGATGACGCAGGGTCAGCACCTCCTGCATTCGGTCCTATTTTGCTCTTGCCACTACCATCAGATCCACCACCAACACCATCATTACCAGCTGCCAACCCCCGCCCAATTCCACGGCCTCTTCCACCAGCCTTCCTCATTTTTGGTAGAAATGTAGACAAAATCCAACAAACTATATAGTAATGTAAAACAAGGTAAAAGGTGTCTATAGGACAGGGGAGATTTAGAATTTCTGCACACACTTTTGGACACTGGACACTTGTAGATTGTGTGAGGCCCACTGATATCTGAGCGCTATGTGACACGCTCGATGGCACAGCTGCCTGTGACCAAAGTGACGAGAGGATAATGGAGATTTTGAATCTCTGCGTACACTTTTGGACACTTGTAGATTGTGTGAGGCCCACTGATATCTAAGCGCTATGTGACACGCTCGATGGCACAGCTGCCTGTGACCAAAGTGACGAGAGGATAATGGAGATTTTGAATCTCTGCGTACACTTTTGGACACTGGACACTTGTGGATTGTGTGAGGCCCACTGATATCTGAGCGCTATGTGACACGCTCGATGGCACAGCTGCCTGTGACCAAAGTGACGAGAGGATAATGGAGATTTTGAATCTCTGCGTACACTTTTGGACACTGGACACTTGTGGATTGTGTGAGGCCCACTGATATCTGAGCGCTATGTGACATGCTCGATGGCACAGCTGCCTGTGGCCAAAGTGACGAGAGGATAATGGAGATTTTGATTCTCTGCGTACACTTTTGGACACTGGACACTTGTGGATTTTGTGAGGCCCACTGATATCTGAGCGCTATGTGACACGCTCGATGGCACAGCTGCCTGTGACCAAAGTGACGAGAGGATAATGGAGATTTTGAATCTCTGCGTACACTTTTGGACACTGGACACTTGTAGATTGTGTGAGGCCCACTGATATCTGAGCGCTATGTGACACGCTCGATGGCACAGCTGCCTGTGACCAAAGTGACGAGAGGATAATGGAGATTTTGAATCTCTGCGTACACTTTTGGACACTGGACACTTGTAGATTGTGTGAGGCCCACTGATATCTGAGCGCTATATGACACGCTCGATGGCACAGCTGCCTGTGACCAAAGTGACGAGAGGATAATGGAGATTTTGAATCTCTGCGTACACTTTTGGACACTGGACACTTGTGGATTGTGTGAGGCCCACTGATATCTGAGCGCTATGTGACACGCTCGATGGCACAGCTGTGACAAAAGTGACTAGAGGATAAGGGAGATTGGATTGCTTTTAAAAAAGCAGTTTGCGGAGCAGTGGGTAAACAGCAATACCAGCGTGTCAGGAAGCCTTAGAAGGCAGCCCAACAACCAACACCACTGATACACCACAATATAGCCTCCCCTTGCACTGCACACACAGTGACTTGTGTGTTGTGCAGGCCAAATCGCTAGCAGCAGAAGCAGTTCTTTTGTCTTCTTCCCTGCCTAACGCTCTCCCTACAGAATCAGCAGCAACCTCTCCCTATACTAAGATCGGCAGAAGTAAGATGGCGGTCGGCGTGCACGCCCTTTTATACCCCCTGTGACGCCCACCAAAGCAAGCCAATCACTTGCATGCCCTTCTGAAAGATGGTGGTGACCCGTGCCTAGGTCATCACGTTGCCCACAGTGTCCGTGGATCCTGATTGGCTGAAAGAGCGCAAAACAAACTTTTGAAACGCGACTTTGGCGCGTAAGTCACCGACCTCGTGGCCGACCTCATCCTAGGGTCGGGTTTCGTTTCATGAAACCCGACTTTGCCAAAAGTCGGCGACTTTTGAATTTTTTCGACCCGTTTCGCTCAACTCTAGTACTTATCGTTCATATTCTGATGTACATCCTAACTCGTTTCGCCCCTGTTGTATCAGGAGTTCATCAGGGTCTTGGTGTAAGAAAAAACAATGGCTATGAAGGCATTCTCCAAGATGGAAGTGACAGCATGCTGACCTGGAACACACTCAGCGCTCCACACTTATATTGAACGTGAAGCCTACTACTTCTGGCTTCAGAATGCCCCTTTGACCTCCACATAGTGTCTGGCCTGGCTCCAATTCTTCCCAGACTGACCATCATTGCACTATTGTCCACTGGAATGCAAATTCTTTCCTTGTGGTGCTTTCAGAAATTATGCTAGTTTTCTCAGCATGAGCTGCTGAGCATAATGATTGACTGCAGTGGTCACATGCACTACAGACATTACAGCACTGCTGCAGCCTGTAAACAAAGACTGGAACAGTGACAAAGAGACGATACAGAGGAAGGGGAAAATGAGTAATGCTGGTTATATTATGTTTAACATAGGCACACTGATTTTGTACAAAAAGTTGAAAGGGGAAGCCTCTTTAAAGAGTTAACTATCAAGGCAGTCTATTAAGAATTTCCTTTCTTCCTTTGGTCTAGTTCATGTTGCAACATTCAAAGTTGTGATGTGCTTGGCCTGAGACCAGAGAACAACACAGAGGAGACAGCTTGAGGTCATAGAAGAACACTGAGGAGATAGCCTGAGGATCACAGAGGAGACAGACTGAGGACAAAGCAAAATGCTGAGGAGACAGCCTGAGGACATTGAGGAACACTGAGGAGACAGCCTGAGGACATTGAGGAACACTGAGGAGACAGCCTAAGGACAAAGAGGAACACTGAGGAGACCACCTGAGGACATAGAGGAACACTGAGGAGACAGCTTGAAGACATGGAGGAACACTGAGGAGACAGCCTGAGGACATAGAGGAACACTGAGGAGACAGAATGAGGACATAGAGAAACACTGAGGAGACAGCCAGAAGACATAGAGTAACACTGAGGAGACAGCCTGAGGATAAAGAGGAACACTTAGCAGACATGCTGAAGACATAGAGGAAAGCTAAGGAGAGAGCCTGAGAGCATACAGGAGTGCTGGGTATTGGCCTGAGGGCAAGGAGCAAAGCTGAGGAGATGACATGAGGGAAAAGAGGAACACTGAGGAGACAGCCTGGAGGAAGAGAGAAACACTGAGGAGACAACCTGAGGGCAAAGAGGAACACTGAGGAGACAATCTGAGAACAAAGAGGAACACTGAGGAGACAACCTGAGGACAAAGAGGAACACTGAGGAGACAGCCTGAGGACATAAAGGAACACTGAGGAGACAGGCTGAGGACATAGAGGAACACTGAGGAGACAGCCTGAAGACAAAGAGGAACACTGAGGAGACAGGCTGAGGACATAGAGGAACACTGAGTAGACAGCTTGATGACATAGAGAAACATTAAGGAGACAGCCTGGGGACATAGAGGAACACTGAGGAGACAGACTGAGGACATAGAGAAACACTGAGGAGACAGCCAGAAGACATAGAGTAACACTGAGGAGACAGCCTGAGGATAAAGAGGAACACTTAGCAGACACGCTGAAGACATAGAGGAAAACTAAGGAGAGAGCCTGAGAGCATACAGGAGTGCTGGGTATTGGCCTGAGGGCAAGGAGCAAAGCTGAGGAGATGACATGAGGGAAAAGAGGAACACTGAGGAGACAGCCTCTAGGAAGAGAGAAACACTGAGGAGACAACCTGAGGGCAAAGAGGAACACTGAGGAGACAGGCTGAGGACATAGAGGAACACTGAGGAGACAGGCTGAGGACATAGAGGAACACTGAGTAGACAGCTTGATGACATAGAGAAACACTGAGTAGACAGCCTAGGGACATAGAGGAACACTGAGGAGACAGCCTGAGGACATAGAGGAACACTGAGGAGACAGGCTGAGGACATAGAGGAACACTGAGGAGACAGCGTGAGGACAATGAGGAACACTGAGCAGACAGCTTGATGACATAGAGAAACACTGAGGAGACAGCCTGGGGACATAGAGGAACACTGAGGAGACAGCCTGAAGACAAAGAGGAACACTGAGGAGACAGCCTGAGGACATAGAGGAACACTGAGGAGACAGCCAGAGGACATAGAGTAACACTGAGGAGACAGGCTGAGGATAAAGGGGAACACATAGCAGACATGCTGAAGACATAGAGGAAAACTAAGGAGAGAGCCTGAGAGCATACAGGAGTGCTGGGTATTGGCCTGAGGGCAAGGAGCAAAGCTGAGGAGATGACATGAGGGAAAAGAGGAACACTGAGGAGACAGCCTGGAGGAAGAGAGAAACACTGAGGAGACAACCTGAGGGCAAAGAGGAACACTGAGGAGACAGGCTGAGGACATAGAGGAACACTGAGGAGACAGGCTGAGGACATAGAGGAACACTGAGGAGACAGGCTGAGGACATAGAGGAACACTGAGGAGACAGGCTGAGGACATAGAGGAACACTGAGGAGACAGCCCGAGGACAAAGAGGAACACTGAGGAGACAGCCAGAGGACATAGAGAAACACTGAGGAGACAGGCTGAGGACATAGAGGAACACTGAGTAGACAGCTTGATGACATAGAGAAACACTGAGGAGACAGCCTAGGGACATAGAGGAACACTGAGGAGACAGGCTGAGGACATAGAGGAACACTGAGGAGACAGCCTGAGGACAAAGAGGAACCCTGAGGAGACTGCCAGAGGACATAGAGAAACACTGAGACAGGCTGAGGACATAGAGGAACACTGAGTAGACAGCTTGATGACATAGAGAAACACTGAGGAGACAGCCTAGGGACATAGAGGAACACTGAGGAGACAGACTGAGGACATAGAGAAACACTGAGGAGACAGCCAGAAGACATAGAGTAACACTGAGGAGACAGCCTGAGGATAAAGAGGAACACTTAGCAGACACGCTGAAGACATAGAGGAAAACTAAGGAGAGAGCCTGAGAGCATACAGTAGTGCTGGGTATTGGCCTGAGGGCAAGGAGCAAAGCTGAGGAGATGACATGAGGGAAAAGAGGAACACTGAGGAGACAGCCTGGAGGAAGAGAGAAACACTGAGGAGACAACCTGAGGGCAAAGAGGAACATTGAGGAGACAACATAAGGGAAAAGAGCAACACTGAGAAGACGGCCTGAGGGCAGAGAAGGAACATTGAGGAGGCAGCCCGAGCTTGGATTTAAAAGAACAAGAACTTTGTTTTGTAATATAATGGGAATCTTGATAGAAAGTTGATGGAGCTCATTGTAGTCAGTGGGGACAGTTGGGCTCTGCTGGTGCGCATCTAATGATGAATCCGTCCCCAGCTGCTTTTTATTACTCTGTTCCTACAGTATAATGGAACAGGACAACAGAAGGTTTTTGCAGTATAGTCCGTTACTTTCTATTATTTTCTATTTGTCCAAGGAACAATGAAATGAAAAATTTGGAGCTAGGGGGTGCCGTTAAAGGCAAGGCCCAACATTTTTCCACAGTGTTCTATGCCCGCCGCATAATCTGTCCCTTAATCTGTCCTTTGAAAGTTGGGAGGTATGCAAGCAGATCACAATTGTTTTTATTTCTGGCATCAGTTTTGCTATGATCATTTATTTTTATGACATTGAGGACAACCAATTCAATTTCTTAGGCTACTTTCACACATCAGGTTTTCGGCGTCAGGCGCGATCCGGCGTCGTGCCGGAATGCCGGATCCGGCAAATGTTTTGTAAAACCTGATGTGCCGGATCCGGTTTTCTGCCGGATTCGTCTTGTTCTTGACAGACAAAACCGGATCCGTCTCATCCGGTTCATCCGTTTTTCTATCCGTTTTTTCGACGGATTACGCCGGATCCGGTTTTTAAAATTGACCCTTGTGGCCCCTCAAGGCAGAGTACACTGGCAGGATGACAGAGTGTGAAAGATTTGTGCCCTAACCAAACTTGTGTACCTTCTGGACCAACAGTATATACCTTTGCCAACCAAAGTTGGCTATCTTGTCATGGTCTTACTATTTTTAGCTTTAGGCCACAGGTGTGTACCTGGTTGTGTTTTATGCAAAGTATTTCACCTTTTAATAAAAGTTGTGTACATTGTTAGGAAATCACCAACAATAAACACAACTTTTTAGGTGAAATACTTTGCTTCAAACACAACCAGGAACACAACTGTGGCAAAAAGCTAAAATTTACCCACAGTTATACCTGGTTTTGAATACCTTTTTACCTTTGAAATACCCTGTATTTAGCCTTTTTTTTAAACATAGTTCGCCGCAGAAAGAAAAGACAGACAACCATTGTGAAACGATAATTTAACTTTTATTTAAAATTTTTTTTTTTTAAATTTTTTAAAGTGCAAATAACTTTTTTAATAAAGGTTTTAAACCCAATGGGCATTTTTATTAAAAAACACACATTACAATTCTGTGTATTGTGGGGTGGAAATACTGCTGGAGGGGCTGCGGGACACTTCGACACTGGGTGTGTGGAGAGAGGACTGGGATCGTGGTGGGGAAGGAACAGTTAGAGGTGAAGGTGTGGAAAAAACTACAGAATGGGTGGACATGTGGGAAGCAGAAGAGGTGGTGGGTGGTGGAGTGGAGGGTTGGGCAGGGACTGTAGGAGCAGATGATGTTGATGGAAAGTTGTATGGGGAAGGAGTTTGGTACGGGGAAGGAGTTTGGTACGGGGAAGGAGTTTGGTACGGGGCAGGTTGCTGGAAGTGGGGAGATGACTGGTACTGGGGAGGTTGCTGGTACTGGGGAGGTTGCTGGTACTGGGCAGGTTGCTGGTATGTAGTAGGAGGGGAGGATGAAAAGTGGCTGGAGGGGGTGCAGATGTAATAGGAGGGGGAGGATGGAAAGTGGCTGGAGGGGGTGCAGCTGGAGGAACTACAGTGGTGGGAGGTGGAGGTTGGGAGGTAACCTGCTGTGGAGCACCGTGGCACGAATGCATTACATGCATCTGCTGGGCAGGAGAGAGCGTTTCCATGCGCTCCACAACAGACCTGAAAAAGGTGTGGTTTGGCGAAGATCTTGCTTCTGAATGCATGGTTTGCAGAAGTGTCTTCACCTCCAGAATGCTGGAGTTGATCTGCTGAAAGCCTGCGGAGATTTGCTCTGACAAGACTTTGAGACAGTTCTGGAAAGATGCATTCAGATGCAATAACTCTTGCGCATAAGTCTTTTCCTGACCCCTCTGCCGCTGCCGCCCAGTACCCGCAGGTGTACTAGAGGCGGCAGGGGCAGAAGGGTGGGGTAAAGGGAAAGCGATCTCCTCACCAGCAGCTTCATGTAATGTAGGCGGCCACGATGCTCCTGTGCTGGTGGATGGGACAGATGGGTCGAATGTGTGGGAAGGCAGGGAAGGTGCAGATGTACCAGGGCGGTCGAAGTGTCCCTCGGTGCCGGTCTCCTCAGGGATCGCCTCAGAAGGGTCCAATCGTGCAGGCTCCCGAGTGCTGCTCACCGTGCTGTGGAATAAAGAGAAAAAAAAACAATTAAAATACTGACATGGTATGGCCCTGGCTGAAAAAAAAAAGTTACATCTTTTTCACATGTGGTGTGTAATATTTACCTTCTGGTGAGCATTGTTTCCCGGAGGAACGACAGGGCTTGTGCGTACTTGTACTTGCTCCTGCGTCCTTCAGATCCACTCGGGGCCCGCATCTCTTTATTGAACTCCTTCTTGAAACGATCCCTCACAGACCGCCACCGATTCACAATTCTGTTCCCTGAAACGAGAAAGGAGTGGTTAGTATACAACATCAGTGTTTCACAAACTCCAGTCCTCATGGTCCCCAGGGTTCATGTTTTCAGGATTTCAATAGTAAATAGAAATCCTGAACACATGATCCGTGGGGACCACGAGGACTGGAGTTCGGGAAACACTGGTTTACATCAAGCAACCGGTACTGTATATACTTACGCTCTTTAATCTGGTCCCGAGCTTCGAGGTCCTCCCAGCGGCCCACAAGGAGAGAACAGATTTCCTCCCAGAGTCGTCGGGTAATGATCAGGTCAGCGTGGCGGCGGTCAGCCATATTCCAGAGCGGCTCCCTTTCTCTGACGAGATCGATGAGGCGGTCCACATCAATCCCTCCATCCTCACCGTCAGAGTCGGGAGCACGCTGTGAAGGCTGTTAAAGAAAAAAAACAAAAATAACATAATTAGCCTCCACAAAAGAAATGAAATAAAAAGTGCCAAAAAACAAAGCAAAAATATTTATACTTACACGCTGGTGACCGCCGCGTTGCTGTCGCCGACGACCCTGGGAGGCACTGCGAGGACCTCTTGGCCGAGCACCAGATTGGGAAGACTAGAGAAGAAAACAAAAAATGTTATGTCTTTGGATGTAGGCATTTGTTTGCTGTGTGTGGTCTGCAGAACATTGTTTTCTATGTGTTGTGTGTAGTGTGATGTTGTGTTTCTGCGTTTGATGCAAAAAACTTACCAATTGTGAGCCCACTCCAAGCGTCTGTCCACCCCTTCCTTCTTCTTCTGGGAGCTCCTCTTCATCTTGTGATTCCTGTTTTGAAATAAAAGGCAATGAATAGACATATATTACAGAGATGATGGATTTTGGAAATAAAAACTTACCGTCAAACGCTGACGATGCGAGGGAGGGCTCCCAGAAGAAGATGTGCTGTCCTGTTGATGGCCAGACTCCATGGCTGTGGGTATTGCTGCTGCCAGTGATGCCATTGCTGCTGCTGCTGCATCTCTTTGGCGGCTGTTGAATAAAGAGAAACAAAGGGCCAATGAATATCTTGATATTCCATGGCCCTAGTTTGGAGGAATGGGGGATTTGATAATTACCGTCTCTCATCTGCTTCTGGACTCCCCTCCCGTTCAGCATGCTGCTCCATTTGGGGTGGTGCTGATGGTGCTGCTGCTGCATCTCTTTGGCGGCTGTTGAATAAAGAGAAACAAAGGGCCAATGAATATCTTGATATTCCATGGCCCTAGTTTGGAGGAATGGGGGATTTGATAATTACCGTCTCTCATCTGCTTCTGGACTCCCCTCCCGTTCAGCATGCTGCTCCATTTGGGGTGTTGCTGATGGTGCTGCTGCTGCAGATGTCTGCTGCCTTCTCCTGCGCCTGGTTGCTGTCTTGGGTGGCATGTTGGGTGTGGCTGAGGGTCCCATTGTCTTGCTTTTATATATCTCCTGTGGGCAGAGCTACTGAGCATGCTCAGACCAAAAAAACTGGATCCGGCCACCGGATCCGGCTTTCGCCGGATCCGGCGCATTGCGGCGCTCATAGGCTTTCATTGTGTGAAAAAGCCGGACGCGCCGAATCCGGCGTGTCCGGCTTTTTCGCCGGAGACAAAAAAACGTTACAGTAGACGTTTTTTCCAGACGCCGGATCGCGACACATTGCGACACATTGCCGGATCCGGCGAAAACCGGATGAAACGCATGGCCATCCGGCGCGATCCGGCGCAAATGCAAGTCAATGGGGGGGAAACCGGATCCGGCATTGCATTTCGCCGGATCCGGTTTCTGTCAAAAGCGACGGATCGCGCCTGACGGCGAAAACCTGATGTGTGAAAGAGGCCTTAATTAGTGTAGATCAGTTGCCGACCCCTAAAAGAACCTCAAGTATGAACATAAAGTAACTCAAATTCCCAATATTTCAGTGTAGTCTGTTTGGCAAACGTTCTGCTTTAGTCACGCAAGCTACAGTACATGTGGATACAGATATTCCCAGATTTCATATATATTTCAAGTTAATGATTTAAACATACTGGATTTTTTAGATTTATTGGAAAATGGGAAGGCAGGATGAACAGCATGGTTCTCATCTGCTGTCAGAAGTAATTCTTCAGGCTCTCACTTTGCACAGACAGGCACACGTTGCTGTGAATAAATGGAAAGTATGTATGTGGGTAGAGTGAGCTATTCCATATCAGCCCTATGATCTGCCCTTCCCTTCAAAAGGCCGATCAGCTGCGGTGCTGTCTGTGGTGCTGGAAAAGCCATGTGCTGCCTCATTCACAGCTTCATCAATACGGAAAATATGACTACAGATGCAATTACACGGATTAAGCCACTTTGTACACCAACCTTTTTGTATCTCATTATCATCAAGGAGTTAGAAATGCAAGTAAGAACAAATAATTAAAACACTCTTTGCTTAACCCCTTAGTGACACAGCCAATGTTGTCCTTAATGACCAAGCCAATTTTTGCAATACTGACCACTGTCAATTTATGAGGTTACAGCTCTGGAAGGCTTCAATGGATCCCACTGATTCTGAGAAGTTTTTCGAGACATGTTGTATATCATGTTAGTAGTAAAATTTCTTGCGTTTTTTTATGAAAAAACAACTTTGACAAAAATGTAGAAAATTTAGCAATTTTCAAACTTTTAATTTTTGTGCCCTTAACTCAGAGAGTCATACTGCACAAAATAGTTAATAAATAACATTTCCCACATGTCTACTTTACATCGACACAATTTTGGAAACATTATTTTTTGTTAGGACATTATAAGGGTTAAAAGTTGACCAGCGATTTCTCTTTTTTCCAGCAATATTTAGAAAACCATTATTTTTAGGTATCACCTCACATTTGAAGTGAGTTTGGGGGGGTCAACATGACAGAAAATACAGAAAATGGACGCCATTCTAAAAACCACACCTCTCAATATGTGCAAAACCACATTCAAGAAGTTTATTAACCATTCAGGTGCTTCACGAGAACTAAAGCAATGTGGAAGGATAAAATGAACATTTTACTTTTTTTCACCAAAAATTTAACTTGGAACCAAACTTTTTTATTTTCACAAGGGTATCAGGAGAAAATGGACCACAAAATTTGTTGTGCAATTTCTCCTGAGTACATCAATACTCCATATGTGGGGCACATCCACTGTTTGGGCACACGTCGGGGCTCAGAACGGCGGGAGCACCAATTGACTTTTTGAACACAAAATTGGCTGGAATCAATGGTGGGAGCCATGTCGCATTTGGAGATCCCCTGTTGTACCTAGTGGAAATCTCCCAATTATAACTCCAACCCTAACACAGCCCCAACCCTAACCCCAACATATCCCTAACCCTAATCCCAACCCTAACCATGACTCTAACCACAACCTTAACCCCCACACCACTATAACCCCAACACAACAGCCCTAACCTCAACACAACCCTAACCCTAATACAAACCCTAACTCCAACACAACCCTATCCCCAAACCTAGCCCCAACCCTAACCCTAGCCCAACCCTAACCCTATCGCCAACCCTAACCCTAGCACAAATCTAACCCTAGCTCTAACCCTAGCCCTAACCCTAACCCTAGCCCCACCCTAACCCTAGCTATAACCCTAACCCTAGCCCCAACCTTAATCTTAGGCTACTTTCACACATCAGGTTTTCGGCGTCAGGCGCGATCCGGCGTCGTGCCGGAACGCCGGATCCGGCAAATGTTTAGTAAAACCGGATCTGACGGATCCGGTTTTCTGCCGGATCCGTCTTTTTCTTGACAGACAAAACCGGATCCGTCTCATCCGGTTCATCCGTTTTTCTATCCTTTTTTCGACGGATTACGCCGGATCCGGTTTTTAAAATTGACCCTTGTGGCCTTCCGAACGGGATTGGCTACTGGAAAACTATATATAGAGTGTTCCTACAGCCCTTCTTTGACAGGTTGTCGAGGAGAAAGTGCAGGTTGGAGAGAAGAGCAAGTTACTGGCGAAGATGGATGTTGTCATTGGAAATATTTTGAAGAATTTGGCGGATTTTATAGCGGAGGCGAATCGTTTGAGGGTGATTGTTCTGGAGAAGGAGAGAGCGAGACAGCAGCGCATCAGGCATCGTAGACGACGTTTGTGGATCCACCCCATCACAGCCAAGAGAATGACGCGTGGGGTCTATTATACACTCTGCATGGACCTTCGACGAAACCCGGATACATTTTTTGGATATGTGCGGATGAAAATGGAGAATTTTGATTACTTGGTGGAGCGCATTGCACACCTCATAAGAAAAGCGGACACCTATTGCCGCTTCTGTTTCATCCGCAGAGCGTCTGATGGTGACTTTAAGGTAAGCCACATTTATTGGATGTGATCGCATCAGAGCACACTTTCACTGCAATCTTGTTGGTGGTAGTTTGTATCTCCAAGTGTTATAGCTCAGTTTTGGTATGTAATGCTGTGATTTAAAACTAATTTATTGTTTTTTAATTCCCCACAGATTTCTTGCAACTGAAGAATCCCTTTCGTCACTGCATTTCCAGTACAGACTCGGGATTTCCACCATATCTGGAATTGTGAAGTACACATGCCGTGCACTGTGGGACTCCTTAGCTGAAGAGTTTTTACCAGAGCCCACAACAGAGAGGTGGATTGAAATTGCTGACAAGTTTCAACAGATATGTCAGTTTCCCAACTGCTTGGGCGCTGTGGACGGGAAACATATCCGCATTGTAAAGCCAGCTGGATCGGGATCGGAATATTTCAATTACAAGAAATATTTTTCAATTGTCCTCATGGCCATCGCTGACGCGGAATACAAATTTATTGCGGTTGATATTGGGGCCTATGGCCGCTCCAATGACTCTCAAGTTTTCAAACTGTCTGCCATGGGGCGTAAACTGTATGGAAACACCTTCCAGTTCCCACCACCTAGACCGCTGCCGCAAACATCTGGTCCACCTATGCCATTTGTCTGTGTAGGGGATGAAGCCTTCCAGCTGTCAGAACACCTTTTGAAACCGTACTCTAGCAGAGGATTGACAAGACCAAAACGCATTTTTAATTACCGCCTCACAAGAGCAAGAAGAATGGTTGAATGTACCTTTGGTATTCTGACAGCCAAATGGCGGGTCCTATTGACTGCGATCAACCTCAAGACAGAAACTGTGGACGAGGTGATCAAAGCATGCGTGGTACTCCACAATTTTGTTATCTGCAAGGAACCCATTTCCATTGAGGACACCTCTGAAGAAACCACCTTGCAAGATTACCATGACATTACCACTAGAAGTTCTGTGACGGTTTCAGTAATGAGGGACAATTTTGCACTATACTTTATGTCACCTCAAGGCAGAGTACACTGGCAGGATGACAGAGTGTGAAAGATTTGTGCCCTAACCAAACTTGTGTACCTTCTGTACCAACAGTATATACCTTTGCCAACCAAAGTTGGCTATCTTGTCATGGTCTCTATTTTTAGCTTTAGGCCACAGGTGTGTACCTGGTTGTGTTTTATGCAAAGTATTTCACCTTTTAACAAAAGTTGTGTGCATTGTTAGGAAATCACCAACAATAAACACAACTTTTTAGGTGAAATACTTTGCTTCAAACACAACCAGGAACACAACTGTGGCAAAAAGCTAAAATTTACCCACAGTTATATACCTAGTTTTGAATACCATTTCACCTTTTAAATACCCTGTATTTAACCTTTTTCGCCGCAGAAAGAAATGACAGACAACCAGTGTAAAATAATTTAACTTTTATTGAAAAATGTTTTTTTTAGTAAACTTTTTTAAAATTTAAATAAACTTGTTTAATAAAGCTTTGAAACCATAAAACTGGTCATTTTTATTTAAATACACACATTATAAATCTGTGTAGTGTGTGGTGGAAATACTGCTGGAGGGGCTGCGGGACACTTCGACACTGGGAGTGTGGAGAGAGGACTGGGATCGTGGTGGGGAAGGAACAGTTAGAGGTGATGGTGTGGAAAAAACTACAGAATGGGTGGACATGTGGGAAGCAGAAGAGGTGGTGGGTGGTGGAGTGGAGGGTTGGGCAGGGACTGTAGGAGCAGATGATGTTGATGGCAAGTTGTATGGGGAAGGAGTTTGGTACGGGGCAGGTTGCTGGAAGTGGGGAGATGTCTGGTACGGGGCAGGTTGCTGGAAGTGGGGAGATGTCTGGTACGGGGCAGGTTGCTGGAAGTGGGGAGATGTCTGGTACTGGGGAGATGTCTGGTACTGGGGAGGTTGCTGGTACTGGGGAGGTTGCTGGTACTGGGGAGGTTGCTGGTACTGGGGAGTTTGCTGGTACTGGGGAGGTTGCTGGTGCTGGGGAGGTTGCTGGTGCTGGGGAGGTTGCTGGTGCTGGGGAGGTTGCTGGTGCTGGGGAGGTTGCTGGTACTGGGGAGGTTGCTGGTGCTGGGGAGGTGGATGGTATGTAATAGGAGGGGGAGGATGGAAAGTGGCTGGAGGGGGTGTAGATGTAATAGGAGGGGGAGGATGGAAAGTGGCTGGAGGGGGTGTAGATGTAATAGGAGGGGGAGGATGGAAAGTGGCTGGAGGGGGTGCAGGTGGAGGAACTACTGTGGTGGGAGGAGGAGGTTGGGAGGTAACTTGCTGGAGAGCAGCGTGGCATGAATGCATTACATGCATCTGCTGGGCAGGAGAGAGCGTTTCCATGCGCTCCACAACAGACCTGAAAAAGGTGTGGTTTGGCGAAGATCTTGCTTCTGAATGCATGGTTTGCAGAAGTGTCTTCACCTCCAGAATGCTGGAGTTGATCTGCTGATAGCCTGCGGAGATTTACTCTGACAAGACTTTTAGACAGTTCTGGAAAGATGCATTCAGATGCAAGAACTCTGGCGCATAAGTCTTTTCCTGACCCCTCTGCCGCTGCCGCCCAGTACCCGCAGGTGTACTAGAGGTGGCAGGGGCAGAAGGGTGGGGTAAAGGGAAAGCGATCTCCTCACCAGCAGCTTCATGTAATGTAGGCGGCCACAATGCTCCTGTGCTGGTGGATGGGACAGATGGGTCGAATGTGTGGGAAGGCTGGGAAGGTGCAGATGTACCGGGGCGGTCGAAGTGTCCCTCGGTGCCAGTCTCCTCAGGGATCGCCTCAGAAGGGTCCAATCGTGCAGGCTCCCGAGTGCTGCTCACCGTGCTGTGGAATAAAGAGAAAAAAAAACAATTAAAATAGTGACATGGTATGGCCCTGGCTGAAAAAAAAAGTTACATCTAAACATTTTTTTGTCACATGTGGTGTGTAATATTTACCTTCTGGTGAGCATTGTCTCCCGGAGGAACGACAGGGCTCGTGTGTACTTGTACTTGCTCCTGCGTCCTCCAGATCCACTCGGGGCCCGCATCTCTTTATTGAACTCCTTCTTGAAACGATCCCTCACAGACCGCCACCGCTTCACAATTCTCTCCCCTGAAACGAGAAAGGACAAAGTGGTTAGTATACAACATCAGTGTTTCCCAAACTCCAGTCCTCATGGTCCCCAGGGGTCATGTTTTCAGGATTTCCAAAGTAAATAGAAATCCTGAACACATGATCCGTGGGGACCACGAGGACTGGAGTTCGGGAAACACTGGTTTAAATCAAGCAACCGGTACTGTATATACTTGCGCTCTTTAATCTGGGCCCGAGCTTCGAGGTCCTCCCAGCGGTCCACAAGGAGCGAACAGATTTCCTCCCAGAGTCGTCGGGTAACGATCAGGTCAGCGTGGCGGCGGTCAGCCATATTCCAGAGCGGCTCCCTTTCTCTGACGAGATCGATGAGGCGGTCCACATCAATCCCTCCATCCTCACCGTCAGAGTCGGGAGCATGCTGTGAAGGCTGTTAAAGAAAAAGACAAAAATAACATAATTAGCCTCCACAAAAGAAATGAAATAAAAAGTGCAAAAAAAAAAAGCAAAAATATTTATACTTACACGCTGGTGGACCGCCGCGTTGCTGTCGCCGACGACCCTGGGAGGCACTGCGAGGACCTCTTGGCCGAGCACCAGATTGGGAAGACTAGAGAAGAAAACAAAAAATGTTATGTCTTTGGATGTAGGCATTTGTTTGCTGTGTGTGGTCTGCAGAACATTGTTTTCTATGTGTTGTGTGTAGTGTGATGTTGTGTTTCTGCGTTTGATGCAAAAAACTTACCAATTGTGAGCCCACACCAAGCGTCTGTCCACCCCTTCCTTCTTCTTCTGGGAGCTCCTCTTCATCTTGTGATTCCTGTTTTGAAATAAAAGGCAATGAATAGACATATATTACAGAGATGATGGATTTTGGAAATAAAAACTTACCGTCAAACGCTGACGATGCGAGGGAGGGCTCCCAGAAGATGTGCTGTCTTCCTCATGGCCAGACTCCATGGCTGTGGGTGGTGTTTCTGCTGCTGCCATTGCTGCTGCTGCTGCATCTATTGGGCGGCTGTTGAATAAAGAGAAACAAAGGGCCAATGAATATCTTGATATTCCATAGCCCTAGTTTGGAGGAATGGGGGATTTGATAATTACCGTCTCTCATCTGCTGCTTGACTCCACTCCCGTTGTTCAGCATGCTGCTCCATTTGGGGTGGTGCTGATGGTGCTGCTGCTGCAGATGTCTGCTGCCTTCTCCTGCTCCTGGTTCTTGGCTTGGGTGGCATGTTGGGTGTGGCGGAGGGTCCCATTGTCTTGCTTTTATATATGTCCTGTGGGCAGAGCTACTGAGCATGCTCAGACCAAAGAAACCGGATCCGGCGCATTGCGGCGCTCATAGACTTTCATTGTATGAAAAAGCCGGACACGCCGGATCCGGCGTGTCCGGCTTTTTCGCCGGAGACAAAAAACGTTACAGTAGCCGTTTTTTCCAGATGCCGGATCGCGTCACATTGCCGGATCCGGCGAAAATCGGATGAAACGCATGGCCATCCGGCTCCATCCGGCTCTAATGCAAGTCAATGGGGGGGAAACCGGATCCGGCATTGCATTTCGCCGGATCCGGTTTTAGTCAAAAGCGCCGGATCGTGCCTGACGCCGAAAACCTGATGTGTGAAAGAGGCCTTACCTATAACTCAAAATATAACCTCAACCCTAACTCTAGCTCTAACCCCAACCTTAACAATAGCCTAATGGAAAAATGGAAATAAATACTTTTTTATTATATTTTTACCTAACTAAGGGGGTGATAAAGGGGGAGTTGATTTACTATTTATTTTCATTTTGATCACTGTGATAGGGTCTATCACAGTGATCAAACTGAACCAATAGGAAAAAATTTCCTATTGTTGCCGGGTACTGGACGGCAGATCTCGGAGGGCGCACTGTATGCACCCGGCATTTTCTTCCCAGAAGAAGACGCCGACGGCTGGGGGACATCACTGGGGGATGATGGAGGGTCCAGGGACAACGGAGGTACTGGGGGACCCCATTTCTCTCTCATCTGATGTGCTAGATCACATCAGAGGAGAGAGAAATGAAAATGGAAAATGAGAGATCAGACTTTTTTTTGCGGTTGCTATTATTCCATGAATAATGGTGATCACAACACTGGGGTCAGTAAAAACCCCTGAATCATGTTTTCTGGGGTTTCAGCTACCCCCGGTTGCTGAGACCCCGGAGAATTTCCGAGGCTTGGGGGCACTATACACTTATTTCTCAGCGCCTTTAAAAAGCGGCGTTGAGGAATAAGTGCGCTTAACTGACACCTTTAAAAGGCGTATCAGTGGTCGTTAAGGGGTTAAGTAACCCTATGGCGCCAATTATTGTGAAGTTTTTTAAGTATAATTATCCATGTTTTATTCTTCCAACTGTATGTTGCCTGGATTGGTATATATATGACCCGTGAAGACGTTCCCAACATAACCGCAAACATTTTTAATTTAGTAAAAATATTCAAAAGCTCTGATATTCACTTGTATTTGTTACTTATTTCTAAACGCTTCAAAAAGCCCTCCTAGCAACTTTTTATTCCCTTAAACTTGTGTATATATGTATGTACTGTAATGTCAGTGTGTTTATACATTCACCGATTGTCGTCTTCTCCAGTATCCACCGCCGGGTTTGTGAGTCACAATTTGCTTTTCAAAATCTGTAGAAGATTCAATGTTCATGAGTTCTACAAGATTCTCATATATTACACCAACATGACTTAAAGTGGAATTCCCATCTCCAAGATCCTATCCCAATATGTAGTAGGTATTTACAGTAATAAAAGCCGTGAAGAACCACCACTTGGATGACAAGTACTCAGCGACTCAGAGGTTATGCTGGAGAAAAAGAACAAAAGTCATAGAAACCAATTGAAATTTAAAAATTGTCAACGTAGGGATTGGAGAAGCAGGAAGCTCATCTGCATATTTCCAGTGCATTCTGGGAAGAGGAGAAGAGTCGCCTTAAGCTGATCGATCGCTGGGACTTGCCACCCATCATAGACTGCCTCAGCAATAGCAATATGGAAGAGAAGAAAATCCACATGGTCACCTGCAACACATGCTACATGTTTACGGATCTTCTGGCCCAAAAACTCAACTTTACCTGTCAGAAGTGCAAACTTGTTGCCCTCTTAGAGGAAAAGGTGCAGGGACTGGAAGAAAGAATAGCAACATTGAAAGTAATTAAAGAACATGAGGACTTTTTGGATGAAGCAGAAGCAACCATTCAGGATACGGAAAGTGAGAAAAGCTTCAGAGCACATACAGAGGCTGAAAAGTGGAGCCATGTGACAAAAAGAAGCAAACGGATCAAGTGGTCATCACCACCCACACAGCTTAGCAACCAATATGAAGCCCTCATGCTGGAGAACGAAAATGGCACAGCTCAGGATGATACCGTATATACAAGAGAAGACACACTATCAACAAAAGAAGTTACTCTGTCAACAAAAGCGGAAACAAATGACACTCGAAAACACTCACGAGCAACAAGCAGTGCGTCCGGAAAGAAAAGAAGAGTGGTAGTTATGGGCGACTCACTACTAAAAGGCACGGAGGCAACTATCAGCAGGCCGGACATAATCGCACGAGATGTACTGTATGCTGCCTCCCAGGAGCAAAAATCAAGGATGTGGCCGACAGGATACCAACTATCCTCAAATCCAAGGATGACTACCCTTTCCTACTGATACATGTAGGCACAAACGACATGGCAAGAAATGACCTACCAACTATCTGCGAAGACTTTGAAATTCTGGGGAAGAAAATAAAGGAACGGAACATACAGGTTGTTTTCTCATCAATCCTCCCAGTTGATGGTCATGGCATCAGAAGATGTAATAGGATACTAGAGGTGAACAACTGGCTACGACGGTGGTGCAGGCAGCAAGGATTTGGATTCTTGGACCATGGCGTGAATTACCTCTACGATGGACTTCTCGCAAGAGATGGGATACACCTCACAAAACCTGGGAAACAAACATTCGCCAGAAGACTTGCCACACTCATCAGGAGGGCTTTAAACTAGTAGAAAAGGGGATGGGAGAAAAAACAGCAGACAAGAACATGCAGCAGTAGGACAAACTAATCAAGGATACTAGATGTGGTAAAGAGGACCCAAGACAGGGTACTCAGAAGGAAGCTAAGAAAAAGGAAGCAAAACTTCTTTCCTGCATGCTGACCAACGCAAGAAGCCTGACCAATAAGATTGAAGATCTGGAGTTGGTAATGTATGAGGAAAAATACGACACAGTAGAAATAACTGAGACATGGTTAGACGACAGCTATGACTGGGCGGCTAACTTGCAAAGGATATGATTTGTTTAGGAGGGATCATAAAAAAAGGAAAGGGGGTGGAGTCTGTCTATATATAAAGTCCACTTTAAAGCCCACACTAAGAGAAGATATACAAGAAGGAAATGAAGAGGTGGAGTCTCTATGGGTGGAGATACAAGGAGGGAAAAGTAATAAAATTCTCATAGGGGTTTGTTATAAGCCACCAAATATAACAGACACCACTGAAAATGTATTATTGAAACAAATAGACAAAGCAGCAAATCACAATGAGGTGATTATTATGGGGGACTTCAACTACCCCGACATAGACAGGGAAACTGAAACCTGCATATCTCAGAAAGGAAACCAATTTCTGTCAGTGACCAAGGATAATTATCTGTCACAACTTGTGCAGGGCCTAACTAGAGGGACAGCCCTTCTGGACTTAATTTTAACCACTTTACCCCCAAGGGTGGTTTGCACGTTCATGACCGGGCCAATTTTTACAATTCTGACCACTGTCCTTTTAAGAGGTAATAACTCTGAAACGCTTCCATGGATCCCAGTGATTCTGACAATGTTTTCTCGTGACATATTGTACTTCATGTCAGTGGTAAAATTTCAATCATATAACTTGCGTTTGTTTGTGAAAAAATGGAAATTTGGCGAAAATTTTGAAAATTTCGCAATTTTCCAACTTTGAATTTTTATGCCCTTAAATCACAAAGATACAGCACACAAAAAACTTAATAAGTAACATTTCCCACATGTTTACTTTACATCAGCACAATTTTGGAACCAAAATTTTTTTTTGTTAGGAAGTTATAAGGGTTTAAAGTTGACCAGCGATTTCTCATTTTTACAACACCATTTTATTTTTACGGACCACATCACATTTGAATCCACTTTGAGGGGTCTATATGATAGAAAATACCCAAAAGTGACACCATTCTAAAAACTGCACCCCTCAAGGTGCTCAAAACCACATTCAAGAAGTCTATTAACCCTTCAGGTGCTTCACAGGAATTTTTTGAATATTTAAAAAAAATGAACATTTAACTTTTTTTCACAAAAAAAATATTTCAGGTTCAATTTTTTTTTATTTTACCAAGGGTAAAAGGAGAAATTGGACTGGAAAAGTTATTGTGCAATTTGTCCTGAGTACGCTGATACCTGATATGTGGGGGGAAACCACTGTTTCGGCACATGGCAGAGCTCAGAGGGGAAGGAGCGCCGTATGACTTTTTCAATGCAAAATTGGCTGGAATTCTGATCGGACGACATGTCACGTTTGGAGAGCCCCTGATGTACCTAAACAGTGGAAACCCCCCACAAGTGACCCCATTTTGGAAACTAGACCCCCCAAGGAACTTATCTAGATATGTGGTGAGAACTTTGAACCCACAAGGGCTTCACAGAAGTTTATAACGTACAGCAGTACAATTAAAAAATCATATTTTTTCCACAAAAATTATCTTTTCACCCCCAATTCTTATTTTCCCAAGGGTAACAGGACCATAAAAGTTATTGTGCAATTTGTCCTGAGTACGCTGATACCCCATATGTGGGTGTAAAAGACTATTTGGGCACATGGCAGAGCTCGGAAGGGAAGCAGCGCCATTTGACTTTTTTGGCTGGAATTGAGATCGGACACCATGTCGCGTTTGGAAAGCCCCTGATGTACCTAAACAGTGGAAACCCCCCACAAATGACACCATTTTGGAAACTAGACCCCCTAAGGAACTTATCTAGATGTGTGGTGAGCACTTTGAACCCCCAAGGGCTTCACAGAAGTTTATAACGCCCGGGCGTGAAAATAAAAAAATCATATTTTTTTCCCACAAAAATTATATTTTTGCCCCCAATTTTTTATTTTCCTAAGGGCAATAGGAGAAATAGGACCCCAAAAGTTGTTTTGCAATTTGTTCTGAGTAGGCTAATACCCCATATGTGGGTGTAAAACACTGTTTGGGCCCATAGCAGAGCTTGGAAGGGAAGGAGCACCATTTGACTTTTTCAACGCAGAATTGGCTGTAATTGAGATCAGACGCCATGTTGCAATTGGAGAGCACCTGATGTGCCCAAACAGTGGAAACCCCCCAATTCTAACTTCAACCGTAACCCCAACACACCCCTAACCCTAATCTCAGCCCTAGCTCTAGCCC
Organism: Dendrobates tinctorius; assembly: GCF_039654945.1. Classification (NCBI taxonomy): domain Eukaryota; kingdom Metazoa; phylum Chordata; class Amphibia; order Anura; family Dendrobatidae; genus Dendrobates; species Dendrobates tinctorius. The sequence continues at coordinate 17,733,531 of NW_027361743.1, read as the reverse complement.
TAACCCTAGCCCTAACCCTAATGGGAAAATGGAAATAAATACATTTTTTTAATTTTATTATTTTTCCCTAACTAAGGGGGTGATAACGGGGGGGTTTGATTTACTATTTATGGCGGTTTTTATTTTTGGCAGCTGTCACACGCTAAAAGACGCTTTTTTTTGTAAAAATAGTTTTTGCATCACCACATATTGAGAGCTATAATTTTTCCGTATTTTGACCCACCGAGTCATGTGAGGTCTTATTTTTTGCGGGACGAGTTGACATTTTTATTGGTATCATTTTCGGGCACGTGACATTTTTTGATCGCTTTTTATTCCAATTTTTGGGACGCAGGATGAACAAAAACCAACGTTTCATGAATTTCTTTTGGGGAGTGCGCTTACACCGTTCCGCTTGCAGTAAAATTTCATAAAGCGGTTTTATTCTTCGGGTCAGTACGGTTACAGCGATACCTCATTTAGGTCATTTTTTATGTTTTGGCGCTTTTATGCAATAAAATCAATTTTATATAAAAAATTATTTTTGCATCGCTTTATTCTGTGAGCTATAACTTTTTCATTTTTTTCTCTGATGATGCTGTGTGGTTGCTCGTTTTTTGCGGGACAAGATGGCGTTTTCAACGGTACCATGGATATTTATATGTGTCTTTTTGATCGCGCGTTATTGCACTTTTTGTTCGGCAGCATGATAATAAATCATTATTTTTTGCTTCGTTTTTTATTTTTATTTTTTAAGGGGTTCACTAAAGGGGTTAACTAATGGGACAGTTTAATAGGGCAGGTCGATACGGACGCGGCTATACCAAATATGTGTACTTTTATTGTTTTTTTTATTTCCAAAAAATGAATTTATTAGGGAGTATTTTTTTTCTTTATTTATTTAGCGATTTTTTAAAAATTATTTTTACACTTTTTTTTTTTTAACTTTATTAGGTTGTCCCAGGGGGGACATCACTGTCCTGTGACAGATCGCTGATCTGTCACATCACAGATCACTGTGACAGATCAGCAATCTCTCACAGGCAGTGTGCAGGTTTCCTCCTTGCCTGCGCTTTGCAGGCACTGAGGAAGCCAGCTCCCTGCAGGCCCCCGAAGGTCCCCGTCGACATCTTGGATCCGGGGACCTGCAGGGAAAGAGCCCCCCGCAGCAGCGCTGCACGCTGCGCTGCTGTGGGGAGCTCAGGGAAGCACGGAGGGAGCCCCCTCCCTGCCGATGCTTCCCTTTAACCCACGGTACACCGCGATCGTGTTTGATCGCGGTGTGCAAGGGGTTAACGTGTCGGGGGCGGTCCGTGACTGCCCCTGACACATAGTGCCGGGGGTCAGCTGGGATAATCAGCTGACACCCGGCCGCGATCAGCGGCGCTCACCACGTGGGCGCCGCTGATCGCGCTAGACATATTATCCCATCCATGGATATAGGGTCCCGGGTCCCATGGACGGGATAGTACGTCTCATGTCAGAAAGGGGTTAAGCAACAGGCCAGATAGAATAACGGAAGTACGAGTCGATGGGCACCTAGGGAACAGTGACCACAATATAATGCAATTCCACTTGTCCTTCAGTAAGGTGCCCTGGAAGGGGGTTACAAAAACGCTGAATTTCAGGAAAGCAAAGTTTGATCAGCTTAGAGAGGACCTTCGCCGAATTGATTGGGACAATGTCCTCAAAAATAGGAGCACAGAAAATAAATGGGAAATATTTAAATCAGTTTTACACACCCACTGCGAGCTAGCCATACCGTACAGAAATAAAAGGGCTAGGAACAGGAGAACACCAATGTGGCTAAATAAGGATGTAAAAAGGGCAATAAATAACAAGAACAAGGCATTTAAGAAGCTAAAACAAGAAGGCAATGAAGAAGCATTAAAAAATTATAGAGAAAAAAATAAAATGTGTAAAAAAACAAATACATTTAGCAAAAGTGGAAACTGAGAGACTCATTGCTAAGGAAAGTAAAACAAACCCCAAACTATTCTTTAATTATATAAACAGTAAAAAGATTGAAATTGATGGTGTCGGCCCTTTAAAGAACAATAAGGGTGAAATCATAGAGAGCGATGTGGGAAAAGCAAATGTTTTAAATACTTTTTTCTCAACAGTGTTCACACAGGAAAAGGATTTGCCAGGGGAAATGCAGAGTGATAATGTAAACTCCCCATTAAGTATTACCTGCCTAACCCAGGAAGAAGTGCAGAACCGCCTTAGTAAGATTAAAATTGACAAATAGCAGGTCCTGATGGCATTCACCCTCGGGTATTAAGGGAGTTAAGTAACGTGATAGACAGGCCTCTATTCCTTATATTTAAAGACTCTATAGAAACAGGGTCTGTTCCTTTTGATTGGCGGCAAGCAAATGTGGTACCAATATTCAAAAAGGGGTGTAAAAGGGAACCTGGAAACTATAGGCCGGTAAGCTTAACATCTGTTGTGGGTAAAATTTTTGAAGGGCTTCTAAGGGATACCATTATGGAATATCTCAATGTTAATAAATGTTTAACTCCATGTCAACATGGATTTATGAAGGATCGCTCCTGTCAAACAAACCTGATCAGCTTCTATGAGGATGTAAGCTCTCAAATGGACCAAGGAGAATCATTGGATGTCATTTATCTCAACTTCTCTAAAGCATTTGACACTGTCCCACATAAAAGATTGGTAAGTAAGATGAGAAAGCTTGGGCTAGGGGAAAATGTGTGTAGATGGGTAGGTAGTTGGCTTAGTGATAGAAAACAAAGAGTGGTTATTAATGGTGCACACTCAGATTGGCCCAGGGTTACTAGTGGGGTACCACAGGGTTCTGTATTGGGCCCCCTACTATTTAATATATTTATTAATGATCTAGTGGATGGCTTACACAGTAAGATATCAGTATTTGCAGATGATACAAAACTATGTAAGGTAGTTAACACAAAGGAGGACAGTTTGCAACTACAGACAGATTTGAGTAAATTGGAGAATTGGTCTGAAAAATGGCAAATGAGGTTTAACACAGATAAGTGTAAGGTTATGCACATGGGAAGGAGAAACAGATGCTACAATTACTTACTAAATGGGAAACTGCTGGGGAAATCAGACATGGAAAAAGACTTAGGCATCTTAGTCAATAAGAAGCTAAATTGGAGTGCCCAGTGTCAGGCAGCTGCCACCAAAGCAAATAGGGTCATGGGATGCATTAGAAGAGTTCTGTGGACACGAGATGAAAACATAATTCTTCCTCTGTACAAATCACTCGTCAGACCACACTTGGAGTATTGTGTGCAATTTTGGACGCCGGTGCTCAAGAAAGACATTACTGAACTTGAAAGGGTTCAAAGGCGGGCTACTAAAATTATAAATGGAGTTGGTTCACTACAATACCCAGAAAGGTTATCAAAATTAGGTCTATTTACTCTAGAAAAGAGAAGACTTAGGGGAGACCTAATATATATGTACAAGTATATCAGAGGGCAATATAGAGATCTCTCCAATGAACTGTTTGTACCAAGGACTGTGACAAGAACAAGGGGGCATTCTCTTCGTTTGAAGGAAAGACAATTTCTGCACCAGCATAGAAGAGGGTTCTTCACGGTAAGAGCAGTGAGGCTCTGGAATTCTCTTCCTGAGGAAGTGGTGATGGCCAACTCACTGAATGAATTTAAGAAAGGAATGGATGCTTTTCTTGTGAGTAACAGTATAGAAGGATACGAATAACATAATATTATAGGTAGATGGTTGACCCAGCTTAGGGGAAGGAATTTTTTTCCCTATGGAGAAAATTGGCTTCTACTCTGTGGGTTTTTTGCCTTCCCCAGGATCAACAATGCAGAACAGCTGCACTAAAAATAGTCTGAACTAGATGGACATAAGTGTTATGAATGAGTCAGCGAAGGAGGAAAAGACAAAAATACAAGCTAAGTCCAGAAAACCGGAGAGGTCGGTAGCTATCGGATTGCAGACCCCTGATCATATCCACAACAACTAACAGTAGCAGTGGGGGGTTCCTACGATGCCCTAGACCCCTCGATCACAGCCGGAGAACTAAATAGGCCTAAAGAAAGAAAGGGGAAATCTAAACTGCCCCAGAGCAGACCCCAAAGCAATAGGCAGCCCCCAACATATAATGACGGTGAAGCAAGATGAAAACACTAACACAGATAGAAAGATAGGTTGAGCAAACGATGGGGCCCAAGCTAACTAAAAAGGACAGGATAGCAAAGCTGCTGTCTGCAATCCATAAAAAAAATCCTACCAAAAAATGTCCCAACCGTCTGATAGGAAAAACAGGCCCTGAAGTCGCTAGGACTTCAAAATGACTATATCAGCACTCAGGTAAATTCTGAAGACAAAGCAAAGAGACAAACTGATCAGAGACAAAAATGGAACTCAGCACACCCTCGACCGGGGATGGCTGAACTCCAAAAAGCAAGGTAAACAAAACAAAACTAATAAGTTCAATAGCAGAGCAAAAACTTATCTTTGAGAAGCAGGAATCAGACTGGTCTCCAAGAATCCAGCAGAGAAATCACCAGCGACTCAGAAGGGCGTCGGCTGCCTTATAGCCAGTCAGAATTTCCTGTTACCCAGTCATCATCTACCATCTATCAGCCTCACTACCTTCCTTCACCAGAAGAGGGAGTTCATCAGACATCGACGGTGAAGGGGAAAATGAACTCACAACAGTACCGCCCCCTTGAGGAGGGGTCACCGAACCCTCATCCACGCCACCAGGGCGGTCAGGATGGGCCCGATGAAAGGCACGAACCAATCTTTCGGCATGAATATCGGATGCAGGGACCCAAGTATTATCCTCCTGGCCATAACCCTTCCATTTAACCAAATACTGGAGTCTCCGTCTAGCCAGGCGAGAATCCAGTATCTTCTCAACCTCATATTCCACATTACCTTCAACCAATACCGGGTCAGGAGGTGCCACCACAGGAACTACTGGCTCAACAAACCTCTTTAACAGAGACTTATGAAACACGTTATGGATCTTAAATGTAACAGGAAGAGCCAATCGAAAAGAGACTGGATTAAGAATCTCCAAAATCTTGTAAGGTCCAATAAATCTAGGTTTAAACTTTGGAGAAGCCACCTTCATAGCGATATTCTTTGATGACAACCAAACCATATCACCCTCCTTAAACTGGGGACCAATGGTCCTATGCCGGTTGGAAAACCGCTGGGCCTTTTCCTGGGAGAGAGACAACTTATCCACCACTTGGTCCCAGATCTGGTGCATTCTCTCCACCACAGTGTCAACACCTGGGCAGGCAGAAGACTCCACCTGCCCTGAAGAGGATCGAGGATGAAACCCAAAGTTACAAAAAAAAGGTGACATCAAAGTGGCAGAACTAGCTCTATTATTTAAAGCAAATTCGGCCAAGGGCAAAAATGAAACCCAATCATCCTGATCAGCAGAAATAAAACATCTCAAATACGACTCCAAAGTCTGGTTTGTTCTCTCCGTCTGCCTATTGGTCTGAGGGTGAAACGCAGAGGAGAAGGACAACTGAATTCCCAGCTTGGAACAGAAAGTCCTCCAAAATCTAGACACAAACTGAACTCCTCTGTCAGATACAATGTTCTCAGGAATCCCGTGCAAGCGAACAACCTGTTGCAAAAACAAGGGCACCAACTCTGAGGAAGATGGCAACTTAGGGAGTGGTACAAGATGGACCATCTTAGAGAATCTATCACAAATCACCCAAATAACAGTCATTCTCTGAGAGACAGGCATATCAGAGATAAAATCCATTGAAATATGGGTCCATGGCCTCCTGGGCACCGGCAAAGGCATCAACAACCCACTAGAGCGAGAACAAGGTTTAAACCGAGAGCAAGTCCCACAGGACTGCACAAAATTCCTGACATCACGAGACAAGGCGGGCCATCAAAAAGACCGACTCACCAAATCTCTAGTACCAAAAATACCTGGATGACCAGCTAATGCAGAGCAATGAACTTCAGACATCACTCTCTTCCTCCACTGGTCAGGAACATACAATTTTCCAATGGGACAACGCTCAAGTTTGTCCTCCTGAAACTCTTCCAGAGCACGTCTCAAATCGGGCGAGATGGCAGAAAGAACTACCCCCGCATCTAAGATGGTAGCAGGCTTGGTCACAACAGGAGAATCAGCAAAGAAACTCCTAGAGAGGGCGTCTGCCTTGACATTCTTAGTGCCCGGAAGAAAAGAGACCACAAAATCAAAACGTGTGAAAAACAAGGCCCACCTAGCCTGTCTAGGATTCAAGCGTTTGGCCGACTCCAGGTAAATCAAATTCTTGTGGTCAGTAAGGACCACGACTTGATGTTTAGCTCCCTCCAACCAATGTCTCCACTCCTCAAATGCCCATTTCATGGCTAACAGTTCCCGATTCCCCACATCATAGTTACGTTTGGATGGGGAGAACTTTCTGGAAAAGAAAGCACAGGGATTCATCTTAGATGTTACAGGATCTTTTTGGGACAAAACAGCTCCTGCACCAATCTCAGAAGCGTCCACCCCTACCTGAAACGGGAGTGAGACATCAGGTTGCCGCAAAACCGGAGCAGAAGTGAACCTTTGCTTCAGCTCCTGAAAGGAAGAAACAGCCTCTGGAGACCAATTCAGCACATCAGCACCCTTCTTAGTCAAATCAGTCAATGGTTTGGCAATACCAGAAAAATTAGCTATAAATTTACGATAAAAATTAGCAAAACCCAAAAACTTCTGGAGGGCCTTCAAAGAAGTGGGCTGAACCAATCATAAATGGCCTGTACCTTGGCCGGGTCCATTTCAATAGTTGACGGAGACAAAATAAATCCCAAAAATGAAATCCTCTGTACACCAAAAAGGCATTTCGATCCCTTGACATACAGGGAATTCTCCCTCAAAATCCGGAACACAGTCCGAACATGTTCCACATGAGAGTCCCAATCCTTGGAAAAGCTCAAAATATCATCCAGATAGATGATCAAAAATTTATCCACCAAGTCTCGGAAAATATCATTCATGAAGCACTGGAAGACAGAAGGGGCATTAGTGAGCCCAAAAGGCATCACCAGGTACTCAAAATGTCCCACCGGAGTATTAAACGCCGTCTTCCATTCATCCCCATGCTTAATGGGAATAAGATTATACGCCCCCCTGTCCTCAGCATTTGGTCCTGGGAAACTAAATTCATTGGTAACATGTGGCCTGCAAGGGCATAGCCACCCCATAGCAGAAGTCCACACACCCACCCAGGACCCCCAACTTCATGTGACTTGCCGAGGCGTAAGAGACGAGTACCTTGTCCATGGCTATTGCACTTCGCAATGCTACACACATATAAGGCGCACAGGGCAATGGTCTTGTTTCCCTTGTGCTCTGCGTGAACTGTATAACACTCACGGTTTGGCCGGAGGCCACCACTGTCTCCTTGATTCCAGATCAAGAGACAGTCACACATTCAACAGGGGACTTGTTCTTTTCAACGCAAGTTTATTTACAAAACTCATTTACGCAGAATAATTCAGGTAAAATCATTCATTTTTTACAATCCAGGCACTTTCCTTGATTTTCGTGCTGCAAAATCACTATTGATGTCACTAAAGTCCAATTCACGCAGTATATCTGACTCGATGCTCATGATAGTCAAATTTACAAGTCGTTTCTGCTTCATGGATGTCCTTAAAGGAAACCTGTCACCCCCCATGGCATTTTTAACTAAAAGAGCCACCTTCAGCAGCACTAAGGCTGCACTCTGTGAAGGTGGCTCTTCTGTTTCTGACCCCCATTAACGCCAAAATATAGACTTTTATAAATAGGTCCTCATACCTGCATTCCGTCACAGAGGTATGGATTGTCCCTCTGTTTAAGCCATCTCCCAGCTGTCCATCAACCCCCTGTTGCATCACTGCACCGCCTATCTCCTGTGCTGCTGTTCGCGTTAGATGCTGCCGGGCGCCTGAGCTGTGCCAACAGCTCTCGGGTATGTGCAATGCGCACTGCCCGGGAACTGATATCAGGCTATCGCGTATGGCCATAATCCAATGGATTGAGACACACGTTTTGGCGCCTGTGTCGAGTTATTGTCTGAACATACTCAGATGAACCAGACAGCTCTTCGCCTTGCTTCTCATAAATTTTGAAGGAGTCACGCTTTGATGCGACATTGTTTTTTAAGGTGGTCAGTGACCCCACAGCAGTGTTTAGATCGAGTTTTGCGTGTTGTAGATTTTTACTAGTAGCAACTGTTCTTTGCAGGATTTCATTCCAGAGGATGGTGTTAATACCAATTTCAAGCTGATTCATTTGTCTTAACAGTCCTTCTGCTTCACACCATACACAGTTTTTTTTCTTCAAAGTCATCAGCAATCTGTTCAAGTACATCTTTAATCTGCTGATAAGCATGCTTAAGGGCCTTAGTAGCATCAGCTCTGCAGCGCTGTTGTGACACGTTTGAGAGTCAATGCTGTTGCTGAGTCAATTTTTTTCAAAGCCTCAGTCAGGAGCTGATGCCGATGCATTGAAACTGTGAAGAAGAGGAACAGCTTTTCAAGGAAGTCAAAAAAATGTATAGCACTCGAGCAGCTTTCTACAGCATTTTTAGCAACCAGATTTAATGAGTGTGCCGTACAAGAAATGCAGGATGCAAGATTGTTCTTCTCTCTCACTTTGGCTTGCAGGCTGTTGTATTTGCCACTCATTGCAGATGCATTGTCATAACTTTGACTGCGGCAATTTCCCAGGTCTAGGTCATGTCTCTTCAAAAATTCCAACAAGGCATTGATCATGTCTTGAGCGCCATGGCCTTTGTTTGCCATGAATGTTACAAAGCATTCCACAGGGCCATCTTTCTCCATATACCTCAATACAAGGGTTAGTTGGTCAACATGAGCTGCTTCGGGTGTGGAGTCCAAAGAAATGGAGTAGTATTTTGATTTGTTAACTTGAGAAATAATTTCTCTGAGGACTTGTTCGCCCATTACATTGATAATTTCTTCCATAATTGTAGATGACAGGTAGTTTGTATGACCCTTACTGCGATTGGCTTGAGTTTTGATATGCTGTGCAAGAAAGTCATCGTACTGGGCGATGAGTTCAAGAATGCCCAGAAAGTTTCCATTTCTAGGTGATCCAACCAATTCGCTATCTCCCCTAAACGCTAAGCCACGCTCAGCAATAAACTGAATAACATTTACTACTCGTTTCAATACTGACCTCCAATAATGCTCCTGAGCCTCAACCTGTTGCGTTAGCGCCGTATCAATTCGCCCAATCGCTTTTAACCTCATATTGAAAGCAAATAGACAAAAAATCACACAAGCGCTTACCTGACAGTGAACAAATATACACAAGTGTGTCCTCAGCTGCTAGGTCAAATATGGGTCGGTGTCAGCCCACAACTAAAAACAATGGATAAAACTTACAAGGTGACCTGTGCTAAAGGGCTAAACAGAGACTGAAGATAACTTTAGGTCATAAACACAACCTTGACAAATGCGGTACCAGTTTAAAAATGATACAGGGATAAACACAATACATGTACTTGTACTGATACACATGAAAGAAAAAAATAAAAATAGTCCTGAGACAAATGAGCACTCACCGAAAGAGATGACAATGGTGTAAGCTGCAGTGTTGTAAGTTTTATTCATATTGAAAGCAATTGTAGAGTTCAGATGTTCCGCTGACTGCTCATGACTTTTTATACATTCTTGTGAATGTTTCCAATCACAGAATCCATTAGACAAAAGCTGAGAAGACTCAGATGCTGTAATAAAGCACATCAATTTGCACGTGAAGCAGTAAATGCATCCTTTAGAGGGAGAGAAGCATAACCAATTCCTTGTTATGACTACTCCATTATGATTTTGACGACGAAAAGCCCAAGTGTGCACATTCTTGGAATATTGTGGTCCTTTCTAGGTTGCTGAACCGAGTGTGCAATGAACAAACTTTCATCACATGGGGTGTCTACTGTTTAGGCACATCAGAGGCTCTCCAAACGCGACACGGCGTCCGACCTCAATTCCAGCCAATTTTGCATTGAAAAGTCAAATGGCGCTCCTTCCCTTCCAAGCTCTGCCATTCGCCCAAACAGTGGCTTACCTGCATATATGGGGTATCAGCGTACTCAGGAGAAATTGCATAGCAACTTTTGTGGTCCAATTTCTCCTATTTCCCTTGGTAAAATAAAAAAAAGTTGAATCTGAAGTAAATTTTTTGTGAAATAAAGTTAAATGTTCATTTTTTTTAAACAATCCAAAAATTCCTGTGAAGCACCTGAAGGGTTAATAAACTTCTTGAATGTGGTTTTGAGCACCTTGAGCGTTGCAGTTTTTAGAATGGTGTCACTTTTAGGTATTTTCTATCCTATAGACCCCTCAAAGTGACTTCAAACGTAATGTGGTCCCCCCAAAAATGGTGTTGTAAAAATGAGAAATCGCTGGTTAACTTTTAACCCTTATAACTTCCTAACAAAAAAAAATTTTTGTTCCAAAATTGTGCTGATGTAAAGTAAACATGTGGGAAATGTTACTTTTTAAGTATTTTATGTGACATATCTCTGTGATTTAAGGGCATGAAAATTCAAAGTTGGAAAATTGCAAAATTTTTAATTTTTTTGCCAAATTTCCATTTTTTTTCACAAATAAACACAAGTCATATCAAATAAATTTTACCACTGTCATGAAGTACATTATGTCATGAGAAAACAATGTCAGAATCACCGGGGTCTATGGAAGCGTTCCTGAGTTATTACCTCATAAAGGGACAGTGGTCAGAAATGTAAAAATTGGCCCGGTCATTAACATGCAAACCACCCTTGGGGGTAAAGGGGTTAAATGATCTGAAAACCATGTACCGCTTCCTTTTCACTTCAAAAATGCCTGCTACTTTGTTTTGGTAAATCACATATAGTCCCAATATAATATATTTCAGTTTGTGGATGAAACATGAAAAAAATGTGGAAAAGTTCACGGGGTACGAATACAATTTCTTTGCATGTGTTTGCCTATGTAACTGCCTTACTTCATAATATTTATTTGCCTGTTATGTAACTTTACTATTTGGCTACTTTCTGCTGATAGGTCTGAGTTGTGTGAAATTAATTTGATCAAAATGTTTTCTCCCCACCTCTGCATTAATGATTTACAAAAAGTACTCTATATAAATCCTTTATTTATGGGTCTATCTGTATTTGCTGTTATGAAGGTCTAGGCTATGTGCACTTTTTTTGGTAGTAACTTATATTTCTTCATTTTGTTTGAACTTTGCACCTTGCTTTTTGTGACACCAACAATACTTAATAACTGCTTTTCTTCTTTTCTTCTCTACTAGTACTTACCTGCTTTTATTATATTTCATATGTATTGTGTCACAATAAAGTATGAATTTATTTAAACGTTTTGTTGTATTGGTGTGCATCAATTTTTGGCTAGGTAATTTATTAATTTTGTATGTATAACCACAACAGATATATTGTTTTTTTGCATAGGATTAAATCTAAGTACGGTAGCAGGAGCAAATGGAAGGAAGAGAGTTTGCAGTATCAGACTACACAGCAATTATTTGTAACTGTTTGTCATGAATACAGGTATGAGTTCAATGTAAAATCACTGCACACGTGGAATATGCTCAAAGTGAACTTTTTATTTATTTTGACGGTGATGAAGCGACAGCTGACGTTTCGGCCTACCAAAGGCCTTTATCACATAGTCGCTAAAAAAAACAAAAATATATACAATAAGAATCATAAAGTGACACAAAATATACAATATATACAAAATACATGGAAAAATAAATACATCCAAAGGGGCATGAGGTGATGAACTGTTATGATGCCATATGATCATTAAGGAATATGGAGACACCTTGAACAATTGAAAGGGAATAAGAAGGCGGTAGACAAAAAGAGAAACATACACAATAATTAAAGTGATAAAATCATGCCCCTTTTAAGGTAGAGTTTCGGTGGTCACCGGCTAGAAATGATCACTGCTAGGCAATGTTGCAGAGGGAAGTGAATTGTCCTATAGGTGGGGTTCAAAGGAGGTAGGATTAAAAAAAGAAAAAGAACATATATACGGACTCCCAATGGAATTTATTGTGGCTACAATTTAGAGAAAGCCATAATGCTATATAAGTGGAATGGAGCTGCATAGTAGAAGCTCATGAGGCTGCCCATATTGTGAATAATGCAAAGAGATAGAAACCATACCGATATGATCATAGGAACTGCTTCCAAAAGATCCTGTGGGAAAGACCAGGCTATAATAGGTAGAGAAGACATCAGATCAGTATGGAAATTATATTTGATGATATAAAGGTGTACCCCTAGGGGAAGTTACTTACAATGATTGGTGGCGCAGTGGGAATAACCAGGCTGTAATAGGTAGAGATGACATCAGATCAGTATGGAAATTATATCTGATGGTATAGAGATGTTCCCCTAAGGGAAGTTACTTACAGTGATTGGTGGCGCAGTGGTGGGAGCAGGCACCGCCATGCCTCTGCAGTGAATGAGCTCTGTATCGCCATTCTTGTGGTTTATGAGCATTTGTTCCGGTCATGTGACCGGAAATGATGTGGCACGCTGAGACATGCGCAGTCAGGCGTTCCTAATGTCGCCCAGTATGGAGGAACCACCAAATAAATGGCGCTGGAAATCGGCGCCTGCGTAGTGAAGTATAGTGTCGCCCAGGGGAAAAAAAGGGGGAAGGGCGCGGGGTATTCGCGCCTGCGCATTAAAGAAAGTTCATGTGTTTGATCTAAGGGAGATCTGTAGTGTCAAAACAAGGGGCTCATAATATCTAGATAGAAGCAGGAGATGAGAACGCCAGGTAGTAGCACTCAATATGTAGGGGTAACAAGTTATATAGGGGCTTATAGTCATGGATTGGTTATAGGGAAATCAGGAAATCAATATAATGCATAGCAATATTCAATGACATGGTCACACAAAATCATATAAAGCATTTAGATAATATGCACAAAAAGAGTTACATAATAAATAGTACATTGTAGAAGTCCAAACTGAATAAGAGAACTAGAAAGCAAAGGAGATAGAGAAAGCAGGGGTAGAAAAAGGAGAAAAAAGGAGAAAATTTTTTTTTTTAAAAGAGGAAAATGAGAGTGGGAAAATATGGGAAAGAGATGGAAATAATGATGGTGGGAGAGTTGGAAAAATACAGAATACAGGTATGACTGCATACAAGCTGCAGACACAACTGATAGAAGATTCTTAAAGGCAGTGGCATAACTAGATTATGATGGACCGTGGGGCAAAATTTGAACCTGGGCCCCCACCTGCATGTTGCTCAGATTTATGTGCCCTTGTAGCTTTCTAGATAACATAAAGAGTGATACGGGTGCCCTCCTTGTAATAGTAATAATCCCCACCTTGGCTCCTTCCTCTTATAATGTCCCCCATCCTCAGCCCCTTCCAGCAATAATATCACCATCTTTACCCCTTTTGGTATTAATGCTTGCAATCCTGGGCCCTCCCAGTAACAATGCCCCCTATCCTGGGCTCCATTTTATAACAATGTCGCCCATCATTGGCCCCATCCTATAACAAGGCCCCCCCATCCTAGACCCCTTCCCAGCATAATGTCCCCCATTCTGGTATAATGCCTCCATCTTTTTAAAATGTCCCCTATTTTGGGCCTTTTACTGATATAATGCCCTCATATTGGGCTCCTTCCGTTCTTGTCTAGAGCGTTTTAAAAATAAACAAATAATTATTCTTACCTGCTCCACTTACTCAACGTCCGTCGTCTTCCTGATTGTCCGGCAGCATGTATCGTAGTTCAGGTAGCCAGCGGACCTCTGTGCCACAACTCATTTCAGGTGAATGTGTGTCCAAAGACGCACATCTAGATGGAACTGGCATTGGCGTAGGAGGCCCCCCCGGTTGTGGCCTCAACCTCTGCAAGCAAGATCATTACGACCCTGCTTAAAGGGTTTTTCTGGGTCAAATGAAAAATTAGGCAGGTAGTCTAACATTGGAAATGTATACAACACTGGAAGGATTCTGCACGGAGGTTTTCACATGACACCTCATATCCAGTCTGCCTACCTGCGATTGGTTCTCAGCCACTCTCTTTTCCTACTTCTATTACCGCTCTATTGAGGAAAATGTGGTTGGCATGATTGCAAATTACATGTGACCAGTCACATAACAATCAAACTATTAAAGGGATTTGTTCGGCTTCAATAGAAAAAGCAGGCACGATCACCTGCCATCATCTTCGTGGATCGAGATCAGGACACTCCATGACGCCATCCACTTTTGCTCACCTGACCGCCGAGGCATTTGATGGGGTGCAGCAATCCGATGATTTTCTTTGAGTGCTGGATCCAGGGAAGTAACAACAGGTGACCTGACCATACGTCAATTATTGTTTTTTTACCCCTTCCATGTCATCGGTAGATTTTTATTGAGGCCAGACAACCGAAGATCATATACACTTTTTATTTATCTGCCATTTTTAGAGAAAAATTAGACAATTTTGTAACCTCCACGACAAAACAAGCCTAATATCTCTTTGGCTGCTTCTAATTTATATTATTTAGTTTATATTATTTGGCCTTTTTTTTTCACTTTAGTTGGACTCCACACTAATTTGCTATGGATTCCCTGACTATGATTAGGGGTTTATAAACATTTTTTTATTTTGCAGCCTGTAAAGATATTTCTGAGGCTGGTTGTGTACACAATTGTTTTCCAACATTATGATATTTAGTCTTTGGAAATCATAGCGTGTAAACCTGACCTAAGAACTCTGGGACTTTCTCAAGTAACTATTATCTGTTCATTTAGTATTATGTAATGTGCAGACTGTGATAGATTTCTTTTTAACCTATGTGCATATAAAGACCACTGCGAACATATGAAGAATTGCTTAAAAATTCTGAGACAGGGAGAAATTCCAAAAATGTAGAGTACAAGGTGACTTGTTTAGAGAAAGCTCCATCTAGCTCTGTTATCATTGCTGTTCCTAAGACAACAGTTTATGAAATGTGGCTTATGATACATTCTTGAACCCCCTCCAGATCTGAGATTTGGAAAGTAAGTTTGATCATGAAAACAGCATACCTGAAGAAGCACAGACAAAGCACGTTACACCTGCTCTCACAGCTATATTGTTGCATTTTTCCTTTTGCAGACATTACATAAAATTATTCCAAGAGTGCAAAGTACACTTTAAATGTTTAATTTTCTAAATCATCGTAGGGTCTAAGGGGTAAGGTTTCTCCTTGTGGAGAGTGACATACCAGATCTGGCTTGTCAAGGTAAGGAGGCTTATTCACTGTGCAATGCTCCTCTGGGAAAATAATATGCAAATTGCCTCTTCAGAGTGGAAGAGCACTTGAACTCTATAGTGCCACCTGTTGGTAGTAGCGATCCTACAAGTCACAATCAACCCTTTACCACAAGGAGAAACCTTACCCCTTAGACCTTAGTCCAGAGCCTCTCACCTATCCAAATCAGTTCTCATACTTTGCACTGATGAGGGGCAGTACCCCCGAAACGCCCTGTCTGCAAATCGAGATTCTGCTTTGGCTTTTATCCTGTCATATTGTAAGACTCGTTATTAAAGTGTAGATAGCGACTTGCAGGATCGGTGCTTCCAACAGGTGACACTTTAGAGTTGAAGTCGTCTTCCTCTCTGAAGAAGCAATTTGTACGCTAAATCATCGTAGAATGTTTAAAGGGTGTGGTGTAGGGAGACTTATGGAGGGAGACTCCTTGTGGAGTAAGAAGACTTATAGGCCATGCAATGTTCCCCTGGGAATTTTTCAATTAACTATTGTAAATTTAATTTTGCATTTCTTTTCCACATAAACCTCTATTTTTGATAGTAGTTTTTAAAATGTTTCATACGCTTGCAGGCTTTTAGTAAGGAGCATAGTCACTCATGAGTTGTTCCAGGATTTTCCACAGTGGACAGAAAAACTCATTATAGACAGTGAGTGCAGTGGGTTTTGTCGGAACTGATAGGCAGAAACATGTCTATTAGCTAATGGTAGGGCCATACGCTGCTCCTCCTGGCCAATGCCATCACGATTTTTCTTTCATTCAGCTTTCCGAGGGTGGGCGGACATCAGTAGCACTTCCACCTCACTGCCACCATACTTCCTGAACATATCCTATCAGAGCTTCCCCTCCCATTGAGACCAGGGAGTGACAAAGAAGCTGCATGTAAAGCTTTATCTGCCTGTTTAAGTTTGCTAGTAAGGATGAGTGAATCAATTCTAAACCAATCAATTCATTTAGAATGCCTAAAAAATTGCAGATTCTAGGTGAATCAGAATTTTTGGGAATTAGATTTACCTGAATCCAGCAAAAATGCCTGCAAGCCGGCTACCATTTTGATGGATACATATGGACTAAAATGGGATTAAAGAAAAGAAAATGTTATACCTAGACCCTCACTTTTCCATATACTGTAGCTCCCCGACATCCCTCCCCAGATTTCCCAGAACACCCTCTCTGCTTTAATTTTCACTCTTCAGATTCGTATTCACATTGTTACGTGGTCATGTGGTGTGGAGAAAGTTGCAACATGCGCAAGACCTAACTGGTGCCATAAGTGTGAAGAGAAAACCAGCACCATCACAGAGGAGGTGCCTTAGAAGGTTAGTGGAGGATTGTAGGATAGCTGCAGTGGGAGGAACAGGTGTGCTATTTTACTGCTTTATTACCCCTTCCCGGGGCAACTGTTTTCTTTGCTTTGAAGTCAGGAGACTTCAAATCGTAAACTTTTTTTTATGACAACAGAAGGTCATTCGTTTTGAAGCAAATTATTTTATTGTCAGAATTGAAGTGAATTTGTCAAATTCGAACTTTGGCAGTTTTGATGATGTCTAGTTTCTATCCTACCTTATATAGGCCCCAGCAGTACAAAAGAGTTGTCATCCATCATTAAATCTCCCACCATCTAATGCTATTAACATGGCTCTGCTCATACCACCTCAGTCTACACAATGTAGCTGACAAATAAACTGCAGAAAACAGTAATTGTCAGCCAATTGTGTTTACAACATTGGCCAGCATGAGAATTTGAATATTTTAAGATTTTTTAAAATTCAATATATATATTTTTAATGGCCTTCTGTTAGGTCTTGAGCTATGACAACTTGATGGATGAATGATCTGTAGGAAAATCTACCTTGTGCAAACCTAGATAGGTCCCCCAAGGTCTTGCACACCATCATTTTGATAGTATCAAGAAATTTGGTTGCTGGTCTTCTTATTCACCTTGTTCCTTCAACTCTTACAGCCATGTGGTCATTCTCCAGTCATTGTTCTTTCCGTATCATGTGTCCAAAGTAGGCAAGTCATAACTTGAGGATCTTCACTTGTCTGGCTTGATTGGTTCCAAGATTGATTTGTTTTGTTCTTCTTGCCATCCATGGTATTGATAACTCCTTCTCCAGGACCACATTTCAAAGAATTTGATTATTTTTCTGCCTTGTTTCTTTATTGTCCAGGTTTTGCATCTGTATGGTACCACAGAAAAGACCATACTATGTACAAGCCATGTCCGTCAATTTGAAGACCTTGTTCAGTGACTTCAATGTTGATTTTTTTATAACTAGTCTCTTATTGACTTTTTGTGTTGTCGCTACATCTTGAGTGATCATCAATCCGAGAAGTCTGAAGTCTTTCACTTCCAGTTCATCGCCATCCATCTGAAATGTGTCCCAGTTGTACCTGGCAGTAGTCAATGTCTTCTTTGTGTTGAATAGCAGTTCCATGTGTTGAGTAGGCCTTTTGTGTTGCGTAACAGTACCATGTACAATATATAGTTCAAATTTATATATAGTAGTGGTTAAAGCAATTAAAAGGCATAGCCAAAGATTATAAGAAATCATGTATATTTCTAATAAAAACTTACAATTTCGCTGGTTGCTTTAAATTAATAATACAAAAAAAATTGTAATTCCAAATTCTGTCTTAAGCCATTAATGATTCCCATATCAATAACCATAACACAAAAATGATTTTGCTATCCTTCAAACTTTCAAACTTTGAGACTACTTGTTGTAAACCTCACCTTCATTTAACAGAAGGTAAAGTACAGTATTTTATAAAGTGTGAATTTTCCCCCCAAATCAGTTACGTCGGCGCTTTCCTGCATTGTAGTCAACACCTGGAACTTATTAAGACCTTAATGGAAATTACATATTTCCATTCTTTTATGGGGACAAAAATATTTTTTCTCGCATAGGGATGATGAACAAAACTGCAGTAGTAGAGTGATCCTGGAAAATGATGCAGTAGCTTAAACCAATTACCATTTATGCGTTTAAATTACTTTTCTGAGGTATCACAAATTTCTGTTTTTTCTCAAATTCTTTCTATTGGAGATACACCATTTGAAACACAGCTTGAAAATGTTTAAACCTACCATCTTAATTTTCAGGATCAGAGAGTGCCTTGAGCCGTCAAGGATCATCCTTTATCTGTCTTAATAGAAGGAATCAATCATAAATTACTTGTATCTGATGACATTTTTCAACTCCAATTGGTGACTGCAAACATAGGCTCTTGAAAAATTGGCTTTATTTGAGTATCTTCTGATCAAATTTACCCCTCTATATCTCTGTGGAGGGGTAGTGGCCCTGCATTAATTTAATAACGCCTATTCAGATGAAGACTTCAGTCTTAGTGAGGATTGGCATAGATAGGGTCCTGGAAAACGAGAAATGCCTTAACGTGGCTTCCAGGTACACATAAAATTGGCCATTTTATGCGCTAAACTTTCTCAATTTTTCATACTTCTAATGCAGTAATGCAATTCATTTTTCATATTTCATGTTTGCATGTTATGGCGCTGCAGTGTGCTTCCTTTTTTGTATTAATGTATATGAGTTGGTGATTCTGGGTTAAGCACCTGTTCACACTATGCTTATGCTTGGATGTGACGGTCAGTTTTTGAAATCTGTATTCATTAACCTTCTGACTGAGCACGCCACCTGTTAGCCGCAGGGTTTTTTAATTAAACCAGGGCCACTTCCCCTCCACAGAGATATAGACTTCAGTATAAACAGAGGATTTGTATAGGTTCCCATTCAGATGAGGACTTCAGTCTTAATGAGGATTGGCATAGATAGGGTCCTGGAAATGAGAAATGCCTTAGGCCGGGGTCACACTGGCGAGGAATACGGGCGCGTGAGAGGCGCAAAAAGCACGCATTAGACACGGACCAATGATTTTCTATGGGGTCACTCGCACCAGGCGTATATTTCTCCTCAGTATCCTACGCTCCGTGCCACTCGCAGCATGCTGCGATTGTCAGCGTACTACGCCCGTAATACGCCAATGCAAGTCTATGGGTGCGCAAAAAATACGGATTACACACGGAACACACGTGTGGCCTGCGAGAAATACGCACCCGGTGTCTTTTAGCAAAGCCGGCAATTCAGTGCGCTATACAGTAAACTCACACTGACAGTTTTAATAAAGAAATGAAAGAATAGATATAGACACATAGAATACACACATTATATATATATATATATATATATATATATATGCATTCTATGTGTCTATATCTATTCTTTCATTTCTTTATTAAAACTGTCATAGGGCTCCATTATATGTCCATTTTGCAAGCCTGCGAGAAAATCTCACCATACGGATGCCATACGGATTACATACGGATGCTGACATGCGCAAAATACGCGACCACACCTTGATTACGGATGACATACGGAGCACTGTTTAGGGGTCTGTCATCCGTATTACGCATGTAAAATAATTGACCGTATTTTGCGCAGGTTAGTGTGACTCCAGCCTTACCGTGGCTTCCAGGTGCACATAAAATTGGCCAATTTATGCGCTAAACTTTCTCAATTTTTCATACTTCTAATGCAGTAATGCAATTCATTTTTTATATTTCATGTTTGCATGCTATGGTGCTACAGTGTGCTTCCTTTTTTGTTTGAATTATTCTCCAGGTGATTACGAGTTTGCAGATACCAAACATGTATAGATTCTTTTTTATTTCTATGGTGAAAAAAAATCCAGTTTGAAAGGAAAAAAAAAATTGGTGCAATTTTTGGGATCCGGAGCTGGGTGAGTGTTTATTTTTGGTGTGCTGAACTGACGATTTTATTGATACCATTTTGGGTACATACAATGTTTTGATCTCCTGTTATTGCATTTTATTGCAATGCTACGGTGACCCAAAAACACAATTCTGGCATTTTGATTTTTTTCCGGATGTTTCTGAACACAGCAATTCCAAATATGTGTATTTTTTTATTATTATTGGTTTATTTTGAGCAAAAGGGGGGTGATTTGAACATTTATATTTTTTAATTTTTTTTAAACTTTTTTTCTACTTTTTACTTTCTTATATAGTCCCCTTAGGAGACTTGAAGCTGAAAACATCTGTTCACCTGTGCTATGTGTAGCAGAAATCATCATCTCTTATTAACACCATCCACGCTTTCATAGGAGATCTGCAATAACAAGCATAGAGTTATTCTGCAAAACTCTGGTTGTCATGTCAACCCATCGGCTCCCTGCAATCACGTGATAAGGGTGTCATTGGGCTTGTCTTGTGAGATTGACAGCGGCATTTAACATGTTAACACCCGCGGTTGTTAGGGGCACATGACAGTTGATCCTCACAGCATGCAGCACAATAGTAACATAGTAACATAGTTTTGAAGGCTGAAGGAAGACCTTATGTCCATCTAGTTCAGCCTATTTTTAGTGCAGCTGTTCTGCATTGTTGATCCTGGGGAAGGCAAAAAACCTACAGAGTAGAAGCCAATTTTCTCCATAGGGAAAAAAATTCCTTCCCCTAAGCTGGGTCAACTATCTACCTATAATATTATGTTATTCGTAACCTTCTATACTGTTACTCACAAGTAAAGCATCCATTCCTTTCTTAAATTCATTCAGTGAGTTGGCCATCACCACTTCCTCAGGAAGAGAATTCCAGAGCCTCACTGCTCTTACCGTGAAGAACCCTCTTCTATGCTGGTGCAGAAATTGTCTTTCCTCCAAACGAAGAGAATGCCCCCTTGTTCTTGTCACAGTCCTTGGTACAAACAGTTCATTGGGGAGATCTCTGTATTGCCCTCTGATATACTTGTACATATATATTAGGTCTCCCCTAAGTCTTCTCTTTTCTAGAGTAAATAGACCTAATTTTGCTAACAATGTGAGAGTTCACAAGTTTGCAGCTACATACAGTGACTGCAGACTTGCATCCTAAGGCTGGACAACCCCTTTATCCCCCATACAGAACTGTGGACTCACAACAAGGGGAGGAGCAAGTATGAGGCATAAATAGACAAACCAGTCAAACCAGGAATAAATTCTGAAGGCAATACTATAGACAGAGGAGTAGCTGAGGTGGTATAACAGGAAGTCTGTCAAAAGCAAAGTCAGAGAAGCTAAGGTCAAACGTGCTCCGTGATATCTCGATATCACTCGAGTATCTGGGTGCTCGGATGTGCTAGGCACTCGATGAGCATTGGCTGGTGCTCGGATTTGAAGTTTGAAACCCCACCCTGGATATTTAGTGCCTGTTATGCAGCCAATAAGCATGCAGGTATTGCCTGCCAGTCACTGTAATGCCATAGCTATCTTGGTAATGGCATTACTGTGGTTGGCTGGCTTCATTACCTCCTCAGAGGATATAAAAGGACAGGAACTGCCATGCTCGGCTCACTGACACCATTGGACAGCTCAGGGACAGTTCTGATTGGAGGGAGAGAGCAGTTATCCAGGCCTGTGTATGCATAGTTTAACTAATCAGAGTCCTCTAGTGGTGACACTGGTGCTGATTCTGGACCATCATACTAACAGTCCTTCTAAGGGCTAATCCTGTGCATTGCTGTTTGCATCAGGTACATTCTGCAATTAGCCTAGGGACAGTTGCATGAGCAGAGAGAGTGGCAGAACACAGCCTCTAGGCAGGGTTTACAGATTTGCAGTCCATTGCGAAATATATAGCTGCTGCATGTGACCAGACTTTTTTGGGGGGAGCTAAAACATTTACTATATTGTCATCTATATATTTTAACATGCTTAGTGTTACGCTACGTTAGTACATAAAATGCCAAAAAACAGTTCAAAAGTTTTTTCTGGATTCATTTAGTCATCCACCCACCATGTTGAATCAAAGGAGATCAGTGATCCCAAACTAGGACACTCCAATGAGCTCTTTATAACATTTTTTGATTGTGGCCTTTCACCCTGCATGTTGCAAGAGGCACAGGAGGGGATGCTGTATAGTGATTCACAAAACTTAGAGCAGCCACGGTCACAAGAAGATGAAGGTGGGGAGCGGCAAATTTTGTCTAAAGAGGTAGATGATGATGAGACACAGTTGTTGATATGTCAGGTTGTTGTTACGTCACTAAGTCAAGAGGACCAGGGTGTGGCAGCGGGAGACAAGGTGGTGGATGATGAATCACCATCACCAGCATGAACAGGCACATGCCATCTAAGCACCCAACTTGGTGGGCGAACGACAGGGTCCACGATTGGTGCCAACGAGTGACACCACTGCCTCTTTCCTTGTTCTAGGTGCTTCCCAATCCCCTGTCCATAACTCTGGCGCAGATGCCTCCCACCCTTCACCTGTCCTTGCACATTCTGAGTCACCATGATCAGGCACTTCCAAAAACTTGTCCCAGCACAGTGTTCAGCTGTCCCAGGCCTTGAACAAAAAATAAAGTTCCCAGCCATGCACCCACAGGTCCAAATGCTAAATGGGTACATCCAGGTTTAGGCTTGTAGACACGGCCATCCCTTGGTATTCGGCCCCCAGTCACCACTATTTCTCCCAGAGTAGCGTCCCTGCCTTTTACCAGCACATGTCCATTAACAACACCTGTGCCCTTATCAACACAGTTAGCGTGATTGTACACTTAACAATCGACACGTTATCAAGTGCATGTGGCTAGGGATGCTACATTTCCCTGACCGTTCACTTGGTGAACATTGTGGAGGCCAGAGGCGAGTCCTACCCTGGCAAGGCACATGTGCTACAGATGCCGAGGATTGCTGGCCCTACTTCTATCTGGGTTTCTTCCACCTCCTGCACCTTTTCCTGCACCCCCTCCTTATCCTCCATCTCCGATTTGGTATCTCAGAGCACGTTGTCCACATCAGCCAGAAGCTGGAAGCTCTGCAGCATTGCCACAGCAAAGCAACAACAGGCTCTGCTGAAAATAATTTTTCTAGGAAACAAACATCACACCGCCACAGAGTTATTGAAAAAAACACAGACCAGACAGATCTGTGGCTCTCGCCGGTGAACCTCCAACTAGGCATGGTCATGTGTTATAATGTACATACTTTGGTGGTGCTTGTGAAGCTTGGCATGCTTACACATGTACCATGTTTGACCCATGTGCTAAACTTGGTGGTTCAGTGGTTTCAGTTTTCTGAAAATCTACCCAGATTTGCCAAAGATTCTGGTCAAGGTCAGCTCCCATTTCCAAAAGTTGACTACAGCTTTCGCTGCACTGGCAGTGCTGCAGCAACACAAGCAAGTGCTAGCTCACCGACTGGTGTGCGCTGTTATCACACACATGAACTCCACACTGCACATGCTGCAAGACTTTGTGAGCAGCAGAGGCCAGTTGTCAAATACCAGCTCCAACACGCCCTTCAGTATTCTGGTCAGCCTCCGCAAGTAATAGCTGAAGAGTGGGCATGGATGTCTGATATTTGTGTGAATTTCCAAAACTTTGAGGACTGCACAAAGATGGTGAGCGGCGATGATGGCACAATCAGTGCAACAATCCCACTTCTGTGCCTACTTAAATAGTTGATGCTCACAATTAAAGCTGGAGTTTTGCATGAGTACCAGTTGGAGATGGAGGATGACACAAGACAGGGAGATACATCTCATCTGCTCAGCATGGATTGGATAACAATGAGGAAGTGAAAGCTGAGGAGGAGGAACAGGAGCTATTACCCAGACAAGCTGACTTCCATCTTTCCTACATAGATAGGCTGAGGAGGGGAATGAGGAGGAAGAGAGGAGGAGGAGATGGAGAGTCATCATCAGAGAGGAGACAGGGAAGTGTTTGCTGTGGGAAGCTTTGCACATATGGCTGACTTTATATACCACTGCCTTTCCTGTGACCCTCGCGTTATATTCATCTTGGCAAAAAAGAGTACTGGTTGTTCACCCCGCTAGACCTTTGCTACAACGAGAATCTTGCATCTCTCCTTCCTGAGGTGGAGAGGTCTACTAAAATGGTGATATATCAGAAGGCCATTGTGGAAAATATTCCCATCAGACCACGCTAGGGACAGGGTGCAAGCTTCCTTGCCCAACCAAGGAGGAGACACAAGGAAAATGCACGCCAGGTAAAGTAGAAGCAGGTGTACACTGTCAAAGGCCTGGGACAATTTCATGACATCCTTCCAGCTTCCATACCCTGATGACCAGTTGTTTTTGACAAGGAGGGAAAAGATTTTAAAGAACAAAGCAATACCTGGTCAACAAAACCAGTGTTCTCCATAATTCCTCTGCAACCTTCAACTGTTGTGTCTCAAAGTTGGACACCTGTTATGAGCTGTCCCTCTATGCCTTGAAGGTGTTGTGTTGCACTGCCACTAGCATCTTGTCTGAGAGTGTTTTTAGCGCAGCTGGAGGGTCATACCAGAAAAGCGCTTTCGCCTGTCAACAGAAAATGCTGACAGGCTCACTCTGATAAAAATGAACAAAGCCTGGATTAGCCCCAACGTTTCCACATCACCAGATAGCAGCAGCACATAAAGTGTTTTTAATTTTCAATATTTGAATGAGGCCCACCAGTTGTGGCCTTAAAGGATCTATGGATGACTGGATGCTGCTTTTTTTCTGGCTTTGCACTGTGAGCAGAACCTTAATGATTGTTGGAGTAAAACAACTATTCTTTCTTAATATGTGAATGAGGCACTAGATTTGATGCCTTCAAGGATGATTGGATGACCCTGCTTCTATTTTTTGGCAGCCTTTGCATTTAGTGCATAGCCTGTATGAGTCTAAGAGTACCACTACATGACAATTTGAACAGAATGAGTATGAGGCCCTCCTTTATGTCTAATACAGGGAGTATTGAAGTCAGTCTTCTATCAAATTTTTGGCAGTTACTGCATCATTCATAAATTACACTAAAATTCCCAATTTTTTTTAATAAAGACTTCAATTTTGATTTACTTAAATGTTATATATTTTAAATCCTTTTGAATTTTGCCTTTTATACAAGTCATTATATTGGAAATAATGTTTATTAACATTTTTTTCCCGTAAACTACAATCTCTTGTCGATTTTGAATGCTTTATTGTCAGTCCTTAAAGTGGAGTAAAAGCGTGATCAGCGGCGATCTGGGAGGTATGGGTCTTCCTCGTGCTATCTCCTTCCATTCAGCATTTTTCCCATCCATTTCAACACTTTCACTGCCCCCCAAACTTACTTGTAGGGTCTGTTGAAAAAATGCTCGGATTTACATTGACCTCCATTATACTTGTTACTCAAAATGAGCATCCGAGTATTAGGAATTGCTCGGTTCGAGTAACGAGCATCTGAGCATTTTAGTGTTCGCTCATTCCTAATGTGCAACCATTGTTTTAGTCAATCAGGGCTTTTTTGGGCGTCATAGTGGTGGGACCCCCAACAAGCTATTACTGATCTATTGGTTAGCTGATAACATGCTTATTTGGGACACCCTCTTTAAGTATTCAATGTTGACTTAGTTGCCAGTAATCAAAATATAAAAATCATCTAACAACACAAAACCTTTATTTTTCACTAGTTTATTCATACATTATAATCTGCCTGTTTTGAGTTTTTGCTTTCTTTTCTATTGGGTTTTACGCCTCATGTTATTCTCAGAATGTTATTCATTCTGCATTCCCTGGCCTCGATTTTCAACAAAACGTCAATACGAGAAAGCAATAATTATGCACTTGTTTATAAGAAATTGAAGGATCAAAGCTAGACTTTTTTTTATAGACTTTATTCTGTATGGACTTTATCTTCCAGTCTCAGAATTATATGGAAATAATGAGTAATAGCCAAAGAGAAAGAATTGTACAGCCACTATGGAAAAATATTGAATTTGTTAAAGAAAAAAAAAGCCTCATAAGATTTTCCTACAGGCTTTTAAAGAAAGAATTCGGCTATAAAACAAAGAAAATGACTCTGCATTCACCAGATGTTTTATACCAATTGTTATATATAATAAAGGTAAGCTACTGTTTTGGTCTCTGTGAAAGACACATTAAGTGATTGCTTCTGAACCGCAGCAGAACTGACATGTGTTTCCAATGAACCACCAATAACCAAAGCTGTGTTTTCATGTGAAAAATTAGATTTTTTTTTTCTTTCTGGTCGGCCTAATGGGGGCAAAAGTTAAAAAAGGAAATTTTTTTCGGTTGAGCAGAGGGGATGTTTATTTAAACAACACTGACACATTACAAGTTAGTAAATGCTCTTTTCTGGGATTTCATTGACAATGATGTTGGATGGCGGAATGGAAGAATTTAAAGAGTTCAGCTAAGACTGTGTGGACCACCTACGCGATAATGTAAGATAAAAATAGGAGATGAATTATAGACAAAGATAAAATGAAGACAACACAACAGCTAAAATTATCTGCTTATCTTCTCACTACGATATGTCCACATCGCTCTCACCGAGCAATTTATTTTGTTTACACGAACACGTTCAAGTCTGTGGGAGAATATTACAATTTGCCTAGCCCAAATATTTTCAGTAGAAAAATAAAATGTATAGAGATTTTCAATGTTTGGTTAATGCAGGCTCAATTATTCATGGTGTAACAGTATTGCAAAATAGCATTGAATTGTTGCAGCAGTACATGGAAATTGCAGAGCTCCTAAGCAAAAGCAATGCCTTGAACAGACTATATCTACAGTATGTACCAGGGGAGGACATACCATTGGTGCAACCACTAGTGTCTTCCCCATGATTGTGGAGCCTACTGAAACATACTAAGGGACCTTTTTAAACGCTTAGGAAGCTTTTACAGTAGTTTTTTGTTAATTATTCTAATATACTGAGATAATGACTTTTGGGTTGTCATTGGCTGTAAGCCATAATCATCAACATTAACAGAAATGAACACTTGAAATAGATCACTCTGTGTGTAATGACTCTATATGAGTTTCACTTTTTGTATTGAAGAACTGTTCAAGGGCCTGTTTTTCAAGAGGAGTGATGTTGCTATGTGTTGGGTAATGTCCCATACGGTGTTGTTCTAGAATGGAATGGAATTAGTGTCCCTCTGTATTAGATCAATGTATGTATTTGTGGCGTGATAGCTTTGTGGAGGACTGAAACTGCTGGTATTATGTAGACCTAGTTGTGAAATAGGTATGTCAGGTGTAGGGTCTGCCACAGACGTGGGGACCCTAATCCTTGTTGCATCCTGCTGCAGTCCAAAATGAGACGTAGGTTGCGATAGAAGTTCTGTAGGTCCGGGGACAATTTGAATTTGTCCCAGGGGGGTGTGGGGCAGAAGGATAGGCCACTTTAATGAACTGACAGTTCAGCGGAGTTCAGGGTGTAGGAGGAGATGTTAACAACCCCTGCACCTTTATACAGTATTATGGGAACCACATAGTCCTCCATACAGAATTACAGGCATCACATAGTGCTCCATATAGTATTATGAGCACCAAATAGTGCTCCATACAATATTATAAGCCACATATATTGCTCCATATAGTAAAATGTGCCCCATATATTACTCCATAGAGTATAATGTACCCCATGTGGCCTATACAGTATAATGGACCTCCATATATTGCTTCATACAGTATAATGACATCACAAAGTGCTCCATACAGAATGTTGGGTCGCGTATATTACTCCATACAGTATAATAACCCCCATATAATGTTCCACATAGTATAATGGCCTATATATAATGTTTCATACAGTATAATGGGCCCACATAGTGCTTCATACAGTATTATCTGCCCCATATATTAATCCATGCATTATAATGGCCCTACATAGTGCTTCATACAGTATAATGGCCCCATATAATACCCTATACAGTATAATGATACAGTATAATGGGCCCTATATATTATTCAATACAGCATGATGGGCCCCATATATTACTCCATGAAGTATGATGGGCCCCATATATTACAATATATTACTCCATGAAGTATAATGGGCTCCATATGTTACTCCATGCATTTGTCAGGAGACAGACAGTGTGTGCGGTGCATACACACTAGAGAGAGGCACTACCGAAGAAGACTGTGATTACAGAGCACACTCTCCAGAGGGGGGAGAAAGTAGCAGAGAAGCGACGGTGTGCAGAGACACAGACAAGGACCTGGCGGGTCATGTGACCAAAGCAGGAAGGTCCTAAAGGCTAGAACTAGTACTCGTGCGAACTGGGGAGCACAAGGCGGAAAGTAAGAAGCGGCAATGCCGGGAGCGGGGTCAGACTAACCAAGGTCAGTAACAGGAGGACAGCACAGAACAAAAGGAGTGAGACAAAAACTTAGTCAGGAGACAAGCCAAAGTCAATTACCAAAAGAGCCGAACAACAAGGTACAGAATCAACAGGTAATAGCAAAGTGAGTGACAAAGCTGATCAGAACCAGGGAACATACACGCAGTGCAGGCACAAGGCACAAACACACAAAACACCAGGGTCAACTTAACTCATCCTAGGGCAGGAGTATAACTGACAGAGACTCCTAGTCCAGCGTGAGTATAAATCCATTCCAGATCCAAAAGGAGGCCACAGCAATTAACCCTGAGAGGGCAGGGCATTAACCCTGTCCAAACCATGATAGTACCCCCTCTTAACGGGAGGGCCACTAGACCCCAGGCTTCTCTGGATATCTGGCATGAAAGGCCAGCACCAGACGATCGGCGTGTACCGAACTGGCCGGGACTCATGACCGATCCTCAAGAGAATACCCTTTCCAATGTATCAGATACTGGAGCTTTCGACGCACCCTCTGAGAGTCAATGATGCGCCCCACCCTGTATTCCAGGTGTCCCTCTACCAATACTGGCGGAGTATCGGACGAGGAATCTTCCCTAACCATCCCCAATGGCTTTAACAGGGACCTGTGGAAGACATCAGATATTTTGAAGGAGGATGGCATCTGTAGTCTGTAGGCCACCGGATTGACTACCTCCACAATTTTGTATGGACCAATAAACTTGGGGCCCAGCTTCATAGAGGGTATCTTAAGCTTGATATTATGAGTGGATAACCACAGCTTCTCCCCTACTACAGACACAGGACCAGGCCCCCTTCTTCTGTCTGCAAATCGTTTGTACCTTTTCTGGGCTTTAGAGATGTTCGTCTGAACCTCCCTACAAAGGGTTCTCAAACATTGTTCCATGCATTCTGCTCCAGGACAACCTGAATCCATGCAAGAAAATTCAGCAAAAAGTGGATCAAACCCATAGTTGACCTGAAAAGGAGACTTTCCAGTGAACTAACTCACATGAGAGTTGAATGCAAATTCTGCCATGGGCAATACCTCAAACCAGTCCTCCTGTTTGGACGAGGCCAGGCATCTCAGAATTTGCTCCAAAGATTGGTTTGTGCCTTCAGTCTAAAGATATAGTAATCCCCAGCTTCTTACAAAAAGCCCTCCAAAACCTGTCCACAAACTGCACACCTCTGTCCTACGCCACATTCACAGGCACTCCATGCAACCGGACAACATGCTGTAGAAATAAGCGGGCCAAGGTTTCAGCAGATGGTAATGCGGGAAGAAGTGCAAAGTGTGCTTGTTTGGAAAACCTATCCCCCACCACCCATACCACTGAATTGCCCCTGGAAGGAGGGAGATTTTTGATAAAGTCCATGGACAAATGTATCCATGGCCTATCAGGAATTGGCAAAGGCACCAATTCCCCGCCGGCCAGGTATGAGAACTCTTGGAATGGGCGTACACCCCACATGCAGTCACAAACGTTTTAATATCTGATACCATAGAGGGCCACCAGAAACCCCTATCAACTGCCCCCCATGTAGCTGCAATCCCAGGATGGGCACTTAAAACAGAATCGTTAAACTCCTGCAGGAGTCTGAGATGGAACCGTTCTGGTACAAACAATTTACCTAGAGGTTTAAGCCCCCGTCACACATAGTGATCTCGCTAGTGAGATCGCTGCTGAGTCACAAGTTTTGTGACACAACAGCGATCTCACCAGCGAGATCACTGTGTGTGACACTTCTCAGCGACCGGCCCCCTTGCCGGGTATCGCTGATCGTCCTGGAATAGCCAGGACATTTTTTTGATCTCTGGTCTCTCGCTGGCCAGCATGCATCGCTGCGTGTGACAGGTGGGAGACCAGTGATCAGCGAGCTGCCGCTGGTAACCAAGGTAAACATCGGGTTTCTAAGCGGCGTGCAGCGCTTAGAAACCCGATGTGTACCTGTCATGGGAAGGCTAGGTAACTTTAGGCTGAAACCCCGGGGCCCCTGCGGTGTCCCTCAGACTAGGGGAAACCCTGTCTGTCCCTCAACCCAGGGTTTACACTTAAGGTGTGCCTGCCTGGGCCTTCACCCTGTCCTTGTCTCCTGTCCAGCCCTCCAGCCCTAAGCTGAACCCACCACCCTCCACCCAGTGAGGAGACCAAACACCAGACCCCACAAATAAGTATGGACAGGGATAACAGAAATGCACCACACCGCGTACACACAGGGGAATACAGTAATGTGCAAGGGCAACCAAATAATACAACACAGGGAGGCAAAATGGCAACAATGGAATATACTACACCAGCAACCGTACGCTCCTTAGACCACCACTCCAGACCGGTATCGCTTAGCACAAGGCAAGAGCTATAGTCGGTGACGCCCATAGTCAAACAGGGCAATTTAAAGACAGAGGGCGTGGCTAAGCCCTCAGCCAGAATGACAACCTGGTTAACCCAATCCAAGCCGGATCAGAAGACCAACTAGCGCCGCTGAGAACCATGTGGTAGGATGGGGTATTACCGCTGTCTGCCGGACACCCTGGTGCGAACAGTGTCCGACATGACAGTACCCCGCCTTCTACGAGGGACCCCAGAAACCTCACAATGTCGAGGACCCGGCTTGTCCGGATGGCGGCGATGAAACACTGTAATCAGTCGGTCCGCATGTATGTCCGAGGCCGGCACCCAAGTCCTCTCCTCAGGACCATAGCCACGCCAGTGGACCAAGTACTGTAGAGTGCGACGCACTACCCGAGAGTCAACCACCTTGGACACCTCAAACTCCAACGTGTCTTCCAAGAACGGGAGGTGGTGGCACGGGAGAAACATCAACAGCACCCACGACTTTCTTAAGTAACGCCTTGTGAAACACATTATGTATCTTGTATACGGCAGGTAACTCTAAACGAAATGCCACAGGGTTGATAATTGCGGAGATCCTAAATGGACCAATGAACCTGGGCCCCAACTTAAGCGATGGTATTTTGAGCTTGATGTTCCTTGTAGACAACCACACCCAATCACCCACACACAGGTCCGGACCAGGTACACGTCTACCGTCAGCCACACGTTTATACCTAGAACCTACATTCAGCAAGCGCTGCTTTACTCTCCTCCAAACGGATGACAATTGTGCTCCCAACTGGTCCTCCTCAGGGACGCCCGCAGAGCTCCCTTGGCGCAAGGTACAGAATTGGGGATGTTGACCATAAACACAAAAGAAAGGAGATTCCCCAGACGATTCCTGATAATGATTGTTTATCGCGAATTCAGCCAGAGGAAGAAACTCTGACCACTCTTCCTGATTGTCAGACACAAAACAGCGTAAGTATTGTTCCAGGTTTTGGTTCATATGCTCAGTCTGCCCATTCGACTGAGGATGGAAAGCCGATGAATGAGACAATTTAATCCCTAGGCGTGAACAAAAAGCTCTCCAAAATTTTGCCACAAATTGTGTTCCTTTATCAGATACAATGTCATACGGGACACCATGAAGTCTGACCACCTCGCGAATAAATACCTGAGCAAGGGTCTTCGCATTGGGCAAAGATGGCAAAGCAACGAAATGCGACATTTTAGAAAACCGATCAACTATCACCAGAATGACCGTGTTCCCAGCCGAGGAGGGCAAATCCGTAATGAAATCCATGGAAATCTCAGTCCATGGCTTACTGGGCACACAGAGAGGATGCAATGTGCCAGCAGGACGGGAGCGTGGTGTCTTGGCCCGTGCGCACGTGGTACAGGCTGACACATATGAAACCACGTCCTGCCGGATTTTGGGCCACCAAAAACAACGTGATACAAGTTCCAGAGTGCCCTTAACTCCTGGGTGACCCGCCAGGACAGTATCGTGATGTTCCCCTAACACTTTTAAGCGTAGGTGTAGTGGCACAAACGATTTATTAGGAGGCAGATCCGGCGGTACCTGAGCATCAGCAATCTCTGCCTCAACTTCTGTCGTGAGAGCCGAGACCACAATTCCCTTTTGGAGGATAGGCACCAGATCCTCACGTGGCTCTCCACCCGGAAAACATCTGGACAAGGCGTCCGCCTTAGTATTCTTAGAACCTGGTCGGTATGTCACAAAAAAAATTGAACCGGGTGAAGAATAACGCCCAGCGAGCCTGTCTGGGGGACAGGCGTTTAGCAGACTCTAAATAAAGCAGATTCTTATGGTCTGTTATGACAGTAATCTCATGGATAGCCCCTTCCAAGAAGTGTCGCCATTCCTCAAATGCCAACTTGATGGCAAACAATTCCCTGTTACCAATATCGTAATTACGCTCGGCCGGCGACAGTTTCTTGGAGAAGTAGGCACACGGATGCAATTCGCCCAAGGATGGACCCTGAGACAGTACCGCCCCCACTCCAACCTCAGATGCATCCACCTCCACGGTAAAAGGTAGGGACACATCAGGCTGAACCAGGATGGGAGCTGAAGCAAAACTGTTTTTGAGGAATTCAAACGCGCGCACAGCAGCCTCAGACCAGTCAGAAAAATTGGTACCTTTTTTAGTCATGTCGGTGAGCGGCTTAGCAATCATAGAAAAATTCTTAATAAATTTCCTATAATAGTTTGAAAAGCCCAGGAATCGCTGAAGCGCCTTGAGATTATCAGGCCGATCCCACTGCAGCACCGCTTGCACCTTAGCGGTGTCCATTTTAAACCCTGAGGCGGAAATTACATAACCCAAAAAAGGTAATTCTTGGACGACAAATACACATTTATCAAGCTTGGCATAGAGCTTGTTTTCCCTGAGCAACTGCAACACCTGCCTAACATACTCTATGTGTGCATCACGGTCGCGTGAGTAAATAAGAATGTCATCAAGGTATATAATAACAAATTTCCCCAAGAGATGAGAAAAGACATCATTTATGAAATGTTGAAATACTGCTGGCGCGCTCGTCAACCCAAATGGCATCACCAAATTCTCAAAATGACCCTCTGGGGTATTAAATGCCGTCTTCCATTCATCCCCTTGACGGACTCTTATGAGATTGTACGCCCTCCTGAGGTCAAGCTTGGAAAACCATTTGGCACCAGACACCTGGTTGAACAAATCGGGTATCAGTGGCATCGGGTAGGGGTCACGAACCGTAATCTGGTTGAGTTCCCTGAAATCCAGACACGGGTGTAATCCGCCATCTTTCTTCTTGACAAAGAAGAACCCCGCCGCCAATGGAGATGATGAAGGCCTGATGTGCCCTTTGCTTAGACTTTCTGCAATGTATTCTTTGAGAGCTTGCCTCTCAGGACCTGAGATATTACACATCCTGGCTTTTGGTAACTTGGCCCCCGGTTTTAACCTAATAGCACAGTCATAGGGTCGGTGCAGTGGCAGCTCTGAACAACCTCTTTCAGAAAATACATCAGCAAAGTCCAGCAGTGGCTCCGGGATGCTGGGAGTCACAGCGGAGATACCCGTGGCCAGACAACTCTCCTGGCAGTATCTACTCCACTGAATTATGTCCTGGGTTTTCCAATCAATCACCGGATTGTGCATAGACAACCATGGAAACCCCATAACTATCTGAGCAGGTAAATTACTGAGCACCTTACATGTTACCCGCTCAGAGTGTAGGACCCCAATGTGGAGTTTTACATCAGCCACAAGCTCTTTAATCTCCCCTTGTGAGAGGGGGAGGCATTGATGGTAACCACCCGGATAGGATTAGGCAGCGTCTCCACCTTAAATCCCGCAGTACGCGCAAACTTTTCATCAATGAGATTAGCGGCTGAACAACTATCTACAAATACAGTAATCGACAGCTCTTGGCCCCTGATAACTACCTTGGCAGGGAGCATACACTGGGAGACCACCACGGAGGATATGCAAAGGCTCAGACTAGACTCCTCCAAACCCTCTGAGCCTAGCAGTTTTCCGCCGGCATGTCTTTCTTAGGTACCAGGGGGCAAGCATTAATAAAATGTCCTTTTTTGCCACAAAAAAAACAGACTCCTTGCTTTCTGGGCAAGGGACATTTATGCTTGTTATTATGTGTATGTGATATACCAGCGATCTGCATAGGTTCCATGGATTCACCTGAGGCGACCTCACCAGAGACTGCCCCTCCCCCCACAGGCAATGTCTCCTGCGACCTCTGACGAAAGCGGCGATCAATGCGTACTACAAGCACCATAGCAGCCTCCAGAGAAGCGGGAGTCTCATACATTAGCAGAGCTTGTTTAACCCTTTCAGAAACCCCATGCAAAAATTGACTCCTTAGTGCAGGGTCATTCCATTGCTTGTCCACAGCCCAGCGACGAAATTCAGTAAAGTAATCCTCCGCCAGTCGCTCACCCTGGAGTAGAGAGCGTATTTTAGATTCTGCTAACGCCAGTCTGTCAGGATCGTCATAGATTAAACCCAGTGCAGAAAAAAAAAGTCTACGGACTCAAATGCTGGTGAATCAGAAGGTAGTGAAAAAGCCCATGCTTGTGGGTCACCACCCAGCAAGGAAACTACCAAGCCCACACGCTGAGCCTCATTTCCTGAGGAGAGAGGACGCACGCGAAAATACAATTTGCAGGATTCACGAAATACAACGAACTTACAGCGATCACCAGAAAATCGTTCAGGGAGAGGTAGCTTAGGTTCAGCTGCCCTGACTGCTGCCTCAGTTTGCACAGCAGGAACTGAGAGGCCTTGTTGCTGGACTGCCCCCCTTAGTTCAGTGACCTGTATGGACAGAGCCTCCAGCTGCTTGGCTATGGAGACTATAGATAGGATCCATGGTAAATAATTCCTTTTTTTTTTTTTCTCTTTTTGCCCGACTATAATGTCGTGGGAAGCCTAGGAAACTTTAGGCTGAAACCCCGGGGCCCCTGCGGTGTCCCTCAGACTAGGGGAAACCCTGTCTGTCCCTCAACCCAGGGTTTACACTGAAGGTGTGCCTGCCTGGGCCTCCACCCTGTCCTTGTCTCCTGTCCAGCCCTAAGCTGAACCCACCACCCTCCACCCAGTGAGGAGACCAAACACCAGACCCCACAAATAAGTATGGACAGGGATAACGGAAATGCACCACACCGCGTACACACAGGGGAATACAGTAATGTGCAAGGGCAACCAAATAATACAACACAGGGAGGCAAAATGGCAACAATGGAATATACTACACCAGCAACCGTATGCTCCTTAGATCACCACTCCAGACCGGTATCGCTTAGCAAAGGCAAGAGCTATAGTCGGCGACGCCCATAGTCACACAGGGCAATTTAAAGACAGAGGGCGTGGCTAAGCCCTCAGCCAGAATGACAACCTGGTTAACCCAATCCAAGCCGGATCAGAAGACCAATCAGCGCAGCTGAGAACCATGTGGTAGGATGGGGTTTTACCGCTGTCTGCCGGACACCCTGGTGCGAACAGTGTCCGACATGACAGTACCTTAGTTACCAGCGCGCTGGTGCAGGGAGCTGGTAACCAAGGTACACATCAGGTTTCTAAGTGCCGCGCGCCGCTTAGAAACTCGATGTGTACCTTGGTTACCAGCTCCCTGCACCAGCGCGCTGGTAACTAAGGTACACAGTGGGTAACTAAGCGACGTGCATCGCTTGTTACCCATGTGACGCTGGTGCTGATCGCTGGTAAAGCTGCCTGTTTGGTAGCTCACCAGAGATCATGTAGCGACACACCAGCGATCCTGACAAGGTAATATCGTTGTCGGGATCTCTGGTGCGTCGCTATGTGTGACGGGGCCCTTACTACCAGGGTTTGGGCCTCCAAAATCTCTCTCTACAAATCAGATGAGATTTCAGCCACTATTACTCCTGGCTGAAGAATAGAGGAGGGGGGTTCTGGAGGGAACACTAAATCAAAGCTTAAGGATAAAGCATCAGCCTATTTTTAGATCCCTGGTCGAATGTGATGGTAAATTGAAATCGAGAAAAAGAAAGCGCCCACCGAACCTGTCTGGGGGTCAATCTCTTGGCAGACTCGATATAGGCCAAATTTTTATGATCAGTGATAACTGTAATGGGGTGGACAGCCCCCTCCAGGAAATGCCTCCATTCTTCAAAAGCCAACTTAACCACCAACAATTCCCTATTGCTGACATCATAATTTCTCGTGGCCGGAGAGATTTTTTTAGGAAAGAAGGCGCACAGCTTCAGATTAGTGAGTGTGGAAGGAACCTGAGACAAATTGACCTCACCCCCACCTTCAGAGTGTCAACCTCAACAATAAAGGGTCTTGACAGATCGGGTTGTACAAACCCAGGAGCTGAAGTAAAACATTTCTTTAGTGTCAGGAAAGAATTTTTTGCATCCATGGACCAATTTTTCACATCAGCCCCCTTGAGGGTGAGGTCCGTCAAAGGCTTTAGCGCCTGTGAAAAACCCTTAATGAACTTCCTATAGAGGCTAAGAAAGCCCAAAAATCACTGCAACCCCTTCAAGTCATGAGGCTGCACCTAATCCGTAATCGTCTGGGCCTTTTTAGGATCCATGCGGAATACTTCCCCTGACATAATTAAACCCAGAAAAGACAGTTCTTGCATAAAAAATGAACATTTTTCCAGTTTAGCATGTAAATAATTCTCTCTGAGTCTCCTAACGCAGATGATGCAATTGGGTTTGACTGTTTGCTGAGTACACTAAAATGTCATCCAGGTAGATGACCACATAGCGCCCAATTAGGTCGTAGAAAATAACATTAATGAAATTTTGAAAAATGACAGTTGCGTTAGTGAGACCAAAGGGCATAACTAAGTTTTCAAACAGCCCCTCAGTCATCAGGAACACTGTTTTCCATTCTTCCCCTTCCCAGACCCTTATAAGGTTATAAGCCCCTCGTAAATTGAGCTTAGAGAATTATTTGGCCCCCCGTGAGTTGGTTACATAAATCGGGGATCAGGAGAAGAGGGTACATGTTTTTTACTGTAATTTTGTTCAATTCCCGAAAGTGAAGGCGTGGCCGCAAACCGCCATCTTTCTTTTTTACGAAAAAGAACCCCGCTGCCACGGGTGAAACAGAAGGGCGAATATGCCCTTTACGGAGACTCTCTGCTATGTACTTTTTCATGGCTTGATGATCAGGCCCGGACAAATTAAACAGGCGAGCCTTGGGTAACTTGGCTCCCGGGACTAAATCAATGGCACAATTGAAAGGTCTATGTGGTGGAAGCGCCTCAGCCTCGCTTTCGGAAAATACGTCTTCAAAGTCCTTCAGGTATTCCGGAATACCCTCCAGACCGACAGACGACATAGATACAGATTTTACAGGGGTGACAAGAGGCACCAGGTTACAACATATACCGTTATCCTTACATCCCCACTGAGTGATCTCCCCTGTCACCCAGTCAATTATAGGATTATGGCGTTGAAGGCAAGGCATCCCTAGTACTAGTCCAGCAGGCAAATTATCTAGAACAAAACAACTTAATTTTTCCAGTAGAGCCCACTTTCAGAGAAAAAAACTTCAGACATGAAACAAATTCCGTCTCGGGTGAGAGGAGACAACTCAATAGCCACAATTTTAACAGGATCCTTAAGCCTGACTGCTCCTATCTTATTAAGAGTTACCGCCCGGGCATCGATCAGATTAATGGAAGAACCACAGTCAACAAAAGCGGTGGTCATGACAGGACTGCCAGCAAGTTCTAATTCCACCTGGAGCACAATTTTAGCAAGTGAGGAAAAATGTACGTGGTAGTCTGAGTAACCTCCTCGATCGTTACCCAGACTTAGGCATTTCCAGACGGTTTAGCAGAAGAAGGACGAGAGGGACAGTCCATTTTCCAATGTCCAGAGGCTCCACAGTAAAAGCATAGTTGGTTGTTTCTGCGGTGTCTTCTCTCTCTTTCCATCATCGAGATAGCCCCAACCTCCATGGGCTCAGGGACAGACACAGTGTCACACAGGTTGGAGTATAATGAGGTCTCCTACTGCATCACTCCTCTAGCACGAAGCCTCCGGTTCATATGGACTGTCTGCGTCATGGCGCCCACCAGGGTATCGGGGGGAGAATATAATGCCAGAGCATCCTGTAAATGGTCAGACAGGCCCCTGCGGAACAACCCCCTCAGGGCAGCATTGTTCCATGATACTTCAGCGGCCCAGCGTCTAAACTCTGAGCAGAACCATTTGATTGAGTGCCTCCCTTGTGTCACACTCATCACCTTATCCTCTGCCAGATGCACTCTATCAGGCTCGTCATAAATGTGCCCCAAAGCCTTAAAGAACAGGTTCACCGACAAACGTTCAGAAGCAGAGGGAGAGAGAAAGCCCATGCCTGTGGAGCCCCCTTAATAAGGATATAACGATTTCCACCCTCTGCCTTTCATTACCAGAAGCTCGGGGATGTAACTCAAAAACAGCTTGCATCCCTTTTTAAAAACCCTAAACAATTTTTTATCCCCAGAAAAATTGTCAGGTAACTTTACCGGTGGTTCGGAGTTCACTAGGGACACATTAGTGTGCCCCCCATCTCGAGTCTCCAACAGAACAGGACCCTGTAGAGCGCTTGCCACATTTCTCTGCACCTGTTGATGCGAGTGAACCAGGGCTTGCTGCTCCATGGACAGCCTGTGCATAAGCTGGGAGAGCTCATTAACCTGCTCACCTCACCACCCGGAAGAGACTGTATAGGTCAGTTATAA
This sequence comes from Dendrobates tinctorius, assembly GCF_039654945.1. NCBI lineage: Eukaryota > Metazoa > Chordata > Amphibia > Anura > Dendrobatidae > Dendrobates > Dendrobates tinctorius. The sequence continues at coordinate 17,694,506 of NW_027361743.1, read as the reverse complement.
TGTCAGGAGACAGTGTGTGCGGTGCATACACACTAAAGAGAGGACAGTACTGAAGAAGACTGTGATTACTGAGCACACTCTCCAGAGGGGAAGGGACTGAGGAAGAAGCAGGCAGAAGCGACTGTGTGCAGAGACACAGCCAAGAACCTGGCGGGTCACATGACCAGAGCAGGAAGGTCCTAAAGGCTAGAACTAGTACTTGTGCGAACTCGGGAGCACAAGGCGGAAAGTAAGAACCAACAACACCGGGAGCAATGTCAGACTAACCAAGGACAGTAACAGGAGGATAGCACAGGACAAAAGGAGTGAGACAAAAATGTAGTCAGGAGACAAGCCAAAGTCAATTACCAAAAGAGCCGAACAACGAGGTACAGAATCAACAGGCAATAGCAAAGTGAGGGACAGACCGGATCAGAACCAGGGAACATACACGCAGTGCAGGCACAAGGCACAAACACACAAAACACCAGGGTCAACTTAACTCAGCCTAGGGCAGGAGTATAACTGACAGAGACTCCTAATCCAGCGTGGGTATAAATCCCTCCCAGATCCAAAAGGAGGTCACAACAATTAACCCTGAGAGGGCAGGGCATTGACTCAGTCCAAACCATGACAGCAGTATTATGGGTCCCAAATATTACTCCATACAGTATAGTGGGCCCCATATATGACACCATGAAGTATAATGGGCCCTATATATTGCTCTATACATTATAATGGCCCACAGATATTACTCCGTAAAGAATAATGGGCCCCATATATTACGTTAAACACTATAATAGGCCCCATATAATGCTCTATACATTCCCCACTGCTCCGGTCTCCTTACCATCTTCTGACCCTCTGCACTTCTTGGAACACAGGGCGAGCTGTAGTGACAACATGAAGCCATCTGTGCTGAGACGTCATAGAGCTCAGACGCAAAGGAGGAAGGGGGTCGTCGCAAAGGGATCATTGACTGGTCTGTAGGAGTCAGAACTCTTAATGGTTGATAGGGGATCATATACTTATTTCTCACAACAAAATGCAAATAAATTTATATAATTTATACAATGTGATTTTCTGGATTTTATTTTTGATATTTTATCTCTCAATGTTAAAATTAACCTACCCTTAAAATTATAGACTGTTCATATCTTTGTCAGTGGGCAAACTTACAAAATCAGCAAGGGATCAAATACATTTCCCCCACTGTATAGTCCAGTATGTTTACCCAAAAAATGTGCTACCCACACACAATAAAATTCACTGTTTCCTACTGAGTTGTACTTTTTATACTTTTATAATATTATTAAAATAATTAAAAGTAACTTATCATATTGTACATGCAATCTGATGTGGCAGCAGTATGTTATAAAGCAGAAGATGAGCAAATTCATATATAGTTTTGTATCTAAAGTTTCTGCATAACTCATTTTATACATTGATATTCCTGCTGATTGCACACTTAGTAGTCAAGAAGGCGGTCCTAGTCAGTGATTGACATTTCTTCCCTGCGTAAGGATTCATTCAAATGTCGGTTTTTCCCTATACAAGTTCTATCTGTGTTTTTATCAGATAGCCCTTGTACCTACTGTACAATAGTGAATGGGGTAATTTACATGTCTGTTTTTTGCGGACCGAAAAATCGAGGAGACATGTTGAATTTTGATCTAAGTGTTATATCAAATTTGACAATGCAAGTCGTCTATGGGTCTGTTAAAAAATCGGACAGCACTCGGATGCCATCAGAGTGACATCCGCTTTTCTCTTTCACATAGGAAAAGGTGGGAAACTTTTTTACACAAACTAAGCTGTTGTAAATGCTGGCATGTTTGAATGATTTTTTGGTTCTAATTTTTGGCATGGATTTGTCTTTGGGAATATTTTTGATTTACACATTTGAATTGTTTATTATATATGTATTAGTAAATACTTTGACTCTTATAGACGTTTGCAAAACAGTTATTACATGATGTGTAAATGTTATCACATAAGTGTTGAAGAAAAACACGGTTTCTATTAGTCCTCAGTGGAACTTTATGTTACCAGAGTTTAAAACATCTGTGGGAGTGTAAAGTCAGCTTTCAATGGTTTATACCACATAAAGAGACAATAATGAAAACTTCACAGCCGTTTGCATTAAAACCGAAATTCCACAAAAGAAGATGCTTGTGGATATTTTAGAAAAAAAAAATATATAGCAATGTAATTAAAATAGCAAGAGTTCAAAGATCCTGTGGACCAAATGTGAACACAACTCAAAGACTGATCATCAGCAAAATTAAAAAATGGCTGGAAATACCTGATCAGTCAATGAATGTCAATTAGTGATTGGTTGTGTGGGCATTTCATCTATTAGAGTGCTGAGAATGGACTTGGAAGTAGAAAGCGGTGGAAAAACGATGAACATCTACATGGAAGTGTGGGAGGAGGAGGGGCCTCCGCCGAGTGTCCTGGCTGGAACCAAGGGGACCGTCATCTAGGTTCCTAGGGGGTCTGTTTCCAGGGAGCAGAGTTAGGGAACGGACCGCTGAGACTTCCAGGACTGTTGGGGGAGGAGCCTATATAAAAGGGGCGGGGAACGCCAGTCAGAGTGAGTCAGCAGAACGGGAGAGAAGGAGCAGGAGACCGTGGGGACACCTGGGAGCCAGAGCCTCCAGCAGTAACCAGAGTGGAGGACAGCAACAGAAGGGAGACTCTCGGTGGACCGCAGGGAGACGGCTCCACGCCGACTGACAAAAGACCGCCGCTTCTCCGCCACCCGCGGCCGTTGCCGCCTCGCTGCACCTCGCAGCTGCGGCCTGCCCACAGCCACCCGTGGCCGTTGCCACTTCACTCCAGCCCGCGGCTGCGGCCTGCCCGCAGTCACCCACGGCCGATGCCGCTCCGCTCCCGTCCGCGGCTTGTCCACTGCCGCCCGCAGCAGCCACCGCCCCGCTCCAGTCCATGGTAGGGGCCGGGCCGTCGCCCTCCGCGGGTCCCCTAGTGCAGCCACTGGCTGCGCTGGTGGCCTACCAATCGCCACTCAGCACCGCCGCTACCCTCCCCTGTCCGGGGGCTGCGGCCTCCGCTCTCCCACTCCCAGGCGGTATCCCGCTGCCTCCGCTGGGGGGACATTCCGCCAAAGAACTCTTCTAGGGCCTGTTGTGCGCCCCTGCTTCGTCTGGGTGTTGGAACGCCCGAAGACTACGCCAGATCCTTAGCGGCTGGGCCCAGCGCTGCGATGCCGGAGCACCACCGAACGACACACCGAGTGATGTCAGGACGGCTAAGTGACACATAATAACTAAGGACCCGTAGTCAGCCAAACCAAGGCCGTATAGTGACCTGCCTTTGCCGGAGTAGTCGTGTTCTCATAATCAGTGTTTTCTTGTATTTGGTCCCTGCGAGGACAATTGCTGTTATTTTGTTTGGTTGTTCCGGATAGCCCTACCATCATCTATCTATAAAAGTTACTACCTAAAGTTTAATCCGTCTCGCGTCTTGTCACTGCATCCCACGTACCTGCCATCAACACAGAAGCTGCAGGTGATCAGTAAGGGGAATATTCTTTTCTTTCTTTCTCTTTCTTTCTATCTTTCTTTCTTTCTTTCTCTTTCCCTCTTTCTTTTGTTCTTTCTCTTTCCTGCCTTCTTTCATTCCTTCTTTCTTTCTCTTTCCTGTTTTCTTTCTTTTTCTCTCTCTCTGTTCGTTCTTTCCCCTCTTTCTTTCTCTCTCTGTTCTTCATTTCTCTCTCTGTTCTTTCTTTCACTCTCTAATCTTTCTTTCTCTTTCCCTCTTTCTTTCTTTCTTTTGTTCTTTCTCTTTCCTGCTTTCTTTCATTCCTTCTTTTGCTGCTTTCTTTCCTTCCTTTCTTTCTCTCTTTCTTTCATTCTTTCTCTTTCCTGCTTTCTTTCATTCCTTCTTTCTTTCTTGTCCTGCTTTCTTTCCTTCCTTTCTTTCTTTCTTTCTTTCTTTCTTTCCTTTTTCTTTATTTCTATCCTTCTTTCATTCCTTCCTTCTTTCTATCTTTCTGTTTGTCTGTTTATCCGTCTACCTTTCTCTTTTCCCCCGTTAAACATTTTTTTTAATGTCATGGAAATTCCCCTTGAAATTGAAGTGTACATAACTCTGTATTTGAACAATTTATCGATAAAAGGGGATGTAACTTAAAGCTCCAGGGACTTACAAAAAAAGGCAGAAAGGTATAAATGTTTCCCTCCCAGCCCCCAAACAAATGAGCCACTGCAAAGGAAAGCTCTGTCCACAGCCTGACCCAACAAAACTCTGAGCCTGTGCAGCGAGGGAGGTGTAAGTACCTACTGGAGGAGCTGGCTCTGCCAATGTTCTATATGTGCCTGTTTTGGTATAAATGTTTCCTGTATGTGTTTGTATGTGCCTTTGTATTTGTATATACAGTACATTACTGAACATTGAAATTGGAACGCGAAAAAGGAAAAATCCTGGAAATCACAGGATAGAAAGACAACTTCATGATATGCTAATAAAGAAAAAATGGAAACATTTTCAAAACATTTTGATTTATTCAGTTTTGAGTATAAACACCTTGTGCAGAAATTCCTGCACTAACAGCCTTGACTGCCATCAATGAGTTTATTAATTTTTGTTGGAGGAATGTTCTGCCGTGCTGAATGCACTTGGCTAAATCATCAAGATCCACTGCTGGCAGCTCATTTTGCAATTGCCGACTAATGGCGTCCCAGATGTCTGGAGAAGCTGGTAGATATGGTAACATGTTTAGGCCATGCAGGCTGCTCATAGTAGCATGAGCAACATGAGGCATAGCATTGCATTGATATACTTACCTGCTATCTATGAGGTTAAGTGCAAGGATTTTTGCACATGATGCTTATTCTCAATGATGCATAATGCTTACACTCAATACTGGATAAATTAAGATGTTTTGAAAATGTCGTTTCCGTTTTTTCATCATTATCATATCAATAACATGGTCTATAGATCTTCTGATTTCCAGAACTGTACAACTTTTCCTTCTTGGTGTTGCAATTTCAAGGTCTAGCAGTTAAGGTATTTGCAGCAGAAGTATATGCACCATTTCTGCATCTCTTGGCAGGAAAGAAGCTGCGTAAAATAGGTGCATTTTTGCCGCATTTTTTATATGCTTTATGGTTGCAGTTTATTTCACCACACATTAGTATGGGCACAGGTCCTTCGGATTTAACTAAACAGGACGTCTCCTCCACCAAGTTTCCAAAAACAGAAACTCTACCGGTAATTTCCTGTGCAGATGATGGGGATTTACAGGCAGTCCACACGTTTTTACAGCAAATTTTTAACACCCCAATTTTTCACCCTAAAGAGTGAAAATCTTCAGCATTAATTACCGGTAACTGTGGAATTCAAATCTGCAGCACCAGTCAATTTACTCTGCAGATTTTATCCACAGCATGTGGATGAGATTTTGGAATTTCGGAAAATCTCATCCACGATCCTACTACTATAATAAGCAGTGGATGTTTATTCCGTAAAATATACCAGTGTGAACATACCCTTGCGTGTATTGTTCAGCATTTTGAAATGTGTCAAATATGTTATGCCTCACATGTGTAGAACCTGAAGCAATGTTACTGAAAGTAGAGGAAAAAGTTATCGGCGGAGTGTGAAAACATTTGTGCCCGAGTACGTGTTGATAAAACGGAAAGGTTGGATATTTCTGCTATTCTCAATCACTATACTCTAAACCCGAAAATAATAATTATTATAATTATTCTTTTAGAGAAGTGTTAAACTGTTTCCGTAGGCATCGGTCCTCACTAACCTATTTTTTTTTCTTATCCAATTGGTTTTCTCTAAGTGCTAACTCAATAAAGAAAGTTAATAGAGAACATTGCATGACGTAAACAAGCCCGTAGAAATAGAAGTCAAGGCTTTAGTTTTTGTCTGGACTGTGTTTTCTTTCAAAGAATTAAACGCGTTTCCCACAGAATGTGAGCACCAAGAATGTGAAGCGGAATGATCGAATTTCATCAGAGAATATATTCAAGTAATTGAAGTAGCCATTGTAGTAATCCCCTTCTTCAGACAATTTTTGGTCCAACTCAGCAGGTGGTAAAACAGTGTGTAAAAGGTGACAACATGGTAATCTGCTCTTTCCCCTTGTCAAGCCCCTTTTTAAACCCACTGTCTCCAGTAATAAAGAAAGTTAAGTTTATTATTGTTGTAGGATAATGGCAATAAATTCAATTTAACCCATTTTAATACTGTATGTGCCATGTAATGTAATTAATATCCAACTTTTTTTTGTGTGTGCCTATATATATATATATACATATATATATATATATATATATATATATATATATATATATATATATATATATATATATACACTAGCTGAAGAGCCCGGCGCTGCCCGGGCATAGTAACTAACTGTGGTTAGTTATAGCAAATTACAATTATCCTCTATCCCATAGTCCCGTGCCCATATACCCATCATACATATCCACGATCCCATAGCCCCGTGCCCATATACCCATCATACATATCCCCATCCCATAGTCCCATGCCCATATACCCATCACACATCCTCCATCCCATAGTCCCATGCCCATATACCCATCATACATATTTGCCATCCCATAGTCCCGTGCCCATATACCCATCATACATATCCTCCATCCCATAGTCCAGTGCCCATATACCCATCACACATCCTCCATCCCATAGTCCCATGCCCATATACCCATCACACATCCTCCATCCCATAGTCCCGTGCCCATATACCCATCATACATATCCTCCATCCCATAGTCCAGTGCCCATATACCCATCACACATCCTCCATCCCATAGTCCCGTGCCCATATACCCGTCATACATATCCTCCATCCCATAGTCCAGTGCCCATATACCCATCACACATCCTCCATCCCATAGTCCCATGCCCATATACCCATCATACATATTCGCCATCCCATAGTCCCGTGCCCATATACCCGTCATACATATCCTCCATCCCATAGTCCAGTGCCCATATACCCATCACACATCCTCCATCCCATAGTCCCGTGCCCATATACCCGTCATACATATCCTCCATCCCATAGTCCAGTGCCCATATACCCATCACACATCCTCCATCCCATAGTCCCGTGCCCATATACCCGTCATACATATCCACCATCCCATAGTCCCGTGCCCATATACCCGTCATACATATCCTCCATCCCATAGTCCCGTGCCCATATACCCATCATACATATTCGCCATCCCATAGTCCCGTGCCCATATACCCGTCATACATATCTTCCATCCCATAGTCCAGTGCCCATATACCCATCACACATCCTCCATCCCATAGTCCCGTGCCCATATACCCGTCATACATCCTCTATCCCATAGTCAACCATTATGACATCATAATGAGTGGTGGGGCTTGCAACCTATGATGACATCAGCGTCGCCATGGCAACCATTTTGACATCATAATGAGGGGCAGGGCTTGATATGCACACACTGTTTCCCCAGTATGTAGATAGGGGCATTATGACATCATAATGAGGGGCGGGGCTTGATGCACACACACTTTTTCCCCATTATGTAGATAGGGGCAAAATTGTTTGGTGAATTGGAACGCGCGGGGTTAAAATTTCGCCCCACCACATAGCTTGGGATGCTCTCGGGGTCCAGACGTGTGACTGTGCCAAAGTTTGTGGCTGTAACTGCGACGGTGCGGATGCCTATCCCGGGCATACACACATACATACATACATACACACTTTGAGCTTTATATATTAGATATACTGATAGTGGTTAACTTGTACATTGTGTGTATTTTTATTTATTGTATTGGAACAACAGATAAGGCCTGTTTCACACATCAGTTTTTTCAAATCAGTCAAAATCCGCCAAAAAGTGAAAATGGTGGATCCGCCAAAAATGTGTAAAAACGGATGCCAGCGGATGGTACAGATCCGTTTTTTGACGGATCCGCTATATGGATTTTTGTACGGATCCGTCAAAATGGGGATCTGTTCCATCCGCTGGCATCCGTTTTTTCCATCCGTTGGATCCGTTTTCTGGCGGATCCGTTTTTCCACACCTCCAAAATGGGATGCTCCCAAATATGATTTGGGAGCATTTTCCAAGAGCCAATGTGATTGGATACTGGAAACTAGGGAAAACTATATCTAGGGTGTAGTAATACAAAATCTTTGAAAGGTTTTAGAGCTAGTGGCAGCGATGGAAGGAGTTATTGCGAGTATTAACAGTTTCTGTGTGGACTTTGATCTTCACTGCAATCGCTTGGCAATTATTGCTCTCCAGAGGGAGAAAAGAAGACTGCGAATCCTGCGTCTGAGGAAACGACGGCAGTGGATTCATCCGATAAATGCGCAGAGGTTTACCCGTGGCGTGTTTTCTACACTATACCTGGAATTGAAGGATAACCTGATAAGTTCTTCAACTATGTGCGCATGAGGCAGGAATTGTTCGAGATATTGGTGGAGTGTGTTGGAGCACAAATCCGGAGAAGGGACACCTACATGCGGTTTTCTATTTCACCGGCGGAGCGCTTGATGGTGACCCTTCGGTAAGTTATCTATTTTTTTAAAAGGTTTCAGATTCTGCAGACTTTTATTGTTATGTTATGGCTTGTAGTTTGTATTAATTTTACTTTTTTCCCTTTTTTTACAAGTTTCCTGGCAACTGGCAGAATCCTTCACCTTCCTCCATTACCAGTTCCGCCTTGGGATTTCAACTATATCTGGAATTGTACAACAGACCTGCTGGGCATTGTGGGATTCTCTACAGGAGGAATACATCCCACAGCAAACACAGGAGAGGTGGCTGGAGATTGCCGACAACTTTGAACAAATCTGCCAGTTTCCAAATTGCGTTGGTGCTGTAGATGGGAAGCATATCAGGATTGTGAAACCCATCGGATCTGGATCAGAATTTTACAACTACAAGAAATTCTTCTCCATTGTACTTATGGCCATTGCAGATGCCAACTGCAAATTCATTGCCGTGGACATTGGTGCGTATGGGCATTCAAACAATTCTCAGGTCTTCAAGATGTCCGCAATGGGCCGTCGTTTGTATGGAGACAATTTTGATTTCCTACCTCCAAGACCACTCCCTGGAACAACAGGCCCACCAATGCCATTTGTGTGTGTTGGTGATGATGCATTTCAGCTGTCCAAACACCTTCTCAAGCCATATGGTAGTCGTGGATTGACACACCGCAAAAAATTTTTTAACTATCGATTGACCAGAGCGCGAAGAGTGGTTGAGTGTGCTTTTGGGATTTTAACTGCAAAATGGAGAGTGCTGTTGACGGCCATAAAAATGAAAACAGAGAATGTGGATGAGGTGGTGAAGGCATGTGTCATCCTGCACAACTTTGTACTTTTAAAGGAACCTGTTTCCATGGAAGAAAATCTTTCTGAAACCACCTTGTGGGATTATCAGCAGCCCACTGTTCGGAGTACTGGGTCAGTGGCAAGAATGAGGGACACATTTGCAGATTATTTTCTGACACCAGAGGGAAAATTTGACTGGCAAGATGACATGGTATAACTTTTTTTAAAAAATTTTTTATACCAATTGTGGGTAATAAGTGTGTTTTTTTACCAGTGTACTTTTGAAATGTTACCAAGTGTTGTGCTTTTTTTACCTTGTACACCACCGGTGTACTTTGAACCTTTACCAAGAAATAAAGAACAAAAAAGAAACTACACAATAAAGTTCTTTTTAAAAAAAATCTTGTTTATTTGTGAAATCTTTCAAAGTTATATATTTGACAACTTTGTTTATGTTTTTGGTAGAATTTTTTAAAAATTTTTTTGTAGGACAAACATTTTTCTTTATTACAACATCACAAATGCTGGTACTGTTGGGTGGAGATACTATCGGAGGGGTTAGCAGGGCTGACCACATTGAGGGGGGGTGGAGGACTGGAAAGGGAGTTGGTGAGGATCAGAAGTGGAAGGAGGGTTGAAAACATGAGGTTGGGACGGGAGTGGATGGAGAGACGAGGTTTGTGGGAACATTGAAGGTGTGTGTGGGGGTGGGTATGGTGAGGGCATTGGGGTATAATGCAATGGGGAAGGAAGGTACTGGGAAGAATGGAATGGGGAACTAGAGAAAGGAGAGGGAGTGGTAGGAGGAGGGATGGTTGTATGATGGATGGTGGTGGAAGGATGGACGAGGAAGGATGGACGGGGGAAGGATGGACGGGGGAAGGATGGACAGAGGGAGGATGGGATGCTTCAGAGAGTACCTCCACTAGAGCATTGTGACAGGCTTGCATCACACGCATCTGCTGGTGAGTACTTAAACCTTCCATTTGCCGGACAACTGATTGAAAAAAAATATGTCTCGGCGTCTGGTTTGACTCTGAATTCATCCGTTCCATGTATCTTCTGAGTTCCATGATACTTTGATTGATCATGGTCAACCCAGAAGATAACTCTTGTCCTTAATTGTGGAAACCCTGCTGGACGGATGTGTTCAGACTCAAACAGTCAGACAAGTCATCCTTTCCAGACCTCTCTGACGCTGCCGGCCAGAACCAAAAGTTGGTCAAGATGTTGCGGCAGTGTCAGAGGGGTGGGGTAAAGGGTACTGTAAGTCGTCACCAGAAGCTTCATGTGATGAAGTCTGCCCTGCTGCTCCAGTGCTGGTGGAGGGGATAGAGGGACAAGACAAGAGGGAAGGTAGAGAGGGGTCGGATACCTCGATGTGGTCACCGGGGGAGGTCTCACAAGGGATCCCTCCAGAGGGAGGCAACTCAGATGCAGGCTCCCGAGTGCTGCAGACGGTGCTAAAAAAAGAGAAAAAAAAAATATTAATATTTAACTTTGCTGAAAAAAAAAAATTGGTTAAACATGTAAACATTTGTACTATAGAAATGGTGTGTGGAATATTTACCTTCTGGTCACCATCGTCGACCGGAGGAACCCCAGGGCTCTGTAATTTTTATACTGGGTGCTCCTGTGTCCTCCTGATCCACTCGGGGCCTGCATCTCCTTGCTGAAGTCCCTCTTGAAGCGATCCCTGAGCGACCGCCACCGTGTGATAACCCTGTCACCTGTGAAGGAAAAAAAAAAGTGGTTAGTATTCAACACTTCACATGCTGGAATATAAGTTACTGAAATTGGAATACTTAAGCACAAAATCCCTGGCCCTCGCATTGAGCTCCTCCCAGTTTTCAACAACCTCCAAACACACCTCATCCCAGAGCCGTCGGGTGGTTGGTTGGACGGCGTGGTATCGGTTTGCCACGTTACACAGCGGCTCCCGTTGTTGCACTGCCTGGATGAGGTCATCAACGTCTATTATTAGAGCCTCTTCCAATGCTCTCTGGGGAGCACGCTGTGAAACCTGTGAAGAAAAAAAATAAACAAAAAAAAATTATTACATTCAATTCAAACACATGAGGTTCATTAATCAATTATCCAAATAAAGGGTTACTTACCGTTCGCCGACCACCAGAGCCAGCACCTCGACGACGCTGGGATGTCCTGGGAGTCGCTCTTTTGCGGGCACTAGATTGTGAAGGCTGTAAAAAAAAAAAAAAGGTATGTGGTTGGATGGATGCGTAGTTATTGTGTGTGCTGTGATTAATGTTTGTGTTGGGTGTATTATTTATGTATGAAGAGGAGCACCACTCCTCTCAGCTTCACACCTGAATGCACTTTGCAGCACATATATTGCATAGCACAAGTCTGCCAAGACTTTAGTCTGCAGTGTGTATCCTAGAAGTGTGCATCTTAAAAGTGTGAGTTGATATGAAAATATGAATTAATCCAGAATTGAACCAGAAGGGAACAGAAGGTAACTGGAAAGAGTCACTGTAAACAATGTTTCTGTTTGTTTCCACTCTAACCCCTATAATCCTTCACTTTCTGATAATCCCACTAATCCCTACACCTAGTAAGGAACTGTTCATCTCTTCTTCAATCCTTCCAATCCATCTCGCCTCTTCCTCAGATCTGTTCCTCAACATACAATCCTCTGTCTCCAAACACAGACAGCCCCCTCATGCCCTCTCCTGCTCCCACCTGCTAACACTCTCTCTGCTCCTCCTCACTGCCGGCGAAATCTCTCCAAATCCTGGTCCTCCTCACCACATTCCCACAGTCATTTCTACCTCTCATCCACACCAAATCACAACTTTCCGTAACCACTCCAACCTTATACACATTCGCCCAGCCCCAGCTTCCCCAGTCCCACTAACAGGAGCTCTGTGGAATGCTCGCTCTGTCTGCAACAAACTTTCTTTCATCCATGATCTTTTTATTACTAACAAACTTTCCTTCCTTGCCATCACCGAAACCTGGCTCACCTCCTCTGACACAGCCTCTCCTGCAGCACTCTCATATGGTGGATTCCACCTTTCCCACACCCCCCGCCCCAGCTGCAAGCATGGTGGAGGAGTTGGTTTTCTCCTGTCAGATAACTGCTCCTTCACCCCAATCCCACTGCCGCCCTCTGTTACCCTCCCTTCCTTCGAGGTGCACTCTGTGCGCATCTACTCCCCCTTCAACCTCCAAGTAGCTGTCATATACCGCCCTCCAGGGTCAGCCACCACCTTCTTTGACCATTTCACCACCTGGCTACTCCATTTCCTTTCCACTGATATCCCCACTATCATCTTGGGCAACTTCAACATCCCCATTGACACTTCCCTCTCCGCTGCACTTGACTTCTATCTCTCGCTTCCTCCTTTGGCCTCACTCAATGGTCTTCTGCAGCCACTCACAAAGGTGGCCACACATTAGACCTCATCTTCACCCGCCTCTGCTCCCTATCTAGCCTCTCTAAGTCACCTCTTCCTCTCTCTGCCCACAACCTACTTACATTCTCTTCTCTTTCCTCCTCAGGTCCACAATCCCCACCTCAAAAACTCGCACACCCTTGCAGAAATCTTCAACACCTCGATCTACACTCACTGTCAGAATCCCTCCTCCCTCTTACAGACATAAGTTCCCTACACAATGCGGATGCCGCTGCCGCTCTATATAACACCACGATAGCTGTAGCTTTGGAATCAGTTGCCCCTCTCAAACATACCAAAACTCGCAAAATCAACAGACAGCCCTGGCACACCAGTCTGACCAAAGAACTGAGGCGGGCTTCCAGGGCTGCTGAGCAGAGATGGAAAAAATCCCACTCCAATGAGGACGTCATCACATTCAAACAGTCCCTCACTACTTTCAAGGCCACACTCGCTGCAGCAAAACAAACCTACTTCTCATCTCTCCTATCCTTCCTGTCTCACAACCCTAAACAGTTATTCAACACCTTCTATTCTTTCCTCCGCCCCCAGCACCTCCTCCCTCTCCACTCATCTCAGCTGAAGACTTTGCCTCATTTTTCAAGGAGAAGATTGATAACATCAGAGACAGTTTTGGTCAACAACCCCCAGTGCCCTTCCTCCTACCTGCCCTGCCCTCCTCCCCCAAAACCAACTTCTCCACCATTACAGAAGATCGACTCTCCACTCTACTCTCAAGATCACATCTCATTACCTGTGCACTTGACTTGATCCCATCCCACTTCATCCCAAACCTCACCACAGTCTTCATCCCAACCCATCTCTTCAACCTATCACTAACAACTGGTGCTTTCCCCTCAAGCTTTAAACATGCCTCAATCACACCTATCCTCAAAAAGCCCTCTCTTGACCCATCCTCTGTATCTAGCTATTGCCCTATATCACTTCTCCCCTATGCCTCAAAACTACTGGAACAACACATCCATCTTGAACTATCCTCCCACCTCTCTTCTTGCTCCCTTCTTGACCACTTGCAATCTGGCTTCCGGCCACACCACTCCACTGAAACTGCCCTAACTAAGGGCTCCAATGACCTACTAGCTGCCAAGGCGAAGCAACATTACTCTGTCCTCCTCCTCCTGGACCTGTCCTCTGCCTTTGACACAGTGGACCATTCCCTATTACTACAGACTAGAGTTGAGCAACTTTTGCTTTTTTAGGGTCGAGTTTCGTTTCATGAAACCCGACTTTTCCAAAAGTCGGGTCAAGCAAAATCAGCCGACTATAGGGAAAAGTCGGGGGTCCGACCGAAACACGAAACCCAATGTAAGTCAATGGGGAATTAAAGTCGGCAGTGAGAGGAGGACAGGAAACACACCTACAGTGCCCATTTGAATGCCAAAAGCATCAATTCTTCTTACTTAAGCTTGTCAACCTTAATTAACTTCATAATACTAGTTACGCACTGAAAAATGGGGGTTATTTGGCTAAAGTTGTGGGGGGGTAGGGCTGGCTCCAGGTTTTCATGTGCCCTGGGCAAAAGAGCGCCCTTTTAACACATACCACAACTCATCATGCTCCGATACGGCAGAGAAATAGCGGTATAGTACAATGAAAAATACTTCACTTTTTACATCTCATGACGAGGCCCATCTATTTCTCCATACAGAATCATTGGTCCCATATAATGTTTGAAACAGTATATGATGAGCTCCACATAATGCTACAGTATATATTGGTCCCCATGGATGAAGCTCCACTGTCTTATGGGCCCAAATAATGCTCCAAACATAATGGGCCCCATTTCTAATGCTCTAGTGTATAATGGGCCCTGTAAATGCTGCTCCAGTGTCTGATGTCCACCTTTGGAATATTCCAGTGTATGGTGGGCCCCATCTATCATTCTCCAGAGTATAGTGCTCCCCAAAAATTGCTGCCCCAACATTGAAAACAATGTACTAGACTGGACTCCTCGTCGTCCCCATCTTCCATCTCACTGCACAGTATTTCAACCTTGCAAGTGCTGTGATCCTGAGCAAGCAGGGGGGGCCCACTCGTTGGCGACGGCGCTGGCACAGGGCCCCTAATAGTACAGTGGTGTGTCTGACGGCAAGTGGGCCGAACCTGCACTTTCATCTGCAGCTTCCTCTTTGTCACCGTGTAAGATGGAACTGTATATGGGAAGGGTAACCTGAGTTTCATCAGGGTCAGATTCAGGCCGTGTAGCGTGCAAGGGGAATGTAGTGGTCTGGGTCAATGTACCAGCAGATTAATCGAGCAGTGGCTGGGCATCAGTGCACTTGTGTCGCCCCCAGGAGTACGGTCACCACAGTGGCATTACCTTCCTCCTAGGGAGTGTGATGTCATGCTTGGGAGCAACGAAGGATCTCTCTAGCAGGTTAACTTATTGGGCGGTGTTATTCCCACGAGTCACGACCCTCCAAACAGCGTTCATGAAGGCAAAGTGTTTGTTTTACGTGGGCAGTATGGTTGCAAAGCTGAACCTTAAAGGAATGTCCAGAAGGGCACCACCATGAGTGGAGCCTACGGCGTAATTTGACTCAACATGGGCAACCTCAACCATCCAGCCACAAAAAAGATGCACACATTGCAAGCTTAATTCCGTTAACGAACGAGACTCCGTCATGCCCCGCGGTCTGAGTCCGGCTTACTAGAGGGACACGCGAGGCTCTGGCACGTGAGATTGGCCAATAACTGGTGTGTCATGCCCTTACATGTCCGTGGCTGCATGTGCGCTACACTGAAAAGGCCAGCGTTTGTCGCTTACAGGTGCAGATATCCCGCTGAACGTTAGTGATGGGGATCTGGGATTACAATTATTACCCGCGAACGATGATTTCCCAGTAAGTGCAGGTCAACCGCATTTCCGGAATTAGGCCTAACCGTCATTCCTGAAAAAATGAAAAACTTACGTGTGCAAACCAAAGGTGCTGTAGCTTGCTTAACAGCTCACCAGTCGTTCTCAGGCCCAGTATGGATTACACGTGATTGCACAAAGGTGAGAAAGGGTACCGTATCCCCGGATAACATGTATGGATAGCATAGTGTACACATTCAAAATATATGTGTATAGATCAGGAGGCAGGCTCAAACGGTGTCAGGCCCAGTATAGATTACACGTGATTGCACAAAGGTGACAAAGGGTACCGTATCCCCGGATAACATGTATGGATAGCATAGTGTACACATTCAAAATATATGTCTATAGATCAGGAGGCAGGCTCAAACGGTGTCAGGCCCAGTATGGATTACACGTGATTGCACAAATGTGAGAAAGGGTACCGTATCCCCGGATAACATGTATGGATAGCATAGTGTACACATTCAAAATATATGTCTATAGATCAGGAGGCAGGCTCAGACGGTGTCAGGCCCAGTATGGATTACACGTGATTGCACAAAGGTGAGAAAGGGTACCGT
Organism: Dendrobates tinctorius; assembly: GCF_039654945.1. Classification (NCBI taxonomy): domain Eukaryota; kingdom Metazoa; phylum Chordata; class Amphibia; order Anura; family Dendrobatidae; genus Dendrobates; species Dendrobates tinctorius. The sequence continues at coordinate 17,678,342 of NW_027361743.1, read as the reverse complement.
ATCCCCGGATGACATGTAAGGATAGTATAGTGTACACATTCAAAATATATGTCTATAGATCAGGAGGCAGGCTCAGACGGTGTCAGGCCCAGTATGGATTACACGTGATTGCACAAAGGTGAGAAAGGGTACCGTATCACCGGATAACATGTATGGATAGCATAGTGTACACATTCAAAATATATGTCTATAGATCAGGAGGCAGGCTCAAACGGTGTCAGGCCCAGTATGGATTACACGTGATTGCACAAAGGTGAGAAAGGGTACCATATCCCCGGATAACATGTATGGATAGCATAGTGTACACATTCAAAATATATGTCTATAGATCAGGAGGCAGGCTCAGACGGTGTCAGGCCCAGTATGGATTACACGTGATTGCACAAAGGTGAGAAAGGGTACCGTATCCCCGGATAACATGTAAGGATAGTATAGTGTACACATTCAAAATATATGTCTATAGATCAGGAGGCAGGCTCAGACGGTGTCAGGCCCAGTATGGATTACACGTGATTGCACAAAGGTGAGAAAGGGTACCGTATCACCGGATAACATGTATGGATAGCATAGTGTACACATTCAAAATATATGTCTATAGATCAGGAGGCAGGCTCAGACGGTGTCAGGCACAGTATGGATTTGACGGCCCAGACTACACAGCGGAGGAGCAGGGAGAGGTAAAGATTGCAAATGCTGGGGCCCTGCCCAAGCAAGGGGGGCCCAATCGTGGGCGTCGGTACTGGCACTGGGACCCTCATAGTACGGCGGTGTGTCTGACGGCGGGTGTGCACCACCACCGTCAGAGACACTTGATTGCACTATGAGGGACCCTGTGCCAGTGCCCGCGCCCAAGAGTCGGCCTACCCACCTGTTCAGGGCAATGGCACTCGCATGGTTTCGTGTGCTAGGTGGTGACCCCAGCTATGGGGGGGGAGGCAGGACAGTTAGGGAGTTTTAGAAAGTGGCATATGTTGATGTTGGACATTCAGCTGATGCAAAAGGCGAAATTGTTCAAGTCCCAGGAAGAGGAGGACCAAAGCAAGCCATTTTTCTGTCACCCTATGTGTCATTAGGGGAAGGTGGGACAAAATCCTTGGAAACCCATGCATGGTTCATTTTAATGAAGGTTAGATCATCCACATTTTGGGTTGACAGACGGGTCCTTTTTTCTGTCAGGATTGATCCAGCTGCACTGAAGACTCTTTCCGATAGCACACTTGCAGCTGGGCAAGCGAGCTCCTGTAAGGCATATTGTGCCAATTCAGGCCAGGTGTCCAGTTTAGCGACCCAATAGTCAAAGGGGAATGACCTGTGCAGGAGAACATCGATATGGGAGGAAAAGTAGTTTGTAACCATAGTTGACAACTGCTGTCTCCTGTCACTTTCCATCGATGCAGTATTACCAGTTGTGTGAGCGGTACTTGAAAAATCAGTCCACAAGATTGTCATGAAACCCCTGTCTCCAACGCCACTTCTGCTGTGTGCACCACGAACACCTCTGCCAAGCTGCCCCCGGCCCGTACGGCTTGTGTGAGAACCATCACCGCTGCTGTGTGCTGGGAATGCCTCAACCAACCGGTTTACCAGAGTTGCTTGTTTATTAGCCAATATTAGGTCAAGGTTCTCGTGTGGCATGATGTTTTGTAATTTGCATTTATAGCGTGGATCCAGGATGCTGGCCAACCAGTAGTCGTCATCGTTCATCATTTTGGCAATGCGTGGGTCCCTTTTTAGGATCTGCAAGGCATAATCTGACATGTGGGCCAATGTTCCCGGTGTCAATGATGCACTGCGAGTGCTGGTTGGAGTAGCACTTTCTGGCAAATCCACATCCCTCCAGTCACGCACAAACCCTGTACCAGACCTTGCCACACCAACATTTTCACTTGCCCCACGAGATGCATCCTCCTCCCCTAAGTAATCATCCCCATCATCCTCCTCCTCTTCTTCCTCCACCTCGTCCAGGAGAGGTCCCTGAGCAGACAATGGCTGAATGTCATCAAGGATTCCCTCCTCCTCTTCCTCCTCGTCAACATTGGCTGCAGACGCCTGCTCCTTAAGGTGCATCAAAGTTTGCATGAGCAGACGCATAAGTGGGATGCTCATGCTTAGGATGGCGTCGTCTGCACTTACCAGCCGTGTGCATTCCTCAAAACACTGAAGGACTTTACAGAGGTCTTTCAGCTTCAACCACTGCACACCTGTCAACTCCATGTCTGCTCTCAAAGTGCCTGACCGTGTATCCTCCCACAAATGCATTATGGCCTGCCTCTGTTTGCACAGCCGCTTAACCATGTGCAGGGTGGAGTTCCACCTTGTTGCAATGTCGATAATGAGGCGGTGGTTGGGAAGGTGGAGCAATCGCTGCAGCTTCTGCATACGAATGGAGTGTACAGGCGACCGGCGGATGTGCGCGCACAGTCTTCGCACCTTCTGGAGCAGGGCTGTTTACTCCTGATAATTGTTGAGGAAGCACTGCACCACCAGGTTCAAGGTGTGAGCCAAGCAAGGTATGTGGCTGAGTTTTGAAAGGGCTATGGCTGCCACAAAATTACGGCCGTTATCACTAACTACCTTGCCTGCCTCAAGATGTATACTGCCCAGCCATGACTCAGTTTGTCGCTGAAAGTACTCGGCCAGCACCTCGGCGGTGTGTCTGTCGCCCAAACACATCATCTGCAACACAGCCTGCTGACGCTTTCCACTAGCTGCTCGATAGGGGGACACCTCATGTGCAACAGTGGCAGCCGCAGATGGAGTGCTCGTACGACTGCGCTCTGTGGACAAGCTTTCGCTTCTGGAGGAGGAGGAGGAGGAGGGTCGAACGCCTACAGCCAACTGTTTCCTATACCGTGGGCTAGTTGGCACTGTCCCACCACCGCTGTCCCCTGTGGACCCTGCATCCACCACATTAACCCAGTGCGCAGTGATGGACACGTAACGGCCCTGGCCATGCCGACTGGACCATGCATCTGTTGTGAGGTGCACCTTTCCACTCACTGACTGCTTGAGTGCATGGACAATGCGGTCTTTCACATGATGGTGGAGGGCTGGGATGGCTTTGTGAGAGAAGAAGTGGCGACTGGGTAGGTCATAGCGTGGTACTGCATAGGCCATGAGTTCGTGGAAAGCTGCGCTTTCCACAAACCGATAGGGCATCATCTCTAACGAGATTAGTTTGGCAATGTGGGCGTTCAAACCCAGTGTCCGCGGATGAGAGACTGAGTACTTTCTTGACCTACTCATAGTCTCTGGGAGGGTGAGCTGGACTTGAGAGCTGCATATGGTGGAACAAGTGGTGGACAGGGCGGACTGAGAGAGGGTTCATGATGGTGATGGAGTTGGTGTTCTTTCTGATGGCCTAGATTCAGTCTTTCGTTGATATAACAGCGGGATTCCCTGACTGCTTTGGCCTTGCAAGGACACCTCAACATTTGCTGCTGTGCTAACCGGTGGTCTTACAGTGGGGGAAACAATGTAGCGTTGCTGACTACCTTCTTTGTGATCAGTTGCACATGTGGTACTTGAGGTTTGGTGTTGTGTCCACGCTTGCAAGTGCATGCTGGTTAAATGTCTAAGCATGCAACTGGTATTCAAATTTTTCAGATTTTTCCCTCGGCTAAAGGTCTTTGCGCACTTCTTACAGATAACCTTGGACTGATCATGAGGATTTTGTTCAAAAAAGTGCCACACTGCAGTCTTCCTACTTTGGAAGACATTTTGCGGCCTAGCAAGCTGTGCTATTTTGACCGTCTGGACAAGCTGTCCAGCAACTCTTTTGATTTTTGGAACCTGTCTTTGGAGTGCTCCGGGCCTGCCAGATAACTGCTGTTGCGATGTCGATGTCTGCTGTGGATGCTCCTCCTCCTCATCTGAGCTATTGGAAGCAGCACCCTCTTCCCCCAATGGATGCCAATCTGGGTCAACAACAGGGTCATCCATCACCTCCTCTTCAATGCCATGTGCACCTTCCTCTGTGTCACCGTGTATGGTGGTATAGTATGCGGGAAGGGGCACCTGAGTCTCATCAGGGTCAGAATCTGGCTCATTACACTGCGAGGACAATGTAGTGCTCTGACTGAATGTACCAGCAGAATCATCTATCAGTGGCTGTGCATCAGTGCACTCCATGTCAGATTCATCTTGGCCTGGGTAATTCACCATTGCACTTGATAACCCAGGCATGGTATGTGAAAACAGCTCCATGGAGTAATCAGTTGTATGGCCTGCATCATCCTTCAATCTTGGTTTTGGTGAAGGACACAAGGAAAGGTGTGGTTCATGAACATGACCCTCCAATGACGACTCAGTGCTTTTATTTTTTACAACTTCAGAAGAGGAGGCGATAGAGCTGGAGGCTGAGTCAGCAATGTAAGCCAAAACTTTTTCCTGATGCTCTGGCTTTAAAAGCGGTTTGCCAACTCCTAGAAAACTAAGCCTTCGAGGCTTTGTTTTTGCCACTACCATCAGATCCACCACCAACACCATCATTACCAGCTGGCAACCCCCGCCCAATTCCACGGCCTCTTCCACCAGCCTTCCTCATTTTTGGTAAAAATGTACACAAAATCCCACAAACTATGTAGTAATGTAAAACAAGGTACAAGGTGTATAAAGGACAGGGGAGACGTCGAATTTCTGAGCACACTTGTAGACACTGTTGGATTGTGTGAGGCCCAGTTAATATCACACCGCTATGTCACAGGCTCAATGTCGCAGGTGTGAAAAATGTCACAATAGGACAGGGGAGATGTAGAATTTCTGAACACACTTGTGGACACTGTTGTGTGAGGCCCAGTTAATATCACACCGCTATGTCACAGGCTCAATGTCGCAGGTGTGAAAAATGTCACTATAGGACAGGGGAGATGTAGAATTTCTGAACACACTTGTGGACACTGTTGTGTGAGGCCCAGTTAATATCACACCGCTATGTCACAGGCTCAATGTCGTAGGTGTGAAAAATGTCACTATAGGACAGGGGAGATGTAGAATTTCTGAACACACTTGTGGACACTGTTGGATTGTGTGAGGCCCAGTTAATATCACACCGCTATGTCACAGGCTCAATGTCGCAGGTGTGAAAAATGTCACTATAGGACAGGGAAGATGTAGAATTTCTGAACACACTTGTGGACACTGTTGGATTGTGTGAGGCCCAGTTAATATCACACCGCTATGTCACAGGCTCAATGTCGCAGGTGTGAAAAATGTCACTATAGGACAGGGGAGATGTAGAATTTCTGAACACACTTGTGGACACTGTTGTGTGAGGCCCAGTTAATATCACACCGCTATGTCACAGGCTCAATGTCGCAGGTGTGAAAAATGTCACTATAGGACAGGGGAGATGTAGAATTTCTGAACACACTTGTGGACACTGTTGTGTGAGGCCCAGTTAATATCACACCGCTATGTCACAGGCTCAATGTCGTAGGTGTGAAAAATGTCACTATAGGACAGGGGAGATGTAGAATTTCTGAACACACTTGTGGACACTGTTGGATTGTGTGAGGCCCAGTTAATATCATACCGCTATGTCACAGGCTCAATGTCACAGGTGTGAAAAATGTCACTATAGGACAGGGGAGATGTAGAATTTCTGAACACACTTGTGGACACTGTTGGATTGTGTGAGGCCCAGTTAATATCACACCGCTATGTCACAGGCCCAATGTCGCAGGTGTGAAAAATGTCACTATAGGACAGGGGAGATGTAGAATTTCTGAACACACTTGTGGACATTGTTGTGTGAGGCCCAGTTAATATCACACCGCTATGTCACAGGCTCAATGTCGCAGGTGTGAAAAATGTCACTATAGGACAGGGGAGATGTAGAATTTCTGAACACACTTGTGGACACTGTTGTGTGAGGCCCAGTTAATATCACACCGCTATGTCACAGGCTCAATGTCGCAGGTGTGAAAAATGTCGCTATAGGACAGGGGAGATGTAGAATTTCTGAACACACTTGTGGACACTGTTGGATTGTGTGAGGCCCAGTTAATATCACACCACTATGTACCAAGCTCAATGTGGCAGGTGTAAAAAATGTCAATATAGGACAGGGGAGATGTAGAATTTCTGAACACACTTGTGGACACTGTTGGATTGTGTGAGGCCCAGTTAATATCACACCGCTATGTCACAGGCTCAATGTCGCAGGTGTGAAAAATGTCACTATAGGACAGGGGAGATGTAGAATTTCTGAACACACTTGTAGACACTGTTGTGTGAGGCCCAGTTAATATCACACCGCTATGTCACAGGCTCAATGTCGCAGGTGTGAAAAATGTCACTATAGGACAGGGGAGATGTAGAATTTCTGAACACACTTGTGGACACTGTTGGATTGTGTGAGGCCCAGTGAATATCACACCGCTATGTCACAGGCAGAGATTGGCTAGTGTATGACAAACTACAAGGTGTATATAGAATTGGGCAGAATAGGAATCTCCCTAGAGTGTAGGTCTGTAAGAACGGAACATGTCCTTGACTTATTCTTACAGAGTGACACACAGATAGCTTCACTGTGGCCGTGATAACAGCCGTTACACGGTACTGAGAGAGGAGCGTGCACCGCTGTATGGTGTGAAAAAATGCACGCTCAGTACCTCACCAGGACAAAAAAAAAATTTGGATTGCTTTTAAAAAAGCAGTTTGCAGAGCAGTGGGAAAACAGCAATGCAGCTATCAGGAAGCCTTATAAGGCAGCCTAACAACCAACACAGCTGATCCAGCAAAATATAGCCTCCACTTGCACTGCACACACAGTGACTGGTGTGTTGTACAGGCAAAATCGCTAGCAGCAGAAGCAGTTTTTGGTGTCTTCTTCCCTGCCTAACGCTCTCCCTACAGAATCAGCAGCAGCAGCACCTCTCCCTATGCTGAGATCAGCATGAGTAACATGGCGGTCGGCGTGCACGCCCTTTTATACCCCCTGTGACGCCCCCCAAAGCAAGCCAATCACTTGCATGCCCTTCTCAAAGATGGTGGTGACCCCTGCCTATGTCATCACGTTGCCCACAGTGTCCGTGGATCCTGATTGGCTGAAAAAGGGCGGAAAACAAACTTTTGAAACGCGACTTTGGCGCTAAAGTCGCCGAGCTCGTGGCCGACCTCACCCTAGGGTCGGGTTTCGTTTCATGAAACCCGACTTTACCAAAAGTCGGCGACTTTTGAAATTTTTCGACCTGTTTCGCTCAACTCTACTTACCAGTACATTACAATTTGCATGTAGTTCATGAAAATGGACGTACCAATGCTTCATAAGTTGGGAAAGGATTAAATTGGACTAGTAAAATAGTTGTGCAAAAATTTTATATGTTTTCTTTTTTATATATTCTTTTTTGTCTAAATTTGCCCCTGAACAAAAAATCTGTAACCTTAAAAACTATGTTACCAGGTTTGTCCACTCACAGAAAATAATTTGTGGCGATAACTAACAGTGCTGTTGTGGCACCTACAATTATTAAGTCGACTAGTAAAACAATTTCAAATCTTTAACTTTTTTGGATTTTATTTATGTATCTTTATTATTCCCCCTTGAACAAAAATGCAGTGTAAGTTATGCAAGTAAATCATAATTCCGAACATCATAATTTCTTTCCGAAGAAGATACTTTTTTTTTTTAAAAAAAGCACATGGATGCAGGTTAGTTAGAGTTTTGGACCCCTGCGATAGAACAGCCCTTACCTCAACCCCTGAGACATCCACCTCCACAATGAGTAGTTCTTGGAGATTGGGTTGGATTAGAATGGAGCAGACATGAAACACTCTTTTAATTTTTCAAAAACCCTAATAGCATCCAACAACAACCAAACCTTGAGATCCATCCCCTTACATGTAAGGTCAGTAAGTGGTTTAGCAATCTGAGAAAAAACGTTGATACATTTTCTATAATAGTTAGTGAATCCAAGAAAACATTTTAAAACTTTAAGGTCACGAGGTTGAACCCAATTGTTAGAATCTGTTCAGTTTGTGACTATCTGCTATTTTCTTGTAGTGTTCTGACTGCTGGTCTTTTTTCCCCTGGTACTGGGTTTGTCTTTGGTCAGGTGATTGTATCACCCTTTATTAACCTGCACCTGTCTCCCATTCCTTGCTGGACAACAGTGTTAGGGCAGTTTCACACAACAGTGTCTCCGATACATGTAGTGAGAGTTTTCTCACGTACCGGAGACACTGACACACGTAGACACATTCTAATGAATGTGTCTATGCAGATGTCAGCGTTTTTTCATGGACTGTGTGTCCGTGTGCAAAACACGCTGACATGTCCGTTTTTGTGCAACAGCACGGATCGCACGGACCCATACAAGTCAATGGGTCCGTGTAAACACGTACCGCACGCGGATGCTGTCCGTGTGCGATCCGTGTGCGTTTTTAAAAGTCAAAGGGTTAACATTGAAACTAATTTTTCCAATACATGGACATGGACACACGGACAGCATACGGACAGCACACGGATGGTACACACGGACATACGGATAGCACACGGATGTCGCACGGATGGCCAACGTATCCACATGGACACGGATAGCTCCAGTACCAGTTTTTCCGGTACCGGAATTATCTGGACGTGTGAAACCGCCCTTAATCCGCTTGAAGTCTGGCTTGGAAACTTGCTTTGCCTTCTGTGTGTTTAATTAGTGCAGTGCTGGGATCTCTGGTTCTGCTAGTCTTAGTTTCTGTGTTCAGTTTGTTTCTGCCTTCTCTGTGTCTTCTATTAGGAGGTGACCCGTTTTTGTACCCAGTCCTTAGATCTTTCAGGGACCTCCTTCCCCCTATCTGTAGGTCTTCGCTTGAGATTAGCCTAGGATCGTCGGTGGGTCTATTCGCAAGGAATGGGTTGCCCACTCCATCGTAGGGCATCTTCCTAGTCACAGTGCAGGGTCAGTTTACCCCCTCTTACCCTAGTCCTGTACTGCAGAACCGTAATAGTTTGTCCAGCCTGAGAAAGTATTAAAAAAAAACCCTCTCGGATTTCTGCAATATGAACAGCGTTCAAGATCTCATTCAATGCCTGCAATGGTTAACGTTGGAAGTTTCCAGCTTACAACAGCATGTGAGTAATTGCCCAGGGGTCCCCCCTGAAGAGCCTAAGGTAAGTTTGCCTTAATGTTTTTCTGGTAAACGGCAGGAATTTTTTTTGTTCAAAAATGCATGTTTATTGTATTTTCGGCTTAGACCCAGGTCTTCCGGGGCTGAATTACAGCGTGTGGGGATTGTTGTGTCCTTATTGCGAGGGGAGCCGCAAGTTTGGGCATTTTCATTGCGTCCAGATGATCCTTGTTTGGAGTCAGTACAAATGTTTTTTTCTGCTATGGGCTTAATATATGACGATCCGGATCGGGTCGCTACAGCCGAGGCTAACCTCAGACGGTTGACACAGGGTTCTGGTGACGCTGAGGGATATTGTACCCAGTTCAGACGATGGTCTGCAGAAGTCAGCTGGAATGATCCAGTACTCAAAAGTCAGTTTTTAGCAGGTCTGAATAGCAGGGTTAAAGACATACTCATTGCATACCCTGCAGCTGATACACTTGAGGCTGCGATGCAGTTAGCCACCAGGGTGGATAGAAGATTGAGAGACAGGCAGAATGAGGATTCAATTCTGCTGGGTCCTGTCTCTCAAGAGACCCCCATGGACTATGGGGAACTGATGCAACTTGGCGCAATGTCCTCTCGTTCCCAGGAAAGGGAGAGAAGGTTCTCTGAAGGGCTATGCCTTTATTGTGGTAAGACTGGCCATTTCATCAAGCAATATGAAGGTCGCATAAATCAGGAAAAGAAAAAAAATGGGCTCAGAGTAATCCTCCCGTTCGTATTGCATTTTTACAGTCCGCATGAGTTTCTTTTTCTTTTAGTTCTATCTTTCATGGTCATACTATGGATTTTCAAGTGATGGTGGACTGTGGGTCTGAATTGAATTTGATCGATCAACAATTTTTGACAAGTATAAGATTGAGTCCATACCTTTGTCATCCCCTTTTCCTGTAGTGGCGATTGATAACACTTCGCTAGAGCATGGGTGCGTTCCCCAAAAGGTCACCGGGTATTCACTGACTGTGAATATGGAGCACCAGGAATCTTTAGATTTGTTTGTACTTGATAAATTGCCTTTCCAGTCGTCCTGGGGTTACCCTAGTTAAAAGTGCACAATCCTGTACTGGACTGGTCATCAAATACTATAAGATGCTGGGGTCAGGGGTGTTATGGGAAATGTTGTGATGTACTCATCGCTGCTGTGGTGAAAAATGAGCTACCTGAACCCACTCAGGAATTTTGGAAAGTATTTTCTGAAGTGGAGTCACAAGCTCTACCACCACATAGAGATTACAATTGCGCTATTGAGTTCGTCCCAGGTGCTACTCTCCCAAAGAGTTGTTTATTTAATCTGACAATCCCCGAGAGGGAGGCCTTAAAGGAATACCTGCAGACTAGTCTTGCTGCAGGTCATATAAGACCCTCCATGTCCCCAGTGGCCGTGGGATTCTTTTTTGTCAAAAAGAAAGATGGGGGTCTTAGGCCGTGTCTGGATTTCAGGGAGATTAACAAGATCACTGGGCGCAATCCTTACCCCTTGCCGTTAATTCCGGATTTGTTTAACCAACTAGTTGGAGCCAAGTGGTTCTCTAAGATTGATCTCCGTGGGGCATATAATTTGCTGTGAATTAAAGAAGGCGATGAATGGAAGGGAGCCTTTAATACCCCAGAAAGTCATTTTGAGTGTCTAGTAATGGCTTTCATCCTTACAAATGCTATGGCATTCTTTCAAAATTTCATCAACGACATTCTGAGGCCATTGATCGGTAGGAGTGTTATCGTTTATTTGGATGATATTTTGATCTACTCTCCCGATCTGGAGTCACATTGGCAGAGAGTCCACGAGGTTCTGCAGATTCTGAGAGAAAACCCACTCTTTGCTAGACTGGAGAAATGTGAGTTTGCTGTACAGAAAATTAGCTTTTTGGGGTACATCGTTTCCAGTGAGGGGTTTGAGATGGACCCTGCTGAGGCCTGTCATGCTGGTCTCAGTGGAGTCTCTGGAGCACATCTGCTCCACTGTCTTTACTGGTGCCAAATCCACCTGTGGTTTGGCCCGCTGGGCTTTTATATCAGGGCAGTTCTTACAGATGATAACCTGATCTGGTCCAGCACACAAAGTTCCTCCCTCTTCAAATCTTCCAGCACACTTTGGTTCCACTTGACTTTGTCTGGCCAGCAGATGGCAGTCTTTCCTCATTAAAAGCAATTTTTGCACCTATTTTCCAGAGTGCTTATGTTGCCTGGTTACATTTCCAACAATAAGTCTCAGGGATTGGTTGTTGCACTATTAGTAGTCACTCATTACATCCTTGTCCCTTGAAGATTAATTTCTTGTTAGTATAGACTATGCTCCACTTTGTGGTCCATGTATATTGCCATTTTTCTGACATGACTGCACCTTGGAAATCATGTCCATAAAATTTAGTATATTATTATTGTCATGTAACCCTGGAAAGGTAAGGTTCTTTCAAAACACATTCTCCACCATGATTAATTCTGACTCTATCAATCCCTAAAAATATAGTTAGATGGCTTGGAATGTTTGTGACTTTTTTAGGGTAGGACAACACTGTAATTGCAGCGACCGTTACTAGAGGGGCTGGCTGTGGGGGTGCTACAAGAGGGGGCTTGCTATTGGGACATTACAAGAAGTGCTGGGTATGGGGAAATTAAAAGAGGGGCTGTGGGGGCATAAGAGCGTGACCATACTGTGCTGGATGCTGTTGATGACCTTATATTGGGGGCTGTGGTGACCATACTGCATAAAGGGCTGTGCTTGACATTATACTGTATATTAGGGGGCTGTGGTGGATATCATGCTGTGTGGGGTGATGTTAGAGACATTTTATTGTAAATAAGGGGCTGTGGGGAATATCATACTGTGTGGGGTGCTGTGGGGACATTATACTTTATATAAGAGGCCCTGGGGCCATTATACTGTTTAATGGAGGATGTGGTGAACATCATACTGCATGGGGGGCTGTGATAGATATCATAATGTATCATATCATTGAGCCACTCTGGGGAGATCTCAAGCGTACAGTTCATGCTAGACAGCCCAGGAATTTACAGGAACTGGAGGATTTTTGCCAAGAAGAGTGGGCAGCTTTATCATCTACGAAAATAAAGAACCTCATCCACAACTACCACAAAAGACTTCAAGCTATCATTGCTGTTAGAGGGGGCAATACACAGTATTAAGAAATGGGGTATGTGAACCTTTGATCAGGGTCATTTGGATGTTTTGGTTTGTCATTATGATTTAAAAAGACAAAACAGTCATTTGGCAATAAATGGCTTCACCCAACCACTAACCATGAGTGGAGAAAAAGTTTTGGTGTTATCATTCATATTCTCTGAAAATATGCCAAGAAAGCAAAAATTCAGGTTATGGAAACTTTACCTGCTAACTGTACCTGCTACATTTTCTATAAGTTATATTATTGTAATATTTTTTGGAAACTACCTACCCGTTGTGTCCAGCCCTAATCTCTGCCATCTTAGATTGGTCATGGACCACTGTTGTTGGCGGCAATTCTGCGGCTTCTGGAGACACTACGTCAATATAGCAGCTGCTTCTCTTCCGCTCTGCTCTGTGACTGCTGATGTCATGCTGATTGACAGCCAGCTCCCTGCAACATAACTGATGGGAGTCGGTTGTAAATCAGCATGAGTTCTGCAGACACGCCCCTTTGACAGAGTAGAGAGCAAGAGCTGATCGGTTTAAATGAAGCAGCAGAATCGCCAGCAGGAGCAGTCTGTGATCACTCTGAGCCAGCGGCAGGTAGAACAGTCAGGTAGTTAGCAACTACTTTCCTGCCAGTTTTTAGCCCCTTTTCATAAATCGCTATCCACATGGTAATGAAATGACTCCGCTGTCCTCGTTCCAGTCTATTCAATAAAACTTACAAGTGGCCTGTATGGAGCAGGAATTTTAAACCTTTCATGTGTGCTTTAGTGTCCAGCAACAAAACTGGAATATTTCCAGAATTCTGTATAGTATATATAATCTTATAAGACAAATTCTAAAAATACTAATGAAAAAATGTAAAAAATATGCAATGCATTTGGTGATAAAATTTCTTCTTTTATTAGCATCAGAATGATGAGATCTGATCATAGAGCCCCATCTTCCAAAGTTAGTGGTAGCCTCGCTCCCAGTAGAATGAAATGGGCATGAAAAAGACATCATGATTAGACCTCGTAATTAGTTGGAACAGAAAATACTTAAGCAGACAAAAATATTTGAAGTCAGAGCATTTGAAATGTAATACTTTTCCAACACTTAGAATAGCTTATGATGTTAGTATTGTTAAGGCATTGTAGTGCCGCTCTTCAAACACATTCCACAGCTATTTGGAAAAATGTTGAAGTCTGGTTTTGTCTGAAGGGCTGGTAAAGCATTTAATATAAGGGCGTTCATTTTTAGATAGAAAAACCTGTCACTTTGATGGTTGTACAGTGAGTTCACATATTAAATTCTCTTTAGCAGCTAAGTCCCTCCATTATGGTCATCTGGTTTCTCACTGCTTCATGTATGGCTCTTTTGATATAATATGTATTACTACTAGGATAAAGAGTTATGTGTATTTTAGTGAGGCACTTAATCAAATTGAGAACCTTTTATGGTAAATCTTCACAAATAAATTAAGGGTCAAATCAAATAGCAGATACAATATTGAAAATTGTTTGTGTCGTACATAACTGGGTTATGCATTGAGCAATGCATTTTTTTGGAAGTCTGAATACATATAAGGCCCCCCCCCAAGAATAAGAAAGATGATAAAATCTTCTGAAATTTGAGTTTGCGCAGCTTTGCCAAATTTGACTAAGAAATTCAATTTACAGTCAATCGATTTCTCCAAAGCCTCCAGTTGTCCTGAAAGACATGTACAATACTATAAGGTCTCTTAAGAATGTGTCCAACTGTTTTCAAGCCTTAGTAATGTCAAAAGAACCTCAACATAAATGGCTATACTGTGTGTTGTGTACTGTACTCCATATGCATGTATACTATATAAGTATGTTGTAGGAAAATACAAGATAAAGCCCTGGATGGCAGGTATGTGTCACCAAGGTGCTTGGCCTCTGTGATGTGATCTGGTAATATTAAGTCACTGAGAGGATGTTAGTGAACCGGATTATTGGGTCCAGGATTTAGGAGCGATCCAAAGAGATTGGGTGGGAATGGTCGCGCCCACACATTCCAGTTCAGATGAGAAACTGGGTCTGAGCAGAAAAAGTAAATTAATGTGCATGCAAAATGTAATTGCATATGAACACATGACCTTTACACAAAGAAAACCAAAAACAAAACACAAAACAAATATCCTGTAATAAAAAAGTAAAAAATATATTGCAAAAATTGCATGAAGGTAATAATAATAATAATAATACGGGTATTTAGTTAACATAATTTTAATCAAAATAATGTAGAAGCCATCCCGCCACGTCCAGGCAACCCCCGTGGGACAGTCCTAACTCTTGTATTTAACACCTTTCCACTTGTCAAGTGACGTAAATGTGAACAAGGACAGAGGGACTGAACCACCAGTAATAGTATAGGCCAGACAGGATGGATTTTCCAACTCAGAAACAGGGCGGTCACACCCTTATATGCACAGAATGCACAATGAAACAAATGAGAAACTGGGTCTGAGCAGAAAAAGTAAATTAATGTGCATGCAAAATGTAATTGCATATGAACACATGACCTTTACACAGAGAAAACCAAAAGCAAAACACAAAACAAATGTCCCACCGGGGTTACCTTGACGTGGCGGGATGGCTTCTACATTATTTTGATCAAAATTATGGTAACTAAATACCCTTATTATTACTATTATTACTACCTTCATGCAATTTTTGCAATATATTTTTTACTTTTTTATTCCAGGATATTTGTTTTGTGTTTTGTTTTTGACATTCCAGTTCAGGGCTTGCAGGTCTTATAAAAGGCAGCTGGGCTGGCTCAGATGTGTGACGTGATGGAGCTGGAGAGTAACCTGTAATGGTGAACATACTGAGCCTAAAGCAAGACCTAAATTACTACATGTGCGACACCACGTTTTTTACTTTGCCTTCCCTAAGAAAAGGACAGTGTTTTTGTTATTATTTGGTTGTGCCTGTACGTTCTGTTGGTGGCTTGCTACTGAATTCTTTTTCCTTCTTCTTGCAGGTACAATGGGCCATTGCCCATGACACATGGTGCATGGACAAAGTTCACTTTGTGTTGCTGCTACATCCCAGTGCAATACATATGATTGTGGTCACAGATAGTACTACGACCATGACAAGCAAGTTGCAAAAGTTGGGCTTTTTATAACTTGGTTGTTGCAGTCACAAAGAACAATGCGACCCCATTAACTTCTATTGCAATGAGATGTAGCAGCAACATATAGCAAACTTTGGACATGACGTGTTGCGGCCAAAATTACCGTGTAGCCATAGCCTTATTTTCTTTTCCTAGAGCACTAATCTTCTTCATTATTGTGCTGTCACAGTCTGCTAAGCTGTGAGCTGTGACATCTTGCCAGTCTCTAGATTCACCACCAAATTGCTGCTGTATCTCCTGCTTCTGCTTTTATATAGAATATGATAGTATATTATCAGCAATTGCATGAGGCTAATATTAAAATATAACTTTCAATCCTAATTATATTAAAAAGTAACAAATATAAACAAATGACAAAAAGACATACAACATTAACAGACAGAATGCCGGACCAAAATTATTCTAGTATGATCCAGACAATGAGACCTTCCGTTAACACTTATAGCCTCCTAAATATATGCCTCATCACTTTTGAACCAATCAAAGGCCCAGTCCTGCATATAATCTGTATCTTGACCACCAACAGTAATGCAGATATAAGGTGTTATAGGCTATTAACAATTATAAACAGTTTATTCAATAATCCCATATACACATACAGTATGACACCCATGAATAGTGTTTCCATATAGTCAGGATCACTGACACAATGTAAATATCAGTTCATTCCAGACAATTTGAGCCCTATGAACATTATAGAAAATAGAAAAGGAATGGTCTAACCCATCTACTGATTCTTCTGGAATCATTTGCAGTTTAAAGATATCCATCTTACTGGTAAATCAGGTATGCTGGAGCTTCATGGAGGCCCTGAATTGCCCTCAAATTACTGAGTAGGTCCTAATTCCATTGCTCCAGCCCTTAAAAGGGCAGTCCACAGCTGGCCCTCACAAAGAACTTACCCTGTATTGAATTGTTGTGCCTCCCGACGTGTTTCCCCATTCTTTGTTCATCAGGGGAGACTCATGCACAAACATGAGTATTCTGCTCATCCCCAGATTCTCTTAATGATAGCTCATGCTAGTAGCCAGATCCTAGTCTTCTTAATGACATTTATATACCCAGGTGGATGCATTCCACTGCATAGATGCAGCTGGATGGTGTGCGTTCCATGATATTCTGAGAGGAGACATAGCGATCAGGTAAGGTAGGATAATTATGGAGATGTATATCAGCTGAACATTATATAGTGGAACACTGACTGGAGGCCCAATTAGCACTTGGTATATAACTGTACACTATGTTAGATAAAAGCTCTCATTGCAGCACTGATAAGAGCAGCCCGGTTAGGGAAGCACATGGAGGTGAGCAGATAATTGCTGTATAGACATCAATGGGCTGGAGAGAACTGACTGGGTTCTCAGGAGATAACTCATCAGTCTGGTATGTAGCTTCTCTGCATACTTGTCCAGGCTCTGGCGGTTGATTTCCTTGAAAACAAGCTGTACACTATGTAAGATGAAAACTTTCAGATCAGGAAAACTGCAGCAGATAGAAATAGCAAATAAATGGTAAACATACTTATTTTCCTGCTGTATAACTAATTAAACCAATGTAATGGAGTCAAGTAAGATTAGAAAGACATAGTTTTGATGTGCATTGAAGCTCAAGATTTCTGAAGGAAATGGGACTGAGCTGCAATACCACAGTCACCTTGTGGAGAGCAGAGGCACTAATTTTGGAAGAAAGAAACCATGTGTTGCTGATATATGTTACTGATTATGTACTTATATTTAAAGAAATGGAGTAATAATTTTAAAAACTTTCACACTTTTTTGTATTTCTGATATTATATATTAGCTAAGAATCAGAAACAATGTGGCAATTACAGAGGAAGTATCTGACGGGGAAAATAATTAGTCAAGGCAAGATAAAACGTCAAGATTTTAAAGGACATTTGCCGTAATATGTGTACAAGCTCTCATCAGAGTTAAAGACTCCAGCAAAGAGGTATATTTCTGTTCCTCCAAATGAACTCATGTAGCATTGACTCCTCGGATTTGGAAACATAGTTCCATTTTGCAGAGCGGAGACCCTTCTTTATTGTCGTTTCAAATAGACGAAACGGAGAGAACATTATGATTTCATTATAATAAGAAGCACTTTATTTGGACCAGACTGTTCTTATGGCTGTGACTGTTACTTGTTCTGGATCAATCAGCTCATAAGCTCAAAGCTAATAATAAATGTAATAAGTCAAAGCCCGAGTTAAAATAACTTTCCAAACCTGTGCTCCAAAGCAGCGTGGGCTTGGTGTGCACTTACTGTCAGATTTCATGGGTGTGTAATGTTTGCCGTTTTATTTGAACCCAAAAGACTGAAGCCTTTAATATGTCTCACTTTTTAAATCTTGCAGCAGACATGCCATACATTTTCCTCTATGGTACCCAAAGAAGGCAGTAAAAATATCCGAACCTAATAATAATAATAATTTTATTTCTATAGCGCCGACATATTCCGCAGCACTTTACATTATAGAGGAGACTTGTACAGACGATAGACATTACAGCATAACAATAATCACATAGATCATAACAAATACCAAGAGGAATGAGGGCCCTGCTCGCAAGCTTACAGTCTATGAGGAAAAAAGGGAGACATGAAAGACGGATGGTAACAATTGCTTTTTTTATTTGGACCATCCCTATTGTAAGAATCAGGTGTTCCTGTTGCTGCATGAACCAGTTAACAGTCTAAATATGTAACAGTACAGACACAGAGGGCTATTAAATGCAACCTGATTTTTTTTAGGTCCTATATTGCAAAAAGTGGTGCAGCAAATGTTGTTCCCCCAACCCAGTAATAATACCTCATGAGTGTCCTTTATAACAAATAATGCTCCCTTTAGAAAGCATTAACCCCTTAGTGACAGGGCCAATTTTTTAAAAATCTGACCAGTGTCACTTTGTGGTAAATAACTCTGGAATGCTTCAACATATCCCTTTGATTTGCAGACTTTTTTCATGACACATTGTACTTAGTGATAATGGTAAATATAGGTCAATATGTTTCGTGTTTATTTATAAAAAAAATATCAGAAATTTGTCAAAAATGTAAAAAAAATGCAATTTTCAAACTTTGAATGATTATCCCTTTAAACCAGATAGTCATACCACAGAAAAACATAAAAAAAAAATATTTCCCTCATATCTGTTTTAAATCAGCACCATTTGTAAAATGTTATTTTATTTTGTTAGCACTTTAAGAGGTTTAAAAATGTAGCAGCAATTTGTTTTCCTTTTTTTCCAAGGAAATTTACAAAACTTATTTTTTTAGGGACCTATCCAGGTTTGAAGTGACTTTGTGGGTCCTATATATTGGAAACCCCCTAAAAGTGATACCATTTGAAAAACAGTGCCCCCTGACATATTGAAAACTGCTGTCAGGTAGTTTTTTAACCCTTCAGGTGATTTTCAGGAATTAATGCAAAGTGTCATGACAGAAATGAAAAAGTGTATTTTTACCACCTAAATTTCGGTAATTTCTAGACAGGTTGCAACAGCCGGCACAGGCTAAGGCTGCTATTTGGCCGTGAACTGCTACGGCAAACATCAGGACCAAGCAATCATGATCTCGGGGTGTCAATGAGGGTAAATAGGAAGCGCCCACGTTCTGTTAACCATTTATATGATATAGTCATTATTGACAGTAAGATCCTTGCGCTTAATGTTATAATTCACCACCTACCATTTTCAGCTCTTCCCGGCACCGCTCCGGTCCCGCTCTACCATCTTGTGACCGCAACTTCTGACTATCCGAAATTCAAAGGTAATGAATGATCACAAGCTATGAATGTAATGGGAGCCCCGTTCTGGCTCTTATAGACCTGGATTACAATGTGACCTTCGACTTGCCCAGCAAACACTGGAGCGAAACGCCAGGTCACAAACTACTGAAGACTGGCCGGAGCAGCGAAGATAAAACATGAAGAGGGAAACTGGTTGGGTGAGACCAAAGGCAGGAACCTTAGATTAGGACTCATAAGTTGCAACAAAAAAAATGCTGGAATGGTGCTTTAACAAAATTCTATAATAAATGTGTCTTCAGTAAACTCATTGACTTCCTTTAGCGGTGGCTGCAGGTAACTACAATTCCATCATTTAACTCTAGCTATGAAAATGTAGTCATTTGGAGCTCTGACTGCTATATATTTAATTAATCTAAGCATAATTTGCACTTTCCATTCCATTTTTCGAACGGCTAATCATTAAATCTTTCAGATGTTTTAATACTTTTACTGCGTACAACCTAACTAATCAGTCCCATGAGCTCTATTAATCCACATAAATTCTTTTTTCTTTTAAATATCCTCATTACTTGGTGAAGATCTAGATATTTAGTTGTGATTGTAACTTTAAGTCAACCGACGTAATGTTCGTCACTATGGTTCTTGTTCTTGTATACATTGCTAACTCTTTGCACTGTTGTCTATGTTTGCTGTCATAAAACAGTTCTGCTCCTTCAGTCATAAGGACACATAAAAGTTATACCAGATTTTTACGTTAATTAGATGTTTTTCCAATTAAAAACAGGTGCATCTCATTAGCTCTAGACTGCAACATCTCTCTAATGTGACCTCCAATAAATGTTTTTTCCTAACTTGAAAGGATACATTGAATATACTGCTCATTTTCTGTGCACATGATAAATCTATCATATCTCATTTTATACCAGCAAAGACTTTAGGCTCATGGTCGTACTATTACTCCATATAGCCAGAGCCATGATGTTTAAAGAGAACCTGTCACCTCCTTTTTCAGCTATAAGCTGCGGCCAGTGCCTTTCAGGGCTTATCTACAGCATTCTAGAATGCTGTAGATAAGCCCCCGATCTAACCTGAAAGATAAGAAAAACAAGCTTCATTATACTCACCCAGGGCGGACCGGTCCGATGGGAGTCGTAGGTCCCAGGTCCGGTGCCTCCCATCTTCATGCGATGTCGTCATCTTCCTGGCTTCGTGTCGTCGCTCCTGCGCAGGTGTACTGATGTGCCCTGCTGAGAGTAGAGCCAACTACTGCAGTGTGCAGGCGCTGGGCCGCTCTGACCTTTCCCGACGCCTACGCACTACAGTACTCGGCTCTGCCCTCAATAGGGCAGATCAGTACACCTGTGCAGGAGCCATGACACGAAGGAAGGAAGATGAGGACATCGCATGAAGATGGGAGGTGCCGAACCTGAACCTGCTACGCCCATCGGACCGGACCGCCCCGGGTGAGTATAATAAAACTTGCTTTAGGTTAGATCGGGGGCCTATCTACAGCATTACAGAATGCTGTAGATAAGCCCCGAAAAGGCAGTGGCCACATCTCATAGCTGAAAAAGGAGGTGACAGGTTCTCTTTAATGCACCAATCTTAGGACAAGTGCAGACTATAGTATTTTTGGTCCAAGTGCTATGCAACAATTCATTGTATCTCACTCGGACTAATGTTAGTCTATGGTGCCGTGCATGTTAGATCTTTTCTAAGAAAAAGAAATTACTCCATGCCCAAGCTTGACTCGATATTCCCCATTGCAAGTCAATGAGTGCGTGGAATATGGAGTCATCTTTTTGCCACCTTCTCCTCACCCTAGAGAATCAGAGTTTGATCAGAGTGTGATTTGTACAATCCACCTCATTCTCTCAGATGAGTGAATACACGGTCGTCTACTTCTGCCCAGAAACAGATGCGAGGTTTATTAGGATGCCCCAAATTTATTAGGCGCAATTAATAATTTTGGCACATTTTTAGGTTTCTGCATGACAGAATTTACATCTTTCAGCAGGCATAGATTTGTGCTATTAATCACTTTACTTTCTGGTGTAAATTGTAGTAAATCTGTTGGGTCTCAGTTTGGTCCTACATACCAATATATTTATAGGCTTTCAGCTCAGGAGAGGAATCATATTAGGTTAGGTTCCCAGCAAAGAAGGTTGCCTTGTTGATGGCTGCTGGGCACACATGAATTGGCAAATTTATGCGCTAAGTATCTTCATGAAAAAGCAAATAAAAAACTATCAAAAGAATGAACGTAAGTATTTCTATGTAAGAAAGCCTTGCTGTTCATATATTCAGATGTTCAGGCTTTTGAATGTCTTCTAACTGCTTCAGGTTTCTAAAAACACAAAGAGGTTAAAGTAAGTGACTTCCTTGTTTCTGGTGTTTTCTGCTTGAAAGACACTTTATACTTTACAATACAGGTCAACTGGAAACAACAACTTAAAAGACATTCCAGGAAAAAAATCCCCAGATTGTCCTGAAGTGTTTTCTACCTGAGTTTGAAAGATGTTGTGTGCACTTAGGCCACATTCACACCTTCAGTATTTGGTCAGTATTTAACCTCAATATGTGTAAGCCAAATCCAGAAATGGGTGATAAATACAGAAGTGGTGTTGGCAGCGGAATATTCAGGATACTCTCCAAGCATGTGACAACATAACTTCTTTATTCAGGAACAATCAGAAACAATGTATGATAAGCTTAACAGATCAGGAATAAATCATTTGTATGTCTCTGTCTTTCTGGAAGATCACTTAATAGATGTGCAGCAACATGAAAATCTTTAATTTCTTCTCCAATACCCCTGAGACGCTCCACAATCTCTAGGGTGTTTCTTATATAGTCCTGCATATTTTGTCCATCACTTAGCTTAGACTGATACAGCTTTCTCACAAGATAAAGCTTATTGCAGAAATTTGATCTTTCATGCACTTTCCGTAACTCATCCCACATCTCCTTTGCAGTTGCACACTTGCATATATGCATAGTCTGATTATCATCTACATTGATGTAGATCTTGCTCTTTGCATTCGGATCCTTCTCTAGCCAATCATCTGGTAATGGATGAGGCACTTGTTCCTGAGTATATTTCCAAGTACCTTCTCTTATGAGCAGCATCTTCACCTTGAATTTCCAGGACTGGTAGCTCTGGTTAGTGAGGCTTGGCACTGAGAACTTGACAGGATTGCTGCTAGTGGACATCTTCTCTGTTACTCTTTGCTGCTTTTGCTTTGGGCTTCTGTTGCTGTGTTAGGCAGGGTTCCAATTGTGTTATGGCCATGCATTTAACGCATCCATTACTTAGCGGCACTAACGCTATGTAACGGATGCGTTAATGCACCCATTGGGCGCCATTATAGTAATGCATCATAACGCATATCAAATTCGGCATGCGTTAGCGATGATGAGTTACTTTGTGATGCACCCTCGAACATGGTCTACCACGTTTTCGGGTGCGTTGGGGCTAACGCACAGCAAACGGATGTGTTCGCTGTGCATTGACTTGTATTTCTAATGCATGGTAATGCATGGTAGTGAAATGCTGCCATGCATTAATGCTAGGGTTAAAAAAGATGTAAAAAATGACATCAGCTTTAGTGCATCCATTTAATGAATCCGTTAAATGGATGCCCCTAACGCAATGTGAACCTAGCCTTACTCTGGGGTTCTGTGTCACTCTGGGCCCATAATCTGTTGGCAGCGGATTACTCGGGATACTCTCCAAGCATGTGACAACAGAGCTTCTTTATTCAGGAACAAACAGGAACAATATATGATAAGCTTAACAGATCAGGAATAAATCATTTGTGTGTCTCTATCTGTGCAGCATCTACAGCAGGCTGCTTCTCTCATACACAGACACAGAAAAACAGGAAATACGGTCACATGCTCCCCCTGTGTGAGCCTCTGGGAGTTTTTTTTAAACTTTATAAACATCATACAAATCTAGCGACTGAACACTCATAGACAGGAATGGTGTTGTTGCATCAAACATATTCCAACAAGTGGTGACGTGTTTCTATTATACTTTTTCTCTGATTGTTCCACCCCTGGATTTGGCTTCCAAATACTGATGTAAAATACTGACCAAAAATTGAACATGTGACCGTGGCCTAACAGTTCCAGCAAAGTGGATGGGATTTATAGAGATCTGCTACCCACTGCGCTTCTTTTTTACTCTTTGTAAACTGACCTGTGGTGTGGGTTTCAAATCCACAGCATGTCCGCCTCTCTTGCGGGTACGTTGAGCTTTATGTGCAGATTTTTCCCCAAAGACTTGTATTAGATACAGGAAAATCAACAGGTAAAAAATGAATATTTGTTTGTAGTGTGTTTCCTCAGCGGAAATGCATCAAAGACACATGTAATCTGCACAAGACTGTATCAATAAAGTTTTGTCAAAGCCAAATACCAGGAAGTGTCAAAAACAAAGCAGCTTTATTTAAAATATGACACCAAAAGGAGACACAAAACGCAAAGTCAAAAACACGATAAAAGCACATGTAAAAAAGACACTTTGAATTTTTTTTCTTTCATATGAGAAAATTAGATGCCACACTGAACGGACACAACGACTGAAATTCGATGAAAATTGGATCCAGGATATTAATGATATATGGTCAGTTTTTTCTTTTGTACGCAAAAAAAATCATAAGAAGTTTAAGGCTATGTGCACACGCTGAGGAATGCTCTGCGGATTTTTCCACGCGGATTTAATAAAATCCGCAGGTAAATCTGCGGATTAGCCTGCGGGATTGCCCTGTGGTTTATCACCTCTACAATGGTAATCCGCAGAAAGAATTGACATGTCAATTCTTTCTGAGGATTAGAAACCGCAGCAAAACGTGAGGAAAATTCCACATCATGTGCACTGCGGTTTCCATTTTACATATAGTAAAATGGTACTGTACAACGCAGCAGATCCTGCTGCGGACCCGCAGGGCCAGAAACGCTGCGGATCCGCAGCAAAATCCGCATCGTGTGCACATAGCCTAAGGCCATGATCACACACTGCATTTTTGCTGCATCTTTTTCTGCAGGCCAAACCTGCTCTCTTTGCAGTAAAGAAGCTGCTTCCAAAAAAGCAGGTTTTGCTGAGTTTTTTAACTCCTTTTTTTTGTCTCTTGTGCATGCTGATAAAGTTTACTGCCACCCCCCCCCCAAAAAAAAAAGTGAAACTTCCTTACGTTTTTGCACCAAAGATGCAGCAAAACCTGATACCTGTGTTTTTTTTTGCTGTGTTTTCCTTCTATGGGTGCAAAAACGCTGCAACAAGTGACATGCTGCAGTTTTCAAAAATGCAGCAGTTTTCCAAACCAGTCAGGAATAAAAACAATGTGTGTGCAGGAGATTTCTGAAATCCCACAGCTTTTGTAAAATGCAGCTTCAAATTTGTATAAAAAAAAGTGGGGTAAAAACTCGATGTGTGAACATAGCCTTATTCTGATGACACATTTCTAGTTCTTCTACCTTGGATGCCATGTTTCTCTGTTAGGTGTATTAAGTGCTAAGGTAACTTTTTACTCCCCTTTATTTCTTCCCATGGAGACATCATTATTTAGTTCTGATGTAAATGGATCCTGGGATGTGGTCACCTGTGTTCTCGCATATAAAAGACATAAACTCCAGTTACAGGTTGCCTGAGGACATGTTTGAAGCTGCTTTTGTGAAGTGTTTTTGTTTTTATTAATGGCGATCGTTGCATTCCTTTATAACATACATCATGTTGCTAGAATTATAGAAGGAATGTTCGCCTAATTGGGGGCCAGTTTAACTCGCAGTTCAAAGATAGACATGTACAGGCTTGTACAAGTTATCGGTACAAATGCTTCTTTTAATGTATT
The DNA here is from genome assembly GCF_039654945.1 of Dendrobates tinctorius. Taxonomy (NCBI): domain Eukaryota; kingdom Metazoa; phylum Chordata; class Amphibia; order Anura; family Dendrobatidae; genus Dendrobates; species Dendrobates tinctorius. The sequence continues at coordinate 17,653,354 of NW_027361743.1, read as the reverse complement.
TATATTAAGCCTATTCAAGGTTCATACTATTTGCCACAATTCCAAAAATTCGGGTGCATTAAATAGCAGAATACTAAACAACTCAGCACAAAATATAAATATACAAGGCGGGGCAGAAGGAGATTTTTTGGTTTGATAATGTTCTTAAATCCATTTGAATGCTAAAATCATGTAAGGTGAATTTCATGCATTTTTTGGTGACTTTTTTAAGACATTGTTTTTATATTTTATTTTATCCAACTCTACGATTCTATGATTCTATGATTCTATGATTTATTTTTAATTTTTTTTTTATTTAGATTTTATTTGAAGTCCTATATAAAAATCCACAGAAAAACTAATGAAAAATGCAATAACTATAGAGTTTTGAAAAAAAAAAAGAAAAAACATCCCTAACCAAAAAACGCAAGAGTGTGAAAAGTCTACAATGTTTGTAACGCTTTTAAAGAACTTCCTACCTTTCAAGAGGAAACACTGCTATGTTTTCAGAGGCGTTTTTTCACCCTAAAGATATCTGCACATCAAATTCAAATTCAAAGAAGCTTTATTGGCAGGACTAAATACACATTAGTTTTGCCAAAGCAAGTGTACAGAAGGGAATAGGGATAGGGACTGTAGGGATGTTGCATAGGGGCTGTAGGAAAGGTGGATGGGGCAGATCCAGGATGGGGCTATAGAAGTCCATGGCATAGGGAAGGTGGATGAGGGGATGGGGGCAGATCCAGGATGAGGGTTGTAAGAGCAATGGATGGGGGCAGATCCAGGATGGGGCTATAGAAGTCCATGGCATATAATATCTTTTTCATGAAGATTTCACCCAGAACTTGCTATTTGAAAAAGTTCTAAAAAGGCTCTTCAAGGAATGAACCTCTGCACAACAATGTCAAAACAAAGTGTTGTGTATATGCTCTATCATTTGGGGCTTTTTTCAACCATTTCAGGCTTTGAAAGCCATGAAGTCAACTGTTCATTCTTTGGGTTGCTTCCACTTGGAAGTCACATGCCATTTATAGTTTACATTATCAAAGAATGATGCTGGATAAGATGGTTCATGGAAAAGATTGCCAGCATTTTCCTGAAGCCTCTTCTTCACCTTGAAAAACTCAGTGGGTCCGCTGGCATTTTAAAGACGTTGTGTGCACATGCCCATAGCCACCACATGACCAGGAGAAATTTTTTCTGTGACATACTGTACACATCACAGGGGACACAGCTGGGGCACACACATGACAGGAGACACCAGGTCTGTGGCATGCACATCGCTGGAGACATCGGGCCTGGGGCATATATATGACAGGAGACACCTGGGCAGGAATATACACATCACTGGAGATGCTGGCCTGTGGCATATACATAGGTGGAGACCCTAGGATGGTCATGCACATCACTGGAGACACTGGACTGGGGTATATACTGTACATCACTGGAGACATTGGTCTGAGGCATATACAACACTGGAGACACTAGGCCGGGGCATGTACATCATTGTAGACACTAGGCTGTGGCATATACATCATTGGAGATACTGAGCTGGGGCATATACAAAACAGGAGAAATTGGGCTGCACCATATACATTGCTGGAGATACTGAGCTGGGGCAAATACATAGCCGGGGACACTGGGCTGGAGCATATACATCACTGTAGACTTTGGATTGGGGAATAAGTAAGTTGCCAGGGTGGTTGTCATGGCAATGAGCTGTAGTGTTCCCACACCCTGGTGCCCCACAGATGAAACACAGTCCCTTCTGCTGTGTGTGTGATGTGTGCAGCAGAGTACTCACTTCAGTTGCTGAAGTCCCCTCGGTCTTTGTCACTCCAGCTTCAGGCTTCCAGGTTCCATAAAACTCTGCAGAGTTAGTCCTTTTCAAACAGTTCAACTTTACTGATAAATAGGTACTCATCATTTTCGCAGCACAATTCACACAGAACCGAATTTCCTTGCGCTTTCCCTGCCTTCCGGGCAGACTCCATTCTTACTGTAATCCTTCTCTTTTTTATTCCAGCAATCCCTGCCGTCTCTTTGAACAATCCATGTCCCATTCATGCCTTCCATTTACCTTCCATCTGGGCAGCCTCTTTGGACAGTCAGTGTCCCATCTGTACTTTCCATGTCACCAGCTCCCTGTCAGTCCTTCGTCTGGTTCGATTATTATTATTATTATTATTATTATTATTATTATTATTTATTATTATAGCGCCATTCCATGGCGCTTTACATTAGGGAAAGATGCTGGGAATGCCATCTCAGCTGCTCCCACCCCGGTCTTAGACCCTGAATTCTTCTTGGGGATGATTCCGTTGAGCTGGTGCCCGTTTCCACTAAGGAAAGTAAAACAAACCCCAAACTATTCTTTAATTATATAAACAGTAAAATGATTAACCCCTTAGTGACAGAGCCAAATTTTTGAAATCTGACCAGTGTCACTTTATGTGGTAATAACTCTGGAACGCTTCAACAAATCCCAGTGATTTTGAGAATGTTTGTTCGTGACACATTGTAATTTATGATAACTGTAAATTTAGGTCAATATGTTTTGTTTTTATTTATAAAGAATATCATAAATTTGAGAAAAATGTAAACAAATTAGCAATTTTCAAATTTGAATGATTATCCCTTTAATCCAGATTGTCATACCACACAAAAACATTCATAAATAACATTTTCCACATGCCTGCTTTACATCAGCACCATTTGTAAAATGTTCTTTTATTTTGTTAGTATTTTAGGAGGTTTAAAAATGTAGCAGTAATTTTTCATTTTATCAAGGAAATTTACAAAAAAATTTTTTTAGGGACCTATCCAGGTTTGAAGTGACTTTGGGAGTCCTATATATTGGAAAACCCCCAAAAGTTATACCATTTTAAAAACAGCACCCCCTGACACATTGAAAACTGCTGTCAGGTAGTTTATTAACCCTTCAGGTCATTTTCAGGAATTAATGCAAAGTGGCATGACTGAAATGAAAATGTGTATTTTTACCACCTAAGTGCCGCTAACTTCTGAACAGGTTACAACAGCCGTCAGGTTCTAAGGCTGCTATTTGGTCATGAATTGCTATGGCAAACATCAGGACCACACAATCATGATCTCGAGATGCTGATGGGGATAAAAAGTAAGCCCCCACACTCCACTCTGTTAACCATTTATATGATGTTGTCACTATTAGCAACAGCATCTAAGGGGTTAAAATGATTTGGACGGTACAAACACTGATCGTGGCTGACGCAGCAATTTGTCAGCTATAGTGTACAGCTGACAGCTGCTGGATTGTCACCTGTATGGGGATGCTATTCTTTTATATCTCACGTCAGTTAAAAGACGTATTGGCGGTCATTACGGGGTTAAAATTGATGGTGTCGGCCCTTTAAAGAACAATGAGGGTGAAATCATAGAGAGCGATGTGGGAAAAGCAAATGTTTTAAATACTTTTTTCTCAACAGTGTTCACACAGGAAAATGATTTGCCAGGGGAAATGCAGAGTGATAATGTAAACTCCCCATTAAGTATTACCTGCCTAACCCAGGAAGAAGTGCAGAACCGCCTTAGTAAGATTAAAATTGACAAATCACCAGGCCCTGATGGCATTCACCCTCGGGTATTAGGGGAGTTAAGTAATGTGATAGACAGGCCTCTATTCCTTATATTTAAAGACTCTATAGAAATAGGGTCTGCTCCTTTTGATTGGCGGCAAGCAAATGTGGTACCAATATTCAAAAAGGGTGTAAAAGGGAACCTGGAAACTATAGGCCGGTAAGCTTAACATCTGTTGTGGGTAAAATGTTTGAAGGGTTTCTAAGGGATACCATTATGGAATATCTCAATGTTAATAAATGTTTAACTCCATATCAACATGGATTTATGAAGGATCGCTCCTGTCAAACTAACCTGATCAGCTTCTATGAGGATGTAAGCTCTCAAATGCACCAAGGAGAATCATTGGATGTCATTTATCTCGACTTCTCTAAAGCATTTGACACTGTCCCACATAAAAGATTGGTAAGTAAGATGAGAAATCTTGGGCTAGGGGAAAATGTGTGTAGATGGGTAGGTAGCTGGCTTAGTGATAGAAAACAAAGAGTGGTTATTAATGGGGCATACTCAGATTGGGCCAGGGTTACTAGTGGGGTACCACAGGGTTCTGTATTGGGCCCCCTACTATTTAATATATTTATTAATGATCTAGTGGATGGCTTACACAGTAAAATATCAGTATTTGCAGATGATACAAAACTATGTAAGGTAGTTAACACAAAGGAGGACAGTTTGCAACTACAGACAGATTTGAGTAAATTGGAGAATTGGGCTGAAAAATGGCAAATGAGGTTTAACACAGATAAGTGTAAGGTTATGCACATGGGAAGGAGAAACAGATGCTACAACTACTTACTAAATGGGAAACTGCTGGGGAAATCAGACATGGAAAAAGACTTAGGCATCTTAGTCAATAAGAAGCTAAATTGGATTGCCCAGTGTCAGGCAGCTGCCACCAAAGCAAATAGGGTCATGGGATGCATTAGAAGAGGTCCGGGGACACGAGATGAAAACATAATTCTCCCTCTGTACAAATCACTCGTCAGACCACACTTGGAGTATTGTGTGCAATTTTGGACACCGGTGCTCAAGAAAGACATTACTGAACTTGAAAGGGTTCAAAGGCGGGCTACTAAAATGATAAATGGAGTTGGTTCACTACAATACCCAGAAAGGTTATCAAAATTAGGTCTATTTACTCTAGAAAAGAGAAGACTTAGGGGAGACTTAATATATATGTACAAATATATCAGAGGGCAATACAGAGATCTCTCCAATGAACTGTTTGTACCAAGGACTGTGACAAGAACAAGGGGGCATTCTCTTCATTTGGAGGAAAGACAATTTCTGCATCAGCATAGAAGAGGGTTCTTCACGGTAAGAGCAGTGAGGCTCTGGAATTCTCTTCCTGAGGAAGTGGTGATGGCCAACTCACTGAATGAATTTAAGAAAGGAATGGATGCTTTTCTTGTGAGTAGCAGTATAGAAGGTTACGAATAACATAATATTATAGGTAGATGGTTGACCCAGCTTAGGGGAAGGAATTTTTTTCCCTATGGATAAAATTGGCTTCTACTCTGTGGGTTTTTTGCCTTCCCCAGGATCAACAATGCAGAACAGCTGCACTAAAAATAGGCTGCACTAGATGGACATAAGGTCTTCCTTCAGCCTTCAAAACTATGCTACTATGTTATCCGCTTGGGGCCCCTTACTGCCGTAGCAGACTTATACCCACAGCCATCTATTGTCTCAGTCACTACTCCTCACATCTCACCCTGGGCAGGCTGCCTGGACTTCTGCCTCTAATCAGGAAGTATCCTGACTATACTTCCCTGCTCTGTGCTGTTCTTCCCATTTAGTTAACTCCTGTGCTGCCTGTACTCTATGCAATTCTATCCCTTAACTCTGTAATGCCCCCCTCTACTCTGACCCCTATGGCTCTATACTATTTAAGATCCTAACTCAACCCAAATTCTATGCAGTACACATTACAGCAACACATGGTACATTTGCATTACAATACATGTCATAATAAACATGTTAATAAACCAGGAGGTGTCGCATGCTATCGTGCGAACAGCAACCAAGAGAGTGAAAAGGCACGTGAGGCTCCCCTCTAACTCCTTACACATATACATCACTGAAGACACTGGGCTGGGGCATACACATAGCAAGGGACACTGCGATGGGGCATATACATAGCAGAGGACACTGGGCTGAGGCATATACATAGCAGTGGACACTGGGCTAGGGCATATACATCACTGGAGACTTTGGGCTGGGGCATATACATCACTGGAGACTTTGGGCTGGGGCATATACATCACTGGAGACAGTGGGCTGGGGCATATACATAGCCGAGGACACTGAGCTGGGCATATACATAGCAGTGGACTCTGGGCTAGGGCATATACATCACTGGAGACTTTGGGCTGGGGCATATACATCACTGGAGACACTGGGCTGGGGCATATACATAGCAGTGGACACTGGGCTAGGGCATATACATAGCAGGGGACAATGGGTTGGGGCATATACATGGCTGGAGACACTGGGCTGGGGCATATACATAGCAGGAGTCACTGGGCTGGGGCATATACATAGCAGGGACAATGGGTTGGGGCATATACATCGCTGGAGACACGGCTGGGGCATACACATAGCAGGGACAATGGGCTGGGGCATATAAATCGCTGCAGGTGCTGCCGTCCTCTGTGGGACGGGAGCGCATTGCATGCTAACCTCGTCTGCAGAGTACGTCCTGAGTGATGTAATCTTCCATTGCATGTGCCACAGCGTGCTGTAGTGAAGAAGAAATTAAATGTCTAGTTGCCATCAAAACGCACCCGCAGGCCCAGGCGCTTCAGTCTCTGGGAATCTGCGTAAAAGGTCATCGGGGGCTGTATTACTTAGAATTATTACTTTCTAAGGCTGTATTCAGGGGTCATTATTTGTTTTAGGGGGAATCATTAGCTGACTAGGTGGTGCAATACTTAGCCATAGGCTAGCAACCCCCTGCTATGCCACTGCACATGTGACATGTTCACCGATTAGACACAAAAGGCTTCAAATGTCTCCTGCTTTCCAGTCCTACACCAGAAAAAAATGTCCCCATTTGAAATCACTAATTTAATTTCATGTTGCAATTTCGACATTGTGCATGCTTTCACCTCCCTCTCCTGTCAGCATCGGCCATCCCCTGCTTTGTAATCCTGTGTGCAGCAAGCGTCCGCTACACACAGGAAAAGGATGAGAATGCACCCGCACACACTGACAATGTGGCTTTACTTTATCAAAGCTTTTCTACCAGAAAACTGAAATAAAAGATTTGAAGAGTCACAATATATTTGTGCAAAGCAAGATTGCGCAGAAATGTAGCAAATTTTTGCATTTTCATACCATTTTCACCCAGCTCAGACAAAGTAGACAGAGCTGGTGAAAGACGAGAAAGTGGTGACCCCAACTCGTCAAAAGCATTAAGATCAAGCAAGCAGGGCTCCAAAGCGAGTGCTGTCAGTCACCATGAGGGAACATGTCTAATGGTAATTGAGGGGGCACGGTGGTGTAATTGGCCACAATAAGGGTGCAACAAAACCCCCTCATTTACACATGTAGTAAAACTGTTTTTATATTAAATAAAATTAATTAAAATCTACAGTATCAGTATGATTTATAAATTTGCTTACTTCCCTATAAGAGTCTTCTATGAATGCTGACTCCTGGCTGGCATACAGTACATAGGAGATCATTATTTTTGCTAAACTTAGCAGGACTGAAGCTCAGCTATGTACAATACAGTCGATCGGATGATGGCAGTTTTTAAAAAAATAAAAAACACAAAAGTTCAGATCACCCCCCTTTTGGCCTATTAAAAATAAAACAATAAAAAAAATTAAAATACACATTCATGAGTTCAAAAATGTCCGATGTATCAAAATATAAAGTAAAATAATCCGATCAGAGAACAAAATATCAGAACTCCAGAATTACGTTTATTTGTCCACTGCAACATTGCAATAAAGTGCAATAATGGGCTATGAAAACATCTTATCTTCCCCAAAATTATCAGCACGGCGAGCAAAAAATAAGCCCTCCCCCCAGCCCCAGATCACGGAACATGGAGACATAAGCAAATTTTTTTTCTTACAAATTACAGATTTTTTTTCACCATTTACGGTAAATAAAAAAGAACCTAGGCATGTTTGGTATCTACGTACTCATACTGACCTGGGGAATCATATTTCAAGGTCAGTTTTAGCATTTAGGGAACATGGTAAATTGTGGAATTGCACTTTTTTTTCAATTTCACAGCACTTGGAATTTTATATTCCAGCATGCTATATGGAAAAATCAATGGTGTCATTCAAAAGTACAACTCCCCCGGCAAAAAAAAAGCAAGCCATCACACTGCCAAATTGACGGAAAAATAAAAACGTTATGACTCTGGAAGGAGGGGGATCAAAAAAAAAAAAAAATGAAAGGGCCAAAATGGAAAATCGCAAGCTCATGAAGGGGTTCAAATTAACTTGTACAGTTGTGTTATATTCTGGAAAACGTATACTATAACTGCAAAAATGCAAATTAACCTATGGAAACAATACAACAAAAATTAAGAGAAAATTCATATTCTAGAAAACCGAGTTAAGATTTAAATATTAAGATAATTCATAATTTCACAACTCCATGTGTACATCACATAGAGAATGTACTTTACTGTATCTTAACCAACCGCATATGAATAGAGTCTCCACTAGGTGGCAGATGTCCCTGTGACAGATCGTGTACGTTCCTCACTGACCAGGAATTTAGGAGCGTCATCAAGAACCTTCTACACATTACCTTCAACATTGCATTTTCTACCGATTTTACTTTGATTGCAATAATTACTTGTTTTGTGCAAAATTCACATAATGTCACATATACTGTAGATATAAAATGAGCTTAAACGATGACATCTTACACTCTGATTACATAAGGTTACATTTACGTTTGCTGCATGCATATTCAGATGTATGGCAAAACTTTTCTTTGGCATTCATTGGGCCAGTATTCTTACATTAACCTGTATAGTAAAATGTGCATTTAACCCCTTTCCGACAATAGGCGTAAATTACGCCAATGTCAGACTCCCTCCCTTCGATGTGGGCTCCGGCGGTGAGCCCACATCTTTCCCAGGACATATTAGCTGTTTTGAACAGCTGACATGTGCTTGGAATATCCACTGGTGGAATCATGATCTACTGTTAGGGTTGCGGATCACACTAAATATAAAATATAAGGAAGTGCGATCGCAACCCGGGGTCCACCGTGCAGAGATGGAAAACTGCTGCTTAGTAATGGCGGAGTAGTGAGTGAACACCGGCGAGTTACCCACTGACCCGGTGTGCACTGGGGCGAACTCTGTTACTCCACAAAGCTGCTGAAAGAAACGCCAGAACCTGTTAACACAACAGGACATGGCAGAAGGAGCGCCTAGCGTAAGGTCACAGGACTCGGCCTTTAGACCGCAGGACCGGAGTCCGTCTAGACCGCTAGCACTCGGCGCCGCGACTGCGGTGCCAGCTAGAGTTACTATAGTAGCTAACGCGTGCACTTGTGCACAGTGCCGCTGTCACTTGCCGCAGTTCAATAGTGCCTAGCAGTGGGCGACACCATGTGACACTAGTGTGCGAGTGCTAGGAGCACGGTGGCGGAAGCATAGCCACCTGTTGGCGCTGACTCAAATACCCTAACTCATGCGCATCAAAGGAGGAGGCAATTTAATGAGTCATTCACCAGATTCATGCATCCATCATCACACATTCCAACAACATTATAAGTCTATACTAGCGCATGGTTCAAGCGGCCATGCGAATCTTTTATAGCGGCGTCCTTCCGGGACCTTCCTAGTGGTCCAATTGGGGCAGCAATAGGACCTGAGGATGTGATCTCAGAGCTCCAATGAGAGGACCCTCCCACGGGCATGCTCAGTGGGCCGAAATAAGGACTTAGTCCCAGGAGCTGCTCGCTGCTGGCTATTGCAGGTTACCATAGCTGAACCATGTTTGGCAGCAGTAACTAAGCCAACAGAAGTAAACTGAGCGACGCTGGGAATGACGTCTCTGCTGAGCAGGCTCCTCTGCAGCTGGAGAGGAATGGGAGACTGCAGAAAGCAAGGCCCGGGATTCCTGCTGTGCAGAGACAGGAACCCGATGCCTAACATCCACCCACAGCTAATAACCTGTTAAATGCCACTGTCAAATGCTGACAGCGGCATTTCTCATGCGCTTCCAGCAATCATGACGGAAATCCACGTATCGGTGACCCCCGTCAAGTGATCATGGGTCAGCATGACAACCACAGGTCTCGTGGAGACCTCTATGGTTGTCATTGTTGGATTGCTATGAGCGCCGCCCGATGGTCAGTGCTCATAGCAAGTGAGTAATTCTGCTACATACAGGTGATCTGATCATCGTCTGTATGTAGCAGAGCCGATCGAGTTATGACAGCTTCTAGTCATACATAGAGACTATTGAAGCATGCCAAAAGTTAAAAAAAATGTGTTAAAAAATATAAAAGTTCAAATCACCCCCCTTTTGCCCATTCAAAATAAAGCAATAAAAAAATCAACCATACACATGATTGGTATTGCTGCATTCAGAAAGAACCCGATCTATCAATAAAAAAAAGAATTAACCCAATCGTTAAACGGCGTAGCGAGTAAAAACGCCAGAATTATGTTTTTTTTGGTCGCCTCGGCATTGCATTAAAACGCAATAACGGATGATCAAAAGATCGTATCTGCACCAAAATGGTATCAATAAAAATGTCAGTTCAGCGCACAAAAAATAAGCCCTCACCCAACCCGAGATCACGAAATATGGAGACGTTACGTGTATCAGAAAATGGTGCTTTTTATTAATAAAGTTTTGAATTTTTTTTTCACCACTTAGATAAAAAAGAACCTAGACATGTTTGGTGTCTATGAACTCGTAATGGCCTGGATAATTATAATGGCAGGTCAGTTTTAGCATTTAGTGAGCATAGGAAAAAGCAAAACAAAAAACAAGTGTGGGATTGCACTTTTTTTTATCAATTTCACCGCACTTGGAATTATTTTCCTGCTTTCTAGTACAAAACATGGTAAAACCAATGGTATTGTTCAAAAGTACAACTCGTCCTGCAAAAACAAGCACTTACATGGCCATATTGATGGAAAAATAAAAAAGTTATGGCTCTGGGAAGAAGGGGAGCCAAAAATGAAAATGCAAAACCAAAAATACCTCTAGTTAAGGGGTAATTACAGAGGCATCACACAAAAATCCTCACCCCAAAAACATGGCCATGTGGTATACATTTTTATCTTGTGCATATATATATATATATGCCTAGTATATAATCACTGTGTGCCTGGAAATAGTCCTATGCTGTTACTCTGACGAAGAGATGAAATGTGACTGAACCTCGAAGAACTTTTCAGAGCAAGTTCTTAAATTTTGTTTTTTGCCCACACAGTAAAAATATTGGGTCTTTGTCATTACTCATCAGATTTGGAATTATGTCTAGCAGCAATCTGGAATAAAACGGGACCTTTAAAGATTACCTGTCACTTACCAAAAAGAATGTCATTTTTTTTTTTATCTGGTGAAACTGCTCTCCTGAATTTAGCATTTTTTTCCCTTTGTTCTTGCACTTCTCCATTCCTCAGATATGGGGCTCTATTCCCTCTATGTATATGTAGTCTTTCAGACAAATGAGTGTGGTCTCCAACCGTTCTTTGTGGATATGTTCAGTTTCCTCATGCCATCTTGAAATTCCTTCACTTTTTGTTTGCCTCCACTACCATGACTCCCAAACAGTACACAACTGCACAAAGGAGGAATGCACCAAGTAAATCACTATGGGGTTTACCTGTCCCAAATATTTCTTTCCATTGGAAACAGTTCTCTAGTTTTTTCCGACTTTTGGATGTTCCATAATGTTAATATGCACCTGTCTTGTCTTCTGGGCTGTGCTCCGCTCCCTTCTCCTATGGCTAATGCTCTTTGCTCTGTTCCGCATCGGGTTTTACAAGTTGCCTTGCAAGTCACAGTGATATCATCCTATTAAGGCCCAGTTGGAGACCCCCATGGGTATTAAGACAGTAGTATAAACAGCTCGTCTGTCTGGTCAATATCCAGTTTCTCCTGTTGCTATTATTTCTTCAGACCATTATAATGTTTGTAACTAGCACCTACGCTTTCTCAAAACTGGTTAGTTTACCCATCATTTGCTATAAGCATTATAACCTGATATTTAGAGACTATTTATTGTAAGCTGCATTTATATTTGCAAAATCCTGTGTGTTAGGCATCAGGATTCTCCTCCTGCCTGGGATGGATCCCAAGCTTTATCTGGTGCGGTGGTCTCCCATTCAGGTCCGGCTGCTGCGGGTGCTGCTCAGCACAGACGTCGGTCCCAGTATCTTGCTCAGGCTCGTGGTATACATTTGGCTACTGCTGGCTCTCCGGCCAAGTCTATGGTAATCAGCAATATGCAGGTGCAGCCTTGGGCTCTGGAGTCTAAGTCAAGAGATCACCTTACTGAGCATGTCCATGATGTGGCATCTTCTTATTGGTGGTCAGACGTTAGCTGCTCTGGTGATGTGGCAGCTCCGGATTGGTCTACAGGCGATGCCTCCACCGACTGGGGGTGAGTGTTTGAGGTGGAGCCTAGCATATAAAAGGTTCTCAGAGGCGCACACGGGTGTGGGTGCTCTAGTGTCATTTATGTTTGGTGTGTGTGGATACTCTACCACTCGGTCTGCAAGTTTGTGTGTGACTGTCTATGCTCAAAGACTGTACAGGTTGGCAGGCAGGTATCACAACTATGCGGTTTTGTACCCGTGGCTTAACGCCTGAGTCTCTAGCCTGCTACTTGCTTAGGGTGCTTCGCTTGCTGTCCCTGTGTGCACACATGGTGCGGTCTTGGAGCATGTCTTTTGTCATGTTTTAATAATTGGAATAAAATTTTGAAGATTTTTACCCAAGGAGCTGGAACAAAGACTTTTTTTTTCCCTTATGTTCCCACTGACCTGTGACTTGGTGGTCTATCTGACCAGGTGAGCCCAACATACATGTTGTGTTCTCCACAATGAGAGAAGCTCTTTGTAGTTGCCATCTGCTCCAACTCATAAATGAAGTCTTAAGTATGGACATCCAGGGTCAAATATGGCATATAATATTAGCGCGTTGTATCCTATAACCATGCAGGAATATTTCTCTTCACTCTATAGTACGTGCATCAATGGCTTATAGTTTACCCTAATATACACATTGTATTGTATTTGCACTTTATCTTTTTGCCTTATAACTCGATTTATAATTAATATCTGAGCCAAGATTTCAGTAGCAAATCGCCAAGTTCACAAAGTTCACCGAGTCTCTGTATTTCTGACACCTTTGTACATCTGATCTGGTGTACTTAAAGATAATAAAAACATGAAATATTCCAAAGACGATAAATTTTACGATCCAAAGTGTTTGTTTGTGTAAGTCTGTGTATGATCGCAGTCATAAATGCCTAAACTGGGTTGTTGTTGTTCTGATGTCTACTGCTCATATTAGATATCTCACATGTTGAAAAGTGAACTACTGCCATTTAAATAACGCATATACAATACAAAATATAATAATTAGAAAAGACACATAATAAGGCAGAGTATGTGGCAATAACAAGCTGGTGCTACCGGGTCACTTAATTTGCACCTGGCCGAAATATGGCTATTAAGTTGTATGAAGATGTAGTGTTCCATCTAATACCATAAAATAGAGATTATTTCCCTTATAAGCATTGCTATAGATATAGAGGGTCAAATTGTGACATTTAAAGGATTTGTTTGGGCAATATTACAATTTTACCAATTGTTTGGTATATAAAAAAAATAACAAAAGAAGCTATGCTCACCAGCCGGGACTACCCGGGATGTAGCAGAAGCTGTTTTAGGTAGAAATAGCTTTGTTTATTATTTTTTTGATGTACTGAACGACTGGTAAAATTTAATTTCACCCTGTTAATCCCTTTATATTTACATTTTTGATCCTTTTATATCCCTTCTAGCACTACATCCTATGCCTCATTTCCATATCAGTTGAAATGCTAATTTCTCAATAATAGAGGAGCCAACTGGCTGTTATGCATCTGGGCTTGAAACCTTGAGCCTATGCTTTATGGTAGGCTTCCCTGTTCACCGAGCCACAACAGATACACCTTTTCTCTGGGTTTTTAGTTTCTGTTATCCTTGCTTCAGTCTTTTTAGGTTAACTGTTGTTTTTTTTTTAATCATTTGTCTGCCCTATCACTTTTTGGGTGCAGCTTTATAAATTTTCATCCTGCTGGTATTTCCTGCGGTGTCTCATTTGGATGTCCAGACATACTGTTGTAGTTTAAGCCAATCATTGAAAGACCAGCTAGGGTTTATCTCTTTGCTGTTTATGTTCTTCACCCTGCACCTATCTTCTATTTCTTTTTAGGAAGTAGGTGGCATATTTTCTAACAGCATGTGCTTAATTTTTTATTTTATTTTGTGGTTTGTTTTCCTCACTCTGGAATCTCTTTCTATTTCAGCACATTTTCCCTTCTGTGGGTAATTTACACTCTGCTCTGCCCTCCGGTTCTTTAGGAAGAACGTGAAGCGACAAACTGCCCTTCAGGCAACATAGGTCAGACTTGACTTTGTCTAGTCTGTGGTGTGGGCTATTTCAGCTCATGCAAGAATCACTAGGGACTGTGGGGTCAGGATCTCTAATACATGCAAGAACCGGCAGGGACAGTTGAAGTTTTTAGTGTGTTACCATAACACTGGGCATGTAAAGGTATTGCTGGACTAGTCTGTGAAAGGAGTACCTGCACATAATAATAGTTTGGGGTGTGATAGCCTGCTTATCCTAATTATCACTGAAATGCATGTATTTTAGCCTAATCTCAAGCAATTAAGTTTAATTTGAAATGGCAATTAGCTTAACTTAAAATTGTTGTATCTTTTGCGTTTAGTTCCTGAATTGCACTATTGCTGGCTTGAGAATGAGTTTACTGAGAATCAGTCAGTGAACTTGAGCTGAAGTTTGTTAGTCTTTAATCTAACGTTTTCAGAGCTCCACTCAGCTGATTTATGAACGTTGATCTCACCCTTGATTTGGTGTTTGGTCATAATTGAGCTGAAAGGAGCTAAAAAAGACAGACAAGAATTACAAATTCTCCTGTCAGAACAAACTCACTGATGGATTCTATATGTATGTAACCTTTACACATCTGAGTCTCTCCCTCTGTAGGTGTTGTGTTGCGTCAGTGTTCGCCATGTACTTAGTAAAGTACTGACCCCTTAGGCCTCTTTCACACTTCAGTTTTTTGCATCAGTCAAGATCCACCAAAAGGACGGACGGCGGATCCGTTTTAGTACTGATGCCAACGGATGTCACCCGTCCGTTTTTTTGACGGATCCGACAAATGGAGAGAGAGAGAGAGAGAGTTTTTTTTGTCCGGCAGCCAGAAAGAATTTCGGGATAAATGAGTGTCTGGAGGATCCGCCAGAGAAAAAAAACGTTGCAAGCTCCGTCTTGAAATCTTTGAGGATGGTGACGGACTGGATCTTTTGGCGGATCCGCAAAAAAAACGGATGCAACGGACGGCAATCCGTCACAATCCGCCGATAATGGAAGTCAATGGGGAAAAAAACGGATCCTCAAAAGAAAATTGCGGATCCGTTTTTTTCAAAACCTGGCGGATTGTGACTGATTGTAAAAAACTGAAGTGTGAAAGAGGCCTTACAGAGATTCACTGTAACATAATAATATAATAATAATAATAATAATAAATTTTATTTTTATAGCGCCGACATATTCCGCAGCACTTTACATTTCAGAGGGGATTTGTACAGACAATAGACATTACAGCATAACAATAATCACATACAGTAGATTATAACAAATACCAAGAGGAGTGAGGGCCCTGCTCGCAAGCTTACAGTCTATGAGGAAAGAGGTAGACACGAAAGGTGGGTGGTAACAGTTGCCCTGATTGTATGGACCAGCCATAATGTTAAGTGTGTAACAGTACAGACACAGAGGGCTAATGGATGCATAAAGCATGTGGGAACATGATGCTGGGAACCTGGTTATGGTAAAATTTTTGGCTCTGCCACACAGGGATAGGTTAGGTTAATGTGTTGAGGCGATAGGCCAGTCTGAATAAATGCGTTTTCAGGACACGCTTAAAATTGTGGGGACTGGGGACTAATCGTATTGACCTGGGAAGTGCATTCCAAAGAATTGGCGCGGCACGTGTAAAGTCTTGGAGACGGGAGTGGGAGGTTCTGACTATTGAGGATACTAACCTCAGGTCATCAGCAGAACGGAGGGCGCGGGTAGGGTGGTATACTGAAACAAGGGAGGAGATGTAGGGTGGTGCTGAGCCATGGAGGGCTTTGTGGGTGAGGGTAATAAGTTTATACTGAATTCTGGAGTGGATGGGTAGCCAGTGTAATGACTGGCACAAGGTAGAGGCATCGGTGTAACGATTGGTGAGGAATATGATCCTGGCTGCAGCATTCAAGACAGATTGGAGAGGGGAGAGTTTTGTAAGAGGGAGACCGATTAGAAGAGAGTTACAATAGTCGAGACGAGAATGAATAAGAGAAACAGTAAGAGTTTTTGCAGAGTCCAAAGTAAGAAAAGGTCGAATTCTAGAAATGTTTTTGAGGTGCAGATGACAAGAGCGAGCCAGTGATCGAATGTGGGGGGCAAAGGAAAGCTCGGAATCAAGTATGACCCCAAGACAGCGGGCATGTTGCTGGGGAGTAATAGTGGAACCACAGACGGAAATGGCAATGTCGGGTGTAGGTACATTAGTAGCGGGAGGAAACACAAGGAGTTCAGTCTTTGATAGGTTCAGTTTCAGATATAGTGAGGACATGATATTAGACACAGCGTTTAGACAATCGCCAGTGTTTTCTAGAAAGGCTGGCGTGATGTCAGGAGAAGAAGCGTATAATTGGGTGTCATCAGCATAGAGATGGTACTGGAAACCAAATCTACTGATTGTTTGACCAATAGGGGCAGTGTACAAGGAGAAGAGGAGGGGGCCTAGAACCGATCCTTGAGGAACCCCAACAGTAAGAGGAAGGTGAGAGGAGGAGGAACCGGCAAAAGAAACAGTAAAGGAGCGGTCGGAGAGATAGGAGGAGAACCAGGAGAGAACGGTGTCCTTGAGGCCAATGGAACGGAGCATAGTGAGGAGGAGCTGATGATCCACAGTGTCGAATGCTGCAGAGAGATCCAAGAGAATTAGCATGGAGTAATGACCATTTGATTTAGCTGTTAGCAGATCATTAGAGACTTTAGTGAGGGCAGTTTCAGTGGAGTGTAAAGAGCGGAAACCGGATTGGAGAGGGTCGAGAACAGAGTTTTCTGAGAGATAGCGGATAAGACGGGAGTGGACCAGGCGTTCCAGGAGTTTAGAGATGAAGGGAAGATTAGAGACAGGTCTATAGTTAGCGGCACAGTTTTGGTCGAGGGATGGTTTTTTAAGTAGTGGATGTATGATGGCATGCTTAAATGAGGAGGGAAAAATACCAGAAGAGAGAGAGAGGTTAAATATTTTAGTTAGGTGAGGGGTGACAGCAGGGGAAAGGGACTGGAGGAGATGTGACGGAAATGGGTCACTGGTGCAAGTAGTTGGGCGAGAAGATGCAAGGAGCCTGCTTACTTCTTCTTCTGTGACTGGTTCAAAATCAGAGAGTGAGTTAGATGCAGTGGGTGAGGGAGGACAGTGCATGGTATGAGGGGATTTGGAGATAATTTCCTGTCGGATCTGGTCAATTTTTTCTTTGAAGTAATTGGCCAGATCGTCAGCTCGGAGCTCAGTGGTTGGGGCCTGTACTCTTGGATTGAGTAGAGAATGAAAAGTGTCAAAGAGACGTTTCGGGTTATTGGACAGTGAGATGATGAGGGTGTTGAAATAGGTTTGTTTGGAGAGGTGAAGGGCAGTGTTGTATGTTCTAAGCATAAACTTAAAATGGATGAAATCTTCGGGTAGATTGGATTTTCTCCACAGACGTTCGGCGCACCTGGAGCACCGCTGCAGGAAACGTGTTTGCACCGTGTGCCAGGGTTGTCGCCGTCTGCGTTGTGGTGTTCTATTTATAGGGGGTGCAAATTCATCCAGGGCAGTTTGAAGTGTTTCATTGTAATGCTTCAATGCAGAATCAGGACATGAGAGGGAGGAGATAGGGGCCAATGAAGACTGCAAGTTCTTCAGAAGTTTCTGGGTGTTAATGGCCTGTGTGTTTCTATAAGTCTGGACAGTGGGGGTGACCTGAGCAGCCTGGCAGTTCTTTATAGAGAATGAAAGAAGATTGTGGTCAGAGAGCGGGAGAGGGGAGTTTGCAAAATCATCCACTGCACAAAGCCGAGAGAAGACCAAGTCGAGGGAGTTTCCGTCTTCATGCGTTGGAGAATTAGTAAGCTGCGAAAGGCCAAATGAGGAGGTTAGAGATAAAAGGTGAGTAGCAGATGGGGAGAGGGGAAGAGCAATGGGGATGTTGAAATCTCCCATGAGGAGGGTAGGGATGTCACAGGAGAGAAAATGTGGAAGCCAAGTGGCAAAATGATCCAGGAACTGATGGGAGGGGCCGGGAGGACGATATACCACCGCCACTCGCATGGAGAAGGGGGTGTAGAGTCACATGGGGGTGAGCTTATACATTTTGATCAAAGCATTAACTAAGAACCTCATGTTCATTTTTGAAAATTTTGCTTAGCCGCAGTAGATCAATGTATAATAGTTGAACGTGAGGAACAGGTCTTTTTTCCCTATAGTTGTTGTGTATTAACATGTGCACAAATATGACTAGATATAATCTTATGTCAGAATCGTTTGCAGTTTAACTAAATTCCAATGCACAGGTGATAAGATATCTAATATGAGTTCTGCTATCTTGGAATTTCTGTTGTTTTTTTATCTTATTTTGTTAAGGTCTCCAACCTATAAGACTAAAGGGTTATTAAAATGAATGATATTTATAGCATATTCACATGATCTCTAAACTCTGTCCCACCGGGTGAGCCATCCAGAGGCCACCACATTCAGACAGAAAATGAATGGAGAGACAACATCTTCTTTCTTAGTTATTTTTCTAACTTCCAAAGTGATCAACAGAGAATAGACATCTCGAAATTCGTTCCCGACCTGGGTGTGTGGCATGCGGGTTTGTTGGATCTGGAAATAGCCAATGGAAATGACATTTTGGGCATTTTTAAGCCTGGAACATTCGAAGCTGGGTGAAGCCTGAAGAACAACATGGATGAGAGTCTATAGTAGAGGCTTGTACCACCATTCTGTGACTACCTTATACCAACACAGGTAGGACAGAAATTCACCCTTCTGCGGGGAAACCTGTTTGTAGTATTCAATTTCTCTGTAGTGCCATGACTGAGGAAAGTAAGCAGTACACATTGTCCACTAAGTCAGTGGGATGGCTGAGTAATGCCGGACAAGACAGGTCATCCAGTGAACAAGTCTTCACTCTTGCCTAAAGAAAATTCCAGTAGCTCAGAATTTTCAGATATGGTACATGAATGGATTTTCTAAATTATTCAGCCACTTTAAAGGACACCTGATAGCTGATACATGTTGCCCGGTCCACGAGCTATTTGTTCTAAACACTGGCTGCATTATTTCAGCCATATACAGTTGTGATCAAAAGTTTATATACCTCGGCAGAATTTTTGCTTGCTTGGCCTTTTTTCTGAGAATATGAGTGATAATGCCAAAACTTTTTCTCTTATCATGGTTAGTGGTTGGGTGAATCCATTTATTGTCAAACTACTGTGTTTTCTCTTTTTAAATCATAATGACAACACAAAACATCCAAATGACAGTGATCAAAAGTTCTCATATCCCATTCCTAATACCGTGTATTGCCCCCTCTAACATCAATGACCGCTTGAAGTCTTTTGTTGTAGTTGTGGATGAGGTTCTTTATTTTCTCAGATGGTAAAACTGCCCACTCTTCTTGGCAAAAAGCCTCCAGTTCCTGTAAATTCATGGGCTGTCTAGCATGAACTGCGTCTCCCAGAGTAGCACAATGATATTGAGGTCTGGAGACAGAGATGGCCACTCCAGAACCTTCACTTTGTTCTGCTGTAGAAAATGACAGGTTGACTTGACCTTGTGTTTTGGATTGTTGTTATGTTGGAATGTCCAAGTATGTCCCATGCGCAGCTTCTGGGCTGATGAGTGCAAATTTGCCTCCAGTATTTGCTGATAATGTGCTGCATTTATCTTTCCTTCAACTTTGACCAAGTTTCCTGTGCCTTTGTAGCTCACACATCCCCAAAACATCAGCGATCCACCTTTGTGCTTTTCCGTAGGAATGATTTTCCTTTCATCAAAGGCCTTGTTGACCTCTACCCAAATATAATGTTTATGGTTGTGGCCAAAAAGTTCAATTTATTCATCACTCCAAATTACCTTGTTCCAGAAGTTTTGAGGCTTGTCCCTGGGCTGTTTTGTGTATTGTAGGTGAGATATTTACTGCGCAGTAATGGCTTTCTTCTGGCAACTCGACCATGCAGCCCATTTTTCTTCAAGTGCCTATTTATTGTGCATCTTGAAACAGCCACACTGCTAGTTTTCAGACAGTCCAGTATTTCAGCTGATGTTATTTGTGGGTTTTTCTTTGCATCCCGAACAATTTTCCTGACAGTTGTGAACTAAATTTTTGTTGGACTACCTGACCATGGTTTTGTTTTACAGAGCCCCTGATTTTCCATTTGTTAATCACAGTTTGAACGCTGCTGACTGGCATTATCAATTCCTTGGATATCTTTTTGTATCCCTTTCCTGTTTTATACAGTTCAACTACCTTTTCCCGTAGATCCGTTGACAATTATTTTGCTTGCCCGTGACTCACAATCCAGAAACGTCAGTGGCTGGATGAAAGATTCAAGAGTCTGTCTAGATCCCCGAAACTCACTCAGCTTTTATGCACACACACTAATTACAAGCAAACAGGTCACAGGTGAGGATGTTACCTTTAGTAGCCAGTCAAACCCACTTGTGTCAACTTCTGTGCATGATATCAGGCCAAAATCACCAGGGTGTGTGAACTTTTGATCAGGATCATTTGGATGTTTTGGGTTGTCATTATGATTTAAAAAGAGAAAACACAGTAGTTTGACAACAAATGGCTTCACCCAACCACTAACCATGAGTGGAGAAAAAGTTTAGGTGTTATAATTCATATTCTCTGAAAAAAGGCCAAGAAAGCAAAAATTCTGACGGGGTATGTAACCTTTTGAGAACAACTGTATGTTTAACTCTGAAATACTGTGGCATTTTGGAGAAAAACATAGTTTAAAAGCTGCCGAGGAACAGAGCCGCTAGAGAGGTTGGTTAGACAGGCCGCTTTCTGCTGGCTTCTTCCTGCCTGCATTCTTGAAGTTACAGGTCTTTCCCTACATGCATACACAGGGAGAGACCTGTCAGTCACTGGCAGCAGGGAGGAGTCGCCAGGGACCCACCTATCCAACTAGGCATTCTTACAACTCGGTCTCCATCCAAGGTTGCCAACCATCCAGAAATTTCTGGACAGTCCTTAAAAATAGGGCACTTTTTCACTTGTCCATAAAAACGTTAATGATTTATTATAGCCATCTAATGTGTCTGTAAAAAAAAGTTGTCTGTTCATGATTTATTGAGTAACTGTCCAGAGAAAATAAAAATTAAATTTGGCATCCTTGGCCACAGCGTGAAATACATATGGTTGAAATCATGAATCCAGTGCTTGATACGTTCTGACAGTGGATGGGACAAGATGTATCAGCTGTCAAGTTCCCTTTAAAAAGAAGTCAGAGTAGTATCCAAGGTTTGTGAAGCTTTAGAGAGTACTGGGTCCTGTTATGTAAAGTGCAATAGCATGAAACCAGAAATAGGTACCATCATTAAGTTTTACTAAAATTCCATTCCCCAACACTTATACATTTTTACGGGAACTAGAAATTAGTCCCATTGGAAAAATACAAATTTCTTAACCTTTCATTGACACGATAATGAGTGAGACAGAGACGTGACCCAATTGACCTTCTTCTTAGTGTCAAGAGCTTTAATAAGAAATAAATCCTCTCTTATTTTGCTGAGTGCCAGTATTTTCCATTCCAATTTTTATCCATTTATCCAACATCCAAACATATTTCCATTGTGAAATCATGTAATTTCCATATTCGTTTCCAGTTTTAAGTTCACATAAAACTCGTAATGTAAACAGCGGGGCAGTATTTCATTTTCACTTGGCTGGATGTGAGCGCTGGCTATTAACGCTTAAATAATTGTTTTCTGTTAATTTGATCATTCTTCCATTTTCAAACAAACGATCACTTTCAATAATTCTACCAAGCAAACTGAGAAAAAATGCTAAAGGTATGAAATTAAATAGTTTTTATTGGACATATAAAGTGGAGAGAAAATGTCAACCCCGTAACATTTTGAATAACAATTAATCTAAGGAATATAAATATTATTTTCAACCTAAATTCCATATTCAAATATAATTCATTGTGGCAAAATAAATTATCTCCCTCCTCGGACATTCTAAATTGTTAGAAAAGAAATACATTTGCCACACGACCACTTTTACTGCTCATGTTGGTTTATAAATGAATATAGTATGAGACTATGATGGCGACAAAAAGATGGAAATTGATGGGCAATAGATGGGCAAAATTTGAAGTTCTCTGTGAGATAGTGTTGAAAGCCTAGAGATTATGACAGCATGTGGTGACAAAGCAACGTGTGCAGGAAGCTTAACTATTTCAGCTCTCATGTCGGCTGCCTCTGCTGTCAGGTGTCGACTCTCCAATTCATTGGGCGTCTCTGGCAGCAAAAGAGACATTTTGTGCTGGACATTGCACAAAATGCTTGCAAACTTATACTCTATGAGGAAATTGGGGAGATACGAAAGGTGAGTGGTAAAAAGTTCCTCATTGTATGGTCCAGCCATCAATATAACAGGGTATGCACTTAACACTGGATGAATCTGTCACCAGCCAGTAAGTGCATAAGTACAAATGGAGGGTGAGTATACAGATGATACAAGGGACAAGATTTGGAAAACAATTTTGGAAGGGCAAAATTGGAATAGCTTCAAAAGTGAGGTGACAGACAAGTCTAAAGAAGTGTGTTTTTAGGAACCAATAAAAATTGTTGGTATTGGGAATTAATCTAATTGTCCTGTGTAGTGCATTCTAGAGAATTGGTGCAGCTCGCAAGAAGTCTTGGAGACGGGAGCGGGATCTTCGAATTATGGAGGATGTTAGTCTTAAGTCATTAGCAGAAGCACTGGTAGGGTGTTAGGGATGAGGGAGGAGATGTAGGATGGTGCAGAACGGTGGAAAGCTTTGTGCATGAGAGTGATAAGTTTATATTGGACTCTGTAACAGATGGACAACTAGTGCAATGACTGGCTATTGGACTCTGTAACAGATGGACAACTAGTTCAATGACTGGCACAGGGTAGGGTTGGAAAGGAAATTGATCCTGGATGCTGCATTCAGGATGGATTGGAGAGGAGAGAGTTTTGTAAGAGGGAGACAGATTAGTGGAGAGTTGCAGTAGACCAGACAAGAATGAATAAGGGCTACAGCAAGAGTTTTAGTTGAGTCAAATGTAAGAAAAGGTCTAGAGATGTTTTTGAGGTGTAGGGGACATGAACGAGCCAGTGATTGGATGTGGGGAGTGAAAGAAATATCTGAGTCAAATACAACACCAAGACAGTGGGTGTGCTGCAGGGGAGTAATGTTAGAACCTCACACAGAAATGGCAATATTGGATTTAGGTAGGTTAGTAAAGGGAGGAAACACAAGGAGCTCAGTTTTAGATAGAGTGAGGACATGATGTTAGAGACAATCACTGGCATTTTGTAGACATGCAGGATTGATGTCAATAGAGAATGTGTATAATAGGGTGACATCAGTAGAGATGAGCGAACTTGTTTGGAAAACGTTTGCCAGTCTCAAATTTGGCATGAACGTAGCTCATTTGGATTTGCATTGTTTCCTGAGCATATTTCCTCAAAGTTGGCAAAATTTGGTTACAATTTGGTAAATGATGGCATTTCCTCTAATGCTTTTGTCAAGACTTTGGCTAGGATAGTGGTTCTGCATGATGAGCAGTGGAGATATGTTTTATGAGGGGAGGTGTTGTGTATAGGTCAGAGAGTGTAATTTTTTTTAACTTAATGTGTGCATATTCCAGCAGCCAATCAGGGTGCAGGAGCCATCCACAACGTGTCAGACACAAAGGTTTCTGTCATTGTCTCTCAAAGTCACATGTCACATTTGCTGATCAAAATAATTAGGGCTAATATTGGAGTGCAGCCAGGAGGCCCCATTTGCTAATTAAAATCAAGAACGAAGTCAACGCAGCCATCTACCAGGAAATTTTAGAACACTTCATGCTTCCCTCTGCCGACAAGCTTTTTGGAGATGGAAATTTCATTCTCCAGCAGGACTTGGCACCTATCCACACTGACAAAAGTACCAATACCTGGTTTACAAACAACAGTATCACTGTGCTTGATTGGCCAGAAAACTCGCCTCACCTCTTGTTAAGAGGAAGATGAGACACCAGACCCAACAATGCAGACAATCTGAAGGCTGCTATCAAAGCAACCTGGGCTTCCATAACACCTCATCAATTCCACAGGCTGATCGCCTCCATGCAACGCCGCATTGATGCAGTAATTGATGCCAAAGGAGCCCCAAGTATTGAGTGCATTTACTGAACATACATTTTAGTAGGCCAACATTTCAGATTTTAAAATAATTTTTTTAAGCTGGTGTTATAAAGTATTCTAATTTGCTGAGATAATGACATTTGAGTTTTCATTGTTTTAAAAACAACAGAATCCCTGACATGGCTCCCCAAACCATCACTGATTGTGTAAATTTCACACTCGACCTCAAGCAGCTTGGATTGTGGCCTCTCCACTCTTCCTCCAGACTCCGGGACCTTGATTTCCAAATGAAATGCAAAATTTACTTTAATCTGAAAACAACACCTTGTACCACTGAGCAACAGTCCAGTTCTTTTTCTCCTTGGCCCAGGTAAGAGGCTTCTGGCTTTGTCTATTGGTCTTGAGTCACGACTTCAACTCTAAAATATATCCTGGACCCGTACATTCCTAAACCAAGAATCTGCAAAAACCCCAGTCCATGCCCTCATCATCTCCCACCTTGACTACTGCAACCTCCTGCTCTCTGGCCTCCCCTCTAACACTCTCGTATCCCTCCAATCTATTCTAAACTCTGCTGCCTGACTAATCCACCTGTCCCCCCACTATTCCCTGGCCTCTTCCCTCTGTCAATCCCTGCACTGGCTCCCAATTACCCAAAGACTCCAGTTCAAAACCCTAACCATGACATACAAAGCCATCCGCAACCTGTGTCCTCCATACATCTGTGACCTCATCTTCCGGTACTTACCTGCACGCAACCTCCAATCCTCACAAGATCTCCTTCTATTCTCCCCTCTTATCTCCTCTTCCCACAATTGCATACAAGACTTCTCCCGTGCATCACCCCTACTCTGAAACTCTCTACCACAACATATCAGACTCTCACCTACAGTGGAAACCTTCAAAAAGAACCTGAAGACCTACCTCTTCCGACAAGCCTATAACCTGCAGTAACCACCGATCGACCAAACCGCTGCCCGACAAGCTCTAACCTCGCCTACTGTATCCTCACCCATCCCTTGTAGATTGCGAGCCCTCGCGGGCAGGGTCCTCTCTCCTCCTGTACCAGTCGTGACTTATATTGTTTAAGATTACTGTACTTGTATTTATTATGTATACCCCTCCTCACATGTAAAGCACCATGGAATAAATGGTGCTAAAATAATTAATAATAATAATGTATTAAAGTGATATTGTGTACAGTAGATTTATGAAATTGTATTTTTGTCTAATAATGCTCCAAACCCCAGGTTCTAGTGCACTTTTTTGTAAACTCATAAAACGCAGCTCAAACAAAGTTAACAATTGTCTTTTTTTCTTTGTTTTATTATTTGGACCTTTTTTTTGTATTCCTAGAAGCAGGATATACCAGAGCATGGATTATGCTATATATAGCTATTTACCGAGTAATGCAACATAACAAAGAAATGGACAAAAAAACTTCTTTCTTAATTTTGCGTCTGACTACAATTACACTTACTTTCACGTTAGAAGATTTTGATTACAGTTTAACATACCTATTCATCATCGTGTTGTGTTTTTTCGATAGCAACAGTGGGATAAGCAGAGAACATTATGGTATATGCTTGTAATTATAGCATGAATGATAGGGTGAACTGAACCATCAAGTTTACATTAACTGTTGACCCCAAGGTTATTTACTCATTGGATGTAATCATAATCAAAATGACATTTGGAATAGACGCTGATTTAATAATACCGCTGATCCAAATCTGCTGAATCTGAAAGCCCCGACAACAATTTTGGAAATATTTATTTTCCAAATATTTTCTGCATGGGTGTTATTGTAAGGTTATATGTTTGTTGGCGATGCTTCAGAATACTGTGACTGGCCCTTTAAAAGGGTTCCCCAATCAAGGGTTAAAAGGGTTCCCCAATCAGTATGGACACAGATTCAGAAAAATGGTCTAACGTTGGCCAAAGTTGGTGCAATATTTCAGCTCGATGCAATAAAAGGGCCACATATTGGACCACATAGTGCAAACCTATTTTGACAGTTAAGAAAGCAACATTTGCTTTTTTTGTTTTATATTAGAGATGTGCAAATCTTTTGAAATTAGAATTTGCCAGCTTTGTCGAAAATTTCCAAAACGTTTCGATTCGCAGTGAATTTATTTGCCACCAATTGCAAGTAAAGCAAAGCCTCCAATGACCCTGAAAACACATGTGCGACGCTCTGCTGTCTCATAGGACTCTAAAGACCACTTTTCAAGCTCTTTAACACAAACACACAATTTAATAATGTTAAAGTGAGCTCAAACTACATGTCTATGGGTAAACAGATTGGATTTATTTTTCACTGTTGTCCTGTACACACAATATACGTAATGTTTATTCAGTGCTTCAAAGCATTCTCTCCATACCTCCCTCCATGATGTCATCTCACTGTCCAGATTCAATTCAAAGTGGCTGCCACATTCCCTGCCTCTACTTTTATACAGGCTTTAATAGTCCCTCCTGATTGGCTGTGCAATACCATGTGATGAGATTACTTTGTGTAATTTGTTGGCCTTTTTTATGACAATTTGTCTATATCGAATAACAAAGTGTCCAAATTTGCAGGTCCTAGAAAATGTCAAAACGATTCACTCGTATCTGATATATACTGTATAACCTAAAATCAAAAAGTGGTTACAGGGTAATCATAATACACTGCTACAATGATAGCTATCCATGGTAAAGACCACTTGCAACTAACTGACTAATTGTAATTATATGAATCATGGACATTTAATCTATTGCACCGCCCTGCACATGGGGTAAGTGACATAGCAAATCAGAAGATCTATGCTACATTTCAAATTAGTATTTGTTAATATTATTATTATTATTACACCTACTACATATTGGGATGGGATCTTGGATATGGGAATGCCTCTTTAAATATAAAGGTGCGCATCTCTGGAATAGCAAAATTTTTGTTGGGCCCATCATGGGCCCATCTTTTGAAATAATTAAATCCAGTGAGCTGCCCCGTTAATATTAGTTAGTACATCATTTCATAAAACTCATAAGTTTGCTTTTTTTCAGTTTACAAGTTTATAAAATGTGTTTAGGAAAACAGAAAAATTCTTAAAATTCTCATTATTCTGGCATGGCTGCAAAATAGGTGATCTCACACGAAGTACATCGTTAAAAGAAGCAGCCACACAATCACATATTCTAATATGTGATATTTGGACTGAAAAATTCTTCGTACTTAACTCTATTCTCCCACTATTTCGCCTTGACCCAGACTGGCCTCTGCAATGCCCAAACGCACTGGCTGCTTTATACGGTGTTGGTGATACTTCATAGTCTGTGAATATCATTTTAAAATCAACATTGCACAATTCCTTGGTTTCACAATCTTGCTCTATAATTTTATACGACCTCAATGCATACAGGTTCCTTAGCTCACAATTAAGATATATATATATTTATCTTTATTTAAGTTACCTTTTACGTCCAGGTACAAATGGAATATAGAGCACTGCATTATTTAGGAGCATGTTCAAGAGAATTAAACTTTTACCAATCCGAGTTAAAAACATTTCACCAACAATGCTCTATATTATACAGTGCCTTGAAAAAGTATTCATACCCCGTGAACTTTTCCACTTTTTTTTCACATTATACCTACAAACTTAAATGTATTCTGTTGGTATTTTATGTAATTTACCAACACTAAGTTGCCCATCTTTGTGAAGTGTAAAGGAAATGATACATGGTTTTGTGCTCAGCCCCCTGAGTCAATACTTTGTAGGACCATCTTTCACTGTACCTACTGCTGCCACTATTTTGGGGTATGTCTCAACCAGTTTTTCACATCTAAAGGCTGACATTTTTACCCATTTTTCTTTGCACACTCACTCTCCCTCATTGAGACAAGATGGAGGCATCTGTGAACAGCAATTTTCAAGTCTTGCCATAGATTCTCAATGGGATTTATGTCTGGACTTTGACTGGACCATTCACACACATGAATATGTTTTATTATATATCATTAATTGTAGCTCAGGCAGTATGTTTAGTGTTGTTGTCCTGATGGAAGGTGAACCTACATCCCAGTCTCAAGTCTTTTGCAGTATCCAGCAAGTTTTCCTCCAGGATTGCCCTATATTTAGCTCCATCCATCTTCCCATCAATTCTTTCCATAATCCCTGTCCCTGCTGAAGACAAGCATCCCCACAGCATTATACTGCCACCAACATGTTTGACGGTGGGGATGGTGTTTTTGCATAGAATATATTTTCCATGCAAATTGCATCTATTTGATCAACTTTGATAACAATATAGGTGTTCACTTATATGTAAACAGCTTTATGTTTGCTGCTCTTAGGACAATGAAGCTTATATTATATTTATAGTTGTCAGACCCATCTCAAGAAGAAACAGTCTCCCTCCTTATCCTCAGATGCTTAGCACCAGAAGTCCCCACGATGTATTATTTGTTCCAAACTATGATACATACAAAATAATCAAAGTGCAGAGTACAAGACTGTAAAATATTATAAAACCTGAAGAATTTTCATCACAGCCCAAGAAAGGAATGCACATTGACATTAATGAGCCAAAACAGAAGTATGCTTGTACATTTTGTACACATTTTTGAATGATTGCATCCTATGCCCAATAAAACGTTGCAGTTGCACAATTATATACAAATTCCCAAAATAGCTTCAGGCTTTCATCTGTATATATTTTCTAGAGACCAAGTGTGTTCATTCGAAGGCTTGAAAAATTCCATTGAAGCAATAATTGTTAGGAAACATCTGAGTTACTGTGTACCAACACTATTACTGCCGTATACAAGCAATGCCGCTTCCAGAATTTGCGTCTGTTTTGTGGAAGGTCGGACTGATCTGTGTGAAAAAAATCTATGCTTTTAGTAATGCTTTAAGTCAACTTGAGAGATGAACTATGGAAGTATTTTTAATGTTTTCTTTAGAAGTATGCAGTAAGTCAAAAGTCAGTGATTTAAGAACAAATGTTAAGCCAGATTCTCTGTTTAGATTTGACACAGATTTCTCGGAAGACAGGACCCCCCAGAATGGTTCACATTGTTGATTGGTTATTTACTTTATATAGTGAGCTCTCACTTCCCATTTCAATTACTCTGATTTTTTTGTTCTTATTTTTCCTTTTGAGTATAATCTACTCTGTCTTAAAGGGGAATTTTAATTTTCAAAGCTCTTTAAAAGTGGATCCCAATTCTCTTCTCTTCTGAGATCCAGTACCGAGAGCTGTGTATAAATAGTGGATCTCGCTTTGGCAGATATACTATCTGCATTAAATAGACGAACGGGCATTCAGTGGAAGGATGGCCGCGTGTAATACTATATTTTGCCTATAGTGGTCACTGCAGGGAAAATGAGCAGCCAATAGCAACTTTTCCCATAGCTATCTTGAGAGGTATTTCAGATTAGCTGATTTCCATGGTGGCTATCATGTTAGAAGGGTTATCTATGAAAAAAAAAACTTTTGAGGCAGTTCACACTACAAACTGCACAAATGATTAAATAGTCTGGTGTACTTACTTTCAAAGTCCATGTAAAAATGACTGTATGAATTTGTGAAAGTTTCTTTGCCTAATATTACATTGAACCTTTAATAAGCCCAGCATTTCCATTGCCTGACATGGTTTTTCAAAGTAAATACACCCGCCTCGTAGGTTCAAAGAGATGCATATAAATAATGCATGCGGTTTGTATCATGAAATCAAGTAACGGATCCACTTTAATTCCTTTTTTTAATATTGTACAGTAATTCTGCAACATATCAATCCTATTCCTATCTCCTCAGCTGAGCACAGAGGTTACATAGATGTAGACTGAATGATACATATCAAATCTGGTTCCTCCATTTAGGGCAGTGGTCCTCAACCTTTCTGACATTGAGAGCCACATTCAGCTTAGAGAGAGGGTCGCGAGCCACATCCAGTTCCCACGCCTTTCATAGTAGTGTCAACCAAAGCCCCCATTACAGGTATAATGATAACCAAAGCTTTTCCACAGAAATCACTCCAAAGCAGTATACCAAGATCCAGAGGTTCCCACAATACCCCCATTCAGGATTCTCCCATCAAGGACTTCCATCACACTGTCACATTCAGCTTCAGGCACCTCCTCCAACAGGTAGTACCATCCTCCATCGTACCATACCTAAAACATCTCTAAACCGACCAGTAAATGTGCATCCAGATCTGCTCTTCTGTGCAGGGCTACTCACAAAATTCACCACTTTTAGATTTTCTCCTCATAACTGTTTGCTAGACCTGAAGCTAAAGCACCAAGCTGGCAGACAGTCGCGAGCCACAATTCATGGGACCGCGAGCCACATGTGGCTCCCAAGCAACAGGTTGGGGACCCCTGATTTAGGGGTTATTCTGGTTTTAAGCAAATAAAGCTTGTTCATTTTATAAACTATTATACAATTTTTTAATACACTTTCGATGTTAATCCTTTAGGGTTTTTCAAACTTATGCTTGTGAACATTAACTAAGAAATTTACTTCCTTAGATTAAAAATCTGCCCTGGTCTCGTGATGATCAAAGAGGTGCCCAAGTCATTTATGCACCTCAAAAGCATCTCTAGAATTCGACCTTTCCTTACCTTTGACTCTGAAAAAGCTCTTACTGACCCTCTTATTCATTCTTATCTAGGCTACTGCAAGTCCCTACATCATGCCGCCACTATGGGGCCCCTGTGAGGCAGGGGGGCTCGCCTGCCCCCAGCGCTGACTCCCCTGCCACCGCATTGAAGGAGGCAATGATGGAGGAGAGAGCATCAGCTGACGCTCCCTCTCCCATCATTCCCCGCTCTGCCTGTGACACAGCGGGTGCGCGATGACATCATCGCTCACTCACTGTGTGCCAGGCAGTGCAGGAGACAGGAGTCGGGAGCAGCACAGGCACGAGGAGAAGGTGAAGAGTGTTTTTTTTAATCAGTGTCAGTACTGGACTGTGGGGCCATTCTGGGGGAGCTATATACCATGCTGGGCTATATATCATGCTGGGCTGTATACTATGCTGGGCTATATACCATGCTGGGCTGTATACTATGCTGGGCTATTTACCATCCTGGGCTGTATACCATGCTGGACTATATACCATGCTGGGCTGTATACCATGCGGGGCTATATAGCATGCTGGGCTGTATACCATGGTGGGCTGTATACCATGCTGGGCTGTATACCATGCTGGGCTATATACTATGCTTGACTGTATACTATGCTGGGCTGTATACTATGCTGGGCTATATACCATGCTGGGCTCTATGCCATGCTGGACTATATACCATGGTGGGCTGTATACCATGGTGGGCTGTGTACCATGCTGGACTGTATACTATGCTGGCATATATACCATGCTGGGCTGTATACCATGCTGGGCTATATACCATGCTGGGCTGTATACCATGCTGGGCTATATACCATGCTGGCCTGTATACTATTCTGGGCTATATACCATGCTGGGCTGTATACCATGGTGGGCTGTATACCATGGTGGGCTGTATACCATGTTGGGCTGTATACCATGGTGGGCTGTATACCATGCTGGGCTGTGCTATATACCATGTGGGGCTGTGCTACATACCATGTGGGGCTGGGTTATATACCATGTGG
The DNA here is from genome assembly GCF_039654945.1 of Dendrobates tinctorius. NCBI lineage: Eukaryota > Metazoa > Chordata > Amphibia > Anura > Dendrobatidae > Dendrobates > Dendrobates tinctorius. The sequence goes on along the minus strand of NW_027361743.1, from coordinate 17,621,448 downwards.
GGCTGGGCTATATACCATGTGGGGCTGGGCTATATACCATGTGGGGCTGGGTTATATACCATGTGGGCAGGGCTATATACCATGTGGGCAGGGCTATATACCATGGTGTTCTGTATACCATGCTGAGCTATATACCATGCTGGGCTATTTACCATGCTGAGCTATATACCATGCTGGGCTATATACTATGCTGGGCTGTATACCATGGTGGGCTGTATACCATGCTGGGCTGTGCTATATACCATGTGGGGCTGGGCTATATACCATGTGGGGCTGGGCTATATACCATGGTGGGGCTGGGCTATATACCATGTAGGGCTGGGCTATACACCATGCTGGGCTGTATACCATGCTAGGCTATATACCATGCTGGGCTGTATACCATGCTGGGCTGTATACCATGCTGGGCTGTATGCCATGCTGGGCTTTATACTATGCTGGGCTGTGCTATATACCATGTGGGGCTGTGCTATATACCATGTGGGACTGGGCTATATACCATGTGGGGCTGGGCTACATACCATGGTGGGGCTGGGCTATATACCATGGTGGGCTGGGCTATATACCATGTGGGGCTGGGCTATATACCATGTGGGGCTGGGCTATATACCATGTAGTGCTGGGCTATATACCATGCTGGGTATATGCCATGTGGTGCTGTGCTATATACCATGTTGGGCTGTGCTATATACCATGGTGGGCAGTGCTAGAATCATGTGGTACTGTGCTAGATAATGTGTGGTGCTGTGCTATATACCATGTGGGGCTGTGCTATATACCATGTGGTGCTGGGCTATATACTATGCGGCTGTGTTATATACCATGGGGGTACATTTTACATTATATTATATGGGGAGGCTGTGTTATATAATATGGGGGGCTACATTATATTCTATGGGGAGGTGGGCTGTATTATATTCTATTTGGGGCAACATATTCTATGGGGGCTGTATTATATTTCTTGTATTCTATGGGGGTGATTGCATCATACTTAATGAGGGGGCTACGTTATACTATATGAGGAGGCTACATTGTATTCTATGGGGGTCTGCATTGTATTCTATGAGGGGCTAGATTATATTGTATGGGGGCTTCATTATACTATGAGGGGGTTACATTATATTTTATGGGGGCTGCATTATACTATATGAGGAGGGCTACATTGTATTCTATTGAGGGGCTACATTATACTATATAAGGGGCTGCATTATATCCTATGAGGAGTGTATTATACTATATGGAGAACTATGAGGAGTGTATTATAGTATATGGAGGCCTATGGGGAACATTATATTATATGGAGGACTATGGGGTGTAAACTGTAGATGTGCTGCTGATAACATGATACTGTATGGTACTCTGTTAGTGATCTTTTAGTGATCGCTCTGTCCCCATCATTCTTTCTCAGACGGTGGAAAGAGGCCGGGAAACAAGTGTTGAACGACTTCAATATTGTCGATCACACTCAGTTAGCGGCCTGAACTCAGCGCATGTAAATACAACTGAAATGCTTCTGTGTGATGTGCAATATGTTAGCATTTGGGGCCCCATTTTAAACTTTGCCTAGGGCCCCACTTTGCCTAAAACTGGCCCTGAATAGTGGCATACTGTATAATACGTAAGACAAAACTATGTTAACATGTGCCTAGTGTATTATTCAGCTACAGCCACTGTGATAAATTTGGCCCATTTTATAAAAATTGTCAAAATTTTTGAGTAGATAATTACCCCCTGTTGCCAGCTTCCATGTAGTGAAGCACAACTTTATCACACCTGCATGGAAAAAGCGTGAGTATTATAATATTATTATTATATTATCTAGATTTAGAAACAAGGATTTATCATCTGCTATATTTTAATACCGGACATAGTGGCAAGTTCTGCCCTACCCCTCCCCCCATGCAGAAAACATCAGCCTTTATGAGCGTCCTCTGAAACCATGTATTTATTAATATCAATTACGGTAAGTAAACTTTCACATTCTTTGTGAAAGTAGCCCAAGTTTTTAACTTTACGAAATGAATGGAATTCCAAGAATAATCTTTTTGTAGCTTTCAGACAATATCCATGCAGTTGTGAAATAGTGGCCTCTAAATCATCTCCAAAACAAAATAATTGTGAAGGCTCATACATAATATTAGCATTATTGAAATGTTCAGCATTTTTCTCCTGTTGACCAATTTTTCCATTACCCCAGTCGCAACCTACATATCTACCTTTCGTAGATTATTATCAGTCGTTCATCCTACTGTTGAGGTCATTGTCGTAAACCACATATACAAGCACACAGATTCATCTTGTTATGTCCGATTAAAGAACTTACACATTATTTCCACCTTACATCACCAATGTATGTTTTACTACACATCCATTATATCAGGGCAGCACGTAATTCCACTGGAGACAACAGAACCATATTGTCAGAACGACTCTAGTTTATTCTCCCAAATACTTTATTGCTTATCCCATGTGTTCTAAATGTAATGCTCTATTAATCGCTAATTTTTCACGTACATTCCATCCTAATTTACTCATTATTTCTCATAGAGAAATTATCAAGGGCTACATGCAGGAATCGCTATGAATAGAGTCCTCAGTAGAGGTTCATTGGACGGTCACAATAATTACCATCACATATTGGCTGTAGGCCTAGAGTAAAAAAAAAAAATAAAAAACTAAAAAACAAGCAACCGATGCAAACATTGCACTGCAAAAAGGTACCATGATTATCCAGAAAAAAATTAATTAAAACATGATTTATTTGTGAATACATCATTGCCATTACAAGTTACGGAGGCAACAGTTGTATTTCTACATTTCTAGTTTTGGAAGAGCATTTTTGGTAAAGAAGAGCAGAGGTTGATTAATGGAACTCCTAAATTTAAATTGCAAAAGCCCTCATGTAAGACCAACAGATATCACTGTGTGCCAGATTGGTAAGGTCTACAGAGAAGAGGTGTACATCAAATAGGAATGGATTCATTAGGGGCATTGATGTCCTTCTTCGACTTATTAACAACCCAATGACCAAAAATTGGAGAATTTACAGTACATAATCCATTACTTGGGGTAAATATTCAGTTTACTCTCCTCTGATATTGCGCAACATTCCCTTTTTTTTACTCCCAGCTAAGATCATGGTGCAACATATTTTGGGAGTATCAAAGCAACTCAAAAAGATAGTCTCAAAGTTGTAATGCATTACCCCTTTCTGACCTTGTCCGACATTATGATTCTCTTACTCCACTGATGTTGAAAGATGTCCGACAGCGCACATTTTTTAAAAATTTGTTCTGGTTTGTATTGACTTTTGCCAGCAGAAAGCGCAGATTGTGCTTTTTCTGTTTCTCAGCAGGCCATTTGCATTCAAAAATAAAAAAATGGATTCAAAAGGGTTAGCCTAAAACACCTTGTCCTTCTAGGTTGGAAAAAAAAGCCTTTCCATAAGTTACCACATATCTGCCATTTTCTAGATCCTCACTGAAGCAAAAGGAAAGTGCAAAACAAGTCAAGATGTGCTGTTATTGCTGTGCCCCAAGACATAATTTTTTAAAGACTCTCTAGTGACTGGTACTGTGCCAAGCTACAGGCACAAAGCTACTGTAATGACCATTTTCAAGAAAGACTCTAGATCTAGATGAGCGAACGTTTCAATGCTCTGTTCCGTTCGGATCGGTGAACTTCCATATGTTTGCCAAACATAACCAAACCCCATTGAATTCAATGGGAGGCAAAACCAAACAACACCTTCAGGGGGGTCCAAAAGCTTCCAAAACAGCTCAAATTTGGGGCAGACACCAGGAAAAGCGGAATCAATTGACCCACATTAGAAATTTTATAATGGCACAACAGCAGTCAGGCATGGGCCATGCATGACACAGGGTCTGGGCCAACATTTACAGCTTTGAATTTAAGTTCAAAATAAGAGGTGGTTGAGGGATTGGTGTAGGTCTGCTGTGGTGGGAGCCCTGATACCTCATGCAACTGCTCAAACTGCTTTTCTGCTCAGCCACACTCAGGTGGCACAAATATCTGGTTGGTAGACTACTATTCGTACAAAAAAAGGATAGCAAAGCAGGTAATTGACTGAAAGTAAGTGCAGGCCTATTGGCCTGGGAGCCCTACTGCTACAGGCAACACACATGAAAGAGACCCAACTTGGAGTCCAAACATTTCAAAAGATTAGACACCAGGAAATGTGGCATCAATTGACCCCCAGTAGAAATTTTATAATGGCACAGCAGCAGTCAAGTATGGGTCATGCATGACACAGACTGTGGGTCAGCATTTACAGCTTTGAATTTAAGTTCAAATTAAGAGGTGAGTGAGAGACCTGTGTAGGGCTGCTGTGCTAGGAGCCCTGATAACTTATGCAACAGCTCCAACTGTTTTTATGTTCAGCCATACTCAGGTGGCACAAATATCAGCTATGTAAACTGCTATTAGAAAAATTTAAGGATAACATAGGTAGTTGACTGAAAGTAAGTGCGGGCCTGCTGGTCTGGGAGCCCTACTTCTACAGGCAACACACATGAAGGAAACCCAAATTGGAGTCCAAACATTTCCAAAAATTAAGGTCAGACACCAGTACAAGTGGCATCATTTTCCCAAGAATAGGAATAGGAGCTCTGACATTCTTTCCACTACAGGCAACCCACCAGACTGAGACGCAACTTGGAGTCTCCACATTTCAAAAATTTATTGTCAAATACCACTAAAGTGATACCATTTTACCCAGAGTAAAAATAAAATAATATGGCTTTGACGACTGTCTGCGACTGGGGTGCAAAATTCATTGGTGATCCATTACCTGTTCATCTTGATGAAAGTTAGGTGGGCTACACTTTTAGGGGACAGCCGGATACGCTTATCCATCAGGACACCATTAACAGTGCTGAAGGCATGTTCTGAGAGAACGCTGGCTGCCAGGCATGACAAAACCTCCAAGGAATGACAGGCGAGCTCAAGCCACTCTTCCATTTTTAAACACTAAAATGCAAAAGGATCCAAACCCCCACTTGATGGCATTGATATTGAGCTAGAGATACTCCTTCACCATCCTCTCCGTTCGTTCAATATGTGTTAGACTTGTACACTGTTCTGCTGGTGCATGGGCTAGTTTAAAAGATGTGTGAAATGACCCACAGAAATTGCTTCTGCTGTTTACACTGCTGTTGCTAATGTTTTTGTGCTGACAACTTGACGTTCCCAGGTTTGGAAGTCGAGAACTGCGATGCAAACTGTGTGTCTCAATGCTGTCTTGGGAAAAATCACTCTTAAGATTGCCTACAAGCGTGTTTCGATACTCCAGCATGCACACGTCCCTTTCCAGGGGTGAATCATATGGCAAAATTTACTCTTGCACTGATGATCTAACAGAGAGGCAACTCATCAGTTAGCACTAATTCTAATCCTAACAATATGTCCATCATGTTGCAGATAGTGGAGCAAGAAGGTGCTTGTGTGTCGGGTGCTTCCATGAAATTCCAGTACATGGGTGTTGGTGGCAGTGTAAAACTCAAGCTTGCTTCCTCCTTCCCCTTCCAGCAACCACAGACAACAGAGAGGGGACCATTATCCACTTTATCTCCTAACTGTTGCATGCCCATCACCTCTTTCTCCTCATCCGTCTCTATTTGTTGCTCAGCTCCTGCACCTTCAGTAACAGTTTGTCTGGTACCAAGAGCCCCACCTTGATTGCTGTAATCCACCCTCCCATGGCACTCGCCTGTGTGTTGACAGTCAGGAACTTAAAGATATTGTTATCCTTTCTGCATCCTCCTCTGCTTCCTCCTCTTCCTCTGGGTCCACCTCCTGAGATAGGGGTAAGTGGAGTGTTCCAACATTTAGAAGACTGAAATAATGATGCTGATGATGGTATAGTCAGTGCTAACCATCATAGTAACCATTTCAAAACTGTGCAGAAGGGTGCAGAGGTCCTTCATCTGTACACACTTCACAAGAGAGATTTGCACCACGTTCATATTGCGTTGGCCCAGGCTATGCAAAATGACATACTGCACCAGGGCTCGTCATTGCTGCCACAATCACTGCACCATGAATAGAGTGCAATTCTACCTTGTCAGCACATCCATACCAATCGGTAGGCTGATAGACCTCTGTAGCGATGCAAGTCGATGACCCTCGGGGTGTGAATGGTGAAAGTAAGCAAACAGCGACTGTGCTTTCTGCAGCAGTGCATCCAGGCTGCAATAGTGGTGAAGAAATTGCTGTACCACCAGGTTGAGGACGTGAGCTTTGCAAGGCATGTGTATAATAATAATAATAATAATCTTTATTTACATAATGTGTAAGGTTGTCCTGGTGTAGGGCCGCCACCAGGTTTGCACCGTTATCACACATGGCCTCCGCTGGCTCCAGGTTCACTGGAGACAGCCATTGCTCAAACTCAGCCTGGATAGCTGTCTACAACTTTTAAGCTGTGTGACTGCAATCTCCAAGGCATATTAATTTAATCACTGCCTAACTGCGGTTAGCTCTGGCTGCACAGTACAGAGTTGGGGAGGGAATTCTCTCTGCACTTTTGGAAAGCCTGTCTCATTAAGGGAGAGTTAAAGGATGCAGGTGGAGGCTCTAGAGAAGGTGTAAGAGGCAGAAGCAATGGAGGAAGTGTTAGATACAGAGGTTTGTCCCTCAAGCCTTGTGGAGCAGCCCCTTGTCCACCTGCCCCCACAGCCACCAGAGTCACCCAGTGCCCAGTCAGCAAAATGTAACGCCTCTGGCCTTTCTTGTTCATCCAAGTGTCAGCGGTGAAATGCACCCACTCAGACATACATTTTTTCAAGGAACGGGAGATGCTGTCTGTGACATGCTGGTGTAGTGCAGGCAAAGCTTTCTTAGAGAAGTATTGACCACTGAGCAACTGGTACTGGGGGATGGTCATCAGCTTTTTGGAAGTCATCTGTATCCACCAGGTGGAAAGACAGCATTTCCGTGGTCAACAAATTGGAGATAGTGAAGTTCAAGCTCTCAGCTTTGGCATGTATAGGAGGAAACATTCTTTTACGTGACCACAACTGTAGGACCGAGGTCTGGCTGCTGTGCTGATGGAAGATGGAGTATGGTGAACACGACAAACTGCTGAATTATGAGTGAGGTGGATAGAGAAAGATGTGGTTTGCTCGGTGTCTGAGATCGGTCAAAAACAGCAAGCATGTCCACTGCCGTAACAGCTGATGAGCTCTCCCTCACACCATAAACAAGTGGAGGTTCTGGGGCCGTAGACCTATGTGAGAACACTTGCCAAGGTGATGAAGAAGGCAGAAGCAGCAAATGAGATTGATAGGCTGTCGGTAATTGGCAAGGACTGCTAGGCCGCATTTTAGTGCAGTGAGATTCTCAGACTAATGCATGTCAATTAGGCATGTGAAAGTTCATGCTTGCATGTAGTGGTCAAATCATTGACATTTTTGCCTCTACTGAGTTGTTTTTAACAAAATTGGCAGATAGCATGAGTTGGGTCATCCTTTGTTGTCTCAGAATAGCCCCAGGCTAGGCAACCTTTGCAGCCCCTGCGAACTAAAGACTTGTGGCTGCTTCTGGCCACAGCCAGAGTTGTGCCTGAGGATGCAGTGCTTGTCGTGGTTGCATCACTTTGTGTCTGCAGTGCAGCCTCCTCATCTTCCTCCTCTACCCCCTCTGCTGAGCTACTGAGCTGCATGTCTCTGGGTTCACACCAAGTTGGATCTACAACCTCAGAATCCTCCCTGTTCTTCCACTCCTTGCCCTGAGAGTCACCCTCCTCTTCTTCCTGCCCTGACAGCACAGTACACAGTCCACATGCACCTCAGGTATGTCTCATCAGGATCACCTCCACCTGGAAGTGACGAGGGTCTGGATTCTGCTCGAACCCTACTTCATCCAGCCCCGAGTTGAAGTGAAAAAAATTTTGGCCATCGGTGCAGATATTTTTCTGCTCTTGAGTCTGTGAATCTTTGGAGCAGAACTGTGATGCCCATGGTATAGAATGTGTGAACAGTAGTGTTGAGCGATACCATCCGATATTCAGAAATATCGGATCGGATTGGATCGGCCCGATACACAGGAAGTATCGGGTATCGCCGATTCCGATACCGGAAGTCCCATTCAAGTCAATGGGACAGAAATATCGGAATTAAAAAAAACCCTTTCTTGCCTTGTACGTCCTGTTCGGGAGGGGGGAAGAGTGTGGGCGGTGCGTTGGCGGACACTGTGCGTGTCTGTGTGTGTGGGCGGGGTCTGTGCTGACTGTCGGGGGCCTGTGCCGGCTGCCGGTGGTCTGTACGGGCCTCTCGGGGGTCTGTACGGGCCTCTCGGGGGTCTGTACAGGCCTGTCGGGGGCCTGTGCCGGCTGCCAGTGGTCTGTACGGGCCTCTCGGGGGGCCTGTGCCAGCTGTCGGTGGTCTGTGCCGGCTGCCGGGGGCCTGTGCCGGCAGCCGGTGGTCTGTACAGGCCTCTCGGGGGCCTGTGTCGGCTGTCGGTGGTCTGTGCCGGCTGCCGGGAGCCTGTGCCGGTTGCCGGTGGTCTGTGCGGGCCTGCCGGGGGTCTTGTGTGTGTGCAGGCATCGTCCGATGGGACTACAAGTCCCACCGGGCGATGCCTGCTACACTGACAGTGATTGATACATTAGCCAATGATGGGACAGTAGTAGTCCCATCATCCGGCTAATGTGTTGAATGTAAAAAAAAACCAAAACATACTACATACATACTACTTATATAATACATTCATACTACATACTACATACATGCTACATATATACTACATTCATACAACATACATACATACTACATACATGCTACATACTGTATATACTACATTCATACAGCATACATACAGTGCATACTACATACTACATACATGCTACATATATACTACATTCATACAACATACATACATACTACATACATGCTACATATATACTACATTCATTCAACATACATACATACATACTACATACATACTGCATATATACTACATTCATACAACATACATACTACATACATGCTACATATATACTACATTCATACAACATATATACATAGTACATACATACTACATACATACAACATGCTATAGACATACAACATACATACATACACACTACATACTGCATACATACTACATACAAACTGCATACAATACATTCATACAATACATACATATAGACATACAGTACATATAACATAGAGTACATACTCACCATCACTTGTCACTTTGATCCCCGAAGCCAGTGTCATCTGTGGAAAAATATGAAAATAACAAACAAACAATATACTCCCTGATCCGCAGAAATCCACGCGTGTCCCGGCAAACGGCACAGACCACCGACAGCCGGCACAGTCCCCCGAGAGGCCCGTACAGACCACCGGCAGCCGGCACAGGCCCCCGACAGGCCTGTACAGACCCCCGAGAGGCCCGTACAGACCACCGGCAGCCGGCACAGGCCCCCGAGAGGCCCGTACAGACCCCCCACAGTCGGCACAGACCGCGCATCATGATGCGCACAGACCGCGCATCATGATGACATCATTTCAACAGCCAATCACAGCCACAACAGTGGCTCATTGCATTATGGGGACTTCCGATTCCGATTCCGGTATCCGATATTGAAAAAATATTTGCAGTATCGGAATGCTCAACACTAGTGAACAGTTTTACAGACTCGCCAATCTTTGGTTCCTCACAGTCAGTTAGTTGTGACGTGAGGGGAAACAAAGGTAGTTGGGGTTCCATATCTTAAGACTGCACTGTGTGTGTGATGTTAAAATGGAGGAACAGGAGGAAGGCCACTTGATGCAGTACTTGCACATGCGGTTATCTTTGGATAGGACGAGCCGGTGTTTGTTTGCTTTATCCCACTCATGTTGGATGTAAACTTCCCCTCTTTAACCCATTTAACCCCTTAACGTCCCATCATTGGACGTCTCCCCTACTTTGATGAGGGCTCTGACGGTGAACCCGCATCAAAGCCTGGACATGTCAGCTGTTTGGAACAGCTGTCATGTGCCCGCAATAGGCGTAGGTGGAATCACAATTCACCTGCACCTATTAACTAGCTAAATGCCACTGTCAAATGCTGACAGTAGCATTTAACCGGCGCTTCCGGCCGCACGTGATCGGGGGTCAGCTCATAGCAATGCAGTAATTCTGCTACGTATAGGCGATCTGCTCATCGCCTATATGTAGCAGAGCCAATCAAGTATGGGAGCTTCTAGCCTCCCATGGAGGCTATTGAAGCATGCTAAAATTTAAAAAAATGTTTTAAAAAATATGAAAAAAATTAAAAAATAAAAGTTTAAATCACCCCCCCTTTTGCCCCACTCAAAATAAAACAAATAAAAAAAAAAATCACACATGCACATATTAGGTATCGCCGCATTCAGAATCGTCCAATCTATCAATGAAAAAAGGATTAACCTAATCACTAAACTGCGTAGAAAAAAATTAAAAACCCCAGAATTAAGCTTTTTGGTCGCTGTGACATTGCGTTAAAATGCAATAACGGGCAATCAAAAGAACGTATCTGCATAAAAGTGGCATCATTAAAAACATCAGCTCGGCAAGCAAAAAATAAGTCCTAACCCAACCCCAGATCACGAAAAATGGAGATGCTACAGGTGTCGGAAAATGGCGCTTTTTTTTTTTTTTTTTTTTTTTACAAGGTTTGGATTTTTTTTTTCACCACTTAGATAAAAAAGAACCTAGACATGTTTGGCATCTATGAACTCGTAATGACCTGGAGAATCATAATGGCAGGCCACTTTTAGCATTTAGTGAACCTAGCAAAAAAGTCAAGCAAAAAACTAGTGTGGGATTGCACTCTTTTTTACAATTTCACCGCACTTGGAATTTTTTTCCCGTTTTGTAGTACACGACATGGTAAAACCAATGGTGTCATTCAAAAGTACAACTCGTCCCACAAAAAACAAGCCCTCGCATGGCCATATTGATGGAAAAATAAAAAAATTATGGCTGTGGAAAGAAGGGGAGGCAAAAATGAAAATGCAAAACCAAAAATACCCCTTGTAATTAAGGGGTTAAACCAGCTGTTATACAACTATAGGTCCAGACCTGTCTCCTGACACTAAATTAACAATCAGCTTTTATTTGCTGATACAGTGTGTCTTGTCCACAGAATTTGCACAAAAGATTTATATGCTGAAATGTGGACTGATGTCTGGGCAACACAATTAGCTTAAAGGATATAGATGCTGAAATGTGGACTGGTGGCGAGACCACACAATTAGCACAAAGGATTGATATGCTGGAAGGTCGATTTGACACAGGATCCTATCTATCTGAACTAGCTTACAATAAACCGCCTGGCTAACTATCTGACTACTTGCAGCAGCAGTATCCTCACTACGCGGTTACACTGACAAAATGGCACCAAAGCCACATGTCCGCTTTTCATATGGATAGGGACAGTCAATGAGATAAACCCTTTAAGTACATAAAGTGGAATATCTCCTATAAAAAAATGAATCAAGTTAAACAGGTTTTTTTTGTATAGCGCACTCGTGTTAAATGCAAAAGAACAATGGATAAACAATAATTTAAAACAAAAAAACAATGCGAGGGAAAAGTAGAAAAACCTAAGGCTTGCTGTGACACTGCTATTGGCACCCTTTTGCAATAAATTAGCATGGAAACACAGTTTGATTCGCCTGTGGTAAATCACAAATGAAAATCACCTGTGATTAATTGGCAGTGCCCATGTGATATAAATTAGCCAATGGATGATGACTTCAGTGTTTTAAAAAGCCACATGGTAGGCTCTGTTCCATTGTCACAATTGTGAAGACAAGGTAGCTGCCTTAGGACATCAGAACTACCATTATTAGCAAACACCAGACTTCCAAAGGGTATAAGGCCATCTCCAAATACCTTGATATCACAGTTTCAACAGTGCACAATGTTACTAAGAAGTTTGCCATGCATGTAACCATCAAGAGCCTTCTTGGACATGGAGGAAAAGGAAAACTGAGAAAAGATGTCTTTGAAGGTTAGTGTGAATGGTGGAAAAATATCATGTCAAACATCCCAAAACCTGAAGGCCAACCTGAACCAGTCTGGGGTCATGATTTCAACAAGTACCATACACCGCACACTAAATCAAGAAGAGCTTTATGGGCATAGGCCAAGGAAAAAAGCATTGCTGAAGAAAAGACATAAAAAGAAGCAAATGATTTTTGCCAAAGAGTACCTTGACAAACTACAATCCTTCTGGGAATATGTTCTGTAGACAGATGAAACAAAAATAGAGCTTTTTGGCAATGCAAAGCAACAGTTTGTTTGCAGACAGCGCATTGAAGCTTATAAGGTAAAGGACACCTTACCAACAGTTAAGCATGGTGGAGGATCCATAATGTTGTGGGGTTGCTTTGCTGCATCTGGTACTGGAGGCATTGACTGTATCACAGGAATGAAATCAGAGAATTATCAAGAGATTTTAGAGCGAAATGTCCTACGCAGTGTAAGAAAACTTGATTTGAGTTGAATATCATGGGCCTTCCAGCAAGACAATGACCAAAAGCATACATCCAAAAGTACACCGGAGGGGTTGAAAAGAAAATATGGATTGTTTTAAAATGGCCAACAATGAGTCCAGACCTCAATCCATTGAAAATATTTGGGGTGAGAGGAAATCTGCCACTGGGAAAAAGAACCCTGCAAACACTCAAAAGATTGAACAAACTGCAAAGGAAGAGTGGAAGAAAATACCAGCTGACAAGTGTAAGAAGCTTATAGATGACTACAAGAAACATTGGAAGCTGTCATCAATGCCAAAAGGCGTGCAGCCAAGCATTAATTAGTGGCGCCTTTATTGCTGCACATGCTGTTTATTCTGTTTATTCTTTGAAATTGCAACATGTAAGTTGAAAAACAATGAAAAGCAATGTTTTATTGATGTATTACTTTGGACCACTAATTAAAAAATCCTGGAACATTTCCATTTATTTCTGAAGATATTGTACAGTCTAGAAATAAAATTAAGGGGTGCCAATAATGGTCTCCTATCAAACACATATATTGGTTGTCACTGGTCGACAATTGCAAAGAGAGCAGCCAGCAGCGGATCTTGATGATTTGCCCAAGTCTATTCAGTGTGGCAGAATATTCCTCAGACAACCATTAATAATCTCATTGATAGCAGCCAAGGTGTGTAAGTGTGGGGATTTCTGTGAGTGGTGCTCATACTCAATGCTTAAAAAATTGTGATGTTTTAAAAATTTTGCTTCCATTTTACCATTTGCATATCATGAACATGTCTGTCCATCCTGTGAATTTTATAATACCACAACTTTTCCCTCTTGGTGTTACAATTTCAATGTTGAGAATTTTGCATATTAAATATATATAGAATTTTGTAAAACTTTTACTTCTTACAGCCCTTTGGGAACTGGAATATGCGATAACGGCCATAACAACACGTCATCTTGCAATCACATCGAGGAGCCCCCTCTATCGGTCTAATCACTTTAAAAAATGAAGACAGAGGCAGCACGTCAAAACACATCAAACCATTGATTACCCATGCATCGTTTCAGCTGTATTAGCCTTTTTCAAGAAAAATTATTGATTGATCTGTTTTGAAGTGTTGAAGTTCTGTGGAATACTGCCTCCACTTTTCTCTGATTTGTCAACAGGAGCAGTGGACTGGGTTTTTGAGATTGCGCCAATATTTTTTGTCAATTTTGCCGGTTGCATCGAAAAATTTCAATTGTATAGATTAACCCTCTTCAACCCTCAAGCCTGTTTTCACCTTCATGACCAGGCCAAGTTTTACAATTCTGACCAGTGTCAATTTATGAGGTAATAAGTGTGGAACTCATCAATGGATCCTGGTGATTCTGAGATTGTTTTTTCATGACATGTTGTACTTCATGATAGTGGTAACATTTATTTGATATAACTTGCGTTTATTTTGGAAAAAGACAGAAATTTGGAAAAAATGTAAAAAATGTTGAATTTTTCAAACTTTTAATTTTATGCCCTTAAATCAGAGTGGTGTTACGCAAAATTGTTAATAAATAACATTTCCCACGTGTCTACTTTACATCAGCGCATTTTTTTTTTGTTAGGAAGTTATAAAGGTTAAAACTTGACCAGCGATTTCTCATTTTTCCAACTAGGGTAAATTTACAAAAGCATTTTTTTTTCAAGGAAACCTGTCAGAAGGATTGTGCATAGGAACCTACAGATATTGTCAAGTTGGCGCTGTTATAATGATTGAAATGATAACTTGGTTGATTAAATCTTGTGGCTGTTGTTTAATCTTTATTTTCAGTTTTGAGTTAATGATATGCTCGTGCTCCGGGGCGGCCTGTGGGGGTCTTCATGTGGTGTTCTGCTTAGGTATTCATCAGTATGGCTTCTGACAGGTCACTGATCCCTCACTGACCTGCCCCCTAGTTTACATATTGAATATTATATGTATTGAAAAAAAAGTCACCTTCAGCAGGCAGGCGATGGCAGCGACGCTTGCGCTGCAGCATGGTCGCATTTATGTTGTGCATTTAATTATTTTATTTGCTGGTATAAATAAATTCAGAAAAAAATTCTGTCCCAAAATGGCGCCACCCATCCCTAGGCAGTAGCATCTATCGGCAATCTGATAGATGCTACTGCGCAGGCGCCAGCGGCACCATCTTGCTAGAGAAAAAAAATGATCTGCATCCGATAGATGCCATTGCGCAGGAGCTGACGGCGCCATCATCGTGGAGGCAATTTTTTCATACGCCATCAGTATGAATACCTAATTAGAGCACCACATAAAACCCCCCTTCCACATGCCCACCCCGGAGCACAAGCATATCATTAACTCAAAACTGAGAATAAAGATTAAACAACAACTACAAGACGGATTTCATCGACCAAGTTATAATTTAAATCAATATAATGGCGCCAACCTGACACAGAAAATGTCAAAAATTCTAAAAACTGCACCCCTCAAGGTGCTCAAAACCAAATTCAAGAAGTTTATTAACCCTTTAGGTGCTTCACGGGAATTTTTGTTCAATTTCTCCTGAGTATGCTGATACCCAATATGTGGAGGAAAGCTACTGTTTTGGCGCACAGAAGGGCTTGGAAGGGAAGGAGCGTCTTTTGACTTTTTGAATGAAAAATTTGCTGGAATTATTATCGGACACCATGTCGCATTTGGAGAGCCCCCGATATGCCTAAACAGTGGAAACCCCCCACGAGTTACACCATTTTGTAAACTAGACCCCTCAAGGAATGTATGTATCTAGATTTGTGGTGGGCATCTTTAACCCCCCAAGTGCTTTACAGAAGTTTATACTTGAAAAAAGATGAAGTGTCTAAATCTGCACTGCTGAAGAATCCAGGATACCGATGGCGTCTTTAAAAGTTTTATTCAAGACAGGTTTAAAAGTCAACACATTTCAAATTCATTTCAGACTCCTTCCTCAGGACACAAACAGTATACTGCATACATGGTTTGTGTCCTGAGGAAGAAGTCAGGAATTACTTTGAAACGCGGTGACTTTTAAACCTGTTGACTTTGCAACACGTTGACTTTTAAACCTGTTTTGAATAAAACTTTTAAAGAAGCCATCGGTATCTTCAGTAGCGCAGATTTAGGCGCTTAACCATTTTTCTAGTACAGTCATATGTTAAAGTTTGGGCACCCCAATTAATGTTAACCTTTTTTCTTTATAACAATTTTAGTTTTTGCAACAGCTATTTCAGTTTCATATATCTAATAACTGAAGGACTCAGTTATATTTCTGGATTCAAATGAGGTTTATTGTACTAACAGAAAATGTGCAATCTGCATTTTAACAAAATTTGACCGGTGCAAAAGTATGGGCACCCTTATCATTTTCTTGATTTGAACACTCCTAACTACTTTTTACGGACTTCCTGAAGCACTAAATTGGTTTTGTAACCTCATTGAGCTTTGAACTTCATAGCCAGGTGTATCAAATCATGAGAAAAGGTATTTAAGGTGGCCACTTGCTAGTAGTTCTCCTATTTGATTCTCCTATGAAGAGTGGCATCATGGGCTCCTCAAAACAACTTTCAAATTATCTGAAAACAAAGATTATTCAACATAGCTTTTCAGGGGAAGGATACAAAAAGTTGTCTCAGAGATTTAACCTGTCAGTTTCCACTGTGAGGAACATAGTAAGGAAATGGAAGAACACAGGTACAGTTCTTGTTAAACCCAGAAGTGGCAGGCCAAGAAAAATATCAGAAAGGCAGAGAAGAAGAATGGTGAGAACAGTCAAGGACAATCCACAGACCACCTCCAAAGACCTGCAGCATCATCTTGCTGCAGATGGTGTCACTGTGCATCGGTCAACAATACAGCGCACTTTGCACAAGGAGAAGCTGTATGGGAGAGTGATGCAAAAGAAGCCGTTTCTGCAAGCACGCCACAAACAGAGTCGCCTGAGGTATGCAAAAGCACATTTGGACAAGCCAGTTACATTTTGGAAGAAGGTCCTGTGGACTGATGAAACAAAGATTGAGTTGTTTGGTCATACAAAACGGCATTATGCATGGAGGCTAAAAAACACAGCATTCCAAGAAAAACACTTGCTACCCACAGTAAAATTTGGTGGAGGTTCCATCATGCTTTGGGGCTGTGTGGCCAATGCCGGCACTGGGAATCTTGTTAAAGTTGAGGGTCGCATGGATTCAACTCAGTATCAGTAGATTCTTGACAATAATGTGCAAGAATCAGTGACGAAGTTGAAGTTACGCAGGGGATGGATATTTAAGCAAGACAATGATCCAAAACACCGCACAAATCTACTCAGGCATTCATGCAGAGGAACAATTACAATGTTCTGGAATGGCCATCCCAGTCCCCAGACCTGAATATCATTGAACATCTGTGGGATGATTTGAAGCGGGCTATCCATGCTCGGCGACCATCAAACTTAACTGAACTGGAATTGTTTTGTAAACAGGAATGGTCACAAATACCTTCATCCAGGATCCAGGAACTCATTAATAGCTACAGGAAGTGACTAGAGGCTGTTATTTTTGCAAAAGGAGGATCTACGAAATATTAATGTCACTTTTATGTTGAGGTGCCCATACTTTTGCACCGGTCAAATTTTGTTAAAATGCAGTTTGCACATTTTCTGTTAGTACAATAAACCTCATTTGAATCCAGAAATATCCATCAGTCCATCAGTTATTAGATATATGAAACTGAAATAGCTGTTGCAAAAACCAAAATTGTTATTAAGAAAAAAGGTTAACATTAATAGGGGTGCCAAAACTTTAACATATGACTGTATATCACTTTGGTCTGCTGACCCATGTCCTGCTGTAGCTGATTCATGTGTGTAATATGTTGCTAATGTGCTACTTTATCAGGTGAGTTTAAACCCCTGTTTTAATTCTACCTTGTTTCCAGTTAAAACCCTATGGCGCTTGTTGGCGCCTCAGTTTCTATGGTATCACAGAAGATCATAACATAGAGCGTAACAATAAAAAAAAATCAATTTTTTTTCCACAAAAATGTTTTTAGCCCCAACTTTTCTATTTTCTCAAGGGTAACAAGAGAAAATGTAACCCAAAATTTGTTGTGCAATTTCTCCTAAGTACTCAGATACCCAATATGTGGGGGTAAACTACTGTTTGGGTGTACGGCAGGGCTCAGAAAAGGAGTGACGTTTTAGAAAGCAAACACTGATAGAATGTCCTGCGGGTGTCATTTTTTCCCACAAAAATGTTTTAGCCCGAAAAGTTTTCATTTTCACAAGGATAGCAGGAAAAAATGGACCCCAAAATTGTTGTGCAATTTCTACTGAGTATGCTGATACTCCATATGTGGTCAAAAATCACAGTGCTTTAAGGTTATATTGCAAAGCAATAGTGGAGTTCAGATTTTGCTGGAATGGTTTGTAGGTGCCATGCCACGTCACTTTGGCAGAGGTGATAGAACAGCTGAACCCCCTATAAGTGACCTCATTTCACAAATTACACCTCTTAATGAATTCATACAGTTGTGCAGTGATCATATTGACACCACAGATGGGTCACTGAATTTTATACCATTGGGCAATGGAAAAAAATAATTACATTTTTACAACCAAAATGTTTTATTCCCAGATTTTACATTTTCAAACTGTGAAATGGGTAAAAATGGCACCAAAATTTGTCCCACAATTTCTGCTGAATGTGGAAATACCCCGTATGTGATTATTCAGTACTGCTTTAATGTACAGTGAGATTCTGGAAGGATGAAGCTCTATTTGCCTCCTGGAGCTCAGATTTTTCTAGCATAGTTTGCAGACTCCATATACAGAGCCCCTAAGTGCCAGAAGATCAGAATCCCCTCTCAATTTACCCCATTTTGGAAATGATATACAGGTATAGTGACGATTTTGACTCCATGAGGGCTTTCCAGAAACAAGCAGCAATGAATGTTGCTGAGTGAAAATTGCAAACTGTTGTTGTAGTGACCAGTATGTTGCAGTGACCAGTACGTTGTAGTGATCAGTACATTGTAGTACCCATACATTATGACCAGCTCATGCTTCTGGAGACACACACTCATACTGTAAATTAGGTGATCTCACAGAAATGCCAAATGCAGTTTAGGCACGCTGGGGCTTAGAAGGGAGAAGGGCATTTGTGTTTGTGAGAACAAAATTTGCTGGGTTTCTTTTGGGGAGTGAGAAGACATTTAGCTTTTCTAGAGCCTTTGTACTACCGGCTATGTAGAAGCCCTCTATATTTCCATTGACAGATGACGGACCTGAGTGTTGGCTTTCTTGTAAATTGATTTGAAGCTTTTGTTAGGAACATTTTACATAATGTTTGGGATCACATTTATCCTGCGCTATACACTGACTACTTACATCGGGGTTTCCATCTAAATCTCTGAGTGATGTGACTCAGATGAAACCCCCGAGTGATCCATTTACAATAATGAGGTAGCAGAGTTACTCTGAACTCCGTATGGCCTCTGTTCAGTGCTGTCCTACTTTTCAGAGGTGTACAAAACTGTGTCCGACATCACTTTCATGCCTAAAATGACGTACACCACAGGCCAAATGGCATCCACAGTGCTTCCATCTGCCTCATTATAAAGAATTTTCCATCTGGGGTTTAGTCTAAATCACATATTTCAGGGATTTACAAGGTCAATAAGCACCTAGCGACCTGGACATATGGACAGGGCCGGCGTTATGGGCAGGCAGACCAGGCAGCTGCCTAGGGCCCCCGCTCCTCCAGGGGCCCCCAGCCAGCGGCACATCACACAGCCGCTATGGGGCCCTTGTCAGGCAGGGGGGCCCGCCTGCCCCCAGCGCCGACTCCCGCCACCGCCACATTGAAGGAGGCAGTGATGGAGGAGAGAGCGTCAGCTGACGCTCCCTCTCCCATCATTCCCCGCTCTGCCTCTGACACAGCGGGAGCGCAATGACGTCTTCGCGCTCTCACTGTGTGCCAGACAGAGCAGGAGGAGACAGGAGCAGCCAGCAGTGTGGGCACAAGGAGAAGGTAAGGAGTGTTTTTTTTTTTTTTTTTAAATCAGTGTGAGTACTGGACTGTGGGGTCATGCTGGGGGGGGCTATATACCATGCTGGGCTGTGTTATACCATGCTGGGGGGGCTACATACCATGCTGGGCTGTGTTATACCATGCTGGGGGGGGCTACATACCATGCTGGGCTTTATTATACCATTCTGGGGGGGCATATACCATGCTGGGCTTTATTATACCATTCTGGGGGGGTCATATACCATGCTGGGCTGTATTATACCATGCTGGGGGGCTATATACCATGCTCGGCTGTATCATACCATTTTGGGGGGGGCCTGTATTATACCATGCTGGGGGGCTATATACCATGCTGGGCTGTATTACACCATTCTAGGGGGGCTATATACCATGCTGGGGGGCTATATACCATGCTGGGCTGTATTACACCATTCTGGGGGGACTATATACCATGTTGGGCTGTATTATACCATGCTCGGCTGTATCATACCATGCTGGGGGGGCTATATACAATGCTGGGCTGTATAATACTGTGCTGGGCTGTGTTATACCATTTTGGGGGGCTATATACCATGCTGGGCTGTATTATACCATGCTGGGGGGGCTATATACCATGCTGGGCTGTATTGTACCATACTGGGCTGTATTATTAAATTCTGGGGGGCTATATACCATGCTGGGGGGGCTATATACCATGCTGGGCTGTATTATACCATGCTGGGGGGCTATATACTATGATGGGCTGTATTATACCATTCGGGGGGCTATATACCATGCTGGGCTGTATTAGACCATGATGGAATGTATTATACCATTCTGGGGGGGCTATATACCATGCTGGTCTGTTATACCATGCTGGTCTGTATTATACCATGCTGGGCTGTATTATACCATTCTGGGCTGTATTATACAGCCCACCATGGTACACAGCCCAGCATGGTATACAGCCTGTATACCATGGTGGGCTGTATTATACCATGGGGGGCTGTATACCATGCTATGCTGTATACCATGGTGGGCTGTATACCATGTGGTGCTGGGCTATATACTATCGGACTGTGTTATATACCATGGGGGGTACATTTTACATCATATTCTATAGGGGGAGGCTGTGTTATATAATATGGGGGGCTACATTATATTCTATGGGGAGGTGGGCTGTATTATATTCTATTTGGGGCTACATTATATTCTATGGGGGAGCTGTATTATATTTATTATATTTGATGGGGGGCTGCATTATACTATGAGGAGGGCTACATTGTATTCTATGGAGGGGCTACTTTATACTATATAAGGGGCTGCATTATTTCCTATGAGGTGTTTGCCATATATTCTATGGAAGGGCTGCATTATACTATATGGAGGACTATGGGGCACATTATATTATATGGAGGACTATGGGGTGTAAACTGTAGATGTGCTGCTGATAACATGATACTGTATGGTGATCTGTTAGGGTGTGTGCAGATTAGTCTGCAGCTTTTTCTGCAGAGAATCCATATCTCTTGGCAGAAACCACAAGGTAAAACACATGCATTTTTCCTGCGGATTCCTAGCATGTGTACAGCGGATTTGATGCAGGTTCTAGTGCGGTTTGGCAGTGTGGTTGAGAGGGAGAGATTGATTTGTATGTCCCGGAACGTACACTGCAGCTGCGGTTCCGCAAAAAAAGAAGTAACATGTTGCGGAAAATAAACCGCAACAAATCTGTGCAGAATTTTCCACAGTATGTGCACGGCGGATTTGGCTTTCCATAGGTTTACATGGTACTTTCTTTTTGGACTTTTTTTTAGCATTTTTTCAGGCGGGTTCCAGGCAGAATCCAGCTGAAAAAAGACTTGGTGTGCACAAATAATACCCTAAGGTGCACTACATTTCTTGGGAGGTGTAAGCCTGTTAAGAATTGTGTGGATCTTTGATCTGTTCCCAGGGCTGGAGTTAGGGTCAGGCAAACCAGTCAGCCGTTTAGGGTCCCCGCTCCTCCAAGGTCCCCCAGCCAGTGGCCTGCGGCTAATAGCGGCACATAGCCGCTATGGGACCCCTGAGAAAGAGGGGCATGGTGCCATGCCACCCCCACTTCTGCGCATTTTGCTTTCAACTTATTGGCATCATAAATGCCGATACAGCTGAAAGCAGTGATGGAGGAGAGAGTGTCATGTGATGCTCTCTCTCCCATCACTCCCCGTCTGCTTCTGACTCAGCAGTGTGTGCCAGCAGTGGAGCTGATGATACGCTCTGCAGAAGCCAGAACAGAGGTAAGTATTGTGTGTGTGAGGCCGGTTACACATTTGCGCTTTATAGCGCAGCGACGGCCTGCGCACGGCCGCCGCTAAACCCCGCCCCCTGCCGGCTCCCTGCCTGCCCCATCCGGTCATCGCCGCCTACTAGCGCACATGGGCGCTTGCGATCTGCGCACCCTATCTTTAGCATAGGGTGCGCAGATTGTGCGCTGGCCGTGCGCTAGCAGGATTTTGCCGTGCGCTGCGCACTTTTGAAGGTGCGCCCGTGTGCGCCGAACGCAGCATGTTGCATTTCAGAGCGCACGGCGCACCTTCAAAAGTGCGCAGCGCACGGCAAAATCCTGCTAGCACACGGCCAGCACACGATCTGCGCACCCTATGCTAAAGATAGGGTGTGCAGATCGCAAGCGCCCATGTGCGCTAGTAGGCGGCGATGACCGGATGGGGCGGGCAGGGAGCCGGCAGGGGGCGAGGCTTAGCGGCGGCCGTGCGCAGGCCGTCGCTGTGCTATAAAGCGCAAATGTGAAACTGGCCTGAGAGAGTGTGTGTATGCATTATAGTGTGTATGCATTATAGTGTGTGTCTGCTGCACGATGCTGTGTGTGGTGGAACTGCACTACACTGTGTAGGGGGCTGCATTAGACTGTGTGTGTGTAGTGAGGCTGCACTGTACTGTGTGTGTGGGCTGCACTATATTGTGTGTGTGTGGGGACTGCACTATACTGTGTGTGGGAGGGCTGCATTATACTGTGTGTGGTGGGGCTGCATTATACTGTGTGTGTGGGGCTGCATTACACTGTGTGTTGGCGGATGCACTACACTGTGTGTGCGTGGGGGGCTGCACTATACTGTGTGTGTTTGTGGGGGGGCTGAATTATACTGTGTGGGGGCCTGCATTATACAGTGTGTGTATGGCTGCATTATACTCTGAGGGGGCTGAATTATACTATGAGGGGGCTGCTTTATACTCTGGGGCTGCATTATACTCTGAGAGAGCTGCATTATTCTCTGAGGGGGCTGCATTATATTCTAAGAGGGACTACATTATACTCTATGAGGGGGGCTGCAGTATACTCTGAGGGGGGCTGCATTATACTCTATCAAGGACCATGGGGAGTGCATTTTACTATATGTACTATATGAAACCTGAATTATACTATATTGAGGACTATCGTTCTTACTTAGCCAGAATAAGGGTAGGTGCACACGGTCAGTAAACGCTGAGGTTGGACGCTGCGCACTTGTGCAGCGTCCAGATGTTACAGCATAGTGGATGGGATTTCAAGAAATCCCATGCCCACTATGCGCGCCCAGATGCCCCAGCTCACCCACATACGGTTTGTCTCTCCAAACCACAGCATGTCTAGTAATCTTGCGGTGACGTGAGTCTCCGCAAGATAAATGTCCCCCATCCAATGTATTGGATGCGGTGCATCTGCACGGTTCAATGAACACATGTGGATTCATCTGCATTCAAAAGCAGACAGCGCTGCGGACATGTGCTGCGTCCAAAGCGCTGCCAATTACTGAACGTGTGCACATACCTTAAGGAGGTCAGGAAACAAGCGTCAAATGACTTCAATATTGTGGATCACGCTCGTTTAGCGGCGTGAAATTAGTGCTTGTAAATACAACAGAAAAGTTGGGTGATGGTACAATATGTGAGCATTTGGGGCCCCACTTTTAACTTTTTCCCAGGGCCCCCTATCTGTTCCTGTGCTAGAAAGATTTATAATGTAATATACGGAGATTTTTTTTGTCTTGATGTTGTAAATTTGTCAGCATCGGCCACACTTCTTATTGCTAAACCCCAACCTCTTTTTAGAAAAGTGTTAGGTGGCACAAAATGGCAAAAAGTAGCAAAAGTTTTACACTGATCATCATTGTACAAATTTTGCCAACATTTCACTAGCATAAATCAAATGATAACTTCCCCGAGAGTCTCTCTTTAATTGTCTGTAGTATGTGATCACTGTTTTTTATCTTGTATAAAGGAATAACCTATACAGTGCAGTGGTCAAGTGTCCTCACAAATACATGATATGTGTGTTATCTCCCCTTTTTCACCACTGATCTAATGCTATTTTTATAGCAGACAAAGTGTACATATAAAAGCATCTGACCCCCATATTACTGCCTGAGATTGAGGATGTTTAATAATAGTAAAGAAAAATCTAGAGCATGCACAATAAAATATATCATAATATCAACATCGCTTTCGTTTATACATTTATTTGTTATACGTTTGGAGAGTCTGAATAGAGGATATTTGTGCAAGCTATGGAGGATCTGTAAGAGGCTTCATATTAATGATCCATGGTTCAAGCCATATCCTGTACACCTGGGGGAATGACGCATGTAAAACAAAGGCAATGCTTCCATTGTATGTTACAAGTCTGTTTAGTTAACAACACAACAGATTAAAGGTATTTATTTATTTTACTCATTTATATAGTGCCACTTATTCCACAGCCCTTTACAGATATCATTGACACTGTCCCCGATGGGGCTTACAATCTAGATTCCCTATCAGTATGTCTTTGGAATGTGTGAGGAAACTAGAGTACCTGGAGGAAACCCAAGCAAACACGGGGAGAACATATAAACTCCCTGCACATGTTGTCCTTGGTGGAATTTGAACCCTGGACCCGCAGCATGTGCACAACAATTCAGGAATGCCATTTATTAACATTGCTTTAATAATCCATTGCAGATTTATAGCATTTCCGCATGGAAAAAACACTGCGGAAATGCAACAAATCCGCAACATGTGCACATAGCCTTAATGTTACATTTGGAGAGAGATCAACAATAATAATGAAAGGAACACCATTCCTACTGTAAAGCACGGAGGTGGATTGCTGATGTTTTGGAGATGTGTGAGCTACAAAGGCACAGGAAACTTCATCAAAGTTGAAGGAAAGATGAATGCAGCACCTTATTAGCAAGTACTGGAGGCAAATCTGCAATCATCAGCCCAGCAGCTGCGCATGAAACGTACTTGGATGTTCCAACACGACAATGATCCAAAACACAAGGCCAAATCGACATGTCATTGGCTACAGCAGAACAAAGTGAAGCTTCTGGAGTGGCCATCTCAGTCTCCAGACCTCAATCCAAAACTACCACAAAAGACTTCAAGCTGTCATTGATGCTAGAGGGGGTAAACACGATATTAAGAAATGGGGTATGTAAACTTTTGTTCAGGGTCATTTGGATGTTTTGGGTTGTCATTTAAAAGAGAAAACACAGTCATTTGATAATAAATGGTTTCACCCAACCACTAACCCTGAGTGCAGAAAAAGTTTTGGTGTTATCATTCATATACCCTAAGCAGCTTCCGGTTGTAACAATTTCCGTCCAGTTGTAACCGGTGACGTCACCACACACACACATGCACATGTTAACCCTCAACACACCACACCGCCTCAACACACACTCCTCTCACCTTTCACCTCCACTCACGTCCACTCAGTCTTTCACTCCACATACGTTCCTTTCTCTCACTCCGTTTCTCATACTCACACCGTCATCGTCGCTGCCCCGACATCTTCCTCCGCCGCCGCGATCCTGGATCCAGACGTTCTCCAGGCCGCCGACATGTTCTTGGATTTCGTGAAATCCCGCGATATTCAAGATGGCGTCGCCACAAGAACATGTCGCTGGCGTGGACGACTCGGGATCCAAAAAGATGGCGTCGGCGAAATCTCGCGAGATTACGCCGACGCCATTTTGGATCCCGATGTCTTCCACGCCGGCGACATGCTCTTGCGGCGACGCCATTTTGGATCGGCGAAATCCCGCAATAGTCAAGATGGCGTCACTGCAAGAACATGTCGCCGGCGAGGACGACGTCGGGATCCAAAATGGCGTCGGCGAAAACTCGCGAGATTTCGCCGACGCCATTTTGGATCCCAACGTCGTCCACGCCGGCGACATGTTCTTCCGGCGACGCCATCTTGACTATCGCGGGATGTCACGATACTCAAGATGGCGTCGCCGCAAGAACGTGTCGCCGGCGTGGACAATGTCTGGATCCAGGATGGCGCCGGCGGAAGAAGATGTCGGGGATCGTGGCGCAGCAGTGATGACGGCGTGAGTATGAGAGACGGAGTGAGAGAAGGGGTCGTATGTGGAGTGAAAGAGTGAGTGGAGATGGTGAAAGGTGAGAGGAGTGTGTGTTGAGGAGTGTGTGTGTTGAGGGTTAACATGGCAAGAGGTGTGATGCTATCGCATCCTCCCGATGCGATAGCATCGGGCCATAATCTAGTCATTCATATTCTCTGAAGAAAGGCCAAGAAAGCAAAAATTCTGCCAGGGTGTGTAAACTTTTTAGCATAACTGTATACAGTGAGGCTATGTACAACCCTGCTGCATTTGGTTGAATCTGAGCAGAACATTTTGCCCTGTCCACTTCACAATTCTTCCAGCTGCTTCTGTCTTCAGTCACATCATCAATAAACACTAGTGACCAAGCACCACTGGAAGCCATGCATGCCCATGCCATCATGCTGCCTCCACCATGTTTTTCAGAGCTTTCTCTATACTTTCTTTTTCCCATCATTATTTTACACGTTGATCTTAGTTTCATCTGTCCAAATAATGCTATTTCACAACTGGGCTGGCTTTTTTTGGCAAAATTTAATTTGGCTGTTCTCGTTTTAAGGCTGACTAATGGTTTGCACATTGTGGTGAATCCTCTGTATTTGTTCTCATGAAGTCTTCTCTTTATGGTAGACTAAAGCCCCCGTTACACATAGCGATATCGTTAGCAATATCGCTGTAATGTCACCGATTTTGTGACGTAGCAGCGATATTGCTAGCGATATCGCTATGTCTGATACTTACCTCCGACCAGCTCCCCCGCTGCTCATCGCTGGTCGCGCGAGAACGTCCTGGACCATTTCTCGTCGGGCGATTCCTGCTGGGCTTCCTGTGGTGCCGACGGAGCGACGCGTGGACGCGGGCGGGAGGACGTCAGGATCGCCGCGTCTGACAGGTAAGTAGCGACCCCCGACCCCTGCTATGTCACTGGTGAGATCTGCCTGTGTGGCAGCTCACTAGCGACCACTTAGCGATGCACCAGCGATCCATATTGCTGTCGGGATCGCTGGTGCATCGCTAAGTGTAACGGTACCCTTAGATACTGTCACAATTGTCATGCAAATCTGGGAGTTCTGGAGGTAGAAGATCACTATTTATTGTGAATCGCAGATTTTCCATTTAGCCTGTGTATTTGGATCCCATATTAAATGAGTTTGGTTTCCTTTGGTGATGAAGAAGTTAACGACCCTTTCTATGCTTGGCAGAAACATGCAGCTCCATTTCAGCTGCTTCTGATCAGGTCGTTAACTCTTCCTATAAAACTTGGCCAGACCCTTTATGTCCTGTCGGTGAAAGCTCTGCTTCCTTGCTCTTAGGAGATGCTGTACTGAATAGGAGTTTGTTGTTGCTATTGGAGACTTATCTTCCTGTGCTGTGTGCTAAAGCTAAGTAGTTGAAGTTTGGAGTTGGATTTGTGGTGTTCTGTAAGTTGCTGTTGTACATGTGTGATTATCTCCTGATCCCTTTTCCCATTTAGTTTATTCCTCCCAGTCCCTATCCTCTTCCCTATTGTTGGTTAGTGCTTGTATATGATATAGGTTTTCTGTTATCCCTGTTTTGTCTTTGTGTCTGGTTTTCCTTTCATTTTTGTCCCATTCCTAATGGGGTGGGGAAGGGGACAGATTAGGGTTTTTACAGGTGCATAGTACAGTCAGAGACTCGGTCCTCTCTACCTATAAAAGTACCCCCAGGACAGGGATAGATAAGGTCCCAGCTCAAGGGACAGTTTGAGGTCCCTCTTCCTTACCGAAGACCGTCATAGCATGACAGATACTGAAACAACTACTTCTTGGAGCGTGTTCGTCGCTTGGGTGTGAAGGGGATTTTATTCATCAAGGAAAGGATTTTGCTTTCATACATCACTGTTGTCGATTGCAGACATTCAGATCTTTTTGAGTTACCAAGTTCACCACTGCACTCTTTTTTTGCAGAATCTATCAAACTGTTGATTTATCCAGTCCCAACATGTCTGCTATATTTCTGATGGATATATTTCTTTTTTCAGCCTAATGATGGCCTGCTTCTCTTCCATTGTGACCTCCTTTGACTACCTGTTGTTGATTCACAGCAACAGATTCCAAATGCAAATGCCACATCTGGAATCGGCTCCAGACATTTTACCTGCTTAATTCATGATGAATTAATAAAGAAAAGGCTCATGCAGCTCATTAAAGAGGTTTTTAAGATAATTGTAGTCCACTTAAAAAGAAGAATCTACATATTAACCAGTTCTAATTCTTAAATCCTTATTCCAATTAGGGTATGAATGCCCTAAAATTAAAGCTGAGTGTCTGCATGTTAAGATCATATAACTGTATATTGAATATGTTTTTGTTAACAGCTAAAATGCCAAAACTTCTGTCACTATCCAAATATTTCTGGACCTAACTGTATATCTTTATATATCGGTTCTATGTGGTTAGCATAAGCAGCCATAGCCACGAGATGGATGCCTGTTGCTACATCAGTTAAAACTGGTTTTCCCAATTGTATTCAGTTTAGTTATGAGTTAAGGTTTAATACTGGAAAATCTGTAACACTTTTGATTGCTGTTTTGGATTTTTTTACTGATTATTGACTGTGCATTAGAGATGACAGAATCTTTTGAAATTCCGACTCCAATTTTCTTGTTGCAGAGTACAGCTTTCAGCAGAATCATTCAGACAATGTGGAAGGATGAACTGTTTTGCTTTGGACTTATATCCATCATTACCTGTATCATCATAACATAGAGGATACAAAAGAGAAATAAAACAAAAGGAGCTAGAGAGGTCATACAATACAGTCTACAATGCAGTGCCAACTGCTGTCCGCTCAACACAGTCCCTCTTACACAGCTGCAGCTGTTGCATCTGCTTCATTAATTCCAGTGTTGTTTCCTATCGATAAGAAAGTGGACAACTTGTAGACCACTGGGCATCTGACAGCAACACCAAGAATCAGGCTCTGGTACCCTAAAAATGGGACTTTGCAGTCCCGACTTGAACAAAGTGGAGGTTCACATGATTGGCCTTCATTACATTCATTGTTTATGGAATAGTCCAGCACTGTACTGGGCTTTCTCCAACAGTTCCATAGACAATGAAAGGAGCAGAGGTCAAATAAACACATCACTAGTCCATTCGAGATGGAGTTGTAGAGTCATGTTCTTGCATGCTCCAGAGTCATATTCTCATGATCGCTGGCGCTTCCAATAGTCAGACCTTGAGTGATCAACTAGTTATCCCCTACCATTTAGATAACGTTTAACTCGTCAGCTCTGTATTTGCTTTTTGAGATTCATAGGCCTCTGATTTAACAAGAAGTTCTTAGACCACCATACAAATTCTATAACAGGAATGATGTACTCAACTACTCTATTTATACCATGGCTGTTCTGTTATGTATCAGCAGTAAAAAAAAGCAAAAACACCAGCACACAGGCAAAGATCCTTACCTGCCCAGGCCACAGAACAAATGCACTAACAAGGTGCAGAGGACCCAATAAGATGGCACAGGTGCAAAAATACCTGATGAGGCAGCCAGCCTACAATCAGGAAATGGCCGCTTGGTAGAATCTGTAGTGGCAGTGTTCATACAGAAAATGCAAAGCATCTGGCTGAACCTATTAATGACGCCCATACTATTAGATCAGGTGGGCCAGCCAGTGCTAAAAAAATGCATACCGTGTGAACAGAGGCCACAGTTTACAGAGCCATCTGGGCCCAGCTGCACCCTGAAAAGATAAAAAGTGCAAAGCATCTTTGCCTGTGTGCTGGTGTTTTTTTTTCTGTCTAAGGCTGGTTTCACATTTGCGTTTTTTTTCGCGGTAATTTAGCGCTAAATAGCGCATGCGTTTTTTTTCCCTATACTTTGCATGGGATGCGCTTATGTGCGCATACACATGCGTTTGTACGCGTTTTACCACGCATGCGTTTTTTTGCGGTATGTGCTCGGGCGCACAAAATGCAACTTGTTGCATTTTTTGTGCGTCCGATTTGCCTCAAAAAAACGCATGCGCGCGCAATGCGTTTTTTTACAGCAAGACACCCATTATAAGTCTATGGTGAGCATATGTGCGCATTGGCATGCTTATGTATGCGTTTTTGTGCACATGCGTTTTTTTTTTTACCATTAGTTTAGACAATGGAATTTAGGGGTTTGGGTAAAGTTAGGGTTAGTTAAGGGGGTTTAGGGTTAGGGTTAGGGTCAGGGTTAGGGTTAAGTATGGTTTGGTTAAGGGTTAGGGTCAGGGTTAGGGTTAGGGTTAGGGTTAGGGTCAGGGTTAGGGTTAAGTATGGTTTGGTTAAGGGTTAGGGTCAGGGTTAGGGTTAGGGTTAGGGTTAGGGTCAGGGTTAGGGTCAGGGTTAGGGTTAAGTATGGTTTGGTTAAGGGTTAGGGTCAGGGTTAGGGTTAGGGTCAGGGTTAGGGTAAGGGTTAGGGTTAAGTATGGTTTGGTTAAGGGTTAGGGTCAGGGTTAGGGTTAGGGTTAGGGTTAGGGTCAGGGTTAGGGTTAGGGTTAAGGTTAAGTATGGTTTGGTTAAGGGTTAGGGTCAGGGTTAGGGTTAGGGTTAGGGTCAGGGTTAGGGTTAGGGTTAAGGTTAAGTATGGTTTGGTTAAGGGTTAGGGTCAGGGTTAGGGTCAGGGTTAGGGTTAAGTATGGTTTGGTTAAGGGTTAGGGTCAGGGTTAGGGTTAGGGTTAGGGTTAGGGTCAGGGTTAGGGTCAGGGTTAGGGTTAAGTATGGTTTGGTTAAGGGTTAGGGTCAGGGTTAGGGTTAGGGTTAGGGTTAGGGTCAGGGTTAGGGTCAGGGTTAGGGTTAAGTATGGTTTGGTTAAGGGTTAGGGTCAGGGTTAGGGTTAGGGTTAGGGTTAGGGTCAGGGTTAGGGTTAGGGTTAAGGTTAAGTATGGTTTGGTTAAGGGTTAGGGTCAGGGTTAGGGTTAGGGTTAGGGTTAGGGTCAGGGTTAGGGTTAGGGTTAAGGTTAAGTATGGTTTGGTTAAGGGTTAGGGTCAGGGTTAGGGTCAGGGTTAGGGTTAAGTATGGTTTGGTTAAGGGTTAGGGTCAGGGTTAGGGTTAGGGTTAGGGTTAGGGTCAGGGTTAGGGTTAGGGTTAAGGTTAGTTAGGGTTTGGGTTAGGGTTAAGTATGGTTTGGTTAAGGGTTAGGGTCAGGGTTAGGGTTAAGTATGGTTTGGTTAAGGGTTAGGGTTAGGGTTAGGGTTAGGGTCAGGGTTAGGGTTAGGGTTAGGGTCAGGGTTAGGGTTAGTAAAGTCATGGTTTGGGTTAGTGTGAGGGGCCACGTAATGTTGGAAAAAAACGCAAACGCGGTAAAAACGCACTAAAAACGCATACAAACGCATAAAAACGCTGCGTTTTTTTCATGCATGCTCATAAAAATGCTTGAAAAAAAAGCAGCAGTTGTATGCTTTTGTATGCGTTTTTCAATGCGTTTTTTCGCGGGAAAAACGCACTGCAAAAAAAAGCAAGTGTGAAACAGGCCTAACTTAGTCTTTTTTGGTGTTTTTCTTGTTAGAGTAGGGACTTACAAAAATGGGGACCTTTGACGTAGGTCGCAAGCTTACATATTGTGGCCATAATATAAACTAATACCTCAGCATTCATATTTTTTCATATTAACACAAGTATATTGGATACTGTTGTGTATCATTGGCCTGGTGTGAAATGAACCCACTTAGTTGAGGAACTTACTTGGAAAGGTTTCATATTTTCAGACTTAACAGTGTAATGTTTATTCAGAGTAATCACCCAAAATAATCTCTTGTATTCATAATGGTATTTTATTTTGCAAAAACACAATGATCTTCCATTATGTAAAAATATTGTATTGTATTGTAATAGTCAGTGTATAAAACTATGAGGAGAAAACACATATTCACTAATGAACATCAAAATGAGTCACTAACAAGCTGTAATACAGAGATGCCTGTGTCTGGCAGAGCTGGCAGGGTCTGCAGGATTTCCCTTACTCTTGTCACCTAAACAATGCACACAGAACCACATGGCCTTGTTCTGAGGCATAAGATTATAGTCAAATTCTCTAATAGGCTTTTTGCTTTGAGAAGTATTTAACAAAGTTGGCAATTTAAAGGGGATATCTACAGAGAGAAGCAAAATGAAGGCGAAAATGTACCGTAATGCCCCAAAGTTGGGGATTACATTAATGTTTTTAATATTGTCATAGAAAATTTTAAAATCTCTATTACTCTGTATTGAAGGGGCATTCTCCTCCCTCCCATACAAATTTCCAGTGAGGAGGCAAACAGCTGACAATCTGACCCTCCTTTAATAGATTAAACAATAAACATAAGGAATCAGGAAATTACCTATAGTGTGGAGTGAACCAGCCTAATTAACATGCAGGAGCTCCTTCTGGGACCAAAAGAGGTTGTCTACTGGGCATAGAAAAGAGTTATAATTTGGACAGGTAATTTAGCCAAGGGAAGTCTTTTTAAAGGTTTGGACAATAATAGGGACCTGTGTTCACACATAGACACAGAAGTGGAAGAAGCCTTTTGTCCCCAGGAAATGGAATGTCATACATTTACACTAGAAACCTTTGTCCCTGTAAGGGAAATACTGCACCTGCAATAGATTGGATGCCTCCAATGGAAAAAATATGAATATTGGGGCTTGTATAAATCTGATAGTGCTAGACATACATTTTCAACTTCAGGGTTAATCGGGGAAGAATGTGTAAGTTTTCTCATAACTGTAACCCCTGCATATAAGCCACAAAGCCATAGTGGCCAGATAACTGACAACAGCCATGTCATATTTGATCTCTGGGGAAAGGTAAATCCTGATGGAAAATATGGCAGCAATCTCGAACTTCTGCGATCATCAGGATGAAGTTATCACATAAGTAGGAGATTTCATTAAATCCTGAAGAGCTGAGGATATCCCACAAACTAGCCCACGTATGTTCATCACCGTGGGGGGAGTTTGTAGGTGAAACTCAGATAGCGATAAAAGGTCAAAACACATTATGATCTTTGTTATTGTAGAGAGGAACACATCATCGTGTCTGCTCGAATCCTAGTTGCTGAACGTCCCCCAAATCGAAATGCTCTCCTTTGGGTAAGTTGACTCATCTCTGTGAGCAGCATAATAAGTTTCTTCCATTATTCCTTTTTATTTTATGTACTGTATATGCTGTATTGTTTTTGTCCCCTTTGTAAAATCTTTGTATATTTTTTGTAAACACTGCCTCGTTCTGGAATAAATATAAAATGTAATAGTTCTGTTCCTTTTGTTCTGTAAACCACCCCCCCGAAAGCCATAAGCTACCAAGACTACAGTAAGCCTGCACGAATATAAAAAAACAACTGCAGGTGGCAGCGAGTAGTCTGGGGTTATTGTGGAGTTCGCAGTGACTGTGAGGTATATACATATATTCCGTGCTTTGGAAACAGAGTTTTATATACCATATGCTCATTGTTAGCTTCTCCATAACCGACGTATTAGTGGAAACAACCTGTGACCTCCTTCATTAATCGTCGGTTAATTGTTTACATTGTGCAGACGATAGCGGGCAGCAGAGAGCTGTTCAACACTGAAATCACAGTGGGTGGTTATGCGTGACCTTCCTGGGCTGCAACATCTTGACAATTATGTTATATGTCCATGAAATATGCCTTAAATACTTGTATTATTGAACTGTTCTATTGTCACAAACTATATGGTTAACCTCACCACTAGAGTTGAGCGACTTTTGCTTTTTTAGGGTCGCGTTTCGTTTCGTGAAACCCGACTTTTCCAAAAGTCGGGTCGAGCAAGATCGTCCGATTATAGGGAAAAGTCGGGGTCGTCCCGAAACACGGAACTCAATGTAAGTCAATGGGGAATAAAAGTCGGCAGTGAGAGGAGGACAGGAAACACACCTACAGTGCCCATTTGAATGCCAAAAGAATCAATTCTTCTTACTTAAGCTTGTCAACCTTAATTAACTTCATAATACAAATTACGCACTGAAAAATGGGGGTTATTTGGCTAAATTTGTGGGGGGGAGGGCTGGCTGCAGGTTTTCATGTGCCCTGGGCGAAAGAGCGCCCCTTTAACACATACCACAACTCATCATGCTCCGATACGGCAGAGAAATAGCGGTATAGTACAATGAAAAATACCTCACTTTTTACATCTCATGACGAGGCCCATCTATTTCTCCATACAAAATCATTGGTCCCATATAATGTTTGAAACAGTATATGATGAGCTCCACATAATGCTACAGTATATGTTGGTCCCCATGGATGAAGCTCCACTGTCTTATGGGCCCAAGTAATGCTCCAAAAATAATGGGCCCAATTTCTACTGCTCTAGTGTATAATGGGCCCTGTAAATGCTGCTCCAGTGTCTGATGTCCACCTTTGGAATGTTCCAGTGTATGGTGGGCCCCATCTATCATTCTCCAGAGTATAGTGCTCCCCAAAAATTGCTGTCCCAAAATAGAAAACAATCAAATAAGTCTCCTCGCTAGGGAATCCCTGTACTTGTCTGGACAGGTGCTGTAGCTTGCTTAACAGCTCGCCAGCCGTTCTCATGCCCAGTATGGATTGCACGTGATTGCACAAAGGTTAGAAAGGGTACCGTATCCCTGGATAACATGTATGGATAGCGTACACATTCAAAATATATGTCTATACAGCATGAGGCAGGCTCAGACGGTGTTAGGCCCAGTATGGATTGCACGTCATTGCACAAAGGTTAGAAGGGGTACCGTATCCCCGGATAACATGTATGGATAGCGTACACATTCAAAATATATGTCTATACAGCATGAGGCAGGCTCAGACGGTGTTAGGCCCAGTATGGATTGCACGTCATTGCACAAAGGTTAGAAGGGGTACCCTATCCCCGGATAACATGTATGGATAGCGTACACATTCAAAATATATGTCTATACAGCATGAGGCAGGCTCAGACGGTGTTAGGCCCAGTATGGATTGCACGTGATTGCACAAAGGTTAGAAGAGGTACAGTATCCCCGGATAACATGTATGGATAGCGTACACATTCAAAATATATGTCTATACAGCATGAGGCAGGCTCAGACGGTGTTAGGCCCAGTATGGATTGCACGTCATTGCACAAAGGTTAGAAGGGGTACCGTATCCCCGGATAACATGTATGGATAGCGTACACATTCAAAATATATGTCTATACAGCATGAGGCAGGCTCAGACGGTGTTAGGCCCAGTATGGATTGCACGTCATTGCACAAAGGTTAGAAGGGGTACCGTATCCCCGTATAACATGTATGGATAGCGTACACATTCAAAATATATGTCTATACAGCATGAGGCAGGCTCAGACGGTGTTAGGCCCAGTATGGATTGCACGTCATTGCACAAAGGTTAGAAGGGGTACCGTATCCCCGCATAACATGTATGGATAGCGTACACATTCAAAATATATGTCTATACAGCATGAGGCAGGCTCAGACGGTGTTAGGCCCAGTATGGATTGCACGTCATTGCACAAAGGTTAGAAGGGGTACCGTATCCCCGGATAACATGTATGGATAGCGTACACATTCAAAATATATGTCTATACAGCATGAGGCAGGCTCAGACGGTGTTAGGACCAGTATGGATTGCACGTCATTGCACAAAGGTTAGAAGGGGTACCGTATCCCCGGATAACATGTATGGATAGCGTACACATTCAAAATATATGTCTATACAGCATGAGGCAGGCTCAGATGGTGTTAGGCCCAGTATGGATTGCACGTCATTGCACAAAGGTTAGAAAGGGTACCGTATCCCCGGATAACATGTATGGATAGCGTACACATTCAAAATATATGTCTCAGGAGGCAGGCTCAGACGGTGTCAGGCACAGTATGGATTTGACGGCCTAGATTACACAGCGGAGGAGCAGGGAGAGGTAAAGATTGCAAATGCTGGGGCCCTGGCCAAGCAAGGGGGGCCCACTCGTGGGCGTCGGTACTGGCACTGGGCCCCTCATAGTACAGCGGTGTGTCTGACGGCGGGTGTGCACCACCACCGTCAGAGACACTTGATTGCACTATGAGGGACCCTGTGTCAGTGCCCGCGCCCAAGAGTCGGCCTACCCACCTGTCCAGGGCAACGGCACTCGCACGGTGTCGTGCGCTAGGTGGTGACCCCGGCCATGGGGGGGGAGGCAGCACAGTTAGGGAGTTTTAGAAAGTGGCATATGTTGATGTTGGACATTCAACTGATGCAAAAGGCGAAATAGGTGAAGTACCAGGAAGAGGTGGACCAAAGCAAGCCATTTTTCTGTCACCCTATGTGTCATCAGGGGAAGGTGGGACAAAATCCTTGGAAACCCATGCGTGGTTCATTTTAATGAAGGTTAGATTATCCACATTTTGGGTTGACAGACGGGTCCTTTTTTCTGTCAGGATTGATCCAGCTGCACTGAAGACTCTTTCCGATAGCACACTTGCAGCTGGGCAAGCGAGCTCCTGTAAGGCATATTGGGCCAATTCAGGCCAGGTGTCCAGTTTAGCGGCCCAATAGTCAAAGGGGAATGACCTGTGTGGGAGAACATCGATATGGGAGGAAAAGTAGTTTGTAACCATAGTTGACAACTGCTGTCTCCTGTCACTTTCCATCGATGCAGTATTACCAGTTGTGTGAGCGGTATTTGAAAAATCAGTCCACAACATTGTCATGAAACCCCTGTCTCCAACGCCACTTCTGCTGTGTGCACCTCGAACACCTCTGCCAAGCTGCCCCCGGCCCGTACGGCTCGTGTGAGAACCATCACCGCTGCTGTGTGCTGGGAATGCCTCAAGCAACCGATTTACCAGAGTTGCTTGTTTATTAGCCAATATTAGGTCAAGGTTCTCCTGTGGCATGATGTTTTGTAATTTGCCTTTATAGCGTGGATCCAGGATGCTGGCCAACCAGTAGTCGTCATTGTTCATCATTTTGGCAATGCGGGGGTCCCTTTTTAGGATCTGCAAGGCATAATCTGACATGTGGGCCAATGTTCCCGGTGTCAATGATGCACTGCGAGTGCTGGTTGGAGGAGCACTTTCTGGCAAATCCACATCCCTCCTGTCACGCACAAACCCTGTACCAGACCTTGCCACGCCAACATTTTCACTTGCCCCACGAGATGCATCCTCCTCCCCTAAGTAATCATCCCCATCATCCTCCTCCTCCTCCTCCTCTTCTTCCTCCACCTCGTCCAGGAGAGGTCCCTGAGCAGACAATGGCTGAATGTCATCAAGGATTCCCTCCTCCTCTTCCTCCTCATCAACATTGGCTGCAGACGCCTGCTCCTTAAGGTGCGTCAAAGTTTGCATGAGCAGACGCATAAGTGGGATGCTCATGCTTAGGATGGCGTCGTCTGCGCTTACCAGCCGTGTGCATTCCTCAAAACACTGAAGGACTTTACAAAGGTCTTTCAGCATCGACCACTGCACGCCTGTCAACTCCATGTCTGCTCTCAAAGAGCCTGGCCGTGTATCCTCCCACAAATGCATTATGGCCTGCCTCTGCTCGCACAGCCGCTCCACCATGTGCAGGGTGGAGTTCCACCTTGTTGCAATGTCGATAATGAGGCGGTGGTTGGGAAGGTGGAGCAATCGCTGCAGCTTCTGCATACGAACGGAGAGTACAGGCGACCGGCGGATGTGCGCGCACAGTCTTCGCACCTTCTGGAGCAGGGCTGTTAACTCCGGATAATTTTTGAGGAAGCACTGCACCACCAGGTTCAAGGTGTGAGCCAAGCAAGGTATGTGGCTGAGTTTTGAAAGGGCTATGGCTGCCACAAAATTACGGCCGTTATCACTAACTACCTTGCCTGCCTCAAGATGTACACTGCCCAGCCATGACTCAGTTTGTCGCTTCAAGTACTCGGCCAGCACCTCGGCGGTGTGTCTGTCGCCCAAACACATCATCTGCAACACAGCCTGCTGACGCTTTCCACTAGCTGCTCGATAGGGGGACACATCGTGTGCAACAGTGGCAGCTGCAGATGGAGTGCTCGTACGACTGCGCTCTGTGGATGAGCTGTCGCTTCTGGAGGAGGAGGAGGAGGAGGGTCGAACGCCTACAGCCAACTGTTTCCTATACCGTGGGCTAAACAGCACTGTCCCACCACCGCTGTCCCCTGTGGACCCTGCATCCACCACATTAACCCAGTGCGCAGTGATGGACACGTAACGGCCCTGGCCATGCCGACTGGACCATGCATCAGTTGTGAGGTGCACCTTTCCGCTCACTGACTGCTTGAGTGCATGGACAATGCGGTCTTTCACATGATGGTGGAGGGCTGGGATGGCTTTGCGAGAGAAGAAGTGGCGACTGGGTAGGTCATAGCGTGGTACTGCATAGGCCATGAGTTCGCGGAAAGCTGTGCTTTCCACCAACCGAAAGGGCATCATCTCAAACGAGATTAGTTTGGCAATGTGGGCGTTCAAACCCAGTGTACGCGGATGAGAGACTGAGTACTTTCTTGACCTACTCATAGTGTCTGGGAGGGTGAGCTGGACTTGAGAGCTGCATATGGTGGAAGTAGCTGTGGACAGGGCGGACTGAGAGAGGGTTGATGATGGTGATGGAGTTGGTGTTCTTTCTGATGGCCTAGAATCAGTCTTTCGTTGATATAACAGTGGGATTCCCTGACTGCTGTGGCCTTGCAACGACACCTCAACATTTGCTGCTGTGCTAACCGGTGGGCTTACAGTGGGGGAAACAATGTAGCGTTGCTGACTACCTTCGTTGTGATCAGTTGCACATGTGGCACTTGAGGTTTGGTGTTGTGTCCACGCTTGCAAGTGCATGCTGGTTAAATGTCTAAGCATGCAACTGGTATTCAAATTTTTCAGATTTTTCCCTCGGCTAAAGGTCTTTGCGCACTTCTTACAGATAACCTTGGCCTGATCATGAGGATTTTGTTCAAAAAAGTGCCACACTGCACTCTTCCTACTTTGGCAGACATTTTGCTGCCTAGCACGCTGTGATCTTTTGACCCTCTGGACAAGCTGTCCAGCAACTCTTTTGATGTTTGGAACCTGTCTTTGGAGTGCTCCGGGCCTGCCAGATAACAGCTGTTGCGATGTCGATGTCTGCTGTGGATGCTCCTCATCTGAGCTATTGGAAGCAGCACCCTCTTCCCCCAATGGATGCCAATATGGGTCAACAACTGGGTCATCCATCACCTCCTCTTCTATGTCATGTGCACCTTTCTCTGTGTCACCGTGTATGGTGGTATAGTGTGCGGGAAGGGGCACCTGAGTCTCATCAGGGTCAAAATCTGGCTCTGTACACTGCGAGGACAATGTAGTGCTCTGAGTGAATGTACCAGCAGAATCATCCATCAGCGGCTGTGCATCAGTGCACTCCATGTCAGATTCATCTTGGCCTGGGTAATTCACCATTTGACTTGATAATCCAGGCATGGTATGTGAAAACAGCTCCATGGAGTAATCAGTAGTATGGCCTGCGTCATCCTTCAATCTTGGTTGGGGTGAAGGACACAAGGAAAGGTGTGGTTCATGAACATGAGCCTCCAATGACGACTCAGTGCTTTTACTTTTTACAACTGAAGAAGAGGAGGCGATAGAGCTGGAGGCTGAATCAGCAATGTAAGACAAAACTTTTTCCTGATGCTCTGCCTTTAAAAGCGGTTTGCCAACTCCTAGAAAACTAAGCGTTCGAGGCCTTATGTAGCCAGACGATGACGCAGGGTCAGCACCTCCTGCATTCGGTCCTATTTTGCTCTTGCCACTACCATCAGATCCACCACCAACACCATCATTACCAGCTGCCAACCCCCGCCCAATTCCACGGCCTCTTCCACCAGCCTTCCTCATTTTTGGCAGAAATGTAGACAAAATCCAACAAACTATATAGTAATGTAAAACAAGGTACAAGGTGTCTATAGGACAGGGGAGTTTTAGAATTTCTGCACACACTTGTGGACAGTGGACACTTGTGGATTGTGTGCGGCCCACTGATATCTGAGCGCTATGTGACACGCTCGATGGCACAGCTGCCTGTGACCAAAGTGACGAGAGGATAATGGAGATTTTGAATCTCTGCGTACACTTTTGGACACTGGACACTTGTGGATTGTGTGCGGCCCACTGATATCTGAGCGCTATGTGACACGCTCGATGGCACAGCTGCCTGTGACCAAAGTGACGAGAGGATAATGGAGATTTTGAATCTCTGCGTACACTTGTGGACAGTGGACACTTGTGGATTGTGTGCGGCCCACTGATATCTGAGCGCTATGTGACACGCTCGATGGCACAGCTGCCTGTGACCAAAGTGACGAGAGGATAATGGAGATTTTGAATCTCTGCGTACACTTTTGGACACTGGACACTTGTGGATTGTGTGCGGCCCACTGATATCTGAGCGCTATGTGACACGCTCGATGGCACAGCTGCCTGTGACCAAAGTGACGAGAGGATAATGGAGATTTTGAATCTCTGCGTACACTTTTGGACACTGGACACTTGTGGATTGTGTGCGGCCCACTGATATCTGAGCGCTATGTGACACGCTCGATGGCACAGCTGCCTGTGACCAAAGTGACGAGAGGATAATGGAGATTTTGAATCTCTGCGTACACTTTTGGACAGTGGACACTTGTGGATTGTGTGCGGCCCACTGATATCTGAGCGCTATGTGACACGCTCGATGGCACAGCTGCCTGTGACCAAAGTGACGAGAGGATAATGGAGATTTTGAATCTCTGCGTACACTTGTGGACAGTGGACACTTGTGGATTGTGTGCGGCCCACTGATATCTGAGCGCTATGTGACACGCTCGATGGCACAGCTGCCTGTGACCAAAGTGACGAGAGGATAATGGAGATTTTGAATCTCTGCGTACACTTTTGGACACTGGACACTTGTGGATTGTGTGCGGCCCACTGATATCTGAGCGCTATGTGACACGCTCGATGGCACAGCTGCCTGTGACCAAAGTGACGAGAGGATAATGGAGATTTTGAATCTCTGCGTACACTTTTGGACACTGGACACTTGTGGATTGTGTGCGGCCCACTGATATCTGAGCGCTATGTGACACGCTCGATGGCACAGCTGCCTGTGACCAAAGTGACGAGAGGATAATGGAGATTTTGAATCTCTGCGTACACTTGTGGACAGTGGACACTTGTGGATTGTGTGCGGCCCACTGATATCTGAGCGCTATGTGACACGCTCGATGGCACAGCTGCCTGTGACCAAAGTGACGAGAGGATAATGGAGATTTTGAATCTCTGCGTACACTTTTGGACAGTGGACACTTGTGGATTGTGTGCGGCCCACTGATATCTGAGCGCTATGTGACACGCTCGATGGCACAGCTGCCTGTGACCAAAGTGACGAGAGGATAATGGAGATTTTGAATCTCTGCGTACACTTTTGGACACTGGACACTTGTGGATTGTGTGCGGCCCACTGATATCTGAGCGCTATGTGACACGCTCGATGGCACAGCTGCCTGTGACCAAAGTGACGAGAGGATAATGGAGATTTTGAATCTCTGCGTACACTTTTGGACACTGGACACTTGTGGATTGTGTGCGGCCCACTGATATCTGAGCGCTATGTGACACGCTCGATGGCACAGCTGCCTGTGACCAAAGTGACGAGAGGATAATGGAGATTTTGAATCTCTGCGTACACTTGTGGACAGTGGACACTTGTGGATTGTGTGCGGCCCACTGATATCTGAGCGCTATGTGACACGCTCGATGGCACAGCTGCCTGTGACCAAAGTGACGAGAGGATAATGGAGATTTTGAATCTCTGCGTACACTTTTGGACACTGGACACTTGTGGATTGTGTGCGGCCCACTGATATCTGAGCGCTATGTGACACGCTCGATGGCACAGCTGCCTGTGACCAAAGTGACGAGAGGATAATGGAGATTTTGAATCTCTGCGTACACTTTTGGACACTGGACATTTGTGGATTGTGTGCGGCCCACTGATATCTGAGCGCTATGTGACACGCTCGATGGCACAGCTGCCTGTGACCAAAGTGACGAGAGGATAATGGAGATTTTGAATCTCTGCGTACACTTGTGGACAGTGGACACTTGTGGATTGTGTGCGGCCCACTGATATCTGAGCGCTATGTGACACGCTCGATGGCACAGCTGCCTGTGACCAAAGTGACGAGAGGATAAGGGAGATTGGATTGCTTTTAAAAAAGCAGTTTGCGGAGCAGTGGGTAAACAGCAATGCCAGCGTGTCAGTAAGCCTTAAAAGGCAGCCCAACAACCAACACCACTGATACACCACAATATAGCCTCCCCTTGCACTGCACACACAGTGACTTGTGTGTTGTGCAGGCCAAATCACTAGCAGCAGAAGCAGTTTTTTTGTCTTCTTCCCTGCCTAACGCTCTCCCTACAGAATCAGCAGCAACCTCTCCCTATACTAAGATCGGCAGAAGTAAGATGGCGGTCGGCGTGCACGCCCTTTTATACCCCCTGTGACGCCCACCAAAGCAAGCCAATCACTTGCATGCCCTTCTGAAAGATGGTGGTGACCCGTGCCTATGTCATCACGTTGCCCACAGTGTCCGTGGATCCTGATTGGCTGAAAAAGAGCGCAAAACAAACTTTTGAAACGCGACTTTGGCGCGTAAGTCGCCGACCTCGTGGCCGACCTCATCCTAGGGTCGGGTTTTGTTTCATGAAACCCGACTTTGCTAAAAGTCGGGGACTTTTGAATTTTTTCGACCCGTTTCGCTCAACTCTACTCACCACTTAGCTGGCTGTTAGGGAATAGTTCCATGGATAGAGCCTAGTTTATACTGTATAATACTGCAAACCTAGTTGCTAGTTTAGAGTAGTAGCAGTGAGGCAGCTACAGAAAGATGCAAGGAGAATAGCTCGGCCTTGTTCCAGTAGGCCAACATGGCAGAACTATCATAAGAAAATGTAGCACAGCTATGTCTGATTACTCCTCAATCCCAGCTGTGCACGATTCAGAGGCCCCTATGGAAGGGCCAGGAAGGTAATGAATCAGATTATGCAAACGGTCACAAACCTATCTATATACATAAAATTGAGTGTATGTATGTATATATGTGTGTGTGTATCAAACCACGCCCACTCCACATAGCCACACTCACTCCACGCGCAAAGCCCCGTATAATAAATATCTAATATATATATAATATCTAATCTAATATACATGTTTATATATAAAATATCTAATATATACATTTCATAGGCACATCTTCTTGACCACAGCAGGTTTCACTGCCTGTGTTGCCCATAGCAACCAATCACTAAACACCTTTAATTTCACCAGAGCTGTTTAAAAGATGAACGCTAAGCTGTGACTGGATGCTATGAGCAACAGTTTTCCTTGTAGACAGTTGTGGTAACTGAGGCCTATTATTCTTATCACTTCTACAGTGTTATCGTCCTTCTCTAAAACTAAAAATAACACAATTTATTACCATGATGACACAGACCACCCTCTGACACAGACTACAATTGCTTTAATTTTTCAGATGAGCCAAAGTGTAAGAATCGGGTGTTCATGTAATGCTGCATGAACCAGTTATCATCTTAAGTATGTAAAAATACAGGTACAGAAGGCTATTAAATGCATAAAGCATGTGAGAACATGATGCGAGGAACCTGGTTATGGTAAGATATTTTGAATGGGCAACACAGGGATAGTTAGGTTGATGCTTTGAGATGGTAGGCCAGTCTGAACAAATGCGTTTTTAAGGCACTCTTAAAACTGTAGGGATTGGGGATTAATCGTATTAACCTGGGTAGTGCATTCCAAAGAACTGGTGCAGTACATGAAAAGTCTTGGAGAAGGGAATGGAGGTTCTGATTATTGAGTATGTTAACCTCAGGTCATTAACAGAATGGAGATGTTTCTCTGTTTTACATACATTTTATTTAATGTAATTTCTCTAATGTCTCCTAGGTCACGCCGTGATTTTCCTCTTATTTCTCTGCTACTTACCTAATAAACACATTCCAGCGATGAGTCATCTTGTATTCATGAGCTTGGACCGCCTTCCACACCTCCTCCTTCCTGTTTGCATTCCACACTAGTGTTCCACCGGGTGCTTCTGCTCTGATGAGTCACAGTGACACACTTCCGGTAAGCCGGCCACCTGCGCTCCACCAGCGTTCCACTGAGGTCATTTCCAGCGCACTATGTCCAGTCTTCATACTATATTAGAGCATACTGATTCACCGTACATGTTAGGCCGCCTTTCTACTGGCATTTTTTTCATTACCACGCAGGGCCTGTACATCTGGACCTCTGTCTTCCTCACATACTGGGTAAGGTACTCTTTTCATTATGACCAACGCTTTTATTTGATATATACACTTGCGATTATGGAAAGGTCCACACTTAATATCATAAAATGTAAGTTTATTGGTATTAATAATTACATATAACGAAAAACAGTGGACAGGTAGGGGTACAGGGACAGTATAGTGTCATGACCAAAACAAATGGGCACAGCAGCAAAGGGGGCTGGAAAATGGAAAGCCAGTCTGTACCATACATTGCTATATTGTGATTTTGGGACCTTTTTTCATGGCCCGAGTATATATTCTGTATTATATATTATATATTCTATGTATACGAAGCGGTGATT
Organism: Dendrobates tinctorius; assembly: GCF_039654945.1. NCBI lineage: Eukaryota > Metazoa > Chordata > Amphibia > Anura > Dendrobatidae > Dendrobates > Dendrobates tinctorius. Next base: position 17,577,004 of record NW_027361743.1, on the reverse strand, counting down.
CCTTTGGTGTTATTGCTTATATGATATTATGTTTTATTTTGGACATTGTATACTCTTATGTACATCTCTATGCAATCTCAGTAATTTCTTATGGCCATATATTGACAGACTTATATTCCCATTGTGTTATTATTATCAGCACTTCTCTAGCATTCCCTGAGGCTGCGCCGCTGGTGTGGCGCATGCGCGTTCGGTTCCCCCGCTCCCGTGCTGCCTTCGGCGTCTCCCAGCCTCAGTGGTTGCCATGGTGCTCCCCTGTGGCTTGACGCTGACGCCGCTCGTGACCGCGGCTGCTGCGAACGCGGATGCGTCACTTCCGGTCAGATGGCGCCGCCACTTCCGGTTTCTCCGGTATTTAACTGGCATTTTCATTTCATGAGCTATGCCCCCTGATGAAGGATTAACCCTCTGAAACACGCGTCGGGGTGGGTGCTTGGATTCTGGAAGCCGCTGGGTGTTGTCCTCAGGTATATCATATTTGGTTTTATACCATTATTGTGGCGCCACCTATGGTCAATCTGCACAATTATGTGAGTGCCATATTTTCTAGATATTTCTATTTGAGGACATAGTGGATTTGTGTATACATTATTATATTATTAAACTATCACATCAGACTGGCTTTCCATTTTCCAGCCCCCTTTGCTGCTGTGCCCATTTGTTTTGGTCATGACACTATACTGTCCCTGTACCCCTACCTGTCCACTGTTTTTCGTTATATGTAATTATTAATACCAATAAACTTACATTTTATGATATTAAGTGTGGACCTTTTCATCGCTTTTTCTGGAGCTTTGCTCATGTTTTCTGTGCCTTAGTATGCGATAGGTCATATTTATCCTTATGTGTTTTCCCATATATATTGGATTATTATGTACAATGGGATGACAATTGTCATTAGCATGCAATTAACTTGCGATTATGGGTGGCAATTACATGGGTGATCTGTTGTTTTCAGATTCCCTCATATCTGCATTTTCTCTATGGGTCCTATCCTATTAACATAATCCGATTAACATAATCCGGGAAGCAAACTGTTTTATTCCCCCTCTATGGTGGCAACAGGAGTGTAACAATGGTATTGTTGTTATTTTTGATGCATGTTAGGCATATGTACTGTAACTTGTATGATCTCTGTAATAGTCACAATGATGACACTTATTAGCTAAGTTCCAGCAGTCTGTTATTTACTCACCTAATGACTAAGGTAATTGAATTTACATCATTGTATATACTAATTCAGCCACCTCTTACTAGAAACTTGTCCTTTCTATATTTTTGCCTTATATTGTCATTTTTTTACATGCATGAAATGTACATTGTTGATCTATATCACCTTGTGGCAATTTATTATTTTTATATATATACTTGTTTTTTCTATTGTTTCTAGTCTGATGAAGGTCAAAGAAAAGACCGAAACGTTACATATACAGTGGGGCAAAAAAGTATTTAGTCAGTCAGCAATAGTGCAAGTTCCACCACTTAAAAAGATGAGAGGCGTCTGTAATTTACATCATAGGTAGACCTCAACTATGGGAGACAAACTGAGAAAAAAAAATCCAGAAAATCACATTGTCTTGTTTTTTTTTTCATTTTATTTGCATATTATGGTGGAAAATAAGTATTTGGTCAGAAACAAAATTTCATCTCAATACTTTGTGATATATCCTTTGTTGGCAATGACAGAGGTCAAACGTTTTCTGTAAGTCTTCACAAGGTTGCCACACACTGTTGTTGGTATGTTGGCCCATTCCTCCATGCAGATCTCCTCTAGAGCAGTGATGTTTTTGGCTTTTCGCTTGGCAACACGGACTTTCAACTCCCTCCAAAGGTTTTCTATAGGGTTGAGATCTGGAGACTGGCTAGGCCACTCCAGGACCTTGAAATGCTTCTTATGAAGCCTCTCCTTCGTTGCCCTGGTGGTGTGCTTTGGATCATTGTCATGTTGAAAGACCCAGCCACGTTTCATATTCAATGCCCTTGCTGATGGAAGGAGGTTTGCACTCAAAATCTCACGATACATGGCCCCATTCATTCTTTCATGTACCCGGATCAGTCGTCCTGGCCCCTTTGCAGAGAAACAGCCCCAAAGCATGTTTCCACCACCATGCTTTACAGTAGGTATGGTGTTTGATGGATGCAACTCAGTATTCTTTTTCCTCCAAACACGACAAGTTGTGCTTCTACCAAACAGTTCCAGTTTGGTTTCATCAGACCATAGGACATTCTCCCAAAACTCCTCTGGATCATCCAAATGCTCTCTAGCAAACTTCAGACGGGCCCGGACATGTACAGGCTTAAGCAGTGGGACACGTCTGGCACTGCAGGATCTGAGTCCATGGTGGCGTAGTGTGTTACTTATGGTAGGCCTTGTTACATTGGTCCCAGCTCTCTGCAGTTCATTCACTAGGTCCCCCCGCGTGGTTCTGGGATTTTTGCTCACCGTTCTTGTGATCATTCTGACCCCATGGGGTGGGATTTTGAGTAGAGCACCAGATCGAGGGAGATTATCAGTGGTCTTGTATGTCTTCCATTTTCTAATTATTGCTCCCACAGTTGATTTCTTCACTCCAAGCTGGTTGGCTATTGCAGATTCAGTCTTCCCAGCCTGGTGCAGGGCTACAATTTTGTTTCTGGTGTCCTTTGACAGCTCTTTGGTCTTCACCATAGTGGAGTTTGGAGTCAGACTGTTTGAGGGTGTGCACAGGTGTCTTTTTATACTGATAACAAGTTTAAACAGGTGCCATTACTACAGGTAATGAGTGGAGGAAAGAGGAGACTCTTAAAGAAGAAGTTACAGGTCTGTGAGAGCCAGAAATCTTGATTGCTTGTTTCTGACCAAATACTTATTTTCCACCATAATATGCAAATAAAATGAAAAAAAAACAGACAATGTGATTTTCTGAATTTTTTCTTCTCAGTTTGTCTCCCATAGTTGAGGTCTACCTATGATGTAAATTACAGACGCCTCTCATCTTTTTAAGTGGTGGAACTTGCACTATTGCTGACTGACTAAATACTTTTTTGCCCCACTGTACTTATGTGAAAAATAAATCTTTATTCAGCATCTGATCTTTTGAGTGCCGGACATTTTGTATCTATTAGCAGAATGGAGGGCACGGGTAGGGTGGTAGACTGAGAAGAGGGAGCAGATGTAGGGTGGTGCTGAGCCATGGAGTGTTTTGTTGGTGAGGGTAATAAGTTTGTACTGGATTCTGGAGTGGATGGGTAACCAGTGTAATGACTGGCACAAGGTAGAGGCATCGGTGTAACGATTGATGAGGGTTATAACCCTGGCTGCAGCATTCAAGACAGATTGGAGAGGGGAGAGATTGGAAAGAAGGAGACCCATTGGTAGAGAGTTGCAATAGTCTAGACAAGAATGAATAAGAGAAACAGTAACAGTTTTTGGAGAGACAAAAGTAAGAAAAGGTCGAATTCTAGAAATGTTTTTGAGGTGCAGATAGCAAAAGCGAGCCAGTGATCTGATGTGGGGGTGAATGAAAGCTCGAAATCAAGAATCAAGTATGACCCCAAGACAGCGAGCATGTTGCTGGGGAGTAATGGTGGAACCACACACGGAAATGGCAATGTTGGGCATAGGTACATTAGTAGAGGGAGGAAACACAAGGAGTTGTTTTTGACAAGTTCAGTTTCAGATAGAGGGAGGACATGATGTTAGATACAGCGGTGTTTTCTAAAAAGGCAGGCGTGATATCAGGAAATGTGTATAATTGAGTGTCATCAGCATAGAGATGGTACTGGAAACCAAATCTACTGATTGTTTGACCAATAGGGGCAGTATACAAAGAGAAGAGAAGGGGGCCTAGAACCAATCCTTGAGGAACCCCAACAGAAAGGGGAGGAGGAGCCAGCAAAAGATACAGTGACGGAGTGGTCAGAGAGATAGGAGGAGAACCAGGAGAGAATGGTGTCTTTGAGGCCGATGGAGCAGAGCATAGTGAGGAGGAGCTGATGATCCACAGTGTTGAATGCTGCAGAGAGATCCAAGAGAATAAGCATGGAGTTGTGACCAATAGATTTAGATGTTAGTAGATCATTAGAGACTTTGGTGAGAGCAGTTACAGTAGATTGTAAAGAGCGGAAACTTGTAGAGGGTCGAGAAGAGAGTTATCTGAGAGATAGCAGATAAGATGGGAGTGGACCAAGCATTCCAGGAGTTTAGGGATGAAGGGAAGATTAGAGACAGGTCTATAGTTAGCAGCACAGTTTTGGTCGAGAGATGGTTTTTTAAGTAATGGATGTATGATGGCATGCTTAAATGAGGAGGGAAAGATACCAGAAGAGAGAGAGCGAGGTTGAATATTTTTGTTAGGTGAGCGGTGACAGCAGGGGAAAGGGACTGGAGGAGATGTGACAGAATGGGGTCACTGCTGCAAGTGGTCGGGCGAGAAGACGCAAGGAGCCTGATTACTTCTTCTGTGACTGGTTCAAAGTCATAGAGTGAACTAGATGAAGTGGGGGTTCGGGAGATAATTTCCTGTCGGATATGGTCAATTTTTCTGTGAAATAATTGGCGAGATCGTCAGCGCGGAGATCCATGGTTGAGGCCTGCACTCTTGGTTTGAGTAGGGAATGAAAAGTGTCAAAGAGATGCTTCGGGTTATTGGATAGTGACTGAGGTGATGAGGGTGTTGAAATAGATTTGGTTGGAGAGGTGAAGGGCAGTGTTATATGTTCTAACCATAAACTTACAATATTTTACCTCATTAGCAATCAATCAACTAAGTTAAGACAGCAAGAGGCCATAAATGAACTAACAAATAAACAGCTATGCAGGCCTACATGGATCATAAACCACTTTGAAAAAGTTACATGATCTTACAGCATAAAGCGACATGCAGATTAAGTTTAAATGCCTAAATATCATTACATATGCTTAAAAAATTTGAATAGGAATAACTTTACACATGCCCAATGGCTCAGTGCAGGAGTTGAATGAGCTGATTACCATTACAAACTGCTTGCCGACATAGAATAGAGTGAACAAGGGAATTAGGGGTAGTTGTCCGGTGGCTCTGGCAGATGGGATGATGTGGGATATTAGGGTTAGCAGTCCGGTGTCTCTGGCTGACGGGATGATGTGGGATATTAGGGGTAGTAGTCCGGTGGCTCTGATGGGATGATGTGGGATATTAGGGGTAGTAGTCCGGTGGTTCTGGGTGACGGGATGATGTGGGATATTAGGGGTAGTAGTCCGGTGGCTCTGGCTGACGGGATGATGCGGGATATTAGGGGGAGTAGTCCGGTGGCTCTGGCTGACGGGATGATGTGAGATATTAGGGGTAGTAGTCCGGTAGCTCTGGCTGACGGGATGATGTGGGATATTATAGTGAATGTGGCTATGCAGCTTTATATATATAGATATAATCATTATAATTTGTTATAACTAACCACAGTTAGTCACTATGCCCGGGCAACGCCAGGCTCTTCAGCTAGTACTGTATATAATAAAGACTAGAAGGTACTGGGATTTGGAGGCCCACTAGGTTGCAGCAACCCCTTATAGAATGGAAGATATTTGGGAAAACTGGTGATTCGTTTAATCTTCCAGGTTAAGAACCAGCTCCTACGAACTGTCCTGGAACACATTCTACTGCATTTCCATTTATTCAAAGTATGCCTGCTTCTTCCATTGTTATTGCTGTTATTGTAACTTGCCTTAAAGGAGTTTTCCCACAAACAAAGTACATTTTAATTACCATATTTTTCGCTTTATAAGACGCTCCGGATTATAAGACGCACCCCAAATTTTGAGGAGAAAAATAGGAAAAAAACTTTATTTTTAATAAAATGGTGGTGCAGCTTATAATCCATGCGTCTTATTGCTTTCCAGGGGTGGTGATGGAGGAGGCCGGAGTGGAACATTGCTGCTGGGATGATGGGGTGTTTTGATGTGCAGCGTGCCGCTGCCGGTGTCTGTTACTGCCGCCGCCCTCTGTCCCCTGATGCTTGCCACCACCGCCACGCTCTGTCCCCCGGTGCCTGCTTGCCACCACCGCCGCACTCTGTCCCCCAGTGCTTGCCACCACCGCCACGCTGTCCCCCGGTGCCTGCTTGCCACCACCGCCGCGCTCTCCCCCGGTTCTTACCGCCACCACCGCGCTCTGTCCCCACGGTGTTTGCTGCCATCGCCGCGCTCTGTCCCGTTCTGAGGGTACTTGCCGCGGCACTCTGTGCACTGATGCTGCCGCTGCGCTGTCCGCCACCGCCGCGCTCCTGTCCCCCGGTGGTTTCTTCCGCCCCACCGCCGCCGCCGCGCTCTGTCCCGTTCAGCGTGGGGGGGTCTCTGTCGCTCCATGCCTGCTTTCTTCCTGGAAAATGGCCGCCGCGCATGCGCAGACGGACATCTCGGCACTGAAATCTCGGGAGATGAGATTTCAGCGCTGAAATCTCATCTCCCGAGATTTCAGTGCCGAGATGTCCGTCTGCGCATGCGCGGCGGCCATTTTCCAGGAAGAAAGCAGGCATGGAGCGACAGAGACCCCCCCACGCTGAACGGGACAGAGCGCGGCGGCGGCGGTGGGGCGGAAGAAACCACCGGGGGACAGGAGCGCGGCGGTGGCGGACAGCGCAGCGGCAGCATCAGGGCACAGAGTGCCGTGGCAAGTACCCTCAGTGGCAGCGCAAATGTATATCCTCTTTGTAAGACGCACCCCCTTTTTCCCCTCAATTTTGGGGGAAAAAAGTGCGTCTTACAAAGCGGAAAATACGGTAATAGATTGTGGAATAAAAATAAGTTTCACAATTGGATGTGTTAAAAAAATGTTCCTGTGCTGAGATAATTTTATATATGTGCCCCTGGTATGTAAGATCTCCTAAGAAAGCCCCATTCATATAATCTCAGGTTCATATACATTCCCGGTCCTTCTCTAAAAGTGTCTCTACTTTTCAGTTTCATTGAGAGAAATACACAGGAGACGACCCATTGTTAACCCTCCTATCTGTTATTAATACTTAAAGGGATTTCCAGGAATTTACCATTGATGGCCTATCCTCAGGATAGGTTATAAATGTCTGATTGCTGGGGTTTCAACACCCGACACCTCCACTGATCAGCTATTTCTGGTGCAGGTGGCCGCCAAAACTGCTCAGTTATTGAGCAGCTCCGTTGACAGAATAGTGGCCGCTGCCGGGTACTGCACATCCTCCACCTTTTCAAATCAATAGAGAGTGGGTATGCAGTATTCGACAGTGGCCATTATTACTTGGATAGAGCTTAGAAGCTCCATAATTGAGCTGATCCGGTCGCTGCCAAACAGAGGAACAGTTGATCGGCAGGGGGTGCCAGGTGTTCCAGAATGTTAAAGTCCGAGTCAACTCTTTTTGCGGATGATAGAGCAATAAGTTATTTTTTCTTCAACAAAGCCATATAGTTTTTTTTTGGGGAGATGAGATCTATTTATTTTCCCATATAATTCTACTAAGAAACAGGAGAAAACATCCACATTAGGCAAAATGAAAAAAAAAAACAACAACTATTCCGCTATCATTTTTGGGTTTCGTTTTTACTGCATTATTTTTGCATTGAAAAATACCTGGCAACATCATTCTCCAGGTCAGTCACATTGTGATACCAAACATACAGGTTTTTTTTTACTATTTCAGTGGCTTAAAAAAAAATAACTTTGCAAAATAAAATACATTCGGTTTGTGTTCCAGTTTTTTGAGGCTGGTAAATTTTTTATCTTTTCGTTGATGGAACTGTGCGAGGCTTTTTTTTTATCGCTTTTTGTTGCATTTCTTGTAGGAGACCAAAAAGCAGGAATTTTGCAGTTTCAGGGGTTTTTTTTACATTTCCCACTTAATAATTTTATATTTTGATAGCTTTTCATATATCAGTCTTACTTTTATGCTTTATTCAAACACCAATATTTTTTAATCAGTATTTCATCAGTGTTTGCATGCCAAAACCAGGAGTGTCTCCAAAACACAAAAGAGGTGTCCATTTTTCAATTATAGTTTTTCTCTTTAAGTTCCTCTCTTGGCTTTGATATACAAACACTGATGAAAAATATTGACTAAATACTTATGAATGAATGAGGCCTAATGGACATGGCAAAACCAAATATGTATATTTTTAATGTTTTTAATTTCTTTAGTTTTAACTGTGGAAGAGGAAAATGATTCAAAATGTTATTGTTTCAGAGTTAGGAGTTAAATGCAGATAGATCACATGAAAGGGACCTCCTGGGCCATCTGGTCCAACCCCCTGCTCAAAGCAGGATTCACTAAATCATCCCAGTCAGATGTCTGTCCAGCCTCTGTTTGAAGACTTCCATTGAAGGAGAACTCACCACTTCTCGTGGCAGCTTGTTCCACTCATTGATCACTCTAACTGTCAAAAAGTTTTTTCTAATATCTAATCTGTATCTCCTCCCATTGAGTTTCATCCCATTGCTTCTAGTCTTTCCTTGTGCAAATGAGAATAAAGTTGATCCTTCTACAATGTGACAGCCCTTTAGATATTTGTAGACAGCTATTAAGTCTCCTCTCAGTCTTCTCTTTTGCAAACTAAACATTCCCAAATCCTGCAACCTTTCCTCATAAGACAGGGTTTGCAGACCGGTCACCATTCTGGTCACTCTTTTCTGAACATATGGCAACTGAATGCAAAGCTACTGAATGCTCAGACAGCACATCGCTGTCTGAGATGGCCTCATAAGTCCTTGAGTGATGATGTCAATGGAATTCACTGGATTACTTAAAAAAACAGCATTGTCTACATCAAAAGGAGGCAACCACAAGAAAAGCGAGCAAGGCTCGGTGTCACAAGGGTGTCTCGTTGACCTGTATGACTTGGAGTTAGATGACGTTCGGTAATGAATCCCAGTCCTCTTTTCAAGTCCTAATTTAAATGGATTTCCCTTTCCTTCAAAAACAGAGGGTTAAGGACTATTTCTATGCTGACAGAGAACATACAGCCTGGTTGTTCTCAGATACAACTGCTTACTGTTTACTCCCTCTATATATACAGGCTCTGGGAGTTTAGTCCTTGCTGTTAAAAGATTAATCTTCCTGTGCCGTGTGCTAGAGCTAAGTAGTTGAAGTTTGGAGTTGTGGTGTTCTGTAATTTTCTGTTGTACATGTGTGTTTATCTCCTTTTCCCTTTTCCCATTCAGTTTATTCCCCCCAGTCCCTATCTTCCTCCCTATTGTTGGTTAGTGCTTTTGTATGAGATTTTCTGTTATCCCTGTTTTGTCTTTGTGTCTGGTTTACCTTTTATTTTTGTCCCATTCCTCATGGCGTGGGGGAGGGGACAGATTAGGGCTTTTACAGGAGCATAGTAAGGTCGGAGACTTGGGCCTCTCTTCCTTCAAGAGTACCCCACGGGACAGGGATAGTTAGGGTCCCAGCTCCAAGGACAGTTTGAGGCCCCTCTTCCTTACTGAAGACTGCCACAGTGTGACACTCGATGCTGAAGCCGGGACAGGTGAGTAAACCTTACCTTCTGATATTTAGAAATCTAGTATCTTCTTTAGGGGCGTAGGGGTAGATTAGACTTGTAACTATGCACTCCTTTTTCTTATGGCAATTTTTACGTTACTACAGTAGGTATACTGAATGATAGAAAGACCTGTGTGTACTACATTTAGATAGATGTACAAATACAAAGTGGTTTTAAGATTTTATATACATTATTTAGTGAAAATTATTGTCCATTGTTCCTCTTTTACTTTCCATTATTTTTTACTTCACAGGTAGGTTGTAGATGAAACTGAAATATTCTAAATACTGCATTCACAAATAAAATATGTCTTACTGTCCAAAGAAGAATTCTGTTCATAACTTTAATCATCTTCATCATTTGGAACAAAAAACAGTGATAAAGATTAAATATAGAGCTGGAAGGTTGGCAGGCGCAGTCCAGAGATTAGAATTTTATGGCAATGAAATGAAATGCCACATTCTTAAGTCAAAGTAAATTTCCAGCTTTGTAAATGCATAGTTACTTGTGTTTATAGCTGTATTTTATGTAATTAGATAACACATCTCAAGGTGATTGTTCTTTGTTGGAGAGATGAGAAGCTTTTTATGTACATTGTGCAATGGATGTTAACCCATAACTAATATTTACATAGGGTTTAATGGCTCGAACTGTAAATTCAGAGACAAAGCTGAACATGTCTTCCCGTCAACTATTCCAGGTGGGAGCTTAAAACAGACATAAAGCACGTCTGACAGCGCTTTCCTATTGTTGTAAATATACTGTAGGAAGCTCTTGTTTCAGGCGCTACTCCACAATACATTGCACCAGTAGATGTAACTATATCTATGTAATCCTGATGAAGGCCCAGCATTAGGGAGCCCAGAACTTGAGCAAGAAACTCCTGAGCAGTAGTGTTACTACAAGGGATAAAGACTTTGTAGTCGTACCTAGTTCCTAGAGCCTGAGAATCTCATTGACTCTCTGCTGCAAAAGATTAGAGCAGTACCATAAATGTATGAGCAGTAAAGAAGAACACATTTCCAGAAATTCATTTGGAGCAAATTTGCTTGATTCAGTAGGCAGACTCGATTTAAACTGAATGTGATCAGTCCAATAAAAAGTGTGCCAATTGTCGAGAAAACACGTTTATTGTGCTCTGAGGTCTCTCCAGATTCAAATCATAATAAATAGAGGAGAGTACGGTTTGAAAAATACTAAAATACAATACAGTCACCTCTCTTATGCCAAAATCTGTATGTTGTACTGCTTAGGCTACTTTCACACATCAGGTTTTTTCCTACAGGCAGGATCCAGCTATTTGTTAAAAAACCGGATCCGGCGAAAGCTGCCGCCGGATCCGGTTTTCTCTCGTTGAATAGTATTAGCGCCGGATCGTGCCGCATGGCCTTCCGTTTCTTCCGATTTTCACCGGATCCGGCTAAATATTTCATTTCGGGGTCTGGGAAACACGTCTCCAGTAACATTTTTTTTCTGTGGCGAAAAACCGGACAGCGCCTTTTTTTTGCTATAATGGAACCCAAAGGGCACCAGAATGCGCCGGATCCGGAAAAAGACAGATCCGGCCACTGGATCCGTTTTTTTAAGTCTGAGCATGCTTGGATCCAATTGGCCAGCCCTCAGGTAACAGATATAAACCTGCGTACGGATCCGGTGGAAAAACGTTCAGTTCTCCAAAATTTACGCCGGAATCGGTTTTTTAACAAATATCCGGATCCTGCCTGTCAGAAAAAAACCTGATGTGTGAAAGTAGCCTAAGGCATCCAACTCTCAGGTCCCCAAGGGATAATGAATACATTTCAGCATAACAAATTCTTCCAGTTCATTTATTGAAAGAGATGAATAGTCAGCTTTTATACATAGATGATATGGGCCGAAGGCGATTAAAGAAGCACTCTCATCCAACATTTTTATTCTCTTAATATACTGCCATCATATTATACAGCGCTGTGTACTTACAATTGCTCATTTTGATTTTCTACCCAGCTAATGCTTCACTTTAACATTAGGTCTATGACATCCCATGATTAAATCCTGCATTCTTTTAAGCTATATTTAGACACAGGATGTCTATTTTCTTTGCATAAATCACCACTGCAAAAGTCCCTGGCAGGGGGAAGAGCGGAGCAGCTGGGTCAGGGATCTTTTCTAGGCCCTGTATTGTTCAACATCTTTATCAATGATTTAGATGAAGGAATTGAGAGTAAACTGATCAAATTTGCTGATGACACAAAGCTAGGAGAGATAGCTAATACTAGAGAAGAGAGAGAGGATTCAAAAAGATATAAATAAACTGGAGCAGTGGGCAGCAACTAACAGAATGGTTTTTAACAGGGAAAAATGCAAAGTACTACATCTGGGCAATAAAAATGAAAAAAGCATATACAGAATGGGAGGAATAGGGATAAGCAACAGCACATGTGAAATAGACTTGAGTATACTAATAGATCACAGACTGCACATGAGTCAACAGTGTGATGCGGCAGCAAAAAAGGCAAATGCAATTCTGGGATGTATTAACATAAGCATACAGTCTAGATCACATAAAGTCATTATTCCCCTCTACTCCTCTTTGGTCAGACCTCATCTGAAATACTGTGTCTTGTTTTGTGCACCACATTTTAAAAACATCAACAAACTGGAGCAAGTTCAGAGAAGAGCGACCAGAATGCAAACCATGTCCTATGAGGAACAGTTACAGGATTTGGGAATATTTAGCTTGCAAAAAAGAAGACTGAGAGGAGACTTAATAGCTCAAGGGCTGTCACATTGTAGAAGGATCATCTTTATTCTCATTTGCACAAGGAAAGACTAGACACAATGGGGTGAAACTGAATGGGAGGAGACACAGATTAGATATTAGAAAAAACTTGTTGACAGTGAGGGTGATCAATGAGTGGAACAGGCTGCCATGAGAGGTGGTGAGTTATCCTTCCATGGAAGTCTTCAAACAGAGGCTGGACAGACATATGTCTGTGATGATTTAGTGAATCCTACTTTCAGCAGGGGTTGGACCAGATGACCCAGGAGGTCCCTTCCAATGCTACCATTCTAAGATTCTATGATTCTAATTGAAGAGGGGGATAACTCCCACAGGGAAAAAAGACATCTTATTTCTACATAGAGCAGATAAAAGAGAAAGAAGAGTTAGTGTGGTAGAAAGGCAAAATGAACAACTGTAAGTACACAGTGCTATATTATATATACTAGATATTATATTTACTATATATCTTATGAGGATAAAAAAAATTGATTGGGAGTGCTTCTTTAAGGAAACAAATATTTATCCAGAAAAACACTCACCAGTAGAGATGAGTGCATCTTTTGAAGTACAATTTTGCCAAATTTGCAGAATTTTCCCCCATAAGAGCTTACACTTTACAGGCGAAAGAGTGAATGAAGACCCCACTGATCATAAAAGCTTACACTCTACAGGAGAGAGAGAGAGAGAGGGCTTCATGATACAGAAGAGAGAGAGGACCATGCTAACCATAAGGGCTTCATGCTACAGGAGAGAGAAAGGACCATGCTAACCATAAGGACTTCATGCTACAGGAGAGAGAGAGGACTCTCTACAGGGGAGAGAAAGAAAAGACCCTGCTAACCATAAGAGTTTACAGGAGATACTTAAACAGTGACTCTGAAAATGGAAAACCACTTTGCTATACAAATTGTGCTCCACTAGGAATTGGTGATCGCAGATTACCCAGGCACTGATCACCACTGTACAATGTATGATGATCAACTCTATTTGAAGTTGATTTTGAAGTGATCGTTTGGCTGATTCTCTATTCTCCAGGATGCAACAGGAGATAAAGGAACAACAGCAACTTGTACACGTTCATTGAGTTATCAGAGGCACATGATGGAGGATGAGGCTGACATTCAAGAGCGAAAATGACAATGACGCTGGACATCAGTCATCATAGCGGTATGCAGAAGGTAAACCAAAGGGTCTCATTCTTGCAAGCATGACAAGCTGTATTCAAGAATGATTGTGGGATGGCTTGCATAGCCTACTATCAAGCAAAGGAATCACTCTTGGATAGCCATGCTTTTAGACCTTTGCTATAAAAGAAAAATGGGGGAATTTCTTTTGGCTCCCAAAAGGGAGTCCAAATTGATGCATTACCAGTATAAGCTGTGTGAGCTACTCGGTGAAGCTTCCATCAAGCAGAAACTTGCTGACCAGGAGACTTCTCTCCACTTCCTACATAGTTAACGCCTCCTGAGGAAGCCACGGCGTAACGCGCTTTGAGGTGGTGGGCCTGAGAAGCGGTCTCTTTTACAACTTGTAAGTGTATTAACTGTTACTAGAAAATAGAGGGGGAAGCCAGCACTGCTTAAGGTTAGAACGCATAAATTGGAGTGCATATGCACATAATGTCTAGCTGTATTCAAAAATGAGATATTTAGCAAAAAAATTTTGATCAATTCAATTGAGCCACCCCGCCGCGCCAAGGCAATCTCATATGGGGGGTCCTACTCTATATATATTTTTAATAAATGCTGTGCCATTACGGCCTCCTAAATACATTTAGAGCATGACCACATCAAGTGCAATCTGTACCTGAACATTACTGGATCGCTCCCATGAAGCAAGTGCAGATGAAGGCCAACCAGGTCTGAACACAGACATATCAGGAATGGCCTCCACACATTACCTGACCAGCAAACATAGATGAAGGGCGATGTTGGTCCAGACACAGGTGCACAATTAAATAAAGCTTGGGGCAGGGTGGGGCTGCCGTGTGTGTGCACAGCAGCCTAATCCATCACAATGAACACAGAAAAATTATGGCGGACATAACCAAGCGTGCACGGCAACAGTGGTGGTGAGCCACAAACCAACAACAAGAAAATAGAGGGGGAAGCCAGCACTGCTTGAGGTTAGAACGCATAAATTGGAGTGCATATGCACATAATGTCTAGCTGTATTCAAAAATGAGATATTTAGCAAAAAAATTGATCAATTCAATTGAGCCACCCCGCCGCGCCAAGGCAATCTCATGTGGGGGGTCCTACTCTATATATTTTTAATAAATGCTGTGCCATTACGGCCTCCTAAATACATTTAGAGCATGACCACATCAAGTGCAATCTGTACCTGAACATTACTGGATCGCTCCCATGAAGCCAGATGAAGCAAGTGCAGATGAAGGCCAACCAGGTCTGAACACAGACATATCAGGAATGGCCTCCACACATTGCCCGACCAGCAAACATAGATGAAGGGCGATGTTGGTCCAGACATAGGTGCACAAAATATATAGAGTAGGACCCCCCCATATGAGATTGCCTTGGCGCGGCGGGGTGGCTCAATTGAATTGATCAATTTTTTTGCTAAATATCTCATTTTTGAATACAGCTAGACATTATGTGCATATGCACTCCAATTTATGCGTTCTAACCTTAAGCAGTGCTGGCTTCCCCCCCTATTTTCTTGTTGTTGGTTTGTGGCTCACCACCACTGTTGCCGTGCACGCTTGGTTATGTCCGCCATAATTTTTCTGTGTTCATTGTGATGGATTAGGCTGCTGTGCACACACACGGCAGCCCCGCCCTGCCCCAAGCTCTATTTAATTGTGCACCTGTGTCTGGACCAACATCGCCCTTCATCTATGTTTGCTGGTCGGGCAAAATGTGTAGGTCATTCCTGATATGTCTGTGTTCAGACCTGGTTGGCCTTCATCTGCACTTGCTTCATCTGGCTTCATGGGATCGATCCAGTAATGTTCAGGTACAGATTGCACTTGATGTGGTCATGCTCTAAATGTATTTAGGAGGCCGTAATGGCACAGCATTTATTAAAAATATATAGAGTAGGACCCCCCATATGAGATTGCCTTGGCGCGGCGGGGTGGCTCAATTGAATTGATCAATTTTTTTGCTAAATATCTCATTTTTGAATACAGCTAGACATTATGTGCATATGCACTCCAATTTATGCGTTCTAACCTTAAGCAGTGCTGGCTTCCCCCCCTATTTTCTTATTAACTATTACTACAATATGTATTTATTTTTCTCTTTGTCTGCTGGACATTGTTTAGATGCACTTACTTTTGTGGTTGGGCGCTCCTAATTATCAGAGCTTTTTCTTGTATGTAACTTTTTTCACCTGTGTGTGTTAGCAGGAAGCATTGACTTTTATGTCAGCTCCTTACTAAAATGCTGATCCACGGTGTGTGCTTTTTATAATTATAGCCTGACTATGTTGTTCTGCATACGCTTGGCCCTTTAGATGTATACACTCTGTATTTTATTCTCTGTCTAATAAAATGTGATTTTTAGCCTTAAAAGCTCACTGATCTCCTCTTCATAATTGAATTGTGGGTTCCTTGGTGATATAGTTAACGCTTAAGTAGAAAAGGTAGCAGCAGCAACTACAGTATATTTGACGTGATCAACCAAGGTATTTTATTTGACACACTTCAGCAAACAAAGATGCAGCTCCAGTTATACTTAGCTTGTGTCCCTTCTTTGGCAGATACCAATGTACTTCTGAGCCATGTCCAACCTATACTGTACTGTCTGGGAGCTTTATGACACCCAAAGGTACTAGGTTACCCTCTGCCACCATGGAAAATCTTTTAGTTATCAAAATGAATATGGAATGGATCAGTGCCAAATTTTATTTACTTATAGCTGATGCCAGGTATTAGATTGTCCAACTTTTGAATTGTCTTCTACTCTATTCTGCTGCCACCAGTGTCACTGGCCCATGCCAACCAGTCATCTACTCCCTGTCCATCATTCAATGTATACTGTGCTGCAGCTGACAGTGCTATTGTTGGCCCTACACTTCCATGTCTCCATTCCTGCCCCATCATTTTTCTATACTGTGCGGCTTCTGCCACTGTCGTTAGACAACCATGCTAGCCACACATCACCTGCCCTCTATGTTTTATAGTGCAATACTGTACTACTACTGCCAGGATTGCTAGTGTGGCCCTACCCTGCCAGACATCTCCATACCTGCCCCGTGATATTCTACAATATGCAATTTATGCCCTTGCTGCTAGATGCCCTCACATATCTCTTGTGCTTGCCCAGTGTGTCGTATAGCAATACTGAACTGCTGCAGGGAAAAACTCCTTCTTCAAGGTACACAAACATAAAATTGCTCCCAAAATAGTTATAATTTATTTCACAGGTTGTTAACAAGTAATTGCTTTTTTCCTTTGAAAAGAGTTAACCTGTTAACAGTTAATTGGATGCACAGGTAGTTTTTTCTTCTATCCTTCCAGTAGACGGGCATGGCATCAGGAGATGGAACAGGATCCTTGATGCGAACAACTGGCTAAGATGGTGCAGTCAACAAGGATTCGGATTCCTGGACCACGGTGTGAATTACCTGTACGATGGACTCCTCACCAGAGACGGACTACACCTCAACAAACCTGGGAAACACACATTTGCCAGAAGACTCACTACACTCATCAGAAGGGTGATGAACTAGAAGAAGAATGGGCGGCAAGAAAAATGCCAGAAAATATACTAATGAAGGATATGAGGTGCAGCAAAGAAGACCAAGACAACATACTCAGAAGGGAGGTAAGAAATTTTCTAAAACAATCCACAGGGAGGAGATTGGAACAAAGCAAAATCCTCTAAAATGCATGATCGCAAATGCCAGAAGCCTGACAAACAAGATGGAAGAACAAGAAGCAGAAATATCTACAGGTAACTATGTCATAGTGGGAATAACCGAGACATGGTTAGATGAAAGCTATGACTGGGCAGTTAACTTACAGGGATACAGTCTGTTTATAAAGGATCGTAAAAATCAGAGAGGAGGAGGGATTTGTCTTTATGCAAAGTCTTGTCTAAAGTCCACTTTAAGGGAGGATATTAGCGAAGGGAATGAGGATGTTGAGTCCATATGGGTCGAAATACATGGAGGGAAGTATAGTAACAAAATTCTCTTTGGGGTCTGTTACACACCCCGAAATAAAACAGAAATCATGGAAAGTTTACTACTAAGGCAGATAGATGAAGCTGCAACCCATAATGAGGTCCTTGTTATGGGGGACTCTAACTACCCGGATATTAACTGGGAAACAGAGACCTGCAAAACCCATAAAGGAACAGGTTTCTGCTAATAACCAAGAAAAATTATCTTTCACAATTGGTGCAGAATCCAACCAGAGGAGCAGCACTTTTAGATCTAATACTATCTAATAGACCTGATAGAATAACAAATCTGCAGGTTGTTGGGCATCTAGGAAATAGCGACCACAATATTGTACAGTTTCACTTGTCTTTCGCTAGGGGGACATGTCAGGGAGTCACAAAAGCACTGAACTTTAGGAAGGCAAAGTTTGACCAGCTTAGAGATGCCCTTAATCTGGTTGACTGGGACAATGTCCTCAGAAATAAGAATACAGATAATAAATGGGAAATGTTTAAGAACATCCTTAATAGGCACTGTAAGCGGTTTATACCTTATGGGAATAAAAGGACAAGAAATAGGAAAAACCCAATGTTACTAAACAAAGTAAGAGGGGCACTTAACAGTAAAAAGAAAGCATTTAAACTACTAAAGCAGGATGGCACCGTTGAAGCTCTAAAAAACTATAGGGAGAAAAATACTTTATCTAAAAAACTAATTAAAGCTGCTGAAAAGGAAACAGAGAAGCACATTGCTAAGGAGAGTAAAACTAATCCCAGACTGTTCTTCAACTATATCCATAGTTGAAGAATCATAAGTGAAAGTATAGGCCCCTTAGAAAATTGTGAGGAAAGAATGGTTGTATATGAGGAAAAAGCTAAAATATTAAACACCTTCTTCTCCGTGGTATTCACGGTGGAAAATAAAATGCTAGTGAAATGCTAAGAGACAAAGAAAACCCTATAATAAGGGTCACTAATCTAACCCAAAAGGAGCTAAACTGGCTAAATAAGATTAAAATTGATAAATCTCCGTGTCCGGCGGGCATTCACCTACGAGTACTAAGAGAACTAAGTAATGTAATAGACAAACCATTATTTCTTATATTTAGGGACTCTACATTGATGTGGTCTGTTCCACAGGACTGGTGCATAGCAAATGTGGTACCAATATTCAAAAAGGGCTCTAAAAGTGAACCGGGAAATTATAGGCCAGTAAGTCTAACCTCTATTGTTGGTAAAATATTTGAAGGGTTTCTGAGGGATGTTATTCAGCATTGGTTTATGAGGAATCGCTCCTGTCAAACCAATCTAATCAGTTTTTATGAAGAGGTAAGCTATAGACTGGACCAAGGTGAGTCATTGGATGTGGTATACCTTGATTTTTCCAAAGCGTTTGATACTGTGCCACACAAGAAGTTGGTATATAAAATGAGAATGCTGGGTCTGGGGGAAAATGTGTGTAAATGGGTAAGTAACTGGCTTAGTGATAGAAAGCAGAGGGTGGTTATAAATGGTATATTCTCTAACTGGGTGGCTGTGACCAGTGGGCTACCGCAGGGGTCGGTGTTGGGACCTATTCTCTTCAACATATTTATTAACGATCTGGTAGAAGGTTTGCACAGTAAAATATTGATATTTGCAGATGATACAAAACTATGTAAAGCAGTCAATACAAGAGAAGATAGTATTCTGCTACAAATGGAACTGGATAAGTTGGAAATGTGGGCGAAAGGTGGCAGATGCGGTTTAACATTGATAAATGTAAGGTTATACACATGGGAAGAAGGAATAAATATCATCATTATACACTGAACGGGAAACCACTGGGTAAATCTGACATGGAGAAGGACTTGGAGATCCTAGTTAATGATAAACTTACCTGG
Source organism: Dendrobates tinctorius (assembly GCF_039654945.1). Classification (NCBI taxonomy): domain Eukaryota; kingdom Metazoa; phylum Chordata; class Amphibia; order Anura; family Dendrobatidae; genus Dendrobates; species Dendrobates tinctorius. The sequence goes on along the minus strand of NW_027361743.1, from coordinate 17,557,759 downwards.
AGCAGCGAGTGCCAGGCAGCGGCTGCCAATGCAAACAGGATCATGGGGTGCATTAAAAGAGGTCTGGATACACATGATGGGAGCATTATACTGCCTCTGTACAAATCCCTGGTTAGGCCGCACATGGAGTACTGTGTACAGTTTTGGGCACCGGTGCTCAGGAAGGATATAATGGAACTAGAGTGAGTACAAAGGAGGGCAACAAAATTAATAAAGGGGATGCAGGAACTACAATACTCAGAGAGATTAGCAAAATTAGGATTATTTAGTCTAGAAAAAAGAGTGGCGATCTAATAACCATGTATAAGTATATAAGGGGACAATACAAATATCTATCCGAGAATCTGTTTATACCAAGGAAGGTGATGGTCACAAGGGGGTATTCTCTGCGTCTGGAGGAGAAAAGGTTTCTCCACCAACATAGAAGAGGATTCTTTACTGTTAGTGCAGTGAGAATCTGGAATTCCTTACCTGAGGAGGTGGTGATGGCGAACTCAGTCCAGGGGTTCAAGAGAGGCCTGGATGTCTTCCTGGAGCATAACAATATTGTATCTTACAGTGATTAGGTTCTTTAGAAGGATGTAGATCTGGGGATTTATTCTGACGTAACATAGGCTGAACTGGATGGACACATGTCTTTTTTCAGCCTTGCTAGCTATGTTACTATGTTCCTACTCGCCAAATAAAGAGTTCATTTTTGGACAGTTTGATTGAAAACCATTGTGATTATTTATTCATTTCGTGTAACTTTTTGAGGATCCTAAAAATGAATAGAGAAGCCATTAATTCTTCACTTGTTTATGGTCTTTAAAAAAGTAATTTTATTTAGACAGCTTGAAAAGACACCATTGTTTCTTCATTTTTCAAATAGCAAACCTCTAGTGGATAGCGAAATTTGGATAATTTTTATATGGTATATGGCTTGTTAAGAATTTGCGATTGCTACTTCCCTAAACAGTGTTGCTATTTGCTAATCCAAAAACAGATAATTTTTGGATGATTTGTGAACAATCTATCTGCCCCAAGCAGGAATAATTTTTGCTTCCCCTCTGAAAAAAACACAGCTTCTTCCGTGTGCACCACCTGTGCATAAACACCAGCAAAGCAGACATCTGCCACCAAGCCAGGATAATTTGGACCATTTTTACAATTTCAAAAGCCTAAAGAGTCTGTTTGGTGCTGTGCATTGTTAAATAAACATTTGGTTCCCTTTGACAATTCTCAGGCTATGCTTGTGTTAAAGAAGGTTCAAAAAAGTGTTCAGTAAAGTCCTAGTAGACTTTTTAGTGTTAAAAATATTTTTTAGGTAATTAAAAATTCAGTAGTAATGGCCATTTATGGCTAATCATTTACTTGCAATTTCAAGATTTTCTAAAAATTTGGCACAGTTGAATTTCAAAGGATTATATTTTCTCTAATTTTAACACTTTACTGGCCTTCAAACTAAAACAGTAAAATGGCAGCTTGCTCGTTGACATTTTGCTGGATTGGAACAAGTTGAAAAGTAGCTTTGCAATGTGACACAGCTAAAGTCAGCTGTGCTGCCCCTCTCCTCACATATACCTTATCTGAAAAGTATGAGTCATATGTGCTCTAATCTCTCAGTAGTACCTTCTAATCATGTAAGAGGTGAGACCAGGTGATCAGCTCTGTAGCCTTAGGGCCCCGTCACACATAACGACGCACCAGCGATCCCGACAACGATATCACCTTGTCAGAATCGCTGGCGTGTCGCTATATGATCGCTGGTGAGCTGCCAAACCAGCGATCAGCACCAGCGAGACAGGGGTAACAAGCGACACACGTTGCTTAGTTACCCACTGTGTACCTTAGTTACCAGCGCGCTGGTGCAGGGAGCTGGTAACCAAGGTACACATCGGGTTTATAAGAAGCGCGCGGCACTTAGAAACCCGATGTGTACCTTGGTTAAAAGCTCCCTGCACCAGCGCGCTGGTAACTAAGGTACACATCGGGTTTCTAAGCGCTGCGCACCTCTTAGAAACCCTGCGTTTTCCTTAGTTACCAGCGCGCTGATCGCTGGTCTCCCGCCTGTCACACGCAGCGATGCGTGCTGGCCAGCGGGAGACCGGCAATCAAAAAAATGTCCTGGCCATTTCAGGACGATCAGCGATACCTGGCAGGGGGGCCGGTTGCTGGTCAGTGTCACACACAGCGATCTCGCTGGTGAGATCACTGTTGCGTCACAAAACTTGTGACTCAGCAGCGATCTCGCTAGCGGAATCGCTATGTGTGACGGGGGCTTTACATCTCAGACACTGAGAAACCTATAGTGGATTTGTCAAATTATTCACCCCCTTGGCTTTTTACCTATTTTGCTACATTACAACCTGTATTGTAATTTTTGTAATCTGATTTGTGTGTGATGCATCAACACTAAATAATCTAAGTTGGTGAAGTGAAGTGAGAAAAATATAGGCATAGATTTAATTGATGGGATCAAATACCTAAAAATAGGCATGTGCATATGTATTCACCCCTTTTGCTATATAATCCCTTAAAATTTCTGGTGCAAGCAATTCCCTTCATAAGTCACATGCTTAGTGAGAGGAAGTCCACCTGTGTGCAATATAAGTGTCACATAGTTTGTCACTATATGCACACCTTTTCTGAAAGGCCACAGAGGCTCCAACACCATTAAGCAAGAGGCACCACTAACCAACCACCATGAAGACCAAGGAGATGTCCAAACAAGTCAAGGACAAAGTTGTTGAGAAATGCAAATCATGGTTGGGTTATAAAAAAAAATTACAGTCTCTGATGATCTCCCGAAGCACCATCAAATCCATTATCATCAAATGGAAAGAGTATGGTACCACAACAAGCCTGCCAAGAGAGGGACGCCCACCAAAACTCTCAGCCCTGACAGGTATACTAGGAACTAATCACTGAAACACTCTAGAACCACCTATTACCAAAATACTGGCAAAAAATGCATATTGTAGTCCATGTACAAAGTGAGCAATAATTTGTAGGCATATTGTGATCCATTGGAATCAATACACTTGGAAACCTCCCCTTTAAAAACCCTGCATCTGCCCCTGGTACTGAGATATCCCTTTTTGTGGATAGTGCTGATAGGACCCTTTTAGTGGATGTTTTCACAGATTGTTTCAATCTGTGCCTAACGCTCCAATTTGGTCTTTTCAACTATTTCAAATAACCCATTTCTGTAAGTTTTGTTACACTTTATTATATTACCGACCATTACGCACTTTGCAGAATTTACTGTGGTGTTAAGTTCTGTGCTACTGAAAGGAAAAAATTTTGGTAGACATCAATAAACATTGAAACAAAGGAGAAAGAAAATTAACTTTGACAAGTATTATTGTAGATAGTTTTAATATATTTTTTGAAAAGAACACAGCATTTTAAAGTTTGCGGATTGAACTCCAACCACAAGGTTGTCAACGCCAGGACCAATCTGGAGAAGTCTGTTGTAAATGGAAAAATATCACAGAAATCGAGTGCCGTGTTTGTTTTTCTGGAAAATTAAATAAAATCTCGCAAAATCTTCTTATTAGTTACTTTCTTCAGGGAACTCTTTCATAATCCCAGATAATATAAAAGGTATTAATATATTAAGCATAGGACATTGTAAAAACCTTACTGACTGTAGATAACAGCAATAACAATAGGCGTTAAAAGCAGCAGAATTTTAATGGTTAGGTTCAGATCAATTCTTGTTTTTGGCAAGGTATGTTTATGAGACATAGAGCTTCATCAAAGGTGTTGCAAAATTGGTGATCTATAAACACTGCATAGCAAAAAAAAATGATGAGATAGTGAACATCATATCACAGGGGTACAAAACCATTTTCCCAAATTGTGTCCAAATTTGCAATATTTTTTTTGTGAAATTTTGCCAGTGTCAATTTACAGTCTGAGAGTATATGACAAAAGTACATTTCCAGTAAGGATTTCCCCTGCGTTTTTACACCTGTGGATTCCTATAATGGAATAGGTGTAAAAATGCTGCGGAATCCGCACAAAGAATTGACATGCTGCAGAAAATAAATCGCTGCGTGTCCGTGTGGAATTTTCCACAGCATGTGCACAACCTTTTTTTAATTTGCATTGGATAAAATGGTACAGTACACCACATGAGAATCTGCTGCGGATCCACACCAGAATCCGCAACGTGTGCACATACCATAATTGTTTGATCCCTTGCTGATTTTGTAAGTTTATCCACTGACGAAGACATGAACAGTCTATAATTTTATGGGTAGGTTAATTTTAACATTGAGAGATAGAATATCAAAAATAAAATTCAGAAAATCACATTGCATACATTTATTTGCATTTTGCAGTGAGAAATAATTATTTGATCCCCTACCAACTATTAAGAGTTCTGGCTCCTACAGACGAGTTAGACGCTCCTAATCAACTCGTTACCTGCATTAAAGACAGCTGTCTTACATAGTCACCTTTCTAAAAGACTCCTGTCCACAGACTCAATTAATCAGTCAGACTCCAACCTCTACAACATGGGCAAGACCAAAGAGCTTTCTAAGGGTGTCAGGGACAAGATCATAGATCTGCACAAAGCTGGAATGGGCTACAAAACCATAAGTAAGATGTTGGGTGAGAAGGAAACAACTGCTGAGGCAATAGTAAGAAAATGGAAGAAATTCAAAATGACTGTCATTCGACATCGGTCTGGGGTCACCATGCAAAATCTCACCTCCTGGGGTTTCCTTGATCATGAGGAAGGTGAGAGATCAGCCTAAAACTACATGGGGGGAACATCCTCTGAGTCTCACAGGTTTCAGTCTCAGATTCATGATTTTCATGGATGTGTGAATTCATCTGTTCCACTGAATTGGTCCATGGGCTGTCCATTAAAAATTGGACAGCAAGTGGACATATGCTGCCTAAGACTACATTCACATTTCTATTTGTAAATTCTATTTTTCTGTTCTCTTTAGAAGTGCCCCATTTAGAGATGAGTGTATCAGGCAAAATTCGAATTTGCCTGTTTGCATGGATTTTCCCAGGAAATTCGATTTTCAGAGATGTTATTCTTCGCACATTGAATGTCACTTGAGTCCCCAAACATAATCATTGTAAGATGTAAAAAATCTGAAAAAAATACTTATACTCATCGCTCACCTCCCCGATCTCTTTGCTGCTCACCGTCACCCGTTTGGTCCTTGTCACATCTTCTTATCATCGCCATGAGCGCTGAATCCCTGGGCCTCTTCAGACTATGGCCCTTTCACAATTCTCATGGAAGCAAATTACAGAAAATATGCATCTTACCGAATGCGGATTTTTGGAATATTCATGTAGAATTCAATTTCACTCCAATATTGTATGTAATCGCTCATCTCAAACCTCATTGATTATTATGGGGTTCATGCAGTTTCCGTTTTGTGCCTGTTTTAAGAATAGAAGAAAAAGTTACGCATGATGCACTTTTTGTTCCATCTTAAAAACTGACACAAAACGGAAACCGGATGAATCCTGTAACAATCAATGGGTTTCCTCTGCTTCAGTTTCCATTAATAATGGAATAGATCAGTTTGCCACACGAATTCCGCTCGTCTGTTTGCATTTCTAAGGAAAATCTACTTTTCTAATCATAAGAGGTAGGTATTTTTCCGGCGCTTTTTTTTTCTGAAGAGGTTTTTTAAAATGACCAATGGAAAAGAAATGGTTTGTGTCACTTCGCTGAAACTTCTTCTGGTGGATGGCGCTTCAATATAGGCACTGTCAAATCAAATAGTTGTAAAAAATAATTTTGGAACTTTTTGGGAAAAAAATACTCTTCCCAAACTTTTCATCATCGCTTTAGTGGAGAATTTCAGTGAAAGAAATATTTTTCCAAAAACAATTTTTCTCATATGTAACAAAAAAATAAATAAAAACTGATGCCGGTATCTCAATCTCAGTGAAAAATGAACTAGCATGCAACTGGTGGGTCACCTGGTCTGCTATAAGAGTGTTTTACAAACCCATAGACTTCAATTTTGATCCATCAAGGCTCCTTTCTGTTTTTGTGCAATCATTCGGTCCACCAAAATAACCCACCGACATGTGAACCTGTTATGATTGGGTCACCGAGGAGGAAAGCAAGACCAAGCTAAGGCCTGTTTCACACTTGCTTTTTTTTGCAGCGCGTTTTTCCCACAAAAAAACGCATTGAAAAAACGCATACAAATGCATACAAACGCTGCGTTTTTTTCAAGCATTTTTATGCGCATGCAGGAAAAAAACGCAGCGTTTTTGTGCGTTTGTATGCGTTTTTTGTGGTGCGTTTGCGTTTTTTTACAGATTTTGGAAAAACCCCCCAAAAAAGAAAAAAAAAACATTCAACAACACACAAGACCAATGGGACTTCATTGTGGGTGTGGTATGTTAATATATAGACCCTGTCTACAGTATTCTTCACATTTGCTTGATTCTTCTCGTGACCATGGATCTGCGCTGGAAGAGTTTTCACTTCAACTTGGATTTGGACATCGCGATGGCTCAGGCGTATGCAGTTGCTTGCCATGAACAAAGGAAGAGAGAGAGGGAGCGAAGATGGCAGCGGCGGCGTATGTGGATACATCCGATTGTTGAACTCCGGGAGAGCCGTGGGGCATACCACACCCTCTACAGCGAGCTCCAGGCAAACCCGGAGAAATTTATAGATTATATCCGGATGTCCCAAGAAAGTTTCAGGGATTTGCTTGCTCGTGTCCAACAATCCATCCGGAGACAGGACACACAGCTCCGTCGTGCGATTCCTCCTGAGGAACGGCTACTGGTGACATTACTGTATGTAATATTAAACCAAGGGGTGCGGTCTGATGTTTTTTTTTTAAATTTAGTATTCAAAACCTTGGGTAATTAGTTTTCGTGAATGTACTAATATTTTATTTTAGAGTTTTTTAAAATAATATACATAAATATTAATTTTACTTCTTTGTCTGTTCACAGATTCCTGGCGACTGGAGAAACCCTATCTTCACTACACTTCCAGTACCGTATTGGAATCTCTACCTTGTCTGGAATTGTTGCTGACACCTGCCGGGCTCTCTGGAATGTTCTTTGTCCAGAATTTCTGCCCCTGCCCACCGCTGAAAAGTGGATGGAAATTGCTGACAAATTCTGGACAGTATGCAATTTTCCCAACTGTTTGGGAGCTGTTGATGGTAAACACATACGGATCATCAAACCCAAAAGAACGGGATCTGAGTACTATAATTACAAAAAGTACTTTTCAATAGTACTCATGGCCATTGCGGATGCCGGATGTATGTTTGTAGCAGTGGACATTGGAGCATTTGGCCGTGGTAATGACTCACAGGCTTTTAAAAACTCAGACATGGGCCGGAGGTTGTATGGCAACCAATTTAATTTCCCTATGCGACTGCCTCTTCCTCACACCGAAGCTCCGCCACTGCCCTTTGTAATGGTTGGCGATGAGGCTTTTCAAATGTGCGGAAACTTACTGAAACCCTACTCCAGCCGGGACTTGGACCACACCAAAAAATATTTAATTACAGGCTGACCAGGGCCAGAAGAACTGTCGAGTGTGCTTTTGGGATTCTTGTCTCCAGATGGCGAATTCTGGGCACGGCCATTAATCTTAAACTTGAAACAGTCGATGAGGTGGTGAAGGCCTGTGTGGTTCTACATAACTTTGTGATGGCTAAAGAGCACCCGACCTTTGAACTGGACGATGATGCTCCTAACCCATTGCCTGAATTCACTCAGCACACTCTCAGGTCATCCGTTGAAGTTGGCCAAATGAGGGACCAATTTGCGGCCTACTTTATTTCTGATGTAGGACGGGTGCACTGGCAAGATGAAATGGTGTAATGTTTTTGTTTGTTTATGGTAATAAAAAACCTTATTTGATACCATTACTGAGTGCACTATGTTTTTTAAAATCCAATTAAATAAAAAACTTCCCATGTATAACTGAATTTTTTGATGTTCACACACCTGGGCAGGTAAATACACATATGAGTTAAAATGCAGCATTGCTAGTCTGCGTGAAATATATTGGAACGAGCAAAGCTGCAGGCCATGAATCAGGAAACCAATTTTTTTCAAGAGAAAATTGTCAAACTAGTTGAAAAAAAGTATGTGATTTTTTTCAAAACCCAACCCTCAAAACCCAACCCCACCCAATGAAAGTCAATGGGGAATACAAGTCAGCATTGAGTGGATGAATGTAATCAGCTCAATTCCAACTTTTATTTAAAATTGTGGTAGTGTATAAATAGACAAGTTTCTAGAGTTATTACACTAGGCCTTGGAATGACTATACTAGGCCGTGGTATTTCAAATATGAGTATAGTAGGCCTTGGGCCTACTAGTATAGTCATGTGAAATACCACGGCCTAGTATAGTCATATCAAGGCCTACTGTAATAACTCGATTTTTACCAACTAGGATCTTGTTTCACGAAAAACAAACTGGTGAAACTTGACAAGTTTCAACAGTTTGTTTTTCATGAAACCAGATTCATGTTGGTAAAACTCGAGTTATTACACTAGGCCTTGGAATGACTATACTAGTCCGTGTTATTTCACATATGACTATACTAGGCCTTGGGTTGGTTTTTAACATGTATTTACCCATCAGTGTGTGTGAGCGGCGCAAACAACATTAATGAAACTTTGTAATGGTGAACCACAAATGTAAATTTATTTTTAATCACAAAAATAAACCAAAAAATTATTTTTTCCGGTGTTTGGGGGCAGATGATTTCAATTTGGGGGTGTGCAGGGAATATGCAACACTTGCAGTTGAAGACGGTGTTTGAGGGGAAGGGGCAACAAAACTTGTGGGGGAAGGTAGTCCAGTTAAGGGAATTAAACTAGGAACACTTGGAGGAGAGGAAATCTGTTCAGGTACATTTGTTGTAATGGCATGTCGCCGTAGGCTTGTGTGCCTGGACCGACTTTGGCCCAATGCCCGCCTTGATGGATTTCGCCTTGAACTTGGGGCAAATATTGAGTGTAGGTCCCCCGTTTGCTGGGGTGGCTGCTGCTGCTGCTGAGGTGGCTGCTGCTGCTGAGGTGGCGGCTGCTGCTGCTGCTGAGGTGGCTGCTGCTGCTGAGGTGGCTGCTGCTGCTGAGGTGGCTGCTGCTGAGGTGGCTGCTGCTGAGGTGGCTGCTGCTGAGGTGGCTGCTGCTGCTGCTGAGGTGGCTGCTGCTGCTGCTCTTGGTTGGCAGTGCTCGTCCTTGCAGGAGGACTGGTGGCGGCAGTGATGGTCCAGGTTTGCGGAGTGGTGGTGGCAGAGCTACTACATGCTGTTGTAGCGGCAGGGCTGTTCCATGTTTGCCTAGTGGTGGCTGAGCTCCACGCATGCATGGGAGTGGCGGTGGTGCTCCAGACAGGAGCAGCGCTTGCCATGGTGGTGTCGGTGAAGTGACCAGCTGCACTCAGACTTGTGGTGGTGTAACGGTGGGTGTCCTGGCTTTGAATAGAGGTGTCCGTGCAGGGGTATGCAGCACAAGGCGGTAGTGAGGTGAAGCGAGTCAATGGTGGCACAGGTGGAAATGACACCACTGACTGCTGACCGTACCGATTATGCTGCATAGCCTGCAAGAAAGCATTGTTGCAGGCCTGCAGCACATTCAGCTGTTGCTCAGGACTAAGGTGTTCCGCCATGCCCTTTTCAATCTTACTAAAAAAATGGTGTGCTGGTCTGTTGAGGTCGGCCTCCAGACGGTCAAGGCGCTGTTCTACAGAATTGAAGCGGTGTTCAAAGTGGTTAAAACCACGTTCCATGAGTGCAAAACCGCTTTCAACTCTGTCGGACAGCGACTTAAGGCTGGAATTAAAGGCCTCGCTCAAATGCATAAACTTGGGCAAGACATTCCTGTCCAAGGCCCTCTGCCTCTGGCGGGTAGTGCCCGCATAACCAGTGGCAGAGACCTGGGACAGGGGAACACCTGACGGCCCAGCTTCCTGGTCACCAGCTGTGTGTGTGGCTGACCTGCAAGGTGCTTCATAGCTGTCGGATGGCTGGGACGGGTCAGAGGACGTCCGAGGAAGGACCGCTCCAGGGCCAGATTGCAGGGTGCTGCTCCAGGTGCTGTGGAAGAAAGGAAAATCATTACTACCATGCCTTTACAAGAAGCATCAGCTGTGGATTAGAAAAACACAGATTATAAAAATATAAACCCAAAATTTATAATATTTACGATCTCGTGGCAAGGAGCCGGTCTTAGGAACTGCAACGCGTGATAGTGACGGTATCTAGTTCTGGTCCTTGACGCAGATCCACTGCGAACCTGGCCCTCAGCACGAACATCACTGTTGAAGCGGTCCTTGATTGAACGCCAACGTGTTCGGACTTTGTCCACTGTTGGGAAAAAAAAAACAGTGCTGTCAAGGACAACAGTCACTGCTGCACAATATAGCAATACAATACTCAAAGCAGTCACTGTAGAGCCCGATGACACTGTTGGGTTTCCTGCTAGAATATACCTAGCACGAAACCCAACAGTGCCGTCAAGGACAACAGTCACTGCGGCATAATATAGCAATACAATACTCAAAGCAGTCACTTTAGAGCCCGATGACACTGTTGGGTTTCCTGCTAGAATATACCTAGCACGAAACCCAACAGTGCCGTCAAGGACAACAGTCACTGCGGCACAATATAGCAATACAATACTCAAAGCAGTCACTGTAGAGCCCGATGACACTGTTGGGTTTCCTGCTAGAATATACCTAGCACGAAACCCAACAGTGCCGTCAAGGACAACAGTCACTGCGGCACAATACAGAGCAGGGAAATACTCACTAAACGCTTTTTTGGAGGATGCTGTGGCGCTGTCCCAGCCATCCATCAACGCTGCGGCCACCTCATTCCATAGCCGCCGGGTCACCACATTGTCCTTGTACAGCCGGTCACGGCTGTCCCACAACGGCGCACGCTCCTGGACCAGGCTGATGAGCTGCTCATTATCCAGGTAGACGTCTTCATCCCGTTGTGGAACCTAGACAAAACACATTCATTAGAATAATCAAATTTAAATTGAATAAAAAGTTACAAAAAAAAGAAACATAAAAAAGAGTAAAAATAGAAGATAAAAAATAAAGAACATTACAAATCATTTGATACATACATTCCGTATCACCACCGGGACTTGACTTCGCTGCTCCTGCTCTTCGCCCTCACTAGTCCCGTCCGCAGAAGATGATGATGATGATGTCTTAAAAAAGTTGAAAAAAACGTAAGAGATTTGGAGTAGCAGCAGATATACTTACCAGATGCACGAAAATAATCACCTCACGGTCTGCTTGCGCCAATTCCTGCCGCGATGGGGAATATTCGGATTCTGAAGACATACTACATGTAAAAATAATAAAAATCATTAGTACATACATAATTTAAAAGGACAGGCATATAATGTAATATACTCACATTCTTGACGCTGATAGAAGATGGGTTCCTTGGTGACTGTCTGCTCTCCAATCTGTCAGTGTAGTAGTGGCAGAGTTTTGGCAGGCACCTCCTTTATATAGACTTTTTTTTTTTTTACTTTAGAAGTTTATAACTAGTACAACAAGTGGACACCACCAAAAAAACGCAGCGCTAAAAAAACGCATACGTGCGCATGCCAGTGCGCACGTATGCGCATCCATAGGCTATAATGGCCATTTTTAGCGCAAAACGTGCGCATACGTGCGCATGCGCTTTTTTGCAGGACCAAAAAATGCAACATGTAGCGTCTGTAAATTACAGACGCACACCCCAAAAAAACGCAGCTCATGAAAATCGCATACGTGCGCATGCCAGCGCGCAGGTATGCGCACCCATGTTAAATATAGGGGAAAAAACGCATGCGCACGTATGCGTTTTTTTCAAGCGCAAAAAAACGCAAATGTGAAACCAGCCTTAGCCACAGAAAATCAGAGAGGTTGGTAACTAAGTGGATTGCAGACCCCTGATCCTATCCACACAACTAGCAGTAGCCGTGGAGCGTACCTACAATGATCCTAGATGCCTCGACACAGCCGGAGAACTAAATAAGCCTAAAGCAAGAAAGGGGAAATCTAAACTGCCCCAGAGCAGACCCCAAAGGAATAGACAGCCCCCAAACATATATTGTCGGTGAGACAAGATGAAAACACAAACGCAGGTAGGAAAATAGACTGAGCAAACGATGGGGCCCTCACTAACTAGACAGGACAGGAAAGGAAAGACTGTCTGCAATCACGCAAAAAACCCTGATTCAAAAAATGCCCAACAAGTCTGATAGAAAAATACTGAAGTCACTAGACTTCGCCCACTATATCAGCACTCTGGTATATTCTGAAAGCAGAGCAAAAAGAGGCCAATCTAATAAGGGACAAAAACAAACTGACACAAGCAGTAACATAAGGATGGAAACTCAGCACAGCCCCAGCCGGAGCTGGCTGACCACACAAAACTGAAATAGACACAACCAAATCAAATGTGAACAATAGCAAAAGAACACTTAGCTGAACATGCAGGGACTGAGCTGGAAACTAAGACCTCAGGAAGCAGGAAAAATCACCAGCAGGGATAGAGGGAGTCGGCTGTCTTAAATCCAGTCAGAAACTCCAGATCTCCAGTCATCCTCCTCATTATTAGGTGGCAGGCCTCTGTTAATTAGATCAGCTCTATTACCTCCAGTAACCATCAGAGGGAGCCCGGAAAGAGAACTCGCAACCCCTCTGTCAATACAACCAGCTCCACTACCTTCACTAGTAACCAGAGGTAGGCCAGAAAGCGAATTCACAACATGAACCGCTCAACAGACTATATTGAGTACATGCTTTGTCCGTGACCAAACTTCTGAATGAGGCTTCAGGGTCCTTTCTCCTCCTTTACCAGTCGGAGACTTGTTTTGTTCAAGATTATTGTATTTGTTCTCAAGTATGTATACCCCTTTTCACATGTAAAAGCGCCATGGAATAAATGGAGCTATAATAATTAATAATAATAACACCAAATGTTGCCCAAATATTTTTATTTTTACTAAATCTATTTTGATGCCTGCTGACACACAGTGCAGAGAACTACAAGAGTTAGGTGCCTTTCCGATTGGGTACACCTTGTTGCTGTGGGATGACTTTTATGCTTTTTTTATTAAAATAGTGATAACTAAGTTCCCTATGTTATTTACATGTACTATTACTTTTTATTCATTTGCCATACTTACTTTTATCTTAGGTTTAAACTATTTTTTCATGAATTTAGCGTTTGATATAAAGTAAGTATAATAAGATTGCCTTAGGAAAATAACTGAGCAATTAGGACGGCCGTATAGACATCGAAGCATGCAGTGGACCATATCATGCTCTTCATCATTTCACTAATCCGTACAATTATCATTATAAAGTAAGATTATTGAACATAATTGTTCAGTTATTATTGCTGAGATTGCCCTGAGATCCCCTTGATAATTAGGTTTCAGGTCTCCAATCTAGCTTTCCATTAATTGTTGTATAGTCATAACTAAAGGATCTTTGAAGGTGAAATACCATCATAAATTCAGGTATACATACCTAATTAAATGCATGTTTAGAAAGTTGTCTAGGCCAAAAACATGGCTGTTCTTGCATGGAATGGTAATTTTTTTAAATTTATTATTGGTTCATATTAATGTTTTCATGAAAAATCACATGCACGTGTGGGGGGAGGGGCAGAGAATTACCGCAAAATACCATTCCTGTACAATATGGTGATTGTGTGGCATAACACAGCAGCACCTGTAATATGGTTGGCTTTGGAGTGTAGGGCCCCTTTTATTAGGTTGGTGTAAATTATGGTTTGCCCTTGAAATTTATTTAGGAAAAAGTAGCCCATTATGTGCATACAAAGAGTCAACCAAAGAAATTTCAGTTGCAAGGAGACAACAGACTTGTTGGTTACAACCGGGTTTCATGAAGCAAAAGGTTGACATGCAAAATATTTTTGATGTTTCATTAACACTTGTGGCTATCTGCTAGCAATTTCTTCAGCAGCACTTCTGTCGCTCTTCAGCAGTCTCTGCATCTCTATCTTTGGACCACAGCACATATTCTCTCAATGGCAGTCACAATCCCACTCTTGGTCAACTCTCTATTAACTGTCTTATTTATTTTGCAACTTCTTTACAGTCGCTATAGTTGCCATATAGTCTCTCCTCTCTCGATTTGCTTCAGTACTAAAGCCAATCACTGAGCTCAGTGTTCCTGGCTCAAAATGATTTGACGTAACATGGCCTATGTAGCAGATCAACAATGACCGAAGCAGTGGATGAAGGCATAACTGCGCCCCGGCAATGTAAGTAAAAACTTGTTGGGGTTTTTTTTTGTTTTGCATTCCTGAGCCCATGGAATGATTATGTTCAATGGGACAAAACCTTTAAATCACCCATTTGAGCAATGCGCATTGGTATAATTTGCGAATTGACCAGTATGATAATGTGGGGACTAGAGTTGAGCGAAACGGGGCGAAAAATTTCAAAAGTCGCCGACTTTTAGCAAAGTCGGGTTTCATGAAACGAAACCCGACCCTAGGATGAGGACGGCCACGAGGTCGGCGACTTACGCACCAAAGTCGCGTTTCAAAAGTTTGTTTTGCGCTCTTTTTCAGCCAATCAGGATCCACGGACACTGTGGGCAACGTGATGACATAGGCAGGGGTCACCAAAATCTTTCAGAAGGGCATGCAAGTGATTGGCTTGCTTTGGTGGGCGTCACAGGGGTTATAAAAGGGCGTGCACGCCGACCGCCATCTTACTTCTGCTGATCTTAGCATAGGGAGAGGTTGCTGATTCTGTAGGGAGAGCGTTAGGCAGGGAAGAAGAAAAAAAAACTGTTTCTGCTGCTAGCGATTTTGCCTGTACAACACACCAGTCACTGTGTGTGCAGTGCAAGGGGAGGCTATATTGTGGTGGATCAGTGGTGTTGGTTGTTAGGCTGCCTTCTAAGGCTTCCTGACAGCTGCATTGCTGTTTACCCACTGCTCTGCAAACTGCTTTTTTAAAAGCAATCCCAATTTTTTTTTTGTCCTGCTGAGGTACTGAGTGTGCATTTTTTCACACCATACAGCGGTGTACGCTCCTCACACAGTACCGTGTAACGGCTGTTATCACAGCCACAGTGAAGCTATCTGTGTGTCACTGTGGAAGGATAAGTGGAGGACTTGTTCCGTTCTTACAGACCTACACTCTAGTGAGATTCCTATTCTGCCCAATTCTACATACACCTTGTAGTTTGTGATACACTAGCCAATTTCTGCCTGTGACATAGTGCTCTGATATTCAGTGGGCCTCACACAATCCAAAAGTGTCCAGTGTCCACTAGTGTGTGCAGAAATTCAAAATCTCCCTTATCCTGTAGTCACTTTTTTCACACCTGTGCCATCGAGCCTGTGACATAGCGCTCTGATATTCAGTGGGCCTCACACAATCCAAAAGTGTCCAGTGTCCACTAGTGTGTGCAGAAATTCAAAATCTCCCTTATCCTGTAGTCACTTTTTTCACACCTGTGCCATCGAGCCTGTGACATAGCGCTCTGATATTCAGTGGGCCTCACACAATCCAAAAGTGTCCAGTGTCCACTAGTGTGTGCAGAAATTCAAAATCTCCCTTATCCTGTAGTCACTTTTTTCACACCTGTGCCATCGAGCCTGTGACATAGCGCTCTGATATTCAGTGGGCCTCACACAATCCAAAAGTGTCCAGTGTCCACTAGTGTGTGCAGAAATTCAAAATCTCCCTTATCCTGTAGTCACTTTTTTCACATCTGTGCCATCGAGCCTGTGACATAGCGCTCTGATATTCAGTGGGCCTCACACAATCCAAAAGTGTCCAGTGTCCACTAGTGTGTGCAGAAATTCAAAATCTCCCTTATCCTGTAGTCACTTTTTTCACACCTGTGCCATCGAGCCTGTGACATAGCGCTCTGATATTCAGTGGACCTCACACAATCCAAAAGTGTCCAGTGTCCACTACTGTGTGCAGAAATTCAAAATCTCCCTTATCCTGTAGTCACTTTTTTCACACCTGTGCCATCGAGCCTGTGACATAGCGCTCTGATATTCAGTGGGCCTCACACAATCCAAAAGTGTCCAGTGTCCACTAGTGTGTGCAGAAATTCAAAATCTCCCTTATCCTGTAGTCACTTTTTTCACATCTGTGCCATCGAGCCTGTGACATAGCGCTCTGATATTCAGTGGGCCTCACACAATCCAAAAGTGTCCAGTGTCCACTAGTGTGTGCAGAAATTCAAAATCTCCCTTATCCTGTAGTCACTTTTTTCACACCTGTGCCATCGAGCCTGTGACATAGCGCTCTGATATTCAGTGGGCCTCACACAATCCAAAAGTGTCCAGTGTCCACTAGTGTCTGCAGAAATTCAAAATCTCCCCTGTCCTATAGACACCTTGTACCTTGTTTTACATTACTATATAGTTTGTTGGATTTTGTCTACATTTCTACCAAAAATGAGGAAGGCTGGTGGAAGAGGCCGTGGAATTGGGCGGGGATTGGCAGCTGGTAATGATGGTGTTGGTGGTGGATCTGATGGTAGTGGCAAAAGCAAAATAGGACCGAATGCAGGAGGTGTTGAGCCTGCGTCATCGTCTGGCTCCACAAGGCCTCGAAGGCTTAGTTTTCTAGGAGTTGGCAAACCGCTTTTAAAGCCAGAGCTTCAGGAAAAAGTTTTGTCTTACATTGCTGACTCAGCCTCCAGCTCTATCGCCTCCTCTTCTGAAGTTGTAAAAAATAAAAGCACTGAGTCGTCACTGGAGGCTCATGTTCATGAACCACACCTTTCCTTGTGTCCTTCACCCCAACCAAGATTGAATGATGACGCAGGCCATACTACTGATTACTCCATGGAGCTGTTTTCACATACCATGCCTGGATTATCAAGTGAAATGGTGAATTACCCAGGCCAAGATGAATCTGACATGGAGTGCCACTGATGCACAGCCGCTGATAGATGATTCTGCTGGTACATTCACTCAGAGCACTACATTGTCCTCGCAGTGTACAGAGCCAGATTCTGACCCTGATGAGACTCAGGTGCCCCTTCCCGCACACTATACCACCATACACGGTGACACAGAGGAAGGTGCACATGACATTGAAGAGGAGGTGATGGATGACCCTGTTGTTGACCCAGATTGGCATCCATTGGGGGAAGAGGGTGCTGCTTCCAATAGCTCAGATGAGGAGAAGCATCCACAGCAGACATCGACATCGCAACAGCTGTTATCTGGCAGGCCCGGAGCACTCCAAAGACAGGTTCCAAAGATCAAAAGAGTTGCTGGACAGCTTGTCCAGAGGGTCAAAAGATCACAGCGTGCTAGGCCACAAAATGTCTGCCAAAGTAGGAAGAGTGCAGTGTGGCACTTTTTTGAACAAAATCCTCATGATCAGGCCAAGGTTATCTGTAAGAAGTGCGCAAAGACCTTTAGCCGAGGGAAAAATCTGAAAAATTTGAATACCAGTTGCATGCTTAGACATTTAACCAGCATGCACTTGCAAGCGTGGACACAACACCAAACCTCAAGTGCCACATGTGCAACTGATCACAAAGAAGGTAGTCAACAACGCTACATTGTTTCCCCCACTGTAAGCCCACCGGTTAGCACAGCAGAAAATGTTGAGGTGTTGTTGCAAGGCCACAGCAGTCAGGGAATCCCACTGTTATATCAACGAAATACTGAATCTAGGCAATCAGAAAGAACACCAACTCCATCACCATCATCAACCCTCTCTCAGTCCGCCCTGTCCACCGCTACTTCCACCATATGCAGCTCTCAAGTCCAGCTCACCCTCCCAGACACTATGAGTAGGTCAAGAAAGTACTCAGTCTCTCATCCGCGTACACTGGGTTTGAACGCCCACATTGTCAAACTAATCTCGTTTGAGATGATGCCCTATCGGTTGGTGGAAAGCGCAGCTTTCCGCGAACTCATGGCCTATGCAGTACCACGCTATGACCTACCCAGTCGCCACTTCTTCTCTCGCAAAGCCATCCCAGCCCTCCACCATCATGTAAAAGACCGCATTGTCCATGCACTCAAGCAGTCAGTGAGTGGAAAGGTGCACCTCACAACTGATGCATGGTCCAGTCGGCATGGCCAGGGCCGTTACGTGTCCATCACTGCGCACTGGGTTAATGTGGTGGATGCAGGGTCCACAGGGGACAGCGGTGGTGGGACAGTGCTGTTTAGCCCACGGTATAGGAAACAGTTGGCTGTAGGCGTTCGACCCTCCTCCTCCAGAAGCGAAAGCTCGTCCACAGAGCGCAGTCGTACGAGCACTCCATCTGCAGCTGCCACTGTTGCACACGAGGTGTCCCCCTATCGAGCAGCTAGTGGAAAGCGTCAGCAGGCTGTGTTGCAGATGATGTGTTTGGGCGACAGACACACCACCGAGGTGCTGGCCGAGTACTTGAAGCGACAAACTGAGTCATGGCTGGGCAGTGTATATCTTGAGGCAGGCAATGTAGTTAGTGATAACGGCCGTAATTTTGTGGCAGCCATAGCCCTTTCAAAACTCAGCCACATACCTTGTGTGGCTCACACCTTGAACCTGGTGGTGCAGTGCTTCCTCAAATATTATCCGGAGTTAACAGCCCTGCTCCAGAAGGTGCGAAGACTGTGCGTGCACATCCGCCGGTCGCCTGTACACTCCGTTCGTATGCAGAAGCTGCAGCGATTGCTCCACCTTCCCAACCACCGCCTCATTATCGACATTGCAACAAGGTGGAACTCCACCCTGCACATGGTGGAGCGGCTGTGCGAGCAGAGGCAGGCCATAATGCATTTGTGGGAGGATACACGGCCAGGCACTTTGAGAGCAGACATGGAGTTGACAGGTGTGCAGTGGTCGAAGCTGAAAGACCTCTGTAAAGTCCTTCAGTGTTTTGAGGAATGCACACGGCTGGTAAGCGCAGACGACGCCATCCTAAGCATGAGCATCCCACTTATGCGTCTGCTCATGCAAACTTTGACGCACCTTAAGGAGCAGGCGTCTGCAGCCAATGTTGATGAGGAGGAAGAGGATGAGGGAATCCTTGATGACATTCAGCCATTGTCTGCTCAGGGACCTCTCCTGGACGAGGTGAAGGAAGAAGAGGAGGAGGAGGATGATGATGGGGATGATTACTTAGGGGAGGAGGATGCATCTCATGGGGAAAGTGAAAATGTTGGCATGGCAAGGTCTGGTACAGGGTTTGTGCGTGACTTGAGGGATGTGGATTTGCCAGAAAGTGCTCCTCCACCCAGCACTCGCAGTGCATCATTGACACCGGGAACATTGGCCCACATGTCAGATTATGCCTTGCAGATCCTAAAAAGGGACCCCCGCATTGCCAAAATGATGAATGATGACGACTACTGGTTGGCCAGCATCCTGGATCCAAGCTATAAAGGCAAAATACAAAACATCATGCCACAGGAGAACCTTGATCTAATATTGGCTAATAAACAAGCAACTCTGGTAAATCGGTTGCTTGAGGCATTCCCAGCACACAGCAGCGGTGATGGTTCTCACACGAGCCGTACGGGCCGGGGGCAGCTTGGCAGAGGTGTTCATGGTGCACACAGCAGAAGTGGCGTTGGAGACAGGGGTTTCATGACAATGTTGTGGACTGATTTTTCAAGTACCGCTCACACAACTGGTAATACTGCATCGATGGAAAGTGACAGGAGACAGCAGTTGTCAACTATGGTTACAAACTACTTTTCCTCCCATATCGATGTTCTCCCACACAGGTCATTCCCCTTTGACTATTGGGCCGCTAAACTGGACACCTGGCCTGAATTAGCCCAATATGCCTTACAGGAGCTCGCTTGCCCAGCTGCAAGTGTGCTATCGGAAAGAGTCTTCAGTGCAGCTGGATCAATCCTGACAGAAAAAAGGACCCGTCTGTCAACCCAAAATGTGGATGATCTAACCTTCATTAAAATGAACCATGCATGGGTTTCCAAGGATTTTGTCCCACCTTCCCCTGATGACACATAGGGTGACAGAAAAATGGCTTGCTTTAGTCCACCTCTTCCTGGGACTTGACCTATTTCGCCTTTTGCATCAGCTGAATGTCCAACATCAACATATGCCACTTTCTAAAACTCCCTAACTGTGCTTCCTCCCCCCCCCCCATGGCCGGGGTCACCACCTAGCGCACGACACCGTGCGAGTGACGTTGCCCTGGACAGGTGGGTAGGCCGACTCTTGGGCGCGGGCACTGGCACAGGGTCCCTCATAGTGCAATCAAGTGTCTCTGACGGTGGTGGTGCACACCCGCCGTCAGACACACCGCCGTACTATGAGGGGCCCAGTGCCAGTACTGACGCCCACGAGTGGGCCCCCCTTGCTTCGGCAGGGCCCCAGCATTTGCAATCTTTACCTCTCCCTGCTCCTCCGCTGTGTAGTCTGGGCCGTCAAATCCATACTGTGCCTGACACCGTCTGAGCCTGCCTCCTGATGTATAGACATATATTTTGAATGTGTACGCTATCCATACATGTTATCCGGGGATACGGTACCCTTTCTCACCTTTGTGCAATCATGTGCAATCCATACTGGGCCTAACACCGTCTGAGCCTGCCTCCTGATGTATAGACATATTTTGAATGTGTACGCTATCCATACATGTTATCCGGGGATACGGTACCCTTTCTAACCTTTGTGCAATCACGTGCAATCCATACTGGGCCTAACACCGTCTGAGCCTGCCTCCTGATGTATAGACATATATTTTGAATGTGTACGCTATCCATACATGTTATCTGGGGATACGGTACCCTTTCTCACCTTTGTGCAATCACGTGTATTCCATACTGGGCGTGAGAATGGCTGGCGAGCTGTTAAGCAAGCTACAGCACCTGTGGTTTGCACACGTAAGTTTTTCATTTTTTCAGGAATGACGGTTAGGCCTAATTCTGGAACTGCGGTTGACCTGCACTTACTGGGAAATCATCGTTCGCGGGTAATAATTGTAATCAGTGATCCCCATCACTAACGTTGTTCAGCGGGTTATCTGCACCTGTAAGCGACAAACGCTGGCCTTTTCAGTGTAGCGCACATGCAGCCACGGACATGTAAGGGCATGACACACCAGTTATTGGCCAATCTCATGTGCCAGAGCCTCACGTGTCCCTCTAGTAAGCCGGACTCGGACCGCGGGGCATGACGGAGTCTCGTTCGTTAACGGAATTAAGCTTGCAATGTGTGCATCTGTTCTGTAGCTGGCATGTTTGAGGTTTCCCAGGTGGAGTCGAATTTAACCATAGGCTCCACTCCTGGTGGTGCCCTTCTGGACATTCCTTTAAGGTTCAGCTTTGCAACCATACTGCCCACGTAAAACAAACACTTTGCCTTCATGAACGCTGTTTGGAGGGTCATGACTCGTGGGAATAACGCCGCCCAATCAGTTAACCTGCTAGAGAGATCCTTCGTTGCTCCCAAGCATGACATCACACTCCCTAGGAGGAAGGTAATGCCACTGTGGCGACCGTACTCCTGGGGGCGACACAAGTGCACTGATGCCCAGCCACTGCTCGATGAATCTGCTGGTACATTGACCCAGACCACTACATTCCCCTCGCATGCTACACGGCCTGAATCTGACCCTGATGAAACTCAGGTTACCCTTCCCATATACAGTTCCATCTTACACGGTGACAAAGAGGAAGCTGCAGATGAAAGTGCAGGTTCGGCCCACCCACCATCAGACACACCACCGTACTATCAGGGGCCCTGTGCCAGTGCCGTCGCCAACGAGTGGGCCCCCCCTGCTTGCTCAGGATCACAGCACTTGCAAGGTTGAAATACTGTGCAGTGAGATGGAAGATGGGGACGACGAGGAGTCCAGACTAGTACAGGGATTCCCTAGCGAGGAGACTTATTTGATTGTTTTCAATGTTTGGACAGCAATTTTTGGGGAGCACTATACTCTGGAGAATGATAGATGGGGCCCACCATACACTGGAACATTCCAAAGGTGGACATCAGACACTGGAGCAGCATTTACAGGGCCCATTATACACTAGAGCATTAGAAATGGGGCCCTGTCAGAGACACCGCACTACACTTGCTCATAGAGCCAGTGCGAGTGTCCTGAGTACAGAAGCAGTGCTAAACGAGGTACAGGAGGAATAAACAGACGAGAGGTCAGACAAAGCCAAAGGTCATACACAGGATCACAGTACAGTACCAGGGATGAGACAGAGCGGATAATCAGGGACAAGCAGAGATCAAAACCAAACAGACATAGGAGGTACCAGGCAGAATCCAAAGCGATATCCAGAGAACAGACCGAGTCATACACAGAGAATCAAGTAACCAGAACACAGCACAAACACACTCAGGAGTCACCACACAAATGCCAAGGGCAAGAGTATAACTGACAGGGATGGGAGCGTCCTGAGGCTATAAGAAGCCTCCCCCAGAACCAGGGAGAGGCCACAATCATAGCCCCAGGTGTGCAGGTAAGCCTGCATCGGGCTAAACAGCAACGTGTCCAATGACATCCAATTACATAAAACATGTAATGGGGAATAACTAGGAGTCCCTAATGCAGTCTAACGCTCGATCCTTCCTAGCCGCGGAGGTTGGCACCCTAGGGGGAACGTTGTGGCGCCCCCGCTCAACGGTGGCTGTCCCTAGGGACCCTGATAAACCCTGCAGCCACTAGGGATCCCTTCCCCGATGCTAGAGGGACCCCTATCAATAGACAGAGATCAACTATAATAAGGAGGACCCTAATCCCCAAAAGGATTAAAAACAAAAGGAACACATTAATATGATGGCATTATAGTGATGGCATCGTAGTGACACGAATCAAATAAATACAGTAAAGGAGATCCACAGCGTATAGTGTATCAAATTTCATTTACATGAGGTTAAATCCAATGGCACCAAAATGCAAACTCCACAAATGGTAATAATTATATGATAAGTCACTAGATAACCCAAAATTTGCATGAAAGGTGACAATGATCATGCCACTAGATTAAAAGTCAGGTACCATTAGAGACATAATTCAGACACTCAGTAATCAATGCTGCAGATACTCATCATGTCACACGCCATCTGCCATATATGTGAAGCGCTTCACATATATGGCAGATGGCGTGTGACATGATGAGTATCTGCAGCATTGATTACTGAGTGTCTGAATTATGTCTCTAATGGTACCTGACTTTTAATCTAGTGGCATGATCATTGTCACCTTTCATGCAAATTTTGGGTTATCTAGTGACTTATCATATAATTATTACCATTTGTGGAGTTTGCATTTTGGTGCCATTGGATTTAACCTCATGTAAATGAAATTTGATACACTATACGCTGTGGATCTCCTTTACTGTATTTATTTGATTCGTGTCACTACGATGCCATCACTATAATGCCATCATATTAATGTGTTCCTTTTGTTTTTAATCCTTTTGGGGATTAGGGTCCTCCTTATTATAGTTGATCTCTGTCTATTGATAGGGGTCCCTCTAGCATCGGGGAAGGGATCCCTAGTGGCTGCAGGGTTTATCAGGGTCCCTAGGGACAGCCACCGTTGAGCGGGGGCGCCACAACGTTCCCCCTAGGGTGCCAACCTCCGCGGCTAGGAAGGATCGAGCGTTAGACTGCATTAGGGACTCCTAGTTATTCCCCATTACATGTTTTATGTAATTGGATGTCATTGGACACGTTGCTGTTTAGTCTTGTTCACTTTGTGGTGTGACCTTTGGTCTTTTAATAATAAAGTATTGTTTTTAGGGTTTTTCATATGATTTTTGGTTTGAGACCCTTTATATTTGATAGTGATTTAAGCCTGCATCGGGATCACAACCTTTAACCCCAGAAATGCCAGTCATCAGCACTGGTTCCAAACATTAACCCCACGTGTGCGAGTCAAACCCGCACTGAGATCATGACAGGCCCATTATGTTTGGAGCATTATTTGGGCCCATAAGACAGTGGAGCTTCATCCATGGGGACCAACATATACTGTAGCATTATGTGGAGCTCATCATATACTGTTTCATCATTATATGGGATCAATGATTCTGTATGGAGAAATAGATGGGCCTCGTCATGAGATGTAAAAAGTGAAGTATTTTTCATTGTACTATACCGCTATTTCTCTGCCGTATTGGAGCATGATGAGTTGTGGTATGTGTTAAAGGGGCGCTCTTTCGCCCAGGGCACATGAAAACCTGCAGCCAGCCCTACCCCCCCACAACTTTAGCCAAATAACCCCCATTTTTCAGTGCGTAACTTGTATTATGAAGTTAATTAAGGTTGACAAGCTTCAGTAACAAGAATTGATGCTTTTGGCATTCAAATGAGCACTGTAGGTGTGTTTCCTGTCCTCCTCTCACTGCCGACTTTTATTCCCCATTGACTTACATTGGGTTTCGTGTTTCGGGACGACCCCGACTTTTCCCTATAATCGGCCGATCTTGCTCGACCCGACTTTTGGAAAAGTCGGGTTTCACGAAACGAAACTCGACCCTAAAAAACCAAAAGTCGCTCAACTCTAGTGGGGACAATATGGCAGTTTCATAAAGTAGTATTCCCTGGTCACCTTTATTATGGGTTGTATGTGGCAGTATACACACAATTCATGTTTTCGTCAGAATTCTGTCATGAAATACCTTAAAAAGCTACAAAATATTTGCGCAACAACAAATTTTGCTTCTTTTTGCATTTTCACACCAGACCCTGACAGCGTCACCAAAATCAGTGGAGTTGTGTCAAGATTGGGAATGGTTGAGCCCTAACATCTAATCCATTAAAATTGATGTCACTTTAATGAATCCTTTAGTGAATCCAATTCAATTCATCTAGGCTAAAAATGTAAAAATCAATAAGTTGAATGTAACCAACAAGTGTTAATTCTCAGTGGAGACAAAAAGCAAGGATTTTTTTTTTTTTTAAAAGTGCACTTAATGTTAGTAAGAAGTTAAATATGAAAAAGAAAACTTTAGAACTTGGTTATCAAAGAATATATTTAACATGTCGTTTTTACCGTAAGGTAAAAATATTACTCCAAAACAGTGTTTGAATCGCTGTGTCCCAAAATTATGTCAACAAAAACATAAGCACTCATGCAGCTACATTAATTTTTTTTGGTGACAAAAATTATTTAATATAAACCAAATATTGATAGTTTTCTTTGAACAAATATTGATCTTTTATTATGTCAAAAAAAATTGTTTTTGAAGTACGTAGGATTTTTTTCTTCTTTTATTTGTCTCATTTAAAAAGTTACAGTTCTTTTTTTTTGCACATTACATATTTCCTGTAGAATTAAAGCTCCTATTCTGGCCCCAGTTATAGAGGCAGACAGCCCTGATCGTGAAACATTTCCACTGCTTCCATTGGTTATTGCCCTCGCTTATATAGCGCCAACATATTACACGTCTCCTGTCATCACTTTCCTCATTGGAGCTCACAATCTTGAATTGTCTATCTGGCAAGCCTTTGCAGAACACCCATCCAAAACACAGGGAGAACATACAGACTTCTTGCTAATGTTGTTCTTGGTGGGATTTGAATGCAGGACCCCAGCGCTGTAAGGCTGCAGTGCTAACCACTGAGCCACCGTGCTACCCCAAGGCCAATTATTGGGCATCTTTTGAGAAGGGTCAACATAGCTCTAACTTATGATGTTTGAATCACACAAAGTACATATGACCACCCTTTTTACAGCCCAAAATAAATGCAGTACAAAAAACAACATTTCATAAGAATATATAAACCCCACTTCCACCAGACCCCTCTGTATTGACATCTCCAGCCAGAACCCCTTGTATAAAGATGCCACACTATTTTTCAGATGCCTCCAGTCTTACCCAAGAAGGGATTTGATGGCTATCTGCCACACTTACTATCTTTAGCTACTGGCAGTTGTATGATTGGGATTGTAGATACAGGTGTGATCACTAGTGGACCCAAAGGTAATGAAGACTTGCCTCTTTCCCTGGGAGAACACTGCTTTCAACTGTACCCATATCCTCATGGCGCAAAAACAGTTGATTACTACAGTAGAGCAGTGAGCAATTGGCTCCTTGCTCCACCTTTTGTTCTAGTAAAAGCCAGAAGTTGGGAGTACGCAGAGGATTTCAGATGGCATCGTCACATCACTTCACTGCAACTTGCAATAGATGAGTTTAGTGCACCACTTTGTTGCTCGTACACACCTAGAACATCCCTCCACAAGGAAGTAACAGTAAAGAGAAATCCAGGAACCAGGGCACCAGGCATCCTCTTTTTAGTAATTTTATTAGTACAGAAAAATCACAATATTTCGGCTGCCCTGGGCATTTTTCAAGAAATAAGAAAAGAAAATATTTGCATATCTCTCTTTCTTTAAGGCTTGATATAGGCCCTGCGTTGCCAAAACATTGTGATTTTTCTGAACTAATAAAGATACCAAAAGGATGACATCTGGTGCCCTGGTTCCTGGATTTCTCTTTACATCACTTCACGGCGCCAAAGCAGTGGACTACAGGTAAGACCAAGCCTCTGGCTGTATAAGTGGGGTTCAGCCACAGTCACTTTTAGTGATGAGCGAGTATGCTCGTTACTCGAGATTTCCGAGCATGCTCGGGTGTCCTCCGAGTAGTTTTGACATGCTTGGAGATTTAGTTTGTGTCACCGCAGCTGCATGATTTGCGGCTGCTAGACAGCCTGAATACATGTGGGGATTGCCTGCTTGTTGGGGGTGAGGCCAGAACAAGTAGAGGTGGTTTTGATTGGATGGCTGAGAGTGCCACAATTTGAAGAGATTCAGTGCATTGATGCCCAACCACTTGTTCTGTTGGAGGATGAGCATGTTTGAAGGGTAGTGCAAACGATCAGTTGACCACCAGCTATGATGATGCTGATGAGGAAACATAGGTGCCAACTGCTGCAACATCCTGCTTTGTATACACCAGTAATATATTATTGTTGTTATTTATTTTTTGAGCTCCATTGATTCCATGTGCTGTACATGAGGAGAGGTTACAAAACACAAATTACAGTGAACAAACTAATAGTGACAGACAGATACAGAGGCGAGAGGACCCTACCCGTGCCACCTTACATTTTACAGGATAATGTGGAAGGAGACAGTAGTTTTGAGAGTTGCAGCAGCTCTGGTGTTGGTGAGGTTGCAGCGAGGTCATTGCAGGCTGTGAGCTGTTCTTAAGACTTGGATTTTCCAGTTCCACTTGAAATTTCCGAATGTAGGGGATAATCGTATGTGTTGGGCCCCAGAATTCTACAGGACAAGGAATACTCGGTAGAAGTCTTGCAGGCGATTGTATGAGGAATGTACGATTGTGGAACAGAGAAGGAGGTCTTGGGAGGACCAGAGATTACATAGTGGGAGATATCAGGAGATTAGTTCAGAGATACATGGAGGAGATAGATTTTGGACGGCTTTGTAGTTTATTAGTGTTATTAGTTTGAATTGAAATTAGGAGACATTCAAGGGATTTGTAGAGTGGAGGAGTAGGACAGCACAGTTACAGACTGGACGTGTGATGATGCAATGGGGATGATAAGGTCTTAGACCCTACATGGAGTTAAGGCTATCCCAGTGACATGGGCAGTTCAGAGGAAGACGTGGTGGTCATGCTGCCCAAGCTGTATAGCAAATGAGAGTGGAGGGTGCAAAAGCACAGAGCCATTAAGTTGACTGCTACTGCCCACCGCAACTTTCCCCTAACCTTTCATTAACTTGGACAGAGAAAAGTGTATATCTCGGCTTTACAAATGAGCGGGGACATATACAGACAAAAAAATCAATACAAGGTAAGAAAATTTAAACAGTTACAGGAGGAGTGAGGGCCCTGCTCACAAGCTTACAATCTACAATCTACATGTTGCCTCCTCCTCCTACTCCGCTTCCTCACGTCTCCTCAATTGGTCACAAAGTGCGGGTAGTGTGTGCGTCCTTTTGGCATTCTCTCCTTGCTGCTGCTGGCCTGTCTGTGGTGCAGCCTCACTTCTGTCTTCCTGCTCTCCACCTCATATGCGCTGTATACACAAAGAGGAATCCCACCTTGCATATGCTGGAGAGATTTTAAGCAGTAGCAGGCAATAGTTGAGTTTCAGCTGTAGCACGCATGAGTGTGTCGCTCTGCAGAACAACATTTCACCAACCATGAGTGGTCCTCCATGGGTGATGTGTGTGCCGTGCTGCACTGCTTGGAATACTCCACCAATATGGCCAACGTTGATGATGCCATTATCACTGTTACTATCCCACTTCTATGCCTACTAGAAAAACAAAACTTCAGGTGATGATGGATGAGGTGGTGGTGCAGGAGGAAGAAGTGAAGGAAGAACAAAGACCATTCACTCCATTATCATGCAAGGCATTGACACATGCCTTGTAGAATTGGTTCCTGTACCAAAAGTGGCCTGGTCCAAAAATGTCTTGCCAGGGGACAGTTTTGTATAATGAGAAGGAGGAATAGGAGTATGAGGAGGAGGATGAGGAACAACTGTGTTAACAGCAGGGTGGCTTTCAAATCAGCTCAAGGGCATCAATGGAGCATGGCTGAGGGGATACACAGGATACAGATGATACAGAGGGCCCAGACATTATATCTCCCACTGAGGACAGCTTGTCATTGCCTCTGGGGAGTGTTGCACACATGAGCTGCTGTGCCTATGTAACGACTGCCGAGTTTCCTGGATTATTACAAGAGCTGATTACTGGATGGCCACCCTGCTGAATCCCTGCTACAAGCACATGTCATACTTACTTCCATCACTAGAGTGAGATAGAAAAATGAGGGAATACAAGCGCACACTGATTGGCACACTACTGACAGCCTCCTCACCTGACAGTGGGGGCTCAGTGGAAGTACAAGGCAGAGGAGGATGAAGACGCCAAAGGAGCTGAGGCACTGGCACCACCTTGGAAGGGATGGTTAGCAAGGCAGAAATGTGTAAAAACTTACTCAGCATGTCTTAAAATCCAGCTCCACTATCTGATACGGTTCTTATTTTGGTACAGTACAAACAGATGTTTTTTTTTGTACAGTGCAAAAAGAGGCTTTTTGACAAAGTGCTCCCAGAGGCATTTTTGTAAAGTCGAAACAGAGGCTTTTTGCACAGTAAACACAGATGCTTTTTGGCACAGTACACACAAAGGCTTTTTGGTAAAGTAGAAACGGAGGCTTGTTGACAGTACACACAGAGGCTTTTTGACCTAGCACTCATAGAGGTTTTGGTAAAGTAGAAACAGAGGCTTTTTGGCACAGTAGAAACAGGCTTTTTGGCCAACAAATGGGAAAGAGATGGCTGCAGAGTAGAACATTTTTTTTAGACAAACTACTCGTATAGACACAGCGGTAGAATATAATAATTTTTTGGGCCCATAAATGGGAAAGAGACAGCTGCAGAGTAGAACATTTTTTTAGACACCATACTCACAAAAAGAAAGTTGGAGAGTAGAAATATTTTTAGACACACTAGTTGCAAAAAAACGCTGCAGAGAAAAATTATTTTTTTTACACATTACTCACAAAAAACGCTGCAGAGAGCAATCATTTTTTACATACACTACTCGCAAAATACTGCTCCAGAGTCCAATTTTTTTTAGACGCAGGAGGTGCAGGTGTAAGCAGGTGCGGGAATGCAATGACACAGGGATTGCAGAAGAAGGCTGTATAACAAGGTTGTTTAATTGGCTAACAAAGAAAAGGGTGGCAAAGGTCTCCTCGCAGGGAGCTATTTACATTAACCAATGGATAGTAATGAGGGGAGTAAACAAAGGGTTAGCGTGACAAGTCTGATATGTAAATGGCACTTATCATGGTCTTCTCTGGTCCTCATTCGAATACAATCTGATGCGAGTTGTAGTACCAGCAATGGCTGGCGTGGCGTCCTTAGGTGGATCCAGCGAATCACGGTCCAGCTTCTGGCGGCAACGGGCGGTCACCAGTTTTATCCGTTGAGTTCCTAGTCCATAAATCTGTGCAGCCAAAGTAGAGAGCACTGCAGGAGTCTCTGTCCAACACATGTGCTGCTGCTCGTCTTTCTGTGACAGGGGATGCACCTTGGGACCCTGCACCTTGCACACACTCCTCCTTACGAGCACAGCCCTCTGCTTATCTGGGCGTGTGGTGCTCTGCACACTCACTATCTGGAGCGCTGGCTTAATCTCTGCCGTAGCTCATCTCCCCACTGCCTGTCACCCTGCGGAGCGAGCCGAATGCCTGCTTCTGCTCGTGCTGCCGGGGGGAAACTGACTCCTGCTTTGTGTGCTTTCAGCTCTGTTTCCGGCTTAAACAGGCCCCTCTTCCCAGATCATGGAACCTATACGGTCCCCTATTCCTTCCCCCGGACAACATGGGATGCAGCCTCAACAGTTCCGGACCCGGCTCAATACAGGTACCCGCAGCCCGGTCTTCCTCCTTACATAGGTCCAAGTGGAGGAATAGATGGACGTGGCGGTATAGATGGAAGAGGCAAGGAAGGAGTAATCCAACACTTTTTTCTTTTTTTAATGGAACTGACTTAAAACAACCTACAATTAAAACTCAAGCTAGCAATCTAGAACCTGGATGCTCTGGTACTCGCAGGTTCGCAGGATGCAGTGACGAGACGGAGGCGGAGCAAACTTAAACCTTTATATATTAGTTATAGGAATAACTGGCAAGCTGACAATAGTTTTCCTTGCAGGAAGTTAGACAGTAATGCACATAACCAACCCAATATCAACTACCCGGTCGGAGCCGGCAACTATATGACCGTGATAAGGCCAACTACGAGTCCCGGAACTATTATTAACTACCAATGGACTGTCATTTATCCTTCTCTGACATCCTGCAGAGTTGTTGTCCGGGAGGTGTCCGTTCAGCGTCTCAGCCCTTGGGCCCAGCCGAAGAGGAGTTGTCGCAGGCTTCTGGCGTTCCGACGCCCAGGTGTTGAAGGGGCACAACAGGCCCCATGAGGGTTCTTCAGTGTTGGGGCCCCTCACAGAGGTGAGGTGCTGGCAGCCACTGTCCTGGACATATAGGCCGCAGCAGTGGCAGTGGAACAGGGCAGTGGCGACCGCGGGGTGCAGCGTCTGGGCCGCAGCCGCGGTGTGGATCGAGATAGTGGCTGCCACGAGTGGTAGCGGACAGGTCACAGACGCAGGATGGAGTGGGGCAGTGGCAGCCATGTGTGGCAGCGTACAGGCCACAGCCATGGTGTGTATCGGGATAGTGGCTGCCACGAGTGGTAGCGGACAGGTGGCAGCCGTGGGACGGAGTGGAGCAGTGGCGGCCGTGGGGTGCAGCGTGCAGGCCGCAGCCACGGTGTGGAGTTGGCCAGTGGCGGCCGCCGGTGGCAGCATAGCATACAGGCTGCAGCCACAGTATGGAGTTGGGCTACAGCAGTCGCGGGTCTCTCTGTCTGGGGTGCGGGTGTCAGGGCTGTGTCACTTCCTCGCGCTGCTCGGTGCTGTCCTCTCCTTGGATCAGGTGAGCTCCCTTTCTGTCTCCCTGGAAGACGCTGACTTCCTCCAGCTCTCCAGCACCACCTAGGTTCCTGCCTCCTGCTCCTTCTCTCTCTCTCTCGAGTGCCCCCTGCTGGTTCCCTGTGCTCCACCCCCACAATTTCTAGAACAGCATTGGTCCATCCTCTAATCACATACCCCGGAAACAGACCCCCTGGGAACCTTGGTGACAGCCCCCTTGGTTCCGGCCCAGTTACACAGTGGGGGCTCTCTCTCCTACAGGGCTACGTTCAATTGGAGGAAGAGATTGGTGTGGTGGTATAGGATTAAGAGCAAGGGAGTAGAGATGAACGCCCTTGTTTGGAAAACATTCGCCAATCTCAAATTTGGCATGAAGGTTGCACATTCAGGTTCGTGTTCGGATTCCTGAGCTTTTTTCCTAAAAATTGTCAAGTCGGCCAAAGTTCAGCAAATGACCAAGTTCAATAAGGGCTCTTTTAGACATCAGTGTTTCCAATAGCAGCACGTGACACAAAACAGCACACACACGTGCACACTAATGACACGCGGATGATATTCACGTGTCATCAGTGTGACATGTACCTGTGCCTGGGAATCAGCAGTACTGTTCGCACTGTTCCCCAGAGCCAAGTGCTGAAGAACACAGCTCACATCACTGTCCCCTGCTTGTGCTGCGATCAGCACTAGCAAGGTACAATGTTGAGAGTTGTATTCAACTGCTGCCGCCTGTGCTATAAATAAATATAAAAAAATGATGTGGAATTCCAAAAACATTGGGAGCTGCCCATGGGCTCTGACTCTCCCGTATGACTCCACTCTGCAGCATGTGTGCTAACATTTCTTTCACTTCCTTGTGAATCTGCAGCGGGAACTGCCGGTATCTCTTCCAGATCGGTGCGGCACTTCCTGTGGGTATCTTGTGAGTTATGACTGTTGTGCACCTGAAGTCATCTTCATGACAGGCAAAGACATTCTGGGTACGTGTGGCGCCCCCAGGAGCATGGTCGCCACAGTAGCATTACCTTCCTCCTAGGGAGTGTGATGTCATGCTTGGAAGCAATGAAGGGTCTCTCTGTCAGTTAATCACAACATACAACACAGTTTTCATTCCAGGCCAGCAGAGGGAGCTCTGAACCAAA
The DNA here is from genome assembly GCF_039654945.1 of Dendrobates tinctorius. Lineage (NCBI taxonomy): Eukaryota > Metazoa > Chordata > Amphibia > Anura > Dendrobatidae > Dendrobates > Dendrobates tinctorius. Next base: position 17,525,201 of record NW_027361743.1, on the reverse strand, counting down.
ACTGGGGGAAGAGCTACTCTCTGGGGGCCAGCAATGGGAAATTAGTGAGTTTGTGTGAGGAGGGCAACGTGTGTGGATGTGAGGAGGGGAGCTGGAAGATTGAGCAGAGTTCAGAGCTCACTTCTAGCTATAGCGCATGATCTGGAGCCCTGTCTCCAAAGTCGTATGGATACTAATGGTCCTGCGACAGACACCGGAGGAATAGGAAGCTGTAAATGCTCTGTTCCCATATAAGACTTGGAGGCACAACAGCAACGAATGAGCCAGAAGAAGAAGAAGGCTAAAGCTGTCTGCCATACGAGGGAGTTCTAAATGAGAACAAGCAAGTGGAACTTCAGTGTAATACAGTACTGCAAGTACCTACGATAAGCGCTAGAAAGGAGACTACACAACCCATCTTATAGAGAGATTCCTAAGTTGCTTCCAGGCCGGCCAGCCTCTGTTCCATCTGTAATCTGGAATTCTGGACTGCATTTACCAAGCAAAGTAAAGGTAAAAGAAACTGCACCCTATTGTGTCCTTGCCTTCTTCCTGCAAACTCTCCTGCACTGCTAGATCTCTGTGCCAAACACTACACCCTCTTCCTCAACACCTATCCTCTTCATCTACTCTGCCCTGGGACTGCAGCCCTGCCTGTGGAGGGTTACAATATCATTGCTGCACCACACCATCTGTCCCAGAGGACCTGTTTGCAGCGTCGGCTTAACATCTTCATTGCCGAGCACCACAGGTGGTGTCACGTATCATCCACTCCTAAACTTTAATCATCAGCCACACTCTCAACCCCTTTTACATGGGCGCCCAGGGCCACGGACTGGGTCACCGCTACTGTGACACTTCCCTCTGAGATACCGGCCTGGTACCGAGTACCCCACAGCCCTGGGAGGGTTACCCATATGCTCCAGCACAGCTTCCACCTGTTGCATCTGTTGCAGTGAGAGTCCCATCAATTCAGCCCGCATCTGCTCCAAGATCTGACGCCCTTCATGCTTCCAGACGGATACTCTTGGGACATGGTAACGGCTACAGTCCAAGGGTCTCCTTGTTTTATTGCTAGCTGGACGACCTCTGGTTCCATTAGTTCTTCCGGTATGCCTCTCACATGTGCCACTTCACTCTTCGGCTAGAGCGTAAGATTGTCCTCCCCCAGGTTGACACACCACAGCACTACGTTACCGTCGAGGGTAATGACTAATTTCCGAGCAATGAGGCTTCCTGAGGGTATTTGATCCATTGAGGTTGACTCTATTTGGACTTACATTCCTTTGAGTGGTTTACAAGCTCACAACGTTTCTTGGGCCTGGGCAACCTGTATCAGTTATTGAAACACCTTCCTCTGGAGGGTTCGTGGGCTCCATTGGTTCAGAAAAGCGTCTGGCAACTCGCTGATCAAGAGAGTCCTGAGTTCTTTCAGCACATTCATCCCCAAAGTCACTGCAGGGCTGTTGCCAGGGTCTCCAGCTGTCAACACAACTCCTTTCCGGCCCACATTCTTACGCACACTATAATTTGCATCCAAACCACCCCTGTGACCGGGATGGGCAGCTGATTGGCTGCTGTCAGCTTGATTACTGAGTCCCATTCTGACCGCGTCACCTCAGGAAAATAACGTCTGAAATACACTTCCAGCATGGTGGTTACCTGCGATCCAGTATCTACTAGACAGCGAATGGGTTGCTCATTCATCTCAGCCCATACGTGGGGACTCATAGAAATTAAACTTTCAGGACTGCCTTCTCTCCTCCTTGGCTTCTCAGACTACTGTCGGTGTCCCCAGCCATCAAGCTGCCACTGCCGGTGGGAAACTGACTCCTGCTTTGCGTGCTTTCAGCTCTGTTTCCAGTTTAAACACTCCCCTCTTCCTGGGACATGGGACCTGTATGGTCACCTATTCCTTCGCCCGGGCAACATGGGACGCAGCCTCGACAGTTCCAAACCCGGCTCAATACAGGTACCCGCAGCCCGGTCTTCCTCCTTACATACTGTAGGTCCAAGTGAAGGAATAGATGGATGTGGCGGTATAGATGGAAGAGGCAAGGAACACTTTTTTTATTCTTTTTTTTAATGCAACTGACTTAAAACAACCTACAATTAAAACTCAAGCTAGCAATCTAGAACCAGGAAGCTACGTCCAATTAGAGGAAGAGAATGACGTGGCGCTATAGGTTTAAAGAGCAAAGGAATAGAGATGAGCGACCTTGTTTGGAAAATGTTCGCCGATCTCAAATTTGACATGAAGGTTGCACATTCAGGTTCGTGTTCGGATTCCCGAGCTTTTTTCCTAAAAATCAGCAAAAGTCGGCCAAAGTTCGGCAAATGACCAAGTTCAGTAAGGGCTCTTTCAGGTGCTGAAGAACACAGCACACATCACTGTCCCTTGCTTGTGCTGCGATCAGCACTAGCAGGGTACAATATTGAGAGTTCTATTCAACTGTTAATAGTGAGAGCAGGAGGCAACTGATGGGACTATTGGTCAGCCGCCGCCTGCGCTATAAATAAATATAAAAAAATGCGTGGGATTCCGCTGTATGTTTGATAACCAACCAGGCAAAACTGACAGCTGTGGGCTGCAACCCTCAGCTATCAGCATTAGCAAGGCTGGTTATCAAGAATAGAGGGGTCCCCATACCATATTTTTAAAACAAATAATTATTTTTGACAACCAGACAAGCTAAAGCAGAAAGCTAGGAACTGTTATTCTCAGGTTGATAAGGGGCCATAGATATTGCCCTTCCAGCCTAAAAGTAGCAGCCAGAAAAGGCGCATCTATTAGATGCGCCAATTGTGGCGTTTTGCCCCGCTTTTTCCACTTTCCCTGTGGCAGTGGCAAGTAAGGTTCATATTTGTGGGATTAACATTTCCTTTGTATTGTCCAGTGACATCAAGAATCTCTATTATTAATCCTATTGTTACAGTGGGTATGGAAAGTATTCAGACCCCTTTAAATTTTTCACTCTTTGTTTCATTGCAGCCATTTGGTAAATTCAAAAAAGTGCATTTATTTCTCATTAATGTACACTCTGCACCCATTCTTGACTGAAAAAAAAACAGAAATGTAGAAATTTTTGCAACTTTATTAAAAAATAAAAAATAAAATATTACATGGCCGTAAGTATTCAGACCCTTTGCTCAGTATTGAGTAGAAGCACTTTTTGAGCTAGTACAGCCATGAGTCTTCTTGGGATTGATGCAACAAGTTTTTCACACCTGGATTTGGGGATCCTCTGCCATTCTTCCTTGCACATGGGCTGCAGCCATTCAGCTTTATTAGACTGGCGAACCCAAACAGGAAACTGGACACACAGTAAAAAGTCTGTGTTCGCGATTTGGTACCAGACACATGTTGTGCGGTACGGACCCTGAACTTTACCGTTTGGGTTCGCTCATCCTTAATTATGTTATATACCTTTCCTTAGACAGGAATCACTTTGCAGATCAAAGGATGTGGTGACTATACAGTTACTGAGATTTTTAGGTGTAAATAGTCAACTTCTTTTTATTTTGTATATGGTGTTTTGAGCAAAATTAACATCTGGGAGTTCTGATCTGAGCGCTTCTTGGTCTATGAATTATGCATCTGGTAATCAACATTATTGCTGTGTATAAATATAGAAAGTGCTGGCTTGGAAGTTGCTCCAAAGCTCAATTATTCCTGCCACATAGAAGTGCCTTTTCATGTTCCTCCTGGGCCCACTTGAGTCCATCTTTAGAGCTGGACTTCCTATTAGAGCATGGTTTTATTTTAAACATGCTGCACTTATCCTTCTTGTTGACTCAATTGATGTACTTAGAGCATTAATCCAAAGTTTGCTTCCTGCGTCCTATCAGAAATCTAACTACAGATTGTACACAGTTTGCCAAATAACATCAGTTTGGTCATTCTGGTGCCTTACCATGAGGCAGTGTGCTCACAAATGAGTTTTTAGTGAATTTTTGACTCTGCGTATGTTTGCTGCTTCAAAAATGTAGCATCTTATAGAATCATAGAATGGTAGAGTTGGAAGGGACCTCCTGGGCCATCTGGTCCAACCCCCTGCTCAAAGCAGGATTCGCAAAATCATCCCAGACAGATATCTGTCCAGCCTCTGTTTGAAGACTTCTATTGAAGGAGAACTCACCACCTCTCGTGGCAGCCTGTTCCACTCATTGATCACTCTAACTGTCAAAAAGTTTTCTCTAATATCTAATCTGTGTCTCCTCCCATTAGGCTACCTTTACATTAGGCTACCTTTAGCTCTTAGGCTACCTTTACATGCTGAATATTTGGTGAGTTTTTGATGTTGCAGAATTCCTGCACCATTTTGGCATCTGTTAATTAAATTTAGGTTACTTCTGCTTTTTTCATTGTGTTTTTGAGTGCGTTTTTTACATGCATTTTTGCCACGTTTCTGATGGTGCGTTTTGTTATCTCTTGTTGGCGTGTCATGTTTTAAACAAAGCTGTTTTGTTTGTTTTTTTTTATACTGTAGATCAGATGAGCAGACTGTCAGTCATTATATGACTCACACTAGTAACTCCTTTTTCATTTACAATAATCTCCGGAGGCAGATTCTCAGGGAGATCTATGTCTGGCCCATAGATCATCCCAGTTCATTAGTAAGACATCAGATCGCAGATATCAGGGTATCATCTAATTCAACTTCCTATCACTAACCTGCCCATTTAGATGGCTTAGGAGGGTTTATTCTACTGCCAGATTTCCTTTAAGGGAAAGTAGAACATAGTTATTATAAACATTATACAATCTGCTCATTTTTTGATATGAAAGCTTTAGCAATTTCTAGCTGGGGCAAGTCATACAAGAAGTCTCCATCAGGAAAGATCCAAGCAAAGGCACGTGACGTACCAGAAGGTAACACAATTTAAGTGCTTGTTAGCACCATGCTTTCCAGTTGTAAATTAGTCCCATTGTACCTTTATGGTAAGTGAAAGTGACGTGCATTTTCCACACTGGAGCTCCTGGCATGAATTACTTTCAATCTGCCACTTTTTTTTTTCAATTACAGAAGGTCAGCACCCCAACCAGTTTTATTTTACTACCGATCACTGTCAAAGTTGAAAAACAAGATTCTTCTAGCGCGAGCAGACAGGAGCATAAACGTCTGTTTTATACTTTTTTTGTCTAGACGTACCTTTCAGATACTTCGCTCATAACGCTTTTCATCTGGATATATGACACGCTACAGACCTCTAATGGTTATAGGAGAATGGTTTTGTCATGTGAGAAAATAAATCTGTAAAAAAAAATATAAAAAGTTCTCAAGGGGTGAGTTAAATTTGCTACTAGTAGATTCCTTGAAACGACCGACATGATGAGACATTGTACTGTGCCGTATTCTCCCAGATTCGGTCAGTCAGGTGGGAACAAGAACTTAAACCTTGTGGCTCCTTAGCGTGTCTGATCTATGTCAGCAATGACTTTGAGATTCCCGGCCAATTACTACCCTCGGTAATTGTACACCAGTTAACCGCTATGTGTTTTGGCGTCTACTAAAATGGAATATGGAAATCTTGCTCGTTGTACCAGGACTTCTATACCACAATGTCAACGGGCTGCACTTTACACCTGCCATCTTCTGTTACTCATTACCAAACCAGGGTTCTAAGTAGCCTCTAGCTTTATGGAAAAATGACACATTGTAAGCATTAGAGAAGAAAGTTACTATATTTTTTTACTAATGTTTTAATGCTCCTAAGGATTTTCCTGACATAACTTGGATGTTATTTTATTTTCGTTTTTTTCCCCTCAGTAGTAGTACAGTAGGATTTCGTCTTCTTGACTGTGAGCCAAATTGAACATTAAAACCAGGTGCTTGCACTGGCACAATTGAGTATAACACCTGTGAATAGAGTTAGGATTACATCATGTGTTCTACCCCGATCCCACAAAAGGCTCTATACTTCTTCTCAAGTAACATTATAATTTTCAGTTTGAGACTTCAGACAATGTAGCCCTGGCATATACAAAAGTCTATAAAGCCAAAGACATCAAGACCAATATACTTCACAAAGCCGATGAAACTGTTTGATTTGAGAAAACTCACAAAATTAAAAACCGGTTTAGTACGTTTATTACAGTCGGGCGAGCAGCTAGCTGAAATTTGAAGGTATAAGTTTATTTTGAGATATGGTGAAAGGAAATCCCCCCTCCCCCCCGAAATCCTTTGGATGTGTTGCTTTTCTAAATGCCAGTCACAGTAGCTTCTTGTAGACCATGGGCTTCCTAAATTGTCACAAGACCACTATTGCTTCTAAACAGGGCCCTATCAAGATCTGTACAGGTACAGTTGTGCTCAAAAGTTTACATACCCTGGCAGATTTTTTGTCCGGGCAGCTTTACCATGTGAGAAAATAAAGAACCTCATCCACAACTACCACAAAAGATTTCAAGCTGTCATTGATGTTAGAGGGTGTGTAGGGAAGTGTACTGACCTATGGACCTGTCTGAAGCAGGAAAGTGAATGTAAGATGTGAAGTAAATATACTTAACATGAACTGGTATATACATGTGGGAAGACAGCTAGAAATAGTGAAAGATGGTGAAGTACTGGGTTTTTGCCACTAGAGGGAGAGAAAGAACAGCAGGAGAATGAGACGGTGCAGTACTAAGGTTTGGCCACTAGAGGGAGATAGAAGGAAGCAGGGAAAGGACATAACAGCAGCTAATGCTAAAGAAACCGCAAAGTCATAGTGGGCGGAGTTACAGGGACTCAAGGGGGGAATTCCCAGGGAGGGGAATAAAAAGGGGGGGAGTTCTAGAAGGAAGCCAGTCCAGGAGGAGGAGTTCAGCAGAGGGGAAGACTGAAGGAGAAAGAGACTGAAAAGAGGAAGAGCTCAAGAAGGGACTGTAAGTAGAGACAGTCAGGGGGGTGGTCCTGACAGGAGAGCCGCAGTACAGAGGAAGCCCGGGGGTACCAGACGGACGGACTCGGACAAGGGAAATGCTGTGGTGGTAGGCCTAGGGCAGCCACAGCAATAGAACGGCGAGGGACGTCACTGTAGGAGAGAAGAAGTTGCAAGGTACCTGGGCCTGTGTGTACGGAAGCTGTCATGTTGCTGTGGTGTTGCTGTGGTCGTCGGGAGGATGGCCAATAAAGAGGACCTGTTGAACGTACACTGGTGTCTGTCTCCAGTCTGTTCGCGGCGAGAAAGGGACCACCCCCCAGTCGGCACATGTACCTTCAGATGCAATACACGGTATTAAGAAATGGGGTATGTGAACTTTTGAGGAGGGTCATTTGGATGTTTTGGGTTGTCATTATGATTTAAAAAGAGAAAACACAGTAGTTTGACAATAAATAGCTTCACCTAACCACTAACCATGAGTGGAGAAAAAGTTTTGGTGTTATCATTCGTATTCTCTGAAAAAAGGCGAAGAACGCAAACATTCTGCCGGGGTATGTAAACTTTTGAGCACACCTGTATCTGTGCATTCATTTTGTGGCCACTCACATTCCTGTACTTTGCTGCCCAAATTCTAATTCTATATAATGTCTCAATAACTCCACCATAGACTGCATGTACATTACTGTCATACAGTGCCTTCATAACTGTGACATACATTAATGTAAAGGAGTTTCTTTCCTACTTTTATACTACAGGCCTAAAAACTAACCGATACAACTATCTGCCTGTTGTACCTGGCACCAGCACAGAGTGACTGCTCTTGCCGGTAATTCAGCTGCTTTACAGCTGCTTCACAGTCTCCTCCGGGCAGTTCTGTCAATGGGGCATGACTGCCAATGTCATGCTGATTGACAGCCGGCTCCCCGCAGTTAGGCAGCAGGGAGCCGGCTGTCAAAAAACGTGACGTTGGTAGTAACGCGCCGTTAATAGAGCAGAGCCAATGAGAAGCCATTACTCTGTCGACATGACATCAGCAGAAGCCACAGAAACACCAGCATGAACAGTTTGTGACTGCTCTGTGGTGGCAAAGATTGGCTCCGGGCAATATAGGCATGTCGTGTGCAACTACTTGCCTGTTAGTTCTTAGGCACATGGTTGAAAAAAAAAGTCACAGATGCTCATTAATACAAAAAAAAATTAGATCTGGTTAAAGACTGTTTCTTACCTGGTAGGCTATGAGTGGACCGATACGTTTTGAGGACTAAATGGTAGAGAGAGACTCTGGAACAATTGCCCAATTTGGCCTAAGTTCTAAATGGTCGGTAATGTCAGCTTGAAATCTGTGTTAAAAAGTAACCTTCATTTATTTTTTTTTCATAAATCAGTAGTAGACGTGAAAATAATAAACTTTGTCATATATTTTACTAGAGAAATCCTCTTCTTTGTTTATTCTGGTCTGATCATTCATGAATACAGATTTTTCCATTACTGAGATAGGGGATGGCAGTTGCTGCTCATAAACTGACTATATCTGACTCTATTTCTTTCCTCCTCCTCCATTCTCATTTCTCCAAAGAATTTTGAAAACATCAACTGCCATGTCCTATCTAAGTTCACAAGTAAAACCTGTATTCAGTGAAGACAGATTTTCCAAATACTGAAGTGAAAGATCAATCCAGGAGGAGAAAGAAGTACATTTCTCTGCTATATTGCAAAATTGCTGATTTATAAAATGAAAACTAAAATAACAGTCACTCTTTAAAAATGTTAACTATATTTTTTCACTAGTCTCTCTGATATTTGTCCAATGCTTAAAGGGGTTGTCGCACCATCAAAGTTCATTTTAATCAATAAATCTTGGAATAAAAATAATTTCCACAATTGGATGTGTTTAAAAAAAATGTTCCTGTGCTGAGATAATCTTATAAATGTGCCCCTGCTGTGTACCGTGCAATGGCTGTGTCTGATCGTACAGGAACATGGTCTGATCATACTACAGCTCCTGGGCAGGGAGGAAAGCAAAAGAGTATACAGACAGGGCACCATAGGATCACAAATAATTTTTCTTTGAGGGAAAGCTTTTTTTAACAGCAGGCAGGGAAATGTTTTCTCTCACAAAAAGAATCAGCTGTGATCCCATGCTGTCCTGTCTGTATACTCTTTTGTGTCCTCCCCTGCCCAGGAGCTGTAGTATGATCAGAACATGTTCCTGTACGGTCAGACACAGACATTACACAGTACACAGCAGGGTCACATTTATAAGATTATCTCAGCACAGGAAAAAAAAATTTTAAACACATTCAATTGTGTAAAATATTATTATTCCACAAAGTATTAATTAAAATCAACTTTAAAATTAACTTTATTTGCGGGAAAACTCCTTTAAGTCAGCTAACAACAGTGTGGGCAATTGGATTGTACGGCACACAGAGCTGCAATCTTCTTCTGAAAGCTGCTGCAAAAAATCCTGTGATACAGAAAATGTCCCTTTTAATGGCCGTCATAAAAAGATGATTGGGCAGTAGAACTAGGGAGGTTTTCTGGACCCTAATGTATGTAACAGCTGAAAAGCACGTTTAATCTAAAAACAATTACCGCTTATACATCGGATAGATGATAAGTGTTAGATTGGCGGGGGGGGTGTCCAACTGCTAGGATCCCTGCTGATCTACAGCCATCTAACCTTTGTCACAGGTAGGAGCAGTTATAAAGCAGTTACCAAACTGGCACCTGAATATTCTATATAAGTAATAGTAAATAATAATAATAATGACATAGACAAATGAATAACATTATTATTTACTAATAACTAGAGATGAGCGAATTTGTTCAGAATTTCGCCCCGAATCTGATTTTGACATATTCGGGCCATATTTGAACACTATACATGCCGAATGTTTGTCTTATGAACATATTCGGTAATTTCTACTCTCATTGATGCTAATGACGTTCGGCTGTGTTCGACGAATATTGCAAAACAGTATTCGAGTCCGATCATATTCGCTCATCTCTACTAATAACTTGTTAATACATCCATTTATAAGCCACTTCCCTGCCCCAAGCCTCCTGAACTTATCAGTCACCTGAACCCCCAAGTGACCAAGCCAAATTTTTCAGAACTGACGTGTCACTCCATGTGGCAAGCATGGACCTTTGCATCATATCCCAGTGATCTTTTACTGTTTTTTACATGAAATATTATACTTTATGTTAATGATAAATTTAGGTTATACCTTCAAAAAATTAGCAAATTAATTATCCCTTTAAACCACATAATCATACCACACAAAATACTGTATTTTGCGGACTATAAGACACACTGAACAATGGGACACGCCCCAAATTTTGGGGAGGAAAATAGGAAAAAAAAGTTTTAAATAAAATGGTGTTGCATCTTTTAGTCCCATTTTACAGTAGCTTATTTTTCTAGGGACCTATTCATTTTTTAAGTGACTTTAGGGGATCTATACATTGGAAAGCCCCCAAAAGTGATACCATTTTAATAATGTGGCGCCCCAAGGTGTATAGTCGCCACAGTGGCTTTGCCTTTCTCCAGGGGAGGGTAATGCCAGGCTTGGAAGCAGTGATGGGTCTCTCCAGCAGTTAAGCTAATGCATGCAACACAGTTCCACTCCGGGCCAGCAGGGGGAGCTCTGAACCAGGATTGAGGAGCAGAGTGCTCTCTGAGGGTCAGGAGGAAGGAGTAGTCAGATAGTGTGAGGAGGTCCATGTGTGCAGATGTGTGGAGCGGGGTGAAGGTTGAGCTCCAGGAGGAGAGCTCCCTCACCGCTAGAGCGCAAAGACTGGAGCCTGGTCTCCACGGTGGTACAGATACTAACGGTCCTGCCACAGATACCAGAGGAGTAGGAGGCTGTAAATGCCCTGCTCTCACCAAAGACTTGGGACACAACAGCAATTGAATAAAGAGCCAGGACTCCCCGAGAGAGGCTACAGCTGTCTGTCATACAAGTAAAGTTCTAGGAACATCTGAAGAGAGGCATTTCAGAGTAACTAAGTACTGGAGTGCTTCACACTACAAAGCGCTAGGAAGGAGACTGCACAGCCCTTCTGCTGAGAGAGAATCCTGATCTGCTTCCAGGCTAACGTGCTCCAATACCATCTGTAATCAGGACTCTGGACTGCATATACTCAGTAAAGGTACAGAAACTACAACCGCTGTGTCTTGTCTGTTCCCTACGCTTTCGGCACTGCTACATCCCCGTGCCAGCTACATCTACACTGCCCTGGGACTACAGCTCCACCTGTGGGGAGCTTTACCATCTAAGCAGCACATACCATCAGTTCCAACGGATCTGAATGCAGCGTTGGCCTAACACCATATTTGCCAAACACCACGGGTGGCGTCACAAACTATGCTACCATTAACTACATCTCCCCATTGCTTGGGCGCCCAGGGCCAAGGACCGGGTCACTGCTGCTGTGACACATCCCCCCCTGACACTGGCCCGGTACCGAGTACCAACAGCCCTGGGAGGGCTACCCAATTTGGCGTCACAAACAGGATTACGGAGCCCGGTATACCCGGGTTCTGTGTGCCATAGACTGTGTTTGTGAACTGTGTGAATTTGGCGCCATTTGCCGCCATTGCCGCGCTGCTTGGCGCGCGAGGGAAGAGAGAGTCGGGCCTTCGTGGGCGGAGCCTGCCGCTGAACGCGAAGAAGAGAAGTGCCGCGCGGGAAGAGAAGACAGCGCGCGAGAGGAGGAGGAGCTGAGGCCTACAGCCCGGAGCGTCGGGCCTGTGAAGTGGCCGCCTGTGAGCTCACACAAACCCCGGCCCTGGCTAACGTTAACTGGGGGGGAGATGTCCGCGCCACAAGCCAATGCAGCGGCAGACGCCGTTGCTAACCCCGCGGTACCGCCAGGAGGAGTGCCCGCTGCAGCGGTCCCCTTAATGCCGCTATCCATGCCCTACATACCGGGAGCGGCCTGGCTACCGCAGTACTCGGGTGAGTCGCATACCCTGAGTGAATTTAAAGAGAGACTGTGCAGCTTGTTTAAAGTTTACCCCCTGTCTGAAAGCCAGAAAGTGAATATCCTGATTGGACAGCTAACGGGTGCCGCGCTGAGGGAGGTGAAAGCCTGGCAGGACACCGATAAAGAGACTGTTGCAAAGGTCCTGGCCAAGCTGAAGAGCACTTTTGACACACGCACTGCAGCTGAAATCAAGATGAGGTTCTTTGGCTGTAAACAGAGGGCACAGGACAGTATCAGAGACTATGCTCTCAACCTGCAGGAGGCGCTACGAGCAGTTAAACAAGTTGACCCTGACAGTGTAAAGGAAGAAGATCAACTGTTAAAGGAGCAGTTCATTGAAGGGCTCCTGTCCAGTACCCACAGAGGACAGTTATGCATCATTACCCTGCAAAACCCTGATTTGAACTTTGCTGAGTTTAAGGACAGGGCTATCCGGGTACTGCAGGAATCCTCTGATAGCCGTCCAGCGCCCCCTAGGCGCCTAGCGATCACCTACCATCAGGAAGCTACAGCCTTTCCTTCCATCCCTGTGGAGGCTGATGCCCAGACCCTGGAAAAAATATCCAACAGAGGAGCTGCGTCTTCAGGTCCAGGAGCTGACCAAAGGAATGGCTGCACTCTCCAGAACCATGCAGTCCCTGCAGGATTCCTCCAAAGAAAAGGTCCAGCATGCTTCCAGTCCAGAGGATGTCCCGTGGCTCCGGAGGAGGAGAACCCTGCCACTTCGAGGAAGGAACTACGATCGATACGACCAGGACGGACGTACCATCTGTTGCCGCTGTTACAAGGCAGGTCACCTTGCAAGGTACAGTCCTTTAAACGAGCAACCCCTGGGGCAGAGTGCCAACCCCCAGGAGTAGGATCACCAGGCCCAAGGAACTGGAGAGCCAAGTATGTGGGAGGGAGATCGATCCTTCCTGTGGTGATTGACGGCATCCCCATGAACGCTTTGCTGGACACTGGCTCACAGGTGACCACTATGCTGTATATTTTGAACAAGAGGTACTGGGCTGATTCTGAACTCACCCGTGGCCCAACTGATGAACTAACAGTAGTTACTAGTAATGGTCATACCTTGCCACAGATTGGATGCAAGGAAATTACTGTTAAAGTGGGGCGGGTAGAGCTAAAATCACAAGGACTGATAATTGTTGATATTGATCGATGTGAATGTAATCCCATGATGACTCTTGGTACAAATGTAATTGAAAACTTTCTGTCCAAGGTTATTGTCTTGTTGCAACAGGTGGCTGAGACTGCTGGTTCCGGTGAACAAAGAGTCCTGCAGAAAGAGATCTGAGCCCTGATGCAAAGGCAACAGGTAGAACTCTCTGGCGGAGAGATTGGCAGCGTCAGAGTGAGTGATGCTTTTCCCATTGTAATACCCCCCCAGATGTGAAATGTTGGTTTGGTGTCGGGCAGCCATAGGTCTCAGAGGGCAGGATTACCAGGCATTGATAGAGCCAGTATATTCGGATAGCAGGCCCACTGTCCTGACAGCCAGAGGGGTGGTTGATGTACGAAAGGGGAGAGTACCTGTACGCCTTTTGAATTGTGGGGAGGAGGAAGCCACAATACCTTGGTACGCCACAGTTGCTAAGCTGCTCACTGTTAATAACAACTCATTTCAGCCAGCAGAGCCTTTGGTCTCATCCGATCCAGTGGAGGACAATGGCCCTGTGAAGCAGCTAGAAGAGTGGTGCCAGCAACTGCAGGTGGGAACTGACTCTACACCTTCATACCAGAGAAATGGGGTTTACAGAGTGACACAAGAGTATGAGCGGGTATTCAGCAAACACCCACTAGATTTTGGGCAGGCAAAAGGGGTGCAACATCATATCACCACTGGAGACCATCCACCCATAAAGGAGAGGTACAGACCTATACCCCCAACCCAGTACCAATGTGCTAAGAGTATGTTGAAAGAGATGAAGGAAGCTGGGGTCATTAGGGACAGTTGTAGCCCATGGGCAGCTCCAATAGTGTTTGTAAAGAAAAAGGATGGTACTATGAGAATGTGTGTTGATTACAGGAAAATTAACAGTATCACACATAAAGATGCCTACCCATTGCCTAGAATTGAAGAGTTATTAGCTGCACTTAAAACTGCTAACTACTTTTCCACCTTGGATCTCACCAGTGGGTATTGGCAGGTTCCCGTGGCAGAGGCAGACAAGGAGAAAACCGCATTTACCACTCCAATGGGTCTCTGTGAGTTCAATTATATGCCATTTGGACTCTGCACTGCTCCAGGAATATTTCAGCGGCTGATTGAGTGTTGCCTGGGACACATGAACTTTGAAACAGTCCTGTTGTACTTGGATGATGTCATCGTTTTCTCCAAGACCTATGAAGAGCACCTGGAACACCTGGCTGAAGTGTTTGAAGCTTTGTCCAATTTTGGCCTGAAAGTGAAGCCTTCAAAATGCCACCTCCTGAAGCCTAAGGTACAGTACCTCGGTCATGTGGTCAGTGCAGAAGGTGTGGCACCAGATCCTGACAAGGTCACGGCCATCCGGGACTGGACGGAGCCCAGCAACCTCCATGAGGTACGCCAATTCCTTGGACTGGTAGGCTACTACCGGAGATTCATCAAAGGCTTTACTGAAATAGCCACCCCGATGCAAAACCTTCTGGTGGGGCAGTCCAAGAAAGGCAAGCAGAAGAATTCTATATTTGAATGGACTGAAGAGTTGGAGAGGTCTTTCACCAGATTGAAGATGGCTCTCACAGGTGACGAAGTTCTGGCCTACCCAGATTATGACAAACCCTTTGTGCTGTACACGGATGCCAGCAACGTGGGGTTAGGAGCAGTACTGTCGCAGGTACAGAATGGAAAAGAGAGTGATCTCCTACGCCAGCAGGAAGCTGCGTCCCACTGAGAGAAACCCTGATAATTACAGTTCTTTCAAGCTGGAGTTCCTTGCCATAGTCTGGGCTGTCACCGAAAGGTTCAAGCATTACCTAGCTTCGGCCAAATTTACAATCTTCACGGACAACAACCCGTTGACCCACTTGGACACTGCCAAGCTAGGAGCATTGGAGCAGCGATGGATGGCTCAGTTATCCAATTATGAGTTTACCATCAAGTACCGGGCAGGACACAAGAATGCCAATGCTGATGCGCTATCCAGGATGCCTAATCTGCCAGATGCAGGAGAAGACCCTGAGGCTCTGGAAGAGGTAGAATTGCCTCCCTTCCACCGGCCACTGGCGGCCCAACGTGCTCAAGGAGTGAGAAACAGGCGGCCTTGCTTGAAGGAAGTCACTCTGAATCCGTTGCCCCATCATGATTGGGCAGAAGCGCAAGATAATGACCCTGCAGTCCGCCTGGTGAAAGAGCTGCTGACACAAGGTGACTGACGGCCAGAGTTGAATGCTCCTGAAGAAACTCAACAGTTGTGGAAGGAAAGAGGTCGGCTGTTCATTTATGAAGGGAAGCTGTGTCGGAGGAGTATCAAGGCCCGCACACATGAGCTGGTCTGGCAGGTGGTGGTCCCAAACCGCATGCTGCGATTGTCAGCGTACTACGGCCGTAGTATGCCAGTGCAAGTCTGTTGGTGCGCTAAAAATACGCATTACACACGGACCACACATGTGACTTGTGAGAAATACGCACCCGGTGTCTTTTAGAAAAGCCGGCAATTCAGTAAACTCACACTGACAGGTTTAATAAAGAAATGAAAGAATAGATCCAGACACATAGAATACATATATATATATACATGTCATTGAGGCACACACATATATATATTTATATTTCACAGAGTTCTTCATAGCAGAATAGCGGATAATTCAATTGCAGGCTTCTGCAAAATCATTCCCCAACCCGACATGAAATGACACATGGTTTACATACAGTAAACCATTTCATTTCATGTTTTTTTTATATGTCCCTGACTAATAATTAGATGAGGGTTTATGTGCAAAATTTGGGAGGTGTAGGTGTTAATTTAAGGGGTTAATTCCTTGTAAAAAAATGTGTGGGCTCCAGCTGTAATTTGTCAACCAGAGAGGTAAAGCAGGTGAGTGAGGGCAGATTTTAATAGCCATGAGATCGACCATTGTTTTTGCCCCCCCCTGGCTACAAAAATCTGCCCCAGACACCCCAGTAATGGCGCATCTATAAGATGAGCCAATTCTGGCACTTATCCTCTCTATTCCCATTGCCCTGTAGTGGTGGCAATTGGGTTAATATAACAAAGGGTTAATGTCACCATTCGATTGTAAGGTGACAGTAAGCCGATTAATGATGGAGAGATCAGCTGGGGACTTCCACTGACGTCACTGAGGCTGCAGGGAGTCCCCAGCTGATCTGTGAATGAACTAATGACCGTGGGAAAAAAGTCAGAAACTTTCCCACAGTAATTAGTTCATCTACAGTCAGCCATTGAGGCTGCGCAGAGCTGAATCAATTCATTTTGTAGTAGATTACAGTGAGGCTGATCGCATTAGCACCGGTCCTCATTGTAAACTATTTAACCCCTTCTGATGGATTGCAGCGTGGGACATGACTGATCAGCGGAGAGGTAAGGATATTGGTGATTTTTTATGTTATTTTTGTTGTAGGTCATGGTTTTATTTTGGATTACCAGACTAATAAAAATTTGTCAAAAACTTGGTGTCTTTATTTCATTAAAAGACTTTTTAATTAATGTCTGTGTGTGGTTTTTAACCCTTTCTTAGTAATTGGTTTAATAATGGATTGGTGTCTTATTGACACCTCTCCATTATTAATTGGCTTAATGTCACCTTACAATCGAATGGTGACATTAACCCTTTGTTATATTAACCCATTCACCACCTCTACATGGCAATGGGAATAGAGAGGATAAGTGCCAGAATTTGCACATCTTATAGATGCGCCATTTCTGGGGTGTCTGGGGGCCGATTTTTGTAGCCAGGGGGGGGCAAAACAATGGTCCCTCTCATGGCTATTAAAATCTGCCCTCACTCACCTGCTTTACCTCACTGGGTGACAAATTACAGCGGGAGCCCACACATTTTTTTTTACAACGAATTAACCCCTTAAATTAACACCTACACCTCCTAAATTTTGCACACAAAACCTCATCTAATTATTAGTCAGGGACATACATGTATAAAAAAAAACATGAAATGAAATGGTTTACTGTATGTAAACCATGTATCATTTCATGTCGGGTTGGGGAATGATTTGACAGAAGGCGGCAACTTAATTAGCGGCTATTCTGTTATGAAGAACTCTGTGAAATACAAATATATATATATATATATATGTGTCTCAATGACATGTGTATATATATATCTATATATATAAACACCTTATCGTGTCTGTCTATAACCGAAATCGCGGGCCGCTGACTGGTTGCGGCTGCCAGGCCCCCGCCAGGCCGCAATCAATCAGCGACAGGCGCAGCTGTTTGTAACGGTAAGCTGCGCCTGCCGCTGATTGGTCGCGGCCGCTAGGCCGCGACCAATCAGCAGCAGGCGCAGGCCTTAATCTAAAAAGAAGAGAAATAAAATAAAAAAAAGTTATTCTCACCTTCTGACGGCCTCCTGTCTTCTTTCTACGCGCCCGACCTCGCGTTCCCAGTAATGCTTTGCGGCTTATACCGCTGATGACATCAGTCTCGCAAGAGTGAGAAAGAAGACCGACGTCACTCTCGCGAGAGCGAGAAAGAAGACCGACGTCATCAGCGGTCTAAGCCGCAAAGCATTACTGGGAATGCGAGGACGGGCGCATGGAAAGAAGACAGGAGGCCGTCGGAAGGTGAGAATAACTTTTTTTTATTTTTAACATTAATTTTGTACAGGGCCGCGGCAGTGATAGGTCGCGGCTACAGGGCCGCGTTGCTGATTGGTCGCGGACAGAGGGCCACGACGATGATTGGTCGCGGCTACACGGAAAGGGGGGTGAGGGGACCATGCATACCAGGAAAGGGGGGTGAGGGGACCATGCATACCAGGAAAGGGGGGTGAGGGAACCATGCATACCAGGATTGGGGGGTGAGGGGACCATGCATACCAGGATTGGGGGGTGAGGGGACCATGCATACCAGGAAAGGGGGGTGAGGATATCATGCATACCAGGATTGGGGGGTGAGGGGACCATACATACCAGGAAAGGGGACCATGCATACCAGGATTAGGGGTGAGGTGACCATGCATACCAGGATTGCATGATTGGGGGGTGAGGGGACCATGCATACCAGGATTGGGGGGTGAGGGGACCATGCATACCAGGATAGGGGATTGAAGGGACCATGCATACCAGGATTGGGGGGTGAGGGGACCATGAATACCAGGATAAGGGGTGAGGGGACCATGCATACCACAAAAGGGGGGTGAGTGGACCATGCATACCAAGAAAGGGGTGTGTGGGGACCATGCATACCAGGAAAGGGGGGTGAGGAGACCATGCATATCAGGATTGGGGGTGAGGGGACCATGCATACCAGGATTGAGGGGTGAGAGGACCATGCATACCAGGAAAGGGGGGTGAGGGGACCATGCATACCAGGAAAGGGGGGTGAGTGAACCATGCATACCAGGATTGGGGGGTGAGGGGACCATGCATACCAGGATTGGGGGGTGAGGGGACCATGCATACCAGGATAGGGGATTGAAGGGACCATGCATACCAGGATTGGGGGGTGAGGGGACCATGAATACCAGGATAAGGGGTGAGGGGACCATGCATACCACAAAAGGGGGGTGAGTGGACCATGCATACCAAGAAAGGGGTGTGTGGGGACCATGCATACCAGGAAAGGGGGGTGAGGAGACCATGCATATCAGGATTGGGGGTGAGGGGACCATGCATACCAGGATTGAGGGGTGAGAGGACCATGCATACCAGGAAAGGGGGGTGAGGGGACCATGCATACCAGGAAAGGGGGGTGAGTGAACCATGCATACCAGGATTGGGGGGTGAGGGGACCATGCCTACCAGAATTGGGGGGTGAGGGGACCATGCATTCCAGGATTGGGGGGTGAGGGGACCATGCATACCAGGAAAGGGGGGTGAGGGGACCATGCATACCAGGATTGGGGGGTGAGGGGACCATGCATACCAGGAAAGGGGGGTGAGGGGACCATGCATACCAGGATAGGGGGTTGAGGGGAGCATGCATACCAGGATTTGGGGGTGAGGGGACCATGCATACCAGGATTGGGGGGTGAGGGCACCATGCATACCAAGAAAGGGGGGTGAGGGGACCATGCATACCAGGATTGGGGGGTGAGGGGCCATGCATATCCCGAAAGGGGAGTAAGAAGACCATGCATACCAGGAAAGAGAGGTGAGAGGACCATGCATGCCAGGATTGGGGGGTGAGAGGACCATGCATTCCAGGATTGGGGGGTGAGGGGACCATGCATACCCCGAAAGGGGAGTAAGAAGACCATGCATACCAGGAAAGAGAGGTGAGAGGACCACGCATACCAGGATTGGGGGTGAGAGGACCATGCAGTCCAGGATTAGGGGGTCAGGGGACCATGTGTTATGATGAGTCACCGAAGGAGGAAAAAACAAAATACCATCTAAGTCCAGAAAAACCAGAGAGGTTGGCAGCTATCGGATTGCAGACCCCTGAACCTATCCACAACAACTAGCAGTAGCCGTGGGGGGTTCCTACGGTGCCCTAGACAACTCGATCACAGCCGGAGAACTATATAGCCTAAAGACAGAAAGGGGAAAAACTAAACTGCCCCAGAGCAGACCCCAAAGCAGTAGGCAGCCCCCAACATATAATGACGGTGAAGCAAGATGAAAACACTAACACAGATAGAAAGATAGGTTGAGCAAATGATGGGGCCCAAGCTAACTACATAGGACAGGATAGGAAAGCTGCTGTCTGCCATCCGCAAAAACCCTATCAAAATGAGCCAACCGACTGATAGGAAAAACAGGCCCTGAAGTTGCTAGGCTTCAAAAGACTATATCAGCACTCAGGTATATTCTGAAGACAGAGCAAAATATCAACAGATCAGAGACAAAAATGGAGTTCAGCTCACCCCCGGCCGGGGATGGCAGAACTCCCAAAAAACAAGGCAGAACAAAAACAAAACTGAAGAGTACTAAGAAGAGCAGAAAACTTAGCTTTGAGATGTAGGAATCAGACTGGTCTCCAAGAATCCAGCAGGAAACTCACCAGCCAGGAAGAAGGGCGTCGGCAGCCTTATATCCAGTCCTCAATTCCAGCCACCCAGTCATCATCTAGCTGCCCATGTGTTTGGTAATCAGCCTCACTACCTTCCTTCACCAGAGGAGGGAGTTCATCAGACCTCAATGGTGAAGGGAAAAATGAACTCACAACAGTACCTCCCCCTTGAAGAGGGGTCACCGAACCCTCATCCATGCCACCAGGGCGATCCAGGTGAGCCCGATGAAAGGCACGCACCAATCTTTCGGCATGAATATCAGAGGCAGAGACCCAGGAATTATCCTCCTGACCATAACCCTTCCACTTAACCAAATACTGGAGTCTCCGTCTAGCCAGACGGGAATCCAGTATCTTCTCTACCTCATATTCCATGTTACCTTCAACCAATATAGGGTCAGGAGGTGCCACCACAGGAACTACTGGTTCAACAAACCTCTTCAACAAGGACTTATGAAACACATTATGAATTTTAAATGTGACAGGAAGAGCCAACCGAAAAGAGACCGGATTAATAATCTCCAAAATCTTGTAAGGTCCAATAAATCTAGGCTTAAACTGAGGATAAGCCACCTTCATAGAGATATTTTTTGATGACAACCAAACCATATCACCCACCTTAAACTGGGGACCAATGGTCCTACGCCGGTTGGAAAACCGCTGGGCCTTTTCCTGGGAGAGAGACAACTTATCCACTACTTGGTCCCAGATCTGGTGCATTCTCTCCACCACAGTGTCAACACCTGGGCAGGCAGAAGGCTCCACCTGCCCTGAAGAAAAGCGAGGGTGAAAACCAAAGTTACAAAAAAAAGGTGACATCAAAGTGGCAGAACTAGCTCTATTATTTAAAGCAAATTCAGCCAAGGGCAAAAATGAAACCCAATCATCCTGATCGGCAGAAATAAAACATCTCAAATACGACTCCAAAGTCTGGTTTGTTCTCTCCGTCTGCCCATTGGTCTGAGGGTGAAACGCAGAGGAGAAGGACAACTGAATTCCCAGCTTGGAACAGAAAGTCCTCCAAAATCTAGACACAAACTGAACTCCTCTGTCAGATACAATGTTCTCAGGAATCCGGACCAACTCAGAGGAAGATGGCAACTTAGGGAGTGGTACAAGATGGACCATCTTAGAGAATCTATCACAAATCACCCAAATAACAGTCATTCTCTGAGAGACAGGCATATCAGAGATAAAATCCATTGAAATATGGGTCCATGGCCTCTTGGGCACCGGCAAAGGAATCAACAAGCCACTAGAGCGAGAACAAGGTTTAGACCGGGAGCAAGTCCCACAGGACTGCACAAAATTCCTGACATCATGAGACAAGGCGGGCCACCAAAAAGATCGACTCACCAGATCTCTAGTACCAAAAATACCTGGATGACCAGCCAATGCAGAGCAATGAACTTCAGACATCACTCTCTTCCTCCACTGGTCAGGAACATACAACTTTCTACTGGTACAACGCTCAGGTTTGTCCTCCTGAAACTCCTCCAGAGCACGTCTCAAATCGGGCGAGATGGCAGAAAGAACTACCTCCTCACCTAAGATGGTAGCAGGCTTAGTCACAACAGGAGAATCAGCAAGGAAACTCCTAGAGAGGGCGTCTGCCTTGACATTCTTAGTGCCCGGAAGAAAAGAGACCACAAAATCAAAACTTGTGAAAAACAAGGCCCGCCTAGCCTGTCTAGGATTCAAGCGCTTGGCCGACTCCAGGTAAATCAAATTCTTGTGGTCAGTAAGGACCACGACTTGGTGTTTGGCTCCCTCCAACCAATGTCTCCACTCCTCAAATGCCCATTTCATGGCCAACAGTTCCCGATTCCCCACATCATAGTTACGTTCGGATGGGGAGAACTTTCGGGAAAAGAAAGCACAAGGATTAATTTTAGATGTCACAGGATCTTTTTGGGACAACACCGCTCCTGCACCAATCTCAGAAGCGTCCACCTCCACCTGAAACGGGAGTGAGACATCAGGTTGCCGCAAAACCGGAGCAGAAGTGAATCTTCGCTTCAGCTCCTGAAAGGAAGAAACAGCCTCCGGAGACCAATTCAGCACAACAGCACCCTTCCTAGTCAAATCTGTCAATGGCTTGGCAATACCAGAAAAATTAGCTATAAATTTCCGATAAAAATTAGCAAAACCCAAAAACTTCTGGAGGGCCTTCAAAGAAGTGGGCTGAACCCAATCATAAATGGCCTGTACCTTGGCCGGGTCCATTTCAATAGTTGACGGAGACAAAATAAATCCCAAAAATGAAATCCTCTGTACCCCAAAAAGGCATTTCGATCCCTTGACATACATGGAATTCTCCCTCAAAATCCGGAACACAGTCCGAACATGTTCCACATGAAAGTCCCAATTCTTGCAGAAGATCAAAATATCATCCAGATAGATAATCAAAAAATTATCCACAAAGTCTCGGAATATATCGTTCATGAAGCACTGGAAGACAGAAGGGGTATTAGTGAGCCCAAAAGGCATCACCAGGTACTCAAAATGTCCCTCCGGAGTATTAAACGCCGTCTTCCATTCATCCCCATGCTTAATGCGAATAAGATTATACGCCCCCTGAGGTCAAGCTTGGTAAACCCGCAAGCACTTTTAACTCTGGAGAATAGATCAGAAATCAGGGGTAATGGATACTGATATTTAACAGTAATTTTGTTGAGGGCACGATAGTCAATACAAGGCCTTAATGAACCATCCTTTTTAGCCACGAAAAAAACCCAGCACCTAAGGGTGAAGAGGATGGTCTAATATGACCCTTCTCCAATGCCTCCTTAATATAGGATCGCATAGCCTCGTGCTCGGGTACAGATAAATTGAATTTACACCCCGGGTTCAGCTCAATTGCACAGTCATAACTCCTATGAGGAGGCAAAGACGCAGACTCATTCTCACTAAATACATCATAAAAGTCAGCCAAATAGTCAGGAACATCATGCGACTGGGGAGAGGTGGAGAAAACAGGAGCATCACTAAGGGCACACCGACAACCCCAACTCACCACAGACAAAGATTTCCAATCCAGAACTGGATTATGGATTTGCAACCAGGGAAACCCCAGAACAATGGTATCATGCAAATTATGCAACACCAAAAATCTGCAATTTTCTCGATGGTCTGGGGTGACCCGCATTACTACCTGGGTCCAAAACTGAGGTTTATTCTTCGCCAAAGGAGTAGCATCAATACCCCTCAAAGGGATAGGCGTCCGCAGAGGTGTCATAGGAAATCCACAACGTTTAGCAAAATCCAAGTCCATCAGGTTCAGAGCTGCTCCTGAATCCACAAAAGCCTTGGCAGAAAATGTGGACAGGGAGCAGATCAGAGTAATTGCCAGAAGAAACTTAGGATGAACACCACCCACAGAAAACGTGTGTGCACAACGTTTCTCTCGTTTAGAGCAGACAGAAATAATATGCGAGGCATCTCCACAAAAAAAAACAGCTTATTACGCCTTCTGAACTCCTGACGTTGCGCCCTAGACAAAACTCTATCACATTGCATAGGTTCAGACATTTGTTCAACAGGTGGTAACATCTCTCATGTAGTTTTGCGTTCACGTAAACGCCGATCCACCTGAATGGCTAATGACATAGAATTGTCAAGACCAGAGGGAACAGGAAATACCACCATAGTATCTTTTACAGTTTCTGACAAACCCTTCCGAAAGAGGGCTGCCAAAGCACCATCATTCCAGGTAGTAAGGACCGCCCACTTTCGGAATTTTTGACAGTACAACTCTGCCGAATCCCGACCCTGGCTTAATGCCAACAGGGTCTTTTCAGCCTGATCAATAGCATTAGGTTCATCATACAACAACCCCAAGGCTTGAAAAAAAGCGTTCACATTATTCAGAATAGGATCATCAGGTTTCAAAGAAAACACCCAATCCTGGGGATCGCCGTGCAGCAAAGAGATGACAATTTTAACCTGCTGCGCAGAGTTCCCCGACGAGTTAGGCTTCAAGGCAAAAAATAATTTACAATTATTCTTGAAATTCAAGAATTTAGACCCATCCCCCAAAAATACATCAGGAGTAGGAATCTTTGGTTCAGCAGCATGTGAATGAGCAAGATAGGCGGAAATTCCCCGCACTTCAGCAGCGAGCTGCTCCACACGATCAGACAATTGCTTCATGTCCATTGAGAGAAAAATTCCCCCTACGGCCTCAGAAATATAGAGGAAAAAATATGCACACACAAAAAAAAAAATTTTGACACTTTTTTTTTTTTTTTTTTACAATTCTCTCCTGCTATTGAGTACCCTAGGATCTGCGGTATGGCTGGTGATTCTGTTATGATAAGTCACCGAAGGAGGAAAAAACAAAATACCAGCTAAGTCCAGAAAAACCAGAGAGGTTGGCAGCTATCGGATTGCAGACCCCTGAACCTATCCACAACAACTAGCAGTAGCCGTGGGGGGTTCCTACGGTGCCCTAGACCCCTCGATCACAGCCGGAGAACTATATAGCCTAAAGACAGAAAGGGGAAAAACTAAACTGCCCCAGAGCAGACCCCAAAGCAATAGGCAGCCCCCAACATATAATGACGGTGAAGCAAGATGAAAACACTAACACAGATAGAAAGATAGGTTGAGCAAATGATGGGGCCCAAGCTAACTACATAGGACAGGATAAGAAAGCTGCTGTCTGCCATCCGCAAAAACCCTATCAAAATGAGCCAACCGACTGATAGGAAAAACAGGCCCTGAAGTTGCTAGGCTTCAAAAGACTATATCAGCACTCAGGTATATTCTGAAGACAGAGCAAAATATCAACAGATCAGAGACAAAAATGGAGTTCAGCTCACCCCCGGCCGGGGATGGCAGAACTCCCAAAAAACAAGGCAGAACAAAAACAAAACTGAAGAGTACTAAGAAGAGCAGAAAACTTAGCTTTGAGATGCAGGAATCAGACTGGTCTCCAAGGATCCAGCAGGAAACTCACCAGCCAGGAAGAAGGGCGTCGGCAGCCTTATATCCAGTCCTCAATTCCAGCCACCCAGTCATCATCTAGCTGCCCATGTGTTTGGCAATCAGCCTCACTACCTTCCTTCACCAGAGGAGGGAGTTCATCAGACCTCAATGGTGAAGGGAAAAATGAACTCACAACAACCATGCATACCAGGATAGGGGGTTGAGGGGTTGCATGCATATCAGGATTGGGGGTGAGAGAACCATACATATCAGGATTGGGGGTGCATTATTGCATTTTTATTAAATCTTCAAAAATAAACTGCATATATATTCTAGAATACCCGATGCGTTAGAATCGGGCCACCATCTAGTATATATATATATATGTATTCTATGTGTCTAGATCTATTTTTTCGTTTGGATTTGAAAACCTGTCATTGGGCTCCATTATATGTCAGTTTTGCAAGCCTGAGAGAAAAAAACGGTATACGATGCCCTACGGATTACATACGGATGCTTACATGAGAAAAATACGCGGCCACACCCTGAGAACGGATGACATACGGAGCACTATTTAGTGACCATTTATGCGTATTACGGCCGTACAATACGGTCCGTATTTTTCTACGTTGTGTGTGACTCCAGCCTAACTCAGAGTTTTCCCAGCTACAAAGAATGGAGATGTCTGTAATTTTTATTGCAGGTACACTTCAACTGTGAGAGACAGAATCTTTAAAAAATCCAAATAATAATGTGGCGCCCCTGAGGGTTCAGTCGCCACAGAGGTACTGCACCTCCTCCTGAGGTGTGGTACCACACCATCCAGGTAAGGTGGAGACACCTGACCACGCTCCAACACCTGCACTCCACACCACAAAGTAGTGTAGCAAAGCACCTTCGGCGGCTCCCTGCTTGGAGTGTAGCATAGCACCCCTTGGTGGCTCCCTGCTTGGAACACGAAACGTGCTTGGAGGTGGGTGGGGTTTAGTTCACATAAAAGAGCTGGAAGAGTTGAGTCAGTCAGTCAGTCTTTCATTCAGTCAGTGAGTGAGGATGTAGAAGGACAGGGAGTGAGAAAGAGAAGATCCCCGGGAGAGGGATGGAAGAAGGAAGTGCTGCAGCAGGCCACAGTGATCTGGGTCTGCTGGCACAGGAAAGAGACAGAGAAAGGAAGCTTGATTCTCCAATGGAAAGAAGGATTATTACAGAACGTAAGGAGAATAGGAGGACTAAGGATCAGCGTGGGAAGAGAGAACCCTTCCCATTTTCTAAGCGCAAGGCTGGGGTCCGGTCCCCGAGGTTGTATGGATACTAATGGTCCTGCTGCAGACACCGGTGGAATAGAAGTAGTGACCACTAGAGTTGAGCGAAACGGGTCGAACAATTTCAAAAGTCGCCGACTTTTGGCAAAGTAGGGTTTCATGAAACGAAACCCGACCCTAGAATGAGGTCGGCCACGAGGTCGGCGACTTACGCGCCAAAGTCGCGCTTCAAAAGTTTGTTTTGCGCTCTTTTTCAGCCAATCAGGATCCACGGACACTGTGGGCAACGTGATGACATAGGCAGGGGTCACCACCATCTTTCAGAAGGGCATGCAAGTGATTGGCTTGCTTTGGTGGGCGTCACAGGGGGTATAAAAGGGCGTGCACGCCGACCGCCATCTTACTTCTGCCGATCTCAGTATAGGGAGAGGTTGATGCTGATTCTGTAGGGAGAGCGTTAGGCAGGGAAGAAGACAAAAAAACTGCTTCTGCTGCTAGCGATTTGGCCTGCACAACACACCAGTCACTGTGTGTGCAGTGCAAGGGGAGGCTATATAGTGGTGTATCAGTGGTGTTGGTTGTTGGGCTGCCTTCTAAGGCTTCCTGACATTCCTGCATTGCTGTTTACCCACTCCTCCGCAAACTGCTTTTTTAAAAGCAATCCAATCTCCCTTATCCTCTAGTCACTTTTGTCACAGCTGTGCCATCGAGCCTGTGACATAGCGCTCAGATATCAGTGGGCCTCACACTATCCAAAAGTGTCCAGTGTCCAAAAGTGTGTGCAGAGATTCAAAATCTCCCTTATCCTCTAGTCACTTTGGTCACAGCTGTGCCATCGAGCCTGTGACATAGCACTCAGATATCAGTGGGCCTCACACAATCCAAAAGTGTCCAGTGTCCAAAAGTGTGTGCAGAGATTCAAAATCTCCCTTATCCTCTAGTCACTTTGGTCACAGCTGTGCCATCGAGCCTGTCACATAGCGCTCAGATATTCATTGGGCCTCACACAATCCAAAAGTGTCCAGTGTCCAAAAGTGTGTGCAGAGATTCAAAATCTCCCTTATCCTCTAGTCACTTTGGTCACAGCTGTGCCATCGAGCCTGTCACATAGCGCTCAGATATCAGTGGGCCTCACACAATCCAAAAGTGTCCAGTGTCCAAAAGTGTGTGCAGAGATTCAAAATCTCCCTTATCCTCTAGTCACTTTGGTCACAGCTGTGCCATCGAGCCTGTCACATAGCGCTCAGATATTCATTGGGCCTCACACAATCCAAAAGTGTCCAGTGTCCAAAAGTGTGTGCAGAGATTCAAAATCTCCCTTATCCTCTAGTCACTTTGGTCACAGCTGTGCCATCGAGCCTGTCACATAGCGCTCAGATATTCATTGGGCCTCAGACAATCCAAAAGTGTCCAGTGTCCAAAAGTGTGTGCAGAGATTCAAAATCTCCCTTATCCTCTAGTCACTTTGGTCACAGCAGTGCCGTCGAGACTGTCACATAGCGCTCAGATATTCATTGGGCCTCACACAATCCAAAAGTGTCCAGTGTCCAAAAGTGTGTGCAGAGATTCAAAATCTCCCTTATCCTCTAGTCACTTTGGTCACAGCTGTGCCATCGAGCCTGTCACATAGCGCTCAGATATTCATTGGGCCTCCACAATCCAAAAGTGTCCAGTGTCCAAAAGTGTGTGCAGAGATTCAAAATCTCCCTTATCCTCTAGTCACTTTGGTCACAGCTGTGCCATCGAGCCTGTGATATAGCGCTCAGATATCAGTGGGCCTCACACAATCCAAAAGTGTCCAGTGTCCAAAAGTGTGTGCAGAGATTCAAAATCTCCCTTATCCTCTAGTCACTTTGGTCACAGCTGTGCCATCGAGCCTGTGACATAGCGCTCAGATATCAGTGGGCCTCACACAATCCAAAAGTGTCCAGTGTCCAAAAGTGTGTGCAGAGATTCAAAATCTCCCTTATCCTCTAGTAACTTTGGTCACAGCTGTGCCATCGAGCCTGTCACATAGCGCTCAGATATCAGTGGGCCTCACACAATCCAAAAGTGTCCAGTGTCCCAAAGTGTGTGCAGAGATTCAAAATCTCCCTTATCCTCTAGTCACTTTGGTCACAGCTGTGCCATCGAGCCTGTCACATAGCGCTCAGATATTCATTGGGCCTCACACAATCCAAAAGTGTCCAGTGTCCAAAAGTGTGTGCAGAGATTCAAAATCTCCCTTATCCTCTAGTCACTTTGGTCACAGCTGTGCCATCGAGCCTGTCACATAGCGCTCAGATATTCATTGGGCCTCACACAATCCAAAAGTGTCCAGTGTCCAAAAGTGTGTGCAGAGATTCAAAATCTCCCTTATCCTCTAGTCACTTTGGTCACAGCTGTGCCATCGAGCCTGTGACATAGCGCTCAGATATTCATTGGGCCTCACACAATCCAAAAGTGTCCAGTGTCCAAAAGTGTGTGCAGAGATTCAAAATCTCCCTTATCCTCTAGTCACTTTGGTCACAGCTGTGCCATCGAGCCTGTCACATAGCGCTCAGATATTCATTGGGCCTCACACAATCCAAAAGTGTCCAGTGTCCAAAAGTGTGTGCAGAGATTCAAAATCTCCCTTATCCTCTAGTAACTTTGGTCACAGCTGTGCCATCGAGCCTGTCACATAGCGCTCAGATATCAGTGGGCCTCACACAATCCAAAAGTGTCCAGTGTCCCAAAGTGTGTGCAGAGATTCAAAATCTCCCTTATCCTCTAGTCACTTTGGTCACAGCTGTGCCATCGAGCCTGTCACATAGCGCTCAGATATTCATTGGGCCTCACACAATCCAAAAGTGTCCAGTGTCCAAAAGTGTGTGCAGAGATTCAAAATCTCCCTTATCCTCTAGTCACTTTGGTCACAGCTGTGCCATCGAGCCTGTCACATAGCGCTCAGATATCAGTGGGCCTCACACAATCCAAAAGTGTCCAGTGTCCAAAAGTGTGTGCAGAGATTCAAAATCTCCCTTATCCTCTAGTCACTTTGGTCACAGCTGTGCCATCGAGCCTGTCACATAGCGCTCAGATATTCATTGGGCCTCACACAATCCAAAAGTGTCCAGTGTCCAAAAGTGTGTGCAGAGATTCAAAATCTCCCTTATCCTCTAGTCACTTTGGTCACAGCTGTGCCATCGAGCCTGTCACATAGCGCTCAGATATTCATTGGGCCTCAGACAATCCAAAAGTGTCCAGTGTCCAAAAGTGTGTGCAGAGATTCAAAATCTCCCTTATCCTCTAGTCACTTTGGTCACAGCAGTGCCGTCGAGACTGTCACATAGCGCTCAGATATTCATTGGGCCTCACACAATCCAAAAGTGTCCAGTGTCCAAAAGTGTGTGCAGAGATTCAAAATCTCCCTTATCCTCTAGTCACTTTGGTCACAGCTGTGCCATCGAGCCTGTCACATAGCGCTCAGATATTCATTGGGCCTCCACAATCCAAAAGTGTCCAGTGTCCAAAAGTGTGTGCAGAGATTCAAAATCTCCCTTATCCTCTAGTCACTTTGGTCACAGCTGTGCCATCGAGCCTGTGATATAGCGCTCAGATATCAGTGGGCCTCACACAATCCAAAAGTGTCCAGTGTCCAAAAGTGTGTGCAGAGATTCAAAATCTCCCTTATCCTCTAGTCACTTTGGTCACAGCTGTGCCATCGAGCCTGTGACATAGCGCTCAGATATCAGTGGGCCTCACACAATCCAAAAGTGTCCAGTGTCCAAAAGTGTGTGCAGAGATTCAAAATCTCCCTTATCCTCTAGTAACTTTGGTCACAGCTGTGCCATCGAGCCTGTCACATAGCGCTCAGATATCAGTGGGCCTCACACAATCCAAAAGTGTCCAGTGTCCCAAAGTGTGTGCAGAGATTCAAAATCTCCCTTATCCTCTAGTCACTTTGGTCACAGCTGTGCCATCGAGCCTGTCACATAGCGCTCAGATATTCATTGGGCCTCACACAATCCAAAAGTGTCCAGTGTCCAAAAGTGTGTGCAGAGATTCAAAATCTCCCTTATCCTCTAGTCACTTTGGTCACAGCTGTGCCATCGAGCCTGTCACATAGCGCTCAGATATTCATTGGGCCTCACACAATCCAAAAGTGTCCAGTGTCCAAAAGTGTGTGCAGAGATTCAAAATCTCCCTTATCCTCTAGTCACTTTGGTCACAGCTGTGCCATCGAGCCTGTGACATAGCGCTCAGATATTCATTGGGCCTCACACAATCCAAAAGTGTCCAGTGTCCAAAAGTGTGTGCAGAGATTCAAAATCTCCCTTATCCTCTAGTCACTTTGGTCACAGCTGTGCCATCGAGCCTGTCACATAGCGCTCAGATATTCATTGGGCCTCACACAATCCAAAAGTGTCCAGTGTCCAAAAGTGTGTGCAGAGATTCAAAATCTCCCTTATCCTCTAGTAACTTTGGTCACAGCTGTGCCATCGAGCCTGTCACATAGCGCTCAGATATCAGTGGGCCTCACACAATCCAAAAGTGTCCAGTGTCCCAAAGTGTGTGCAGAGATTCAAAATCTCCCTTATCCTCTAGTCACTTTGGTCACAGCTGTGCCATCGAGCCTGTCACATAGCGCTCAGATATTCATTGGGCCTCACACAATCCAAAAGTGTCCAGTGTCCAAAAGTGTGTGCAGAGATTCAAAATCTCCCTTATCCTCTAGTCACTTTGGTCACAGCTGTGCCATCGAGCCTGTCACATAGCGCTCAGATATTCATTGGGCCTCACACAATCCAAAAGTGTCCAGTGTCCAAAAGTGTGTGCAGAGATTCAAAATCTCCCTTATCCTCTAGTCACTTTGGTCACAGCTGTGCCATCGAGCCTGTGACATAGCGCTCAGATATTCATTGGGCCTCACACAATCCAAAAGTGTCCAGTGTCCAAAAGTGTGTGCAGAGATTCAAAATCTCCCTTATCCTCTAGTCACTTTGGTCACAGCTGTGCCATCGAGCCTGTCACATAGCGCTCAGATATTCATTGGGCCTCACACAATCCAAAAGTGTCCAGTGTCCAAAAGTGTGTGCAGAGATTCAAAATCTCCCTTATCCTCTAGTCACTTTGGTCACAGCTGTGCCACCGAGCCTGTGACATAGCGCTCAGATATCAGTGGGCCTCACACAATCCAAAAGTGTCCAGTGTCCCAAAGTGTGTGCAGAGATTCAAAATCTCCCTTATCCTCTAGTCACTTTGGTCACAGCTGTGCCATCGAGCCTGTCACATAGAGCTCAGATATCAGTGGGCCTCACACAATCCAAAAGTGTCCAGTGTCCAAAAGTGTGTGCAGAGATTCAAAATCTCCCTTATCCTCTAGTCACTTTGGTCACAGCTGTGCCATCGAGCCTGTCACATAGCGCTCAGATATTCATTGGGCCTCACACAATCCAAAAGTGTCCAGTGTCCAAAAGTGTGTGCAGAGATTCAAAATCTCCCTTATCCTCTAGTCACTTTGGTCACAGCTGTGCCATCGAGCCTGTGACATAGCGCTCAGATATTCATTGGGCCTCACACAATCCAAAAGTGTTCAGTGTCCAAAAGTGTGTGCAGAGATTCAAAATCTCCCTTATCCTCTAGTCACTTTGGTCACAGCTGTGCCATCGAGTCTGTGACATAGCGCTCAGATATCAGTGGGCCTCACACAATCCAAAAGTGTCCAGTGTCTAAAAGTGTGTGCAGAGATTCAAAATCTCCCTTATCCTCTAGTCACTTTGGTCACAGATGTGCCATCGAGCCTGTCACATAGCGCTCAGATATCAGTGGGCCTCACACAATCGAAAAGTGTCCAGTGTCCAAAAGTGTGTGCAGAGATTCAAAATCTCCCTTATCCTCTAGTCACTTTGGTCACAGCTGTGCCATCGAGCCTGTCACATAGCGCTCAGATATCAGTGGGCCTCACACAATCCAAAAGTGTCCAGTGTCCAAAAGTGTGTGCAGAGATTCAAAATCTCCCTTATCCTCTAGTCACTTTGGTCACAGCTGTGCCATCGAGCCTGTCACATAGCGCTCAGATATTCATTGGGCCTCACACAATCCAAAAGTGTCCAGTGTCCAAAAGTGTGTGCAGAGATTCAAAATCTCCCTTATCCTCTAGTCACTTTGGTCACAGCTGTGCCATCGAGCCTGTCACATAGCGCTCAGATTTCAGTGGGCCTCACACAATCCAAAAGTGTCCAGTGTCCACAAGTGTCTGCAGAAATTCAAAATCTCCCCTGTCCTATAGACACCTTGTACCTTGTTTTACATTACTATATAGTTTGTTGGATTTTGTCTACATTTCTACCAAAAATGAGGAAGGCTGTTGGAAGAGGCCTTGGAATTGGGCGGGGGTTGGCAGCTGGTAATGATGGTGTTGGTGGTGGATCTGATGGTAGTGGCAAGAGTAAAATAGGACCGAATGCAGGAGGTGTTGAGCCTGCGTCATCGTCTGGCTACATAAGGCCTCGAACGCTTAGTTTTCTAGGAGTTGGCAAACCGCTTTTAAAGCCAGAGCATCAGGAAAAAGTTTTGTCTTACATTGCTGACTCAGCCTCCAGCTCTATCGCCTCCTCTTCTTCAGTTGTAAAAAGTAAAAGCACTGAGTCGTCATTGGAGGCTCATGTTCATGAACCACATCTTTCCTTGTGTCCTTCACCCCAACCAAGATTGAAGGATGACGCAGGCCATACTACTGATTACTCCATGGAGCTGTTTTCACATACCATGCCTGGATTATCAAGTCAAATGGTGAATTACCCAGGCCAAGATGAATCTGACATGGAGTGCACTGATGCACAGCCGCTGATGGATGATTCTGCTGGTACATTCACTCAGAGCACTACATTGTCCTCGCAGTGTACAGAGACAGATTCTGACCCTGATGAGACTCAGGTGCCC
This sequence comes from Dendrobates tinctorius, assembly GCF_039654945.1. Lineage (NCBI taxonomy): Eukaryota > Metazoa > Chordata > Amphibia > Anura > Dendrobatidae > Dendrobates > Dendrobates tinctorius. Next base: position 17,492,119 of record NW_027361743.1, on the reverse strand, counting down.
CTTCCCGCACACTATACCACCATACACGGTGACACAGAGGAAGGTGCACATGACATAGAAGAGGAGGTGATGGATGACCCAGTTGTTGACCCAGATTGGCATCCATTGGGGGAAGAGGGTGCTGCTTCCAATAGCTCAGATGAGGAGCATCCACAGCAGATATCGACATCGCAACAGCTGTTATCTGGCAGGCCCGTAGCACTCCAAAGACAGGTTCCAAACATCAAAAGAGTTGCTGGACAGCTTGTCCAGAGGGTCAAAAGATCACAGCGTGCTAGGCCGCAAAATGTCTGCCAAAGTAGGAAGAGTGCAGTGTGGCACTTTTTTGAACAAAATCCTCATGATCAGGCCAAGGTTATCTGTAAGAAGTGCGCAAAGACCTTTAGCCGAGGGAAAAATCTGAAAAATTTGAATACTAGTTGCATGCTTAGACATTTAACCAGCATGCACTTGCAAGCGTGGACACAACACCAAACCTCAAGTGCCACATGTGCAACTGATCACAACGAAGGTAGTCAGCAACGCTACATTGTTTCCCCCACTGTAAGCCCACCGGTTAGCACAGCAGCAAATGTTGAGGTGTCGTTGCAAGGCCACAGCAGTCAGGGAATCCCACTGTTATATCAACGAAAGACTGATTCTAGGCCATCAGAAAGAACACCAACTCCATCACCATCATCAACCCTCTCTCAGTCCGCCCTGTCCACCGCTACTTCCACCATATGCAGCTCTCAAGTCCAGCTCACCCTCCCAGACACTATGAGTAGGTCAAGAAAGTACTCAGTCTCTCATCCGCGTACACTGGGTTTGAACGCCCACATTGCCAAACTAATCTCGTTTGAGATGATGCCCTTTCGGTTGGTGGAAAGCACAGCTTTCCGCGAACTCATCGCCTATGCAGTACCACGCTATGACCTACCCAGTCGCCACTTCTTCTCTCGCAAAGCCATCCCAGCCCTCCACCATCATGTGAAAGACCGCATTGTCCATGCACTCAAGCAGTCATTGAGCGGAAAGGTGCACCTCACAACTGATGCATGGTCCAGTCGGCATGGCCAGGGCCGTTACGTGTCCATCACTGCGCACTGGGTTAATGTGGTGGATGCAGGGTCCACAGGGGACAGCGGTGGTGGGACAGTGCTGCCTAGCTCACGGTTTAGGAAACAGTTGGCTGTAGGCGTTCGACCCTCCTCCTCCTCCTCCTCCTCCTCCAGAAGCGAAAGCTCGTCCACAGAGCGCAGTCGTACGAGCACTCCATCTGCAGCTGCCACTGTTGCACACGATGTGTCCCCCTAACGAGCAGCTAGTGGAAAGCGTCAGCAGGCTGTGTTGCAGATGATGTGTTTGGGCAACAGACACACCGCCGAGGTGCTGGCCGAGTACTTGAAGCGACAAACTGAGTCATGGCTGGGCAGTGTACATCTTGATGCAGGCAAGGTAGTTAGTGATAACGGCCGTAATTTTGTGGCAGCCATAGCCCTTTCAAAACTCAGCCACATACCTTGCTTGGCTCACACCTTGAACCTGGTGGTGCAGTGGTTCCTCAAAAATTATCTGGAGTTAACAGCCCTGCTCCAGAAGGTGCGAAGACTGTGCGCGCACATCCGCCGGTCGCCTGTACACTCCGTTCGTATGCAGAAACTGCAGCGATTGCTCCACCTTCCCAACCACCGCCTCATTATCGACATTGCAACAAGGTGGAACTCCACCCTGCACATGGTGGAGCGGCTGTGCGAGCAGAGGCAGGCCATAATGCATTTGTGGGAGGATACACGGCCAGGAAATTTGAGAGCAGACATGGATTTGACAGGTGTGCAGTGGTCGAAGCTGAAAGACCTCTGTAAAGTCCTTCAGTGTTTTGAGGAATGCACACGGCTGGTAAGCGCAGACGACGCCATCCTAAGCATGAGCATCCCACTTATGCGTCTGCTCATGCAAACTTTGACGCACCTTAAGGAGCAGGCGTCTGCAGCCAATGTTGATGAGGAGGAAGAGGAGGAGGGAATCCTTGATGACATTCAGCCATTGTCTGCTCAGGGACCTCTCCTGGACGAGGTGGAGGAAGAAGAGGAGGAGGAGGAGGATGATGATGGGGATGATTTCTTAGGGGAGGAGGATACATCTCGTGGGGCAAGTGAAAATGTTGGCGTGGCAAGGTCTGGTACAGGGTTTGTGCGTGACTGGAGGGATGTGGATTTGCCAGAAAGTGCTCCTCCAACCAGCACTCGCAGTGCATCATTGACACCGGGAACATTGGCCCACATGTCAGATTATGCCTTGCAGATCCTAAAAAGGGACCCCCGCATTGCCAAAATGATGAACGATGACGACTACTGGTTGGCCAGCATCCTGGATCCACGCTATAAAGGCAAATTACAAAACATCATGCCACAGGAGAACCTTGACCTAATATTGGCTAATAAACAAGCAACTCTGGTAAATCGGTTGCTTGAGGCATTCCCAGCACACAGCAGCGGTGATGGTTCTCACACGAGCCGTACGGGCCGGGGGCAGCTTGGCAGAGGTGTTCATGGTGCACACAGCAGAAGTGGCGTTGGAGACAGGGGTTTCATGACAATGTTGTGGACTGATTTTTCAAATACCGCTCACACAACTGGTAATACTGCATCGATGGAAAGTGACAGGAGACAGCAGTTGTCAACTATGGTTACAAACTACTTTTCCTCCCATATCGATGTTCTCCCACACAGGTCATTCCCCTTTGACTATTGGGCTGCTAAACTGGACACCTGGCCTGAATTGGCCCAATATGCCTTACAGGAGCTCGCTTGCCCAGCTGCAAGTGTGCTATCGGAAAGAGTCTTCAGTGCAGCTGGATCAATCCTGACAGAAAAAAGGACCCGTCTGTCAACCCAAAATGTGGATGATCTAACCTTCATTAAAATGAACCATGCATGGGTTTCCAAGGATTTTGTCCCACCTTCCCCTGATGACACATAGGGTGACAGAAAAATGGCTTGCTTTGGTCCACCTCTTCCTGGGACTTCACCTATTTCGCCTTTTGCATCAGCTGAATGTCCAACATCAACATATGCCACTTTCTAAAACTCCCTAACTGTGCTGCCTCCCCCCCCATGGCCGGGGTCACCACCTAGCGCACGACACCGTGCGAGTGCCGTTGCCCTGGACAGGTGGGTAGGCCGACTCTTGGGCGCGGGCACTGGCACAGGGTCCCTCATAGTGCAATCAAGTGTCTCTGACGGTGGTGGTGCACACCCGCCGTCAGACACACCGCTGTACTATGAGGGGCCCAGTGCCAGTACCGACGCCCACGAGTGGGCCCCCCTTGCTTGGGCAGGGCCCCAGCATTTGCAATCTTTACCTCTCCCTGCTCCTCCGCTGTGTAATCTGGGCCGTCAAATCCATACTGTGCCTGACACCGTCTGAGCCTGCCTCCTGATGTATAGACATATATTTTGAATGTGTACGCTATCAATACATGTTATCCGGGGATACGGTACCCTTTCTAACCTTTGTGCAATCACGTGCAATCCATACTGGGCCTAACACCGTCTGAGCCTGCCTCCTGAGACATATATTTTGAATGTGTACGCTATCCATACATGTTATCCGGGGATACGGTACCCTTTCTAACCTTTGTGCAATCACATGCAATCCATACTGGGCCTAACACCGCCTGAGCCTGCCTCCTGAGACATATATTTTGAATGTGTACGCTATCCATACATGTTATCCGGGGATACGGTACCCTTTCTAACCTTTGTGCAATCACGTGCAATCCATACTGGGCCTAACACCGTCTGAGCCTGCCTCCTGAGACATATATTTTGAATGTGTACGCTATCCATACATGTTATCCGGGGAAACGGTACCCTTTCTAACCTTTGTGCAATCACGTGCAATCCATACTGGGCCTAACACCATCTGAGCCTGCCTCCTGATGTATAGACATATATTTTGAATGTGTACGCTATCCATACATGTTATCTGGGGATACGGTACCCTTTCTAACCTTTGTGCAATCACGTGCAATCCATACTGGGCCTAACACCGTCTGAGCCTGCCTCCTGAGACATATATTTTGAATGTGTACGCTATCCATACATGTTATCCGGGGATACGGTACCCTTTCTAACCTTTGTGCAATCACGTGCAATCCATACTGGGCCTAACACCGTCTGAGCCTGCCTCCTGAGACATATATTTTGAATGTGTACGCTATCCATACATGTTATTCGGGGATACGGTACCCTTTCTAACCTTTGTGCAATCACGTGCAATCCATACTGGGCCTAACACCGTCTGAGCCTGCCTCCTGAGACATATATTTTGAATGTGTACGCTATCCATACATGTTATCCGGGGAAACGGTACCCTTTCTAACCTTTGTGCAATCACGTGCAATCCATACTGGGCCTAACACCGTCTGAGCCTGCCTCCTGATGTATAGACATATATTTTGAATGTGTACGCTATCCATACATGTTATCTGGGGATACGGTACTCTTTCTAACCTTTGTGCAATCACGTGCAATCCATACTGGGCCTAACACCGTCTGAGCCTGCCTCCTGAGACATATATTTTGAATGTGCACGCTATCCATACATGTTATCTGGGGATACGGTACCCTTTCTAACCTTTGTGCAATCACGTGCAATCCATACTGGGCCTAACACCGTCTGAGCCTGCCTCCTGAGACATATATTTTGAATGTGTACGCTATCCATACATGTTATCCGGGGAAACGGTACCCTTTCTAACCTTTGTGCAATCACGTGCAATCCATACTGGGCCTAACACTGTCTGAGCCTGCCTCCTGATGTATAGACATATATTTTGAATGTGTACGCTATCCATACATGTTATCTGGGGATACGGTACCCTTTCTAACCTTTGTGCAATCACGTGCAATCCATACTGGGCCTAACACCGTCTGAGCCTGCCTCCTGAGACATATATTTTGAATGTGTACGCTATCCATACATGTTATCCGGGGATACGGTACCCTTTCTCACCTTTGTGCAATCACGTGTAATCCATACTGGGCGTGAGAACGGCTGGCGAGCTGTTAAGCAAGCTACAGCACCTGTGGTTTGCACACGTAAGTTTTTCATTTTTTCAGGAATGACGGTTAGGCCTAATTCCGGAACTGCGGTTGACCTGCACTTACTGGGAAATCATTGTTCGCGGGTAATAATTGTAATCAGTGATCCCCATCACTAACGTTGTTCAGCGGGTTATCTGCACCTGTAAGCGACAAACGCTGGCCTTTTCAGTGTAGCGCACATGCAGCCACGGACATGTAAGGGCATGACACACCAGTTATTGGCCAATCTCATGTGCCAGAGCCTCACGTGTCCCTCTAGTAAGGGCATGACGGAGTCTCGTTCGTTAACGGAATTAAGCTTGCAATGTGTGCATCTGTTCTGTAGCTGGCATGGTTGAGGTTTCCCAGGTGGAGTCGAATTTAACCGTAGGCTCCACTCCTGGTGGTGCCCTTCTGGACATTCCTTTAAGGTTCAGCTTTGCAACCATACTGCCCACGTAAAACAAACACTTTGCCTTCATGAACGCTGTTTGGAGGGTCATGACTCGTGGGAATAACGCCGCCCAATCAGTTAACCTGCTAGAGAGATCCTTCGTTGCTCCCAAGCATGACATCACACTCCCTAGGAAGAAGGTAATGCCACTGTGGCGACCGTACTCCTGGGGGCGACACAAGTGCACTGATGCCCAGCCACTGCTCGATGAATCTGCTGGTACATTGACCCAGACCACTACATTCCCCTCGCACGCTACCCGGCCTGAATCTGACCCTGATGAAACTCAGGTTACCCTTCCCATATACAGTTCCATCTTACACGGTGACAAAGAGGAAGCTGCAGATGAAAGTGCAGGTTCGGCCCACCCGCCATCAGACACACCACCGTACTATCAGGGGCCCTGTGCCAGTGCCGTCGCCAACGAGTGGGCCCCCCCTGCTTTCCCAGGATCACAGCACTTGCAAAGTTGAAATACTGTGCAGTGAGATGGAAGATGGGGACGACGTGGAGTCTAGACTAGTACAGGGATTCACTAGCGAGGAGACTTATTTGATTGTTTTCAATGTTGGGACAGCAATTTTTGGGGAGCACTATACTCTGGAGAATGATAGATGGGGCCCACCATACACTGGAACATTCCAAAGGTGGACATCAGACACTGGAGCAGCATTTACAGGGCCCATTATACACTAGAGCATTAGAAATGGGGCCCATTATGTTTGGAGCATTATTTGGGCCCATAAGACAGTGGAGCTTCATCCATGGGGACCAACATATACTGTAGCATTATGTGGAGCTCATCATATACTGTTTCAAACATTATATGGGACCAATGATTCTGTATGGAGAAATAGATGGGCCTCGTCTTGAGATGTAAAAAGTGAGGTATTTTTCATTGTACTATACCGCTATTTCTCTGCCGTATCGGAGCATGATGAGTTGTGGTATGTGTTAAAGGGGCGCTCTTTCGCCCAGGGCACATGAAAACCTGCAGCCAGCCCTCCCCCCCCACAACTTTAGCCAAATAACCCCCATTTTTCAGTGCGTAACTTGTATTATGAAGTTAATTAAGGTTGACAAGCTTAAGTAAGAAGAATTGATGCTTTTGGCATTCAAATGGGCACTGTAGGTGTGTTTCCTGTCCTCCTCTCACTGCCGACTTTTATTCCCCATTGACTTACATTGGGTTTCGTGTTTCGGGACGACCCCGACTTTTCCCTATAATCGGACGATCTTGCTCGACCCGACTTTTGGAAAAGTCGGGTTTCACGAAACGAAACGCGACCCTAAAAAACCAAAAGTCGCTCAACTCTAGTGACCACTTTATTCCCACACAAGACTTGGGGGCACAACAGCAACGATAGTGAGCCAGGACTCGGTAGAAAGGAGTCCCCGAAGAAGGCTACAGCTGTCTGCCGTACAAGTAGAGTTCATAGGAACATTTGACAGGAGGAACTCCAGTGTAACTCAGTACTGTGAGTACTTCACTCAAAGGCGCTAAGAGGGAGACGTTCAGAAAAGGCACATATGTTGGCGGAGTGTTGGAAGGGAGTACTTCATCTTGCCTGGAAGTTGGCTGAGCTCCTGACCCAGAGGACAGGGCACGGATGCGGGCACCTGTTCCTGCAACAGACTATGAGTAAAGCTTTGGTACTACATGCCCTGGTGTCCTCCACTTATTCCTGCGCCAACGCGCCAGCATGGCTACATCCCTCGCGCCCGACACTACACCATCTAAGTGTCACTTCACCTACTCTGTGCTGGGACTAAAGCCCTGCCTGTAGAGGGCTATAACATCACTGCTGCACCACACCATCTGTCCCAGAGGATCTGTCTGCAGCGTCGGCTTACATCTACAATGCCGAACACCACAGGTGGCGTCACAAATCACTTATAAACTTTCCCCTTTTTACAATGGGCGCCCAGGGCCACGGGCCGGGTCCCAGCTGCTGTGACATCTCCCATTGAAGCTCATCGGGCCCGGTACCGAGTACCCCACAGTCCTGGGAGGGCGACCCAATTTCATTGTATGACTTATAGATACCGTACTTAATTTACCATTTATTGCATTAAATAAGTAATTGATACAATAGAAAAACAGAACTTAATATTTGGTACAGAAACCTTTGTTTGCAATTACAGAGGTCAGATGTTTCCCGTAGCTCTTGACTAAGTTTGCACACACTGCAGCAGGGATTTTGGCCCACTCCTCCATACACATGTTTTAGGCTTCGGGGCTGTCGCTGGTCAACATTGAGTTTCAGCTCCCTCCAAAGATTTTCTATTGGGTTCAGGTCTGGAGACTGATTAGGCCACGCCTGGACCTTGACATGCTTTTACGGAGTCACGCCTTAGTTTCCTTGACTGTGTGATTTGGATCATTTTCATATTGGAAGACCCAGTCACAACCCATCTTCAATGCTCTTACTTATTGAAGACGGTTTCTTGCCAAAATCTCACAATACATGACCCCATCCATCATCCCTTCAATACGGTAGTTGTCCAGTCCCCTTTGCATGATGTTTCCACCACCATGCATCATGGTTGGATTGGTGTTCTTGTTTTGTACTCATCCTTCTTCCTCTGAACACGGTGACTGTAGCTGATACCAAAAAGTTCTATTTTGATCTCATATGACCACATGACCTTCTCCCAGGTCTTCTCTCTATCATCCAAATGGTCATTAGTGAACTTCAAATGGGCCTGGACATGTTTTGGCGTTAGCTGGGGGACCTTGCATGCCCTGCAGGATTGTAATCTATGACGGTGTAGTGAGTTACTAATGGTAATGTTTGAGACTGTGGTCTCAGCTCTCTTCAGGTCATTGACCAGGTCCTCTTGTGTAGTACTGAGCTGATTCCTGAACTTTCTTAGAATCATCCTTACCCATGAGATGAGATCTTGCATGGAGCCCCAAACCGAGGAAGATTGACAGTCATCTTGTGTTTCTTACATTTTCTAATAATTGTGCCAACAGTTGTTGCCTTATCACCAAGCTGCTTGTTTATTGTCCTGTATCTCATCCCTGCCTCATGCAAGTCTACAATTTTGTCCCTGGTATCCTTAGACCGCTCTATGGTCTTGGCCATGGTGAAGAAGTTGGAGTGTGATTGAGTGTGTGGACAGGTGTCTTTTATACAGGTAACGAGTTCAAACAGGTTAAATTATTACAGGTAATGAGTGCAGGGTAGGAGGGTTTCTTAAAAACTAACAAGTCTGTGAGAGCCAGAATTTTTGCTGGTTTGCAGGTGATGAATTACTTATTTCATGCACTAGAATGCAATTTAATTATTTAAAAAATCATACAATGTGATTTTCTGGTTTTTATTTTTAGATTCTGTCTCTCACAGTTGAAGTGTTCCTGCGATAAAAATTACAGACCTCTCCATTCTGTGTAGGTGGGAAGCCTTGTAAAATTGGCAGTGTATCAAATACTTATTTTCCCCATTGGAACTGACTCTGTCTAGAAATGTGGAAATAGATCAGCACCTCCTAGCAAAATAAAATAAATGTAGAGGTGTAGGTTGCTGTAATTGTATTGAACTAGCATAACAATTGATGTAACCATACTCTGATCATGCTAAGATATACAGCATGCAAACATTGAATATACCAATGTTGAGCTGCTACTGTTATACAGCTCATCTATCCATTTATCTATCCATGTACTTTTTCACTTTATTACAAGCTATCTTTTATTTTCTATTCAAAAATATTTTTAAAATAAACTAACACAGATATATCTTGACCATCTTAGGCCTGTTTCACACTTCCGTTTTTTGACGTTAGACAAAATCCACCAATTTTTGAAAAAAACGGATCCGCCAAAAAAGGGGCGGATCCGTTTTTTTCCCCATAGACTTACATTAGTGGCGGATCTTGACTGACGGTCGTCCGTCACACCCATTTTTTGATGGTTCCGGCAAGATTTTAGCATCTCCCGGGCGGATGAGACGGACCCTGCAACGTTTTTTTTTCTTTGACGGTCCCCTATTTTGAAGTGCCCATGCCCAGAAGCTTTACTCCGGAAAGAATTTTAACCATGAAATCTCTCTCTCCTTCCGGACCATGATCACTTTAAATTTCCAGCACGTTTCCTCTTCGCCGGATCCGACCAAATTAGCGGCCGCTGACATCCGTATCTCACATACCGGAGGTGGATCCGCTACTTTTCATTTATGGTGGATGTAAGCTGTCCGCCACCAACGGAAGTATGAAACAGGCCTTAAGCATATATGAATAGATAATTTCAATATCATGACCAATTACTAAGTTTACTAAACCATCTGTTTTAATTTTATATTCAAATGGAGATCACAATCTAATATACAGTTGCTTGCAAAAGCATTCACCCTCCTGGCATTTTTTGCGTTTTGCTACCTCACAACCCGGAATTTCACTGTTTTTTAAGGGTTTGCTTCAGTTCATGTAAAGAAGATGTCTATAACTGAACTTTTCTTTTTTTTTTTTATTGTGAAGCAAACAACAAATATGATAAAATATCTGAAGACTTCAGTGTGCATAACTATTCACCTCCCTAAATTCAGTATTTTGTAGAGCCTCTTTTTTCAGCAATTGCAGGTGTAAGTTGGTAAGGTGTAAGATATTTGCCCATTCCTCAAGGCAAAACTGCTCCAGCTACTCCAAGTTAGAAAGTTTCCTCTGGTGACTGGCAATCTTCAAGTCTCATTACAGATTCTCAATCGGATTAAGGTCTGGGCTTTGACTTGGCCCCTCCAAAACATTCACATGTTAAACCCCTTACATCACTCAAGTGTTGCTTTAGCAGTATGCTTTGGGTAATTGTTTTGTTAGAAGGTGAACCTCCGTCTCAGTCTCCAGTCACTGACAGATAAACAGGTTTTTCTCAGGAATATCCCTGTATTTCGCACCATCCATATTCCTCTCGACTTGAACTATTTTCCCTGTCTCTGCTGCCAAAAAGTCTCACAGCATGATGCTGCCACCACCATGTTTCATTGTGGAGATGGTGTTTTTGGGGTGATGAGCTGGTTTGGTTTGGTGTCAGATATAGCGTTTACCTTCCTGGCCAAAAAGTTAATTTTTGGTCTCATCTGACCACAACACATATTTGGGGCGTGTCCCACATGTCTTTAGGCAAACTGTTTTGGCAAAATAAGAATGTAAGTAAAGGTTTTTTTTTTGCCCATTCTTCCATAAAGGCCACCTGTATGGAGTGTATGGCTTATTGTATGTTCTCCCCTTGTTTGCATGGGTTTCCTCCGAGTACTCCGGTTTCCTCCCACATTTCAATGACATACTGATAAGGAATTTAAATTGTGAACCCCATCAGGGACAGCGATGATAATGTGTGCAAAAACTGTAAAGCGCTGCAGAATATGTTGGCGCTATATAAATAAAGAGATAATTATTATTATTATTTTTATTGTGGTTGTATGGACAGATACTACAGTCTCTGCTTGGGAATGCTGAAGCTCCTTCAGGCCTACCTTGCCCGGGCTGAGAGTTTTGGTGGGCCGTCCTCTCTTGGCAGGTTTGCTGTGGTACCATGTTAATAGATTTGATGGTGCTCTGGGGATCATCAGAGATTGGGATATTTTTCATAACCCAACCCTAACTTATACTTCTTACACCTTTGTACCTGACTTGTTTGGACATCTCCTTGGTCTTCATGGTGCTTGGTTAGTGATGCCTCTTGCTTAATGGTGCTACATCCTCTGTGGCCTTTAGATTGCACACAGGGGAACTAAGCATGTAACTTTTGAATATAATAGCTTGCACCAGAAAGGGTGAATACAGATACACATGCAAATTTGCGGTTATTTGATCCCTTGAATGTAATTTATGCCTATATTTTTCTCACTTCACCAACTTAGACTATTTAGTGCTGACTAGTGATGAGAGAGTATACTCATTGCTCGGGTTTTCCCGATCATGCTCATGTGGTCTCCGAGTATTTTGGCGTGCTCGGAGATTTAGTTTTCGTCGCTTCAGCTGCATGATTTGTGACTTCTAGACAGGCTGAAATACATGTGTGGAATGCCTGTTTGTTAGGGAATTCCCACATGTATTCAGCCTGTCTACAAACTAAATCTCCGAGCAGGTCAAAGTACTCAGAGATCACCCGAGCATGCTCTGGGAGACCCGAGCAACAATGCTACTCGCCCATCACTAGTGCTGACGCATCACACACAAATCGGATTACAAAAATATTCAAACACAGGTTGCAATGCCACAAAGTAAGTGAAAATTCAAAGGGGTGAATACTTTTGCAAGCCTCCAAATATTTATTCTAATTCACAGCCATCTTTATGCAACTCATTTCTCCCCTTTGTATCAGTTGATGGACATGCCTGTGCTCGTTTTGCGTCATTGAAATATTATGATTAATGAGTTTCATAACCCATAATACGTTTTTAAAGAATTCTTTTTTTATGCCATGCCCAAATGTTTCCAGTTTTTCAGGCTCTATTATCTACCTTCCCCCGATAGACCAGGCTGTTTTTTATTTTGCATGCTGATGATTGCACACATACTTAAACAGTTTTGACAATTTTCAGCTGCTGTTAAATTCCAGAAAATCCAAAACATTAAAAACGATAGCATGATCGAAAGTATCTGGGTCCGGCGTCTTCATATTCTCTGACATAAGCGTTCATTCTACGGCCTATTCCCGGTACGCAGAGACGTGAGCCCTCCAACAATGCTCCTTTGTTCAGAGTGTGCACAGTGTAACGTGAGTGCTTGGAAACCCAGAACTAGATTCACACTGAAAATTCCTATCAACAATTCGGAGGAATGTGTAATTTGGGTTTTAGCGTTTCATGATTTATTATTGAGCATTATTAATTCTCATTTTGTCACATTTAGATTTCTCTTTAATTTCAAGTCCAGGACAAAAAAATGTGAACATCTTGCCAAGTTACCATCTCTATTACAAGACAGACATATACTTTTGCCTTGTGTGACCTGTGCTTCATACTTCAGCGCTACAATGCTCATCATTGTTAAAAAATGTTATAGCTGAAAAATAATACTGTAATTCAGATAGAAAAAATAGCTGATTTTTAGATGGATAAAAATGTTATCATAGGAATAATGACTTGTACAAATACAATAATACTATTACTACTATAATACTATTCTGCATTTATTTTTATACTTTATTTCAAATTATTATTAAGAATAAAATAAAAATATGCAAATTAGCTATGGTCAAAGGAAATAAACACTTGTCTCGCAGGTAACTAAATTTTTTTCATACCTCTCAACTTTGAAATTCATGAAAGAGATCCGCGTACTTCACTAGAGTCCCCACCCCACACAGTATTATGATCCCCACATTGCCTCCCAACACACTGAATGATGCTCCCCACAGTCCTCCCCACACACGGTATGATGATCCCCACAGTCCTCCCCACACACAGTATGATGATGCCCACAGTCCTCCCCGACACAGTATGATGACCCCACACACATTATGATGATCCACACAGTCCTCCCCATACACAGTATGATGAGTATGATGCTCCCCACAGTCCTTCCCACACACAGTATGATGCTCCCCACAGTCCTCCCCACACACAGTATGATGATCCCCACAGTCCTCCCCACACACAGTATGATGAGCCCCACAATCCTCCCCACACACGGTAGGATGATCCCCACAGTCCTCCCCACACAGAGGATGATGATCCCACAGCCTTCCCCACACACAGGATGATGATCCCCACAGTCCTCCCCACACCAGTAAGATGATCCCCACAGTCCTCCTTACACGCAGTATGATGTTCCTCACAGTCCTCCGCACACAGTATGATGACCCACAGTCCTCCTCACACTGGGTGATGCTCCCCATGGTCCTCCACACACTGTATGATGATTCCCACAGTCCTCCCCATACACAGTTTGATGCTCCACAGTCCTCCACACACACAGCATGATGCTTCCCACAGTCCTCCCCAAACACAGGATGATGATCCCCACAGTCCTCCCCACACCAGTATGATGATCCCCACAGTCCTCCCTACACCCAGTATGATGTTCCTCACAGTCCTCGTCACACAGTATGATGCTCCCCACAGTCCTCCCCACACACAATATGATGATCCCCACAGTCCTCTCCCCACACAGTGTCATGATCCAGACTGGGTTTTTCATGTCTCTCCTTTCCCCGGTTTGGTCAATCAGGGGTTAACATTTCTCTGCCTCATTCTGGTGTCAGATCGGCTATTTCTCTGCCCTGCTTCCTGCAGACAGTGTCAGTTATATTTTCTGCCTATGGCTTGTGTAGCTGACTCTGGAGAACCCCTGGTTTGTCCTGCTGCGCTTAGCTGACTTTGCTTGTGTCTGTGTTCCCCGTCTCTTCCCATTCCGACTCAGTGTTTCCATTTGTGTTTGGACTCCCCGGTACCCAACTCTACTTTGGCTCTAACCTGCTCCTGTCTCTTGCTTCTCGTATTTCTGTTTCTGACCGGTACTGACCTTTTTGGCGTTCGTCTAACTCTGTGTTTGGTATTTCCCTTGGTACTGCCCTACTCTCTGGTATCGACCTGGCTTGTTTGACTATTCTGCTGCCACCTGGTGGTAGCCTCGCTGCAGTGCTGCTGGTCTGCTCTGAGCAGTATTTCAGTCTTCCCCCCACTCTACTGCCATCTTATGGAGGTTGCATTTATCTGCAGAGCTGCAGCGTGACACACAGTATGATGCTCCCCACAGGCCCTTCCCCACACAGTATTATACCCCCTTATTATACCCCTCACAGACCCCCATGCACCGTAATATGCCCCTACACAAGCACCTCACTTGACTGTGTATGTTGCTTCTCTGCTGAGCTAGACTTTGCCTCCAATCACGTGACTTGAGAATGTCACCTGACCTGAAGATCTTTGAAAGTTCTCTAGTTTCTCCCTAGAGTGATTGGTGGTCTGATGGTTTTCTACTCCACCATTGTATTCAACTATATCTGTTTCCTGGGGTAACAAATAAAGCTGAAGTTGAGACATTCCACGAGTCACGACCTCTTGGAAAAGCTCTTCAAATTCGGAACTGTCCCACTAGATGGTTGCAGGGTATGGTCTTTAAAGAGCCTTGCAACCCAAGTTTGCTGTTTTGGGTTGCTCACCTCTCATTACTGCAGAGCATAGTTTGAATGACCGAATGAAATGAACCTGATGCAGCTGTGGGAAGAGCTCTACACTGATAAAGTGTAGAAGGGGGCTCTGAGGAGAGATAATTTAAATGCTCTCTTTATACATGGAACTTTGCCACTAAAACTCCATACCCAGCTGGTCTGCTTGAGGAGAGCTAGCTCCTCCACTCCTCCCCCCAAAAAAAAAGTTAAAATAAATAAACTGAAAAGAAAAACGTTAACAATGTTTTGAACTTTTGACTTTCAGGTTCCATATCTCACCATCCACTAGTGCTTAGAAGGTGAGACTACCATCATTTTATTCACATCATCTTAACTATCTCATGCATAAATTTGAATTACAATTATTTTGCATGTGATTAGTCATGCAGATTTGCAGATTCATGTCATATCACTGCATTGTTACTTTTTGCTCCTAAAAATCTAAATTTAAAATTGTATTATTTTGTTAGTATTTTATAAATCCACCTTTGGCTTTAAACTGCCTGATTCCGTTAGGGCATGCTCTCAATATTCAAGCATGTCTCAACCAAAATCTGATCCTAGGTCTCTTCTGCACATTCCCAAAGTTGGCGCACACTGGTTGACTCACTTGGGTATGTATTCAGCTTTTTCTTCAACTCTTCCCCATAAGTATTCGATTTGGTTGAGACTGTGTGGATCAACTCAGCACCTCTACTTCATTGTCATTTAACCATTTCTTCACCAATCTCGACGAATGCTTCTGGTCATTGTCCTGGTGGAATACTATATCATTCTCTTCATACCCATAGTACTCGATGTACGAAGTAACTCGTCTTGTAGGATACTCACATATAGCTCAGCATTGGGACCACCATTTATTCTGGTCAAGTATCCAACACCGTTGGATATGAAACAACTCCAGATCATCAGGCTTCCTCCTCCAAACTTGACAGTTCTTTCATTTTCTCGATCTGTTAGCCCCTTTTTCCCTTGCTTCTTCCAGACCCATTTGCACCCAGAGACAAGTCTATTGAATTTTGTCTCATTGCACCAAATCATCCAGTTCCAATCTTTTACCGTCCACTTTTCATACTTTTTTGCAAACTCGAGACAATACTTCTTATGACGATATTGAAACTGAGGCATCTTCACTACTTTTTGGGCCTCCA
Organism: Dendrobates tinctorius; assembly: GCF_039654945.1. Classification (NCBI taxonomy): domain Eukaryota; kingdom Metazoa; phylum Chordata; class Amphibia; order Anura; family Dendrobatidae; genus Dendrobates; species Dendrobates tinctorius. The sequence continues at coordinate 17,476,327 of NW_027361743.1, read as the reverse complement.
TTCCAGACTTGTGTAATGTGCGTCGCACGGTGCTTGCATGGACATCTATGATCTCACTATTACAAAGCATACGTGCCACCTCCACTGCCATGTTTGTCGTGCCAGAACTGATAGACCTTGTGATGAGCCGGCTTGTTGACACCGATATTTTGCCTGGACGTCCACCTCTTGGCTTTTGAATGGATGGATGGACCTCATTTCATATTTTTCGAACTGTCACTCATATGATGCAGTTTGGCAATTTTGTTGTCCCAGAGACTGCTATGGTCGAGTTGGATGATGCTGTTTCTCTTTTCTTCTGAAATCTTCTCCATGACAGCTTCTCGATTCAAACTAGTGACCTTTCGCTTGGGAACCAACCAAATAACACACTGAGCTTTTAGGGAATGTGAGAACAGGTTGTAATTTGTAATATACAGGAAGAAAAAGATTTTTCTATCACCAGAAACAAAACATTAACAATGCAGTGACATGAAAAGAATCTACAGAACTAATCATATGCTAAATAGTTGCAAGTCAAATTTAAGTATGAGATAGCCAAGATGATTGTCTACAAAATGATGGTAGACTCATGCTTGAAGTTGTAGTGGATGGTGAGATATGGAGCCTGAAATTCAAAAGTTCAAACATTGTTACCCTTTTGGTCATGTATAATAATAATAATAAGAGATACAACATGCCATGTATTATGATTAGTGTTGAGCATTCCGATACCGCAAGTATCGGGTATCGGCCGATATTAGCGGTATCGGAATTCCGATACTGACTTCCGATACTTTTGTCATATCGGATACCGGAATCGGAATCGGAAGTTCCCATCATGCTATGAGCCTGCTTGCTTTGATTAAGCCAATGGGAATCCTCCGAAGTGTGGGCACATCCTGTTAGGCATGTAGGCATGTTAACTATTGGCATGGCTGTGATTGGCTGCCGAAATGATGTCATGATGCACTATAAAAGCCACCGCAGCCGCCATTTCTTGTTCACTCTGCTGTGAATTCAGTTAGGGACAGGCTGCTGTAGAAGACTGTGAGGGACAGTTAGAAATAGCGATTCCACCAAACTTCTAGTGCTTTACCCAGGCTACATAAACCACCACTGTAGCCTTCTTTGCCCTAGCAGCAGTGTTCACAGCTGTCTGCAAGGGCTGTGTGAGTGCAGCTCACGCTGTGGGGTGGGTCCTGCAGCCACGTCAGGCTGTAGGCCACCCAGTGTGATCACTGCTGCCTCATACATCTTTTAATTTTTGAGCTGCATTTTTTACATAATTTCAATCTAGTGTGCTTCCATCCGTATCCATATAGGTTGGTTGCAAACACTAGTAGTAGACAGCGGAGCTTTTCTGCAGCCTTTCAGTGCTAGTGTCCACTTTGCTGCACTGTTCACGGCTGTCTGAGAGGTCTCTGACTGTGTGTGAGTGCAGCTCACGCTGAGTAGTGTGTCCTGCAGCTACGTCTGGTTGTAGGACGCTCAGCGTGTCACTGCCTCACACATTTTTCTTTTATTGCAGCTCATTTTTTCTTCTATTAGTGTGCATCCATCCGTCTCCATCTACGGTGGTTGCAAACACTATATAGGAGTACACAGCGGAGCCTTTCTGCAGCCTGTCAGTGCCAGTGCCCACATAGCTGCACTGTCCATGGCTGTCTGAGAGATCTCTGACTGTTTGTGAGTGCAGCTCACGCAGAGTAGAGTGTCCTGCAGCTACGTCTGGTTGTAGGACGCTCAACGTGCGTCACTGCCTCACACATATTTGTCTTTGAGTGCAGCTCATTTTTTCTTCTCCTATTAGTGTGCATCCATCCGTATCCATCAACATTGGTTGGTTGCAAACACTATATAGGAGTAGATAGAGGAGCCTTTTTTTCTGGCTTGTGCCCTGCCGGCGCAGCCAGATTAGTATTACCCAATTTTTTTGGAGCCTCATCTTTTGCATTGTAGGTTACATGCCTGCATTGTAATAGCTCCAAAAAGTTGGTGATACTATCAGTTTCAATTCTTTGTTCACATACTTTGAGTTTGTTTCCAACAAAGAAACCACAAAAAAAGTTCACCAAACACTACATTTGGAACTTGTGTAGGCCACATCAGCTCCTATTAAAGTGTAGTCCACACACACACACTTCATAAAATTAGTGTTTCTTGTACCTGTAACCAGCTGTTCAGGAATAAGCACACTAAGGCCCCCCTTTGTACTTTTCTGCCTATCTTAAGCAGTCTGGCAAGATGAAGAAGGCAGGGAGTAAGGCCGTGGGCGTGGGCGTGGAGTTTCAGCAGGGAGAGGACGTGGGGATTCTGCAGGGAGAGGACGTGGGGATTCTGCAGGTAGAGGATGTGGGGATTCTGGGCCTGCTGCGGGCACCAGTGGATCAGCATCCCCCAGTTTTAGCAGGCAACAGTCCTTTATGCGCAGCTTTGTAGGACCTCAACGTACCCCACTGCTGCGGGAGGAACAAATTGAAGCCGTTGTCGGATGGATGGCAGCTAACGCATCGACTTCAATTACTTCCACATCCTCTCAGGGCCAGAGCACCGAAGATCAACCATCTGTCTCTTCACCACCTGCCAAAGTGCCCAGGCCGTCAGAGAGACATGGACAGGAGCCATCACAGTCTCTACTTCTGTTCTCGGAATCTGTTGGCTTGGAAAGAGGGGGCCAGCCAAGCAGCATTCCTGAATGTGAAGAAGAGGGAGTATGCAGTGATGCGCAACTTCTTTGTCCCTCTGAATCTGAAGAGGCGAGTGGGCCAGTGCCTATGGTCAGTACACCTCAGTACGCATCAGATGATGACGAGACTCAGTTGCCACTTTCTGGTGCGTACGGTGCTGGTGAGACAACCCTGGAGAAGCAGCTGTTTGAAGAGGGGAGGGAAGATGATGAGGTCCTTGACCCCTCATGGCGTGAGGAAGAGGAAGGTGGTGGGAGCAGCTCGGAGGAAGAGATTCCCCTACCGGCCAAAACAGGAGGCAGAGGGAGGGGGAAGACTTGGTTGCCTGTACCCTCCACTTCGGCACCCGTTAGGAGCATTCCTCATTCCAAAGGCAAAACGGGCGCTCCCAAGAGTTGCAGTGCGTGGTCCTTTTTTGACACAGTTGCAGATGACATTTGCTTTGTCAAATGCAAGCTGTGTCATCAGATAGTCAAAAGAGGGAGAAATGTCAGCAACCTCAATACCACAAATATGTGGAAACATGTGCGCACCAAGCACGAGTTGGAGTTGCAGAGACACCCTGAAGACGTAGGCAAACGTACAGCACCACCTACCACCTCTTCAGTTCGTGTTGGGGCCTCTTCCTCCAGCTCACGCACTGCTGGTTCAGCTTCCTCACAGGATCGCCAAGGAAGAACCTCTGCCACTGTTGTCCGGAGACCCTGTAAGATTCCACCCATAGCAGCACGTTCCCATCCATCACAGCCATCGGTAGCACAGGCATGGGATAAAAGGCGCCCTTACTCGGCAAACCATCCCCGAGCACAGTCTCTGAATGCTGGCATTGCCAAACTTCTGGCAGTTGAAATGCTGTCATTCAGGCTGGTGGACACTGACACCTTCCGGGACTTAATGGCATTGGCAGTCCCCCAATACAACGTGCCCAGCCGCTTTTATTTCAGCAGGCGAGCCGTCCCTGCCCTGCAGAAACATGTTGAGGGCAAAATAAAACATGCGCTACTAAACGCCGTTAGTAGCAAGGTCCACCTGACCACCGATGCGTGGACCAGTAACCATGGACAGGGACGATACCTTTCCCTCACTGCCCACTGGGTCAATGTTGTGGAGCCGGGTACAGATCTGGAGAGTGGCGCTGTACGTGTTCTTCCAACGCCACGGATTGCAGGACTCCAGTCTGTACACATAGACTCCTCCTCCTACTCAAGTTCCTCAGAAACAGCAGAGCAGGAGCCTGTTACGACCGATATGAGCACAGCCGTGGCCAAACGTCAACAGGCTGTACTCAAATTAATTTCTTTGGGGAATCGAAGCCACACAGCGCAGGAGCTCTGGAATGCTATCAAGCTGGAGAGCGATGTGTGGTTTGGGCCAGCGAATCTCCAGCCGGGCTTGGTAGTGTGTGACAATGGCCGAAATCTGGTGGCAGCTCTTGGCCTAGGCAACCTCACACACATCCCATGTCTGGCACATGTGCTTAACTTGGTCATGCAGAGCTTTCTGAGGGACTATCCGGATCTTGATGCACTGTTGCACAAGGTCCGCACAGAGTGCGCTCACTTGCGGCGTTCCAGCATGGCAAGATCGCGCCTCGCTGCTCTGCAGCGACGATTTGGCCTTCCGGAACATCGCATCATATGTGACCTACCCACCCGGTGGAATTCAACGTTACATATGTTGGAGCAGTTGTGTGAGCAGCAGGCAGCAGTCATGGAGTACCAGCTGCATCAGGCGCAAACAAGTCGCACTGTGCGCCGTTCACACTTCAGCACCATTGAGTGGGCCTCTATGAAGGACATCTGCCTCGTTTTGCGTGCCTTCGATGAATCCACGCGGATGGCGAGTGCAGATGATGCACTAGTCAGCATGACTGTCCCCCTTATCTGCCTGCTTCAACAAACACTACAAGCACTAAGGGATGAGGTTTCGGAAGAGGTGGAGGATGAGGAGTCCCAAATGCCATCTGCTTCTGGACAGTCTGCGCTACGTGTTTCCTCACAAAGGCCTAGGCAGGGGACACTTTGTGAGGAGGATGAGGAGGAGTCGATGGAGGAGGAAGACATCTCTCCAGAGGAGGGAGGTACACAAACCTCTACTCAGTATGTACAGCGAGGGTGGGGTGATGCAGAGCAGGCCGAGGTCACGCCTCAAACAGGGGACAGCGGTTCTTTGGCAGTTGGGAGTCTGCAGCACATGGTTGATTTCATGCTGCAGTGCCTGAGAAACGACCGCCGCATCGCCCACATTCTTGTCTCGGCTGATTATTGGGTGTACACCCTCCTAGATCCTCGCTACCGGGACAGCGTACAAAGGCTCATACCAACGTTGAACCGGGAGCGTAAACTGCGGGAGTACGAAGAGTCACTGGTGCAGTCCATAATGTTTTCCATTCCACCCGACAGCATTGTTGCTAGTGCTTTACAAAGCAGCTCTGTGCGTCGAGGCAGTGGAGGAAACTCTGCACAAAGAGGGAGCAGAGGCAGCGCCGCAGCACAAGGCAAGACCACTATGGCCCAAATGTGGCAAAGTTTTGTGTGTCCACCACAATTGTCTACACCATCAGCAACGCCTCGAGTCAGCAGGAGGCAACGCTTCCGTCAGATGGAGTCAGACTACATGTCTTGCCCTGTCACTGTACTCCCAGATGGCTCTTCCCCCTTCAAGTTTTGGGTCTCTAAGCTGGATACATGGCCAGAGCTTAGCCAGTATGCATTGGAGGTGCTGGCTTGCCCTGCTGCCAGTGTATTATCGGAACGTGTCTTTAGTGCCGCAGGTGGTGTACTAACAGACCGTCGCACGCGACTATCTTCTGATAATGTTGACCGGCTGACTTTTCTGAAAATGAACAAGGCCTGGATCTCCAAAGACTTTGCCATTCCTCTTACAGACTAAATTAGTGGTTGGCAACTGTATCCAGGTCTGCTGGTGTGTTCATTTTTCTACCACCTGAACTATAATCCCTGTGCTTCAACACAGCCAGTTGTCTCTCAGATGTGTCGTCTGCACAGAGAAACACACTAGCTCCTGTGTTAGTGGGGTTCAGTAACGCCAGCTGATCCCCTGCTGTGTGGACGGCAAAGTCACCAGCTCCATCAACATTCAAACCACTACTGATTTTTAACCGTGCCCAACTTAGGTCTCTGGCTCCACTGTCTCTACTATTTCCCCTGACCTCCAACCCCGCCATCTACATCTCTGAAGTGGCGTCAGCACAATCTACACTTGTTCCTGTGTTCCTGTGGCTCAGTCCCATCAGTTTATCCCCTGATGTGTGTCCGGCAAGGTCTCCTGCTCTGTCCACATTCCCATAACCAGTAGTGGGAATGAGGACAGAGCTGGCGAACTTGCCGGACAAACATCAGGGGATCAACTGACGGGACTGAGCACCAGTAACACAGGAACAAGTGTAGATTGTGCTGACGCCACTTCAGAGATGTAGCTGGCGGGGTTGGAGGCCAGGGTAAATAGTAGAGACAGTGGAGCCAGAGGCCTAAGTGGAGCATGTAGTAGTAGTCAACAACCTCCATAAAAACCGCTGCCCATTGGCCTCTGCATGCGGCATGCGTAATCCTGGGCTCCAACAGTGTCAGTTGGTGTTCAGAAGTGTCGTCTCCACAGAGCCAAACACATTCGTTCAAGTGTTAGTGGGGTTCAGCACTGCCAGCTGTTCCCCTGCTGTTGAGATGGCAAGTCTCCTGCTGCCTTCACCTGCCAAAATCCAGTAGGCCCCAGCCTGCTCCACGCCTAATCCTGGGCTCCAACAGTGTCAGTTGGTGTTCAGAAGTGTCGTCTCCACAGAGCCAAACACATTCGTTCGAGTGTTAGTGGGGTTCAGCACTGCCAGCTGTTCCCCTGCTGTGGAGATGGCAAGTCTCCTGCTGCCTTCACCTGCCAAAAGCAACAGGCCCCAGCCTGCTCCACGCCTAATCCTGGGCTCCAACAGCGTCAGTTGGTGTTCAGAAGTGTCGTCTCCACAGAGCCAAACACATTCGTTCGAGTGTTAGTGGGGTTCAGCACTGCCAGCTGTTCCCCTGCTGTGGAGATGGCAAGTCTCCTGCTGCCTTCACCTGCCAAAATCCAGTAGGCCCCAGCCTGCTCCACGCCTAATCCTGGGCTCCAACAGCGTCAGTTGGTGTTCAGAAGTGTCGTCTCCACAGAGCCAAACACATTCGTTCGAGTGTTAGTGGGGTTCAGCACTGCCAGCTGTTCCCCTGCTGTGGAGATGGCAAGTCTCCTGCTGCCTTCACCTGCCAAAAGCAACAGGCCCCAGCCTGCTCCACGCCTGATCCTGGGCTCCAACAGCGTCAGTTGGTGTTCAGAAGTGTCGTCTCCACAGAGCCAAACACATTCGTTCGAGTGTTAGTGGGGTTCAGCACTGCCAGCTGTTCCCCTGCTGTGGAGATGGCAAGTCTCCTGCTACCTTCACCTGCCAAAATCCTGTAGGCCCCAGCCTGCTCCACGCCTAATCCTGGGCTCCAACAGCGTCAGTTGGTGTTCAGAAGTGTCGTCTCCACAGAGCCAAACACATTCGTTCGAGTGTTAGTGGGGTTCAGCACTGCCAGCTGTTCCCCTGCTGTGGAGATGGCAAGTCTCCTGCTGCCTTCACCTGCCAAAAGCAACAGGCCCCAGCCTGCTCCACGCCTAATCCTGGGCTCCAACAGCGTCAGTTGGTGTTCAGAAGTGTCGTCTCCACAGAGCCAAACACATTCGTTCGAGTGTTAGTGGGGTTCAGCACTGCCAGCTGTTCCCCTGCTGTGGAGATGGCAAGTCTCCTGCTGCCTTCACCTGCCAAAATCCAGTAGGCCCCAGCCTGCTCCACGCCTAATCCTGGGCTCCAACAGCGTCAGTTGGTGTTCAGAAGTGTCATCTCCACAGAGCCAAACACATTCGTTCGAGTGTTAGTGGGGTTCAGCACTGCCAGCTGTTCCCCTGCTGTGGAGATGGCAAGTCTCCTGCTACCTTCACCTGCCAAAATCCAGTAGGCCCCAGCCTGCTCCACGCCTAATCCTGGGCTCCAACAGCGTCAGTTGGTGTTCAGAAGTGTCGTCTCCACAGAGCCAAACACATTCGTTCGAGTGTTAGTGGGGTTCAGCACTGCCAGCTGTTCCCCTGCTGTGTAGATGGCAAGTCTCCTGCTGCCTACACAGTCCTACTACTACTGATTTTTAACCGTGCTCCACTTAGGCCTGTGGCTTCACTGATTTTCGTATTTCCCCTGTCCTCCAACCCCGCCAGTTACAGCTCCGAAGTGGCGTCTGCACAATCCACACTTGTTCCTGTGTTCCAGGTGTTCAGTCCGGTCAGTTAATCCCCTGATGTGTGTCCGGCAATGTCGCCTGCTCTGTCCACATTATGGGAATGTGGACAGAGCAGGCGGCATTGCCGGACACACATCAGGGGATTAACTGACCGGACTGAACACCTGGAACACAGGAACAAGTATGGATTGTGCAGACGCCACTTCGGAGCTGTAACTGGCGGGGTTGGAGGACAGGGGAAATACGAGTATCACTGATATTTGTATTTCCCCTGTCCTCCAACCCCGCCAGTTACAGCTCCGAAGTGGCGTCTGCACAATCCACACTTGTTCCTGTGTTCCAGGTGTTCAGTCCGGTCAGTTAATCCCCTGATGTGTGTCCGGCAATGTCGCCTGCTCTGTCCACATTATGGGAATGTGGACAGAGCAGGCGGCATTGCCGGACACACATCAGGGGATTAACTGACCGGACTGAACACCTGGAACACAGGAACAAGTATGGATTGTGCAGACGCCACTTCGGAGCTGTAACTGGCGGGGTTGGAGGACAGGGGAAATACGAAAATCAGTGAAGCCACAGGCCTAAGTGGAGCTTGGTTAAAATTAGTAGAAGTCTACAACCGATCCTAAAATATCTTCAATGCAGCCTCAGCCTGCTCCTTGCTTGTCCCTGGGCTTCAACACAGCCAGTTGTTGCTCGGAAGTGCCGTCTTCACTGAGTAAAACACTAGCTCCTGTGTTTGTGGGGTTCAGTAACGTCAGCTGTTCCCCTGCTGTTTTGATGGCAATCTGTCCTGCTGCCTCCCAATTGACAGCACATCAGGCCTCAGCCTGCTAAGTGCTTGTCCCTGGGCTCCAACATCGCCAGTTGCTGCTCATAACTGACTTTGGCACGGGTACTCCCTCCTGCCCAACTTGGTTCCAGCCCTGCCTGCAGTTTCCGGGAAGTGTCAATGTCAGTTTGCCACCCCAAGTTGCCATGTCGTGTTGCGGTTGGGTTAGCCGAGGCTAGGGTGCCAGCAGTTTAGGTGCTTCCTATGTGGACTGTGGGTTCTGGTAAGAAAGGCTTGTTCCGTAGTGCCAGTAGGACAAGCACCCCCTTTAGGACTGTGTGATTCGGTAACTGCGGCCAGCTTGCGGCATGCCAACTTTGCTTTTCAGGGGTAACTTCTGCTACCCCTCCGGGCTCCAGCACCGTCAGCTGGTTCTCGTCAGAGCCTTTGGCCTAGGTGCCTCCATCTCGGTATCCAAGTTCCGGCAACGTCTGCTGGTCCTTGGTAGTGCTTTGTAGCACAGGTACCTCCTGCTTAGTAACCGGGTTCCAGCACCGTCAGCTGGTCCTCGGTTGTGCCATTGGCTCTTATTCCTTCTGCTGCCCCTCCGGGTGCCAGCACTGTCAGCTGGTCCTCGCTATTTCCATTTGCTCTTGCAGCTTCTGCTACCCCTCCGGGTTCCAGCACCGTCAGCTGGTTCTCGTCAGAGCCTTTGGCCTAGGTGCCTCCATATCGGTATCCGAGTTCCGGCAACGTCTGCTGGTCCTTGGTAGTGCTTTGTAGCACAGGTACCTCCTGCTTAGTAACCGGGTTCCAGCACCGTCAGCTGGTCCTCGGTTGTGCCATTGGCTCTTATTCCTTCTGCTGCCCCTCCGGGTGCCAGCACTGTCAGCTGGTCCTCGCTGTTTCCATTTGCTCTTGTTCCTTCTGCTGCCCCTCCGGGTGCCAGTACCGTCAGCTGGTTCAAGAGGACAAAGAACAGGAAGACAACCACCAAGATGCAGAACAACAAGAGAGAGAAGACAAAGAAGCATAAAAAAACAAAGCAGAAGAACATTAAGCATAAGACTAATACTCTGAGCAAATGATATTATCTTATTTATAAGCAGAAGAAGACTAAGCAGTGTATGGGGGTGAGTCCGTTCCTCCTCGTGGTGCCCCTGGAAAAGGCCTGCTGCTGCAGGCCAAACTGAACGCGGACAAATCCTGTTGTAAATCTTTTGTGACAGGCATAACGGAAGGTGTAAACTTCTAACTTTTCTAGATAACAACTACAGGAATGCCTGACACAAACAAGAATATGATGAAGAAGAATAGGAAGAAGATGAAGAAGTTGAATATGTAGAATAATAATTGTTGAATAAGAAGAATATGAAGAATGTAAGAAAAGGAAGAAGAAGAAGAATGTAAAAAAAGGAAGTAGAAGAATTTAAAAAAAGGAAGAAGAAGAAGAATGTAAAAAAAGGAATAAGAAGGAGAATGTAAAAAAAGGAAGTAGAAAAATGTAAAAAAAGGAAGAAGAAGAAGAAGAATGTAAAAAAAGGAATAAGAAGAAGAAGAAGGTAAAAAAAGGAAGAAGAATAAGAAAGAAGAAGAAAGAAGAAAGAAGAAGAAGACATACATGTCTGGCAAAATATAAATGAGGCTAACATAGTCAATATCTTTGTAACTCCTAACGTCTTTAAAAAAAAAGTTTAATTCCTGCTATTCCATTTGATTGTGCTAAACCTCTATGGCTTTAATGTCTCCTCCACCTCCCACAATACATTCTACATTATTCTTAGTTGTTTTTCTTCATGTAGAATTAACCTACAAGGAAAGAAAGGGTTTTTTTTAATTCCGATATTTTGGCCCCATTGACTTGCATTGGTTCCCGGTATTGGAATCGGCGATACCGATACTTTTTTTTAAGATCGGCCGATCCATTCCGATCCGATATTTTCAAGTATCGGCTGGTATCGCTCAAATCTAATTATGATTGCTGATATTTTCCTTCAGTATTCTCCCTTATAGTTCAAATGCAATTTTCCCATTTACATATGTCGATAAAATACAGTATTAGCTGGAATACTAATATTTAGTTAAGAGATTAGTGTCGAGGTGCCTGATGGTCTGGCATAGTGGACGAGATAATGTTTGCTTCCTGGGTTGTTTGAAATAGTAGAATTTTGCTTCCCAAGCGCCTTAGGGTACTGGAGAGTTATTGTTTATGTTCTTTGTTATATAGGGTAGTGAAGGAGTAAAGGCCCCGTTACACGCATCAATGTCCCAGTGATCCCACCAACGATCCGACATGGATGGGATCGCTGGGACATAGTTAGCTGATCGCTGGTGAGCTGTCACATAGACAGACCCACCAGAGATCAGGACCAGCGAGCAAGCTGGTATCCAAGGTAAACAGCGGGTATCTAAGAGCCGCGCGGCTCTTAGATACCCGCTGTTTACATTGGAAACCAGCTCCCAGCGTCACTGATCGTTGGTCTCTCGCTGTCACACGCAGCGATGCATGCTGGCCAGCGGGAGACCGACGATCAAAAAATGGCCCAGGACGATCCTGCACGATCAGCGATACCTGGCGGGGGGGGAGGTCGCTGATACATGTCACACACACTGCGATCTCGCTGGCGATCTCGCTGTGTGTGACGGGGCCTTTAAAGAGAATCTACCAGCAGGTTTTTGCGATGTAATCTGAGGACAGCATGAGGTAGAGGTTAAACCACAGAATTCAACAATTTGCCACATGTCAGGCTGTGTGCTGTTTTTTACTTACACCCAAGGTTTTGTTACTTGGTGATTATGATTGTCCAGACTTCAGCAACCAAGAGGAATTCCGAACCAAAGGGGGTATCACTGGGACTAAAGATAGTGTCATTCCTGAACATCTGTCTGGTGAGTCTGAGATTCAAAGATTGGGGAGATGGTCCTTTGTGATCAGGCTGGACATTTCTTATTTACTATAGGGAATAAACCGCGTATTTAATATGCAATATGCTCAACTCCTTATTAGCCCACAGCCCAGTTACAGAACTGCGACTTTTATAATACAACACAGTTTATCCTGAAATCTTGAAACAACGACCACAACCCCAAAAGAAGCAATCTGCGAAACAATACTCGTCAGGTGTGAGGGGAATGCAGCCAGCCTCGCAGTTTCACAGTCCCCTGCACCATTCTTCCATAGGTAATACCTCATATTTATATCAGTTTGACTTGCATATTAGGGAGAGTTGGTTCATGAGGGGATGGGGAGTCTCTCTGGGGGGGGTTTCTTAATCAGCATTGCACTAATGCAGAACATTTAATTGACTGCATGGACACACTGATATAATTGGACCTCCATGAGCCATATGTGGGGATATTGTATTTAATATTAATATCAGTTGTGTTGCCCACTGTATGGTAGCCTCTCAGCAGTTTGCTGTAACTTCAGAGTGAAGCCCCAATTTTTCATTGCTGTGGTTCTGCTGCCACTACAGTCTACACATATGTTGCCAGATATTTCTCCATATCCGCATATAGCTAGCCTCACCTCCCTCCCTCTCTCCCATCTTTTTGATTTATATACTAAATTGCTGTGTATACTTCCCCTCTCCTTTGTAGATTTTTTTGCCCTGTCTTTTTAATTGATTTTATATCTTGATATTTAATAAAATTACTTATTGTTTTATTATTTGAGTTAGAATCGCTTCTTATCTAACGGTGGTAAGCTATATTAGAATATGTTGGTTCATGAATTTTGAAGTGTCTAACGCCTATTTCTTTTGGACCTATGGGAATGGATGCAGAGTTAAATGTCTACTTTTTTTTTCCATTTTCTCAATAAAATGACATAATAAGAAATCCCACAGTAGGTAGGAACATATAGAAAAAGCCATCGTCGACAACAGGATGCTGTATTAGTGTTTTAGCGTTGAGTCGACTGTAAGGATGTAAAATTTTGCCTAGTAAACAGATATACGATAAAAAAAGTTTGTGACACACACAGTTTGTGAAGCGGACAGTTGCAGTCTTAAGTTTCAGGTTATTTACAAAAACGATTGCGCCAGAAATGCAAAAACTGTTGTGCTGTCTTGCTTCTGCTTTCTATTGCATAAAGAATGGAGAAAAAATTGCAATTGTAATTTAATTCAGCAGAACAGATGTCAGCTATTACTGATCAACACATGGAGTCTGGTACTGCTGCTAGCACCTCTCCTATCTGTCTCATCCCCTAAGCAAGTGATGCTCTGTATTTTTCACAAACTATTATTCTCATCTTCTCCAGTGCATCAGTTATTCAACATATTACTGTCAGGATATTTGTCAGAAATTGCAGTTCAGTCATAGAGGCAGAAGAGAAAACCTTAAAATATTGGACAAACACTTAATATTCAAAGTCACCTTAAAATAGCTTCTGCATTCCATGCCTTTGCTTTTATAGAGGCTGTGATAGTATCTTGATTGGTTGTGCAATAAACCCTGTGATATGAAAGTTGCAAGGCATCATGGAAAAACCGATACTGTTGCTCCTGAGGTCATGTCAGCCTGCTGTGACTCTTTTTTTATTCACATGGATTGAATTACAAATTGTTTGAATTTGTTGGGATCAACAAATTTCACAAATTCTGTCTGAAATTTGATTTGTATTGAGTGCATTCGATCATCTCTTGTCAGCTGTTTAAACCAAATTAAACTTCCACCCTATTTTTTTTATCATTATTATTTAAAGTTCCCCTTGAGGTGGGAATCTAATATATACTTACCTTTTAATGTCATCACATCCTGTTCCATTCAGATGGGTCCGGATCCCAGAATTCCAAGCGGTGGAAGTTCACCGACAGCCATATTGGGACACCCAAGTGATGGGTGTCTCAATATGGAAACTGCTGGTGGTATCAGCCTCTTGCACAGTACCAACAGCAGAACACCATCGCACCACATACACACACATACTGTATATGCCATACGCACCACACATACACATACACACTGTATATGTCGGATGCACCACACACACACTCACACTGTATACGCCGTATGCAGCCTTTTGCGCAGTACCACCAGTAGAACACCATCACGAACATGCCACCGCCAGGATCAGATGAATGTTTCACTGACCACCACCTTTGTACAGGAGGAGCGCATGCGCATTTTTAACCCCTTCATGACCAAGCCTATTTTGACCTTAATGACCAGGCCATTTTTTGCAATTCTGACCAGTGTCCCTTTATGAGGTAATAACTCAGGAACGCTTCAATGAATCCTAGAAATTCTGAGAAAGTTTTTTAATGCCATTTTGGGCTCCATGTTAGAGGTAAATTTAGGTTGATAATTTTGCGTTTATTTGTGAAAAAAATGGAAATTTGGCCAAAATTTTGAAAATTTCGCAATTTTCAAATTTTGAATTTTTATTCTGTTAAACCAGAGAGGTATGTGACACAAAATAGTTACTAAATAACATTTCCCACATGTCTAATTTACATCAGCACAATTTTGGAAACAATATTTTTTTTTGTTAGGGAGTTATAAGGGTTAAAAGTTGACCAGCGGTTTCTCATTTTTACAACAAAATTTACAAAACCATTTTTTTTAGGGACCACCTCACATTTGAAGTCACTTTGAGGAGTCTATATGGCAGAAAATACCCAAAAGTGACAACATTCTAAAAACTGCACCCCTCAAGCTACTCAAAACTACATTCAAGAAGATTATTAACCCTTCAGGTGCTTCACAGAAACTAAAGCAACGTGGAAGGAAAAAATGAATGTTTTAATTTTTCCAACAAAAATTTTCTTTTAGCATCAATTTTTTCCTTTTCACGTGGGTAACAGGATAAAATGGATCATAAAATTTGTTGGGCAATTTCTCCTGAGTACATCGATACCTCATATGTGGTCATAAACCACTGTTTGGGCGCACGGCAGGGCTCAGAAGGGAAGGAGCGCCATTTGACTTTTTGAATGGAAAATATGCTGGAATATTTAGCGTTTGCCATGTCGCGTTTGGAGAGCCCCTGTGCGCCTAAACATTGGAGCTCCCCCACAGGTGACCCCATTTTGGAAACTAGACCCTCCAAGTGACTTATCTAGATGCATAATGAGCAATTTGAACCCCCAGGTGCTTCACAAATTGATCCGTAAAAAAAAAGTACTTTTTTTCACAAAAATTTTCTTTTAAGCTCAGTTTTTTCATTTTCACATGGGCAACAGGATAAAATGGATCCTAATATTTGTTGGTCAATTTCTCCTGAGTACACCGACACCTCATATGTGGTCATAAACCACTGTTTGGGCGCACGGCAGGGCCCGGAAGGGAAGGAGCGCCATTTGACTTTTTGAATGGAAAATTAGCTCCGATCGTTAGCAGACACCATGTCATGTTTGGAGAGCCCCTGTGTGCCTAAACATTGGAGCTCCCCCACAAGTGACCCCATTTTGGAAACTAGACCCCCTAAGGAGCTTATCTAGATGTGTGGTGAGCACTCTGAACCCCCAAGTGCTTCACAGAAGTGTATAACGCAGAACCGTGAAAATAAAAAATATTTTTTTCCCTCAAAAAATAATTTTTAGCCCACTATTTTTTTATTTTCACAAGGGTAATAAGATAAATTGAACTTGAAAAGTTGTTGTCCAGTTTGTCCTGAGTACGCTGGTACCCCATAAGTGGGGGGTCTACCACTGTTCGGGCACACGTTGGGGCTCGGAAGGGAAGTAGTGACGTTTTGAAATGTCGACTTGATGGAATGGTCTGCGGGCGTCATGTTACGTTTGAAGAGCCCCTGATGTACCTAAACAGTGGAAATCCCCCACAAGTGACCCCATTTTGGAAACTTGACCACCCAAGGAACTAATCTAGACGCGTGGTGAGCACATTGAACCCCCAAGTGGTTCACAGAAGTTTATAACGCAGAGCCATGAAAATAAAAAATAATTTTTTCTCCACAAAAAATTTTTTAGCCCCCAATTTTTAATTTTCCCAAAGGTAACAGGAGAAATTAGACCCCCAAAGTTCTTGTGCAATTTTTCTTGAGTACTCTGATACTCCATATGTGGGGGTAAACCACTGTTTGGGCACACGTCGGGGCTCGGAATGGAGGCAGCACTGTTCGACTTTTTGAACGCAAAATTGGCTGGAATAAATGGTGGTGCCATGTCGTGTTTGGAGACCCCCTGATGTGCCTAAATAGTGGAAACCCCTCAATTCTATCTCCAAACCTAACCCCAACACACCCCTAACCCTAATCCCAACCCTAATCATAACCCCAACACACCCCTAACCCTAATACCAACTCTAACACTAATCATAAACCTAACCCTAATCCCAACCCGAACCCACCCCTAACCCTAGATCTAACCCTAGCCCTAACCCTAGCCCTAACCCCAGCCCTAACCGTAACCCTAACCCTAGCCCTAACCCTAACCCTAGCCCTAGCCCTAAACCTAACCCTAGCCCTAACCCTAACACTAGCCCTAGCCCTTGCCCTAACCCTAACCCTAGCCCTATTTCTAACCCTAATTGAAAAATAAAAATATTTTATTATTTGTCCCTATGGGGGGTGATAAGGGGGGCGGTGATTTACTTTTTTTAT
Organism: Dendrobates tinctorius; assembly: GCF_039654945.1. NCBI lineage: Eukaryota > Metazoa > Chordata > Amphibia > Anura > Dendrobatidae > Dendrobates > Dendrobates tinctorius. Next base: position 17,460,061 of record NW_027361743.1, on the reverse strand, counting down.
TTTGATCACTGTGAGAGTTTATCATAGTGATCAAAATAAAAAAAATGAATCTGCTGCCGGGAAATTCCGGCGGGCGCATTGCGCATGTGCCCGCCATTTTCCAAGATGGCGGCGCCCATGGACCAGGATGGCCGGATGGCGGGACACCGGGACGGCCAGGGGGGGTTAGTGAGTATCGTGGGGGGATCGGAAGGTGGGGGAAGCGGAGGGAAGGGGGAGGGGGGCAGATTGTGACAGCGGCGGCCGATCGCCGCCATCAGTCGGTGGCGGCGCCCGATTAGCGCCGTCAGTCGGCGGGGGGGATAGCTTAGTGTCTCCAGCCATGTCCGATGCTATTTCAGCATCGGCCATGGCTGGATTGTAATATTTCATCAATTTTTATTGATGAAATATTACTTTCGCTCTGATTGGCTGTTTCACTTTTAGCAGCCAATCAGAGCGATCGTATCCACGTGGGGGTGAAGCCACTCCCCCTGTGTTGAAGAACAAAGCCCCCTGTATCTGCGGGTCAGGTGACCTTTCAGTGACCCCGATCATCCGACCCACAGGGGGGCTTTAAAGTCATGACGCCACATAGGCGTCACTGGTCAGATTGGCACCAGTTTTCATGACGCCTATGTGGCGTCATGGGTCGGGAAGGGGTTAATGTGACCGCCTCTATCTGTCTGCACAAAGATGGCGACGGTCTCATTTACTGCGCCTGCGTGAATTACGCGCAGGCGCAGTGAATCATTTGGCTGATCCCGGTGGCTGATGTGCGACGTGTCTACAGACAGGGAAAGACAGTCAAATTAAAGGGGTTTTCCCACGAACGAGAGAGCATTAAATCCGTAAATGGTGTTGCACCTCAAACATTAAAAGATGCCGCACATGGTGGGGAGAGGTTCTCAATGCTGCAAAGCCTGCCCCCATGGTGACATTACCCCCCTCCTGATTAAATAGCATTAGGTCTCCATCGAGTAGGTAATAAGAATGAAATAAGTTCAGGTGACTTTTCAGAATAAGCTGTCATGCGCTGGTATATGAGGATTAACCCTCCGTCAGGCGCAATAGATCTGACAGGCACACAGTAATTAGTTTCACTTCTCTCTCCTTGCCCACTTATCAGAAAACCCCACCCCTCCTAGTTATCTCCTGACTCTACAGGCTCTGTGAAACCTGATATCACAGTGACTCAGCAGACCTTCTAGTGAGCAGATATCAACACTTTGGCTTCTCAGGCACATTGCGCCTGATTTCAACACAAATTGAAAGGTTAGTATTTTCTTTTTTATTCATCACGATTGTGTATTTAGCTTGTTTTATGAAGGATTAATGCTAAGTTAGTGTACATAAGTACTGTTTTCTTAGACAAAAGGAGGGTGGCTTCTAAGGCACATTGCGTCCTAACACATACTCTTTCTCTCTTGCTTCAGATTTTCTGCTGCAATGGCCAGAAAACAGTATGATTCATCTAAACCCCTTCATTTAGAAGAAATGAAGATTTTTTTGTTAGAAGATGATGAGGAAGAACCAGCAGTAACTGAGGATTTAGAGGAATCTAGTGACATTTCATCTGAAGATGAGGTAGCAGAATGTAACACTGATTCTGGAACAGAGCAGGATGGTGATGACACTGATACAGAGGAAACAGACACAGATCTAGCTTATAATTTGGGCAAAGATAAAAATACAAAGGACGTCCCAAGGACGTTCCAGAACAAACACCGACTCTACCACCTTCTAAAAGACGCAGTTGTACTACCTGCTCATTTGTATCTGGTTTCAGAAGGCTTTCTAAATATGACTGCAAAATATGTAAAGAATCAATCTGCCTTTCCCATGCAACTTTCGTCTGCCAGCCTTGCTTTTCTAAGGCCTCTTTCACACATCAGGTTTTCGCCGTCAGGCGCGATCCGGCGCTTTTGACAGAAACCGGATCCGGCAAAATGCAATGCCGGATCCGGTTTCACCCCCATTGACTTGCATTTGCGCCGGATCGCGCCGGATGGCCATGCGTTTCATCCGTTTTTCGCCGGATCCGGCAATGTGTCGCAATGTGTCGCGATCCGGCGTCTGGAAAAAACGTCTACTGTAACGTTTTTTGTCTCCGGCGAAAAAGCCGGACACGCCGGATCCGGCGCGTCCGGCTTTTTCACACAATGAAAGCCTATGAGCGCCGCAATGCGCCGGATCCGGCGAAAGCCGGATCCGGCGGCCGGATCCGGTTTTTTGGTCTGAGCATGCTCAGTAGCTCTGCCCACAAGACATATATAAAAGCAAGACAGTGGGACCCACAGCCACACCCAACATGCCACCCAAGAAAGCAACCAAGCGAAGCAGGAGAAGGCAGGAGACCACTGCAGCACCATCAGCACCACCACCACCCCAAATGGAGCAGCAAATAGAACATGCTGAGGAGGGGAGGCCAGCAGCAGATGAGAGACGGTAATTATCAAATCCCCCATTCCTCCAAACTAGGGCCATGGAATATCAAGATATTCATTGGCCCTTTGTTTCTCTTTATTCAACAGCCGCCAAAGAGATGCAGCAGCAGCACCATCAGCACCACCCCAAATGGAGCAGCATGCTGAACGGGAGGGGAGTCCAGAAGCAGATGAGAGACGGTAATTATCAAATCCCCCATTCCTCCAAACTAGGGCCATGGAATATCAAGATATTCATTGGCCCTTTGTTTCTCTTTATTCAACAGCCGCCAAAGAGATGCAGCAGCAGCAGCAGCAGCAGAAATGGCATCACTGGCAGCAGCAATACCCACAGCCATGGAGTCTGGCCATCAACAGGACAGCACATCTTCTTCTGGGAGCCCTCCCTCGCATCGTCAGCGTTTGACGGTAAGTTTTTATTTCCAAAATCCATCATCTCTGTAATATATGTCTATTCATTGCCTTTTATTTCAAAACAGGAATCACAAGATGAAGAGGAGCTCCCAGAAGAAGAAGGAAGGGGTGGACAGACACCTGGAGTGGGCTCACAATTCGTAAGTTTTTTGCATCAAACGCAGAAACACAACATCACACTACACACAACACATAGAAAACAATGTTCTGCAGACCACACACAGCAAACAAATGCCTACATCCAAATTCATAACATTTTTTGTTTTCTTCTCTAGTCTTCCCAATCTGGTGCTCGGCCAAGAGGTCCTCGCAGTGCCTCCCAGGGTCGTCGGCGACAGCAACGCGGCGGTCACCAGCGTGTAAGTATAAATATTTTTGCTTTTTTTTTTGCACTTTTTATTTCATTTCTTTTGTGGAGGCTAATTATGTTATTTTTGTCTTTTTCTTTAACAGCCTTCAGAGCGTGCTCCCGACTCTGACGGTGAGGATGGAGGGATTGATGTGGACCGCCTCATCGATCTCGTCAGAGAAAGGGAGCCGCTCTGGAATATGGCTGACCGCCGCCACGCTGACCTGATCATTACCCGACGACTCTGGGAGGAAATCTGTTCTCTCCTTGTGGGCCGCTGGGAGGACCTCGAAGCTCGGGACCAGATTAAAGAGCGTAAGTATATACAGTAACGGTTGCTTGATGTAAACCAGTGTTTCCCGAACTCCAGTCCTCGTGGTCCCCACGGATCATGTGTTCAGGATTTCTATTTACTATTGAAATCCTGAAAACATGACCCCTGGGGACCATGAGGACTGGAGTTTGTGAAACACTGATGTTGTATACTAACCACTCCTTTCTCGTTTCAGGGAACAGAATTGTGAATCGGTGGCGGTCTGTGAGGGATCGTTTCAAGAAGGAGTTCAATAAAGAGATGCGGGCCCCGAGTGGATCTGGAGGACGCAGGAGCAAGTACAAGTACGCACAAGCCCTGTCGTTCCTCCGGGAAACAATGCTCACCAGAAGGTAAATATTACACACCACATGTGAAAAAAATGTTAGATGTAACTTTTTTTTTTCAGCCAGGGCCATACCATGTCAGTATTTTAATTGTTTTTTTTTCTCTTTATTCCACAGCACGGTGAGCAGCACTCGGGAGCCTGCACGATTGGACCCTTCTGAGGCGATCCCTGAGGAGACCGGCACCGAGGGACACTTCGACCGCCCCGGTACATCTGCACCTTCCCTGCCTTCCCACACATTCGACCCATCTGTCCCATCCACCAGCACAGGAGCATCGTGGCCGCCTACATTACATGAAGCTGCTGGTGAGGAGATCGCTTTCCCTTTACCCCACCCTTCTGCCCCTGCCGCCTCTAGTACACCTGCGGGTACTGGGCGACAGCGGCAGAGGGGTCAGGAAAAGACTTATGCGCAAGAGTTATTGCATCTGAATGCATCTTTCCAGAACTGTCTCAAAGTCTTGTCAGAGCAAATCTCCGCAGGCTTTCAGCAGATCAACTCCAGCATTCTGGAGGTGAAGACACTTCTGCAAACCATGCATTCAGAAGCAAGATCTTCGCCAAACCACACCTTTTTCAGGTCTGTTGTGGAGCGCATGGAAACGCTCTCTCCTGCCCAGCAGATGCATGTAATGCATTCGTGCCACGGTGCTCTACAGCAGGTTACCTCCCAACCTCCACCTCCCACCACTGTAGTTCCTCCACCTGCACCCCCTCCAGCCACTTTCCATCCTCCCCCTCCTATTACATCTGCACCCCCTCCAGCCACTTTTCATCCTCCCCCTCCTACTACATACCAGCAACCTGCCCAGTACCAGCAACCTCCCCAGTACCAGCAACCTCCCCAGTACCAGTCATCTCCCCACTTCCAGCAACCTGCCCCGTACCAAACTCCTTCCCCGTACCAAACTCCTTCCCCGTACCAAACTCCTTCCCTATACAACTTTCCATCAACATCATCTGCTCCTACAGTCCCTGCCCAACCCTCCACTCCACCACCCACCACCTCTTCTGCTTCCCACATGTCCACCCATTCTGTAGTTTTTTCCACACCTTCACCTCTAACTGTTCCTTCCCCACCAAGATCCCAGTCCTCTCTCCACACACCCAGTGTCGAAGTGTCCCGCAGCCCCTCCAGCAGTATTTCCACCCCACAGTACACAGAATTGTAATGTGTGTTTTTTGTAATAAAAATGCCCATTGGGTTTAAAACCTTTCTAAAAAAGTTTTTTTGCACTTTAAAAACATTTTACAAAAAAAAAAAAATTTAAATAAAAGTTAAATTATCGTTTCACAATGGTTGTCTGTCATTTCTTTCTGCGGCGAACTATGTTTTAAAAAAAGGTTAAATACAGGGTATTTAAAAGGTAAAAAGGTATTCAAAACCAGGTATATAACTGTGGGTAAATTTTAGCTTTTTGCCACAGTTGTGTTCCTGGTTGTGTTTGAAGCAAAGTATTTCACTTAAAAAGTTGTGTTTATTGTTGGTGATTTCCTACCAATGTACACAACTTTTGTTACAAGGTGAAATACTTTGCATAAAACACAACCAGGTACACACCTGTGGCCTAAAGGTAAAAATAGTAAGACCATGACAAGATAGCCAACTTTGGTTGGCAAAGGTATATACTGTTGGTCCAGAAGGTACACAAGTTTAGGGCAAAAATCTCTCACACTCTGTCATCCCAGTGTACTCTGCCTTGAGGTGACATAAAGTATAGTGGAAAATTGTCCCTGAAACCGTCACAGAACTTCTAGTGGTAATATTTCCAATGACAACATCCATCTTCGCCAGTAACTTGCTCTTCTCTCCAACCTGCACTTTCTTCTCTACAACCTGTCAAAGAAGGGCTGTAGGAACATGCTATATCTAGTTTTCCAGTAGCCAATCCCGTTCGGAAGGCCACAAGGGTCAATTTTAAAAACCGGATCCGGCGTAATCCGTCGAAAAACGGATAGAAAAACGGATGAACCGGATGAGACGGATCCGGTTTTGTCTGTCAAGAAAAAGACGGATCCGGCAGAAAACCGGATCCGTCACATCCGGTTTTACTAAACATTTGCCGGATCCGGCGTTCCGGCACGACGCCGGATCGCGCCTGACGCCGAAAACCTGATGTGTGAAAGTAGCCTAAGTGTACCTGTGCTGCTTCTGCTGCAATTGAAACCACTGAAGATGAGTAGAAAATAATTAAGTAACATCTAAGTGCAATATCCTTTAAGTTTTTTTCCATAATTTTATTTTTAAGCAATAGTTAAGTAAAGATAACTGGAGCCTATTTGGCGGTACTACCGAAAAGTGGTACTTTTAATTTTAATAAGTTTATGGTTAATAAATGTTTTTTTTTGCATCTGATTTGGTGTAATCTCTTTTAATACATTCCTATGAAGGTCACTGACTACTTCTATAGTCCTGAAATTGAAATATGTAGCTACTATAGGTGGTTTTCTGACCTGTGCTTGTCAGGCACATTGCGCATGAACTGAGGAGAATCTATATTGCGCCTGACGGAGGGTTAACACTATTTCTTGCCACTGTGTGACTTGTATCTTGCACTTTATACCATTTTCCCCCTCTGCATGCTCTAAATTTCATTCTGAGCCAGTGGGGGGTACGAGCTGTTATGATGTCTCCCATACACAGCCCACACAGACATGAAGGATTTCTGCTTTTCTGTCTGCAGTATGTGTAGTATTGTATGCCTGTTTCTGCCTTTGTTTTAATTTCTCACTCTGCTCCTTCTTTTCTCCCCTCCCCAATCTATAATCTTCTATAGGTCACTGGAATCTCAATGAATTGGCAGTTTACGCTGTTTTTGCCAAGATTCATTTTAGTTGCATTTCTGGGGGGTTGGATGGGGAGGTGCAGTGGGTGGAGAAGAAGTGGCCGGCTCATAAGTGCAGAAAGATGTATGACAACAACTTTTCTTACATCAACTTGTTCTCTTGATTTACGGAAAGTTTGTTGATAGCGACCATTTAACAATACATCAATGCAGAAATCACACCACTTTATTTACTAACACAGCCTGAAATATAAATTAGACTTAAAACAAAAATGCATGGAAAACTTGCCTGATATGGTGAAATGGATTTGATGATTTAGTGAAATATTAACTACTTTACGCTTTAAAATGGTATGTGCTTTCAATCCACAGAATAGGCCCTTATATGACCCTTACATGTGTTACATTTCCATAAATATTTATACATATATAAAATACCAAAATGGCAGTGTATGGGTGAAAGACAAAAGAATGCGAGGCATTAAATAACACAACATGGGAATGTTTGGCATGTGACAAAGAATACCCTCTAAGTGGACTTCCACGAGATGTTGATTCTACAGAATATGTATTGTTTAGTTAAAGGGGATATACAGTGACTAGTAATATATGTAAACAGTATCACTTTTGCTTGGAAAACTCCATTCCTGGTGTAGTGCTCTATTCAGTATATTGGTCTAATAAATTGTTAATAGTAGGTGCAGGAATACTACGGTATTTATTTCAGAAACTAGATGGTAGATCCAGATTTGAGCTATATATGATAGTACATAATTCATAACTTTTGAATAAAAAGGACTCTCTCCTCTTCTGTAAAATAAATGTGTGTTTGTATTTATTTCGGTAGCATAAACAATATTTCACCACAGTGCAGGATATCAGAATGGATCGCCTGCCAAGGCAGTGGGATACTCGGTACCGGGCCGCTTCTTAAAGGGGTAATGTCACGGCAGCAGTGACCCAGTCCGTGGCCCTGGGCGTCCAATAAAAAGGGGAATAATGAAAAAGGGAAATTAAAGAGTTTGTAATAAAGTGTTCAGGACGCCACCCGTGGTTTCTGGTCAGGGGCGACAAGCGTTGCAGGGTATGTCCTCTTGGACTGATGGTGAAGCAGCAAAGTTGGCATAGCTCCCCACAGGCAGAGCGTTGTCCCAGGGCAGTTGTGGTAGTAAATAGAGTTGAGCGAAACGGGTCGAAAAATTTCAAAAGTCGCCGACTTTTGGCAAAGTCGGGTTTCATGAAACGAAACCCGACCCTAGGATGAGGTCGGCCACGAGGTCGGCGACTTACTCGCCAAAGTCGCGTTTCAAAAGTTTGTTTTGCGCTCTTTTTCAGCCAATCAGGATCCACCGACACTGTGGGCAACGTGATGACATAGGCAGGGGTCACCACCATCTTTCAGAACGGCATGCAAGTGATTGGCTTGCTTTGGTGGGCGTCACAGGGGGTATAAAAGGGCGTGCACGCCGACCGCCATCTTACTTCTGCCGATCTCAGTATAGGGAGAGGTTGATGCTGATTCTGTAGGGAGAGCGTTAGGCAGGGAAGAAGACAAAAAAACTGCTTCTGCTGCTAGCGATTTGGCCTGCACAACACACCAGTCACTGTGTGTGCAGTGCAAGGGGAGGCTATATAGTGGTGTATCAGTGGTGTTGGTTGTTGGGCTGCCTTCTAAGGCTTCCTGACATTCCTGCATTGCTGTTTACCCACTGCTCCGCAAACTGCTTTTTTAAAAGCAATCCCAATTTTTTTTTTTTGTCCTGAGAAGAAAAAAAAACTGTTTCTGCTGCTAGCAATTTGGCCTGCACAACACACCAGTCACTGTGTGTGCAGTGCAAGGGGAGGCTATATTGTGGTGTATCAGTGGTGTTGGTTGTTGGGCTGCCTTTTAAGGCTTCCTGACAGGCTGGCATTGCTGTTTACCCACTGCTCCGCAAACTGCTTTTTTAAAAGCAATCCAATCTCCCTTATCCTCTAGTCCCTTTTGTCACAGCTGTGCCATCGAGCCTGTGACATAGCGCTCAGATATCAGTGGGCCTCACACAATCCAAAACTATCCACAAGTGTCTGCAGAAATTCAAAATCTCCCTTATCCTCTCGTCACTTTTGTCACAGCTGTGCCATCGAGCCTGTGACATAGCGCTCAGATATCAGTGGGCCACACAATACAAAACTGTCCACAAGTGTCTGCAGAAATTCAAAATCTCCCTTATCCTCTCGTCACTTTTGTCACAGCTGTGCCATCGAGCCTGTCACATAGCGCTCAGATATCAGTGGGCCTCACACAATCCAAAACTGTCCACAAGTGTCTGCAGAAATTCAAAATCTCCCTTATCCTCTCGTCACTTTTGTCACAGCTGTGCCATCGAGCCTGTCACATAGCGCTCAGATATCAGTGGGCCTCACACAATCCAAAACTGTCCACAAGTGTCTGCAGAAATTCAAAATCTCCCTTATCCTCTCGTCACTTTTGTCACAGCTGTGCCATCGAGCCTGTCACATAGCGCTCAGATATCAGTGGGCCTCACACAATCCAAAACTGTCCACAAGTGTCTGCAGAAATTCAAAATCTCCCTTATCCTCTCGTCACTTTTGTCACAGCTGTGCCATCGAGCCTGTCACATAGCGCTCAGATATCAGTGGGCCTCACACAATCCAAAACTGTCCACAAGTGTCTGCAGAAATTCAAAATCTCCCTTATCCTCTCGTCACTTTTGTCACAGCTGTGCCATCGAGCCTGTCACATAGCGCTCAGATATCAGTGGGCCTCACACAATCGAAAACTGTCCACAAGTGTCTGCAGAAATTCAAAATCTCCCTTATCCTCTCGTCACTTTTGTCACAGCTGTGCCATCGAGCCTGTGACATAGCGCTCAGATATCAGTGGGCCTCACACAATCCAAAACTGTCCACAAGTGTCTGCAGAAATTCAAAATCTCCCTTATCCTCTCGTCACTTTTGTCACAGCTGTGCCATCGAGCCTGTCACATAGCGCTCAGATATCAGTAGGCCTCACACAATCCAAAACTGTCCACAAGTGTCTGCAGACATTCAAAATCTCCCTTATCCTCTCGTCACTTTTGTCACAGCTGTGCCATCGAGCCTTTGACATAGCGCTCAGATATCAGTGGGCCTCACACAATCCAAAACTGTCCACAAGTGTCTGCAGAAATTCAAAATCTCCCTTATCCTCTCGTCACTTTTGTCACAACTGTGCCATCGAGCCTGTCACATAGCGCTCAGATATCAGTGGGCCTCACACAATCCAAAACTGTCCACATGTGTCTGCAGAAATTCAAAATCTCCCTTATCCTCTCGTCACTTTTGTCACAGCTGTGCCATCGAGCCTGTCACATAGCGCTCAGATATCAGTGGGCCTCACACAATACAAAACTGTCCACAAGTGTCTGCAGAAATTCAAAATCTCCCTTATCCTCTCGTCACTTTTGTCACAGCTGTGATACGAGCCTGTCACATAGCGCTCAGATATCAGTGGGCCTCACACAATCCAAAACTGTCCACAAGTGTCTGCAGAAATTCAAAATCTCCCTTATCCTCTCGTCACTTTTGTCACAGCTGTGCCATCGAGCCTGTCACATAGCGCTCAGATATCAGTGGGCCTCACACAATCCAAAACTGTCCACAAGTGTCTGCAGAAATTCAAAATCTCCCTTATCCTCTCGTCACTTTTGTCACAGCTGTGCCATCGAGCCTGTCACATAGCGCTCAGATATCAGTGGGCCTCACACAATCCAAAACTGTCCACAAGTGTCTGCAGAAATTCAAAATCTCCCTTATCCTCTCGTCACTTTTGTCACAGCTGTGCCATCGAGCCTGTCACATAGCGCTCAGATATCAGTGGGCCTCACACAATCCAAAACTGTCCACAAGTGTCTGCAGAAATTCAAAATCTACCTTATCCTCTCGTCACTTTTGTCACAGCTGTGCCATCGAGCCTGTCACATAGCGCTCAGATATCAGTGGGCCTCACACAATCCAAAACTGTCCACAAGTGTCTGCAGAAATTCAAAATCTCCCCTGTCCTATAGACACCTTGTATCTTGTTTTACATTACTATATAGTTTGTTGGATTTTGTCTACATTTCTACCAAAAATGAGGAAGGCTGGTGGAAGAGGCCGTGGAATTGGGCGGGGGTTGGCAGCTGGTAATGATGGTGTTGGTGGTGGATCTGATGGTAGTGGCAAGAGCAAAATAGGACCGAATGCAGGAGATGTTGAGCCTGCGTCATCGTCTGACTACATAAGGCCTCGAACGCTTAGTTTTCTAGGAGTTGGCAAACCGCTTTTAAAGCCAGAGCATCAGGAAAAAGTTTTGTCTTACATTGCTGACTCAGCCTCCAGCTCTATCGCCTCCTCTTCTTCAGTTGTAAAAAGTAAAAGCACTGAGTCGTCATTGGAGGCTCATGTTCATGAACCACACCTTTCCTTGTGTCCTTCACCCCAACCAAGATTGAAGGATGACGCAGGCCATACTACTGATTACTCCATGGAGCTGTTTTCACATACCATGCCTGGATTATCAAGTGAAATGGTGAATTACCCAGGCCAAGATGAATCTGACATGGAGTGCACTGATGCACAGCCGCTGATGGATAATTCTGCTGGTACATTCTCTCAGAGCACTACATTGTCCTCGCAGTGTACAGAGCCAGATTCTGACCCTGATGAGACTCAGGTGCCCCTTCCCGCACACTATACCACCATACACGGTGACACAGAGGAAGGTGCACATGACATAGAAGAGGAGGTGATGGATGACCCAGTTGTTGACCCAGATTGGCATCCATTGGGGGAAGAGGGTGCTGCTTCCAATAGCTCAGATGAGGAGCATCCACAGCAGACATCGACATCGCAACAGCTGTTATCTGGCAGGCCCGGAGCACTCCAAAGACAGGTTCCAAACATCAAAAGAGTTGCTGGACAGCTTGTCCAGAGGGTCAAAAGATCACAGCGTGCTAGGCCGCAAAATGTCTGCCAAAGTAGGAAGAGTGCAGTGTGGCACTTTTTTGACCAAAATCCTCATGATCAGGCCAAGGTTATCTGTAAGAAGTGCGCAAAGACCTTTAGCCGAGGGAAAAATCTGAAAAATTTGAATACCAGTTGCATGCTTAGACATTTAACCAGCATGCACTTGCAAGCGTGGACACAACACCAAACCTCAAGTGCCACATGTGCAACTGATCACAACGAAGGTAGTCAGCAACGCTACATTGTTTCCCCCACTGTAAGCCCACCGGTTAGCACAGCAGCAAATGTTGAGGTGTCGTTGCAAGGCCACAGCAGTCAGGGAATCCCACTGTTATATCAACGAAAGACTGATTCTAGGCCATCAGAAAGAACACCAACTCCATCACCATCATCAACCCTCTCTCAGTCCGCCCTGTCCACCGCTACTTCCACCATATGCAGCTCTCAAGTCCAGCTCACCCTCCCAGACACTATGAGTAGGTCAAGAAAGTACTCAGTCTCTCATCCGCGTACACTGGGTTTGAACGCCCACATTGCCAAACTAATCTCGTTTGAGATGATGCCCTTTCGGTTGGTGGAAAGCACAGCTTTCCGCGAACTCATGGCCTATGCAGTACCACGCTATGACCTACCCAGTCGCCACTTCTTCTCTCGCAAAGCCATCCCAGCCCTCCACCATCATGTGAAAGACCGCATTGTCCATGCACTCAAGCAGTCAGTGAGCGGAAAGGTGCACCTCACAACTGATGCATGGTCCAGTCGGCATGGCCAGGGCCGTTACGTGTCCATCACTGCGCACTGGGTTAATGTGGTGGATGCAGGGTCCACAGGGGACAGCGGTGGTGGGACAGTGCTGCCTAGCCCACGGTATAGGAAACAGTTGGCTGTAGGCGTTCGACCCTCCTCCTCCTCCTCCTCCTCCAGAAGCGAAAGCTCGTCCACAGAGCGCAGTCGTACGAGCACTCCATCTGCAGCTGCCACTGTTGCACACGATGTGTCCCCCTATTGAGCAGCTAGTGGAAAGCGTCAGCAGGCTGTGTTGCAGATGATGTGTTTGGGCGACAGACCCACCGCCGAGGTGCTGTCCGAGTACTTGAAGCGACAAACTGAGTCATGGCTGGGCAGTGTACATCTTGAGGCAGGCAAGGTAGTTAGTGATAACGGCCGTAATTTTGTGGCAGCCATAGCCCTTTCAAAACTCAGCCACATAGCTTGCTTGGCTCACACCTTGAACCTGGTGGTGCAGTGCTTCCTCAAAAATTATCCGGAGTTAACAGCCCTGCTCCAGAAGGTGCGAAGACTGTGCGCGCACATCCGCCGGTCGCCTGCACACTCTGTTCGTATGCAGAAGCTGCAGCGATTGCTCCACCTTCCCAACCACCGCCTCATTATCGACATTGCAACAAGGTGGAACTCCACCCTGCACATGGTGGAGCAGCTGTGCGAGCAGAGGCAGGCCATAATGCATTTGTGGGAGGATACACGGCCAGGCACTTTGAGAGCAGACATGGAGTTGACAGGTGTGCAGTGGTCGAAGCTGAAAGACCTCTGTAAAGTCCTTCAGTGTTTTGAGGAATGCACACGGCTGTTAAGCGCAGACGACGCCATCCTAAGCATGAGCATCCCACTTATGCGTCTGCTCATGCAAACTTTGACGCACCTTAAGGAGCAGGCGTCTGCAGCCAATGTAGATGAGGAGGAAGAGGAGGAGGGAATCCTTGATGACATTCAGCCATTGTCTGCTCAGGGACCTCTCCTGGACGAGGTGGAGGAAGAAGAGGAGGAGGAGGATGATGATGGGGATGATTACTTAGGGGAGGAGGATGCATCTCGTGGGGCAAGTGAAAATGTTGGCGTGGCAAGGTCTGGTACAGGGTTTGTGCGTGACTGGAGGGATGTGGATTTGCCAGAAAGTGCTCCTCCACCCAGCACTCGCAGTGCATCATTGACACCGGGAACATTGGCCCACATGTCAGATTATGCCTTGCGGATCCTAAAAAGGGACCCCCGCATTGCCAAAATGATGAACGATGACGACTACTGGTTGGCCAGCATCCTGGATCCACGCTATAAAGGCAAATTACAAAACATCATGCCACAGGAGAACCTTGACCTAATATTGGCTAATAAACAAGCAACTCTGGTAAATCGGTTGCTTGAGGCATTCCCAGCACACAGCAGCGGTGATGGTTCTCACACGAGCCGTACGGGCCGGGGGCAGCTTGGCAGAGGTGTTCGTGGTGCACACAGCAGAAGTGGCGTTGGAGACAGGGGTTTCATGACAATGTTGTGGACTGATTTTTCAAATACCGCTCACACAACTGGTTATACTGCATCGATGGAAAGTTACAGGAGACAGCAGTTGTCAACTATGGTTACAAACTACTTTTCCTCCCATATCGATGTTCTCCCACGCAGGTCATTCCCCTTTGACTATTGGGCCGCTAAACTGGACACCTGGCCTGAATTGGCCCAATATGCCTTACAGGAGCTCGCTTGCACAGCTGCAAGTGTGCTATCGGAAAGAGTCTTAAGTGCAGCTGGATCAATCCTGACAGAAAAAAGGACCCGTCTGTCAACCCAAAATGTGGATGATCTAACCTTCATTAAAATGAACCACGCATGGGTTTCCAAGGATTTTGTCCCACCTTCCCCTGATGACACATAGGGTGATAGAAAAATGGCTTGCTTTGGTCCACCTCTTCCTGGGACTTCACCTATTTCGCCTTTTGCATCAGCTGAATGTCCAACATCAACATATGCCACTTTCTAAAACTCCCTAACTGTGCTGCCTCCCCCCCCATGGCCGGGGTCACCACCTAGCGCACGACACCGTGCGAGTGCCGTTGCCCTGGACAGGTGGGTAGGCCGACTCTTGGGCGCGGGCACTGGCACAGGGTCCCTCATAGTGCAATCAAGTGTCTCTGACGGTGGTGGTGCACACCCGCCGTCAGACACACCGCTGTACTATGAGGGGCCCAGTGCCAGTACCGACACCCACGAGTGGGCCCCCCTTGCTTGGGCAGGGCCCCAGCATTTGCAATCTTTACCTCTCCCTGCTCCTCCGCTGTGTAATCTGGGCCGTCAAATCCATACTGTGCCTGACACCGTCTGAGCCTGCCTCCTGAGACATATATTTTGAATGTGTACGCTATCCATACATGTTATCTGGGGAAACGGTACCCTTTCTAACCTTTGTGCAATCACGTGCAATCCATACTGGGCCTAACACCGTCTGAGCCTGCCTCCTGAGACATCAATTTTGAATGTGTACGCTATCCATACATGTTATCTGGGGATACAGTACCCTTTCTAACCTTTGTGCAATCACGTACAATCCATGCTGGGCCTAACACCGTCTGAGCCTGCCTCCTGAGACATATATTTTGAATGTGTACGCTATCCACACATGTTATCTGGGGAAACGGTACCCTTTCTAACCTTTGTGCAATCACGTGCAATCCATACTGGGCCTAACACCGTCTGAGCCTGCCTCCTGAGACATATATTTTGAATGTGTACGCTATCCATACATGTTATCTGGGGAAACGGTACCCTTTCTAACCTTTGTGCAATCACGTGCAATCCATACTGGGCCTAACACCGTCTGAGCATGCCTCCTGAGACATATATTTTGAATGTGTACGCTATCCATACATGTTATCTGGGGAAACCGTACCCTTTCTAACCTTTGTGCAATCACGTGCAATCCATACTGGGCCTAACACCGTCTGAGCCTGCCTCCTGAGACATATATTTTGAATGTGTACGCTATCCATACATGTTATCTGGGGAAACGGTATCCTTTCTAACCTTTGTGCAATCACGTGCAATCCATACTGGGCCTAAAACCGTCTGAGCCTGCCTCCTGAGACATATATTTTGAATGTGTACGCTATCCATACATGTTATCTGGGGAAACGGTACCCTTTCTAACCTTTGTGCAATCACGTGCAATCCATACTGGGCCTAACACCGTCTGAGCCTGCCTCCTGAGACATATATTTTGAATGTGTACGCTATCCATACATGTTATCTGGGGAAACGGTACCCTTTCTAACCTTTGTGCAATCACGTGCAATCCATACTGGGCCTAACACCGTCTGAGCCTGCCTCCTGAGACATATATTTTGAATGTGTACGCTATCCACACATGTTATCTGGGGAAACGGTACCCTTTCTAACCTTTGTGCAATCACGTGCAATCCATACTGGGCCTAACACCGTCTGAGCCTGCCTCCTGAGACATATATTTTGAATGTGTACGCTATCCATACATGTTATCTGGGGAAACGGTACCCTTTCTAACCTTTGTGCAATCACGTGCAATCCATACTGGGCCTAACACCGTCTGAGCATGCCTCCTGAGACATATATTTTGAATGTGTACGCTATCCATACATGTTATCTGGGGAAACCGTACCCTTTCTAACCTTTGTGCAATCACGTGCAATCCATACTGGGCCTAACACCGTCTGAGCCTGCCTCCTGAGACATATATTTTGAATGTGTACGCTATCCATACATGTTATCTGGGGAAACGGTATCCTTTCTAACCTTTGTGCAATCACGTGCAATCCATACTGGGCCTAAAACCGTCTGAGCCTGCCTCCTGAGACATATATTTTGAATGTGTACGCTATCCATACATGTTATCTGGGGAAACGGTACCCTTTCTAACCTTTGTGCAATCACGTGCAATCCATACTGGGCCTAACACCGTCTGAGCCTGCCTCCTGAGACATATATTTTGAATGTGTACGCTATCCATACATGTTATCTGGGGAAACCGTACCCTTTCTAACCTTTGTGCAATCACGTGCAATCCATACTGGGCCTAACACCGTCTGAGCCTGCCTCCTGAGACATATATTTTGAATGTGTACGCTATCCATACATGTTATCTGGGGAAACGGTACCCTTTCTAACCTTTGTGCAATCACGTGCAATCCATACTGGGCCTGACACCGTCTGAGCCTGCCTCCTGAGACATATATTTTGAATGTGTACGCTATCCATACATGTTATCTGGGGATACGGTACCCTTTCTAACCTTTGTGCAATCACGTGCAATCCATACTGGGCCTAACACCGTCTGAGCCTGCCTCCTGAGACATATATTTTGAATGTGTACGCTATCCATACATGTTATCCGGGGATACGGTACCCTTTCTAACCTTTGTGCAATCACGTGCAATCCATACTGGGCCTAACACCATCTGAGCCTGCCTCCTGAGACATATATTTTGAATGTGTACGCTATCCATACATGTTATCCGGGGATACGGTACCCTTTCTAACCTTTGTGCAATCACGTGCAATCCATACTGGGCCTAACACCGTCTGAGCCTGCCTCCTGAGACATATATTTTGAATGTGTACGCTATCCATACATGTTATCTGGGGATACGGTACCCTTTCTAACCTTTGTGCAATCACGTGCAATCCATACTGGGCCTAACACCGTCTGAGCCTGCCTCCTGAGACATATATTTTGAATGTGTACGCTATTCATACATGTTATCCGGGGATACGGTACCCTTTCTAACCTTTGTGCAATCACGTGCAATCCATACTGGGCCTAACACCGTCTGAGCCTGCCTCCTGAGATATGTATTTTGAATGTGTACGCTATCCATACATGTTATCCGGGGATACGGTACCCTTTCTAACCTTTGTGCAATCACGTGCAATCCATACTGGGCCTAACACCATCTGAGAATGATAGATGGGGCCCACCATACACTGGAACATTCCAAAGGTGGACATCAGACACTGGAGCAGCATTTACAGGGCCCATTATACACTAGAGCATTAGAAATGGGGCCCATTATGTTTGGAGCATTATTTGGGCCCATAAGACAGTAGAGCTTCATCCATGGGGACCAACATATACTGTAGCATTATGTGGAGCTCATCATATACTGTTTCAAACATTATATGGGACCAATGATTCTGTATGGAGAAATAGATGGGCCTCGTCATGAGATGTAAAAAGTGAGGTATTTTTCATTGTACTATACCGCTATTTCTCTGCCGTATCGGAGCATGATGAGTTGTGGTATGTGTTAAAGGGGCGCTCTTTCGCCCAGGGCACATGAAAACCTGGAGCCAGCCCTCCCCCCCACAGTCTGTAGCCAAATAACCCCCATTTTTCAGTGTGTAACTTGTATTATGAAGTTAAATAAGGTTGACAAGCTTAAGTAAGAAGAATTGATGCTTTTGGCATTCAAATGGGCACTGTTGGTGTGTTTCCTGTCCTCCTCTCACTGCCGACTTTTATTCCCCATTGACTTACATTGGGTTTCGTGTTTTGGGACGACCCCGACTTTTCCCTATAATCGGACGATCTTGCTCGACCCGACTTTTGGAAAAGTCGGGTTTCACGAAACGAAACGCGACCCTAAAAAACCAAAAGTCGCTCAACTCTAGTAGTAAATATGTTGTGGTTGATGATGCTAGATGTAGCAGAGTTGGATGGGTGATGCAGGAATGATTAGAAGACAAAATAGAGTGAAGTTTCCTTTACCTTTTACTGAGCTGTGTAGGTACAGTCCAGGGCTCAGGTTACAGATGGTCCTGGAGTCGGTCAGCCTGAAAGCAATTTGGGAATCTCCTTATTCAGGTGTGTTGTGGGGCCCCCTCTCTAGTGCTATTCTCTGAGGTATTTGCTGCTATGAACTCTATTCAAGTTCCTCTTTCTGTTTGCTACTTAGGTAGAACTCCACTTGCATGATGGGCAGCTGAAGCCTGCTTTAGGGATCGCTCCTATTTGGCGTCTCCGGCTCACACGTGCTGCTGTGTCGTCGAGTGTCAGTTGGGGACAGAGAATCTGCGGTCTTCTCTCCTCCGAATTCTGCTGCAGGTACATTAGTACCCACACAGACTCGTTCTCCGGGGTCCGGTCTCTGGCGCTCAAGCACGGGGATGACCTCAGCTTTGGCTCCTGTCCCCAGCTTCTCTCTCCGCATGTCCTCTCTCTATCCTGTTCAGGCTTTAACTAACTCTAACTTCCTGCTTCTGACCAGAGAGCAGCTCCCAAGAAGTCGGGTTTAGAGCTCCCTCTGCTGGCCTGGAGCAGGAACTGTGTTGTATGCTGGAACTCCCTGTTAAGGGGATCCTTTCCTTGTTCCCAGGCATGACCTCACTCCCCCCTGGAGGGAGGCAAGGCCATTGTGGCAACCAAACTACTAGGGTGCCACAAGAACAGAAAGCGATAGGTTACGTTTTGACCTGTCATGGGTCTTTTGTCATGGTTTACTGGGTTCTCAAATTAGGTAGTTGCAGGGTTAACTCTGATGGCCTCTTTCTGGGTCCTGGGAGGCTTTTTATAGCCTCACTGTGAGATCATTCCATGCCGTTTATACTCAGACCCTTGGCTGAGTGTGTCTGACCCTGCTGTGCTTTGTGCCTGTACTATTGTCTGTTTGTCTGGTTTTGATCTGGTTCCGTTGCTTGCCATTTCTGTACCTTCTATTGTCCATCCTGGTTAACTGATTTCTGGCTACGTTCTGACTATCCTTCTGATTGCTCCTGTGTACTGTGCCACTCTCTCTGTGTTTTGACCTTGGCCTGTGTGACTACGCTTGTCCCTACTACCCCTTTAACACCCTTGGGACCTCTGCTCCTTTCTGCATTTGCCCCCCGGAGCCGCAGCAGCCCCGCGCTGTCAACCCTTACAGCAGCACTAGGCTCTGCCCACCTCCTCTGACACGCTGTCATGTGACCGCAGGTCCTGTCTGCCTTGTCTTGCAAGCAGCTAGCTGCCTTTGTACCGCTAGTACCGCTCGCTGCCCCCCGGTGCCATGGGCTTGCCCCTGGCACCAGACATCCAGATCAGCCTCCTGCGCTGCCGCCAGTGAGTAGACATTACCACAATGAATTGTAAACAAAACAATTCAGATGCAGTTGAAGTTCAGACTTTCAGCTTTCATTTGAGGGTATCCACATTAAAATTGGATGAGGGGTTTAGGAGTTTCAGCTCCTTAACATGTGCCACCCTGTTTTTAAAGGGACCAAAAGTAATTGGACAGATTAAATAATTGTAAATAAAATGTTCATTTCTAGTACTTGGTTGAAAACCCTTTGTTGGCAATGACTGCCTGAAGTCTTGAACTCATGGACATCACCAGACGCTGTGTTTCCTCCTTTTTCATGCTCTGCCAGGCCTTCTCTGCGGTGGTATTCAGTTGCTGTTTGTTTGTGGGCCTTTCTGTCTGAAGTTTAGTCTTTAACAAGTGAAATGCATGCTCAATTGGGTTGAGATCAGGTGACTGACTTGGCCATTCAAAAATATTCCACTTCTTTGCTTTAATAAACTCCTGGGTTGCTTTGGCTTTATGTTTTGGGTCATGTCCAAAGACATACTGATAGGGAATTTAGATTGTGAGCCCCATCGGGGACAGTGATGATGATGTGTGCAAACTGTAAAGCGCTGCGGAATATGTTAGCGCTATATAAAAATAAAGATTATTATTATTATTGTCTATCTGTAGTATGAAACGACGACCAATCAGTTTGGCTGCATTTGGCTGGATCTGAGCACACAGTATGGCTCTGAATACCTCAGGATTCATTCAGCTGCTTCTGTCCTGTGTCACATCATCAATAAACACTAGTGACCCAGTGCCACTGGCAGCCATGCATGCCCAAGCCATCACACCGCCTCCACCATGTTTTACAGATGATGTGGTATGCTTTGGATCATGAGCTGTACCACGCCTTCACCATACTTTTCTCTTTCCATCATTCTGGTAGAGGTTGATCTTGGTTTCATCTGTCCAAAGAATGTTCTTCCAGAACTGTGCTGGCTTTTTTAGATGTTTTTTAGCAAAGTCCAGTCTAGCCTTTTGATTCTTGATGCTTATGAGTGGCTTGCACCGTGCAGTGAACCCTCTGTATTTACTTTCATGCAGTCTTCTCTTTGTGGTAGATTTGGATATTGGTAGCCTACCTCCTGGAGAGTGTTGTTCACTTGGTTGGCTGTTGTGAAGGGGTTTCTCTTCATAATGGAGACTATTCTGCGATCATCCACCACTGTTGTCTTCCGTGGGCGCCCAGGTCTTTTTGCATTGATGAGTTCACCAGTGCTTGCTTTCTTTCTCAGGATGTAACAAACTGTAGATTTTGCCACTCCTAATGTTGTAGCAATTTCTCGGATTGGTTTTTTCTGTTTTTGCAGCTTAAGGATGGCTTGTTTCACCTGCATGGAGAGCTCCTTTGACCGCATGTTTCCTTCACAGCAAAATCTTCCAAATGCAAGCACCACACCTCAAATCAACTCCAGGCCTTTTATCTGCTTAATTGAGAATGACATAATGAAGGGATTGCCCACACCTGTCCATGAAATAGCCTTGGAGTCAATTGTCCAATTACTTTTGGTCCCTTTAAAAACAGGGTGGCACATGTTAAGGAGCTGAGATTCTTAAACCCTTCATCCAATTTTAATGTGGATACTCTCAAATGAAAGCTGAAAGTCTGAACTTCAACTGCATCTGAATTGTTTTGTTTAAAATTCATTGTGGTAATGTCTAGCACCAAAATTAGAAAAATGTTGTCTCTGTCCAAATATATATATGGACCTAACTGTATGTTATGCAGATAAAGCATTATCAAGTGGAATATTCATGAATAGAGTGATGATAAAGATAGGGAAACAAGATACACTAAAGAATATGGAGGGAGAATGAAAGTGAAGATTATATGAAAAATTAGGGTGGACAATGATGTTAAAAGAATATATGCATCCAAGATAGAATTGCGTCAGTCAGTGTCATAATATATACACTAAACACTAGCACTACACACTAAAATATTACATCCTAGATATCACTGAATGAAATATTCCAGTTTCAAATCTTTATTCATTACATAGTGGAATGCGTTGAGAACAATCTAATATATAAAGCTCAATGTGTGTGTGTGTGTGTGTGTGTGTGTGTGTGTGTGTGTGTGTGTGTGTGTGTGTGTGTGTGTGTGTGTGTATGTATGTATGTTTGTATGTATATATGTGTGTAGGTCCGGGATTGGCATCTGCACTGTCACAGCTACAGCCGCAAAATTTTGCACAGTCACACGTCTGGACCCCGAGAGCGTCATAGGCTATGTTGTGAGGCGAAATTTTAACCCCGCGCGTTCCAATTCACCAAACAATTTTGCCCCTATGTACATAATGGGGAAAAAGTGTATGTATGTATGTATGTGTGTATGTCCGGGATTGGCATCTGCACCATCGTAGTTACAGCCACAAAATTTTGCACAGTCACACGTCTGGACCCCGAGAGCATCAAAGGCTATGTTGTGAGGCAAAATTTTAACCCCGCACATTCCAATTCACCAAACAATTTGGCCTATTATTCTTATCATTTCTATGGCGTTATCGTCCTTCTGTAACGCTCGAAATAACACAATTTATTACCGTGCCAACACAGACCACCCTCTGACACAGACTGCAGGGGGAGCCCAGTATCACACAGGATAGGATTAGATACACGGCTCAGCAGTCAGTATCATACAGGATAGGATTACATACACAGCTCAGCAGTCAGTATCACACAGGATAGGATTAGATACACAGCTCAGCAGTCAGTATCACACAGGATAGGAATAGATACACGGTTCAGCAGACAGTATCACACAGGATAGGATTAGATACACAGCTCAGCACACAGTATCACACAGAATAGTATTAGATACACGGCTCAGCAGACAGTATCACACAGAATAGGATTAGATACACGGCTCAGCAGTCAGTATCATACAGAATAGGATTAGATACACAGCTGAGCAGTCAGTAACACACATGATAGGATAAGGTACACGCCTCAGCAGTCAGTATCACACAGGATAGGGTTACATACACGGCTCAGCAGTCAGTATCACACAGGATAGGGTTAGATACACGGCTCAGCAGTCAGTATCACACAGGATAGGAAGAGATACACGGCTCAGCAGTCAGTATCACACAGGAGAGGATTAGATACACAGCTCAGCAGACAGTATCACACAGGATAGGATTAGATACACGGCTCAGCAGTCAGTATCACACAGGATAGGAAGAGATGCACGGCTCAGCAGTCAGTATCACACAGGGTAGGAATAGATACACGGCTCAGCAGACAGTATCACACAGGATAGGATTAGATACACAGCTCAGCAGTCAGTATCACACAGGAGAGGATTAGACACATGGCTCAGCAGTCAGTATCATACAGGATAGGATTACATACACAGCTCAGCAGTCAGTATCACACAAGATAGGATTAGATATACAGCTCAGCACACAGTATCACACAGAATAGTATTAGATACACGGCTCAGCAGACAGTATCACACAGAATAGGATTAGATACACGGCTCAGCAGTCAGTATCACACACAGAATAGGATTAGATACACAGCTGAGCAGTCAGTAACACACATGATAGGATTAGGTACATGCCTCAGCAGTCAATATCACACAGGATAGGGTTAGATACACGGCTCAGCAGATGGTATCACACAGGATAGGATTAGATACACGGCTCAGCAGTCAGTATCACACATGATATCATTAGATACACGGTTGAGCAGTCAGTAACACACGATAGGATTAGGATTTGGAATAATACTCAAAATCAAAATGGAAAATCAAATTGCAGGCTGATCTCACTTCAATGGACATGCCTCAAAACAAGGAAATGATGCTCAGTAGTGTGTGTGTGGCCACCACGTGCCTGTATGACCTCCCTACTATGCCTGGGCATGGTCCTGATGAGACAGTGGATGTTCTCCTGAGGGATCTCCTTCCAGACCTGCATAAAAGTCAATTTATTTATTACATTTATTTTATATTTACCAACATTTTTTCATTCTGTTGTTTTCCAATTATATTTTGTCCTCCAATTTTGGCATCCTCTTTTTTAGTTTTTATTGTTACCATGTTTTATTATTTTCATCAATAAGTTTATCTATCTTTTCCCAAAAATGTTTTGCCCTGAAAAAGCCTAATACTTATCTCACTGCTCTCTTCACCATCCAGTCATCAAGGCCTCTTACTTCTGCCATCATGCGCCCCAGCTTTGGCTTATTCACTATAGTTTGGGACTTCTGCCTCAACCTAACCCCTAATGTCCCTGTATTTCATAAGGTCACGATGTGCACCATGACCATATAACGTGCTGCGACCTCCGAGGCCTGGTTGCAACTGTAGGTCCCAGGCCTATTGTGAAGAGGCTGGAGATGCGGTGAGTAAAGGCAGAAAGATATGGTCCTGAGGACCGGATGGCAAACTGTTGTCGTGCAGCTGGAGAGATGAGTGGAATTTAGGCCATTCTATTGAATTTGCATGCAGCAAATTATAAAAAAAATCTGTATTCTAGAGAATAAGGATTTTTGTAAAATTCAAGTAGAATTCAATTCCACTCAAATAAATGTGCCCATCGCTAGTATGTTCAAACAATGTTTCCTTCAGATGTACATTTAGTGGGTCCGCTCCAAAGAACACCCGAAATAGCTTAAAAGACTCTTCCAAATCATTTCTATTGCAAGATGACTTTGTTGCTTATATATTCAGGCTTTTAAATATTTTTAAGAACTTTCAGTTTCCAAAACACCATGTGGTTAAAAGAAGTGAGTGGACTACTCATCATGCTGTTTTTGCGAAGAAGCCACTCCATACTTTACAAAAGTCAATGACAAGACTGAAATAATACTTGGTAGATGCCTAAAAAAAAAAACAAGCATTTTATTCATTGGAATGAAATTAGCAAATCATTGAAAAAAACACCTAAAAATGCCTATAAAAAAATCTAAAAAAAAAAAAAAATCATGTAAAGGAATGTTAACAATGCATTTCAGGACAATAAAAAAAACTTTGAAAGCACCAGCAGTTCATGAAGAGGTTTGTACAAAATTCATTGTTTTGCCTGCCTGAAAAAACAAGTAAACGTAACTTTAGGCCAAATTCAGACTTCCATACATTACAGTCTGAATATGAACCACGATGCCCTGACTGGCTACTGGATTCCTGACCTGAACATGACAGTCCCATTGGCATATAAGAGACTATCAAGTTCAGGTTGGGAAGCTCGCGGCCAGTTGGAGCATCAGCACCATACTCGGACTGTGATACACAAATGTCTAAATTCGGCCATGCCATGTCTGATAGTTCCATGTATGAGGAAAACAAACTGATTATTCTGATAAGATTTTGATCAGAGTGTGGTAGAAGTGTCATCCATTTTTCTTGTACGTGGAGAAATGAAACAAAATTCTCCATCTGATGTCATCGGACTGCAGTTCAATTTTTTCACGGACCCATTGCCAATTTTGAGCTGACCCTCAGATCAAAATCGGACATGTCTCCATGGAAATGTGACTGGCTTGATAGATTATTTATCACAGGTATGAGTGCTCTTCGTGGAAAACATGGATAGCACTTGTGAAAATCGAACGTCTGAGTAAACTCTAAGGGTACTGTCACACTTAGCGACGTACCAGCGATCCCGACCAGCGATAGGACGCGGTCAGGATCGCTGGTACATCGCTAAGAGGTTGCTAGTGAGCTGCCACACAGGCAGATCTCACCAGCGACATCGCTGGGGACGGGGGTCGCTACTTACCTGTCCTGCGTCCTCCCGCCCGGCTCCACGCTCGTCGCTCGTCTCTCCACAGGAAGCCCAGCAGGAAGCTGACGACGAGAAACAGTCCTCCTGGATGTTCTCGCGCGATCAGCGATAACCAGCGGGGGAGCGGTCGGAGGTAAGTATCAGACATAGCGATATCGCTAGCAATATCGCTATAACGTCACAAGTTATAGCGATATTGCTAGAGATATCGCTTAGTGTGACAGGCCTTTTAGTCTCCTAGTCATTCCCACCTGAAATTAACCATATACTGTAGATAGGGATAGAAGACAACAAGATTGTAGACAGGTGGGACTTTGGCTGGTGCCTCAACCCTAATGAACAACAGCTGCCTTGTTTCACTTGACTAATAAAACCTCAGAAGATAAAAGCGGTGGTGAATATTGCTTGGAAGGTGACAACTATAATGGACAAACTGGCAAAATGACTAAGAGAACCCATGATGGGATACAAGAGAAATTTCATTATCTATTTTTTTATTTCTTAAAGAAGTTGTTCAGGATTTTAAGAAAATTGTGCAAGAACAGAAAAGGAATCAAATAGAAAAATAAATAATTTCTCACCGTTAGAGATGAGCAAATAGATTCTAAACAAATCAAATTTGTTTGGAAGTTACCAAAATTCATATAATGAAACAAATCTCAATTTTGGCCCAGGGATTCTATGGAGCTGGGAAGAGGATAAAAAAATTTAACTCACTCCTTCCAACGTCTCACTTGTTCAGCCATTCAACTCATCTCAGCTTCATTCTGGTCTTCAGTCATCTGATCTGCCGTTTCCTAGGATCTTCGGCCCCTCCATACGCTAAGTCTTCTAACTTCATGATGACGTAGCCCAGAAGGCATTATGATGCGCATCGCCATATTATCACTGACTAGACCTCATGCGACATCATGATGTCAGGATGATGTATATCATGTTGTCGCGGTGGAACATCATGGTGTTTTGAGGTCTATTAAATAACAGAGAAACCAAAGATACCGAGATGTGGAAAACCAGACTGGAGAGGACACCGTAGGATTGGTCTGGAATGGGAAGAGGTCTACTCTGGTTTTTGGAGAGACCTCTCAGTATAACAATGCACATTTGATTCACAGTGAATATATTTGATGCAAATTGAATTTTGTGGAACAATTCAAGCAGATCTATTGAGTTGAGGTTCAGTCAGCACTACACACCTATTATATTTTCAACTTCTAGTTCTGCTGCTTTCGGAGTCCCCACCATCTTGGCAATGATGATAATAATCTATAATAATAATCTTTATATAGCGCTAACATATTCCAGAGCGCTTTACAGTTTGCACACATTATCATCACTGTCCCCGATGTATGTCTTTGGCAGGAAACCAGAGTACCCGGAGGAAACTCACGCAAACACGGGGAGAACACACAAACTCCTTGCAGATGTTGTCCTTGGTGGGATTCGAACCCAGGACCCCAGCGCTGCAAGGCAGCAGTGCTATCCACTGAGCCACCATGCTGCCCACAATGTCACATACATCACTCAAGCTGGAAATGCATAGGATTTAACAATGGTCATATTCTGTTTCATACCATTTCATGCATTTGGACAACATTAAAGGGATGTTCTGATCTTATTTTTTTCAGGAGTACACTGCTCCTCTGTCACCCAGTTCCTTCCTGATCCACAGTGCACTCCTGAAGGTTAACAGCGGAGACCAGGAGCATGGTCATGCAGCTGGTCTGAGAATTTCACTACTGCTAGCACCCCCACATATAGTATGTTGTCCCAATAGCTCTTACACACAGTTTGATGGCCTCCACTGTGCCCCACAGAGTATAATGGCACCACAATCAATACCCCCAAGTAGTATAATTTCCCTGTAGCCCCCCACACAGTATGATGGCCTAATCGTAGTACTCACAGCCCCCAACAAGTATTAACTAATAAACTAAAAAAATTCAACTATAACTGAAGAAAAAAGACACAAACCGCACATCCATACATTGATCTATTGAAACTAAGCAAAAATTTACAAAACTGAACACAAGGCTCTTAGTTAACAATCTGATCAGACTGTATGAAGCCCACTGCCAGGTCTCGGCACTGGGTGGGTACTAGAAATTAGGAATAATAGGGATATTTATACTTATTCAACTATTTCTGTGACTTCCATAGAGATAAAGAACAGAAAAGCATGCATACTCTTGTGGGGAAAGTGGGGAAACCCAGCTTAGGGCTTAAGAAACCACTTAGTCATGGGGGGGGACAGGAACCCAGGAGGGAAATTCCCAGTGAGAGAGGGGATAAATAGAACAGGAGTGGGTTCCAGAGGGTTCAAGTCCTGGGAGGAGCTCAGGAGCAGAAGACTGACAAGGGGACTGACGGGAAGAGACAGTCAGGGGGGTGGCCCTGACATCAAGAACCGCAGGACAGACGAGGCCCCGGGGTGCCGATTGGACAACGACCTCGGGCAGGTGAAGCGCTGGTGGTAGATAGGTCTAGGACAGCCCCAGCGAAAGATCCGCGAGGAACGTCACTACGACTGAAGGAAGGTGAAGGTACCCGGGCTTGAGTACGGAGGGCTGTAAAGGAACTACGGTGTATGGCTACAGTCGTCAGGAGGATGGCCAATAAAACCCGGACCTGTTGCAACTGAAATCTGCCTCCGTTTCGTCTCTGTGTCGGCTGTGCGCGGTAAGCAGTGGACCACCCCCCAATCCGGGCCCCTTATCATATTTGGTGTAGTCGGCAGGATCGCCACCGCCAATACTACAACTTCTGCGGCAAGCCAGCGTCAGGAGAACTAAAAGGACTTGAGCTGCCCTCCTGTGGATTACAAGTTTGCTCACCTGTGGATTACAAATTTACCCGCTTGTGGATTACAAATTTGAGACTTGTTCCGGATCCTGGGCTGTCATCAGAAGATCCGGGGCGGTATCAGAAGCCGGACAACATGGCCGTGGTACTTCAATGCCAGGAAGAGGCCCAGGTGTTTGCCGCTGCTTTGGACGGACTGGGGCCATTTCAAATTCACCCCTGGGGGAAGCGGTGTATATCTGGAGACCGCCACCCCCTCATACTGGACCTGGGAAGATGGGTGGAGAAGCCGACCATCGCCCCACCCAAGGGCGGTAGCGGCCCGGGTGGGAAGACCGGCTGTGGCTGTTTGGCGCCATTCAACTGCTGTACACCGGACGGGATGCGACGCTGCAGCTGCCGTGGCCTCAGACGCCTGGAATGGTGGTGGCGTCAAGAGGTCGAATCTCGCTGGGAGACCTGCTTTCGGGAGCCACTGACAACCCCCCAGACATCGAGTGGAGAAGAGGAGCGACTGCGGGCTCTGCTGGCGCAGCCACCGAAGACATCACCGGGGAGCCTCCTCACAGGACCCACGAGCCTGGAGGCTAGCCCAGCCGGATGGCGGAGTGAAGATCAGAGGCTGCGGGAGGAGCTGCGGGGTGGTCTTTCGGAGACCGTGGCGCCGGGGAAGGTGAGAGTTCCCCCAGCTCTGCCGGCGGCTCCGCAGGCGGCCCCCACCACTCGGCTTCCCCACACGGCCTCCCGCTTTCCAACGGCCCCGGTTGCAGAGGGCTTTGCGGCCTCAGCTGGGCCGATGGGCACTCTCATCCACCGCCCTGAGCCACCCCGCCCGCGAGACACATCGGCCCGCGTCGCCGGTACGGAACCAGCCCGCGGCCAGCGCTGCTGTGTCCCACCTGCCAGCAGCGTCCTGTCACCTGAAGCTGGCCACCACTCCGGCCCTATCCATGACTCCAGTCGCGGCCTGCCCTGCGGCCGCATCTGCGTCACCCCCGGAGTCGGTTGCGGCCTGCTTGTCGGGCTCTGCGGCCTACCCATTGGGAACCACGGCTGCCCCTGTCCATCGTTCAGCCCCAGCGGCTGCTGGGCCACTGGAATCTGTGTCTGCTTCTGCCCCGCTCTCAACTCCGGCCGTGTCCCGCTCCCCGGACTCCACGGCCTACACCGGACCCTCCGTTTGGGTCGCAGAGGTCATACAGAAGAAGAAGGCCAGAGAGTGGGAGGTCTGGAGCCTGCTCCACGAGAGAAGGGAGGCTGGCATGGCGGCTTCCCGATCCACGGGGCGGCTCGTGTATACCAATCTGGAAAAAGGATATGGGTTCATTCGGGACCTCGCAACCGGCCAAAAGGTATACATCAATGTGACTTCCATCCGTCACGGCCGGGCTTTGCGAGAGGGGGACTTGGTGTCGCACTACAAGGAGTACTGTCCCCGCGGCTACTACGCGGTAGCTGTAATCGCTGAACCCGAAGGCCACGAGCCCCCCGTAAAAAGGACCCCTAGAGACACTCCCTGCATCCCGGGAGCTCCACGGCTGTGGAGCCCCTTACTACTGATGAGACATCGGCTATCAGGAGATGGCCCGGACTACCGAGATTTTGGTGCACCATTGTGCAGCCTAAAGGACAGGTTTACGTCAAAGTTAAGAAAAACGTTTTTAATGTTTATTGTTTTCTCCTGATATAGCGGGGATGCAAAGGAAGAGGTGTTAATGTTAAAGGAAGGGGGAGTATTTATGCTCTGTTTCAAAATGTTGTGTTGAAAGAAAAGAAAAAAAACAAAAAAAAAACAAAGAAAAAGGGGTTACGTCGGTTGAGTAACTCCTATCGTTATTAAAGTATAGGTAACGGTATGCTAAAAGTTGATTTAATGAGTAGTGTGTGTAACAAAAAAAAAGTGTGTAACAGGTCCCGGGTATGAGGTAGATGTGACAAAGATGCCGACCATGATTCTTTTTAAGTGAAGGACAAAGAGACGAGAGATATCAAACCAGACAGTGGTCCGTCAGTCGGGTCCCTGACACCATGGACACCCCAAAAGGATGGGCGGGCGCCAGCGATGACCTGGTAGGCGAAAGGTCTCGGTCATAGCGTTCCAGACAGTAGAGGGCAACAGAAGGGCAGAGTAGTGGGAGGTACACGCCGTAGAGTAGTCCAGATGGGCCTCGCCAACGTGAAAGAAGTTGTCACGTGGCGTGCGCGACGGCGAGTAGCAGTAGGCTGCTAGGAGCATGGTGCTCCTGGTTTGGTTCAGCCCCCCTTGATGTGGTGGGTTTGGCCCAACAACCGGTCCGACAACAGACTGTCGACAAGATTCAGGATGACGTAGGTGGGGAGTACGATTGTCAGGACGACAATAGACAAAGGAAGGGGGAGTGTGGGGAAGGTGACTTGACGGACAGACTTGACTGGTAGTAGGAGGGGACGGTTTGTGCACTATAGATGGAGATTGGCAATGACAGAAGGGTAACAGCTGGGAAAGATAGAAAAGGGAGTGCAGTACCTAGAATTGAGCACAAGATGGCAGGGGGAGTGTAGTTCCGGACTTGACATCAGCTTAGGGCTTAAGAAACCGCTTAGTCATGGGGGCGGGGAGATAGGAACCCAGGAGGGAAATTCCCAGTGAGAAAGTGGATAAATAGAACAGGAGTGGGTTCCAGAGGGTTCTAGTCCCGGGAGGAGCTCAGGAGCAGAATACTGACAACGGTGGAGAGCTCGACTAGGGAACTGTCGAGAAGAGACAGTCAGGGGGGTGGCCCTGACATCAAGAACCGCAGGACAGACGAGGCCCCGGGGTACCGATTGGACGACGACCTCAGGCAGGTGAAGCGCTGGCGGTAGATAGGTCTAGGACAGCCCTAGCGAAAGATCTGCGAGGAACGTCACTACGACTGAAGGAAGGTGAAGGTACCCGGGCCTGAGTACGGAGGGCTGTAAAGGAACTACGGTGTATGGCTACGGTCGTCAGGAGGACGGCCAATAAAACCCGGACCTGTTGCAACTTCTGCCTCCGTCTCGTCTCTGTGTCGGCTGTGCACGGTAAGCAGTGGACCACCCCCCAATCCGGGCCCCTTACCACACTCTTATAGCAGATAGCCTGCGTGCTTAATGCTGGGCAATATTTGCTCCTTCTCAATATATTTTTGGTAATTGATGTTTTCTCAGTGATGGAGAAAGCTCTGTTAATAAGACTGTACAAAAGTATTATAAAAGTAACTAAATAATGAATTTATGTATTTTAAGTAGAATTAGTAGTGTTGTTTAGGAATAAAAAGCGCACATGGAATATTTCTAAAAGGTTGCAGACTCATAGCAGTAAAATATGGATTAGTGGGTGAAGTCAGTTTTGGTTTGCAGTTAAAAGCTGAAGAGAATGTAGGACTGCATATTTTCATAAGCAATTTTCAATTACACAGCTGCCGCTGTATAGAAGTCTGGGTTAAAAT
The DNA here is from genome assembly GCF_039654945.1 of Dendrobates tinctorius. NCBI lineage: Eukaryota > Metazoa > Chordata > Amphibia > Anura > Dendrobatidae > Dendrobates > Dendrobates tinctorius. Next base: position 17,428,578 of record NW_027361743.1, on the reverse strand, counting down.
AAACTGAACAGGATGAGCATTGACTGTAATTGAAAGTACAAATATATATGTAAAATACCTGTAGGAATGTCACCTGGGGCTGTACTCCGCTCGGTATGGGCGGTGGCTTTTTCGTCTCACATTCTGTTGCCCTTTTGGTAAATTCTTAGAGCAAAATTGGATCAAATGATTTGTTCCACATGACTCCAACCACAAAAACACCACCGAAGGTGTTGAAAACAACAAGCCTTTCAAATCACTGGAAGACGACGCTTGCTATGGGCCCATAGTATTAATGTATTCTTTGGATCATTTTTATTCCATAAATAATCACATTAGAGTCACCTAGATTGATTATTTTGCTAGGAGTATTAATACAGTTTTGAATCTATCATCATCTTTACAGTAAACTTACATTTCTGCACAAGTGTTTCTTTTTTTATACATATTAAAGTCTTCATTTATTTGCTGTCAGTTCCTTTTGGTCCTAGTGGACCAAGACACTGGCAGCAGAGAACCACTGTTATCCAGGTGACTTGCCAGGGTCACCTTAAAAATAGTCTAAGCACTCGAGTCAGTAATGGTCATCTTGCCGTAAGCACCCAGGTCAAAAATAGTCACAGTCCCTTTACCAACTTTCATAATTATAGCGCTCTTGGATTATTGCCAGTGGCGCATATATATGTTTCCCATACTGGTATATAAAATTGCTCCACATCCTGGTATATATGTTCCCCATCCTGGTATATACAGTGTGTCCGTAAAGTCATGGTGCACTTTTGACCAGTTACAGGAAAGCAATAAAAGACGATAGAAATGTGAAATCTGCATTAAATAAAAGGAAAACCCTCCCAGTTTCAGTAGGATGATGTGGCAGCATGTGCACATGCGCAGATGATGATGTAACACCGTCTAAACAGAGAATCACAGACGTTATTCACTCTGTTACACCAGACGTCCTTACCCGTGTGTGGTAAGAACTTCACTATTGTTTGGATGTGTGTAGGATAGCAAATGGAGCCCACATCGAATTGCACTGAATAGGTATGAAACTGGGAGAGTTTTTCTTTTAATTGGAGCAGATTTCACATTTCTATCATCTTTTGTTGCTTTCCAGTGACTGGTCAAAAGTGCACCATGATGTTACGGACACACTGTATTTTCCCCATCCTAGTGTATATGCCCTCCATCCTGGTATATATGTTCCCCATCCTGGTGTATATTAACTCCTTCCTGGTGTATATGTTCCCCATTCTAGTGTATATGTTCCCCATCCTGGTATATATGTTCTCCATCCTGGGTGTACATGTTCCTCATCCTGGTATATATGTCCTCCATTCTAGAGTAGTGTGTGACTGAACGGTGGAGAGGTAAGGATATTGTTGATTTTTTATGTTGTTTTTTTTGCAGGTCAAGGTTTTTTTGGGATTACCAGAGTAATAAAAATTTGTCAAAAACTTGGTGTCTTAATTTCATTAAAAAACTTTTTAATGGTTTTTAACCCTTTCATAGTATAGGGTTAATAATGCATCAGTGTCTTATTGACACCTCTCCATTATTATTCGGCTTAATGTCACCTTACAATCGAATGGTGACATTAACCCTTTGTTATATTAACCCATTAGCCACCGCTACAGGGCAATGGGAATAGAGAGGATAAGTGCCAGAAATGGCACATCTTATAGATGCGCCATTTCTGGGGTGTCTGGGGGCAGATTTTTGTAGCCAGGTGGGGCCAAAAACAATGGTCCCTCTCATGGCTATAAAATCTGCCCTCACTCACCTGCTTTACCTCTCTGGTTGACAAATTACTGCGTGAGCCCATGCATTTTTTCACAACGAATTAACCCCTTAAATTAACACATACACCTCCCAAATTTTACACATCAACCCTCATCTAATTACTAGTAAAAAACATATAAAAAATACATGAAATGAAATGGTTTACTGTATGTAAACAATGTGTCATTTCATGGCGGGTTGGGGAATGATTTTACAGAAGCCGGCAATTGGATTAGCAGCTATTCTGCTATGAAGAACTCTATGAAATATAAATATATATATATATGTCTCAATGACATGTATGTGTGGCGCCCTGGGTCTTTATCGCTACAAAAGGGTTAAATATGTACTGTTCTGTATGTGTTTTGTGAGCAATGGGAGTTATGTTTTCTCTTCTAGAGACCACAACACACACAATTCACCTCCCTCCCTCACTTGTCTGAAGCTTAGAGCTTTGCAGTCATACCTTAACTGGGAGGGGTCGAGTTGTTGTTCTCAGTGTGAAGAAGGAGGAAGAACGTCTTGGAAGCCATGTTAAGACATGCGCTCGATCCAGGAGTACAGCTAAAGAAGCATCAGGGACCAGCCCCTGGACCATCCATGCTTTCAGAGCAGGGTGGTAAGCTGAGAGACTGCATGGGATTATATGACAAGCAGAAAAATGTTTTCCCTCAGAAATACTGCAATAACCTAGGATCAGTGAAGGATAGTGCAAGTGGGAACTTGAGCTGCTTCACACAGGATTCACGCTGCAAGTTGCTGAAGGAGAAATACACAGTGAGTAGAGGCAATACTGGGAAGTTCTAAACTCTAGGAAGCCTTGGCCCCAGAAGGGATTAGAATACCAGGAAGCTTACACTGAGACACAGCAAAGAAGGAAAGATAACTCTCATTCTCCAGAGCAGACTATAACCTGGTGAGCGTTGTAATATCTCCTCTGAACTGCACCTGAACTACAGTAAATGATAAAGTGACTTTCCTTGTCTCCTACCTTTATTACTCCGTGCCTTCTACTTGCATCACAGTCTCTGGGGGTCTGCCCTGGTGGGAGAGGGTTTAATATCTGCACTGCCATCACCATCTACATCCCCAGGGATCATCTGCAGTGCCGGCTATACTACAGTCGAACACTCCAACTGGCGTCACGAATCACTACATAAACTTTATCCCCATCCAATTCTACCCCTTTTACATGACCGCCTGGAGCCACGGACTGGGTCACCGCCACTGTGACATCTCCCATTGAAGTTAGCGGGCTCGGTGCCGAGTATCCCACGGCCCCTCGGGCGCGTCATATGTATATGTATATATATACATATATGCATTCTATGTGTATATATCTATTCTTTCGTTTGTGTTTGAAAACCTGTCATAGGGCTCCATTATATGTCCATTTTGCAAGCCTGCGAGAAAATCTCGGCATACAGATGCCATACGGATTACATACGGATGCTTACATGTGCAAAATACGCGACCACACCTTGCTTATGGATGACATATGGAGTACTATTTAGGGGACATTTCTCCGTATTACGCATGTAAAATATGGATCGTATTTTGAGTCGGTTAGTGTGACCCTGGCCTTAAAATCTATTCCAAAGCTACTTATTTTAATGTGTACCATTGATTTACTAAATAAAATTTAAAAAGATAGGTACCTTTTAAAAAAAGGCAAAAATAGAGTAGTGAATTTGGTGCAAACAAAAAAGGTGGCTGGTTATCAAAAATATGGGGACCCCACGTCACTTTTTTTAAATTATTTATTTATTAAGTTAAATATAAGTTCTCCCTCCTATAATAACTTTCTCTGAACTGCCTCCAGAGGAAAGTGTGCCGAGCATCATGTCACCGGGTCTCATATAAGACCCCATGGCGCGATGTGGTCAGCAGGCAATCCTCATATGTTTATTGTCTGTCCAACATGCAAGTCGGGGACTTGAGCATTGTGCTCGATCACCTGTAATACTCGATTGAGTAATGAGTGTACCCGAGTACCCCGATGCTTGATCAAGTATTGAGCAGTGCAAAGCATGCTTGCTCATCTCTATTGCTGACAGATTCCCGTTAACCTGTAATGCAACTGCGGAGCAGTTGTGCGCAGCCACCACCAGGGGGCGCTGTTCAGGGAAAAATGGTTGCTCCTCGGACGAGAAGTGCAGGCCGCCACCAGGAGGTGGCAGAGTAGTCAGACAGGCCAGAGTCAGCAACAAACAGGAAGACGAGGTACCAGAAGTCACAGCAAGCATGATGTCAGGGACGAGCCAAAAGTCAAAGGCAAACGGGAGCACGATATCCAAAACGGGAGACAGAAAGAGGAGTCGAGGTACAAGCCAGGGGGTCGAGCCAGTAGGGAAACGTAGTACCAGAGACAGAGGAACTGGAGGCGGAGTTCGGAGTCCAAGCCAAGTCATACACTGTAGGGAAATCACCAAATGTACACAAAGTCATGGATAGGGATCGGGTTAATCACACATACGGGAAGTCAGAGGCAGAAGATCACTAGGGTATATGGATCAGCTGCTCAAGCCAAGGACAATAGGCTATCACTGACAAAGGCTACCAAAACCAGCACCAATACATAGTCACCCAAGAACCAAAGAGAGGCAGGAAAGTAAACCCCTCCATGACCAGGCTGGGGAAAGGAAAGCAAGAAGCAAACCCCGACCTTGATCATGACAGTACCCTCCTCTCAAAGGGGGCCACCGGACCACCTGGCTTCCCAGGATACCAAGTATGAAAGGCCCGGACCAACTGATCTGCATGGACCGATCGTGCCAGAATCCAGGACCGGTCGGTCCTCCGGATTGTAGCCCCTCCAATGGACCAGATACTGGAGTGCGTGACGGACCATGCGAGAGTCCACAATCAGTTCTACCTCATACTCATTCTGGCCATCCAAGGAAATGGGTGGCGGAGGAGATGGAGATTCCCCAGAGGAAGACCACAGCGGTTTCAATAGAGCCTTATGGAACAAGTTGGGAATCCATAAAGTCGGGGGAAGGTGCAAACGGAAGGCCACAGGATTGATCACCTCCAGAATCTCATAAGGGCCAATAAACTTGGGCCCCAACTTAGCAAAAGGAACTTTAAGCTTAATTTTCCTGGTGGACAACCATACCTTATCAACCCAGAATATCAACCATATCAACCCAGAATACTAGCCCCACAGATCATCTTTTGTCAGCAAAGAATTTATACCTCCTCTGAGCCTCCCCAATATTCCTCTGAACCTCCTGCCACACCTCCCTCAAACATTGCACAGCTAGATCAGCCCCAGGGCACCCTGAATCCAGTCAGGAAAACTCCCCAAAATGAGGGTGAAACCCATAATTACAGAAGAATGGGGAGGTACCCGTGGTCTGATTAATGCTATTATTAAAAGCAAATTCAGCCACAGGCAAAGAGGAACATCAATTGTCCTGCCGGGTTGTGGTCAAACAACGCAAGATTTGTTCCAAGGACTGATTGGTTCTCTTTGTCTGACCATTAGTCTTAGGATGATATGAGGAAGAAAAGCTCAAACAGAAACCCAACCTTCTACAAAAATCCCACCAAAACTTGGATACAAACTGCACTCCCCTGTCTGAAACCACACTCACAGGCACACCATGCAGCCATACCACATGTTCAAAAAACAGTTTAGTTAACATCTCTGCATTAGGCAGACCTGTCAAAGGTACAAAATGCACCTGCTTACTAAATCTGTCCGCCACCACCCAAATGACCATTTTACCACTAGAATCAGGAAGATCGGTGATAAAATCCATGGACAGATGAGTCCATCATCTATCAGGAATTGGCAAAGGCACCAATTCCCTGGCTGATTGGGTATGGGAACATTTAGCACGAGCACATACATCACAGGACGACGCGAGCTTAACCACATCCGAAGCCAATGAGGACCACCAAAACAACCTATAAACAGCTTTACGGGTCAGTGATTGTAATGCAACTGCGGAGCAGTTGCGCGCAGCCACCACCAGGGGGCGCTGTTCCAGGAAAAAAGGGTTGCACTTACTGTGTAGCACCTCGGAGCAGAAGCGCAGGACGCCACCAGGAGGCGGCAGAGTTGTCAGACAGGCTGGAATCAGCAACAAACAAGAAGATGAAGTACCAGAGGTCACAGCAAGCGTGATGTCAGAGACGAGCCAAAAGTCAGAGCCAAACAGAAGCGCGGTATCCAAAACAGGAGACAGATAGAGATGTCAAGGAACAAGCCAGGGGGTCAAGAGCCAGTAGGAAAATGTAGTACCAGAGACAGAGAAACCAGAGGCGGAGTTCAGGGTCCCAGCCTAGTCATACACTGTAGGGAAATCAGCAAATGTACACAAAGCCAGAGATAGGGAACATGTCAGACATACACACTGGAAGTCAGAGGCAGAAGCATCACTAGGGTATATGGATCAGCTGCTCAAGCCAAGGACCAAAGCTATCACTGACAAAGACTACCAAAAAAAGCACCAATACATAGCCACCCAAGAACCAAAGAGATGCAGGAAAGTTAACCCATCCATGACCAGGCCAGGGAAAGAAAAGCAAGAGGCAAACCCCGACCTGGATTATGACATAACCATTTTTAATTACGTAATTCGACAATTTGTGTTTGACTTTATATTATGAACATAATTTTATGAATAGAACAAGTGACACCTTTTTAGATCCATCTGCAAATCCTGAGAGGCCTCAATTTACAAGCTTTAAACATCTTCAAAACCATTTAAATGGCTTAGAATCCTCTGAAATCAATCTGCCAATGGTGCCCATAATGACAGGTTCATACAGATTCTAAAAAACAAACAGATACGATTTCCTGGATCTTAGCTAACATTTCATCTTGTTACAGTCCAGCTCTTTGATTCCATATTCCCACTCATGTATTCCTAAAAATATTCCTCTCCCCACCTACAATTTTTGTTAGTGACATAGTTGTGGTTAGCCAGTGCTTGAGGGTACAAAAACAAAATCTTAATTATCTGTGTTTTTATTTCATTTAAATAAGTTGTGTCCGTACCACACAGAACTGAGGGCTATTCAGTGATAAAAAGGTTTCAAGTGAACAGACTCTATGTAGACTCAGATTTGGGGTTAAAGCAAAAAAAAAAAAAAACAGATCAGAGTTATCACTTAAGCATAATAGAAGGTAAACAAATAAATTACCATGTTTGACTCCTAGAACAGTAAACCTCAACATCACAGAGTGTTTCTCAAATAGCCAGGATAGAACATAAGCAAGAATTCAACAGAAAGACTTTTTTTATGTCTTAAATGATCAAATCACCATATTTGTGGAGTTGTCTGTTCTCTCAAACGAACCATTTCTAAAATATTAGTTACATTTGTGCTGAGAAAAGAAAAAATTACATTTCAGTTATGGAAGGTCAAGTCATCATAACATTCTAGTATTAACTACTGTATAATACAATTCAAGGAAAAAATATACGAGTTCTAGGGATCAATTTTAAAGCGTTCCTCCAAGTTTGAAAATAATTTTTCTATCAAGTGTTAGGGCGCACAAGTAGTCTAGAATAGTCAAATTTCATGCAAAATATGAAGAAAATTAGTGTCTGCTGCAAGTTTTGATGCAAAAAAAAGCACAGCAATATTGAGTGCGGCAAAGGCAGACTGTACAGATACAATAAAAAAAACTATTTTTTATTGTACATTGTTATCAAGTTCCAAAATTCTGTTAGGTTATTATTATTATTATTTATTACTATAACGCCACTTATTCCATGGCGCTTTACATGTGAAGGTCAATTTCATGTACACATAGGAGATTAAACTGGTTTCTGACACACAACCTTAAAGCGTTCCTTTTTTTTAATAGCCTAAATACACACGAGTGTATATGTAGATTGTAATGCACCGGTAGCATCATTACGCTGTGAAGAGGCAGTGACAAACAAAATCCAAACACAAAAGTCTCTTTAATGTGTTATCTTCACAGCATTAAGGTTCAAATTCACACAAGTGGATCTCATTAGTGTTCAATTCACACCAGTTCATAGCACTACATAGTACACGGCTTTAAATCACAGTCCCTAAACACGCCGGACTTCCCTGTGTCCAGTTCCCATTGGTGACTGTACCCCGTATCAAAGTCTCTTACACACAGCTTCACTTCATTAGTTTGCAGCCCCTAAACACACTGGACTTCCCTGAGTCCAGTTTCCGTGGGCGACTGCACGCCGTGTCAAAGTCTCTTTTACTCACAGCTTTTACTCACAACTTTGCTCCATTGGTTTGTGGCCACTAAACATGCTAGTCCTTCTCTGACCGTTTCCCGTGGGTGACTGCAGCACTGTGTTTAGCTGTGGATGCAAGTAGTCTCTGTTGGAATATGTTTGTTGCAACAACTCCATTCCTGTCTGAGTGTTTAATTGCTAGATTTGTATGCTGTTCATAAAGTTAGAACAAAAAATCTCCCAGAGGCTCACACGATAGCATGTGACTGCATTTCTTTTTTTCCTGTGTCTTTTTATGAGAGAAGCAGCCTGCTGTAGATGATGCACAGATAGAGACACACAAATGATTTATTCCTGATCTTTTAAGCTTATCATATATTGTTCCTGAATAAAGAAGCTCTGTTTGTCACCCTCAGTGTAGATGATATTCAGATTGTGCATATATGCAAGTGAGCAACGGGTCTGAATACTTATGACCATATGATATTTCAGTTTTTCTTTTTTAATAAATTTGCAAACATTTCTAGGTTTTTTTTCAGTCAGGATGGGGTGCAGAGTGTACATTAATGAGAAAAAAATGAACTTTTTTGAATTTACTAAATGGCTGCAATGAAACAAAGCGTGAAAAATTTAAAGGGGTCTGAATACTTTCCGTACCCACTGTATGAACACTGACATTGCAAAATTTCCAACAGGGCTCTCTCTATCACCGGTAATTAAATGGTATTATTATTCACATACGGGCTGAAGGATTTTTTTTGTCCCAGTAAACTTAAGGACCCTGGTGCGACTGCTACGCCAGAGCCTATTTGGTACAAACTGCCAAGGAAAATGGGGTGATCACGAAAGAGTTATATATGGCACTACAAGTACAGGAGCCTACTATCCTTGCAATGTACCTATTACCAAAGGTACATAAAAACACCACCATCCCGCCAGAAGACCCACTCTCTCTGGGAGGGGAAATTACCTTGAAAAGATTAATAAATTCATTGATTTGCTTTTACAACCAATGGTAGGGTAACTGCCATCTTATACCAAAGACACTGGGGAATTTCCTAAGGAAATTGACGGCTTACATATAGACGACTTTACCGTTCCTGTAACCTGTGATGTCGAATCATTATGTACCAACATTAGACATACAGACGGAATCAAGGCCATACAATTTTTTCTTGAAACATCTGACATTTCTCTTGCCATGACTGAGTTTATGTTATAGCTTCTTGAGCTCACTAAATTTCCTTTTACACCATCACATGCCAATTTGTTTCTGGGGTTTTGGTAGAGGCAACTTTTTCTATCAGACTGTTGCCCATCATTGAACCGCGTCCCCTACTGAATGCGGTACATTGATGATGTGTTCCTGATCTTAACATTGAATCATTGGAAAAATGTATGGCAATCAGAATCAGTAGAATATTCTCTTGACATACATCTTTGATTTTAGATCTGTTGACTTTTTGGATCTAAGGATAAACAGGGATTCGGGCAAATGTCAACAAATGAATCTGTTCCGCAAATCTACATCTGTGAATTCAATACTTCATGCCACATCATCTCACCCACTATCCATGATCAATTCAATACCGACTGGGCCCAATTGGGCAGTTTTTGTATCTTAGCCGTACCTGTCCATATGACAATGATTTTGAACAACATCTCAAATGTAGATTTTACGACAGAGAGTATAGTTGGTGAATGGTTAAACGGGCCTACAATAAAGCAACATATACTATCAGACATTATGTATTATATTATATTATATTGGAACAACCTCCATCAAACAATGTGATTATGTTTATCACACATCATGACAGTTCTAAAATTTTGCTTCAATGTCTTGAGAAATCATGGCACATTTTAGTCGCCGATCCCATTGTGTCTAAATATTTGAGATGTAAACCCAGCATCACTTGTAGACGATCTGGTAATCTGAGATTAGATATCTAGATAAGTTCCTTGGAGGGTCTAGTTACCAAAATGGGGTCATTTGTGGTGGGTTTCCACTGTTTAGGCACATCAGTGGCTCTCCAAATGTGACATGGCATCCGATCTCAATTCCAGCCAATTTTACGTCAAACGGCGCTTCTTCCCTTCTGAGCTCTGCCATGCGCCCAACCAGTGTTTTACCTCCACATATGAGGTAGCAGCGTACAACTTGCACAATAACTTTTGGGGTCTTGTTTTCCCCAAAAATAAAAATTGGGGGTGAAAAGATTATTTTTGTGGAAAAAATATGATTTTTTAATTGTACGGCTGTATGTTATAAACTTCTGTGTAGCCCTTGGGGGTTCAAAGTTCTCACCACACATCTAGATAAGTTCCTTGGGGGTCTAGTTTCCAAAAGGGTGTCATTTGTGGAGGGTTTCCACTGTTTAAGCATATCAGGGGCTCTCCAAATGTGATAGGGCATCAAGTCAATTCTGCGTTGAAAAAGTCAAACGGCACTCATTTCCTTCTGAGCTCTGACATGCGCTCATACAGTGGTTTACCCCCACATATGGTGTATCAGAGTACTCAGGACAAATTGCACAATAACATTTGAGGTCCTGTTTCCCTTGGGAAAATAAAAATTGGGTGTGAAAAGATAATTTTTGTGGAAAAAATCTGATTTTTTAATTGTACCGCCGTACGTTATAAACTTCTGTGAAGCTCTTAGGGGTTCAAAGTTCTCACCACATATCTAGATAAGTTCCTTGGGGGGGTCTAGTTTCCAAAATGGGGTCATTTGTGGTGGGTTTCCACTGTTTAGGCACATCAGTGGCTCTCCAAACGTGACATGGCATCCAATCTCAATTCCAGCCAATTTTACGTCAAACGGCGCTCCTTCCCTTCTGAGCTCTGCCATGCGCCCAAACATTGTTTTACCCCCACATATGGGGTATCAGTGTACTCAGGACAAATTGCACAATAACTTTTAGGGTCCTGTTTTCCTTGGGAAAATAAAAATTGGGGGCGAGAAGGTCTTTTTGGAAAAAATATGATTTTTTAATTGTACGGCTGTACGTTATAAACTTCTGTGAAGTCCTTGAGGGTTCATAGTTCTCACCACATTTCTAGATAAGTTCCTTGGGGGGCCTAGTTTCCAAACTGGGGTCACTTGTGGGGGGTTTCCACAGTTTAGGCACATCAGGGGCTCTCCAAACATGACATGGTGTCCGATCTCAATTCCAGCCAATTTTGCATTGAAAAAGTCAAACGGCGTTCCTTCCCTTCTGAGCTCTGCCACGCGCCAAAACAATGGTTTACCCCCACATGTCAGGTATCAGCATACTCAGGACAAATTGCACAATAACTTTTATGGTCAAATTTCTCCTGTTACCCTTGGTAAATAAAAACAATTGGACCTGAAGTAATTTTTTTGTGAAAAAAAGTTAAATGTTCATTTTTTTTAAACATTCAAAAAATCCCTGTGAAGCACCTGAAGGGTTAATAAACAATCTTGAATGTGGTTTTGAGTAGAGTCAGGGGTACGGTTTTTAGAATGGTGCCACTTTTGGGTGTTTTCTCTCATATAGACCCTTCAAAGTGACTTCAAATGTGATGTGGTCCCTAAAAAAAATGGTATTGTAAAAATGAGAACTCGCTGGTCAAATTTTAACCCTTATAACTTCCTAACAAAAAAATTTTGATTCCCAAATTGTGTTGATATAAAGTAAACATGTGGGAAATGTTACTTATTAAGTTTTTTGTGTGACATATCTCTGTGATTTAAGGGCATAAAAATTCAAAGTTGGAAATTTTCAAAAATTTTCACCAAATTTACGTTTTTTTCACAAATAAACGCAAGTTATATGAATGAAATTTTACCACTAACATGAAGTACAATATGTCACGAGTAGTGTTGAGCGATACCATTCGATATCGTGAAGTATTGGATCGGATTGGATCGGGCCGATACCCAAAAAGTATCGAGTATCGCCGATTCCGATACCGGAAACCCATGCAAGTCAATGGGGCACAAATATCGTAATTAAAAAAAACCCTTTCTTTACTTGCACATCCAGTTTGGGAGGGGGGAAGAGTGTGGGCGGACACTGTGCGTGTCTGTGTGTGCGGGCGGGGTCTGTACGGGCCTCTTGGGGGCCTGTGCGGGCCTGCCGGGGGCCTGTACGGGCCTGCCGGGGGTCTGTGCGGGCTGCCGGGGGTCTGTGCGGGCCTGCCTTGGGTCTGGACGGGCCTGCTGGGGGTCTGTGCGGGCCTGCCGGGGGTTGTGTGTGTGTGCAGGCATCATCCGATGGGACTACAAGTCCCATTGGGCTATGCCTGCTACAATGACAGTGATTGACACATTAGCCAATGATGGGACAGTAGTAGTCCCATCATCCGGCTAATGTGTTGAATGTAAAAAAAAAACAAAAACATACATACTACATACATACTACATATATACTACATTCATACTACATACATACATACATACTACATACTTACTACATATATACTACATTCATTCAACATACATACAAACTACATACTACATACATACTTCATATATACTACATTCATACAACATACATACATACTACATACATAGTACATATATACTACATTCATACAACATACATACATACATACATACTAGATATATGCTACATTCATACAACATACTTACTACATATATACTACATTCATACAACATACATACATACATAGTACATACTACATACATACAACATACATAAAACATGCTACAGACATACAACATACATACTACATACAGTGGGGCAAAAAAGTATTTAGTCAGTCAGCAATAGTGCAAGTTCCACCACTTAAAAAGATGAGAGGCGTCTGTAATTTACATCATATGTAGACCTCAACTATGGGAGACAAACCGAGAAAAAAAAATCCAGAAAATCACATTGTCTGTTTTTTTTTCATTTTATTTGCATATTATGGTGGAAAATAAGTATTTGGTCAGAAACAAAATTTCATGTCAATACTTTGTGATATATCCTTTGTTGGCAATGACAGAGGTCAAACGTTTTCTGTAAGTCTTCACAAGGTTGCCACACATTGTTGTTGGTATGTTGGCCCATTCCTCCATGCAGATCTCCTCTAGAGCAGTGTTGTTTTTGGCTTTTCGCTTGGCAACACGGACTTTCAACTCCCTCCAAAGGTTTTCTATAGGGTTGAGATCTGGAGACTGGCTAGGCCACTCCAGGACCTTGAAATGCTTCTTACAAAGCCACTCCTTCGTTGCCCTGGCGGTGTGCTTTGGATCATTGTCATGTTGAAAGACCCAGCCACGTTTCATCATAAATGCCCATGGTGATGGAAGGAGGTTGGCACTCAAAATCTCACGATACATGGCCCCATTCATTCTTTCATGTACCCGGATCAGTCGTCCTGGCCCCTTTGCAGAGAAACAGCCCCAAAGCATGATGTTTCCACCACCATGCTTTACAGTAGGTATGGTGTTTGATGGATGCAACTCAGTATTCTTTTTCCTCCAAACACGACAAGTTGTGTTTCTACCAAACAGTTCCAGTTTGGTTTCATCAGACCATAGGACATTCTCCCAAAACTCCTCTGGATCATCCAAATGCTCTCTAGCAAACTTCAGACGGGCCCGGACATGTACAGGCTTAAGCAGTGGGACACGTCTGGCACTGCAGGATCTGAGTCCATGGTGGCGTAGTGTGTTACTTATGGTAGGCCTTGTTACATTGGTCCCAGCTCTCTGCAGTTCATTCACTAGGTCCCTCCGCGTGGTTCTGGGATTTTTGCTCACCGTTCTTGTGATCATTCTGACCCCACGGGGTGGGATTTTGCGTGGAGCACCAGATCAAGGGAGATTATCAGTGGTCTTGTATGTCTTCCATTTTCTAATTATTGCTCCCACAGTTGATTTCTTCACTCCAAGCTGGTTGGCTATTGCAGATTCAGTCTTCCCAGCCTGGTGCAGGGCTACAATTTTGTTTCTGGTGTCCTTTGACAGCTCTTTGGTCTTCACCATAGTGGAGTTTGGAGTCAGACTATTTGAGGGTGTGCACAGGTGTCTTTTTATACTGATAACAAGTTTAAACAGGTGCCATTACTACAGGTAATGAGTGGAGGAAAGAGGAGACTCTTAAAGAAGAAGTTACAGGTCTGTGAGAGCCAGAAATCTTGATTGCTTGTTTCTGACCAAATACTTATTTTCCACCATAATATGCAAATAAAATGAAAAAAAACCCGACAATGTGATTTTCTGGATTTTTTTTTCTCAGTTTGTCTCCCATAGTTGAGGTCTACCTATGATGTAAATTACAGACGCCTCTCATCTTTTTAAGTGGTGGAACTTGCACTATTGCTGACTGACTAAATACTTTTTTGCCCCACTGTACATACTACATACAATACATTCATACATTCATACAATACATACATATAGACATACAGTACATACAACATAGAGTACATACTCACCATCACTTGTCACTTTGATCCCCGAAGCCAGTGTCATCTGTAAAAAAATATTAAAATAACAAACAAGCAATATACTCCCTGATCCGCAGAAATCCACGAGTGTCCACTATTTACATAACACCTTTTAGAACACATTGTGTGGCCCAACATAGTAGTTTTCTATCTGTCCACACTTCTCTCACTAATGTTATAGATATAATTCCCTGTATATGAGGGGGCACTATGCTCCATGCACATACAGTATGTATGTTCTTTATACATGACAGGAGGTATATTGCTACCTTGACCTTTTTTCACATGACGGATATAGGCTATATGTGTCTTGCATTACTATTACTCTTTATTTATTATTATTATTCATTTTTTTGCTCTTTAGCAGTGTCCATAACATATTAGTCTATAACTATACTTTTTGTCACATTTATTTATTAATTTTACTCATTTATATAGCGCCATTAATTCCACAGCGCTTTACAAACATTTACAGACATTATCATCACTGTCCCCATTGGGGCTCACATTTACATACATAATGTGACCACTGAGACTCCTTATATACATATATTTATATATGCCTCTTCATCTATTTCCACCTTTATCATGCAAGCATAAGAAGCAGGAGTATGCATGCGCGTTCCACGCTCGGGGATCTATCGGCTCCTGCATCATCATGTGGGCAGGGACGCCCAGTCACATGATCCATTGTGATTGTGGTGTCCCCTGCAGCCAATCATGTTTATGCCTCGCATGACTGATCACGCCTACTACATGATGCAGTATGCCTACAGGTTTTCTAGGCCTAGGATTGTGCATGCATCCTCATCCACCTGCCCTCCTATTGGCGACCGGACACTGTTAAGCACTTATGTGGAAGTACAGGGTGGGTCATTTATATAGATACACCTCAATAAAATGGGAATGGTTGGTGATATCACCTTCCTGTTTGTGGCACATTAGTATATGGGAGGGGGGAAACTTTTCAAGATGAGTGATGACCATGGCGGCCATTTTGAAGTCGGTCATTTTGGATCCAACATTATTTTTTTCAGCAAACTTATAGAGAATTTCACAAGAAAAACAATGGTGTGCTTGGTTTTAACGTAACTTTATTCTTTATTATTAACTTTATTATAAAATGTGTTAAAAGTGCTGCCCATTGTGTTGGATTGTCAATGCAACTGTCTTCTCCCACTCTTGACACTTGACACACTGATAGCAACACTGCTGGGATGACTGTTGAGCACAGACTTCGGTCCCAGCACCTTGCCCAGGTTTGTGCTGCATGTGTAGTTACTGCTGGCCCTACAGCTAAGCTTATGGTGACTACTAGTTTACATATGCAGCGCTGTGCTCTGGAGCCTAAGTCCAGATTTCACCCTACTGAGCATGTCCATGATTTGGAGCCTTCCCATTGGTGCTCGGATGTCAGGTGCTCTGGTGATGTCGCAGCTTCAGATTGGTCCACTGGCAAGGTCCTGTCTGTCTGGACTTGAGCAAGCTCTCAGTGGTGCATGCTTGTGCGCTAGTATCATGTGTGTTGGTCGCTACTTTACCATCCTGTGTGCACCCTGTGTGCAAGTGTGCCACTAATAGCACTGCAAGTGTTGATCTAGACAGGCAGTGTAGGGTGGGAACTTCCGCTTGAACTTAGCATCTACACCCGGCTTGTTAAAGCACAATGTGATGGTCACGTGTGACTGGACACACCGCCTCCAGCAGGGCAAATTTCTATGACATACATGACCCTGGATACACCGCCTCCAGTAGGGCGAATTTAAATAATGAAACGTGTAGCCGGATACACCGCCTCCAGCAGGCAAATTTCAGTATTACACGTGTATCTGGATACACCGTCTCCAGCAGGGCGAATTTACAGAATAAAAGGAAACACCAGGGAAACCGATACAATGGAGGGCCCTGCGATAGGGAACGGGGACGTGGAGACCTCCTGCACTCCCCTGAGTCAGTGTCTCTACACTCCTGACAGTCCCTATGCAGGTTCCGCACCTGGCGACGAGCAGGATACCTAAAAACCCTAGCTCACCCTGCACCTATTCCTTTCTAGTGAAATGGACGGTGCAGAAACTAATCCCACCACTGCAATGAAACACACAAAAGGAAAGGTACAAACAGGGATAACACCACTTAGCTTTGCTCTGTTGCTATTGCTCCCAGCAACAGAGTCCAGCACCAGAATGCAGCTTTCCTCCTGAATAGCTGCTACTTCACCAAGCTTTGTCAGAGCTGCAAGGAACTCCTCTCTGTAGCTCCTTCCACACCAGGACTCTGACTGTGCTGCAAGGAACTCCTCTCTGTTCCTTCCTCCACCAAGCATGGTTGGAAATGACCAATATCACCAACAGTGAGTGAGAGCACATGACACTCCTTTATAGTTAAGCCAGAGCAATCACACCTGTTAGTGATACCCGTGTAATAACGCTAACCACCACTGGGGGCAAACTAGAACAAAATACACCACTGTGTAATGACCCTAATGGCCACCGGGGGCAAAACTAACTTTAAGCAACCAGCTTAAAGGAAAAAAAAGGTTACAAGTGCTTTTATCTGTCACAATCCAGCATACATCGTGACACACACCATGTGTCAGAGCAGGTTCAACCATGAGCTTAGTCTTCCCTCGGGGGTTAAGTTATAGGGACCCCAGTTAGTATTTTTCCATATGCCTGTGCAGTCTAACAGAGTATAGTCCTTTGTGCATTGCCTCATAGTACATAGTATATATAATATGTTAGCAGTTTGACAGGAAATCCTGTTGTCAGTGTGTTAGGGTATGTGCACACGCTGCGGCTTCTGCTGCGCATCCACTGCGGATTTGGCCTCTGCGGATCCGCAGCAGTTCTGCAGACAGTGTACAGTACAATGTAAGTCTATAGGATTTACAATCCGCTGTGCACATGCTGCTGTTTTTTCACTGTGGAAAAGCTGCGGTTTTGAATCCGCAGAAAGAATTGACATGTCAATTCTTTCTGAGGATTCCACTGCGGTTTGACACCTATTCCATTGTCCAGGTGTCAAACCGCAGGGGAAAACCGCTGGCCAACTCGCAAATAAACCACAGGTGAATCTGCAGCGTGTGCACATGGCCTTAGAGTTGGCAGAACGCACCAAATAAGAAATTATAATAAGGTGCATTCACAACCCGGGGTCTAATGTGCGGTGATGGAGAAACCGCAGCTAGGACAATGGCGGAGCAAGGCTGCAAGAAAACACTTTAACCATACTGAGTTATATTATATAAACAGTAAAAAGATTAAAATTGATGGTGTCGGCCCTTTAAAGAACAATGAGGGTGAAATCATAGAGAGCGATGTGGGAAAAGCAAATGTTTTAAATACTTTTTTCTCAACAGTTTTCACACAGGAAAAGGATTTGCCAGGGGAAATGCAGAGTGATAATGTAAACTCCCCATTAAGTATTACCTGCCTAACCCAGGAAGAAGTGCAGAACCGCCTTAGTAAGATTAAAATAGACAAATCACCAGGCCCTGATGGCATTCACCCTCGGGTATTAAGGGAATTAAGTAATGTGATAGACAGGCCTCTATTCCTTATATTTAAAGACTCTATAGAAACAGGGTCTGTTCCTTTTGATTGGCGGTAAGCAAATGTGGTACCAATATTCAAAAAGGGTGTAAAAGGGAACCTGGAAACTATAGGCCGGTAAGCTTAACATCTGTTGTGGGTAAAATTTTTGAAGGTTTTCTAAGGGATACCATTATGGAATATCTCAATGTTAATAAATGTTTAACTCCATATCAACACGGATTTATGAAGGATCGCTCCTGATAGGAACTGAAGGAGTTAAATTGAGTTCTGTCTATGTTGCATTCTCTTGTTTAAAACCTTATCTGTTCTTCGAGGAGATGTCTCAGACATCTCCCTTGTGAACTAAGGTCAAATACCTCTGCTTTTTCGCCTAAATGACTTTCTTTGTCGAAAACAAGTTGTAAAATCATTTGTACTGCGCATGTCTGTAAAATGTTTAAATTCTTTACTATAAAAGACGGAAGCCTAACTGATAAGCCAGAGGCGTCTTGAGAGGCATCCTGAGTGGTTTTATACAGCTGGTGTCTGTGTAGTTCTTCTCGACGGAGCTGATTTAATTAGAGACATATGATGCTTCACACCCAAGAACATCGGTCCTTCAGATGAAAGAGTAATCTGAGGGATCCCGACAGTTTCCTGGCGCCCGAACAGGGACCTGATATAGGCACCTCTCCAAGACTACCCGATCTACAGACCACTCCAGTTACTGATGAAATTGTGAACAGCAGACCTAAACACCTGGCCAGGTAAGAGATCAATTTTTCTCTTCTCTGCTCTTCATAATCTATCATTATAACTAAGGTCCGTATAAAGGGGAATCTAGTAGAGGAGGGGGCCGTAAAATCAGGTCCATATAAGAACTCTGAGGAAATCGGGTGTGACACGCATATGTAATTTCTGCTCGAATGAGAGGTTACTGTAGGTTCTGTGTGTGCACAGCTATTTTTAGAAAAAGAGCTGATGCAAATCAAAATGGGAGAGGTCTGACATTACGGAAGATAAGGCTGGGTGAACAGTTCATACTGCGCAGCCCGGACGGACAAGTTTTTCACAATAGACGATTCCGCACTAGGAATAGAGGAGGTTATTGAATGGCTACTTTGATTTGAAAGGTTGTGGAAAGTAGAAAAATAAGCTGCACAGTAGGTATTCGTTCAAAGAGTGGTGATATTGCCTAACTGGGTCATGTGACAGCGTCCTTTCGGGGAGGTCATCGCCTAAGCTTAAATCAACACCCTTTACGAATAAACCTTGTGACAGATAAGAGTGTGACCGAATGAGCACAGGACCGTGAAATGAGCCTGTGACAGGATATGACTGAAGAACCCCAGTAGATGGACACTTTATTTACAATCCTGTGTGTTGTGGGAGTATTTCTGTTCGGATGCTACATAGCATATAAGTACACGAAACACGTAGTACACCGAGGAACAGACACTCCATTTAGCCTGTTAGCACCTTAGGAAGAAGGTAACGAGGTATAGTAGAGCCTAGTCTTGAGCTTACCCAATACACCACCTAAGGCAGGGGACTAACAGGAAGACAACAAGAGAGACAGGATAAGAATAAAAGATAAGATGGGGAACAGTCAGGGAAAGACACCTGAAGAAGGAAATCGGTTATGTGATATAATTGAGGATAGATATGGAAGTAGTGCAGCAAAGAACCTGGAAAAAGTATTAATCAAATCCAAAGTGCAAGATAGGCAGGCTGTGTGAATCCTTGTATATATGTCTATGAGAACCTCTGAATAAGATGAGAGATGAGTAATTGAGTAAAAAAAAAAAAAAAAAAAATCAGTGAATGAGCACGTATGAATGAATCCTCACACATCATTTTTGTGTCAAGAGATTTGTGACCTTTCTAGTTGTGGTGGAATCCCAGACAGATGCGTTATAGATATTTCAAATCTACATCTGAGACTGAATGAATTGAGTAATGATATAGTTCGTGTTATATGTGGCATTACATTGTAAAGTTTCCTGAATGCATTTGGCCAGAAAAAGGGCAAGGCATGGTTAATCTCATTATACAGTTATCTGCCCTTACAGTGAAATCCCGTGATTTTGAGTTTCTTTGTAGAAATTGATTTTGATAAGTCTAAAGAACTACAGAATTCTGTGAAGGACGATGCTGCATTCTGACGGGAGGGGTGAAGGATGGCGCTGCGTAGTTTTTCTTCTCCCTTCGCTCTTATCTCTGCTGAGTGTGAGCTGTGCTCAAAATTCTCTGTAATTCTATCCGTAAGGTACACGCTGAAAGATTTGTGCATTTTAAAGCAACAGTACTTAATTGAAGATTGGAAGTTAAAAGTAAGATATGGTGCCTAATTTAGAAGGGAATTGTAAGTGATTGCTTGGTCATTAATGTGTTTGAACCTGCTTCTAGTTGTGTGATTGATTTGTATAGCAAATTGTGTCAAATTACAAGAGACAGAGAAGGAAGGAAGCAGTAAAACAAGTGGGACAAACATTGAAAAAGGCAAAAATACCAGAGTGTGAATGTTTGGATGTACAAAAAGGCACAGACAAGGGAAGAAAATAGCAAGTGAATAAATGATGCTTGAGAATGTGCAGCAGTATGGAAGGTGTATTATGAATGTTTGATTGACAAAGTGTAACCAGAGACCCAGACAAAACAGATGGACTTGTAAACACTGTGGTCAGACTCAGTCAAACCCAGACTGAATAGCTACTTGTGTGACCTGTGCTACTGACCTAAGAGAATTGCACTAAATCCTATCCAGACAAGATCATAAGAAGCTGACATAATAGTGTGGATAGTGGGTAGTGGGGACATTGGCCCTTGAGGAGTAAGCTGACAGTAGACATCAGACGGCCAACCCCAGCAGGACCTAGAAGTGTGACTAGAATAAGAAAGATACAGGTGTATTATCCCTGGAGCCCCTCTGACCAGCTAGCTTTGCTGAAGCAGCTGCCTGCCCCTGAAGACCAACCATTCCCGTTTTACAGACACATAAAGGAAGTACAGCAAACATATAAGTGTACCTGGGCAGACTTAGAGAGGTTGATGAGTTTAAAGGCAGGTGACGCACTAGATCATATAATTAAGACACACACAGATGTGACAAAGAATCAGGCTTGGGGCATGGATGATAAATCTGCACGATCTGGGGAGACGTACTGTGAGTCACTAAGACAATGGGCTGCAGTGGAACAATCAGAGCAGTCTGTACTCCTGACTAATGTGACACAGCAAAGAGGAGAGAGAGTAGAGATATACCTTGGACGGTTACAGCTGAAATGGGCAGACATGGGGTACATTTGCATAAACCCACTTGATGTTAGAATACTGGTGAATGCATTCATTGACGGTATGAACAAAGACTTACGAGACGCAGTACAGACAGCCAGACCTGAATGGAGACATGTAGATCCGAAAGACCTCCTTAAGGTAGCTAAAGAAATTGAGCAAACAAGGACAATAAAACGACCTGTCATGTATGCTGGAGCACAAGGAAAAAAGTGGAGATGTAATAGGAAAGGCATGTGAGATGACACTGACGATCCATGCCATACTCCTACAAGTTCAACCAAAACATCTGTCTATGGCCAGACAGCTCCGACTTGAGTGTGCTCTACTAATTCCTGAGTATGTCACTCCTCAAAAGATGTAACGTTCTGAATCCAGCCACCCTCCTGCCTATGGATTCAGAAAAGGGGGAATTGGTGACCGTATTGGCAAGTGAGGAAGGATACTTTGACATGACGCATGAACATGTCTGCATAGAACTGATGAGTCAGGAGACAGTTGGGTTTGCACACATTCATGAAAAACCTGTTCCTAATGCAGACTTTGAGTTTCTTTTTTGTAGATGGCCCCAGATACCACCAGGATGGACGATTCTACACTGGATATGCAGTAGTATCCTCACATGAGGTAATCCGAGCGGAACCACTCTCTCCTCACATGTCGGCGCAGGAGGCAGAGTTGAAGGCACTCACTGAGGCGTGTAGAGCCGCTGCAGGTAAAGTCGCTAATATTTTCACAGATTCGAAGCCCATTAAAAATGCAGAGCTGGTGAAACAATTGATGGAGGCATTGATGTTACCAGTCCAGGTTGGCATTGTCAAGGTAAAAGCACACACAAAGGTGACTCCGTGGAGGTAGAGGGCAATAGAAGGGCGAACGAGGCTGCTAAAATAGCACAAGGCGGCCTAGAGAGAGCAGTGGACGGTGGCAGGGAGTCAGCGTATTCCAGCCACATTGGGTCTAGATGTCCTGAAATCCCTCCAGCAAAAGGCTGCCCAAACAGAGAAGGTACACCGAGGGAGACTGGGAGCTGAGCTGAACTCAAATGGAGTATGGGAGAATAAGGATAAAATGTGCCCACCAAAGTCCCTGTTCCCAATCATGGCGCAAGCAGCACATGGCCCCAATCACACCTCAAAAAGTCACATGTGTGCCATGGTAGATGCCTTCTGGATCGCTCCTGGCTTCAGTTGCGCAGCCGCGAAACTTGTACAATCATGCCTCATCTGTGCACAGCACAACCCAGGTAAAACAGTAAAAGTCCCTAAGAAAGCGACACCTAGGCCTCTCTACCCGTTTCAGAGACGGCAGATTGACGACATACAGCTACCAAGGTAGGAGTGTATGCAAATATCCTAGTATGTGTAGATCTCTTCTCTGGATGGCCAGAGGCCTACCCGGTGAAAACGGCTACAGCTCGAGCTACTGCAAAGAAACTAGTGATGGAACTAGTACCACGATTCGGTGTCCCTGAGACAATTGAATCAGACAGAGGTACACATTTCACTGCTGAGGTAATGCAAAATGTCATGCAAATGATAGGTGTAGAACAAGCATTTCATACACCCTACCACCCACAGAGTTCAGGGAAGGTAGAAAGAATGAACGGGACACTGAAATTGAAAATACAGAAAACCATGGAACAAACCCATAAACCATGGCCAGAGTGTCTCCCATTAGCATTATTCTCAGTAAGGTACACACCCACGGGGAAAACTAAACTGTCACCCTTCGAGATACTGTTTGGAAGACCACCAAACACAGGGTTGTACTACCCACAGGTCTTAACACTTAATGTGGATAATTTGACAAGTTATGTAATCCAGTTGCAAAAGCATTTAACTCAAATGCATTCTCTAGTTTTCTCTTCCACTCCAGATCCAGATAGTGTGGAAGGAATCACTGTCTACAACCTGGTGATTACGTATATGTCAAGAAACACTCCAGAAAGACCCTTGAACCCCGATATCAAGGACCTTACCAAGTACTCCTAACAACGCCTACTTCTGTTAAGTTGGAAGGACGACCAACCTGGATCCACGCATCGCATTGCAAACTAGCCACAGGAGTTAACAAAGCATAAGAGTGCATAATGTTTTGGTTTGGTTTTGTTGCATTATCTGTAATAATGGTAGCTGCGTGGGACAATCTAAATTCTCCAATGTCCTTGAATAATAAGTTTATACAACATCATGAAAAATTACTGAATGATTGGTCAAATCATTTGCTGGATCTGCACACATTCACCAGTATCAGCCACTAGTATTCCGTTCCTTGTTATTCCTATGCCACCCGAGGAATTATTTGCCTGGACCAGTTGTTCTGATACACTTGCTAATAATGCCACAAATAATGTGAAGTTATGGAACACAACTGTCGGTATACCTATTGTGGGATGGGTAGGATACCCTTGGTGGCAGGGTAACCTTTCAGGAAGTAATACACACCTTCAATATCTGGCATATAAAGGGGGAGCTTGGGTACCCAGGAATAGAACTCGATTAACCTACCTGGGGCAAATTCCAATGTATAGCCTACAAGTTAGTTTTAGTGTAACTTCTCACTCTACTGATGCCTTCAAACCAATACTGCTAGAAAGAAGGTTGCATAATACGTCCTGGGAGTATTCCAATTTATTTCCCCAGGGCAATAATGAAACTTGTTTTAATATTTCAGGTAATATACCTTGTAACGAGTCATCTGGATATGAGAAAGGAACTCCCACCTGTGGAAATCCCAATGTAGGGTATTGTAGCCCTTTAGGACAACTTCCGAATTGGTGTATGCTTCAGAATGTATCTGCGTTCATAGATTTAGTTCATAGACTGGTATTACAACATTCAGCCCTATGGGACCTACCTAGTGACATGTACTGGATATGTGGAGACAATGCATATAAATGGTTGCCAGTAGGGGTAAGAGGTACTTGTACTCTGGGACGTTTGACTCCGGCTACCTTTATCGTTCCAAACCAACAATTAGATATGAAGGCAATACCCAAACATACATTATACAAAAGAGCTGCTGACAATACACCTCGCCTCTCTGGGAGACCACATATAGTGCAGATGAGTGTGGCTAATAAAATTGTCAGCTCTATTTTTATTTATCCTATGATCACTCAAATGTGGGATAAATTAGTCAGGGCTACAGATTACTTAGATGACCAAATATGGGATATATTGGATATATTGAACACCACCGTTGCTGTCCAAAATCATTGTTGTTTGTATCTTCGTAATATATGTGCTATTGAAACTTGTTTTTTGGTGTATCTCTGTATGCAAGAAAAGATGTAGAAATAGATAAGGAAGTTTGACTGTAAACAACAAGAATTTAACTATTATTCCTTTGAGTCCTAGATTGACATCTCATTTCTGGCATGAAGGAGCGTACTCTTGCAATGATGGACGTGGCTTCAGTATCTGGGGGATGGAGAAGGTAGAAGACCTGTCTCCCTTGGGCAACCCGTCGGCCTGGGATAGTACCTGGTGAACGAGCCACTATCCGCTGTTGTTGCAGGATCCAGTGTTCCAGATTGTGGAAAATGAAGATGTCAAAGGGGGGAATGATAGGAACTGAAGGAGTTAAATTGAGTTCTGTCTATGTTGCATTCTCTTGTTTAAAACCTTATCTGTTCTTCGAGGAGATGTCTCAGACATCTCCCTTGTGAACTAAGGTCAAATACCTCTGCTTTTTCGCCTAAATGACTTTCTTTGTCGAAAACAAGTTGTAAAATCATTTGTACTGCGCATGTCTGTAAAATGTTTAAATTCTTTACTATAAAAGACGGAAGCCTAACTGATAAGCCAGAGGCGTCTTGAGAGGCATCCTGAGTGGTTTTATACAGCTGGTGTCTGTGTAGTTCTTCTCGACGGAGCTGATTTAATTAGAGACATATGATGCTTCACACCCAAGAACATCGGTCCTTCAGATGAAAGAGTAATCTGAGGGATCCCGACACTCCTGTCAAACTAACCTGATCAGCTTCTATGAGGATGTAAGCTCTCAATGGACCGAGGAGAATCATTGGATGTCATTTATCTCGACTTCTCTAAAGCATTTGACACTGTCCCACATAAAAGATTGGTAAGTACGATGAGAAAGCTTGGGCTAGGGGAAAATGTGTGTAGATGGGTAGCTTAGTGATAGAATGGGTGGCTTAGTGATAGAATACAAAGAGTGGTTATTAATGGTGCATACTCAGATTGGCCCAGGGTTACTAGTGGGGTACCACAGGGTTCTGTATTGGGCCCCCTACTATTTAATATATTTATTAATGATCTAGTGGGTGGCTTACACAGTAAAATATCAGTATTTGCAGATGATACAAAACTATGTAAGGTAGTTAACACAAAAGAGGACAGTTTGCAACTACAGACAGATTTGAGTAAATTGGAGAATTGGGCTGAAAAATGGCAAATGAGGTTTAACACAGATAAGTGTAAGGTTATGCACATGGGAAGGAGAAACAGATGCTACAATTACTTACTAAATGGGAAACTGCTGGGGAAATCAGACATGGAAAAAGACTTAGGCATCTTAGTCAATAAGAAGCTAAATTGGAGTGCCCAGTGTCAAGCAGCTGCCACCAAAGCAAATAGGGTCATGGGATGCATTAGAAGAGGTCTGGGGACACGAGATGAAAACATAATTCTCCCTCTGTACAAATCACTCGTCAGACCACACTTGGACTATTGTGTGCAATTTTGGACGCCGGTGCTCAAGAAAGACTTTACTGAACTTGAAAGGGTTCAAAGGCGGGCTACTAAAATGATAAATGGAGTTGGTTCACTACAATACCCAGAAAGGTTATCAAAATTAGGTCTATTTACTCTAGAAAAGAGAAGACTTAGGGGAGACCTAATATATATGTACAAGTATATCAGAGGGCAATACAGAGATCTCTCCAATGAACTGTTTGTACCAAGGACTGTGACAAGAACAAGGGGGCATTCTCTTCGTTTGGAGGAAAGACAATTTCTGCACCAGAATAGAAGAGGGTTCTTCACGGTAAGAGCAGTGAGGCTCTGGAATTCTCTTCCTGAGGAAGTGGTGATGGCCAACTCACTGAATGAATTTAAGAAAGGAATGCATGCTTTTCTAGTGAGTAACAGTATAGAAGGTTACGAATAACATAATATTATAGGTGATGGTGGACCCAGCTTAGGGGAAGGAAATTTTTTCCCTATGAAGAAAATTGGCTTCTACTCTGTGGGTTTTTTTGCCTTCCCCAGGATCAACAATGCAGAACAGCTGCACTAAAAATAGACTGAACTAGATGGACATAAGGTCTTCCTTCAGCCTTCAAAACTATGTTACTATTTTACTATGAGTTAAATGTCACTTAGTGTGCACAGAGCGCAAAGTAACAAGCTCTGTTACACCACAGAGCGGTACTATGAAGCAAAGCAAAAAGCACTATACCCTGTTAGACTGAACAGGCGTATAGAAATATACTCATTGGGTTCCTTATAACTTAACTCCCCAGGGAAGACTAAGCTGGTGGTTGAACCTGCTTTGACACATGGTGTGATTTAACACGCTTGCCTGAGGACGCCCAGTGCAGATGCTAAGTTCAAGTGGGGTTTCCCACCCTACACTGCCTGACTAGACCAACACTCGCAGTGCTATTAGCAGCACACATGCACACAGGGTGGTAAAGTAGCCACCAACACACCATACAAACAAGATACTAGCGCACAGGCGTACCCCATTGAGAGCTTTTTATACCTTGCTCAAGTCCAGACAGACAGGACCTTGCCTGTGGACCAATCTGAAGCTGGCACATCACCAGAGCACCTGACGTCCAAGCACCAATGTGAAGGCACCATGGCATGGACGTGCTCAGTAGGGTGAAACCTGGCTCAAGAGCACAGCGCTGCATATGTAAACTAGTAGTCACCATAGTCTTAGCTGGAGGGCCAGCAGTAGCTACACATGCAGCATGAGCCTGGGCAAGGTGCTGTGCCTGAAGTCTGTGCTGAGCAGTCATCCTAGTGGCTGAGCCTGAATGGGAGACCACAGCACCAGACAAGGCTTGAGATCCAGCAGGAGAATCCTGGTGCCTAACATAGTGGCTCTGTATTTTTGTATGTTGATACTTCTACTTAAAGTTGATGAAGGACAAAACTATATAGTTACATGAAACATATAATTTCTTTTTTCCCAGGAGTCTATTTTAGCCGCACTGCACTGAGCTACCACACCCCTCCATGCATCCCATCCTCGCACTCCCGCAGAGACCCACCGAACTGACAGCAGCCCCTCACAGCCTGCAATGACGTCACTAGACTGTTCTCTAATGTGCGCACAGGACCTGTGATGAGGTCACAGGAGGGGAGGAGTCAGGTGTCACATGATCAGGGGCCTCGGTGTCTGCAGGGCTCTGCTGTGCTGGTTGTCATGGTGCGGGATGAGGCTAAGCTTATGTGTGGGGGCAGGAGGAGTTTACAGTGTGGATGTAGCAGAGCTGTGTGTGTACAATTTTGGATGGAGCGGAGCCGTGTGTGCATGAGGTGGACGGAGCGGAGCCTTGTGTGCATGAGGTGGACGGAGTGGAGCCGTGTGTATACGAGGTGGAAGGAACGGAGCCATGTTTGTATGAGGTGTACGGAGCAGAGCCGTGTGTGTACGAGGTGTACAGAGCAGAGCCGTGTGTGTTCGAGGTGTACGGAGCGGAGCCGTGTGTGTACGAGGTGTACGGAGCGGAGCCGCATGTGTGAGAGGTGTACGGAGCGGAGCCTCATTTGTCTGAGAAATACGGAGCGGATCCGCGTGTGTACGAGGTGTAGAGAGCGGAGCCGCGTGTGTACGAGGTGTACGGAGTGGAGCCATGTGTGTACGAGGTGTACGGAGCGGAGCCGCGTGTGTACGAGGTGTATGGAGCGGAGCCACGTGTGTACGAGGTGTACGGAGCGGAGATGTGTGTGTATTTTGGCATGGGGGGCCCCATTTGAAAGTTCGCACCGGGGCCCATAACTTTGTTGTTACGCCACTTGCCCCTGATGTGCCTAAACAGTGGAAACCCCCAACGCCACTGGTCATGTTATTTTATTCAATTGTATGTGCATTCTCTTCTTGTTGCCACCATGTACCCTATTGTTATGGATAAAGGTATTTTTGTAATCAAATATGATTGACCACTTTTTGGGTTTCTTCTATCTTGGTTTACCCATGTACCTATTATAGTTACTCCTTTGATGGCCAGCCAGTCCTGCAGCAGATTCAGCCAGCATTAATCTGATGTGTATACACAGCTTTAGCTCTTATCTTATCACAAATGGTTTTGAAGTTACAAATAATAGTGGAATTAACTTTATTGTCTCTGGCAGTGTTCGACTTCCAGTTATATTGGTGCTGCTGTCACGGTTTCAGCCATCGCTCAGTGCATATAGATCTGCAGCTGTAACCAGATCCCGGGCACTGACTGACATCAGGCTCAGCTGTAAGGATGGCTGTCAGTCAGGGCAAAATGGAAGTCAAACACTGCTGAGAGGGGAATAAAGTTCATTTCCTCCTGGCAGCGGGGCTCTCAGTGTTGGCGCCACATGGTGTCAGGATGCCATTAGCCTACAGATTAACCCCATATCTGCAAGTGAATAGCGTTGTGACATCGGCGGCTAAGCCCGCCGATGCCCCTTCTGCGGCGGTACCCGCCGCTGCCTCTCACCACCGCCGCTCCTCCGTCGGCGCGCTCTCTTATCCGGCCTTCCGCTCTGCTGCATCCCCGCGCTCTGTCCTTAGGTTGCGGGCACGCGCCCGCCTGCTTCCTTCATCCAGCGGTGGGCGTCGCTGAAGGCGGGGCCTGCCGCTCACTTCCTGGCCAGTAGGTATTTCAGGCGTCCTCCCTATGGGGAAGACACCTGATGATTGTGTGGCATCCCTACACTCTCTGGCCGCTATAGTTTTCCCACAGTACACCTGCCTTGTGTCTTGCTCTGTTCCCCTCTGCCTGCCTCAGCATTTTCCTTCCGTCCTCTTCCCCAGTTCTTCTCCTGTCTACCTTCTGGGTTACTTACCTCCAGGTCCCCCTCCTCCCTTCCTGGGCGTCCCTTCCCTCCGGGGTTCCCTGTCCTAGGCCCGTCCGCTCCTTTCCTCCCTCCCGTGGCTCTCTCCTCTGTACTTCCTTGCCTCCTGTGACAAAGTCTTGCTACCTTACTACTAATTTCTGCCTGGGTTCCTCCGTTACCTCGCCCCGGTACTCTGGTCTCTGTCTGACATCTCTGCCACCCCTCTGTCCTATCTTGTCCTTCGAGCCGTCCCTCTTGGTACCGGCTGTCGCGGTTCTGCCCCCTGCGGTCCTGCCCCTAACGATCCCTGTATAGGGGTCGGTCTTCACCTGGCGTGCTCGGCCCAGGGGCTCCAGGTCCGCGATCCAGAGGGTCCACTCTCGGACGTAGTCGGTTCCTGAACGTCACAAGTGTTATTTTACAAGACAGGTTCCCAATTAAAATTGCATTTGTTCCTATGATATTAAAAATGAAAATAATTTCCGCAATGTAATTGACAGCTGATTATGCAGAAATAATAGTGAATTTGCATATTCCACCATGTCCTGTAACTTTTAAATGTTTTTATAGATTAAGAAAGTTTTTCCAAGATGGCTATGATATAGAGCTTACAACAAGCTCGAGCTCGGCTTCACAAACTAGATACATGACCCGACCATGTCTAATGCGTGCAGAACAATGTATAGAGAACGTGAGACATTCTACACCGCTGTGTTTACAAGGACCGGACACTATGTTTTGCCTATGGCGAGCATTCCTGTTACATGACATAAATCAAATCGAAAATACATTGTAAACATAATGTTGGCTCAACAATGATATCACTATTGAAAGATGTAGAACAAATGGCGACGACGTGCTCCAAACGTTTCGCTCGACCGTTGAGACGATTCCTTCGCTCACAGTAAGTTCATGTGCAACCTAAGTGGCAACGAAGCAGAGGAAGGATGGGGAAATAATTGCCTTTTTTTTTCTTGTTTTAGGCTTTTGGCTTCCACCTTAAAATAGAAGGGAAGAATTTATTTTTTGCTCTTTACTCTTCCATTTAACAATCTAATTAAAAGTGTTGTGTAGCAATTTCCCATTATAAAACAAAGACAGTGTAGACCAATTAGACAGCTGTAGTTTACATATCGCGAGTACCCCCCGGGGCAAGTCCCTAATGAGCGCCCCCAGAAGATAGGTCTTATCTATAAACAAGAATTAAGCTAGCCCAAGTTCTAGTAACAGGTGGCAATAAATCAGATTCTTCAGCTTTAACTTTTATGTTCGTCACTTTTTAGCTCAGTAGGGATTTGCTTTAACATAAAACAGATAGGAGGCCCATACGTTGTTAGATTGGATGCTTTTGTTGTTTTTGCTAAGTATGTCTTAAATTATCCAAGACAGGGAGCGCTCAGGGGTTCTTCAAAGAGAAGGGCCTCTGTGCAGATTTTTCTTTCCCACAAAACTCTTGTGGTTATTCACAAGTCTATTAATTAAAGTGTAAAACTAGTAAAGGAACTGCTCAACTGACTAATCAAGCATGCAAGGACGTTTTGGAAAATCAAACCGACTTTATGTGTTTAAATAAAGGAATTCAACTTTTGACATTCAATGTTTCTGGATCTTTTATTTTTTTCTTTTACGCTTTATTTCCAGGATCTCACTAATCCAGGTCAGATCACAGCTGTTCCTGGGTGGTGGTTTTTCTTTTATGGGGGGGGGGGTACTGCTAATGATGACTTTTTTTTTTTGCAGTGGAAAATGGTTACTTTTTTCAGTCGTGTTAAATGTGTTTTATGTATACAGTAACGCCATGTAATAGATGTGTACAGAGAGAGAGGGCTTTATATTAAAGCATTTTTTTTGCTAATTATCTGTGAAGATGAAGATCAAATGTATGGATTTGTTACATTTTGCTTTTAAGGTTAAACTGTGACTTTAAAGAATGGTGGCTGCTAGTGATGAGCGAGCACTAAAATGCTCGGGTGCCCGTTGCTCGGGTTGAGCAAATTGTAATACTCGGGTACTCAACCAGTTTCTGCTGCGTTGTACAGTACCTTTATAGCCTATGGGAAATGGAAACCGCTGTGCAGACACTGCGGAATTTTCTGCACAAATTTACTGTGGTTTCCAAACCGCAGAAAAAATTAACATGTCAATTCTTTCTGCGGATTCCGCTGCGGTTTGCCATCTGCTCCATTGTAGAGATGGAAAACCGCAGGGCAAACCCGCAGGCTAATCCCCAGATAAACCGCACGTCTTCTGACCTGCGGATTTACCTGTGGATTTTACAAAATCCGCGCGGACAAATCCGCAGAGCATTCCGCAGCGTGTGCACGTACCCTTAAGGTCTAAAAATGTCAGAAAATTATGGAAACACTGCTCAAATGACACCGGAACATCATGGGGATTGCCCCTGGAAGCATTTCTGACTACTAGGTCACAGCTCTAAGCAATGTTGTCAGAGTTTCATGCCATTTTTCCCGGTGAACCAAAAAGCATACCAAAACGAAACAAAAACGGATTTTACTGGGAAATACATCATTTCCAGGTTATCGACTTGTATATAAGGCAAAATAATTAACCCCAGACCGAAATGTTCCTCCACAACTCTATGTTCAGAAGCAGCGTTTTTCAACTTTAACATTGCTTTCAACCAAAACAAATGCATTCACTGGGAAATGTCATTGTAACATTTACCAACCCTAGCTGGCCATGTGGTGTGTGACACATAAGCAGACATACTGTATCTTGTTTCATTTCTGAAGGAGGGACTCTTAAAGTCACAGAGCCTATTTTTATGGGGGCATCAGGCAGCATTAATCTGCTTAAAAGGCCATTATTAAACAGTGGGTCTTCTAAACTGTTATAGCCTATGCAGTGAGTGGATGGTCTGCCAAAAATTACGACACACCCCAATACCCCTTTCACGAAATGTCCAGGAGGGCTTCCCTAAAAAATGTTGCATTGAATGCAAGGCCTGCCCTGCTACCAAGTCTTCTGCACCTCAATATGCCTTAGACCCCGGGTACTGGATGGGACAAGGAAAATTCACTTCACATTATTCATTTTGTATGCCCATTCTGTTTTCTTATGCATTGACTGCAAGGCCTGCCCTGCTACCAAGTCATATGCACCCCAATAACCCCAATCCCCCCCTTGGAAGAAACATGGAGGAGGGCCTCTTAACAAAAAATGTCCCATTAAAAAGAAGCGTGTCTCCTAGACTTGTAATGCCCATACACTAAGTGTGTTAGCTGGCAAACATTTTCCCCTGTGGGGTAAACCTCAACCTTTCCCATAACAAGTATTTAATGCCCAGCAAAAGCACCCACCCTGGTTAGGATTTTGACAATGGCTGTAGCAGCACAGAACACATTAACACTGGTGATCTAATGAGACATGGAGGAAGGCCTGATTTAAAACTATGCACAATTTAAAGGAGTGGGTCTTCTAGACTTGGAATACCCATACACTAAGTGAATGACCTGGCATACATTTCCCCCTGTGGGTAGATATCAACATAGTGTGTACATTTTTTTAGGGGCATCATAAACACCTTGCAAAACTGTAACATAGTTTCCTACACATTTGCTGCTGGGAAGGTGCATGTTTTTAGTAACAATATGGCGGACGAATCGTTGGATGAAGTGATCTGGAAAAGGGGCGTGGTGATGACAGAAATAGGAAAGTACATGATTAATAACAGCAGTGGCTATGGGGGGTATGAGATCCAGGATACAGCCAACAATGATTCATCATTTAGCCACCATCAATTACCAGAATCGGTTTCATGCCCATTTGAAGATCGGTGTAACAGATGCACGTGAGACTCGGCCTAAGAAATGCCTGTCCAAAATATGTTGCCAAAGACGCACGTGCCTGTATAAAGGGCAAAGTGCAACATGTTCATGAGATGCTAAATTAGAGAAAGCAGATCAGTGTTGGAGGAAAACCAAACAAACTAATGGATGCTCTTGAAAAACTAAGTTTAAAGAGGAGTGCACTGTCCGTAACTATAAACACACCCGTGGCACAAGCTTCTTCATCTTCACCCATACTTATTACCAATAATATCCTAATGTTCCAGTTTAAAATTAATTGTACTAGTGTAACGAACACTGTTAAAGGAATGGCACAAAACGTACATAACCATGACCCTTGGAAACACCTGATTTCCTCTTCACAACATATGGATGATGATGTTATTGATGACGACTTAGAAATTTACCACATCCACACCAATAAGATGAAGATCACAGTTGCAAAAAATGTGCAAAAAAGGCAGTGAGTGTCTGGAAAATAATTTTCTCTAGAGCAAAGTTTACCTCTTACTAAAGTGGTACCGAATGAGGCATACACAGCTCTCAGGTGTACTCAGCGTGAGATGCTTGAAAGATGATGCATTCTGACTTGCCCATGTCCACTTTTTGAAAGCGGGCAGTATAGAAGGATGATATAGCGGGAAGATGTGTGATTTTGGTCAGTAAAGAGGTGAAGTCAGGTACAGATAGGTAGATCTGTGTGTCATCGGCGTAGTGATGATATTGCATACTGTGCCATTACATCACCTGTCCCAGGCCGAAGGTGTAGATGCAGAAGAGTAGGGGTCCTAGAACAGAGCCTTGGGGAACACCAAAAGACAGGTATCGAGGTGAGGAGGTGGTGTGGGAGAGGGAGATAATGAATGTCCCCCTACCAGTGTTGGGTTTTTTTAAAGACTCTGCCGATAACCTCAAAAAGGACATTTGCAACATTGGCCATGGCCGCATCTGCAGGGGTAGTAAAACTACCAGCCTTACCACCATCAGCATGATTAGGTACATGGCAACTTTGTTGGTTGAACACCAGGCTTCATGAACAGTGTCTGCGGGTGATACCACTGCTTCTTCCGCTGTTGTGCGTGTAAGCCAATCCCCTGTCCATGCGAAGATGCCTCCTGCCCTGCACCTGCTTTTGACCACAGTCAAACAGCACCATCATCAAGCCCATCCACAAATTTCTCGTCTGCTTGCACTCTAAATGTTGTATTTTAGGCTCATGGGAGACGGATGCGTTCCGCAACCTGATGGCGGTGACAGTAACAAGGTACTTGGTCCCCACCCGCCACTATTTCTCCGGGTACACCATCACAACATTACACAAGCAAGTACGTGTCTCACAACATTATCCGGGCCATCAACAATGCTGTTACAAGGAAAGTGCACCTAATCATGGGCCCGGGGAAAAGTGCTAGTGGGCAGGGACGGTACATGTCGCTGACGGCACACTGGGTTTGCGTAGAAGAAGTCATGACCCAGTCGGACATTGGGAGACCATGTCACAGATGTATGGAGGAGACAGGTTGTGAAAGGCTTTGTATGTCATATTTAGGGTTTTGAACTGTAGCCTATGGGCAATAGGAAGGCAGTGAAGGGCATGGCAGAGAGGAGAGGCTGGGGAATAAGGGAGCAACAGTTGGATTTCTCTGGCAGCAGAGTTTTGAATAGATTTGAGTGGTGCGAGAGTGCTAGAGGGGAGGCTAGAGAGTATAAGGTTGCAATAGTCGAGGAGGGAGATCATGAGGGCGTGCACAAACATTTTGGAATTTTCTTGGAATGTACGGATCCAGGAAATATTTTTGAGTTGTAATGGGCAGGAGGAGGCATGGGGTTGGATCTTAGCTTGAAAGAGAGGGCAGAGTCGATTATCACCCCGATGGCACGACCATGCAGGAATATTTGTCCCGGTGTGCCATCCCGGCATTACACAGGTACGTGTTCCACAACATTACCCGCGCCCTCCACAATGCTGGTACTTGGAAAGTCCACCTAACCACAAACATGTGGACAAGTGCTTGTGGTCAGGGACGGTACATCTCAGTGAGGACACAATGGGTTAACGTA
Source organism: Dendrobates tinctorius (assembly GCF_039654945.1). Taxonomy (NCBI): domain Eukaryota; kingdom Metazoa; phylum Chordata; class Amphibia; order Anura; family Dendrobatidae; genus Dendrobates; species Dendrobates tinctorius. Next base: position 17,393,497 of record NW_027361743.1, on the reverse strand, counting down.
GTGGAAGCCGGGACCCACTCCAACATTGGTATGGTGCACGTCCTCAAAACCCCCAAGTATTGAGGGCCCTACGTCAATCTGGGTTGCCCCCACAGTCTACAGCTCTTGCATCTCCTCCTCCTCCTTCGCCTCCTCTTCAGCCTCCAGCTACAAAAGGTAGCACATCAGTACGATTAGCGAGTCCAATTATAGTCAATGGAAAATGCGAGCAGTTGTCTGCTGGACCCTTCAAAGTGGTCTGGGGGCTGAGGAAAATGCTAAAAAATGTGTAAATGTTAAAAAATGTGTGCTGTAAACAAACGTATATAACATTGGGGCACCTGGTCAGGGGCTGCACGAGTGGTTTTACACCACTGCTTCATTAGAATGTACAAACATTATTTGAAGTCCTGTGTTTTTTTGCTGGCAGAGCCGGATTCATACGCCACTTACGCAGTGCCATTGATATATCAGAAGTGCCGTAAGAGCGAGTGATGATGGAGGCGATCTTCTGACAGCTAAGTGTGTAAGTGGTGTAAGGAGAGCAACATCATCATCACAAGGGATTCACAATTATAAAGCTTGGACTACTGTCCTTGTTGTGCCACTGCCCAATGTGTAGGCATAGACATAGTGTCTTCAAAACATTAGCCCTAGGGGCTGTATCATGGTTGATGAAGGAAGCAAGACAGGTCTGAAAGGCCAAACAATGTTAAAGGAGCTAGGACTACTAGCATAGAGGTTGAAGTGCCCAGTGTCCAGGTATAGCCATAGTGTGTCCAAAAATTAGCCCAAGGGGCTGTATCATAGTTGAAGGAAGCAAGACAGGTCTGAAGAGCTAAACAATTATGATGAAGCAAGGTCTACTAGCATAGAGGTTGCAGTGCCCAGTGTCCAGGCATAGCCATAGTGTATCCAAAAATTAGCCCAAGGGGCATGATGCCATGGTTGATGAAGGAAGAAGGGTCTCACTCTCATCAAAAGTGCCTCCGATGGGAAATATTAATTAAAATAACATTGTTTTTAGCTTATTGACCATGAGGTACATGTGTCAGAAGCAGGATTTGAAAACATGTGTAAGAAGAAGAAAAGAGGCTTGTATGGGAAGGGATGGACGTGATCACTAATTTAAAAAAAAAATAATGTTTTGGGTGACTTTAGGTTGGGATACTGTCATCTGGAGGACTTAAATACTGTCGCGAAATCCAGTCCTTGTTAAATTTTATCAGAGTCAGCCTGCCTGCATTCTCTGTAGTCAACCGTATGCGTGTATCTGTGATGATTGCCCCAGCGGCACTGAAAACACACTCTGACATCACACTAGCAGCAGAGCAGGCCAGCACCTCCAAGGCATAGAAGGAGAGGTCGGGCCAACTATGCAGCTTGGATACCCAGTAATTAAACGGTATAGAAGCATCAGGAAAGACGCAGGTATGGTCACTTAGATAGTCGTTAACCATCTTGTTCAACTTCTCCCTCCTTGACATTGCTACTGTTCCAGCTAGTGCTTGATGATGAGCCGGTTTATTGAAGATGGCCCAGTTTGTGGACATTTTACCACCACCTCTTTTGGACCTGCTTGGCATGTCTCTCCCCATTAATGCATGCTGTTGGACAGAGCTGCTATCTCTGCTTTGATGTTGCCATCAAATGATTGGCAACGGCATTCTTGAATGATTCCATTGTGAAACCCCTTGGTAAATGCAACAGTAGCGAAGGAAATTTATCCTCGTACCGTGGGTCTATAAAGGTGGCCAACCAGTATAGGTTTCTATTGAAAATGTGGATTACGCGAGGGTCTTGGCACAGACAGTCAGATATGTAGTGTGCCAAGCTGCAAAGAGGCAAATCTTCTGTGACCCCTGAAGGAGGAACAATACCCATCCTCTCCTCACACTGACTCTCCTCCTCCACCTCCTCTTCTCCAGCCCACCCATGCTGGACAGACATGAAGTTGGGGTTGGGATTCCCCTCTAGAGCATGAGGTGTCCCCTCAGTACCACTGAAAAAGAAGTCCTCTCCCTCCTCATTTTCATCTTCATCCCACAATGTTACCTGATGATATTGGCTCGGCTGGGTAGGATCACCCATTGAGAAATCTTGCTTCATACCCAGCTGCTGGGCACGCAATGATTCCATTTTTTGAGTTTGCAGTGATTTTTTCAGCAGACATAGCATAGGAATGGTTACGCTGATAACAGCCTGATCACCGCTCACAAGCTTGGTGCAATACTCAAAGTTATCAAGCACCTCACAAATATCAGCGATCCACACCCACTCGACAGTTGTTATGTGTCTTGGCTGAGTCGCAGTGTGACAGGCATGTTTAAGCTGGTATTCAGCAAGTGCCCTCTGCTGCTCACTTAGCCTTGCCAACATATGATATGTTGAGTTCCACCGTGTTGGCAGGTAGCAAATGAGTCTGTGGTTTGGCAAATTAAATTGCTTTTGAAGCGCTGCAAGACCGGCAACAGCAGTTGAGGAATGGCGGAAATGGGCGCAAATACGGCGCACCTTCTCAAGTAGGTTATGGCAAGTCAGGGTATGTTTTTAGAAATTTCTGCACCCCTAGGTTCAGCACGTGAGCCATGCATGGCACGTGTATCAGCTTCTCGAGCTTTAAAGCCGCCACCCTGTTATGCCCATTGTCGCAGACAACCAGACCAGGTTGAAGTTGCAGTGGGGAGAGCCACTGATCGGTCTGTTGTTTAAGTCCTTGCCACAGCTCTGCTGCAGTGTGTGGTGTTTCACCTTGGCAGATCAGCTTCAGCAGAGCGTTTGTCGGCTTTGCCGATGCACTGCTGCACAGCTCCCTACTTGGGAGTGATGTGGAGGGTAATTCAGCATAGGATGATGAGGCGGAGGAGGAGGAGGAAGAGGGGAGACTGGATATATATGATGAGGCGGAAACCCTGATTGAGGTTGGGCCCGCTATTTGTGGCGTGGGTAGGATATGTATTGATGGTCCAGTTTGAGACTTTGTCCCACCCTCCACCAGGTTGAGCCAGTGTGCCGTGTCAGAGATGTATCATCCCTGGCCACAACTACTTGTCCACGTGTCTGTTGTAAGATGGACCTTCCCGGTTACGGCATTGGTGAGAGCATGCTTTAGATTGTTTAAGACGTGCTGGTGTGACGCGGGGACGGCACACTGGGAAAAATAGTGCCGGCTGGGAACCAAGTATCGTGGGACAGCCACAGCCAAGAGATCACGGAAAGACTATGTCCCCACAAGCCTAAATGGCAACATCTCCACGGCTAGCAACTTGGCAATGTGCGCGTTCAGTATTTGTGCTTGTGGGTGCGTGGCTTGGTATTTATGCCTCCTTTCATACATCTGGGGCACCGACTATTGGACACTTTCCTGGGGCAAACAAGTTGATGAGCTTGTTGTGGTCTGTGTCTGTGCAACCACAGCTTGTGAGCAAGAGGTATGATGATCACCTGCTTCCTCCCTAGCAGATTGGAAAGGACGTATTACAGGCGACATGGCAGTGGTTTGACCCGCAGTCGCAGACACTGATTTGGTACCCTGTTGTTCAGCTCACCGACTAGGGTGCTTGGCGTCCTTGTGTTTCCACATACTGGTGGTGCTTTGGTTGCCTTTGCCCTGGCCTCTGCTCAGCTTCCTATGGCAGATGCTAACGATGACATTTAATTCAGAAGGACTATCGGAAAAAAATTTCCAGACAGCGGCTGAACGCACCCTTGCCTTGACTTGGGGGACAGAGGGGTAAAGGCCCCTTTACATTTAGCGATGCACCAGCGATCCCGACCAGGATCACTGGTGCATCGCTAAATGGTTGCTAGTGAGCTGCCAAACAGGAAGATCTCACTAGTGATGCAGCAGCGGTCGGCGGTCGTACTCACCTGTCAGACGCGGCGAGGGTGACCGTCTTCCGCCTGCGTCCATGGCTCGCTCGTCGGCGCCAGCAGGAAGCCAATGACGAGAAATGGACCAGGCCGATCTCGCGCGATCAGCGATAGCCAGCGGGGGAGCCGGTCGGAGGTAAGTATTACATGTAGCGATATCGCTAGTGATATCGCTGCTGTGTCACAAAATCGGTGACGCTTTAGCAATATCACTATGTGTTAAGGGCCCTTTACTCTTGGCAACAGTATCCACCTTCTTCCTCTGGGCTGCTGTGCTGGCTATGCGTACCAATGGTGCAGATCAGATCGGAGGTCTCATCATCGACCACCTCGTCGTCCATGTCATCCTTCTTCCGTGTTGATATTCGCGACTGGTCAGATGGCAACTGTGTGTCATCACCATCAGCCTCCACCTCTTCACTCAGTATATCACGTGGATGAAAGTGGCTTTCTTCTGGACGTGGGGTTTGAAATAATTGGCCATCATCAACAGACGATACCCCCTCACATTCCTCTTCAATGTCGCCCGGTGAGAGGCCAGAGGCAACGAAAGGAAATGGATCAAACAGATCCTCGGAGTGAACAAGGTTGGGGTCAAATGTTTCCTGTGACTCCTGACTGGGTGATGAACTAGGAACAGGTTGAGAATAGGATGACCCAGCGTTCTCTGTATGGACAGTAGACTGTTTTGTCATGGACGATTGGGTGCTGATTTCATTGAGGCCTTATCAGCCATCCAAGACAGTATCTGCTCTTGTTTTTCTGGCTTACAGACCCGTTTATGTTCCAGACCGGGAAATTTCACCAGGAACCTAGATGCATCAACCTTCTTCGGTCTCCCAGACTATGTGCCTTGTTGGCACCAATGACAACCCCACGTCCACGTCCCTGTCCCTTCGCAACAGCCTTTTTAGGAATTTTGGATTTTTCTGCCATAGTTGCAGATGTTTGTGGCGCCCCTGAGGGTTCAGTCACCACAGAGGTACTGCACCTCCTCCTGAAGTGTGGTACCCCACTATCCAGGTAAGGTGGAGACACCTGACCACACTCCAACACTCACATCCCACACGCACACCAGGAGTGTAGCAGAGTAACCTTTGTGGCTCCCTGCTTGGAACACGAAGAGTGCTGGGAGGTAGGTGGAGCTTAGACTGCACAAGAGAGTGGAGAATATTAGGAAAAGGTCAGTCTGTGAGAGAAGATCCCCTGAGAGGGATGGAGTGAAGGAAGTGCTGCAGCGGACTCCTGTGACCTGGAGCTGCTGGCACAGGAAAGAGCCATAGAAAGCCTGATTTTTCAGAAGGAAGATAGTTTAGTACGGAACGTAAGGAGAAGAAGAGAACTAAGGACTAGGGTCAGAGCAGAGCCCTTTCTCAAGTTTGAAGCGCATGGCTGGCGTCCGGTCCCCGAGGTTGTATGGATACTGATGTTCCTGAAGCAGAAACCGGAGGAATAGAAGTCATCACCACTTTATTCCCATCTAAGATTTGGGGACACAACAGCAACGTGGGTGAGCCAGGACATGATAGCAAGGAGTCCCCAAAGCAGGCTACAGCTGTCTGCCGCACAAGTAGAGTTCTAAGTAACATCAAGAAGGAGGAACTTGAGTTTAATACGCAACTACAAGTACTTCAGATTAGGTGCAAGTGTGGATACGTTCAGAGAAGGAACATGTCAGAGTTCTGGAAAGGTGTACTTTACCTTGCCTGGGAGTTGGCTGAGCCCATGACCTGGAGGACACGGCACTGAAGCGGGCATCTGTGTGCACCAGACTGTGAGTAAAGCATTGGAACTACATGCCCTTGTGTCCTCCACTTATTCTTGCGCCTTACACCTGGCTCTGCTACATCTACTTCTTTACACCATCTCCCCACTTGCCAACCTCATCTACACTGCCCTGGGACTACAGCTCCACCTGTGGGGAGCTTCAACATCATTGCTGCACCACACCATCTGTCCCAGAGAAGCAACCCTGCAGCGCTGGTCAAACTAACCAGAAACCACAGGTGGCGTCACGAATCATCTCAACAACTTTATCCCCATCACTCTACCCCTTTTACATTGACCGCCTGAGGCCACGGACCAGGTCACTGCCACTGTGACATCTCCCATTGTAATCAATGGGCCCGGCACCGAGTGCTCCACGGCCTCTTGGTGCAAGTCATGCTCAGATGCAGATATTGGGGAACAAGGAGCAGTTATTGCTTTGTGGAAGGTAGCACTACAGCTTAGTACTACTTTGTGTTTTACCAACAGCACCGCAGCAGCACAAAAATATTGCCCTGAGGTTTAAGGTGAGATTACGCACCCCAGTGACCACACAAGACAGCGGTGCTGCCACAAAAAAATTGCCCTGAGGTTTAAGGTGAGATTACGCACCCCAGTCACCATACAAGACAGCGGTGCTGACTGCGTGTTGGTTGTGCAGTACCGTGCGTGCATTCTATTTGCTGTGAACACAGCAACGCAACAGCACAAAAAAATTGCCCTGAGGTTTAAGGCGAGATTACGCACCCCAGTCACCACACAAGACAGCGGTGCTGGCTGCGTGTCAGTTGAGCAGTACCGTGCCTGTGTCCTATTTGCTGTAAACACAGCAGCACCACAACAGCACAAAAAACTGCCCTGCGGGGGTAAATGAGACCCCAAAAATAGCTGGGAAAACTGTCACTACTCAGTCCCTGACCTTATACTTTCAGCTCTGAAATGAGCTTTTGAGTTTTACAGAGGATTTCTGGATGATTTGCACAAAAAAACACAACTCTCCCTAGCAGCTGCTCACACTTTCCCTACACTAGCTGTGTTCTGCATGGAATGTGCAGAAAATGGCGGCGGCAGGGCTTAGTGCCAGGCTATGATAACTCATAGGATGCTGGGTGGCCAGCCAATCATAGTAATGTCGCCCACAACCAAGAAGGCTGCAGCATTACTGTGATTGACAACTGCTGGGCGAGAGATCCAAGTAGTGCGAGGCGAGTAGTGAAATACTCGCTATGTTCCGAGTACTGCGAGTACCGCATTACTCGCCGAGTACCGAATACCCACGATTATGCTTGCTCATCCCTACTTACAATCTAAAATGAGGTGGGGGAGATGAAAAATTCAGGGGTGTGTATATAAAAGAAGTTATTTACAATGATGTTTGTACAATGATATTACTGAGGTTATTTCTAAGTGTTGGAGGCCTGAGGACAAGGAGGAGGAGGAGAGCATGGTCAGTTGTCCTCTTGGTGAGGACACGGATGTATTGACTGTTAGCAGTCTTGCAGGCATGGCTGAGTTTATGTTATGCTGCCTTTCCTGTCACCCTCGCGTTATCAAAATTTTAGGTGATGGGCAATACTGATTGGTGACGCTTCTAGACCCATGCTACAAGGAGAACTTTACATCTCTTATTCCAGAGGCAGACAGGTGTACTAAAATGTTGGAGAACCAGAGGGCCCTTCTTGCGGAATTATTACAAAAAATTCACATCTGAAAATGTTGGCAGCAGAGGTCAAAGTTTGTTGGCCAAGCAAGGAGTACAGGTGAGAGAGACACAGCTCCAAGCCAGCAAAAGCAGTGGAACACTAGCAAAGTTTGGGGAGAGTTTTCTCAGACCCTCCCATCACCCTGTCCCTGAGGCGCAGGGGACTCTCACATGGAGTGCAAGTTTTTTAAAATGCTGAGGGAGTACCTTGCTGACCATACCAACATCCTCTGTCATTCCTCCGTGCCTTCAAATTATTGGTTATCCACGCTGAACACGTGGCATGAACTGTCTCTCTCTACTGCGCACGTGCACTGTACTCATGGTCAAGGAGCACAGGGCACCTCGCTCTCTGGCGGTTACTGGGCAAATGGCACCTTGGTAAATGGCAGTACCACTTTTAGTGGTGGGAGAGACAATGGGAACTGTCCTTTGCAGCGCCACTGCTCTAAGGATGGAGCACGCTGCTCAGCCTCCTATGCGCTGCTTGTCCACTCCAAAAATCTTTGATGTCTTGCCCGATTTCTCTTAATCTGGCCCCATGCCTCTAGGTCACCGGGTCTGTCTCTGCATTTTGCCGCAGCATCGGCACTTCGGGTGCATATTGCACTGCCCCCCTTGCTGCTCACACGGTCACAGCTGGGGACTCACTCCTGCTTTGTTATTTTTTTCCCTCAGCTTCCGGCCAGGTTCCCTGTCTAAACATGACCCTTCTTTCTGTGTAATGGGGCCTGTCTGTTACCCTATTCCTTCCTCTGGGAAACAGGAGACGCAGCCTTGACAGTTCCGAAAATGACGCAGCACAGGTACCCGCAGCCCGGTCATCCTGACTCCGTACATATCTGTCAAATCAGTTCTTTAATGCAAGCAGCATAGAAGGCATGTACTTCCAATTTTCTAGAGAACATTGTACAGTATATCCTTAACAGTTTCAATTTGAAGGACTTTGTGGCTCATAACATTCCACAAGATGACACTAGTCTCTTACTTAAAATTTTTGGTGGAAAATAATTTGCCCACTGATAGCTTGTGTATGTTTAGAATTATGTTACATCATTTGTGTGATTAATTATTCATACCTATTTGGTTCACAATATATTCTGCTTTTTCTTCAAGGCTTTGGAATACAATGTTGTAAGAGTTAAAGCAACTTGTTGAAGTGTGTTTTCCCTCAAATCTGAAACTACTTGTCAATTGTCATCTTTACTATTTCTCCATTCCCTGTGCGGCTAAACACCTCATTGATGTTATTGAGGTTCTTTGTCAAGAAAACAACAGCTGCACCAATACCAATACCAATTCTCCTATTAAATCATCATGCTGCTGAAGTAGAGGTGAGATTAGGGACCTACATAACATCTGGGGACTGTAGTCAACATAACACTGTGCCAACACCCACTGGGGTATAGCTACCAAGTTGACATAGTTTGCGCACAGCTGAACAGAGTTGTCAGAAAAAAAATCCTTCAATAACAAGTTTGATAGATTGTCTAGTGGAAACACCCATATAGTATTATTATTATTTAGTAGTGTTGAGCGATACCTTCCGATATCAGGAAAGATCGGATCGGATTGGATCGGACCGATACCCCAAAAGTATCAGGTATCGCCGATTCCGATGCCGGAAACCAATGCAAGTCAATGGGACACAAATATCGGAATGAAAATAAACCCTTTCTTTCCTTGCACATAAAGTTCGGGAGGGGGGAAGAGTGTGGGCGGTGCGTGGGCGGAGACTGTGAGTGTCTGTGTGTGCGGGTGGGGTCTGTACGGGCCTCTTGGGGGTCTGTGCGGGCCTGCTGGGGGTCTGTGCAGGCCTGCCAGGGGGCTGTATGGGCCTGCCAGGGGTCTGTGCGGGCTGCTGGGGGTCTGTGCGGGACTGCTGGGGGTCTGTGCGGGCTGCCGGGGGTCTGTGCGGGCCTCTCGGGGGTCTTTGTGTCTGTGTGCAGGCATCTTCCGATGGGACTACAAGTCCCATCGGGCTATGCCTACTACAATGACAGTGATAGACACATTAGCCAATGATGGGACAGTAGTAGTCCCATCATCTGGCTAATGTGTTTAATGAAAAAAAACCCACAAACATACATACTACATACATACATACAACATACATACTACATACATACTACATACAACATACTACATGCATACTACATACATACATGCGACATACATACTACATACATACATACATACTACATACTACATACATACTACATATAATATATTCATACAATACATACATATAGACATACAGTACATATAACATAGAGTACATACTCACCATCACTTGTCACTTTGATCCCTGAAGCCAGTGTCATCTGTAAAAAATATTAAAATAACAAACAAACAATATACTCCCTGATCCGCAGAAATCCACGAGTGTCCCACGACGATCTCCCATGGAGAACAGCAGCATCAGCTGATGTGACCACTCTCTAGGGGCTCCAGGAATACAATGACGGGAGAAGGTATGCTTCGCACTGTATTCCTCCGCCACTGTAAAAAAATAGTCCCTAGTCTCACTTTTGGCATTGCTGTGTGAAAAAATTCCCACGCAGCTTTTGCCATAAAGTGAGACCAGTGAACTATAGTAACCTCTCAGTGATGCACTGCAGGAGTAGTGTTGAGCGATACAATCCGATATTCAGAAATATCGGATCGGATTGGATCGGCCCGATACACAAAAAGTATCGGGTATCGCCGATTCCGATACCGGAAGTCCCATTCAAGTCAATGGGACAGAAATATCGGAATTAAAAAAAACCCCTTTCTTGCCATGTACATCCTGTTCGGGAGGGGGGAAGAGTGTGGGCGGTGCGTGGGCAGACACTGTGCGTGTCTGTGTGTGTGGGCGGGGTCTGTGCGGGCCTCTCTGGGGTCTGTGCCAACTGACGGGGGCCTGTGCCAGCTGCCGGTGGTCTGTACGGGCCTCTCGGGTGACTGTGCCGACTGTCGGGGGGCCTGTGCCAGCTGCCGGTGGTCTGTACGGGCCTCTCGGGGGTCTGTGCCGACTGACGGGGGCCTGTGCCGGCTGCCGGTGGTCTGGACGGGCCTCTCGGGGGTCTGTACAGGCCTGTCGGGGGCCTGTGCCGGCCACCGGTGGTCTGGACGTGCCTCTCGGGGGCCTGTGTCGGCTGTCGATGGTCTGTGCCGGCTGCCGGGGGCCTGTGCCGGCTGCCGGTTGTCTGTGTGGGCCTGCCGGGGGTCTTGTGTGTGTGCAGGCATAGTCTGATGGGACTACAAGTCCCATCGGGCGATGCCTGCTACAATGACAGTGATTGACACATTAGCCAATGATGGGACAGTAGTAGTCCCATCATCCGGCTAATGTGTTGAATGTAAAAAAAAAAAAAACATACTACATACATACTACATATATACTACATTCATACAACATACATGCATACTACATATATACAACATTCATACAACATACTACATACATGCTACATTCATACAACATACATGCTACATACATACTACATATATACTACATTCATACAACATACATACATACTACATATATACTACATTCATACAACATACTACATACTACATACATGCTACATATATACTACATTCATACAACATACACACATACTACATACTACATACATGCTACATATATACTACATTCATGCAACATACATACTACATACATGCTACATATATACTACATTCATACAACATACATACATACTACATACATGCTACATATATACTACATTCATACAACATACATGCATACTACATACATACTACATATATACTACATTCATATAGCATACATACATACTACATACTACATACATGCTACATATATACTACATTCATATAACATACATGCATACTACATACATACTACATATATACTACATTCATATAGCATACATACATACTACATACTACATACATGCTACATATATACTACATTCATACAACATACATACAGTGCCTACAAGTAGTATTCAACCCCCTGCAGATTTAGCAGGTTTGATAAGATGCAAATAAGTTAGAGCCTTCAAACTTCACACAAGAGCAGGATTTATAAACAGATGCATAAATCTTACAAACCAAAAAGTTATGTTGCTCAGTTAAATTTTAATAAATTTTAAACATACAAGTGTGGGTCAATTATTATTCAACCCCTAGGTTTAATATTTTGTGGAATAACCCTTGTTTGCAATTACAGCTAATAATCGTCTTTTATAAGACCTGATCAGTTTTCAATTGGGTTAAGGTCAGGAGACTGACTAGGCCACTCCAACACCTTGATTTTTTGCCTCTTGAACCAGGCCTTGGTTTTCTTGGCTGTGTGCTTTGGGTCGTTGTCTTGTTGAAAGATGAAATGACGACCCATCTTAAGATCCTTGATGGAGGAGCGGAGGTTCTTGGCCAAAATCTCCAGGTAGGCCGTGCTATCCATCTTCCCATGGATGCGGACCAGATGGCCAGGCCCCTTGGCTGAGAAACAGCCCCACAGCATGATGCTGCCACCACCATGCTTGACTGTAGGGATGGTATTCTTGGGGTCGTATGCAGTGCCATCCAGTCTCCAAACGTCACGTGTGTGGTTGGCACCAAAGATCTCGATCTTGGTCTCATCAGACCAGAGAACCTTGAGCCAGTCTGTCTCAGAGTCCTCCAAGTGATCATGAGCAAACTGTAGACGAGCCTTGACATGACGCTTTGAAAGTAAAGGTACCTTACGGGCTCATCTGGAACGGAGACCATTGCGGTGGAGTACGTTACTTATGGTATTGACTAGAGTTGAGCGATACCGTCCGATACTTCAAAGTATCGGATCGGAATGGATCGGCCGATCTTTAAAAAAAGTATCGGTATCGCCGATTCCGATACCGGAAGTCCCATTCAAGTCTATGGGACTTCCGGTATCGGAATAAGAAAAACCCTGTTTTTGCCTTGTACAGCCTCTCTGGGGTCTGTACGGGCCTTTCGGGGGGCTGTGCCGGCCTGCCAGGGGGTCTGTGCAGGCTCCGGTGGTCTGTGCCGGCCTGCCGGGGGGCTGTGCCGGCCTGCCGGGGGGCTGTGCAGGCTCCGGGGGGCTGTGCCGGCCTGCCGGGGGGCTGTGCCAGCCTGCCGGTGGTCTGTGCCGGCTCCGGGGGGCTGTGCCGGCCTGCCGGGGGGCTGTGCCGGCCTGCCGGTGGTCTGTGCAGGCTTCGGGGGTCTGTGCAGGCATCGTCCGATGGGACTACAAGTCCCATCGGGCGATGCCTGCTACCATGACAGTGATTGACACATTAGCCAATGATGGGACAGTAGTAGTCCCATCATCCGGCTAATGTGTTGAATGTAAAAAAAAAAAAAATTACATGCTACATACATGCTACATACATACAACATGCATACTACATACATGCTACATTCATACTACATACTACATACATGCTACATTCATACTACATAAATACTACATGCAACATACATACTACATATATACTACATACATACTACATGCATGCTACATACATACTGCATGCTACATACATACTACATGCTACATACATACCACATATATACTACATACATACTACATGCATGCTACATACATACCACATACATACTACATACATACTACATACATACTACATGCATGCTACATGCATGCTACATGCTACATACATAACACATATATACTACATGCATGCTACATACATACTACATGCTACATACATACCACATACATACTACATGCATGCTACATACATACTACATGCATGCTACATACATACTACATGCTACATACTACATATATACTACATGCATGCTACATACATACTACATGCTACATACATACTACATATATACTACATGCATGCTACATACATACTACATGCTACATACATACTACATATATACTACATGCATGCTACATACATACTACATGCTACATACATACTACATATATACTACATGCATGCTACATACATACTACATGCTACATACATACTACATATATACTACATGCATGCTACATACATACTACATGCTACATACATACTACATATATACTACATGCATGCTACATACATACTGCATGCTACATACATACTACATATATACTACATGCATGCTACATACATACTACATGCTACATACATACTACATATATACTACATGCATGCTACATACTACATGCTACATACATACTACATATATACTACATGCATGCTACATACATACTACATACATACTACATGCATGCTACATACATACTACATGCTACATACATACCACATACATACTACATATATACTACATGCATGCTACATACATACTGCATGCTACATGCATGCTACATACATACTACATACATACTACATGCTACATACATACCACATATATACTACATACATACAATACATTCATACAATACATACATAGACATACAGTACATATAACATAGAGTAACATACTTACCAATACTTGTCACATTGTTCCCCGAAGCCATTGTCTTTTCCGGAATAAATATTAACATAACAAACCACAAAAATACTCACCCACGATCCGAAGCAGTCCACGAGTGTGTCCCACGACGATCTTGGGTAGAGAACAGCAGCATCAGCTGATGCTGCCGTTCTCTACGGGCTGTAGGAATCCAATGACGGAAGGTAGGTATCCTTCCGCACTGTATTCCTCCGCCACTTAAAAAAAAAAAAAGTCCCTAGTCTCACTTTATGCCATTGCTGTGTGGGAATTGTTATGTAGTATGTATGTAGCATGCATGTAGCATGCAGTATGTATGTAGCATGCATGTAGTATATATGTAGTATGTATGTAGCATGCATGTAGTATATATGTAGTATGTATGTAGCATGTAGCATGTATGTAACATGTATGTAGTATGTATGTAGCATGTAGCATGTATGTAGTATATATGTGGTATGTATGTAGCATGTAGTATGTATGTAGTATGTATGTAGTATGCATGTAGCATGCAGTATGTATGTAGCATGCATGTAGTATATATGTAGTATGTATGTAGCATGTATGTAGTATATATGTAGTATGTATGTAGCATGTAGTATGTATGTAGCATGTATGTAGTATGTATGTAGCATGCATGTAGCATGCATGTAGTATGTATGTAGTATGTATGTAGTATGTATGTAGCATGCAGTATGTAGCATGTATGTAGCATGTATGTAGTATGTATGTAGTATATATGTAGTATGTATGTAGTATGTATGTAGCATGTAGTATGTATGTAGCATGTAGTATGTATGTAGCATACATGTAGTATATATGTAGTATTTATGTAGCATGTAGTATGTATGTAGCATGCATGTAGTATATATGTAGTATGTATGTAGCATGTAGTATGTATGTAGCATGCATGTAGTATGTATGTAGTATGTATGTAGTATTTTTTTTTTTTTTTTAACATTTAACACATTAGCCGGATGATGGGACTACTACTGTCCCATCATTGGCTAATGTGTCAATCACTGTCATGGTAGCAGGCATCGCCAGATGGGACTTGTAGTCCCATCGGACGATGCTTGCACAGACCCCCGGACATCAGCACAGCCCCCCGGCAGGCCGGCACAGCCCCCCGGCAGGCCGGTACAGACCCCCACAGGGTGCACAGACCACCGGCAGGCCGGCACAGCCCCCCAGCAGGCCGGTACAGACCCCCACAGGGTGCACAGACCACCGGCAGGCCGGCACAGCCCCCCGGCAGGCCGGTACAGACCCCCACAGGGTGCACAGACCACCGGCAGGCCGGCACAGCCCCCCGGCAGGCCGGTACAGACCCCGGGCAGTCCACACAGCCCCCGGCAGGCCGGCAGAGACCCCCGGAAGGCCCGAAATGACGGCGCATCATGATGCGCACACACCGCGCATCATGATGACGTCAGGCTGTCAATCAACTTTGAACTTCCGATTCCGATGCCGAATTCCGATATTGAAAAAATATCGGAAGTCGGTATCGGAATTCCGATACAGCAAGTATCGGCCGATACCCGATACTTGCGGTATCGGAATGCTCAACACTAGTATTGACTGAAACCAATGTCCCCACTGCCATGAGATCTTCCCAGAGCTCCTTCCTTGTTGTCCTTGGGTTAGCCATGACTCTTCGGACAAGCCTGGCCTCGGCACGGGAGGAAACTTTCAAAGGCTGTCCAGGCCGTGGAAGGCTAACAGTAGTTCCATAAGCCTTCCACTTCCGGATGATGCTCCCAACAGTGGAGACAGGTAGGCCCAACTCCTTGGAAAGGGTTTTGTACCCCTTGCCAGCCCTGTGACCCTCCACGATCTTGTCTCTGATGGCCTTGGAATGCTCCTTTGTCTTTCCCATGTTGACCATGTATGAGTGCTGTTCACAAGTTTGGGGAGGTTCTTAAATAGTCAGAAAAGGCTGGAAAAAGAGATAATTAATCCAAACATGTGAAGCTCATTGTTCTTTGTGCCTGAAATACTTCTTAATACTTTAGGGGAACCAAACAGAATTCTGGTGGTTTGAGGGGTTGAATAATAAATGACCCTCTGAATAAACTTTTCACAATTTAAAAAAAAATTAAACAAAGAAATAACATTCTTTTTTGCTGCAGTGCATTTCACACTTCCAGGTTGATCTACAGTCCAAATGTCACAATGCAAAGTTAATTCCGAATGTGTAAACCTGCTAAATCTGCAGGGGGTTGAATACTACTTGTAGGCACTGTACATACTACATACATGCTACATATATACTACATTCATACAACATACATACATACTACATACATGCTACATATATACTACATTCATACAACATACATACATACTACATACTACATACATGCTACATATATACTACATTCATACAACATACATACTACATATATACTACATATATACTACATTCATACAGCATACATACATACTACATACTACATACATGCTACATAAATACTGCATTCATACAACATACATACATACTACATATTACATACATGCTACATATATACTACATTCATACAACATACATACATACTACATACTACATACATGCTTCATATATACTGCATTCATACAACATACATACATACTACATACATGCTACATATATACTATATTCATACAACATACATACTACATATATACTACATATATACTACATTCATACAGCATACATACTACATACTACATACATGCTACATATATACTGCATTCATACAACATACATACATACTACATATTACATACATGCTACATATATACTACATTCATACAACATACATACATACTACATACTACATACATGCTTCATATATACTGCATTCATACAACATACATAGTACATACATACTACATACATACATACAACATGCTACAGACATACTACATACATACATACTACATACATGCTACATACATACTGCATACAATACATTCATACAATACATACATATAGACATACAGTACATATAACATAGAGTACATACTCACCATCACTTGTCACTTTGATCCCCGAAGCCAGTGTCATCTGTGGAAAAATATAAAAATAACAAGCAAACAATATACTCCCTGATCTGCAGAAATCCACGCGTGTCCCATGCCGATCTCCCGTGGAGAACAGCAGCATAAGCTGATGCGACCGCTCTCTACGGGGCTCCAGGAATCCAGTGACGGGAGGTAGGTATCCTTCCACACTGTATTCCTCCGCCACTGTAAAAAAAATAGTCCCTGGTCTCACTTTATGGCAAAAGCTGCGTGGGAACTTTCTCACACAGCAATGCCAAAAGTGAGACTAGGGACTATTTTTTTTACAGTGGCGGAGGAATACAGTGCGGAAGGATACCTACCTCCCGTCATTGGATTATTGAAGCCCCTAGAGAGCGGTTGCATCAGCTGATGTTGCTGTTCTCCACAGGATATCGGCGTGGGACCCTCGTGGTTTTCTGTGGATCAGGGAGTATATGGCTTGTTTGTTATTTTCTTATTTTATCATAGATGACACTGGCTTCGGGGATCAAAGTGACAAGTGATGGTGAGTATGTACTCTATGTTATATGTACTGTATGTCTATGTATGTATTGTATGAATGTATTGTATGCAGTATGTATGTAGTATGTATGCAGTATGTAGTATGTATGTATGTTGTATGTCTGTAGCATGTTGTATGTATGTAGTATGTATGTAGTATGTAGTATGTATGTATGTTGTATGAATGTAGTATATATGAAGCAGGTATGTAGTATGTAGTATGTATTTATGTTGTATGAATGTAGTATATATGTAGCATGAATGTAGTATGAATGTATGTTGTATGAATGTAGTATACATGTAGTATGTATGTAGTATGTAGTATGTATCTATGTTGTATGAATGTAGTATATATGTAGCATGTATGTAGTATGTAGTATGTATGTTGTATGAATGTTGTATACATGTAGTATGTATGTAATATGTATGTATGTTGTATGAATGTAGTATATATGTAGCATGTTTGTAGTATGCAGTATGTATGTATGTTGTATGAATGTGGCATATATGTAGCATGTATGTAGTATGTATGTATGTTGTATGAATGTAGTATATATGTAGCATGTATGTAGTATGTAGGAATGCTTTTAGTATGTTCGCAAGAAAGGAAAGCGTTTAGTTTTTTTTCTTTCATTCAGCTTTGTTAGAAAAAAAAAGAGTTTTTTTTTTCTCGTTATATGTGTTATGGAAATCCACCACTCTGCCCCCTATTCGGTACTAGCATGGTGATTTCCAAAGGAGGGGGGGAGAAGAGGAGAATCCGCCATTTTTTGGCAAATTATTATTTTGAAAATATGCTAATCCATAAGGGTATCTCTCACTAATCTCTATGTTGAGTTTCTTTCCGGAAGGTCCAAGAACTTGGTTGTATGGCGATCACACAGCATGAGATAGTAGAAAGCAGAACCACTCCTCCCTCATAACTCTACAGGGGAGGTGGAGTTGACGGCACTCATTGAGGCATTTAGGGGGCCTTAAGGTAATCAAGACACTACACATACAAGTTCCAGATATTGTTTTCAGGTGAACCTACAACTACGGCCCCATATGGGGAGGAAAAAGGTCTTTTCTTACATCAACAGGCCCTGAAAGAGGTTGCCATAGTGAAGGTGAGGGTACATATGAAAAAGAACCAATGGAGCACGAAGCAAACAAGGTGGCTGGGAACCAGCCAGAAGACCAAAGTACTGGGAGACCCCTGAGGCGCCTCCACTGGTCATGGTGAGCATTAAAAATAACCAGTTAGACTTAAGTATCTTACAGGCTCTGACTCGGCCACCAACCGGGGAAGAGACTGAAGTCTAGTCGGAAGCTGTAGCTCAGAACCGTGGATGGCGGGACAGCGGGTATGTTTTGCCAAAATCCTTGCACCATGTGATGGCTCGTGACTGAACGCATGTGAGTGAAGACAAAACTATGTGCTCTGAAGAGAGATGTTGGGTCCACCTGCTTAGCTTTACATTAACATAGATTAGATGCGCACAACACAGATAGAATAGAAAGATGCCATAAACACACACGTGCACCTGGGCCCTTCTACCCGTTTCAATGACTGCAGATTGACTTCATACAAACTGCCCAAGGTAAGATGTATGAGGTATGTGCTCGTGTGTGTTGATCTCTTTCCAGGGGACTGGATGCCTTCCTGATGTCAGAAACTACCACAACTGAGGTACTCCTTTGTCCCCACAGATGTTGCAACTATGTGACAACCTCTGCAGCAGGTCCAGAGTCCAAAAAGGGACTCCCATTTGTGTATAAATAAGTTTTTGATTCTATTCTATTTAATCCAGACATTGGTTGCTGACCAAAAGACACAAAGACCACTGGAGCCACTGGTTGATGGTCCCCGCTAAGCCACGTCCATAGAGCTTAAAGGAAGACCAGTCCATGCAAACTACTATGAGGTCCTGGAGCAGAAGAATGAGGGTCCTGCCCCTGATAATGCTGGCAGCTTTACTGCAAGAAGGACAGATGGACGAGATACCTCAAAATAACACATCAGTAACCTTGTGGTTAGACACCAGGGTAGCAACAGCTACGTTTAGGGTGGACTTGTGTCAGATAGTGAAGTGTCAATGGAGTCTTAAATTTGGGAAAAAGAGTAGCAACCCCAATTACAAATATCTAACAGGAACTGAAGGGGCGGTGGTATATATCTGTGTAACTAGACCTGGAAATGAGAACTGTAATTCTTGGTCAGATGCAGCTTGGAACACGGGAACTTCATGGGGGTATAAGCCAGAGGAAGCCATGACTTGTGTTAGTTCGTCAGGAAAGCCTCTTCTCAAAAGGATGAATATTGCTGTACCCATTCCAAAATGGGGTTGTGATCCAGAGGTTTTGTACTGGAGATTCTCTTGCAATCCTCTCCTTATAACCCTGGACGAGCCCTCTCTTGGAGATGAAGGTCTCTATGTATTGGGACTGTATATCCCCGGTAGACAGGTTCAGCAGGGAATATTTCGGTTGAAAGCTGTTCCTGCACAGGGCAAGGAACAAGGGGAGGACAAACCCCAAAGGTCAGGGGAAATGTTGGATGTTGATGGAATTGGGGAATTAGGCTATGAGGAGAAGTTATCCATAGAAACAGGCTACACAGAGAGGAATGAATGGTTGCTATGGATGAAGTACACTATAGAGCAAAATAACAAATCTGATTGTATTGCATGTGCAACCGCTAGGCCCCATTTAGGGACTATTCCCCTCAGATATTCAGAACAGGGCCAGGAAGATTTACAGTGTCGTCTAGCTCTGTATAACACCACATATGACCCTAGTGATAATGTTTTGTGCCAATCTCTATCAGCCCGGTATCCAATAGCAAAAATTGATCAGGTGCCACCTAGAGTTTATGCATATCCAGGTGACTATACTTGTTTCCTGAGGACAGGACCAGGGAGATGAATAGGAAATCTAACTTCAGAGGTTTGTCAAATCACCATTCCTATAAATACAGATACAGGAGGTTTTAAAGCCAGTTGGTTTCATAACCAAACTACAGCAAGGAGTGATATATGGTGGTTATGTGGAGATATGAAATTGAGGCCTAGGTTGCCACCAAGTTGGATTGGCAGCTGTGCTCTAGTCCAGGTGCTCATGCCATTTAAAATAATTTCATCAGAAGAAATAAAAGGAGGTGGAATGAATGTAGAAACTCTACACAGAAATAGAAGATCGGTACCTGCTGGGTCCTTCGATCCTAGAGTTTACATAGACAATATAGGAGTACCCAGAGGGGTACCTGATGAGTACAAAGCTAGAAACCAGATAGCAGCAGGTTTTGAATCAATTTTCTTCTGGTGGGTGACAGTTAATAAAAATGTGGATTGGATAAATTATAATTATTATAATCAGCAAAGGTTTATAAATTATACGAGGGATGCAGTAAAAGGGATAGCTGAACAATTAGCCCCAACTTCTTTAATGACACACCAGAATAGAATGGCTTTAGATATGTTGCTAGCGGAAAAGGGGGGCGTATGTAAAATGTTTGGAACATACTGCTGTACTTTTATCCCCAACAATACTTCGCCAGATGGAAGTATCACAAAGGCATTGGAGGGTCTTACATCCCTGTCCGAAGAACTGGCAGAAAATTCTGGTATCAACAATCCGTTCATGGACTGGCTGGGATCCTGGTTCTGAAGATGGAGTCATCTTGTGTCCAGCCTTCTCATCTCTCTCGCAGTAGTAGCAGCCGTACTTGTGACCTGTGGATGCTGCTGCATACCGTGCATCAGAGGACTACTTCAAAGATTGAATGATGCGTCTATTACAAAAACTATGTATATTACATTGAAACCCAATAGTGATGAATATGAGCAAATGGTATGAGGTTGAGAATTAGATATGATCTCCCTTTCCATATGGGGAATTTTGCAGAAGAAGGGTTAGGAAGTCCGACACTGGCATTAGGCCTTTGAATGTACCTATATGTGAATGGTAGAGTCATATCTGTTCTCAAAAGGGGGGACTGATAGGGAATTCTATATGTCCTTCTAGTATTAATGTATTAATGGGGTCCCTTCATACATCCTTAGGGTCTCACACTCCATACTTATATGATATTAGCTGACAGAGAAGAAATCAACTCTCACCTAATCCTGTTATTCTCGCCTCTCACCTCTATAACACTCATGATTCATGTAACTGAAGGATATATCACAAGTTCCATGTAGGCCTAATGAGTACATAGTCTTAGAAATAGATGAATCACTATAGATAAAGGGGCTATGAACCCTTAGTAAGACAGGTTAATGAGGGTAATATTAGGGTATTGTATAACCAACACCTGTTTTCACCTTTTTCTGGAAATTCCCGAATATATCTAATAATTAACAGCCTAGTACAATCTGATTGGTTATAGAATATGAATATGATTGGTTAAAACCATTTATGCTTACTGTTCAATAATCAATTGTCCAATGAAATACGATGATGTAATGTAACCGCCTACTCAAATGAGTACATAAGCTACCTAATTAAATTAGCATGTGTGTGACATCCTGCAGATACATAACCTGTCTCTGTGTGTGTTTGTTCACTACTACTCGAGTAGGCCTCAAACCAATAATCTGGCAACCCTCCCGCATATCGATCTCCCATTGAGAGATAAAGATCAAATTTCAGACTCATCAGTAGAGTTGAGCGACTTTTGTTTTTTTAGGGTCGAGTTTCATTCATGAAACCCGACTTTTCCAAAAGTCGGGTCGAGCAAAATCGGCCGACTATAGGGAAAAGTCGGGGGTCCGACCGAAACACGAAACCCAATGTAAGTCAATGGGGAATTAAAGTCGGCAGTGACAGGAGGACAGGAAACACACCTACAGTGCCAATTTGAATGCCAAAAGCATCAATTCTTATTACTTAAGCTTGTCAACCTTAATTTACTTCATAATACTAGTTACGCACTGAAAAATGGGGGTTATTTGGCTACAGTTGTGGGGGGGTAGGGCTGGCTCCAGGTTTTCGTGGGCCCAGGGCCAAAGATCGCCCCTTTAACACATACCACAACTCATGATGCTCCGATACGGCAGAGAAATAGCGGTATAGTACAATGAAAAATACTTCACTTCTTACATCTCATGACTGATATCCATTTTAAATTCTCCAATACCTCCAAAAACGGACAGTATATAACTCCATACAGTATTTTGGCAAGTGCTTAGTGCACTATACAGAGTAATGAGGCCCATATATTTCTCCATATGGAATCATTGATCCCATATAATGTTTCAAACCGTATATGATGAGCTCCACATAATGCTTTAGTATATGTTGGTCCCAATGGATGAAGCTCCACTGTCTTATGGGCCCAAATAATGCTCCATATATAATGGGCCCCATTTCTAATGCTCTAGTGTATAATGGGCCCTGTAAATGCTGCTCCAGTGTTTGATGTCCACCTTTGGAATGTTCCAGTGTATGGTGGGCCCCATCTATCATTCTCCAGAGTATAGTGCTCCCCAAAAATTGCTGTCCCGACATTGAAAACAATCAAATAAGTCTCCTCGCTAGGGAATCCCTGTACTAGTCTGGACTCCTCGTCGTCCCCATCTTCCATCTCACTGCACAGTATTTCAACCTTGAAAGTGCTGTGATCCTGAGCGAGCAGGGGGGGCCCACTCGTTGGCGACGGCACTGGCACAGGGCCCCTGATAGTACGGTGGTGTGTCTGATGGCGGGTGGGCCGAACCTGCACTTTCATCTGCAGCTTCCTCTTTGTCACCGTGTAAGATGGAACTGTATATGGGAAGGGTAACCTGAGTTTCATCAGGGTCAGATTCAGGTCGTGTAGCGTGCGAGGGGAATGTAGTGGTCTGGGTCAATGTACCAGCAGATTCATCGAGCAGTGGCTGGGCATCAGTGCACTTGTGTCGCCCCCAGGAGTACGGTCGCCACAGTGGCATTACCTTCCTCCTAGGGAGTGTGATGTCATGCTTGGGAGCAACGAAGGATCTCTCTAGCAGGTTAACTGATTGGGCGGCGTTATTCCCACGAGTCATGACCCTCCAAACAGCGTTCATGAAGGCAAAGTATTTGTTTTACGTGGGCAGTATGGTTGCAAAGCTGAACCTTAAAGGAATGTCCAGAAGGGCACCACCAGGAGTGGAGCCTACGGTTAAATTCGACTCCACCTGGGAAACCTCAACCATGCCAGCTACAGAACAGATGCACACATTGCAAGCTTAATTCCGTTAATGAACGAGACTCCGTCATGCCCCGCGGTCCGAGTCCGGCTTACTAGAGGGACACGTGAGGCTCTGGCACATGAGATTGGCCAATAACTGGTGTGTCAAGCCCTTACATGTCCGTGGCTGCATGTGCGCTACACTGAAAAGGCCAGCGTTTGTCGCTTACAGGTGCAGATAACCCGCTGAACAACGTTAGTGATGGGGATCACTGATTACAATTATTACCCGCGAACGATGATTTCCCAGTAAGTGCAGGTCAACCGCAGTTCCGGAATTAGGCCTAACCGTCATTCCTGAAAAAATGAAAAACTTACGTGTGCAAACCACAGGTGCTGTAGCTTGCTTAACAGCTCGCCAGCCGTTCTCACGCACAGTATGGATTACACGTGATTGCACAAAGGTGAGAAAGGGTACCGTATCCCCGGATAACATGTATGGATAGCGTACACATTCAAAATATATGTCTATACATCAGGAGGCAGGCTCAGATGGTGTCAGGCCCAGTATGGATTGCACGTGATTGCACAAAGGTGAGAAAGGGTACCGTATCCCCGGATAACATGTATGGATAGCGTACACATTCAAAAGATATGTCTATACATCAGGAGGCAGGCTCAGACGGTGTTAGGCCCAGTATGGCTTGCACGTGATTGCACAAAGGTGAGAAAGGGTACCGTATCCCCGGATAACATGTATGGATAGCGTACACATTCAAAAGATATGTCTATACATCAGGAGGCAGGCTCAGACGGTGTTAGGCCCAGTATGGCTTGCACGTGATTGCACAAAGGTGAGAAAGGGTACCGTATCCCCGGATAACATGTATGGATAGCGTACACATTCAAAATATATGTCTATACATCAGGAGGCAGGCTCAGACGGTGTCAGGCCCAGTATGGATTGCACGTGATTGCACAAAGGTGAGAAAGGGTACCGTATCCCCGAATAACATGTATGGATAGCGTACACATTCAAAAGATATGTCTATACATCAGGAGGCAGGCTCAGACGGTGTTAGGCCCAGTATGGCTTGCACGTGATTGCACAAAGGTGAGAAAGGGTACCGTATCCCCGGATAACATGTATGGATAGCGTACACATTCAAAATATATGTCTATACATCAGGAGGCAGGCTCAGACGGTGTTAGGCCCAGTATGGCTTGCACGTGATTGCACAAAGGTGAGAAAGGGTACCGTATCCCCGGATAACATGTATGGATAGCGTACACATTCAAAAGATATGTCTATACAGCATGAGGCAGGCTCAGACGGTGTTAGGCCCAGTATGGATTGCACGTCATTGCACAAAGGTTAGAAGGGGTACCGTATCCCCGGATAACATGTATGGATAGCGTACACATTCAAAATATATGTCTATACAGCATGAGGCAGGCTCAGACGGTGTTAGGCCCATTATGGATTGCACGTCATTGCACAAAGGTTAGAAAGGGTACCGTATCCCTGGATAACATGTATGGATAGCGTACACATTCAAAATATATGTCTATACAGCATGAGGCAGGCTCAGACGGTGTTAGGCCCAGTATGGATTGCACGTCATTGCACAAAGGTTAGAAGGGGTACCGTATCCCCGGATAACATGTATGGATAGCGTACACATTCAAAATATATGTCTATACAGCATGAGGCAGGCTCAGACGGTGTTAGGCCCAGTATGGATTGCACGTCATTGCACAAAGGTTAGAAAGGGTACCGTATCCCCGGATAACATGTATGGATAGCGTACACATTCAAAATATATGTCTATACAGCATGAGGCAGGCTCAGACAGTGTTAGGCCCAGTATGGATTGCACGTCATTGCACAAAGGTTAGAAAGGGTACCGTATCCCCGGATAACATGTATGGATAGCGTACACATTCAAAATATATGTCTATACAGCATGAGGCAGGCTCAGACGGTGTTAGGCCCAGTATGGATTGCACGTCATTGCACAAAGGTTAGAAAGGGTACCGTATCCCTGGATAACATGTATGGATAGCGTACACATTCAAAATATATGTCTATACAGCATGAGGCAGGCTCAGACGGTGTTAGGCCCAGTATGGATTGCACGTCATTGCACAAAGGTTAGAAGGGGTACCGTATCCCCGGATAACATGTATGGATAGCGTACACATTCAAAATATATGTCTATACAGCATGAGGCAGGCTCAGACGGTGTTAGGCCCAGTATGGATTGCACGTCATTGCACAAAGGTTAGAAGGGGTACCGTATCCCCGGATAACATGTATGGATAGTGTACACATTCAAAATATATGTCTATACAGCATGAGGCAGGCTCAGACGGTGTTAGGCCCAGTACGGATTGCACGTCATTGCACAAAGGTTAGAAGGGGTACCGTATCCCCGGATAACATGTATGGATAGCGTACACATTCAAAATATATGTCTATACAGCATGAGGCAGACTCAGACGGTGTTAGGCCCAGTATGGATTGCACGTCATTGCACAAAGGTTAGAAGGGGTACCGTATCCCCGGATAACATGTATGGATAGTGTACACATTAAAAGTATATGTCTATACAGCATGAGGCAGGCTCAGACGGTGTTAGGCCCAGTATGGATTGCACGTCATTGCACAAAGGTTAGAAGGGGTACCGTATCCCCGGATAACATGTATGGATAGCGTACACATTCAAAATATATGTCTATACAGCATGAGGCAGGCTCAGACGGTGTTAGGCCCATTATGGATTGCACGTCATTGCACAAAGGTTAGAAAGGGTACCGTATCCCTGGATAACATGTATGGATAGCGTACACATTCAAAATATATGTCTATACAGCATGAGGCAGGCTCAGACGGTGTTAGGCCCAGTATGGATTGCACGTCATTGCACAAAGGTTAGAAGGGGTACCGTATCCCCGGATAACATGTATGGATAGCGTACACATTCAAAATATATGTCTATACAGCATGAGGCAGGCTCAGACGGTGTTAGGCCCAGTATGGATTGCACGTCATTGCACAAAGGTTAGAAAGGGTACCGTATCCCCGGATAACATGTATGGATAGCGTACACATTCAAAATATATGTCTATACAGCATGAGGCAGGCTCAGACAGTGTTAGGCCCAGTATGGATTGCACGTCATTGCACAAAGGTTAGAAAGGGTACCGTATCCCCGGATAACATGTATGGATAGCGTACACATTCAAAATATATGTCTATACAGCATGAGGCAGGCTCAGACGGTGTTAGGCCCAGTATGGATTGCACGTCATTGCACAAAGGTTAGAAAGGGTACCGTATCCCTGGATAACATGTATGGATAGCGTACACATTCAAAATATATGTCTATACAGCATGAGGCAGGCTCAGACGGTGTTAGGCCCAGTATGGATTGCACGTCATTGCACAAAGGTTAGAAGGGGTACCGTATCCCCGGATAACATGTATGGATAGCGTACACATTCAAAATATATGTCTATACAGCATGAGGCAGGCTCAGACGGTGTTAGGCCCAGTATGGATTGCACGTCATTGCACAAAGGTTAGAAGGGGTACCGTATCCCCGGATAACATGTATGGATAGTGTACACATTCAAAATATATGTCTATACAGCATGAGGCAGGCTCAGACGGTGTTAGGCCCAGTACGGATTGCACGTCATTGCACAAAGGTTAGAAGGGGTACCGTATCCCCGGATAACATGTATGGATAGCGTACACATTCAAAATATATGTCTATACAGCATGAGGCAGACTCAGACGGTGTTAGGCCCAGTATGGATTGCACGTCATTGCACAAAGGTTAGAAGGGGTACCGTATCCCCGGATAACATGTATGGATAGTGTACACATTAAAAGTATATGTCTATACAGCATGAGGCAGGCTCAGACGGTGTTAGGCCCAGTATGGATTGCACGTCATTGCACAAAGGTTAGAAGGGGTACCGTATCCCCGGATAACATGTATGGATAGCGTACACATTCAAAATATATGTCTATACAGCATGAGGCAGGCTCAGACGGTGTTAGGCCCAGTATGGATTGCACGTCATTGCACAAAGGTTAGAAAGGGTACCGTATCCCTGGATAACATGTATGGATAGCGTACACATTCAAAATATATGTCTATACAGCATGAGGCAGGCTCAGACGGTGTTAGGCCCAGTATGGATTGCACGTCATTGCACAAAGGTTAGAAGGGGTACCGTATCCCCGGATAACATGTATGGATAGCGTACACATTCAAAATATATGTCTATACAGCATGAGGCAGGCTCAGACGGTGTTAGGCCCAGTATGGATTGCACGTCATTGCACAAAGGTTAGAAAGGGTACCGTATCCCTGGATAACATGTATGGATAGCGTACACATTCAAAATATATGTCTATACAGCATGAGGCAGGCTCAGACGGTGTTAGGCCCAGTATGGATTACACGTCATTGCACAAAGGTTAGAAGGGGTACCGTATCCCCGGATAACATGTATGGATAGCGTACACATTCAAAATATATGTCTATACAGCATGAGGCAGGCTCAGACGGTGTTAGGCCCAGTATGGATTGCACGTCATTGCACAAAGGTTAGAAAGGGTACCGTATCCCCGGATAACATGTATGGATAGCGTACACATTCAAAATATATGTCTATACAGCATGAGGCAGGCTCAGACGGTGTTAGGCCCAGTATGGATTGCACGTCATTGCACAAAGGTTAGAAAGGGTACCGTATCCCCGGATAACATGTATGGATAGCGTACACATTCAAAATATATGTCTATACAGCATGAGGCAGGCTCAGACGGTGTTAGGCCCAATATGGATTGCACGTCATTGCACAAAGGTTAGAAGGGGTACCGTATCCCTGGATAACATGTATGGATAGGGTACACATTCAAAATATATGTCTCAGGAGGCAGGTTCAGACGGTGTCAGGCACAGTATGGATTTGACGGCCCAGATTACACAGCGGAGGAGCAGGGAGAGGTAAAGATTGCAAATGCTGGGGCCCTGGCCAAGCAAGGGGGGCCCAATCGTGGGCGTCGGTACTGGCACTGGGCCCCTCATAGTACAGCGGTGTGTCTGACGGCGGGTGTGCACCACCGCCGTCAGAGACACTTGATTGCACTATGAGGGACCCTGTGCCAGTGCCCGCGCCCAAGAGTCGGCCTACCCACCTGTCCAGGGCAACGGCACTCGCACGGTGTCGTGCGCTAGGTGGTGACCCCGGCCATGGGGGGGGAGGCAGCACAGTTAGGGAGTTTTAGAAAGTGGCATATGTTGATGTTGGACATTCAACTGATGCAAAAGGCGAAATAGGTGAAGTACCAGGAAGAGGTGGACCAAAGCAAGCCATTTTTCTGTCACCCTATGTGTCATCAGGGGAAGGTGGGACAAAATCCTTGGAAACCCATGCGTGGTTCATTTTAATGAAGGTTAGATCATCCACATTTTGGGTTGACAGACGGGTCCTTTTTTCTGTCAGGATTGATCCAGCTGCACTGAAGACTCTTTCCGATAGCAGACTTGCAGCTGGGCAAGCTAGCTCCTGTAAGGCATATTGGGCCAATTCAGGCCAGGTGTCCAGTTTAGCGGCCCAATAGTCAAAGGGGAATGACCTGTGTGGGAGAACATCGATATGGGAGGAAAAGTAGTTTGTAACCATAGTTGACAACTGCTGTCTCCTGTCACTTTCCATCGATGCAGTATTACCAGTTGTGTGAGCGGTATTTGAAAAATCAGTCCACAACATTGTCATGAAACCCCTGTCTCCAACGCCACTTCTGCTGTGTGCACCACGAACACCTCTGCCAAGCTGCCCCCGGCCCGTACGGCTCGTGTGAGAACCATCACCGCTGCTGTGTGCTGGGAATGCCTCAAGCAACCGATTTACCAGAGTTGCTTGTTTATTAGCCAATATTAGGTCAAGGTTCTCCTGTGGCATGATGTTTTGTAATTTGCCTTTATAGCGTGGATCCAGGATGCTGGCCAACCAGTAGTCGTCATCGTTCATCATTTTGGCAATGCGGGGGTTCCTTTTTAGGATCCGCAAGGCATAATCTGACATGTGGGCCAATGTTCCCGGTGTCAATGATACACTGCGAGTGCTGGGTGGAGGAGCACTTTCTGGCAAATCCACATCCCTCCAGTCACGCACAAACCCTGTACCAGACCTTGCCACTCCAACATTTTCACTTGCCCCACGAGATGCATCCTCCTCCCCTAAGTAATCATCCCAATCATCCTCCTCCTCTTCTTCCTCCACCTCGTCCAGGAGAGGTCCCTGAGCAGACAATGGCTGAATGTCATCAAGGATTCCCTCCTCCTCTTCCTCCTTATCAACATTGGCTGCAGACGCCTGCTCCTTAAGGTGCGTCAAAGTTTGCATGAGCAGACGCATAAGTGGGATGCTCATGCTTAGGTTGGCGTCGTCTGCGCTTACCAGCCGTGTGCATTCCTCAAAACACTGAAGGACTTTACAAAGGTCTTTCAGCTTCGACCACTGCACGCCTGTCAACTCCATGTCTGCTCTCAAAGTGCCTGGCCGTGTATCCTCCCACAAATGCATTATGGCCTGCCTCTGCTCGCACAGCCGCTCCACCATGTGCATGGTGGAGTTCCACCTTGTTGCAATGTCGATAATGAGGCGGTGGTTGGGAAGGTGGAGCAATCGCTGCAGCTTCTGCATACGAACGGAGTGTACAGGCGACCGGCGGATGTGCACGCACAGTCTTCGCACCTTCTGGAGCAGGACTGTTAACTCCGGATAATTTTTGAGGAAGCACTGCACCACCAGGTTCAAGGTGTGAGCCAAGCAAGGTATGTGGCTGAGTTTTGAAAGGGCTATGGCTGCCACAAAATTACGGCCGTTATCACTAACTACCTTGCCTGCCTCAAGATGTACACTGCCCAGCCATGACTCAGTTTGTCGCTTCAAGTACTCGGCCAGCACCTCGGCGGTGTGTCTGTCGCCCAAACACATCATCTGCAACACAGCCTGCTGACGCTTTCCACTAGCTGCTCGATAGGGGGACACATCGTGTGCAACAGTGGCAGCTGCAGATGGAGTGCTCGTACGACTGCGCTCTGTGGACGAGCTGTCGCTTCTGGAGGAGGAGGAGGAAGAGGAGGAGGGTCGAACGCCTACAGCCAACTGTTTCCTATACCGTGGGCTAGGCAGCACTGTCCCACCACCGCTGTCCCCTGTGGACCCTGCATCCACCACATTAACCCAGTGCGCAGTGATGGACACGTAACGGCCCTGGCCATGCCGACTGGACCATGCATCAGTTGTGAGGTGCACCTTTCCGCTCACTGACTGCTTGAGTGCATGGACAATGCGGTCTTTCACATGATGGTGGAGGGCTGGGATGGCTTTGCGAGAGAAGAAGTGGCGACTGGGTAGGTCATAGCGTGGTACTGCATAGGCCATGAGTTCGCGGAAAGCTGTGCTTTCCACCAACCGAAAGGGCATCATCTCAAACGAGATTAGTTTGGCAATGTGGGCGTTCAAACCCAGTGTACGCGGATGAGAGACTGAGTACTTTCTTGACCTACTCATAGTGTCTGGGAGGGTGAGCTGGACTTGAGAGCTGCATATGGTGGAAGTAGCGGTGGACAGGGCGGACTGAGAGAGGGTTGATGATGGTGATGGAGTTGGTGTTCTTTCTGATGGCCTAGAATCAGTCTTTCGTTGATATAACAGTGGGATTCCCTGACTGCTGTGGCCTTGCAACGACACCTCAACATTTGCTGCTGTGCTAACCAGTGGGCTTACAGTGGGGGAAACAATGTAGCGTTGCTGACTACCTTCGTTGTGATCAGTTGCACATGTGGCACTTGAGGTTTGGTGTTGTGTCCACGCTTGCAAGTGCATGCTGGTTAAATGTCTAAGCATGCAACTGGTATTCAAATTTTTCAGATTTTTCCCTCGGCTAAAGGTCTTTGCACACTTCTTACAGATAACCTTGGCCTGATCATGAGGATTTTGTTCAAAAAAGTGCCACACTGCACTCTTCCTACTTTGGCAGACATTTTGCGGCCTAGCACGCTGTGATCTTTTGACCCTCTGGACAAGCTGTCCAGCAACTCTTTTGATGTTTGGAACCTGTCTTTGGAGTGCTCCGGGCCTGCCAGATAACAGCTGTTGCGATGTCGATGTCTGCTGTGGATGCTCCTCATCTGAGCTATTGGAAGCAGCACCCTCTTCCCCCAATGGATGCCAATCTGGGTCAACAACTGGGTCATCCATCACCTCCTCTTCTATGTCATGTGCACCTTTCTCTGTGTCACCGTGTATGGTGGTATAGTGTGCGGGAAGGGGCACCTGAGTCTCATCAGGGTCAAAATCTGGCTCTGTACACTGCAAGGACAATGTAGTGCTCTGAGTGAATGTACCAGCAGAATCATGCATCAGTGGCTGTGCATCAGTGCACTCCATGTCAGATTCATCTTGGCCTGGGTAATTCACCATTTGACTTGATAATCCAGGCATGGTATGTGAAAACAGCTCCATGGAGTAATCAGTAGTATGGCCTGCGTCATCCTTCAATCTTGGTTGGGGTGAAGGACACAAGGAAAGGTGTGGTTCATGAACATGAGCCTCCAATGACGACTCAGTGCTTTTACTTTTTACAACTTCAGAAGAGGAGGCGATAGAGCTGGAGGCTGAGTCAGCAATGTAAGACAAAACTTTTTCCTGATGCTCTGCCTTTAAAAGCGGTTTGCCAACTCCTAGAAAACTAAGCGTTCGAGGCCTTATGTAGCCAGACGATGACACAGGGTCAGCACCTCCTGCATTCGGTCCTATTTTGCTCTTGCCACTACCATCAGATCCACCACCAACACCATCATT
This sequence comes from Dendrobates tinctorius, assembly GCF_039654945.1. Taxonomy (NCBI): domain Eukaryota; kingdom Metazoa; phylum Chordata; class Amphibia; order Anura; family Dendrobatidae; genus Dendrobates; species Dendrobates tinctorius. The sequence continues at coordinate 17,361,146 of NW_027361743.1, read as the reverse complement.
ACCAGCTGCCAACCCCCGCCCAATTCCACGGCCTCTTCCACCAGCCTTCCTCATTTTTGGTAGAAATGTAGACAAAATCCAACAAACTATATAGTAATGTAAAACAAGGTACAAGGTGTCTATAGGACAGGGGAGTTTTAGAATTTCTGCACACACTTGTGGACAGTGGACACTTGTGGATTGTGTGCGGCCCACTGATATCTGAGCGCTATGTGACACGCTCGATGGCACAGCTGCCTGTGACCAAAATGACGAGAGGATAATGGAGATTTTGAATCTCTGCGTACACTTGTGGACAGTGGACACTTGTGGATTGTGTGCGGCCCACTGATATCTGAGCGCTATGTGACACGCTCGATGGCACAGCTGCCTGTGACCAAAGTGACGAGAGGATAATGGAGATTTTGAATCTATGCGTACACTTGTGGACAGTGGACACTTGTGGATTGTGTGCGGCCCACTGATATCTGAGCGCTATGTGACACGCTCGATGGCACAGCTGCCTGTGACCAAAGTGACGAGAGGATAATGGAGATTTTGAATCTCTGCGTACACTTGTGGACAGTGGACACTTGTGGATTGTGTGCGGCCCACTGATATCTGAGCGCTATGTGACACGCTCGATGGCACAGCTGCCTGTGACCAAAGTGACGAGAGGATAATGGAGATTTTGAATCTCTGCGTACACTTTTGGACACTGGACACTTGTGGATTGTGTGCGGCCCACTGATATCTGAGCGCTATGTGACACGTTCGATGGCACAGCTGCCTGTGACCAAAGTGACGAGAGGATAATGGAGATTTTGAATCTCTGCGTACACTTTTGGACACTGGACACTTGTGGATTGTGTGCGGCCCACTGATATCTGATCGCTATGTGACACGCTCGATGGCACAGCTGCCTGTGACCAAAGTGACGAGAGGATAATGGAGATTTTGAATCTCTGCGTACACTTTTGGACACTGGACACTTGTGGATTGTGTGCGGCCCACTGATATCTGAGCGCTATGTGACACGCTCGATGGCACAGCTGCCTGTGACCAAAGTGACGAGAGGATAATGGAGATTTTGAATCTCTGCGTACACTTGTGGACAGTGGACACTTGTGGATTGTGTGCGGCCCACTGATATCTGAGCGCTATGTGACACGCTCGATGGCACAGCTGCCTGTGACCAAAGTGACGAGAGGATAATGGGGATTTTGAATCTCTGCGTACACTTGTGGACAGTGGACACTTGTGGATTGTGTGCGGCCCACTGATATCTGAGCGCTATGTGACACGCTCGATGGCACAGCTGCCTGTGACCAAAGTGACGAGAGGATAATGGAGATTTTGAATCTCTGCGTACACTTTTGGACACTGGACACTTGTGGATTGTGTGCGGCCCACTGATATCTGAGCGCTATGTGACACGCTCGATGGCACAGCTGCCTGTGACCAAAGTGACGAGAGGATAATGGAGATTTTGAATCTCTGCGTACACTTTTGGACACTGGACACTTGTGGATTGTGTGCGGCCCACTGATATCTGAGCGCTATGTGACACGCTCGATGGCACAGCTGCCTGTGACCAAAGTGACGAGAGGATAATGGAGATTTTGAATCTCTGCGTACACTTTTGGACACTGGACACTTGTGGATTGTGTGCGGCCCACTGATATCTGAGCGCTATGTGACACGCTCGATGGCACAGCTGCCTGTGACCAAAGTGACGAGAGGATAATGGAGATTTTGAATCTCTGCGTACACTTTTGGACACTGGACATGAGCCTCCAATGACGACTCAGTGCTTTTACTTTTTACAACTTCAGAAGAGGAGGCGATAGAGCTGGAGGCTGAGTCAGCAATGTAAGACAAAACTTTTTCCTGATGCTCTGGCTTTAAAAGCGGTTTGCCAACTCCCAGAAAACTAAGCCTTCGAAGCCTTATGGAGCCAGACGATGACGCAGGCTCAACACCTCCTGCATTCGGTCCTATTTTGCTTTTGCCACTACCATCAGATCCACCACCAACACCATCATTACCAGCTGCCAACCCCCGCCCAATTCCACGGCCTCTTCCACCAGCCTTCCTCATTTTTGGTAGAAATGTAGATAAAATCCAACAAACTATATAGTAATGTAAAACAAGGTACAAGGTGTCTATAGGACAGGGGAGATTTAGATTTTCTGCACACACTAGTGGACACTGGACACTTTTGGATTGTGTGAGGCCCACTGAATATCAGAGCGCTATGTCACAGGCTTGATGGCACAGGTGTGAAAAAAGTGACTACAGGATAAGGGAGATTTTGAATTTCTGCAGACACTTGTGGACACTGGACACTTTTGGATTGTGTGAGGCCCACTGAATATCAAAGCGCTATGTCAAAGGCTCGATGCAACAGGTGTGAAAAAAGTGACTACAGGATAAGGGAGATTTTGAATTTCTGCAGACACTTGTGGACACAGGACACTTTTGGATTGTGTGAGGCCCACTGAATATCAGAGCGCTATGTCACAGGCTCGATGCAACAGGTGTGAAAAAAGTGACCACAGGATAAGGGAGATTTTGAATTTCTGCAGACACTTGTGGACAGTGGACACTTAGATTGTGTGAGGCCCACTGAATATCAGAGCGCTATGTCACAGGCTCGATGGCACAGGTGTGAAAAAAGTGACTACAGGATAAGGGAGATTTTGAATTTCTGCAGACACTTGTGGACACTGGACATTTTTGGATTGTGTGAGGCCCACTGAATATCAGAGCGCTATGTCACAGGCTCGATGGCACAGGTGTGAAAAAAGTGACTACAGGATAAGGGAGATTTTGAATTTCTGCAGACACTTGTGGACACTGGACACTTTTGGATTGTGTGAGGCCCACTGAATATCAGAGCGCTATGTCACAGGCTCGATGGCACAGGTGTGAAAAAAGTGACTACAGGATAAGGGAGATTTTGAATTTCTGCAGACACTTGTGGACACTGGACACTTGGATTGTGTGAGGCCCACTGAATATCAGAGCGCTATGTCACAGGCTCGATGCAACAGGTGTGAAAAAAGTGACTACAGGATAAGGGAGATTTTGAATTTCTGCAGACACTTGTGGACACTGGACACTTTTGGATTGTGTGAGGCCCACTGAATATCAGAGCGCTATGTCACAGGCTCGATGGCACAGGTGTGAAAAAAGTGACTACAGGATAAGGGAGATTTTGAATTTCTGCAGACACTTGTGGACACTGGACACTTTTGGATTGTGTGAGGCCCACTGAATATCAGAGCGCTATGTCACAGGCTCGATGCAACAGGTGTGAAAAAAGTGACTACAGGATAAGGGAGATTTTGAATTTCTGCAGACACTTGTGGACACTGGACACTTGGATTGTGTGAGGCCCACTGAATATCAGAGCGCTATGTCACAGGCTCGATGGCACAGGTGTGAAAAAAGTGACTACAGGATAAGGGAGATTTTGAATTTCTGCAGACACTTGCGGACACAGGACACTTGGATTGTGTGGGGCCCACTGAATATCAGAGCGCTATATCACAGGCTCGATGCAACAGGTGTGAAAAAAGTGACTACAGGATAAGGGAGATTTTGATTTTCTGCAGACACTTGTGGACACTGGACACTTTTGGATTGTGTGAGGCCCACTGAATATCAGAGCGCTATGTCAAAGGCTCGATGCAACAGGTGTGAAAAAAGTGACTACAGGATAAGGGAGATTTTGAATTTCTGCAGACACTTGTGGACACTGGACACTTGGATTGTGTGAGGCCCACTGAATATCAGAGCGCTATGTCAAAGGCTCGATGCAACAGGTGTGAAAAAAGTGACTACAGGATAAGGGAGATTTTGAATTTCTGCAGACACTTGTGGACACTGGACACTTGGATTGTGTGAGGCCCACTGAATATCAGAGCGCTATGTCACAGGCTCGATGCAACAGGTGTGAAAAAAGTGACTACAGGATAAGGGAGATTTTGAATTTCTGCAGACACTTGTGGACACTGGACACATGGATTGTGTGAGGCCCACTGAATATCAGAGCGCTATGTCACAGGCTCTATGCAACAGGTGTGAAAAAAGTGACTAGAGGATAAGGGAGATTTTGAATTTCTGCAGACACTTGTGGACACTGGACACTTTTGGATTGTGTGAGGCCCACTGAATATCAGAGCGCTATGTCACAGGCTCGATGGCACAGGTGTGAAAAAAGTGACTACAGGATAAGGGAGATTTTGAATTTCTGCAGACACTTGTGGACACTGGACACTTTTGGATTGTGTGAGGCCCACTGAATATCAGAGCGCTATGTCACAGGCTCGATGGCACAGGTGTGAAAAAAGTGACTACAGGATAAGGGAGATTTTGAATTTCTGCAGACACTTGTGGACACTGGACACTTTTGGATTGTGTGAGGCCCACTGAATATCAGAGCACTATGTCACAGGCTCGATGGCATAGGTGTGAAAAAAGTGACTACAGGATAAGGGAGATTGTGAATTTCTGCAGACACTTGTGGACACTGGACACTTTTGGATTGTGTGAGGCCCACTGAATATCAGAGCGCTATGTCACAGGCAGAAATTGGCTAGTGTATAACAAACTACAAGATGTATGTAGAATTGGGCAGAATAGGAATCTCCCTAGAGTGTAGGTCTGTAAGAACGGAACAAGTCCTCCACTTATCCTTCCACAGTGACACACAGATAGCTTCACTGTGGCTGTGATAACAGCCGTTACACGGTACTGTGTGAGGAGCGTACACCGCTGTATGGTGTGAAAAAATGCACGCTCAGTACCTCAGCAGGACCAAAAAAAAAATTGGGATTGCTTTTAAAAAAGCAGTTTGCAGAGCAGTGGGGAAACAGCAATGCAGCTGTCAGGAAGCCTTAGAAGGCAGCCTAACAACCAACACCGCTGATCCACCACAATATAGCCTCCCCTTGCACTGCACACACAGTGACTGGTTGTGTTGCACAGGCAAAATCGCTAGCAGCAGAAGCAGTTTTTTTTTCTTCTTCCCTGCCTAACGCTCTCCCTACAGAATCAGCAACCTCTCCCTATGCTAAGATCGGCAGAAGTAAGATGGCGGTCGGCGTGCACGCCCTTTTATAACCCCTGTGACGCCCACCAAAGCAAGCCAATCACTTGCATGCCCTTCTGAAAGATGGTGGTGACCCCTGCCTATGTCATCACGTTGCCCACAGTGTCCGTGGATCCTGATTGGCTTAAAAAGAGCGCAAAACAAGCTTTTGAAACGCGACTTTGGCGCGTAAGTCGCCGACCTCGTGGCCGACCTCATCCTAGGGTCGGGTTTCGTTTCATGAAACCCGATTTTGCCAAAAGTCGGTGACTTTTGAATTTTTTCGACCCGTTTCGCTCAACTCTAACCGCTACATCTGGGTACCAGCACCTACACCGCCTGTGCCTTTCCCCCATCACTACATCTACACTTCCCTGAGACTCCAGCTCCTCCTGTGGGGAGCTTCACCATCTTTGCTGTATACCATCTGTCCCAGAGGACCTGCATGCAGCGTCGGCCTAACATCTATGTTGCCGAACACCACAGGTGGCATCAAACTATCTATTTAAACTCTTTACCATTATACCACGCCATTTACATGGGCTCCCAGGGCCACCGTCCGGGTCACCGCTGCTGTGTCACATCCCACTGACACCGGCCCTGTACTGAGTACTCCTCAGCCCTGGGAGGGCGACCCATATGCCGACTGCTGATCGGGCGGCGTTATTCCCACGAACCTCCAAACAGCGTCCATGAAGGCAAAGTTTTTGGTTTCCGGGGGCAGTATGATTGCAAAGCTGAACCTTAAAGGAATGTCCAAAAGGCACCACCAGGAGTGGAGCCTGTGGCTTAATTGGACTCCACCCGGGAAACCACAACCATGCCACCTAAAGAAAAGATGCACACTTTGAAAGCTTTGTCAATTCTGTGTGTGGTGTGGTATGTGTATTTGTAGTTGTGCTAGCGATTTCTCAGATTTATTCCGTTAACAACCGAGACTCCGGCATGCCCCCACAGTACGCGTCAAGCTTACTAGAGGGATAAGCGAGACTCTGGCACGTGAGATCGAGCAATAACTGGTCTAGCATTCCCGTACATGTCCAGGGCTGCATGCACGCTACACTGAAAGGACCAGCTTTTGTCGCTTACAGGTGCAGATAACCTGCTGAACTCCATTAGTGATGGGGATCTGGGATTCAGATTATTCCCCGCGAACGATGATTTCCCAGTAAGTTCAGGTCAACCGCAATTCCGGAGTTAGGCCTAACCGTCATTCCTGAAAAAATTACGTGTCCAAACCACAGGTGCTGTAGCTTGCTTAACAGCTCGGCAGCCGTTCTCAGGCCCAGTATGGATTCAACAACATTGTAGAAAGTTGATAAAGGGTACAGTTTCACCGGATAACACGTATATATGTAGCCTAGTTTACACATTAAAAATATATGTCTATAGATCAGGAGGCAGACTCGGATGTTCTCAGGCCCAGTATGGATTTGACCAGATTGTACAAAGTTGAGAAAGGGTACTTTATCACTGGATAGCAGGTATATATAGCAAAGTTTAAACATGTAAAATCTCCGTGTTCTCAGTATGGATTACACAGCAATCTAAAAAGTGGAAAAAGGGAAATGCATTTGAGGCGTACACAACTATATACTTTTGGTGTTATTTTTAAATCTTCATATATATTTCTGTCTTAGTAATACAGTCCAGCCTCTCCGCAATAGGAAATGAGATGCATACAATTACTGACATAAAGGCTAGTGATTGCAGAAATCAAGGAATTACTATTCACGGGAAAAACTTCCGTCACAATTCTCATAGGCGATGCTGACCCTCAATTAATTTGTGTGTTGAGCAAGTGAAAACATTTTTTTGTGAATAAAGTCTTGCTGTATCGCACTTCCGTTGATTCCATCACTGTTACTCATCTCAATCAAATTTTTATCACAGGGAGCGATGTAAACATGGTGCTCACTGGCTATCATGATCTGTCACGTAACTTTGGAGTGCAAAAGACAGAAGCCTTAGGCCGTAGGCCATTCTATTTGATTGGCATGAGAGGGCACATTTTAAAATGTGCTCCGGAATGTCACACGTTTGTGAGTAGGAAAACTGTGAAAGCTGATGATAAACCACCACTGCATGTCATTGTGAGTCGACGTCCATAAGAAATGGAAGCCATTGATCATCTGGAGCTAGAGCCCGGCCAGCAGGACAGGGCATAGCTACATCTTAACCATCATCTTTCAGTTCAATCAATTTGTAGTGGCACTCCCAGTGAAGGATTTGTCAGCCCAGACTACACAGCGGAGGAGCAGGGAGAGGTAAACATTGCAAATGCTGGGGCCCTGACCAAGCAAGGGGGGCACACTCGTGGGCGTCGGTACTGGCACTGGGCCCCTCATAGTATGGCGGTGTGTCTGACGGCGGGTGTGCACCACCACCGTCAGAGACACTTGATTGCACTATGAGGGACCCTGTGCCAGTGCCCGCGCCCAAGAGTCGGCCTACCCACCTGTCCAGGGCAACGGCACTCACACGGTTTCGTGCACTAGGTGGTGACCCCGGCCATGGGGGGGGGCAGGCCAGCTATGGCGGTTTACAAAGTGGCATATGTTGATGTGGGACATTCAGCTGCTGCAAAAGGTGAAATAGGTCAAGTTCGCGGAATAAGAGGAGGACCAAAGCAAGCCATTTTTCTGGCAACCTATGTGTCATCAAGGGAAGGTGGGACAAAATCCTTGGAAACCCATGCATGGTTCATTTTAATGAAGGTTAGATCATCCACATTTTGGGTTGACAGACGGGTCCTTTTTTCTGTCAGGATTGATCCAGCTGCACTGAAGACTCTTTCCGATAGCACACTTGCAGCTGGGCAAGCGAGCTCCTGTAAGGCATATTGGGCCAATTCAGGCCAGGTGTCCAGTTTAGCGGCCCAATAGTCAAAGGGGAATGACCTGTGTGGGAGAACATCGATATGGGAGGAAAAGTAGTTTGTAACCATAGTTGACAACTGCTCTCTCCTGTCACTTTCCATCGATGCAGTATTACCAGTTGTGTGAGCGGTACTTGAAAAATCAGTCCACAACATTGTCATGAAACCCCTGTCTCCAACGCCACTTCTGCTGTGTGCACCACGAACACCTCTGCCAAGCTGCCCCCGGCCCGTACGGCTCGTGTGAGAACCATCACCATTGCTGTGTGCTGGGAATGCCTCAACCAACCGGTTTACCAGAGTTGCTTGTTTATTAGCCAATATTAGGTCAAGGTTCTCCTGTGGCATGATGTTTTGTAATTTGCCTTTATAGCGTGGATCCAGGATGCTGGTCAACCATTAGTCGTCATCGTTCATCATTTTGGCAATGCGGGGGTCCCTTTTTAGGATCCGCAAGGCATAATCTGACATGTGGGTCAATGTTCCCGGTGTCAATGATGCACTGCGAGTGCTGGTTGGAGGAGCACTTTCTGGCAAATCCACATCCCTCCAGTCAAGCACAAACCCTGTACCAGACCTTGCCACGCCAACATTTTCACTTGCCCCACGAGATGCATCCTCCTCCCCTAAGTAATGATCCCCATCATCATCCTCCTCCTCCTCTTCTTCCTCCACCTCGTCCAGGAGAGGTCCCTGAGCAGACAATGGCTGAATGTCATCAAGGATTCCCTCCTCCTCTTACTCTGTGCTAACCGGTGGGCTTACAGTGGGGGAAACAATGTAGCGTTGCTGACTACCTTCTTTGTGATCAGTTGCACATGTGGTACTTGAGGTTTGGTGTTGTGTCCACGCTTGCAAGTGCCTGCTGGTTAAATGTCTAAGCATGCAACTGGTATTCAAATTTTTCAGATTTTTCCCTCGGCTAAAGGTCTTTGCGGACTTCTTACAGATAACCTTGGCCTGATCATGAGGATTTTGTTCAAAAAAGTGCCACACTGCACTCTTCCTACTTTGGAAGACATTTTGCGGCCTAGCACGCTGTGCTATTTTGACCGTCTGGACAAGCTGTCCAGCAACTCTTTTGATTTTTGGAACCTGTCTTTGGAGTGCTCCGGGTCTGCCAGATAACAGCTGTTGCGATGTCGATGTCTGCTGTGGATGCTCCTCCTGCTCATCTGAGCTATTGGAAGCAGCACCATCTTCCCCCAATGGATGCCAATCTGGGTCAACAACTGGGTCATCCATCACCTCCTCTTCAATGTCATGTGCGCCTTCCTCTGTGTCACCGTGTATGGTGGTATAGTATGCGGGAAGGGGCACCTGAGTCTCATCAGGGTCAGAATCTGGCTCATTACACTGCAAGGACAATGTAGTGCTCTGAGTGAATGTACCAGCAGAATCATCTATCAGTGGCTGTGCATCAGTGCACTACATGTCAGATTCATCTTGGCCTGGGTAATTCACCATTTCACTTGATAACCCAGGCATGGTATGTGAAAACAGCTCCATGGAGTAATCAGTTGTATGGCCTGCGTCATCCTTCAATCTTGGTTGGGGTGAAGGACACAAGGAAAGGTGTGGTTCATGAACATGAGCCTCCAATGATGACTCAGTGCTTTTATTTTTTACAACTTCAGAAGAGGAGGTGTTAGAGCTGGAGGCTGAGTCAGCAATGTAAGCCAAAACTTTTTCCTGATGCTCTGGCTTTAAAAGCGGTTTGCCAACTGCTAGAAAACTAAGCCTTCGAGGCCTTGTGGAGCCAGACGATGATGCAAGCTCAAAACCTCCTGCATTCGGTCCTATTTTGCTTTTGCCACTACCATCAGATCCACCACCAACACCATCATTACCAGCTGGCAACCCCCGCCCAATTTCACGGCCTGTTCCATCAGCCTTCCTCATTTTTGGTAAAAATGTACACAAAATCCCACAAACTATATAGTAATGTAAAGCAAGGTAAAGGTGTATATAGGACAGGGGAGATGTAGAATTTCTGAACACACTTGTGGACACTGTTGGATTGTGTGAGGCCCAGTGAATATCACACCGCTATGTCACAGTCTCAATGTCGCAGGTGTGAAAAATGTCACTATAGGACAGGGGAGATGTAGAATTTCTGAACACACCTGTGGACACTGTTGGATTCTGTGAGGCCCAGTGAATATCACACCGCTATGTCACAGGCTCAATGTCGCAGGTGTGAAAAATGTCACTATAGGACAGGGGAGATGTAGAATTTCTGAACACACTTGTGGACACTGTTGGATTGTATGAGGCCCAGTGAACATCACACCGCTATGTCACAGTCTCAATGTCGCAGGTGTGAAAAATGTCACTATAGGACAGGCGAGATGTAGAATTTCTGAACACACTTGTGGACACTGTTGGAATGTGTGAGGCCCAGTGAATATCACACCGCTATGTCACAGGCTCAATGTTGCAGGTGTGAAAAATGTCACTATAGGACAGGGGAGATGTAGAATTTCTGAACACACTTGTGGACACTGTTGGATTGTGTGAGGCCCAGTGAATAACACACCACTATGTCACAGGCTCAATATCGCAGGTGTGAAAAATGTCACTATAGGACAGGGGAGATGTAGAATTTCTGAACACACCTGTGGACACTGTTGGATTGTGTGAGGCCCAGTGAATATCACACCGCTATGTCACAGTCTCAATGTCGCCGGTGTGAAAAATGTCACTATAGGACAGGGGAGATTTAGAATTTCTGAACACACTTGTGGACACTGTTGGATTGTGTGAGGCCCAGTGAATATCACACCGCTATGTCACAGTCTCAATGTCGCAGGTGTGAAAAATGTCACTATAGGACAGGGGAGGTGTAGAATTTCTGAACACACTTGTGGACACTGTTGGATTGTGTGAGGCCCATTGAATATCACACCGCTATGTCACAGGCTCAATGTCGTAGGTGTGAAAAATGTCACTATAGGACAGGGGAGATGTAGAATTTCTGAACACACTTGTGGACACTGTTGGATTGTGTGAGGCCCAGTGAATATCACACCGCTATGTCACAGGCTCAATGTCGCAGGTGTGAAAAATGTCACTATAGGACAGAGGAGATGTAGAATTTCTGAACACACTTGTGGACACTGTTGGATTGTGTGAGGCCCAGTGAATATCACACCGCTATGTCACAGTCTCAATGTTGCAGGTGTGAAAAATGTCACTCTAGGACAGGGGAGATGTAGAATTTCTGAACACACTTGTGGACATTGTTGGATTGTGTGAGGCCCAGTGAATATCACACCGCTATGTCACAGGCTCAATGTCGCAGGTGTGAAAAATGTCACTATAGGACAGGGGAGATGTAGAATTTCTGAACACACTTGTGGACACTGTTGGATTGTGTGAGGCCCAGTGAATATCACACCGCTGTGTCACAGTCTCAATGTCGCAGGTGTGAAAAATGTCACTAAAGGACAGGGGAGATGTAGAATTTCTGAACACACTTGTGGACACTGTTGGATTGTGTGAGGCCCAGTGAATATCACACCGCTATGTCACAGGCTCAATGTCGCAGGTGTGAAAAATGTCACTATAGGACAGGGGAGATGTAGAATTTCTGAACACACTTGTGGACACTGTTGGATTGTGTGAGGCCCAGTGAACATCACACCGCTATGTCACAGTCTCAATGTCGCAGGTGTGAAAAATGTCACTATAGGACAGGCGAGATGTAGAATTTCTGAACACACTTGTGGACACTGTTGGAATGTGTGAGGCCCAGTGAATATCACACCGCTATGTCACAGGCTCAATGTTGCAGGTGTGAAAAATGTCACTATAGGACAGGGGAGATGTAGAATTTCTGAACACACTTGTGGACACTGTTGGATTGTGTGAGGCCCAGTGAATAACACACCACTATGTCACAGGCTCAATATCGCAGGTGTGAAAAATGTCACTATAGGACAGGGGAGATGTAAAATTTCTGAACACACCTGTGGACACTGTTGGATTGTGTGAGGCCCAGTGAATATCACACCGCTATGTCACAGTCTCAATGTCGCCGGTGTGAAAAATGTCACTATAGGACAGGGGAGATTTAGAATTTCTGAACACACTTGTGGACACTGTTGGATTGTGTGAGGCCCAGTGAATATCACACCGCTATGTCACAGTCTCAATGTCGCAGGTGTGAAAAATGTCACTATAGGACAGGGGAGGTGTAGAATTTCTGAACACACTTGTGGACACTGTTGGATTGTGTGAGGCCCATTGAATATCACACCGCTATGTCACAGGCTCAATGTCGTAGGTGTGAAAAATGTCACTATAGGACAGGGGAGATGTAGAATTTCTGAACACACTTGTGGACACTGTTGGATTGTGTGAGGCCCAGTGAATATCACACCGCTATGTCACAGGCTCAATGTCGCAGGTGTGAAAAATGTCACTATAGGACAGAGGAGATGTAGAATTTCTGAACACACTTGTGGACACTGTTGGATTGTGTGAGGCCCAGTGAATATCACACCGCTATGTCACAGTCTCAATGTTGCAGGTGTGAAAAATGTCACTCTAGGACAGGGGAGATGTAGAATTTCTGAACACACTTGTGGACATTGTTGGATTGTGTGAGGCCCAGTGAATATCACACCGCTATGTCACAGGCTCAATGTCGCAGGTGTGAAAAATGTCACTATAGGACAGGGGAGATGTAGAATTTCTGAACACACTTGTGGACACTGTTGGATTGTGTGAGGCCCAGTGAATATCACACCGCTGTGTCACAGTCTCAATGTCGCAGGTGTGAAAAATGTCACTAAAGGACAGGGGAGATGTAGAATTTCTGAACACACTTGTGGACACTGTTGGATTGTGTGAGGCCCAGTGAATATCACACCGCTATGTCACAGGCTCAATGTCGCAGGTGTGAAAAATGTCACTATAGGACAGGGGAGATGTAGAATTTCTGAACACACTTGTGGACACTGTTGGATTGTGTGAGTCCCAGTGAATATTACACCGCTATGTCACATGCAGAAATTGGCTAGTGTATGACTCCCTAGAGTGTAGGTCTGTAAGAACGGAACAAGTCCTCGACTTATCCTTACAGAGTCACACACAGATAGCTTCACTGTGGCCGTGATAACAGCCGTTACACGGTACTGAGAGAGGAGTGTGCACGTACACCGCTGTCCGGTGTCCGTAAAATTGTCAAGCTCCGTGTTTTTTATGTATACGGACTGACACATGCTGTCTCTCTATAGTTTTGAATGTGATCAAACAGCAAATATACTTAACTGTTTGAAAACCAGATAAAACTAGAAGGTGGAGGTCTGTAAGAATGGAACATGTCGTCGACTTATCCTTACAGAGTCACACACAGATAGTTTCACTGTGGCCGTGATAACAGCCGTTACACGGTACTGTGTGAGGAGCGTACACCGCTGTATGGTGTGAAAAAATGCACGCTCAGTACCTCACCAGGACCAAAAAAAAAATTTGGATTGCTTTTAAAAAAAGCAGTTTGCAGAGCAGTGGAAAAACAGCAATGCAGCTATCAGGAAGCCTTATAAGGCAGCCTAACAACCAACACAGCTGATCCAGCAAAATATAGCCTCCACTTGCACTGCACACACAGTGACTGGTGTGTTGTACAGGCAAAATCGCTAGCAGCAGAAGCAGTTTTTGGTGTCTTCTTCCCTGCCTAACGCTCTCCCTACAGAATCATCAGCAGCAGCAGCTCTCCCTATTCTGAGATCAGCATGAGTAACATGGCGGTCGGCGTGCACACCCTTTTATACCCCCTGTGACACCCCCCAAAGCAAGCCAATCACTTGCATGCCCTTCTCAAAGATGGTGGTGACCCCTGCCTATGTCATCACGTTGCCCACAGTGTCCGTGGATCCTGATTGGCTGAACTCTAACCGCTACATCAGTATATATGTATGTTGTATGAATGTAGTATATATGAAGTATGTATGTAGTATGTATGTTGTATGAATGTAGTATGTATGTAGTATGTTTTTTTTTTGTTTTTTGTTTTTTTTTTACATTCAACACATTAGCCGGATGATGGGACTACTACTGTCCCATCATTGGCTAATGTGTCAATCACTGTCATTGTAGCAGGCAGACTTGTAGTCCCATCGGACGATGCCTGCACACACACAAGACCCCCGGCAGGCCCACACAGACCACCAGCAGCCGGCACAGGCCCTCGGCAGCCGGCACAGACCACCGACAGTCGGCACAGGCCCCCGAGAGGCCCGTAAGACCACCGGCAGCCGGCACAGGCCCCTGGCAGCCGGCACAGACCACCGACAGTCGGCACAGGCCCCCTAGAGGCCCGTACAGACCACCGGCAGCTGGCACAGGCCCCCGAGAGGCCCGTACAGACCCCCGAGAGGCCCGTACAGACCACCGGCAGCCGGCACAGGCCCCCGAGAGGCCTGTACCGACCACCGGCAGCCGGCACAGGCCCCTGACAGGCCTGTACAGACCCACGAGAGGCCCGTACAGACCACCGGCAGCCGGCCCAGGCCCCCGAGAGGCCTGTACCGACCACTGGCAGCCGGCACAGGCCCCCGACAGGCCTGTACAGACACTCGAGAGGCCCATACAGACCACCGGCAGCCGGCACAGACCCCCCACAGTCGGCACAGACCCCCCACAGTCGACACAGACCGCGCATCATGATGCGCACAGACCGCGCATCATGATGACATCATTTCAGCAGCCAATCACAGCCACAACAGTGGCTCATTGCATTATGGGGACTTCCGATTCCGGAATACGATATTGAAAAAATATCGGTACTCGTATTGGAATTCCGATACAGCGAATATCGGCCGATACCTGATATTTGCAGTATCGGAATGCTCAACACTATGCAGGAGCCATTGTCTCCTGTCAGTGTGTCACTGAAGGTCCTATAGATGTCACTGTTCTATAGGGGAGATCGTCGTGGGACACTCGTAGATATTTGCGGATCAGGGAGTATATTGGTTGTTTGTTATTTTAATATTTTTTTACAGATGACACTGGCTTCGGGGATCAAAGTGACAAGTTATGGTATGTACTCTATGTTATATGTACTGTATGTCTATATGTATGTATTATATGAATGTATTGTATGTAGTATGTAGTATGTATGTAGTATGTTGTATGTATGTTGTATGTATGTTGTATGTATGTAGTATGTATGTTTGTGGGGTTTTTTTTACATTCAACACATTAGCCGGATGATGGGACTACTACTGTCCCATCATTGGCTAATATGTCAATCACTGTCATTGTAGCAGGCATAGCCCGATGGGACTTGTAGTCCCATCGGACGATGCCTGCACACACACTCAACCCCCGACAGACCCCCGTCAGGCCCACACAGACCCCCGACAGCCCGCACAGACCCCCGGCAGGCCCGTACAGACCCCTGGCAGGCCCGCACAGACCCCCCACGGTCACGCACAGACCCCGCCCGCGCACACAGACATGCAGTCTCTGCCCACACAACGCCCACACTCCATTATAATGCATCATGATGACATCATTTAAGCATGCCTAACAGGATGTGCCCACACTTCTTAGGATCCTCAACTGGCTCATTGCATTATGAGAACTTCCGATTCCGGTATTCAATATTGTAAAAATGTCAGAACTCAGTATCGGAACTCCGATACCGCGAATATCGGCTGATACCCGATATTTGCAGTATCGGAATGCTCACCACTAATATTTAGTTATTTATATAGCACCATTAATTCCATGGTGCTGTATATGACAAGGGGTTACATACATAGTAACAGATATCGATACCACCCAAAAAATTACAATGATGACTGTTACAGAGGGGAGAGGACCTTGTCCTTGCCAACTTTCGTTCTGTGGGAGAATGGGAACAAGACAGAAGGTGGTGGGTGCGGCACCTCGGGTGGTGGAGAGGTGGCAGCTCCTGTGGAGGTGTAGAATTCACATCTACTACCACCCCGCTCTCCAATTGACATCTCTGGGAATGCATCTGAAATGTCAAAATCTCTAGCTTCAGTTATTGAAAATGCATGGCCTCCTTTTGAACGTCATCGTTCAACCAGTTCAGTATTAGTAGGTGACGGCTTGGCAGAATCCTGCCCAGGAACATCAGGCTTCAGTAGTTGCAAGTCCTGTCCCCGTGATCTTCAACGTTATCTTGCTATGGCTCTTCCAGGCATGATTTCATCAAGAAGATTTAGCCTGTATTACAATTACTCCTGGGGCTAGCTATATATGGCTAATATATCCTACAGGTAGCAGCAGCAGCACCAGAACACAGGAAAGGAATGGACCCTCTTGATGTATGCAATGATCTATATACACACATACAGTGCCTGCAGGCCTTGCACTGATGTCTATAGAGTGGCGTACACTACCCTGCCTGCCTAACACTGAAACCTATATACTCCGGAATTAGTCCTTAGAAGGACTGTTGCTTTAGCTGGATGTGAGTATTTAGGATGGTAGACCCCACACTAACTAATAAATCCCCAATTCTGACACTAAATCGGCAACAGCTTTCCCTACACTCTCTCAATCCGGAGCCGAATGCGCCGAGCAGGGCGGTGTCCAGTCTCTTATACCCCTGATAATGCTGTGCGACCAGCCAATCACTGCACGACCACAACAAAGATGGCTGCAGCGTTTCATAGCCTGGCAGGCAATCCCTGCAGCGTGATTGGGTCTCTAAAGTCTGCCAAAAATACAGGGTGGAGACCCGAGTTCCCACCGAGTATTCTTGGAAATGCTCGGTGCTCGCCGAGTACACAGAGTACCGTGATACTTGGGGCGAGTAACAAGTAGTGGCGAGCATGTTCGCTCATCACTAATCATATGCGGTCTGCATGTTTCATTGCAGTTTCTGTAATTTGGGTTAGAAGAATAGTTCAGCATGCATGGCTATTATAACTGGCAAAATTGGCTGAAACTACAGACAGAAAACCTGAACGAAATGTGTGACGGCAATGTGAACAGAGCCTAAGTGTAGAGATGCACTTTTACAATGTAGTGCCACCTGGGGGCACTTTGCTGAATATTACTGGTCTCTTCTATGTATATTGTTACTGCAGAGTTTATGAAACCTTTTTGATCTGCAATAATGATGTCCAGTAATATCTAAGTATTAGGAGATTTAATTATATAATAATCGCAATTAAAAAAGTGAATTCAAGCTCCCAAGCAGCCCAGGTATTCCAAAATCGAAATTGCTTACTCATAAAATCGAAACTGTAAGTCAGAAATGATGTAAATCACACACAGAGTATGCAGCTGTATGGTGCTCATAAAATGTTGCCAGGAAAACTCAGACAACTAGACCCGACTTTACAATGATGCATTCACATATATCCTACAATTGCAATTATGGTGAATACTTCATTTTGGAACTATTGTCTGCCTGTAGACGTTACTGACGCTCATGAATAGTGTCACATTTAAAAGAAAATTAGCCACTGTTCAGCAGAGATGGCATCAGCGCTGTGCGAATGACTAAGACTTCGCGCAACAGGAATATCAGAACTTCAGACAGTGGTGTATGTAAACACTCTAGAACAAGCGTGTGATTAGCGAGTGATTTCAAAGGCTGGAGCTGTATGCTTATCCAGGGCTATCGTATGGATGTACTTTACAGACACCAACAGATGTTTATGGCTGATTCACATAGATCATCAAGGAGGGGACACTATCCTCACAGCTGTCAACCCAAGGAAGAAGAAACTGCAAATTCTTTACTGTTATTTCAAAATTGTTTTGCAAATTCTTCTTAAATTTCATAATCATTTACTTTTTTTTTCATTATAAATATTCTTTATTGTTGCTTTTAATTAGTCATTGTCATTTTTTATTAACATTTGCACTGACCACTTCAAGCACTATGATGCTGCGATGAAGCATGATAAATGCTAATATTTATGCTATTTATATAGCTGGATTTCATATTATATTTAGCAAAACATTTTTCAGCTATGTATATTTTATATCTCCAACAGAGTAGTATTCAAAAGTTATATAAAAAAGAAATTGTCATTTAAAGAAGCCCTCCTCCCATCAAGGTTTTTATCCTATTCGTATATTGCATTCATCATGTTACTGTGTACTTACAATTGCTCATATTGCCTTTTTACCTAGTTATTTCTTCTCTTTTCCATTAGGTCTATGACACCACATGATTAAGAACAGACTAGCTGAATCCCTCTAAGGTCTATGTATCTTTTCCCTGCATGAGTCATCATTAGAATAATAATTCTGAGGCACTGCAAAAATCCCTTGCAGGAGAGGAAGCGGAGCAGCTGGCTCATGAGTTTAAGAGGAGGTGGGACTGGGCTGCCAGGGACTTTGCAATGACTAGGATTGTAGTTCTAATGAGGACTCAGAGCTCAAACAATTCAGCTACTCAATTTTTAATCGCATAATGTCATAGATTTAATGGACCTATTGGACTATGGGGAGTGCATTATACTGTATGGACCATGGAGAACTATGGGGAGAGCATAATACTGTATCGTACTTTATGGAGGACTATGGGGAGCGCATTATACTATACTGAGGACTCTGGGGAGTGTATTATACTGCATGGAGAACTATGTGAGTGCATTATACTATATGGAGGACTATGGGGCGTGCATTATACTGAATGGAGGAGTTGTCACGACTCCTGGGTATTACTGCTGCAGGGAGAGCGGCACACAGCAGCAGGGGAGCTGAGAGAAGAGCGGCGGGGAACTCACCAGGTACAAACAGGACCTGAACCATGTGAGTAGGAGGTGGTCGGGGCAGAGCCAAATGCCGGGGTGCACAGGAGACATAAACACAGGAGAATAATCAGACAAGCTAAGATCAGAACCAGGAGATCACGAGGTACCATTGGGGAGAGACGGGAGTGTCAGAAGGGAAGCCAGAGGTCATAAGCCAGAATGAGCAGTGCAGTACAATAGAGACAAACTGTAACAGAGTAGCAATAGCCAAGCCAGGAGGTCAGAACCGAAGAAGACAATAGTACCAAAACATGAGACAGAGAACAGAGTAAGCAGACAGACCAGGTCATACACGGGAGGCAATCAAGCAATGCAATATACACGCACACCAGGGGGTCAGACACACAGTCAGAACAACAGTATAGCTGACAGGGAATCCTAGTCTGGAGTGAGTATAAATACCTCTCCCAGATCAAAAGGGAGGCCAGCAAAAGATAACCCTGAGAGAGCAGGACATTAACCATGTCCTATACCATGACAGGAGTATGGGGAGTGCATTATACTATATGGAGGACTATGCGGTGCATTATGCTGTGCTGAGGACTATGGGGAGTGCATTATACTGCATGGAGAACTATGTGAGTGCATTAAACTATATGGAGGACTATGGGGTGTGCATTATACGATATGGAAGACTATGGGGAGTGTATTATACTATATGTAGGACTATGTGGAGTGCATTATACTGTATATAGGACTATGTGGAGTGAATTATACAATATAGAGGACTATAAGGAGCACATTATACTGTATTGAGGACTATGAGAAGTGTATTATACTGTATAGTAGACTGTGTGGGTGTATTATACTATATGGCGGACTATGGGGTATGCATTATACTGTATGGAGTACTATGGGTGCATTATACTATATGTAGAACTATGAGGTGCACTATAGTGTTAGGAGGACTATTGGGTGTATTATACTGTATGGAGGACTATGGAGGATGCATTATACTATGTGGATGACTATGGGGAGTGCATTATACTGTATGGAGGACTATGGGGTGCATTATACTATATGGAGAAGTATGGGATGCATTATACTATATGTAGGACTATGGGGTTGCATTATACTGTATAGATGACTACTGAAAGTGCATTGTACTGTATGGAGGACTATAGGGTGCATTATACTGTATGGAGGACTACTGACTGAGAGTGCTTTATACTATATGGAGGACTATGGGGAGTACATAATACTGTATGGCAGACTATGGGGGTGCTTTATGCTATATGGAGTTCTATGGGAGTTCATTAATCTATATGTAGGACTATGAGGTGCATTATACTATATGGAGGACAATGGGGTTCCATTATGCTGTATGGAGGACTACTGAGAGTGCATTATACTGTATGGAGGCCTATGGGGTACATTACACTATATGGAGGAGTATAGGGTGCATTATAGTGTATGGAGAACTATGCAAAGTGCATTATACTATATGAAGTACAATGGGGAGCGCATAATAATGTTTGCAGGACTATAGGGGTGCATTATACTATATGGAGGACTATGAGGAGCGCATTATATTATATGGAGGACAATAGGGAGCACATTAAACTTTACGGAGGACTATGGGGAGTGCATTATACTGTATGGAGGATTATGCAGAGTGCATTACAATATATGGAGGACTTTGGGGGGCATTATACTATATAGAGGACTATAGGGTACATTATGCTGTATGGAGGACTATGGGGTGTGCATTATACTATATGGAGGACTAAGAGGAGCATTATACTATATGAGGACTATGGGGAGTGCATTATACTATATGAGGGAGTATTGGGAGCGCATCATACTATATTGAGGACTATGAACAGCGCATTGTACTATATGGAGGATTATGGGGTGCATTATATTATATTGAGGAATATGGGGAGTGCATTATACTATATAGAGAACTATGGGAGATTTCTATTTTTTTTTTGGTGGGGGGACCCAATTAGAACGTCTGCTACTGGGCCCCATGATTTCTATGTATACCCCTGCAACTAATCATGGGGAATTATTGAATTTGAACGCAAACAATCAGATGATCAAGGCGTTAATACACAGTGGAATTTTATGCCTGGAATTTGAGGCTTAAAATCATCGGTGTATTTGTAGTACTGACATTGTGGCGAAAATTCGCAGAGGAAATTGACCAGCACTGTGGATCTGAAATCTGCAGCATGTAAATTTATTCTGCACATGTTCTCCACAACATATCGACAGCATTTCTGCAGTGAGAACCACAAAAAAAAAATAGAATTTTGCAGCTGGGACATCATGCCTGGGGAAAATCTACAGTGTTTCAGTCACATATGGATGAACCCGAAAGGTGATCATACCCCAAAAATGAATGTTAGCAGAACCTCGTGGAACAGTTGACTAATGTTTATGGTATTATCCAAACTTTGACCTGATCTTAGGGATTATACTGATCAGGCATTTAAGATTTTAACATGCCTGATCCTTTTCTTCTCTTTTCTATTTTCTTCTTACCATTGAGAACAGATGCATGTTCCGCCGAGTATTCAACCGACTGCTCTCTGAAGTGTATGCAGCAATTACTGCATATCAAGCTGACAGTTTGTTCTCCTTGTGTAATCTGCTACTGAACTTTCAAGTGTCTGGTTGACAACTCACCTCACACTTCAGCTCTATGCGGATACTTTCATGGACTTATATGATTAGACATTGACCCTGGCTATCATTATCTAATGTTTGGCTCAGTATAACTTGTGGAGCGTTCCTCCTCATCTCTCCTTATTTAAACCAAGGACTTATCCGGTCATCTTCTGCTTTATGTAAGAAAACACTTCATAATGTCAATTTTCTTTAGGTCTAAATATGATATAAATTAAGACTTGGATAAAAGAGCTGTTTGATTTGGTTCCGTTTATTGGCTTAATGGATATCTGTGATAGAGACGCACATTCCTAACGTTCAGAAAAGCTTTAAAGCAATAAGAGTGAAGATCTTATGTCATTTATAAAGCCGGCCTAGGTAATATGTAGCAGTTGAAAATCTAATGGTTTCGAGCTAAGAAGAGGTCAAGAACATTAATTCTGACATTTACAAATATTCACTTTAAGTTATGGGAAGATAGCGGTATCAAGTAAAGGCATGTTCATACTATTTAACCAGCAGTGAATGTGTAATATTGTGTAACAGGAATAATGGTCATAGATATAGGGTTTATTTCCAGTACGTAGTGCCAACATATTTCCCAGTACTGAACAGAGATTATCACCATACGTAATGTGCCTTGTCCCCAGTGGGGATGCCAGTCTAGTTTTCAAATCTCATAAATACAACTTTGGTTAAAAGTTTTGAGACTGAAACAAATTTGGGATTTTCATAAAATTGGCTGCTTCGGCTTTTAGGCTGGGGTCACACTAGAGAGGAATACGGACGAGTGAGAGGCGTTAAAAGCGCGCATTACACACCGACCAATGATTCTCTATGGGTTTGCTACCAACAGCCGTATATTTCTCGTCCGTATTCTACGGTCCGTGCCAATTGCAGCATGCTGCGATTGTCAGCGTACTACGCCCATAGTACGCCAATGCAAGTCTATGGGTGCGCTAAAAATACGCATTACACACGGACCACATGTGTGACTTGCGAGAAAAACGCACCCGGTGTCTTTTAGAAAAGCCGGCAATTCAGTGCGCTATACAGTAAACTCACACTGACAGGTTTAATAAAGAAACGAAAGAATAGATATATACACATAGAATACATATATATATATATATATATATACATGTCATTGAGACACATATATATATATATTTATATTTCACAGTTCTTCATAGCAGAATAACCGCTAATTCAATTGCCGGCTTCTGTCAAATCATTCCCCAACCCGCCAAGAAATGACATATGGTTTACATACAGTAAACCATTTCATTTAATTTTTTTTTTTATATGTCCCTGACTAATAATTAGATGAGGGTTGGTGTGCAACACTTGGGAGGTGTAGGTGTTAATTTAAGAGGTTAATTCGTTGTAAAAAAATGCGTGGGCTCCCACTGTAATTTGTCAACCAGAGAGGTAAAGCAGGTGAGTGAGGGCAGATTTTAATAGCCATGAGAGGGACCATTGTTTTTGCCCTCCCCTGGCTACAAAAATCTGTCTCCAGACACCCCATAAATGGCGCATCTATAAGATGTGCTAATTCTGGCACTTATCTTCTCTATTCCCATTGCCATGTAGCTGTGGCGAATGGGTTAATATAACAAAGAGTTAATGTCACCATTCGATTGATTGTAAGGTGACATTAAGCCGATTAATAATGGAGAGGTGTCAATAAGACACCGATCCATTATTAACCCTATACTAAGAAAGGGTTAAAAACTACACACAGACATTAGTTAAAAAGTCTTTTAATGAAATAAATACACCAAGTTTTTGACAAATTTTTATTAGTCTGGTAATCCCAAAAAAACCATGACCTGCAAAAAAAATAACATAAAAAATCACCAATATCCTTACCTCTCCGCCGTTCAGTCATGTCCCACTCTGCAATCCATCAGAAGGGGTTAAATAGTTTACAATGAGGACCGGTGCTAATGCGACCAGCCTCACTGTAATCTACTAGAAAATGAATTGAATCAGCGCTGCGCAACTTTCATGGCTGCCTGTAGATGATCTAATTACTGTGGGAAAGTTTCTGATTTTTTTCCCATGGTCATTAGTTCATTCACAGATCTGCCGGGGACTCCCCCCAGCCATCAAATTTTGCATTCCAAAAGTCAAATGGCGCTACTTCCCTTCTAAGCCCTCCCATGTGTACAAACAGTTGTTTTCCTCCATATATGGGGAATCAGTGTACTCAGGAGAAATTGCACAACAAATTGTATGGAGCTATTTCTCCTGTTACCGTTATGAAAATGCAAAATATTGAGCTAAAAACATTTATTTGAGAAAAATGTGATTTTTTTTTAATTTCCACAGCTCTACGTAGTAAACTTCTGGGAATAACCTGTGGGATCAAAGTGCTCATCAGACATCTAGATAAGTTCCCTAAGGGGTCTAGTTTCCAAAATGGTGTCACTTGTTGGGGGTTTCCACTGTTTAGGCACATCAGGGGCCATTGGCATAACTACAAAGTTATGGGCCCCGGTGCGAACTTTCAAATAGGGCCCACCTCATGCCAAAATACATGCACATCTCCACTCCGTACACCTCAAACACGCGTGGCTCAGCTCCGTATACCTCGTACACACACGGCTCTGCTCTGTACACCTTGTACACACACGGCTCTGCTCCGTCCACCTCGTACACACGGCTCTGCTCCATCCACCTCGCACACACACACTCTGCTCTGTCCAAAATTGTACACACATGGCTCCGCTCTGTCCAAAATTGTACACACAGCTCTGTTACATCCACACTGTAAACCCTTCCTGACCCCACACATAAACTTGCCCTCATCCAGCACCATGACGTTCAGCACAGCAGAGTCCTGCATACACTGAGGCCCCTGATCAGGTGACCCCTGACTCCTCCCTTCCTGTGACCTCATCACAGGTCCTGTGTGCACATTAGAGAACAGCCTAGCGATGTCATTTCAGGCTGTGAGGGGCTACAGTGGGTCTCTGCGGGAGGGTGTGCGGCTCATTGCAGTGCAGGAAAAATAGCCTCCCGGGCAGGACACGGGGGGGTTAAAAAAGGGACTGTCCCGCGAGAATCAGGACGGTTGGGAGATGACCTGCCAGGCCCCTGACTCCCCCCGGGCCCGGTTTCAGTGGTGCGACCGTAGTAGTTACGCCCCTGTCAGGGGCTCTTCAAACGCGACATGGCTACCGCTAATTATTACAGCATATTTTATATTCAAAAAGTCAAACGGCGCTCCTTCCCTTCTGAGCCCTGCCCTGTGCCCAAACAGTAGATTTCCCCCACATATGGGGTATTGGCATGCTCAGGAGAAATTTGAACAACAAAATATATGGTCCATTTTCTCTTGTTACCCTTGTGAAAGTAAATTTTTGTGAAAGAAAAGTAAATGCTTATTTTTTTCTTCCACATTCCAAAAATATCTGTGAAGCACCTGAAGGGTTAATAAACTTCTTTAATGTGGTTTTGAGCACCTTGAGGGGTGCAGTTTTTAGAATGGTGTCATTTTGGGGTATTTTCTGTCATATATACCCCTCAAAGTGACTTCAAATATGAGTTGGTCCCTAAAAAAAGAATGGTTTTGCAAATTTTTTTGTTAAAATGAGAAATCGCTGGTTAACTTTTAACCCTTATAATTTCCTAATGAAAAAAAGCTTATGTTTCCAAAATTGTGCTGATGTAAAGTAGACATGTGGGAAATGTTATTTTTTAACTATTTTATACAATATGACTCTCTGATTTAAGGGCATAAAAATTAAAAGTTGTGAAATTTTCAAAATTTTTGCCAAATTTCTGTTCTTTTCACAAATAAATGCAAGTCATATCAAAGAAATTTTACCACAAACATAAAGTACAATATGTCACGAGTAGAGTTGAGCGACTTTGGTTGGATCGGGTTTCATGAAACAAAATTTGAGTTGGATGAAGCTGGTCCAACTAGGGCAAAAA
This sequence comes from Dendrobates tinctorius, assembly GCF_039654945.1. NCBI lineage: Eukaryota > Metazoa > Chordata > Amphibia > Anura > Dendrobatidae > Dendrobates > Dendrobates tinctorius. Next base: position 17,335,870 of record NW_027361743.1, on the reverse strand, counting down.
AAGTCGGAGTTTCGTCCGAAACCCGACCCCAATGCATGTCAATGGGGAATAAACGTCGGCATTGAGCAGATGACATTAATCCACTCAATGACGACTTTTATTCCCCATTGACTTGCATTGGGGTCGGGTTTCGGAAGAAACTCCAACTTTTTTTGCCCTAGTCGGACCAGTTTCATCCGACTCAAATTTTGCTTCATGAAAACCGATCCGACCAAAGTCGCTCAGCTCTAGTCATGAGAAATAATTCTCAGAATTACCAAGATCCGTTGAAGTGTTCCAGAGTTATGACGTCATAAAATGACAGTGGTCAGAATTGTAAAAAATTAGCCTGGTCATAAAGGTGAAAACAGGCTTTGGGGCGAAGGGGTTAATCCCTACTGGCCAGAAAGAAAAAAAACTACATTCAAATCATAGTGGAACCAGAGCTGCCATGCATCCAAAAATGGTTCGTGACAGAGCCTTCTTTCAAGGAGAGGCCTCTGGACCCTAAGGGTATGTGCACACAGTGCGGATTTTGCTGCAGATCCGCAGGCATTGTACAGTCAATGCAAATCAATGGGATTTCAAAACCGTAGTGCACATGCTGCGGATTTTTCTGTGCTGATTTGCTGCGGTTTTAAAACCGCAGCATGTCAATTCTTTCTGCAGATTCCGCAGCGGTTTGACACCTGTTCCATTGTCCAGGTGTCAAATTGCAGGGGAAAACCGCTGGCAAATCCGCAGGAAAACCGCAGGTCACTTTACCTGCGGTTTTACCTGCAAATTCACGCGGAAAAGTCTGCAGCTCAATCCGCATTGTGTGCACTCACCCTTAACACCGGACCTCACCAGAAACGACGTACAGCGAGGACACCTCGATCTACTAGGATTCACCTCTGCAATTACATAATTCTCAGGTTTACAGCAAATGCAGCCCAATGGAGATGGTAATAATGTAGGCTCTTGAGGCGCAACAAATCTCCAGAGCGCTGACATGTGGAATACGTTATGTACCGTACATGCATCACTGGGGCTAACTCCAACTGGAAAGTCTCCGGGCTGAAAATGGCCGCCAACCAATATGGTCCGATCACCATAGAACTCCAGGCCCCAGATGTGTACTTCCACCTGATATTTTTGGTGGACACAGACACGTACTCATCCACACACAGGTCCGAACCTGAATGTTTATTTCCACACACATTTTTGCCAATGGATGGTGATCTCTTTGAGGAGCAGACAACAGAGCTGTCCCCCTGTGTCACCAAATTCATTCCCTCGCTATACACAATGGGAACCACCACCCTCCCCTGACCCCTCCCCCTAAGAGGACTCCGAGACTCACGGTTTACTAGTGGTGACGGTTGAGTCTTGCCCCTACTCCCTGGCAGCACCTCATCTGCCCCCACCAGAGAAGAAGGGGTAGGTTGGAGGACGGCAGAGATCGTAGCTCCCAGGCAGCAGTCCTTACATGACTCGTCCCAACTGACTACTCCTCTCATCTGCCAATTTATGACCGGGTTGTGTCTCTTCAACCAAGGAAGGCCTAAGACGATGGGAGTTGGCATACCCTCCAAGACATAGCATGACAGGGACTCCTCAGGAAGAGTCCCTATACACAGGTTAATATTATCTATGACTTGGGTCACCCCACCCTGGCTGAGAGGGACAGAGTCAATTGTCTGAACACTATAGGGTCTCGCAAGCATTCCACTGATCAGACCATGGGTCTGGACAAAGTGAGAATCCACCAAATTGACTCCAGTTCCACTATCCACAAGCACTGATATAGTCTCAGTTACCCCGTTAACCACCACTTCAGCAGGAATGATACACTGAGATGAAAAGATGGAGGAAATATTCACATCCTGGTTACCTGCCTCCACAGATCAGGGGCGAAGCTTTTGTGATGGAGTACATACAGTTGTGGCCAAAAGTATTGACACCCCTGCAATTCTGTCAGATAATAATCAGTTTCTTCCTGAAAATGATTGCAAACACAAATTCTTTGGTATTATTATCTTCATTTAATTTGTCTTAAATGAAAAAACACAAAAGAGAATGAAGCAAAAAGCAAAACATTGATCATTTCACACAAAACTCCAAAAATGGGCCAGACAAAAGTATTGGCACCCTCAGCCTAATACTTGGTTGCACAACCTTTAGCCAAAATAACTGCGACCAACCGCTTCCAGTAACAATCAATGAGTTTCTTACAATGCTCTGCTGGAATTTTAGACCATTCTTCTTTGGCAAACTTCTCCAGGTCCCTGATATTTGAAGGGTGCCTTCTCCAAACTGCCATCTTTAGATCTCTCCACAGGTGTTCTATGGGATTCAGGTCTGGACTCATTGCTGGCCACCTTAGAAGTCTCCAGTGCTTTCTCTCAAACCATTTTCTAGTGCTTTTTGAAGTGTGTTTTGGGTCATTGTCCTGCTGGAAGACCCATGACCTCTGTGGGAGACCCAGATTTCTCACACTGGGCCCTACATTATGCTGAAAAATTTGTTGGTAGTCTTCTGACTTCATAATGCCATGCACACGGTCAAGCAGTCCAGTGCCAAAGGCAGCAAAGCAACCCCAAAACATGAGGGAACCTCCGCCATGTTTGACTGTAGGGACCGTGTTCTTTTCTTTGAATGCCTCTTTTTTTCTCCTGTAAACTCTATGTTGATGCCTTTGCCCAAAAAGCTCTACTTTTGTCTCATCTGACCAGAGAACATTCTTCCAAAATGTTTTAGACTTTTTCAAGTAAATTTTGGCAAACTCCAGGCTGGCTTTTTTATGTCTCGGGGTAAGAAGTGGGGTCTTCCTGGGTCTCCTACCATACAGTCCCTTTTCATTCAGACACCGACGGATAGTACGGGTTGACACTGTTGTACCCTCGGACTGCAGGGCAGCTTGAACTTGTTTGGATGTTAGTCGAGGTTCTTTATCCAATATCCACACAATCTTGCGTTAAAATCTCTCGTCAATTTTTCTTTTCCGTCCACATCTAGGGTGGTTAGCAACAGTGCCATGAGCTTTAAACTTCTTGATGACACTGCGCACGGTAGACACAGGAACATTCAGGTCTTTGGAGATGGACTTGTAGCCTTGAGATTGCTCATGCTTCCTCACAATTTGGCTTCTCAAGTCCTCAGACAGTTCTTTGGTATTCTTTCTTTTCTCCATGCTCAATGTGGTACACACAAGGACACAGGACAGAGGTTGAGTCAACTTTAATCCATGCCAACTGGCTGCAAGTGTGATTTAGTTATTGCCAACACCTGTTAGGTGCCACAGGTAAGTTACAGGTGCTGTTAATTACACAAATTAGAGACGCATCACATGATTTTTCGAACAGTGCCAATACTTTTGTCCACCCTCTTTTTTTATGTTTGGTGTGGAATTATATCCAATTTGGCTCTAGGACAATTATTTTTGTGTTTTTTCATTTAAGACAAATTAAATGAAGATAATAATACCAAAGAATTTGTTTGCGCAATCATTTTCAGGAAGAAACTGAGTATTATCTGACAGAATTGCAGGGGTGTCAATACTTTTGGCCACAACTGTACTTTGGGGTGAGCTGGGCAGACATTGATGTAATGATCAGTCGTACCACAGTAGAAACATGCCCCCATCCCTTGGCGAACCGCAGGCAACCTAGTTTGAGATGAGGCTTCTCCCACCTGCATGGGTTCCATCCATCTGCACCAGTGTGTCCTCCTCTCTAGAAAGAACAACATGGGGTAGATTTGGTGTATGTTTCTCCCTAAGGTGTCTATCCATCCAGATTGCAAGAGCCATGGTGACCTCCAACGACCCAGGGGTAGCATACTACACAGGAGTATCCTGAAGCCTAGCTGACAGACCCTGACAGAAATGGCTCCTAAGAGCAGGGTCATTCCACTGTGTGTCAGTGGCCCATCTCCTAAGCTCCGAGCAATACTCTTCAGCCGGCCGGCCTCCCTTCTTGATCTTATGGAGTCTAGACTCAGCCAGGGAGGTTCCTTCAGGATTTCCATACAACAGCGCCAATGCCGCAAAAATCTCGTCCACCAATCACAAAAGATGGTGAGTCAGTCGGCAGGGAGAAGACCCAGGATTGGGGATCACCCTTGAGAAGGGAGACTATAATCCCCACACGCTGTTCTTCACTCCCTGAAGAACGAGGGCAAAGCCTAAAATACAGTTAAAATACAGTTTACAGGCTTCATTGAAGACCATAAATTTATTTCTCCCTCCAGTAAATCTGTCATGGAGAGATACTTTAGGTTCCAGCAGATTCACCACTGAAACCAGAGAGCTCCTTACTCCAGGCTTGGTCAACATAGATTGCTCTATCACCAACAGTCAGCTGATGCATCTGGTGACTATTTAAAGGATGGTGGGAGTGGTCACCACCCTCATCACCTGACCTAGCAACTCTGCAGTTTCAGCAAGCTGCCAGCAAGGGAAACTGGCATTAACCCCTGCTGGCATGAAAGTAAAAAAACTACATTTAAATCATAGTGGAACCAGAGCTGCCACGCAACCAAAAATGGATCGTTACACTCACCTTGTGAGGTGGGTCCTCTAAGCCCAGATCTGGGTTGGTACACAGATATAGGGTGTGGATGCAGCAGCAGAAAGGTATGTATGGAGCAAGGAGTGAGCACTAGACGCTGCAGTCAGACAGGACACCAGAAAGCAGGTATGGAGCACGGGAGGAAACCAGAGCACCCAGATAACCCATGCAAATAAGGGGATAAAACAGAAAAACATTGTTTCACAATTTTATCCTATTTGGACTTTTTTACTCATACAGCTATGTACATAGAAAAATAAAAAAGTTATGGCTCTATAAAGAAAAGGAGGAAAAATGGAAACAAAAATGAAAATTGGCTGTTGAGGGATGGGCTTAATTTATAGTAAAGTGTATTGCTATGGAACAAAGTTTTATTTTATCTTAATTTTGGGAGGCATTTTATTTTTATATTTTATTTACAATTTTCCACACTGTGTTTAGAGATTGATACATTCTGTATATACTGTGTATATGCCGCAAAGTAAAAAGTCTATAAAGTTAGACATCTTAATAGTTTCTTATTAACAAGAGAGGAATTGAAATCTAACTAATATTTGATGTGATCACTCTTTGCCTCAAAAACATCATCAAAGCATCAATGGTTTTAGGTACACTTGCACACAGTTTTTGAAGGATCTGTTGATGTAGGCTCGCACAAATCCTTCTGTTTCATTATGTAACCAAATGATGTTGAGACCAGATTTCTGTGAGGCCATATCATCAATTCCAGGACTCCTTGTTCTTCTTTAAACTGAAGATAGTACTTAATAATGTTGGCTGTATGTTTGGGGTCATTGTCCTGCTGCACCTTCCTCATAGTAAACACGTGGTCAAAATTGTTGGTACCAATCGTTTAATGACATAATAACCCACAATGGTCACAGAAATAACTTGAATCTGACAACAGTGATAATAAATCAAAAATCTATGAAAATGAACAAATGAAAGTCAGACATTGCTTTTCAACCATGCTCCCACAGATTTAAAAAAAAAATGAAACTCATGAAATAGGCCTGGAGAGAAATGATGGTACCCTTAACTTAATATTTTGTTGCACAACCTTTTGAGGCAATCACTACTTTGCAGCATTTTTTTTCCATGCCTGCTTAAAAGTTTTGTGTATATATGTACGGTACTGGCAAATATTATGTAATTGAATGAAGCTTTTTATCAGTTTCAGAGATTACAGAATTGTTCACAGATCACGTAACACTGTAGGTTGAGAAATGGAAGCCTACATCACAGAAATTTATTCCACCCTACAGAACAGTGCATGGCTGAGAAATGTAGTCCAGGAAAATGTTTCAAAGAATTTTGGGTGTGTTATACAAAAAAAAAAAAAGACCTCAAAACACGTAATACTTGATGATCTAAATATATAAAATTTTTCCAGCACCAACAAAAAAACTGCAGCTGTATGTTTGCCAATGGCGTGCCCAGACCTAATCCCTATCTACATACTATCTACATACTGGATTCTGTCACTCTCCCTGCTCCTGCGACTCTCTCTCCCTCCTTAGGCTAAACGCAGATAGTTTATGCTGCAACGTTTAGCCCTTAGAAGGGCTGTTGGAATGATGGCTCAGTTTCAGCACCCCAATTTACACTACAGGCCTCTGATTCGTTATCCTGTGCACACAGGCCTAGACAAGCGCTCTCTCTCTCCAATACGAAGCGTTACAGAGCTGTGCAATGGTGTCAGTGTTGCCACAACCAAGCTGACTACAGCATTAGTTACTCACATGCAATCCCGATATGGTTATTGGCTGCAAAACAGGCGACAAAGATGCGAGGCGGGGATTACTCACCAAGTAACAAGCACATCCAAGCACCGTGATACTCAAGTGATACCCAAGCATGTTCGCTCACCTCTATGAATGAATAAATGTACCGAGACATTGTTGATAAAAATCTGCTGCCATCTACCAGGATGATAAAGATGAAATGAGGGTGGAGATTTCAGAAAGACAATGATCTCAAACACACAGCCAAGAAAACTCTCAATTAGTTTCAGAGAAAGAAAATAGAGCTGCTAGAATGGTCCAGCCAATCACCTGAAATGAATCCAATAGAAAATTAATTAAAGGAGCTGAAGCTCAGAGTTCATAGAAGGAGCCAAAGGAAGATTCAGGATTTGAAGAGTGTGGAAAAATGGGCCAAAATCGCACCTGATCAATGCATACGACTAGTTTCTCCATAGAAGAGGTATCTTGTCATCACCAGAGATAAGCAAACATGTTTAGAAAACGTTCACCATTCTAAAATTTGGCATGAACGTTGCACATTCGGATATTCCCAAGCTTTACTCCTAAAAAGTCGGCCAAAGTTCACTATAGATCTTTCAGATATTAATGTTTATGGTAGCAGAATGGGCTGCAGAACGTCCCACATACGTGCACACCGACACAAGGATGACATCCCCGTGTCATCAGTGAGACAGGTACTGGCACCTGTGTATCAGCGGTGCTGTTTGTGCTGTTCCCTGGCGCCGGGTACTGAAGTGAAGAAAGCTCACACCACTATCCTCTGCTCATACTGCGATCAGTGCCAGCAGGGGACAATGTGGAGAGTTGTATTCAACTGTTAACAGCGAGAGCAGCTGATGGCTGATGGGCGTATTCATCAAAATCTGGGTCACTAAAACACTAAAATGCAAAATTAATGATTGATGCTGCATGTATAGCACGTACATTTTACATCAGTTCCTGTATCTAATACCCGTATACACTCTAGTAACAAATAGTATGTTTTTTTGGAGTGTGGGAAGAAACCTAAACTAAATAGGAAACACAAATTCAAAGGTAATATAGCTTTAGGCCAGATATGATACCAGGATCCGAGTGGTGCAATTGTTTCTTTACCTTAAAGTACGTTTCAATGAACAAAAAAAAAATGAAATAGAAAAAAAATAAAGACAATTCAACTGAAATAATTCACGCATAGTTTACTCGAATTACTACTTTCCACAGCTGAGATCTAAAGGTTAAAAAAATCAGGAAGCGAGCCTGTGAAGTAAGGGTTTCAAAAAGAAACATTTAGATTCCTTAATACTACCATCAAGGGTTTTACACTGAGAACGCCTTTGAAGTATGATGTTGTTGAAACTAAATTACTGTTAAGGGAAAAAATGCTATAAATCAAGCTGTCCACTTAGGAAGCGATCATCCTACAGCCATGCTTCCTGGCACTGCGAGGTGAGCGATTGGATGATGTCAACACCATCTATAATGAACTCTAATTTTCATGGTCTTTCATTCTCGACTGACAACAGTTGCACATAAAATCTCAAAAACACATTTATAAAAGTATTTGAAGTTACATACCTACCCTGAACCGGACTTTTAATTGAGAAAAGATATATTGGCCACTAGAAGGATTAAAAAGTACTTATTACCATGTGCATCCCTACACAAAGAATGATCCAGGTAATGGTAATATATCTAATATCACAAAATCCTGATTTAGCAAAATATCAATTTTCATCAGTTTCAGAGCTTGTTCGTGAGACCATGTATTTGGTCCGAGCGCTGTCTGTGAAAAAAATGGACTGTAATTGGACCAATGAGCAATTTTTTCACTGACCGAAAAAATTGCAGCATGCGCTAATTTCTTCCGTAAATTGGATGAAACTCACCTATTCAAGACTATGGGTGCATGAAAATAGTCCGATGGCATACGGAGCCACAGTACAGCATCTGATATTATGGATACAACGTAGGAAACTGTAAATGGTCCTGTAAATGATTAATTGCTGCTAGTATAAAAAAAAAACGGATTGTACACGGACTGCACACAAATTACACGCGGATGACAAGTGATAAACGAAATCATCTGAGTTTTCTGAATGAAACTTTTTTTTTTATTCGCTTGTGTGAACATACCCTTATTGTGACCCTCATTGCCTCGGTATATCTTGATTTGAAGGTTGGTTCTCCGTTACAGCTACTCTAATGCAATGTAAGGGTCCCGTTACACATAGCGACGCTCCAGCGATCCCGACAACGATACGACCTGGTAAGGATCGCTAGTGCATCGCTACATGGTCTCTAGTAAGCTGTCAAACAGGCAGATCTACAATGCAGCAACAATGCGGCGATCTGTATAACGACCTTGGTGGTCGTTGGGACCTTGTCACACAGCAGCAATTCTGACGACTCACGCCTGCATCCATGAGTTCTGAGTCGCCAACGAGGTCGCTCGTCGTTGCTATAGGGCACCAAACACAGTGATGCATGCTGGCCAGCGGGACACCAACGATCAGAAAATGGCCTAGGACTTTCGAGCACGATCGGCGATATCGCAGCGGGGGGGCCGGTCGCCACTATGTGTCACAAGTAGCGAGAACGCTGGCGAGGTCGCTGTTGCGTCACAAAACCTGTGACGTTTCAGCTATCTCTCTATCGATCTCGCTATGTGACATCTGTATATGTGATAACAGCTGTTTAATAGGGATTTTCGCAAGGTGTAGCCATTAAAAAACAGATTTCTTAAGGCACTGTCACACTAAGCGATATCGCTAGCAATATCGCTATAACTTGTGATGTTATAGCGATATTGCTAGCGATATCGCTATGTCTGATACTTACCTACAACCCGCTCCCCCGCTGGTTATCGCTGATCGCGCAAGAACAGGCTGGACCGTTTCTCGTCGTCAGCTTCCTGCTGTGACAACGAGCGACGCGTGGAGCCGGGCGGGAGGACGCAGGATCACCTCGACTGACAGGTAAGTAGCGATCCCCGACCCCAGCGATGTCGCTGGTGAGATCTGCCTGTGTGGCAGCTCACTAGCAACCACCTAGCGATGTACCAGCGATCCTGACCGCGTCATATCGCTGGTCGGGTTCGCTGGTACATCGCTATGTGTGACAGTACCTTTAGACTTGATAAGGCTGTTGTATTTACTTTGAAAATGCATATCAGAGTGGCTGCAAAATCCATTTTAAATGTTTTCCTGCCTAAGATAAAAATGAGCATTTAGAATTATAAAGTCATGCTGGCACAGATTTTCAAAGTAAATAAAACAGTCTTATCTGTTCTAAGAGATCTGTTTAATAATATACGCAGTTTGAATTTTGAAATCTGGTGTCAGGTCTACTTCAGCATAGGTGTTCCTTTGTATCATATCCATTGTACTACTTTAAGATAAGATTTGGAATTAAATGAATTAACAGATTCCTCCTATGCTCAAGATGTCTACTGTTTCTTATATACACTGCTCAAAAAAATAAAGGGAACACTTAAACAGCAGAATATAATTCCAAGTAAATGAAACTTCTGTGAAATCAAACTGTCCACTTAGGAAGCAACACTGATTGACAATCAGTTTCACATGCTGTTGTGCAAATGGAATAGACAACAGATGGAAATTATTGGCAATTATCAAAACACCCTCAATAAAGGAGTGGTTCTGCAGGTGGGGACCACAGACCACATCTCAGTACCAATGCTTTCTGGCTGATGTTTGGTCAATTTTGAATGCTGGTTGTGCTTTCACACTCGTGGTAGCATGAGATGGACTCTACAACTCACACAAGTGGCTCAGGTAGTGCAACTCATCCAGGATGGCACATCAATGCGAGCTCTAGCAAGAAGATTTGCTGTGTCTGTCAACGTAATGTTCAGAGGCTGGAGGTGCTACCAGGAGACAGGCCAGTACACCAGGAGATGTGGAGGGGCTGTAGGAGGGCAGCAACACAGCAGCAGAACCATTACCTACGCCTTTGAGCAAGGAGGAACAGGAGGAGCACTGCCAGAGCCCTGCAAAATGGCCTCCAGGAGGCTACAAATGTGCATGTGTCTGCACAAATGGTTAGAAACCGACTGCATGAGGATGATCTGAGTTCCCGACGTCCACAGATGGGGGTTGTGCTCACAGCCCAATGGACTGTCAGCTTCCTAAACATGCCATTACCTCCTCTCTGTGTGTGTCACAGGTGGGAGTAGTCGGCCCTGGAAGCTCTGAAGTAACAGTTGCTCTTATCCCGGTGAGTCAGCAGAACTATGTTAATTTGTACCATCTTGGGTATTTTGCTGGGACTGTTCTATGTGTTATTTGCCTAATTTGTGGTTCAATAAAGTATTGCCACACTGTTTTACCCTCAACCTGCATTGTCTGAATAGTATTATGCCCACGGCAAAAGAAGTGCAGACATTCGGTGGGATGAGTCCTTCTTTCAAGCTAGCGGACTGGAGCACCCGCTGACTCCCCCACGTCTACACAAGATCTTTGAAACATTCAGATGCAACCCGAAATTCCAACTCTTCAGGAACGCTTAAAACTTACAATAACCTCGCTGCCAAAACAGTGATATATCATCATGTTCTTCCTCACTTACACACGTGGTCAAAATTGTTGGCACCCCTCGTTTACTGTAATGACAGAAAAACCCACAATGGTGACAAAAATAACTTGAATCTAACAAAAGTAATAACAAATAAAAAATCTATGAAAATGAACTTCCATAGAATTAAAATAAAACTCATGAAATAGGCCTGGACAGAAATGATGGTACCCTTAACTTAATATTTTGTTGCACAACCTTTTGAGGCAATCACTGCAATCAAATGATTCCTGTAACTCTCAATGAGACTTCTGTACCTCTCGACAGGTATTTTGGCCCACTCCTCAAGAGAAAACTGCTCCAGTTATCTCATGTTTGAAGGTTGCCTTTTCCCGACTGCATGTTTCAGCTCTTTCCAAAGATGCTCAATATGATTTAGGTGAGGACTCATAGAAGGCCACTTCAGAATAGTCCAATGTTTTCCTCTTAGCCATTCTTGGGTGTTTTTAGCTGTGTGTTTTGGGTCATAATAATAATAATAATAAATTTTATTTTTATAGCGCCGACACATTCCGCAGCACTTTACATTTCAGAGGGGATTTGTACAGACAATAGACATTACAGCATAACAATAATCACATACAGTAGATTATAACAAATAACAAGAGGAGTGAGGGCCCTGCTCGCAAGCTTACAGTCTATGAGGAAAGAGGGAGACACGAAAGGTGGGTGGTAACAGTTGCTCTGATTGTATGGACCAGCCATAATGTTAAGTGTGTAACAGTACAGACACAGAGGGGTAATGGATGCATAAAGCATGTGGGAACATGTTGCTGGGAACCTGGTTATGGTAAAACTTTTGGCTCTGCCACACAGGGATAGGTTAGGTTAATGTGTTGAGGCGATAGGCCAGTCTGAATAAATGCGTTTTCAGGACACGCTTAAAATTGTGGGGATTGGGGACTAATCGTATTGACCTGGGAAGTGCATTCCAAAGAATTGGCGCCGCACGTGTAAAGTCTTGGAGACGGGAGTGGGAGGTTCTGACTATTGAGGATACTAACCTCAGGTCATCAGCAGAACAGAGGGCGCGGGTAGGGTGGTATACTGAAACAAGGGAGGAGATGTAGGGTGGTGCTGAGCCATGGAGGGCTTTGTGGGTGAGGGTAATAAGTTTATACTGAATTCTGGAGTGGATGGGTAGCCAGTGTAATGACTGGCACAAGGTAGAGGCATCGGTGTAACGATTGGCGAGGAATATGATCCTGGCTGCAGCATTCAAGACAGATTGGAGAGGGGAGAGTTTGGTAAGAGGGAGACCGATTAGAAGAGAGTTACAATAGTTGAGACGAGAATGAATAAGAGAAACAGTAAGAGTTTTTGCTGAGTCAAAATTAAGAAAAGGTCGAATTCTAGAAATGTTTTTGAGGTGCAGATGACAAGAGCGAGCCAGTGATCGAATGTGGGGGGCAAAGGAAAGCTCGGAATCAAGTATGACCCCAAGACAGCGGGCATGTTGCTGGGGAGTAATAGTGGAACCACACACAGAAATAGCAATGTCGGGTATAGGTACATTAGTAGCAGGAGGAAACACCAGGAGTTCAGTCTTTGACAGGTTCAGTTTCAGATATAGTGAGGACATGATATTAGACACAGCGTTTAGACAATCGCCAGTGTTTTCTAGAAAGGCTGGCGTGATGTCAGGAGAAGAAGCGTATAATTGGGTGTCATCAGCATAGAGATGGTACTGGAAACCAAATCTACTGATTGTTTGACCAATAGGGGCAGTGTACAAGGAGAAGAGGAGGGGGCCTAGAACCGATCCTTGAGGAACCCCAACAGTAAGGGGAAGGTGAGAGGAGGAGGAACCGGCAAAAGAAACAGTAAAGGAGCGGTCGGAGAGATAGGAGGAGAACCAGGAGAGAACGGTGTCCTTGAGGCCAATGGCATGGAGCATAGTGAGGAGGAGCTGATGATCCACAGTGTCGAATGCTGCAGAGAGATCCAAGAGAATTAGCATGGAGTAATGACCATTTGATTTAGCTGTTAGCAGATCATTAGAGACTTTAGTGAGGGCAGTTTCAGTGGAGTGTAAAGAGCGGAAACCGGATTGGAGAGGGTCGAGAACAGAGTTTTCTGAGAGATAGCGGATAAGACGGGAGTGGACCAGGCGTTCCAGGAGTTTAGAGATGAAGGGAAGATTAGAGACAGGTCTATAGTTAGCGGCACAGTTTTGGTCGAGGGATGGTTTTTTAAGTAGTGGATGTATGATGGCATGCTTAAATGAGGAGGGAAAAATACCAGAAGAGAGAGAGAGGTTAAATATTTTAGTTAGGTGAGGGGTGACAGCAGGGGAAAGGGACTGGAGGAGATGTGACGGAAATGGGTCACTGGTGCAAGTAGTTGGGCGAGAAGATGCAAGGAGCCTGCTTACTTCTTCTTCTGTGACTGGTTCAAAATCAGAGAGTGAGTTAGATGCAGTGGGGGAGGGAGGACAGTGCATGGTATGAGGGGATTTGGAGATAATTTCCTGTCGGATCTGGTCAATTTTTTCTTTGAAGTAATTGGCCAGATCGTCAGCTCGGAGCTCCGTGGTTGGGGCCTGTACTCTTGGATTGAGTAGAGAATGAAAAGTGTCAAAGAGACGTTTTGGGTTATTGGACAGTGAGGTGATGAGGGTGTTGAAATAGGTTTGTTTGGAGAGGTGAAGGGCAGTGTTGTATGTTCTAAGCATAAACTTAAAATGGATGAAATCTTCGTGTAGATTGGATTTTCTCCACAGACGTTCGGCGCACCTGGAGCACCGCTGCAGGAAACGTGTTTGCACCGTGTGCCAGGGTTGTCGCAGTCTGTGTTGTGGTGTTCTATTTATAGGGGGTGCAAATTCATCCAGGGCACTTTGAAGTGTTTCATTGTAATGCTTCAATGCAGAATCAGGACATGAGAGGGAGGAGATAGGGGCCAATGAAGACTGCAAGTTCTTCAGAAGTTTCTGGGTGTTAATGGCCTGTATGTTTCTATAAGTCTGGACAGTGGGGGTGACCTGAGCAGCCTGGCAGTTCTGTATAGAGAATGAAAGAAGATTGTGGTCAGAGAGCGGGAGAGGGGAGTTTGCAAAATCATCCACTGCACAAAGCCGAGAGAAGACCAAGTCGAGGGAGTTTCCGTCTTCATGCGTTGGAGAATTAGTAAGCTGCGAAAGGCCAAATGAGGAGGTTAGAGATAAAAGGTGAGTAGCAGATGGGGAGAGGGGAAGAGCAATGGGGATGTTGAAATCTCCCATGATGAGGGTAGGGATGTCACAGGAGAGAAAATGTGGAAGCCAAGTGGCAAAATGATCCAGGAACTGATGGGAGGGGCCGGGAGGACGATACACCACCGCCACTTGCATGGAGAAGGGGGTGTAGAGTCTGAAGGCATGGACCTCAAAAGAAGGGAAGACAAGTGAGGGTACTTGAGGGATAACCTGAAAGGTACATTTTGGTGATAGGAGCAGACCAACGCCTCCACCAGCTCTATTGTCTGATCTTGGGGTATGAGAGAAGTGTAGCCCCCCGTATGAAAGAGCAGCAGCAGCGGTAGTATCTGACTGCTGGATCCAGGTTTCAGTAAGAGCCAGGAGGTTAAGAGAATTAGAAAGGAAGAAGTCATGAATGAAGGAGAGTTTGCTACACACTGAGCGAGAATTCCAAAGTGCACAATTAAGAGAGACAGATGGCATGCAGAGAATATTAATAAGATTAGAGGGGTTTCTGAGTGTAGCAGTGGGGGGGTTTGACTTTCTATAACATGGGGGACCAGGGTTGGGAGCAATGTCTCCTGCGACTAAGAGAAGTAGGATAGAAAGAGTGAGCAGATGGTTAAGTGATTTGTGAGAGCGTCTCTGGTGTTGAATGGTGGGACTGCCTGGATCTGTGCAATTTAACAATGTGAAAAGAGCGTGAGTGCTATACATAGGAGAGGAAAGAAGCGAGGGGCCAATATGGATGGAGTGTGGAGAGTTAATGCCAGGGCGGTGGATGTGTGTGAATGCAGCGGCCAGGATATAAATTACACAAATGCATATGGTATATATTTGTTGTACTCCTAATGTACAGGGAGTAGATGTATATAAATGTCTTACCTGTCTCCTGGCCTGTCTAACTGCCATGTTATAACTGCCAGAAGTACTTTGATACATGTACTTCGATTACATGTGCATAAATGCTACCCCTGCATAAATGCTCCCCCTAGCTATGTCTGAATATATAGGAGGTTAAGGCTAAGTTTTTTTTTTTTTTTTTTGTTTTTTTTTTTGGCTCTCTCTTCTCGTTAATCAATCACACTAAATTGAGACACCAGGACCCAATAAAATGTTGTGGTCAAATAAACACATGTCCAGCACTACATGGATCATAAAGCACTTTGATGACTTTTCCAAAGCCATCCATAACCTGTCTCCTCCATATATCTCTGAACTAATCTCCCAATATCTTCCCTCACGTAACCTCCGGTCCACCAAAGACCCCCTTCTCTCCTCATTCGCTCCTCACCTAATCGCCTCCAAGACTTCTGCTGAATATCCCCCATCCTCTGGAATTCTGTGCCCCTACACGTCCAACTAGCAACCACATTCAAATCCTTCAGACGGAACCTGAAAACCCACCTTTTCAAGAAAGCTTACAGCCTGCAATAACTCTGCTGCCTCCTCACCACTACCGGAGCTACTGCCTCACCAACACCAGAGCTGCTGTAACACCCCCAACATACTGTCTCCTTCGCCACCATCCTGTAGAATATAAGCCCGCAAGGGCAGGGTCCTCTCCACTCTGTATCAGACTGTCTTTGTTTGTTTGCTTATTGTTAGTGATGTCTGTAATTTGTATCTAACCCCTTCTCATGTACAGCACCATGGAATCAATCGTGCTATAAAAATAAATAATAATAATAATTATCCAGTTTCAAGACACATGACCTGCGACTGAGACCAAGCTTTCTGGCACTGGGCAGCACATTTCTTTCTAGAATCCCTTGATAGTCTTGAGATTTCATTGTACCCTGCACAGATTCTACACACCCTGTGCCAGATGCAGCAAAGCAGCCCCAGAACATAGCAGAGCCTCCACCATGTTTCACAGTTGGGACAGTGTTCTTTTCTTGATATGCTTCATTTTTCCGTCTGTGAACATAGAGGTGATGTGCCTTGCCAAAAAGTTCCATTTTTGTCTCATCTGTCCATAGGACATTCTCCCAGAAGCTTTGCGGCTTGTCAATATGCAGTTTGGCAAATTCTAGTCTGGCTTTTTTATGATTTTTTTTCAACAAGGTGTTCTCCAATGATGGATGGTGCATTCTGACACTGATGTTCCTTGAGCTTGAAGTTCAGCTTTAATCTGTTTAGAATTTTTTCTAGACTCTTTTGTTACCATTCTTATTATCCGTCTCTTTGATTCGTCATCAATTTTCCTCCTGCGGTCATGTCCAGGGAGGTTTGCTATAGTCCCATGGAGCTTAAATTTCTGAATAATATGTGCAACTGTAGTCACAGGAACATGAAGCTGCTTGGAGATGGTCTTATAACTTTTACCTTTAACATGTTTATCTATAATTTTCTTTCTAATCTCCTGAGACAACTCTTTCTTTCGCTTCCTCTGGTCCATGTTGAGTGTGATACACACCATGTCACCAAATAGCACACTAAGCAAGGGCGTAACTATCAATGTCTCAGCAGTCGCCACTGCGACCGGGCCCAGTGGGAGTCAGGGGCCCGGTAGGTCAGACCAGACAGACCATGATATCTCCCAACCGTCCCGATTCTCATGGGACAGGCCCGTTTTTGAACTCCCCATGTCCCACCCGGGAGTCTATTCTTCCTGCAATGCACTGAGCCGCCATGCCCCCCCATGCACCCCATCCTCGCCCTCACAGATAGACCCACCGCAGCCCCCACAGCCTGCAATGATGTCCTAGGCTGTTCTTTTCTGTGCACCCAGGACCTGTGATGAGGTCACAGGAGGGGAGGAGTCAGGGGTCACATGATCAGGGGCCTTGTCTGCAGGACTCTGCTGTGCTGGTTGTCATGGTGCTGGATGAGGTAAAGTTTCTGTGTGGGGTAAGGAGGGGTTTACAGGGTGGATGTAGCAGAGCTGTGTGTACAAGGTGTACAGAGCAGAGCCATGTGTACGAGGTGTATGGAGGCCAGCCGTGTATGTACGAGGTGTACGGAGCGGAGCCATGTGTGTACGAGGTATACGGAACAGAGCCGTGTGTGTATGAGGTGAGTGGAGTCGTGTGTGTACGAGGTGTACGGAGCGGAGCCGCGTGTGTACGAGGTATACAGAGAGGAGCCGCGCGTGTACGAGGTGTATGGAGCGGAGATGTGCTTGTATTTTGGCATGGGGGGACCCCATTTGAAAGTTCGCACCGGGGCCCATAACTTTGTAGTTATGACACTCAGTATCTATAGCCCTCTATAGGCCCACTCACTGATTCCAACATTACAGACACCTTATGTTTTTTGAAATTCTGTGGAAGCATGGTTGAATAGCAATGTCTGACTTTTGTTTGTTCATTTTCATAGATTTTTGATTTATTATTACTTTTGTCAGATTCAATTTATTTCTGTCCCCATTGTGTGTATTTCTGTCATTAAATGAGGGGTACCAACAATTTTGACCACGCGTGTACTAATATTGTTTCCTTCCTCCTTCCTGTAAATTGGATGCCCTCAGGGGAGAGGATCCTGACTCCCATTGTACTTGGCTGTCACTTACTTAGTTGTGTTAATTTGTTCTTGTTTTGCGCTTTGTTATGCATTGATAATTGATTGTTAAGCATGGTAAATCCTCTTTGAAAGGCCAGAGCCCTCGAATATAGGGCACCTTACAATAAATAGTAATAAGAAAATTCTCCTATTAATTGGAAATGTCACAGCACGGGATCAAATGTGCAGTGCATCTTAGATACCTGTAGCCAAAGGTTGTGTGGTTCCTCAGACTTAAAGTAGGCGAACACTTAGAGAAGACCAGTCAGCTCTTTTGCATCTTTTCCTAGAATTGTGCTGTACCTCTGTTAGTCCCCCTGGAACTGTAAGATAGAAGTGACGCCTTGGTATTATTCTTCACCCTATCAATATGGTGTGTGTCCCAGCACTGGCTGGATAGTGTGTGAAAGAAACCACCCAGATGACAAAGTAATTTGTGTTATTGTTGGTAATTTATTAATACTTTTTAGAAGGAGAAAGAAAAGATGCACTCACAATGTTCACTTATTTTTCATGTTAAAAAATCACTTACATATGTAATTTGTCTTTGTAAGCCAAAGTGTAATCTATTCTCCTGTATGGAAAAGGCACTCCACATTCTGCAGCACCTCTTCTGCACTCCACATTTTACAGCACCTCTTCTGCACTCCACATTCTGCAGCACCTCTTCTGCACTCCACATTTTACAGCACCTCTTCTGCACTTCACATTTTGCAGCACCTCTCCTGCACAACGCATTCTGCAGTACCTCTTCTGCACTCCACATTCTGCAGCACCTCTTCTGCACTCCGTATTCTGCAGCACCTCTTCTGCACTCCGCTGTACAGAAACCCTTCTATATTCCAGATTATGCACCACCTCTTCTAATCACCTAATAAATAGTGATACTCACAATCTGAGAAGTGGACTCTGCTAGTGCTAAGGCCTCCTTTACATGTCTGTATTTAAATACCAACATGAAAAATTGGTATTGGTGCTATCAGTATGTCACCAGTGTGTCAGTATTTACCATCAGTGTGTCATCAGTGTTTTTACAGTATGATTAAATAAAGAATTAAATTACAAAGCTTCTCCTATACTTTGAAATGTTAAACATGGACAGCACACGGATGGCACAAGGATGCCAGTTTTCATGGATCCATAGACTCGTATTGGTCCTTCTCATCTGTTCTGCTGGAAAAAAAATGGACATGTGCATAGCAGCACAGATTATAATGGGGGCAAGTGGTATCCGTGAAAAAAATGGAAAACACATAGTGGAAATATGTACATGTGAAGAAGGCCTCAGAGAACATCTGCAAACACAAATTAACAGTTCAAAATTAGTAGATCCACTGTGCACTCTCGATGTGGCCAAACAGTTCAGTGCACCTTCCTACTTACTTGTTTTCCTGCTCTCCTCTGCTCTCTTATTAATTCATTGGCACCTGTAGCTTTACAGGAGATAGAGATTGCTGAAGATAGATGGAAAACAAACTGGTGCATCGTGTGCTTGTGTTTGGTTTGAACAATCATTTTTTGCTGACAAGCTCCCTTAAATGTTAATTCTAGGATGGTAAAGTGTATCATTTTAGTGCTCTGGGAGGATTCACCAATGTCTGCACTGGGAACAGCAGACAGGTATGTGATATGCATACTTAATGGGCAGAAACCCAACTAGACAGGTTCTGCCTGAGAGTATGCATATACTTGACCACCATTCCCATTGCGTCCACATTTAAAAAAAATACTAGCAAAAGGCAGAGATGCTTACCTGCCCAGGCCTCCAAACAAATGCACTATCAGGATGCAGTGGACCCATGTAGTTAAGTTGGCGGCTACACAGGTTCAAAAATTCCGATGAAGCAACCCCTCATGACCTTCCAATCATATAATTGCATAAAGAAGACTTGTATGTGGCGCTGTTCGCACAATGAAAATGCACAGCATCCAGGTTAACAGCCTATTAGTGATGCCCCAGGCAGGCTGCCCAGCGCTATCCAGATGCATCCCATGTGAACAGACACCACAGTTTACAAGACCAAATGTACCCAACTGCACCCTGGATATAAAAGTGCAAAAACACATACAAAAATATGTGAGGTATTAATTAATTTTTTGGCCAAAATACACAAGCTCGAAACCCACGACAAGGGTCCCCACTAGAGTTGAGCGAAACGGGTCGAAAAATTTCAAAAGTCTTCGACTTTTGGCAAAGTCGGGTTTCATGAAACAAAACCCGACCCTAGGATGAGGTCGGCCACGAGGTCGGCGACTTACGCGCCAAAGTCGCGTTTCAAAAGTTTGTTTAGCGCTCTTTTTCAGCCAATCAGGATCCACGGACACTGTGGGCAACGTGATGACATAGGCAGGGGTCACCACCATCTTTCAGAAGGGCATGCAAGTGATTGGCTTGCTTTGGTGGGCGTCACAGGGGGTATAAAAGGGCGTGCACGCCGACCGCCATCTTACTTCTGCCGACCTCAGTATAGGGAGAGGTTGCTGCTGATTCTGTAGGGAGAGCGTTAGGCAGGGAAGAAGACAAAAAAACTGCTTCTGCTGCTAGCGATTTGGCCTGCACAACACACCAGTCACTGTGTGTGCAGTGCAAGGGGAGGCTATATAGTGGTGTATCAGTGGTGTTGGTTGTTGGGCTGCCTTCTAAGGCTTCCTGACATTCCTGCATTGCTGTTTACCCACTGCTCCGCAAACTGCTTTTTTAAAAGCAATCCCAATTTTTTTTTTTTGTCCTGCTGAGAAGAAAAAAACTGCTTCTGCTGCTAGCGATTTGGCCTGTACAACACACCAGTCACTGTGTGTGCAGTGCAAGGGGAGGCTATATAGTGGTGTATCAGTGGTGTTGGTTGTTGGGCTGCCTTCTAAGGCTTCCTGACATTCCTGCATTGCTGTTTACCCACTGCTCCGCAAACTGCTTTTTTAAAAGCAATCCCAATTTTTTTTTTTTGTCCTGCTGAGAAGAAAAAAAAACTGCTTCTGCTGCTAGCGATTTGGCCTGCACAACACACCAGTCACTGTGTGTGCAGTGCAAGGGGAGGCTATATTGTGGTGTATCAGTGGTGTTGGTTGTTGGGCTGCCTTTTAAGGCTTCCTGACAGGCTGGCATTGCTGTTTACCCACTGCTCTGCAAACTGCTTTTTTAAAAGCAATCCAATCTCCCTTATCCTCTAGTCACTTTTGTCACAGCTGTGCCATCGAGCCTGTGACATAGCGCTCAGATATCAGTGGGCCTCACACAATCCAAAAGTGTCCACAAGTGTCTGCAGAAATTCAAAATCTCCCTTATCCTCTCGTCACTTTTGTCACAGCTGTGCCATCGAGCCTGTGACATAGCGCTCTGATATCAGTGGCCCTCACACAATCCAAAAGTGTCCAGTGTCCACAAGTGTCTGCAGAAATTCAAAATCTCCCTTATCCTCTAGTCACTTTGGTCACAGCTGTGCCATCGAGCCTGTCACATAGCGCTCAGATATTCATTGGGCCTCACACAATCCAAAAGTGTCCAGTGTCCACAAGTGTGTGCAGAAATTCAAAATCTCCCTTATCCTCTAGTCACTTTGGTCACAGCTGTGCCATCGAGCCTGTCACATAGCGCTCAGATATTCATTGGGCCTCACACAATCCAAAAGTGTCCAGTGTCCACAAGTGTGTGCAGAAATTCAAAATCTCCCTTATCCTCTAGTCACTTTGGTCACAGCTGTGCCATCGAGCCTGTCACATAGCGCTCAGATATTCATTGGGCCTCACACAATCCAAAAGTGCCCAGTGTCCACAAGTGTGTGCAGAAATTCAAAATCTCCCTTATCCTCTCGTCACTTTGGTCACAGCTGTGCCATCGAGCCTGTCACATAGCGCTCAGATATTCATTGGGCCTCACACAATCCAAAAGTGTCCAGTGTCCACAAGTGTGTGCAGAAATTCAAAATCTCCCTTATCCTCTAGTCACTTTGGTCACAGCTGTGCCATCGAGCCTGTCACATAGCGCTCAGATATTCATTGGGCCTCACACAATCCAAAAGTGTCCAGTGTCCACAAGTGTGTGCAGAAATTCAAAATCTCCCTTATCCTCTAGTCACTTTGGTCACAGCTGTGCCATCGAGCCTGTCACATAGCGCTCAGATATTCATTGGGCCTCACACAATCCAAAAGTGTCCAGTGTCCACAAGTGTGTGCAGAAATTCAAAATCTCCCTTATCCTCTAGTCACTTTGGTCACAGCTGTGCCATCGAGCCTGTCACATAGCGCTCAGATATTCATTGGGCCTCACACAATCCAAAAGTGTCCAGTGTCCACAAGTGTGTGCAGAAATTCAAAATCTCCCTTATCCTCTAGTCACTTTGGTCACAGCTGTGCCATCGAGCCTGTCACATAGCGCTCAGATATTCATTGGGTCTCACACAATCCAAAAGTGTCCAGTGTCCACAAGTGTGTGCAGAAATTCAAAATCTCCCTTATCCTCTCGTCACTTTTGTCACAGCTGTGCCATCGAGCCTGTGACATAGCGCTCAGATATCAGTGGGCCTCACACAATCCAAAAGTGTCCAGTGTCCACAAGTGTCTGCAGAAATTCAAAATCTCGCCTGTCCTATAGACACCTTGTACCTTGTTTTACATTACTATATAGTTTGTTGGATTTTGTCTACATTTCTACCAAAAATGAGGAAGGCTGGTGGAAGAGGCCGTGGAATTGGGCGGGGGTTGGCAGCTGGTAATGATGGTGTTGGTGGTGGATCTGATGGTAGTGGCAAGAGGAAAATAGGATGGAATGCAGGAGGTGTTGAGCCTGCGTCATCGTCTGGCTACATAAGGCCTCGAACGCTTAGTTTTCTAGGAGTTGGCAAACCGCTTTTAAAGCCAGAGCATCAGGAAAAAGTTTTGTCTTACATTGCTGACTCAGCCTCCAGCTCTATCGCCTCCTCTTCTTCAGTTGTAAAAAGTAAAAGCACTGAGTCGTCATTGGAGGCTCATGTTCATGAACCACACCTTTCCTTTTGTCCTTCACCCCAACCAAGATTGAAGGATGACGCAGGCCATACTACTGATTACTCCATGGAGCTGTTTTCACATACCATGCCTGGATTATCAAGTGAAATGGTGAATTACACAGGCCAAGATGAATCTGACATGGAGTGCACTGATGCACAGCCGCTGATGGATGATTCTGCT
This sequence comes from Dendrobates tinctorius, assembly GCF_039654945.1. Classification (NCBI taxonomy): domain Eukaryota; kingdom Metazoa; phylum Chordata; class Amphibia; order Anura; family Dendrobatidae; genus Dendrobates; species Dendrobates tinctorius. The sequence continues at coordinate 17,313,152 of NW_027361743.1, read as the reverse complement.
GGTACATTCACTCAGAGCACTACATTGTCCTCGCAGTGTACAGAGCCAGATTCTGACCCTGATGAGACTCAGGTGCCCCTTCCCGCACACTATACCACCATACACGGTGACACAGAGGAAGGTGCACATGACATAGAAGAGGAGGTGATGGATGACCCAGTTGTTGACCCAGATTGGCATCCATTGGGGGAAGAGGGTGCTGCTTCCAATAGCTCAGATGAGGAGCATCCACAGCAGACATCGACATCGCAACAGCTGTTATCTGGCAGGCCCGGAGAACTCCAAAGACAGGTTCCAAACATCAAAAGAGTTGCTGGCCAGCTTGTCCAGAGGGTCAAAAGAACACAGCGTGCTAGGCCGCAAAATGTCTGCCAAAGTAGGAAGAGTGCAGTGTGGCACTTTTTTGACCAAAATCCTCATGATCAGGCCAAGGTTATCTGTAAGAAGTGCGCAAAGACCTTTAACCAAGGGAAAAATCTGAAAATTTGAATACCAGTTGCATGCTTAGACATTTAACCAGCATGCACTTGCAAGCGTGGACACAACACCAAACCTCAAGTGCCACATGTGCAACTGATCACAACGAAGGTAGTCAGCAACGCTACATTGTTTCCCCCACTGTAAGCCCACTGGTTAGCACAGCAGCAAATGTTGAGGTGTCGTTGCAAGGCCACAGCAGTCAGGGAATCCCACTGTTATATCAACGAAAGACTGATTCTAGGCCATCAGAAAGAACACCAACTCCATCACCATCATCAACCCTCTCTCAGTCCGCCCTGTCCACCGCTACTTCCACCATATGCAGCTCTCAAGTCCAGCTCACCCTCCCAGACACTATGAGTAGGTCAAGAAAGTACTCAGTCTCTCATCCGCGTACACTGGGTTTGAACGCCCACATTGCCAAACTAATCTCGTTTGAGATGATGCCCTTTCGGTTGGTGGAAAGCACAGCTTTCCGCGAACTCATGGCCTATGCAGTACCACGCTATGACCTACCCAGTCGCCACTTCTTCTCTCGCAAAGCCATCCCAGCCCTCCACCATCATGTGAAAGACCGCATTGTCCATGCACTCAAGCAGTCAGTGAGCGGAAAGGTGCACCTCACAACTGATGCATGGTCCAGTCGGCATGGCCAGGGCCGTTACGTGTCCATCACTGCGCACTGGGTTAATGTGGTGGATGCAGGGTCCACAGGGGACAGCGGTGGTGGGACAGTGCTGCCTAGCCCACGGTATAGGAAACAGTTGGCTGTAGGCGTTCGACCCTCCTCCTCCTCCTCCTCCAGAAGCAAAAGCTCGTCCACAGAGCACAGTCGTACGAGCACTCCATCTGCAGCTGCCACTGTTGCACACGATGTGTCCCCCTATCGAGCAGCTAGTGGAAAGCGTCAGCAGGCTGTGTTGCAGATGATGTGTTTGGGCAACAGACACACCGCCGAGGTGCTGGCCGAGTACTTGAAGCGACAAACTGAGTCAAGGCTGGGCAGTGTACATCTTGAGGCAGGCAAGGTAGTTAGTGATAATGGCCGTAATTTTGTGGCAGCCATAGCCCTTTCAAAACTCAGCCATATACCTTGCTTGGCTCACACCTTGAACCTGGTGGTGCAGTGCTTCCTCAAAAATTATCCGGAGTTAACAGCCCTGCTCCAGAAGGTGCGAAGACTGTGCGCGCACATCCGCCGGTCGCCTGTACACTCCGTTCGTATGCAGAAGCTGCAGCGATTGCTCCACCTTCCCAACCACCACCTCATTATCGACATTGCAACAAGGTGGAACTCCACCCTGCACATGGTGGAGCGACTGTGCGAGCAGAGGCAGGCCATAATGCATTTGTGGGAGGATACACGGCCAGGCACTTTGAGAGCAGACATGGAGTTGACAGGTGTGCAGTGGTCGAAGCTGAAAGACCTCTGTAAAGTCCTTCAGTGTTTTGAGGAATGCACACGGCTGGTAAGCGCAGACGACGCCATCCTAAGCATGAGCATCCCACTTATGCGTCTGCTCATGCAAACTTTGACGCACCTTAAGGAGCAGGCGTCTGCAGCCAATGTTGATGAGGAGGAAGAGGAGGAGGGAATCCTTGATGACATTCAGCCATTGTCTGCTCAGGGACCTCTCCTGGACGAGGTGGAGGAAGAAGAGGAGGAGGAGGAGGATGATGGGGATGATTACTTAGGGGAGGAGGATGCATCTCGTGGGGCAAGTGAAAATGTTGGCGTGGCAAGGTCTGGTACAGGGTTTGTGCGTGACTGGAGGGATGTGGATTTGCCAGAAAGTGCTCCTCCAACCAGCACTCGCAGTGCATCATTGACACCGGGAACATTGGCCCACATGTCAGATTATGCCTTGCAGATCCTAAAAAGGGACCCACGCATTGCCAAAATGATGAACGATGACAACTACTGGTTGGCCAGCATCCTGGATCCACGCTATAAAGGCAAATTACAAAACATCATGCCACAGGAGAACCTTGACCTAATATTGGCTAATAAACAAGCAACTCTGGTAAATCGGTTGCTTGAGGCATTCCCAGCACACAGCAGCGGTGATGGTTCTCACACGAGCCGTACGGGCCGGGGGCAGCTTGGCAGAGGTGTTCGTGGTGCACACAGCAGAAGTGGCGTTGGAGACAGGGGTTTCATGACAATGTTGTGGACTGATTTTTCAAGTACCGCTCACACAACTGGTAATACTGCATCGATGGAAAGTGACAGGAGACAGCAGTTGTCAACTATGGTTACAAACTACTTTTCCTCCCATATCGATGTTCTCCCACACAGGTCATTCCCCTTTGACTATTGGGCCGCTAAACTGGACACCTGGCCTGAATTGGCACAATATGCCTTACAGGAGCTCGCTTGCCCAGCTGCAAATGTGCTATCGGAAAGAGTCTTCAGTGCAGCTGGATCAATCCTGACAGAAAAAAGGACCCGTCTGTCAACCCAAAATGTGGATGATCTAACCTTCATTAAAATGAACCACGCATGCGTTTCCAAGGATTTTGTCCCACCTTCCTCTGATGCCACATAGGGTGACAGAAAAATGGCTTGCTTTGGTCCACCTCTTCCTGGGACTTGACCTATTTCACCTTTTGCATCAACTGAATGTCCAACATCAACATATGCCACTTTCTAAAACTCCCTAACTGTGCTGCCTCCCCCCCCCATGGCCGGGGTCACCACCTAGCGCACGACACCGTGCGAGTGCCGTTGCCCTGGACAGGTGGGTAGGCCGATTCTTGGGCGCGGGCACTGGTACAGGGTCCTTCATAGGGCAATCAAGTGTCTCTGACGGAGGTGGTGCACACCCACCGTCAGACACACCGCCGTACTATGAGGGGCCCAGTGCCAGTACCGACGCCCACGAGTGGGCCCCCCTTGCTTGGGCAGGGCCCCAGCATTTGCAATCTTTACCGCTCCCTGCTCCTCCGCTGTGTAGTCTGGGCCATCAAATCCATACTGTGCCTGACACCGTCTGAGCCTGCCTCCTGATGTATAGACATATATTTTGAATGTGTACGCTATCCATACATGTTATCCGGGGATACGGTACCCTTTCTAACCTTTGTGCAATCACGTGCAATCCATACTGGGCCTAACACCGTCTGAGCCTGCCTCCTGATGTATAGACATATATTTTGAATGTGTACGCTATCCATACATGTTATCTGGGGATACGGTACCCTTTCTAACCTTTGTGCAATCACGTGCAATCCATACTGGGCCTAACACCATCTGAGCCTGCCTCCTGATGTATAGACATATATTTTGAATGTGTACGCTAGTACGCTATCCATACATGTTATCTGGGGATACGGTACCCTTTCTAACCTTTGTGCAATCACGTGCAATCCATACTGGGCCTAACACCGTCTGAGCCTGCCTCCTGATGTATAGACATATATTTTGAATGTGTACGCTATCCATACATGTTATCTGGGGATACGGTACCCTTTCTAACCTTTGTGCAATCACGTGCAATCCATACTGGGCCTAACACCGTCTGAGCCTGCCTCCTGATGTATAGACATATATTTTGAATGTGTACGCTATCCATACATGTTATCTGGGGATACGGTACCCTTTCTCACCTTTGTGCAATCACGAGTAATCCATACTGGGTGTGAGAACGGCTGGCGAGCTGTTAAGCAAGCTACAGCACCTGTGGTTTGCACACGTAAGTTTTTCATTTTTTCAGGAATGACGGTTAGGCCTAATTCCGGAACTACGGTTGACCTGCACTTACTGGGAAATCATTATTCGCGGGTAATAATTGTAATCAGTGATCCCCATCACTAACATTGTTCAGCGAGTTATCTGCACCTGTAAGCGACAAACGCTGGCCTTTTCAGTGTAGCGCACATGCAGCCACGGACATGTAAGGGCATGACACACCAGTTATTGGCCAATCTCATGTGCCAGAGCCTCACGTGTCCCTCTAGTAAGCCGGACTCGGACGGCGGGGCATGACGGAGTCTCGTTCGTTAACGGAATTAAGCTTGCAATGTGTGCATCTGTTCTGTAGCTGGCATGGTTGAGGTTTCCCAGGTGGAGTCGAATTTAACCGTAGGCTCCACTCCTGGTGGTGCCCTTCTGGACATTCCTTTAAGGTTCAGCTTTGTAACCATACTGCCCACGTAAAACAAACACTTTGCCTTCATGAACGCTGTTTGGAGGGTCATGACTCGTGGGAATAACGCCGCCCAATCAGTTAACCTGCTAGAGAGATCGTTCGTTGCTCCCAAGCATGACATCACACTCCCTAGGAAGAAGGTAATGCCACTGTGGCGACCGTACTCCTGGGGGCGACACAAGTGCACTGATGCCCAGCCACTGCTCGATGAATCTGCTGGTACATTGACCCAGACCACTACATTCCCCTCGCACGCTACACGACCTGAATCTGACCCTGATGAAACTCAGGTTACCCTTCCCATATACAGTTCCATCTTACACGGTGACAAAGAGGAAGCTGCAGATGAAAGTGCAGGTTCGGCCCACCCGCCATCAGACACACCACCATACTATCAGGGGCCCTGTGCCAGTGCCGTCGCCAACGAGTGGGCCCCCCCTGCTTGCTCAGGATCACAGCACTTGCAAAGTTGAAATACTGTGCAGTGAGATGGAAGATGGGGACGACGAGGAGTCCAGACAAGTACAGGGATTCCCTAGCGAGGAGACTTATTTGATTGTTTTCAATGTTGGGACAGCAATTTTTGGGGAGCACTATACTCTGGAGAATGATAGATGGGGCCCACCATACACTGGAACATTCCAAAGGTGGACATCAGACACTGGAGCAGCATTTACAGGGCCCATTATACACTAGAGCATTAGAAATGGGGCCCATTATGTTTGGAGCATTATTTGGGCCCATAAGACAGTGGAGCTTCATCCATGGGGACCAACATATACTGTAGCATTATGTGGAGCTCATCATATACTTTTTCAAACATTATATGGGACCAATGATTCTGTATGGAGAAATAGATGGGCCTCGTCATGAGATGTAAAAAGTGAAGTATTTTTCATTGTACTATACCGCTATTTCTCTGCCGTATCGGAGCATGATGAGTTGTGGTATTATGTGTTAAAGGGGCGCTCTTTCGCCCAGGGCACATGAAAACCTGCAGCCAGCCCTCCCCCCCCACAACTTTAGCCAAATAACCCCCATTTTTCAGTGCGTAACTTGTATTATGAAGTTAATTAAGGTTGACAAGCTTAAGTAAGAAGAATTGATGCTTTTGGCATTCAAATGGGCACTGTAGGTGTGTTTCCTGTCCTCCTCTCACTGCCGACTTTTATTCCCCATTGACTTACATTGGGTTTCATGTTTCGGGACGACCCCGACTTTTCCCTATAATCGGACGATCTTGCTCGACCCGACTTTTGGAAAAGTCGGGTTTCACGAAACGAAACGCGACCCTAAAAAACCAAAAGTCGCTCAACTCTAGTCCCCACACTTGCGAGTCCTAACACTAAACAAATATAGCACAAAAAGAGGATTTTGAGATCCTCCAAAAATTGAAAAAATATTCGCCAATGTCTGCACCGGGAACAGCAGACAGGTATGTGATGTGCATACTCAATGGGCAGAAACCCAACTAGACAGGTTCTGCCTGGGAGTATGCATATTGCATACTTGACCACCATTCCCAGTGCGTCCACTGGGAAGATTCACAACTCTGCAGTATCAGAGGGTGACTGTAGACTTTTCATTTAGACTGGATAACCACTTTGAGGGTGACCAAAGTTGTTTTGAGTTTTGTCATCTGTATTCCATCCGTGCGTCATCTGTAGGTCATCCATTTGATCTGAATGGGATTAATTTTTTTTGTGCACTCTCAGACTTGAATAGGTGAGTCTCTTCTTAAAAATGGAATAAACTAGTGCATGCTGCAATTTCTTTCACATGGATACTTGGCCCCGATTCATCGAAGTGTTCTTGCCAGATATCTGGTGTCACAAAATTTTTACATAACTCGAGGTTGCACAAAAACATTGCAACTTTTCATGAAAATAAGTGGAGCTGGGGTGGGATGAGGGAAGATCGGAGGTGTGATGCCACCACCTCGGCTAATTCATTCATGACTAGCTGCCCTATACTAGAAATCTTACTCCAGTCTCTTAATGAATCAGACGCTTCTGACTTTAGCATGCCCGCTCATCAAGATCAATGTGAACAACTCCGGACTTGATGAATCGGGGCCTTGGTTCATGCAAAAACACTGTTATCTGTTTTCCACTTTATTCTCACAGCAAAAAAATGTAGAATGCGCTCGACTGACCTGGCTCAAAAGTCGCATTTATTGAGGAAAATTTCCTGCCAGAACCATGCAGATCAATGATATTAATAGTTAATTGACGCTCATTTAACAAGCTTGTTACACACCGCAATGCAAACAGTATGGGGTAGAATGATCATTTGGTCCCCATACAGTTTGCACATTGTTGGCAGTAAATCCCCTATATACAGTGTCAGACTGGGGTGCCAAGGGCCCACCAGCAACCAACTCCAGGGCCCCACTTTTCAGTTACATGTAAATGTGACATTATCCTCAATCACAAATTTATATAACAAGGACCTTGCTAAATGAATAAGATGCCGTCCTTGTCTGTGCAAAGTAATTCAAGTATATTGCAACAGGTACTGCTCATATAAGAGAATGGTGGCCCACCAGAGGATTGTTCAGCTTTCCGGTGGGCCAGTCCAAGCCTGCTTTTATACATTGGGTGATGTGAAGACAAATATTAATATTTATGTTCAGAAAAGACGTGATCACTGCCATGGTTATACATATCAATGAACGAGAACAATATTCCATATGAACCATGTTTGGGCCCATGATTGGCCATATAAATCGCTTTCACCCATGGGCAGACGGAAGGGCTGAAGCAACCAAAAGAGAAGGTCTTTTTTTGTGAACCGTGATCAAGTAAATTATTAGACGTTGTAACAATCTAGGAAAAACACATAAAATAAGTCAACATTTCCGACTTGTAGTTGCCAACTCCTTCTAATCTTGAGTTGTTATAGACTGTGGCTCTTCACCGTTACTGTGCGGTAGACATAGTGTGCATGCAGTGTGCGAGCTTGTCAACTTCATTAATGCTCTTTGCCCTGGATACATCATTCAAACATACAATTAAGTTTAGTAAGCTAGCTATTAACTACCTGACTGCGCAGAGCTAAAAGGAAACATCTGCCTAATTTATGTGTATTTTCCACTGTGCTGATAGAAATAGACTGCTACATTCCACCAGTCAGCCCCTGAGCTTTTCTTGAACGAAGGGTTACTGGTATCAAAGCTCATCAGAGTGAAGGGAGCCTTTGATTAATCTAGTCTTGCAATTAAATAGCAGGAAATTGTGCACAGGTTTACTGAGCGGCTGACTAAAATAAGGTCCAGGGGGTGCAAGCAGTGCTGTAAAGAGATAATTGGACTCCTTACAAAGCAAGGAAGCAAAAAAATACCTCCAATCGATTGGATAACGTGAATGGACAAAAATACATATAAAAAGTCTTCACACGCCTGATAAAATGCCTGATTTTGGCATGCAAAAAAAATGATACCATTTCAGAACTATTTCCATCTTTGATGTTACCCATAATCTGTACAAATCTATTGAAAAATAAACTGAAATTGTATGGGTACGTGTCATTCAATTAACGGATCCACATTTTGCAATTTTGAGAAAAAAAAACATAGATCTGCACTGCCCCATAGTATAACATCTTTCCGAGTGCTTTCGGATAAAACATTGGAAAGCACTTGCCAATGTATACGCTCATGTGAGCTACTCCTTACACTAATACTTTGTTGAAGTGCCCTTTGAACTTATGACAGCAATCAGTCTTTTTGGGTAGGAATCTATCATTATGGCACATCTAGAATTAGTAATCTTTGCCCACTCTTCCTTACAGTATCTCCAAATTTGTCAGATTGTGAAGTCATCTCCTGTGTACAGCAACCTCTTCAGGTCAACCCACAGATTTTTAATTGGATTCATATCTGGGTTGTGGCTGGGCCATTTCAATACTTTGGTCGTCTTCTGATTTGTAGGTCGCTTAGGGTCGTTGTCCTTCTGAAACGTAAAGTTCCTCTTTATCTTCAGCTTTTTAACGTAGGCTTGAATGTTTTGCTGTAAAATTACAGAAAAAATTAACTGATATTTGGAACTGTTCATAATTCCCTTCAACTTGAAACCTGAGTTCCAGCTGCCAAAAAACAGCCCCAAAACATTATCTTACCTCAGTCATGCTTCACTGTGTGTATTGCATCCTTTTGGTGATGTGCTGTGTTGACTTTGTGTCAAACGTGCAGTACATTTTTTAAATATGCCCAAAAAGTTTCATCTTGGTCTCATCAAAACATTTTCAAAAATGCTTTAGGCTGACTTGATGTAGGTTTTAGCAAAACACATCCGGGCTTGGATATTTTTCTTTGTAAGAAAAGGCTTCCATCTTGTCACTTAACCCCTTTCTGACATATGATGTACTATCCCATCCATGTGCCCTGGGTCTTAATGCCTATGGATGGGATAGTACATCGTCACGATCAGCCATGCTCACGGGGGGAGCGCAGCTGATTATCACAGCTGACACCCAGAACTAAGTGCCAGGAGAAGTCACGGACCGCTCCCAGCACATTAACCCCCGGTACACTGCGATCAAACATGATTGCAGTGTTCTGGGGACATAGGGAAGCATCAGGCAGGGAGGAGGCTCCCTGTGTGCTTCCCTGAGACCCTCAGAACAACACGATGTGATCGCATTGTTCCGAGAGCCTCATCCCTGCAGGCCCCCCAGATCCAAGATGGCCGCAGTGTCCTTCTGGGTCCTGCAGGGAGGTGGCTTCTCAATTCCTTCTCAGAGCAGACGCTGGGAAGCCTCCTACACTGCCTGTCAGATCGCTGATCTGACACAGTGCTCTGCAAAGTGTCAGATCAACGATCTGACTTTGCATAGTAATGTCCCACCTTGGGACAATGTAAAAAGTAAAAAAAATTAACATGTGTAAAAATAATTTTTAAAAAATTCCTAAATAGAGAAAAAAAATGTTCCCCAATAAATACATTTCTTTATGTAAAGCAACAAAAGTAGTACACATATTTAGTATCGCCGCGTCCGTAATGACCCGACCATAAAACTGTCCCACTAGTTAACTCCTTTAGTGAACCCCTTAAAAAAGGTAAAAAAAACAATGCTTTATCATCATACCGCCAACCAAAAGTGGAATAACACGTGATCAAAAAGACGGATATAAATAAACATGGTGACGCTGAAAACATCATCTTGTCCCGCAAAAAACGAGCTGCCACAGAGCATCTTCAGCGAAAAAATAAAAAAGTTATAGCTCGCAGAATAAAGCGATGCAAAAATTATTATTTTTTTATGTAAAATTGTTTTTATTGTATAAAAGCGCCAAAACATGAAAAATTATATAAATGAGAAATCGCTGTCATCGTACTGACTCAAAGAATAAAACAACTCTAAAATTTCCTGGTAGACGGCTGCGCTGACTTTTGTCTTGATAAAACACAATGAACCTACACCAGCAGATGACATGGCTCCCCAAACCATCACTGATTGTGGAGACTTCACACTAGACCTCCAGCAGCTTGGATTGTGGCCTCTCCACTCTTCCTCCAGACTCCGGGACCGCGATTTCCAAGGTCTAGTGTGAAGTTTCCACAATCAATGAATGTTTCAGGAGCCATGTCATCTGCTGGTGTAGGTCCACTGTGTTTTATCAAGACCAAAGTCAGTGCAGGCATCTACCAGGAAATTTTAGAGCACTTCGAGCTTCCCTCTGCCGACAAGCTTTTTGGAGATTGAAATTTCATTCTCCAGCAGGACTTGGCATCTGTCCACACTGCCAAAAGTACCAATACCTGGTTTAAAAACAGCATTATCACTGTGCTTGATTGGCAGCAAACTCACCTGACCTTAACCCCATAGAGAATCTATGGGGTATTGTCAAGAGGAAGATGAGAGACACCAGACCCAACAATGCAGATGAGCTGAAGGCTGCTCTCAAAGCAACCTGGGCTTCCATAACCCCTCAGCAATGCCACAGGCTGATCGCCTCCATGCCATGCCGCATTGATGCAGTAATTGATGCATAAGGAGCTCTGATCAAATATTGAGTGCATTTACTGAACATACATTTCAGTAGGCCAACATTTCAGATTTTAAAGGGAATCTGTCACCCCTTTTTTGAGATATCATATAATGATATCATTCAATTGTGTGTCACATAAGGATTCTCTTAGTACTTTTGCTTCCCCCTGACTCCGCACCTTTCATGCATAAATACAATTTTTATATCGGTTCAGATGTATGTAAACTGCCACGGTCCGGTCAGATGGGTGGGGCTTATTCACCTGCTCCCCCCTCCCTGTCTTGCTCTACACATTTCTTCTTGTGTAGAGCAAGACAGGGGGGGGGAGCAGGTGAATAAGCCCCACCCATCTGACCGGACCGTGGCAGTTTACATACATCTGAACCGATATAAAAATTGTATTTATGCATGAAAGGTGCGGAGTCAGGGGGAAGCAAAAGTACTAAGAGAATCCTTATGTGACACACAATTGAATGATATCATTATATGATATCTCAAAAAAGGGGTGACAGATTCCCTTTAAAATCATTTTTTCAATCTGGTGTTATAGCGTATTCTAATTTACTGAGATAATGACTCTTGGGTGTTCATTGGCTGTAAGCCATAATCATCAACATTAACAGAAATAAACACGTGAAATAGATCACTCTGTGTGTAACGACTCTATATAATATATGAGATTCACTTTTTGTATTGAAGAACTGAAATAAATTAACTTTTTGATGATATAATATTCTAATTTTGTGAGATGCACCTGTATTATAAAGTTTCTTATATTTGCTTACACCAATGACTTATGTGAAGTTTCTTAGAACAGTATCCTATTCAAATCAGTAAATAAAAAAAAATCACGGAGAACACCCAAGTAAATAAAGACAGACTTTTTCCCTGTGTTTTTTTGTTCATCCCGTAAAACACTTTAGGCTATGTGCACACGCTGCGGTTTTTGCTGCGGTTCCGCTGCGGTTTCGCTGCGGTTTTGGCCCTGCGGAACCGCAGCAGTTCCGCAGACATGGTACTTTACCATGTTAGCCTATGGGTTTTCAAAACCACAGTGCTCACGCTGCGTTTTTTTCCACGCGGTTTTGCTGCGGTTTTTTTTCCGCAGCATGTCAATTATTTCTGCGGATTCTGCTGCGGTTTCACACCTTTAACATAGTAGAGGTGTGAAACTGCAGGGCAAAACCGCAGGCCAAAATGCAGCAAAACCGCAGGTCACTTTACCTGCGGTTTTACCTGCGTTTCCGCGCGGAAAAAACCGAAGCGGAATCCACAACGTGTGCACATAGCCTAAGGGTAAGTACACACTAGGCGTTTTTTCTGCATTTTTTTTCTGCAGTAAAATCTGATTCCTTGGCAGGAAAGAAGCTACAGAAATAACTCATGCTTTCTTTGGTTTTTCTTGCATTTTTTGGAAGGTGTTTTTTGTGTGTTTTTGCTGTGCTTTTGTCATGCTAGATTTGTCTCTTGTGCATGCTGGTAAAGTTTATTTTTGAAAAAAAAAATTCAATTCTATAGAATCAGGTTTTGGCACCAAAAAACACAGCAAAACCTGATACCTGTGTTTTTAGTGCGTTTTTCACCACCCATTCAAGTCAATGAGTGAAAAACACTGAAAAAATGCTGAAAGAAGTGACACGCTCTATGTCCAAAAAACCATGCAAAGCACAAAATACTGAGTGAGGACAAAAAAAATAATGTGTGTGCAGGAGATTTCTGAAATCTCATAGGCTTTGCTGATGCTGTAAAAAGCAGCTGAAAATTAGCATAAAAAAGCAGCCAAAACGTCCAGTGCGTAAGGCTACTTTCACACATCAGGTTTTCGGCGTCAGGCGCGATCCGGCGTCATGCCGGAACGCCGGATCCGGCAAATGTTTTGTAAAACCGGATGTGACGGATCCGGTTTTCTGCCGGATCCGTCTTTTTCTTGACAGACAAAACCGGATCTGTCTCATCCGGTTCATCCGTTTTTCTATCCGTTTTTCGACAGATTACGCCGGATCCGGTTTTTAAAATTGACCCTTGTGGCCTTCCGAACGGGATTGGCTACTGGAAAACTATATATAGCATGTTCCTACAGCCCTTCTTTGACAGGTTGTAGAGGAGAAAGTGCAGGTTGGAGAGAAGAGCAAGTTACTGGCGAAGATGGATGTTGTCATTGGAAATATTTTGAAGAATTTGGCGGATTTTATAGCGGAGGCGAATCGTTTGAGGGTGATTGTTCTGGAGAAGGAGAGAGCGAGACAGCAGCGCATCAGGCATCGTAGACGACGTTTGTGGATCCACCCCATCACAGCCAAGAGAATGACGCGTGGGGTCTATTCTACACTCTGCATGGACCTTAGACGAAACCTGGATAAATTTTTTGGATATGTTAGGATGAAAATGGAGAATTTTGATTACTTGGTGGAGCGCATTGCACACCTCATAAGAAAAGCGGACACCTATTGCCGCTTCTCTGTTTCACCCGCAGAGCGTCTGATGGTGACTTTAAGGTAATCCACATTTATTGGATGTGATCGCATCAGAGCACACTTTCACTGCAATCTTGTTGGTGGTAGTTTGTATCTCCAAGTGTTATAGGTCAGTTTTGGTATGTAATGCTGTGATTTAAAACTAATTTATTGTTTTTTAATTCCCCACAGATTTCTTGCAACTGGAGAATCCCTTTCGTCACTGCATTTCCAGTACAGACTCGGGATTTCCACCATATCTGGAATTGTGAAGTACACATGCCGTGCACTGTGGGACTCCTTAGCTGAAGAGTTTTTACCAGAGCCCACAACAGAGAGGTGGATTGAAATTGCTGACAAGTTTCAACAGATATGTCAGTTTCCCAACTGCTTGGGCGCTGTGGACGGGAAACATATCCGCATTGTAAAGCCAGCTGGATCGGGATCGGAATATTTCAATTACAATAAATATTTTTCAATTGTCCTCATGGCCATCGCTGACGCGGAATACAAATTTATTGCGGTTGATATTGGGGCCTATGGCCGCTCCAATGACTCTCAAGTTTTCAAACTGTCTGCCATGGGGCGTAAACTGTATGGAAACACCTTCCAGTTCCCACCACCTAGACCGCTGCCGCAAACATCTGGTCCACCTATGCCATTTGTCTGTGTAGGGGATGAAGCCTTCCAGCTGTCAGAACACCTTTTGAAACCGTACTCTAGCAGAGGATTGACAAGACCAAAACGCATTTTTAATTACCGCCTCACAAGAGCAAGAAGAATGGTTGAATGTACCTTTGGTATTCTGACAGCCAAATGGCGGGTCCTATTGACTGCGATCAACCTCAAGACAGAAACTGTGGATGAGGTGATCAAAGCGTGCGTGGTACTCCACAATTTTGTTATCTGCAAGGAACCCATTTCCATTGAGGACACCTCTGAAGAAATCACCTTGCAAGATTACCATGACATTACCACTAGAAGTTCTGTGACGGTTTCAGTAATGAGGGACAATTTTGCACTATACTTTATGTCACCTCAAGGCAGAGTACACTGGCAGGATGACAGAGTGTGAAAGATTTGTGCCCTAACCAAACTTGTGTACCTTCTGTACCAACAGTATATACCTTTGCCAACCAATGTTGGCTATCTTGTCATGGTCTCTATTTTTAGCTTTAGGCCACAGGTGTGTACCTGGTTGTGTTTTATGCAAAGTATTTCACCTTTTAACAAAAGTTGTGTACATTGTTAGGAAATCACCAACAATAAACACAACTTTTTAGGTGAAATACTTTGCTTCAAACACAACCAGGAACACAACTGTGGCAAAAAGCTAAAATTTACCCACAGTTATATACCTAGTTTTGAATACCATTTCACCTTTTAAATACCCTGTATTTAACCTTTTTCGCCGCAGAAAGAAATGACAGACAACCAGTGTAAAATAATTTAACTTTTATTGAAAAATGTTTTTTTTAGTAAACTTTTTTAAAATTTTAAAAAACTTGTTTAATAAAGCTTTGAAACCATAAAACTGGTCATTTTTATTTAAATACACAAATCTGTGTAGTGTGTGGTGGAAATACTGCTGGAGGGGCTGCGGGACACTTCGACACTGGGAGTGTGGAGAGAGGACTGGGATTGTGGTGGGGAAGGAACAGTTAGAGGTGAAGGTGTGGAAAAAACTACAGAATGGGTGGACATGTGGGAAGCAGAAGAGGTGGTGGGTGGTGGAGTGGAGGGTTGGGCAGGGACTGTAGGAGAAGATGATGTTGATGGCAAGTTGTATGGTGCAGGAGTTTGGTACGGGGCAGGTTGCTGGAAGTGGGGAGATGTCTGGTACGGGGCAGGTTGCTGGAAGTGGGGAGATGTCTGGTACGGGGCAGGTTGCTGGAAGTGGGGAGATGTCTGGTACGGGGCAGGTTGCTGGAAGTGGGGAGATGTCTGGTACTGGGGAGGTTGCTGGTACTGGGGAGTTTGCAGGTACTGGGGAGGTTGCTGGTACTGGGGAGGTTGCTGGTACTGGGGAGGTTGCTGGTACTGGGGAGGTTGCTGGTGCTGGGGAGGTGGATGGTGCTGGGGAGGTGGATGGTGCTGGGGAGGTGGATGGTATGTAATAGGGGGGGGAGGATGGAAAGTGGCTGGAGGGGGTGTAGATGTAATAGGAGGGGGAGGATGGAAAGTGGCTGGAGGGGGTGTAGATGTAATAGGAGGGGGAGGATGGAAAGTGGCTGGAGGGGGTGCAGGTGGAGGAACTACTGTGGTGGGAGGAGGAGGTTGGGAGGTAACTTGCTGGAGAGCAGCGTGGCATGAATGCATTACATGCATCTGCTGGGCAGGAGAGAGCGTTTCCATGCGCTCCACAACAGACCTGAAAAAGGTGTGGTTTGGCGAAGATATTGCTTCTGAATGCATGGTTTGCAGAAGTGTCTTCACCTCCAGAATGCTGGAGTTGATCTGCTGAAAGCCTGCGGAGATTTGCTCTGACAAGACTTTGAGACAGTTCTGGAAAGATGCATTCAGATGCAAGAACTCTGGCGCATAAGTCTTTTCCTGACCCCTCTGCCGCTGCCGCCCAGTACCCGCAGGTGTACTAGAGGTGGCAGGGGCAGAAGGGTGGGGTAAAGGGAAAGCGATCTCCTCACCAGCAGCTTCATGTAATGTAGGCGGCCACGATGCTCCTGTGCTGGTGGATGGGACAGATGGGTCGAATGTGTGGGAAGGCTGGGAAGGTGCAGATGTACCGGGGCGGTCGAAGTGTCCCTCGGTGCCGGTCTCCTCAGGGATCGCCTCAGAAGGGTCCAATCGTGCAGGCTCCCGAGTGCTGCTCACCGTGCTGTGGAATAAAGAGAAAAAAAAAACAATTAAAATAGTGACATGGTATGGCCCTGGCTGAAAAAAAAAAGTTACATCTAAACATTTTTTTGTCACATGTGTTGTGTAATATTTACCTTCTGGTGAGCATTGTCTCCCGGAGGAACGACAGGGCTCGTGCGTACTTGTACTTGCTCCTGCGTCCTCCAGATCCACTCGGGGCCCGCATCTCTTTATTGAACTCCTTCTTGAAACGATCCCTCACAGACCGCCACCGCTTCACAATTCTCTCCCCTGAAACGAGAAAGGACAAAGTGGTTAGTATACAACATCAGTGTTTCCCAAACTCCAGTCCTCATGGTCCCCAGGGGTCATGTTTTCAGGATTTCCAAAGTAAATAGAAATCCTGAACACATGATCCGTGGGGACCACGAGGACTGGAGTTCGGGAAACACTGGTTTAAATCAAGCAACCGGTACTGCATATACTTACGCTCTTTAATCTGGGCCCGAGCTTCGAGGTCCTCCCAGCGGTCCACAAGGAGCGAACAGATTTCTTCCCAGAGTCGTCGTGTAACGATCAGGTCAGCGTGGCGGTGGTCAGCCATATTCCAGAGCGGCTCCCTTTCTCTGACGAGATCGATGAGGCGGTCCACATCAATCCCTCCATCCTCACCGTCAGAGTCGGGAGCACGCTGTGAAGGCTGTTAAAGAAAAAGACAAAAATAACATAATTAGCCTCCACAAAAGAAATGAAATAAAAAGTGCAAAAAAAACAAAGCAAAAATATTTATACTTACACGCTGGTGACCGCCGCGTTGCTGTCGCCGACGACCCTGGGAGGCACTGCGAGGACCTCTTGGCCGAGCACCAGATTGGGAAGACTAGAGAAGAAAACAAAAAATGTTATGCCTTTGGATGTAGGCATTTGTTTGCTGTGTGTGGTCTGCAGAACATTGTTTTCTATGTGTTGTGTGTAGTGTGACGTTGTGTTTCTGCGTTTGATGCAAAAAACTTACCAATTGTGAGCCCACTCCAAGTGTCTGTCCACCCCTTCCTTCTTCTTCTGGGAGCTCCTCTTCATCTTGTGATTCCTGTTTTGAAATAAAAGGTAATGAATACACATATATTACAGAGATGATGGATTTTGGAAATAAAAACTTACCGTCAAACGCTGACGATGCGAGGGAGGGCTCCCAGAAGATGTGCTGTCTTCCTCATGGCCAGACTCCATGGCTGTGGGTGGTGTTTCTGCTGCTGCCATTGCTGCTGCTGCTGCTGCTGCATCTATTGGGCGGCTGTTGAATAAAGAGAAACAAAGGGCCAATGAAAATGTCCAGGAAGGATGGGAAATCTTGAAAAATGAAATTCTCAAAGCACAGTTGTTAACAATTCCGAAAAGAGGGAAGAATAGGAAGCATTTAAGGAAACCAGGATGGATGAACACAGAACTTAAGCACATGCTAAAAAGGAAGCAAAAAATGTTTATAAAATGGAAAGAAGGAGGCATATCTAAAGAAGAATATAATGCTGTCTGCAGAACCTGCAAGGCACAAATCAGATTATCTAAAGCTGAAAATGAATTGAGGCTTGCAAGAGATGTCAAAAGCAATAATAAAGGATTTTGGGGATATGTCAAAAGTAAAAGAAAAGTCAAAGATGCTATAGGATTTTTACAGGATGAAAATGATGAAATGGTAATACAGGATGTTGAGAAGGCTGAACTTTTAAATTCCTATTTTGCATCTGTTTTCTCTCAGAAAGGAAATGTAACATCAACTGTTATTCACTGTCCTATTAAGGGAATAGAAGAATCCAGGATATCTATAAACAGAAAGATAGTGAGGAAACACTTAGCTAACCTAAATGTATTCAAGTCTCCAGGTCCAGATGAATTACACCCCAGAGTACTGAAGGAGATAGCAGAAGAAATTTTTGAACCCCTCTCCATAATCTTTGAAAATTCTTGGAGAACAGGAGAAGTGCCAGAAGACTGGAGAAGAGCAAATGTTGTTCCTATCTTCAAAAAGGGGAAGAAGGTGGACCCAGGCAACTATAGGCCGGTGAGTCTGACTTCTATACCAGGAAAGATCTTTGAACAAATTATTAAACAACATGTATGTCAATACCTGGATAAGAATGAAGTGATTAAACAGAGTCAGCATGGGTTTGTAACTAATAAGTCATGTCAGACTAACTTAATTTCCTTCTATGATGGTATTACTGATTGGGTGGATCAAGGAAATGCTGTAGATATAGTATATCTTGACTTCAGCAAAGCATTTGACAAAGTCTCTCATACAATCCTTATTGAAAAAATGACTAAGTATGGAATGGACAAGGCAACTGTTAGGTGGATTCATAACTGGCTTAGTGATCGGACCCAAAGAGTGGTCGTAAATGGCTGCACATCCAGTTGGAAGAATGTCTCAAGTGGGGTACCACAGGGCTCTGTCCTGGGCCTTGTATTGTTCAACATCTTTATCAACGATTTAGATGAAGGAATTGAGGGTAAACTGATTAAATTTGCTGATGACACAAAGCTAGGAGGGATAGCTAATACTAGAGAAGAGAGAGAGAGGATTCAAAAAGATTTAAATAAACTGGAGAAGTGGGCAGCAACTAACAGAATGGTTTTTAACAGGGAGAAATGCAAAGTACTACATCTGGGCAATAAAAATGAAAAAAGCATATATAGAATGGGAGGAATAGGGCTAAGTGACAGCACATGTGAAAAAGACTTGGGTATACTAATAGATCACAGACTGAATATGAGTCAACAGTGTGATGCAGCAGCAAAAAAGGCAAATGCAATTCTAGGATGTATTAACAGAAGCATACAGTCTAGATCACGTGAAGTAATTATTTCCCTCTACTCCTCTTTGGTCAGACCTCATCTGGAATATTGTGTCCAATTTTGGGCACCACATTTTAAAAAAGACATCAACAAACTGGAGCAAGTTCAGAAAAGAGCGACCAGAATGGTGACCGGTCTGCAAACCCTGTCTTATGAGGAAAGGTTGCAGGATTTGGGAATGTTTAGTTTGCAAAAGAGAAGACTGAGAGGAGACTTAATAGCTGTCTACAAATATCTAAAGGGCTGTCACATTGTAGAAGGATCAACTTTATTCTCATTTGCACAAGGAAAGACTAGAAGCAATGGGATGAAGCTGAATGGGAGGAGACACAGATTAGATATTAGAAAAAACTTTTTGACAGTTAGAGTGATCAATGAGTGGAACAGGCTGCCACGAGAAGTGGTGAGTTCTCCTTCAATGGAAGTCTTCAAACAGAGGCTGGACAGACATCTAACTGGGATGATTTAGCGAATCCTGCTTTGAGCAGGGGGTTGGACCAGATGGCCCAGGAGGTCCCTTCCAACTCTACGATTCTATGATTCTATGATTCTATGATTCCATAGCCCTAGTTTGGAGGAATGGGGGATTTGATAATTACCGTCTCTCATCTGCTGCTGGACTCCCCTCCCGTTGTTCAGCATGCTGCTCCATTTGGGGTGGTGCTGATGGTGCTGCTGCTGCAGATGTCTGCTGCCTTCTCCTGCTCCTGGTTCTTGGCTTGGGTGGCATGTCGGGTGTGGCTGAGGGTCCCATTGTCTTGCTTTTATATATGTCCTGTGGGCAGAGCTACTGAGCATGCTCAGACCAAAGAAACCGGATCCGTCGCCGGATCCGGCGCATTGCGGCGCTCATAGGCTTTCATTGTATGAAAAAGCCGGACACGCCGGATCCGGCGTGTCCGGCTTTTTCGACGGAGACAAAAAACGTTACAGTCTCTGTTTTTTCCAGACGCCGGATCGCGTCACATTGCCGGATCCGGCGAAAATCGGATGAAACGCATGGCCATCCGGCTCGATCCGGCTCTAATGCAAGTCAATGGGGGGGAAACCGGATCCGGCATTGCATTTCGACGGATCCGGTTTTAGTCAAAAGCGCCGGATCGCGCCTGACGCCGAAAACCTGATGTGTGAAAGAGGCCTTAGCCTTACCCAGTAATAAAAGCTTGTTAAAAGCATTGCCCTGCACTTTATTTTTCTTTTTCTCCATTTGGAATAGTAAAATGATATGCAGTTATAATATAATATTACACGACTACCAGGATAATACTGTATAAATGCCACAAGCTTCTGTATATAACACCTTGAGAGAACGTGTGGGCTAAAGTACCCACGTAATACATTCAACATTTAGACGGGTTCAACAATAGCTCAAGTGTCAGACTTCTAAAAAAAAAAAAAAGATGTTAAATGTCAAAATCACCTTTTATGTCTTTTGATCCCTTTGGCTGATGCTAATGTACATACTGTACTTCTTATCATAATTCATCCTGAGCGATAACATGGTTCAAACAAGTCAGCTTAAAAAATGTAGACACATACAAGAGCTCACTTACAGACAAAAATAAAAATAAAGGAATATATATATGTGTGTACATGTATATTTATACATATATAATACATATATATATATATTCAATGTATTTAATTATTTATTTATAGATATAAGAAAGTAAGTACATGGCACAATATTAGGGGCATTCCTTCTTATGACACTTCCTCCCTTTGTCACATGCAGATTTTCTATCTGAGATCCGGAATAGTGTTGGTTCCTAACAGCTTGTTGTTTAAGTTGTTGTTGAAGTGCCATGTCATATTACTGGTACTACTTTCTCAATCTTTTCTGAAGCTGCACCTTTAAGATACATACTTTATATAGAATAACAGAAAAGATACTCAAGTTAATTAATATATACAGTTAGGCTCCAAATTATTTCGACAATAACCAAATATTCGTGATTTCGGCTTCACATGACGTTAATTTGGATTTAATGTGAACCTGTCGGCAGTTTTGGCCAATATAAGATACGTCCACTGCCTTTCAGGGCTTATCTACAGCATTCTATAATGCTGTATATCTGCCCCCAACTCGACCTGGAAGAACTGAAAAATAAGTTTAATTATACTCACCTGCGTGGCGTTCCTGTCCAATGGGTGTCACTGGTCTTGGTCCAGTGCCTCTCGTCTTCTTATGATCACCGCCCTCCTGCTTGCTTCTCGTGGATGAATCAACCATGCATCATCCACACAGGTACCCCGGCATCGTTCTCCTGCACAGGGGTACAACAGTGCACAGATGCTGGAAAAGAACAAAGAGCCCCAGCGCCTTAGCACTGCAGTACTTTGCTCTGCTCTCAACAGGGCAAAGAAGTACGCCTGTGTAGGAGAGAGGACCAGAACAGTAAAGGCAATGGTGTCTCTGGGTTGGAACCATTGGGACTGTCACTAGTGTTGCAGGAGGACAGAGAACCTGACAGGGACAGACCTGTGATCTCTGCTGCCAAGGGTGTGTCTGATATAAAAAGGTCGGTGCTCGTGAACCTGGGGCTTCTGGCGGAAAGACAGGAGGTGTGGCAGGTGAACGTTTGCGCCCTCTCTTTGGGTAACTCTACTGACGGCAGACTGCGCTTGAGTGCGCACCCCTCAACATCCAGCAACAGCACCAATGAACGCTTACCGCTGCCAGGCGCCGACCCTACACAACCGAGGGCAGGAAACGCTGACCGTACTGTGCAACACTTGACAGCTGACAGTGTAGAGTGCATGGCTCCCGTCGGACACTGGGACTTTACAGCTGAGGCTGCGGCCTTGATACTGGAACCCTCCGCCTCATTCGCTGAAATAACAGCCACTGGTACCAGGACATACAGCAGCCCACCAAAAGTTTCCGGACTCTTCTTCACCGCTAAGAGACAGTGCCTCCGATACATCCAGGATGGCTTCCTCAATGTGATGCACCATCTGCGGCGCCATTGTGGGATCTTCCAACCACATCCCTCCGGACGACAGAATCTGATAAGTTGAACCCTACGTTTTTTCCTCTCCCGCCGTTAGCAATTCTTTTTGTTGTTACCGCTGTTGACAGCTGAAGTCAAGCTGTCACTGCATAATACCGAACTTCCACATATTTCCCCGCGCAATTCTTTTGTGCATCTTGTATAAATTAATTCCCTGCATGGAGAAAGCGTTGTTATCATTTTCTCTGGTTATATAAAAACACCTGTTAACACTTGCTCTTCCTCCTGCTCGTCACTGTATCCTACGCACCTGCTAGTAACCTACACCAGCACAAGAGCGCAATGTCGGGGAGCCTGTGTGGATGATGCAGGGTTGCGTCATTCACAAGAAGCAAGCAGAAGGGCAGCGATCATAAGAAGATGGGAGGCGCCAGACCAAGAACAGCGACACCTAACGGACCAGACCGCCCCGCAAGTGAGTATAATAAAAATTATTTTTCAGTTCTTCCAGGTCAGATTAGGGGCCAATATACAGCATTATAAAATGCTGTATATAAGCCCTGAAAGGTGATGGCTGTACCTTATATCGGCCAAAACTGATGACAGGTTCCCTTTAACATGAAATAACTGAGATGCAATTGAAGTGTAGACTTTCGTGTTTAATTAAAGGGGTTGAACAAAAATATCCTGTGAAACATTTAGGAATTGCAACCATTTTCTACAAAAGTTCACATAAAGGAAAAATGTAGAAATCCAGTGAGGGCTCCTTAAAATAACATCTTTATTGAAGCTTCATTAAAAACTCAATCTGGAATAGCATGCGCGCTTCTGAGACAATGTCCTAGGATGCTGCGCCAGAAACGCGGGTGCTATTTCAAACTGGATTTTTAATGGATCTTCAATAAAGATGTTATTTTAAGGAGCCCTAGCGGGATTTCTACATTTTTCCAACATGTGAACTTTGCAGAAAATGGTAGAAAATGGTTTTGTAGAAAATGGTTTTCGCTGTTGCTCCTTTGAAATTTCTGACTGCTCGGTATAAACTGCGGCTGTCAGTCAGATTGTTTTGGGTGGAGACTGAATACACCTGGACTCATGAACTCTTCACCCTTTGGCTGGAGACACCCTAGCAATTATAAAATCAATCCGATTTTGATGCATGAGAGTCGGACGAGTGTAATGCGAGTGTCATGCGTTTTTTGTGCGTGTACAATCCGATTTTTCACACCTAGCATTCAATTTACATCCAAATGCAGTGCGATTGCTATCGGACTTCAATGTGATTTTAACATGAGCTTTTACATAGAGAAATTCTCTAAGTCATTTACATATCATTTTAAAAGGAAATATTCTTCAAAAGATAAATAGATAGATGATTAAAAGCTGGTAAATGAGCTGCTGCGCACAGAGTGACAGGTTAGAATAGAATAGATAGAATAGATATATACACATAGAATACATATATAAATATATATAGATATCAGTGACACACACATATATATATATATATATATATATATATATATATACAGTATATATGTATTTATATTGCATAGAGCGATAGATAGAAGAATAGTCGGTAATTCATTTGCCGAGTTCTGTAAAATCACTGCAGGAGCCGACAGGATAGAAGCGATGGATTACATACAGTAAATACACATAGAATAGGTAGATATATAGTCAGTGACAAATACAGGTAGTACAGTGTGTGTGCAGCTTACTGTACATGCATTTAATTAATAAAAGATTATATTCCAAAAAAATGCCATGGGCTCCCACACAGTTTTCATAACCAGCAGAGGGAAAGTCGGTGACTGGAAGCAGATGTTTATAGTCTGGGAAGGGGATAATACCCATGGATCTTCCCAGGCTATTAATAGCAGCTCACAACTGTATACTTAGCCTTTACTGGCTATTAAAATGGGGGACCCAAAAAAAATGACGTGGGGTTCCCCTATAATTATTAACCAGCAAAGGCTATGCAGACACCTCTAGGTTGAAATTAATAGCCTAGGAAGGGGCCATGGATACTAGCTCCCCCTGGCTAAAATCATCAGCTCTCAGCCACCCCAGAAAAGGCGTATCTCTAAGATGTGCCAATTCTGGCACTTAGCCTCGCTCTTCCTATTTGCCCTGTAGCGGTGGCAAGTGTGGTAATAGTTGGTGGGGTTGATGTCACCTTTGTATTGTGTGGTGACATCAAGCCCCATGGTTAGTAATGGAGAGGGCTATCCATTACTAATCCTATATTTGTACGGTAAAGACACAGCCAGAATAAAGTCCTTTAATTGAAAGAAAGACAGACTCCTTTATTATTTTTAATTAATCCATACTTATAACCTCACCTAATTCCTGTGAAGCCCTCGATCTCCTGTAATAAAAGTAAAATAAAAAACAACACTATACCTTACCTGTTCATCGTTCTGTCCCACGAGGTAATCCATGTCTGGGAGATATGCAATTTTTATCCTGGATGGTGCTACGATGTGACAACTCCGGCTGAAAACCACTGGTGAATGAGCTGCTTGCAGCGCAGCTTCAGTGACTAGCAGTGACGTCACTGAAGCTGCACTCCCTCGCAGCCTGAACTGCGGTGACCTCTGGACCGTGGGAAAATGCCAGTGATGAGGTGACCGCAGTTCAAGCTCAGTTTCATCACAGCAGATCACTGTGAAAAATGACTCTTTCCCCTGAGGAAGCCACACTTAATGGCGATACGCGTGGGGTTACTCTCTCCACACATCATGCTGTAACCGGGTATTTGTATCTCCGCATCTACCTACAGGTTTTTTCGCTGCCTTCTTCTTTTACCCCTAAATGACTTTTACCATATACTATAGTCCTTATATTTAAACCTATAGCTTAACTGACCCCATTGTTCAGGGTCTTTTGCATTTGCTCTTTTGGGGTTCTCTCAGTGCAGCTTTAGCCACTGGCGTTGAATATTTAGTCTGTTTTGGGGGTAACTTACTTCATTTATACTATTGGCTGATTGTCATTTGTTCAGTGTTGCGTTATTTTTGATACGTCTGGTGCACACAGTGGAGATAGCTGCAAGGTACCTAACCGGTCCTTCAGGTATTATGGTTTATACCTTTAAAGGTTTTTTTAAATTGTTTTTAACATGTGGTCTGCACCTGTGATTCTGTGTAATTGTGTAATCATGCTTTAATAAAATATATTATTTCTAATATTTGAAATGTATTCATGGTGACCCTTGCCATTTATTTGTACACACTTCTTTTATCTTGAGTATTAACATAGTCATGTTTTAAGTGTGGGGCTAGTGATCCCTAGTATTATTTTGTGGTGCCCTCAGACTTCTTTTAGGTACTTTGAAAATCAGTGATGGATGAGCGAGCATATTCGTGGGTATTTGGTACTCGGCGAGTAATGCGGTACTCGAAACATAGCGAGTATTTCACTACTCGCCTCGCTATTCGATTCTCCCGCCCAGCAGTTGCCAATCACAGTAATGCCACACTCTTCTTGGTTGTAGGCGGCATTACTATGATTGGCTGGCCGCCCAGCTTCCTATGGGTCATCAATCATAGCCTGGCACTAAGCCCTGCCTGCCGCCGCCATTTTCTGCACATTGCATGCAGAACACAGCTAGTGTAGGGAGAGTTGTGTTTTTTGGCTCAAATCAGCCAGAAATCCTCTGTGAAACCCAAAAGCTCTTTTCAGAGCTAAAAGTATAAGGTCAGGGACCGAGTAGTGACCATTTTCCTAGCCTTTTTTTAGGTCACATTTTTTTAGGTCACAGGTTTTTTGTGCTGCTGCCGTGCTGCCTTCACAGTGAATAGCATGCACGGTACTGCACAACTGACACGCAGGCAGCACCGCTTTCTTGTGTGGTGTCTGGGGTGCGTATTCTTGCCTTAAACCTCAGGGCAGTGTTTTTGTGCTGCTGCCGTGCTGCGTTCACATAATCACAGCAAATAGTACGCACGCACGGTACTGCACAACTGACACGCAGCCAGCATCGCTGTCTTGTGTGGTGACTGGGGTGCGTAATCTCACCTTAACCCTCAGGACAATTTTTTTCTGCTGCTGCGGTACTGCTTGTAAAACACAAAGCAGTACTATACCTTCCACAAAGCACTAACTGCTCCTTATTCCCCAATATCTGCATCTGAACATCTGCAACTATGGCAGAAAAACACAAAATTCCTAAAAAGGCTGTTGTGAAGGGACAGGGATGTGGACATGGGGTCGTTGGTGCCCAACAAGGCTCAGAGTCTGGGAGATTGAAGAAAGTTGATGCATCTAGTTTCCTGGCGAAATTTCCCAGTCTGGAGCATAAACAGGCCTGGAAGCCAGAAGAACAAGAGCAGATACTGTCTTGGATGGCTGATAAGGCCTCCACGAAATGTTCTGGCAGCACCCAATTGTCCATGGCAAAACAGTCTACTGTCCATACAGAGAACGCTGGGTCATCCTATTCTCAACCTGTTCCTAGTTCATCACCCGGTCAGGAGTCACAGGAAACATTTGAGCCCAACCTTGGTCACTCCGAGGATCTGTTTGGTCCATTTTCTTTCGTTGCCTATGGCCTCTCAACGCGCGACATTGAAGAGGAACGTGAGGGGGTATCGTCTATTGAAGAAGGCCAAATATTTGAAACCCCACGTCCAGAAGAAAGACACTTTCATCCACGTGATATACCGGGTGAAGAGGTGGAGGCTGATGGTGATGACACACAGTTGCCATCTGTCCAGTCGCCAATATCAACACGAAGGAGGATGACATGGACGACGACGTGGTCGATGATGAGACCACCGATCCGACCTGGGCCATTGACACGCATAGCCAGCACAGCAGCACAGAGGAGGAAGGTGGATAAGTAGCATCAACAAAGGCACCAAGGGCTACTGGTTCGAGCAGAGTGCGAAGTGTGTTAACTGTTGCCAAGAGCAATCCCTCTGTGCCTCAAGTCAAGGCAAGGGTGCGTTCAGCCGCTGTCTGGAAATTTTTTTTCCGATAGTCCTTCTGAACCAAATGTTGTCATCTGTAGCATCTGCCATAGGAAGCTGAGCAGAGGCCAGGGCAAAGGCAACCAAAGCACCCCCAGTATGCAGAAACACATGGCAGCCAAGCACCCTAGTTGGTGGGCTGAACAACAGGGTACCAAATCAGTGTCTGCGACTGCGGGTCAAACCACTGCCATGTTGCCTGTGATCTGGCCTCACCAATCTGCTGGGCAGGAAGCAGGTGAACATCATACCTCTTGCTCACAAGCTGCAGTTGCACATACACAGGCCACAACAAGCTCATCCACTTGTTTGTCCCAATTGTCCATGCCCCAGATGTATGAAAGGAGGCGTAAATACCAAACCACGCACCCACAAGCACAAATACTGAATGCGCACATTGCCAAGTAGCTTGCCGTGGAGATGTTGCTGTTTAGGCTTGTGGGGACACAGTCTTTCCATGATCTTTTGGCTGTGGCTGCCCCACGATACTCGGTTCCCAGCCGGCACTATTTTTCCCGGTGTGCCATCCCCGCGTTACACCAGCACGTCTAAAGTGTGCTCTCACCAACGCCGTAACTGGAAGTTCCATCTTACAACAGACACGTGAACAAGTATTTGTGGCCAGGGACGATATATCTCTGTCACGGCACACTGGCTCAACCTGGTGGAAGGTGGGACAAAGTCTCAAACTGGGCCATCAACTCATATCCTACCCACGCCACGAATAGCGGGCCCAACCTCAATCAGGGTTTCCGCCTCATCATATACGTCCAGTCTCCCCTCTTCCTCCTCCTCCTCCGCCTCGTCATCCTATGCTGAATTACCCTCCACATCACTCCCAAGTTGGGAGTTGTGCAGCAGCGCATCGGCAAAGCGGGAAAACGCTCTGCTGAAGCTGATCTGCTTAGGTGACACACCACACACTGCAGCAGAGCTTTGGCAAGGAATAAAACAACAAACCGATCAGTGGCGCTCCCCACTGCAACTCCAACCTGGTCTGGTTGTCTGCAACAATGGGCGTAACCTGGTGGTGGCTTTAAAGCTTGGGAAGCTGGTACACATGCCATCTATGGCTCACATGCTGAACCTGGTGGTGCAGAAATTTATAAAAACATACCCAGACTTGCCGTACCTACTTGAGAAGGTGTGCCGTATTTGTGCCTATTTCCGCCATTCCTCAACCGCTGTTGCCGGTCTTGCAGCGCTTCAAAAGCAATTTAATTTGCCAAACCACAAACTCATTTGCGACCTGCCAACACGGTGGAACTCAACATATCATATGTTGGCAAGGGTAAGTGAGCAGCAGAGGGCACTTTCTGAATGCCAGCTTAAACATGCCCGTCACACTGAGACTTAGCCAAGACACATAACAACTGTCGAGTGGGTGTGGATCGCTGATATTTGTGAGGTGCTTGATAACTTTGAGTACTGCACCAAGCTTGTGAGCGGTGATCAGGCTGTTATCAGCGTAACCATCCCTATGCTATGTCTCCTGAAAAAAATCACTGCAGAATCAGAAAAATGGAAACTTTGCATGCCCAGCAGCTGGGTATGGAGCAAGATTTCACAATGGGTGATCCTACCCAGCCCAGCCATTATCATCAGGTAACATTGGGGGATAAAGAGGATGATGAAAATGAGGAGGGAGAGGACTTATTTTTCAGTGGTACCGAGGGGACACCTCATGCTACAGAGGGGAATCCCAACCCAAGCTTCATGTCTGTCCAACATGGGTGGGCTGAAGAGGAGGAGGTGGAGGAGGAGAGTCAGTGTGAGGAGAGGATGGGTATTGCTCCCCCTTCTGGGGTCACAGAAAATTTGCCTATATGCAGCTTGGCACACATGGCACACTTCATATCTGACTGTCTGTGCCAAGACCCTGGCGTAATCCACATTTTCAATAGCAACCTATACTGGTTGGCCACCTTTCTAGACCCACAGTACAAGGACAAATTTCCTTCGCTACTGTTGCAGTCACCAAGGGGTTTCACAATGGAATCCTTCAAGTAGGCTGTTGTCGATAATTTGATGGCAACAGCACCCTCAGACACCACTACTGTACTAGCAGAGATACCAGCTCTGTTGAACAGCATGCATTAATGGGGAGAGAGACGCCAAGCAGGTCCAAAAGAGGTGGTGGTAAAATGTCCACAAACTGGGCCATCTTCAATAAACCGGCTCATCACCAAGGACTAGCTGGAACAGTAGCAATGTCAAGGAGGGAGAAGTTGAACAAGATGGTCAACGACTATCTAAGTGACCATACCTGCGCCCTTCCTGATGCTTCTGAACCGTTTAATTACTGTGTATCCAAGCTGCATAGTTGGCCCGACCTCTCCTTCTATGCCTTGGACGTACTGGCCTGCCCTCCTGCTAGTGTGATGTCAGAGTGTGTTTTCAGTGCCGCTGGGGCAGTCATCACAGATACACGCACACGGTTGACTACAGAGAATGCAGAGAGGCTGACTCTGAGAAAATTTAAGAAGGACTGGATTTCGCAACAATATTTAAGCCCTCCAGATGACAGTATCCCAACCTAAAGTCACCCAACACGTTTGTTTTTTTTAAATTGGTGATCACATCCATCCCTTCCCATACAAGCCCCTTTTCTTCTTCTAATACATGTTTTCAAAACCTGCTTCTGACACATGTACCTCATTGTCAATAAGCTAAAAACAATGTTACGTTATTTAACATTTCCCATCGGAGGCACTTGTGATGAGAGTGAGACCCTTCTTCCTTCATCAACCATGCTATCATGCCCCTTGGGCTAATTTTGGAGACACTATTGCTATGCCTGGATACTGGGCACGGCCACCTCTATGCTCGTAGTCCTGGCTTTATCATAATGGCTTGGCCCTTCAGACCTGCCTTGCTTCCTTCATCAACCATGATACAGCCCCTTGGGCTAATTTTAGGAGACACTATTGCTATGCCTGGACACTGGGCACGGCCACCTCTATGCTCGCAGTCCTGGCTTTATCATAATGGCTTGGCCCTTCAGACCTGCCTTGCTTCCTTCATCAACCATGATACAGCCCCTTGGGCTAATTTTTGGAGACACTATTGCTATGCCTGGACACTGGGCACGGCCACC
This sequence comes from Dendrobates tinctorius, assembly GCF_039654945.1. Classification (NCBI taxonomy): domain Eukaryota; kingdom Metazoa; phylum Chordata; class Amphibia; order Anura; family Dendrobatidae; genus Dendrobates; species Dendrobates tinctorius. The sequence goes on along the minus strand of NW_027361743.1, from coordinate 17,283,379 downwards.
TCTATGCTCGCAGTCCTGGCTTTATCATAATGGCTTGGCCCTTCAGACCTGCCTTGCTTCCTTCATCAACCATGATACAGCCCCTTGGGCTAATTTTTGGAGACACTATTGCTATGCCTGGACACTGGGCACGGTCACCTCTATGCTCGCAGTCCTGGCTTTATCATAATGGTTTTGCCCTTCAGACCTGCCTTGCTTCCTTCATCAACCATGATACAGCCCCAAGGGCTCATGTTTTGAAGACACTATGTCTATGCCTACACATTGGGCAGTGGCACAACAAGGACAGTAGTCCAAGCTTTATAATTGTGAATCCCTTGTGTTGATGATGATGGGTGGCTTCTCCCTGCGTTAACCATAACACAGCCCCTGCTCCTAGGGCAGATTGCTCTCCTTACACCACTTACACACTTAGCTGTCAGTAGATTGCCTCCAGCATCACTCGCTCTTACGGTACTTCTGATATATCACTGACTGGCACTGCGTAAGTGGCGTACGAGTCCCGCTCTTCCGGCAAAAAAACAAAGGACTTAAAATAGTGTTTGTACATTCTAGTGAAGCAGTGGTGTAAAAACAATCGTGCAGCCACTGACCAGGTGCCCCCATGTTATATACATTTGTTTACAGCATACATTTTTTAACATTTACACATTTTTTAGCGTTTTCCTCAGCCCCCAGACCGCTTTGAAGGGTCCAGCAGACAATTCCTCGCATTTTCCTTTGACTATCATTGGACTCGCTATTCGTACCAAATTCCCGAGTATTAGGGTATACTCGGTACGAGTATAGCGAGTCCGAATACTTCAGTACTCGCTCATCCCTAGTGATGGATCTACAGTGCACTAAAAAAAATTGCTTGTTATTCAACAGTAAAGAAATAAAAAGCAGCACTATGTAATAATACGAAAATGGTTCAGTATTTGAAAACCTACAATATAGATTCAGAGAGTTTAAAGAGCTTGTCCAAGATAAGAAAAAAGCATTCATTTCTGCTAGAAACAGCAACTAACCGGTCAGTAGACTGTGTCTTCTGTAGCAGGCCAATGAAGTGAATGGAGCTCTGTCTTTGGAAGTAAGTAGCCATTCTTTTCTAACCCAGGACACATCTTAAACGTATTTTGGATTAAAATGTAACAAAGCAGTGCATATAATTGGGTCACTCCTATTTGGAGCTTTATGGCTGCAACATGGCCTTAAACCAAGGCTCTCTGTCTAGATTGGTTCATTGGCTGGCCTTTCCATTGAGGACACAATAGTTTGCACTCTTAGGCCTCTTTCACACATCAATTTTTTGCCATCAGTCACAATCCGTCGTTTTTGAAAAAAACGGGTCCAGCAACTGATGCCGCTGGATCCGTTGCGACAGATGGCCACACGTTTCATCCATCTTTCGACGGATCCGTCGGAAATTCTGTGTCCGTCAGCTGGATACAACGGACATAGAAACGTTTTTTGTCTACGTTGAAAAGTTGGACAGCGACGGATCCAGCGCCATCCGTCGTTGGCTATAATGGAAGCCTATGGGCACGGGATCCGTCGCTGTCCGTCAAAAGACGGATCTGTTTTTAAAACTGAGCATGCCCGGAATAGTTTCTATTCCTTTAATTTAACCCCGAAAGCCATTCTGACACATAAAAAATCTCTCTCTCTCGAATTCTGTTCCTTTAAAATTCCTACGGCGGCTGCTGCGACGGATCCGTAAAAAAAAAAAAAATGATCCGGTGCATCACTTTTTTACAATCTGCGCAGGATCCGTTTTTTGGACACTTTGACGGATTGTGACTGACTCTAAAAAACTGATGTGTGAAAAAGGCCTTAGGGCAGGTGCAGATGAGTGTATTTTGGGCCCGAGTGCGATCCGACAAAATATCATATCGCGTTCTGTTAGTCTAGGGGACGTGAATCTGTCTGAGGAAAAAATCTCAGCATACCTGAATTTTATCCGATATTGGTATCACACTCAGCCAAGCAAGTCAATGAGTGCGTGGAGAACATTGGACTGCACTTGGATCACATCTGAGTGCTTTCCAATTTCCGAGGACTGAAAGAATGGAGAAGATGGAGAAAATTTTTCTCCATTTTCTCCTCATCCGAGGGAATTGACGCACACTATGATCACATTTTGCTCAAACTCTGATCACATTGTGATTAACAGAATTGATCCAATTTTCTCGGTTGACAAAAATCTCCACTCATCTGTACCTAGTCTTATAGAGGATTTTTTTGCTAGATTTATAGTGAAACACTGAACCGAGGATACTATGCAGACACTTTTTCGGATCCACTATGTTCTGTCAATGGTATAGGACCTTGAGCAGATCTGGAAGGTGAGGGTGCACTTTTGAATGTGTATCCATGGGTTCATACATTCCCTTTTCCAATACATCACTCTTGTTCTTGAGTCCTCTTCTGCCTCACACATTGTGGTGTTCTCCACTTCTCACAATTTATGAGTCGTTACATAAGCCGATCATCTACCATCTGAGAACCATCTCAAATAGAACAAGATCTGTCCAGTCATAACATAGACAACTGGTTATGGAGAGCGCTGTAATGATGAACATACTGTTCGCGGCTGCTGCCCAACCCTGCAGAGAGATACAGAAAGGCCTTGGAGAAAGTCCAGGCGTTGAGGGAAAACAAATTCTGTGGTTGAAATGAATGTGCAAAATGAAAGGAAATTCAAAACTTCATTTCGCCACAGCTGTTGCTAGATTCCACCAATTGCACATATGATTCCCAAAATAAATGTTATTGTTTTAATTAGTATATACAAAAAGCTTACAATCCACTTTGCCTCTTACTAAATGTAGTGACGACGTGAGCGAGAAGTGTCCATGTTTGCTTTATGCAGCACATTTCTATTTTTACATTGATTGCAAGTACTAAGTTGTCATGGAATATTAGTCTGACAATGTCATTGGCTTGCAACGCATCAAAGTTGGACCTGTCGGCGCTCCTGAAATGTCTGTTTTAGTAAATTATTATATTCCCTTTGTAATAACAATTCCGGAGCATCTTTTCTACATTGTGCTGCTCCTCTATTATTCCTCTTGAAAATTTCTCTGAAAGGAAAAAAGTGTTAAATGAGTATTGCTGTAGGCACTCATTAGATGATCTCAGGGTAAAAATGCCCAAAAATTAGCTTATTAGATGGGTAGTAAGCAGATGGTTGGGTTACAAAAATCTGAAGATACAACTTGTCTTTGTCTCAGGGTGTGTGCACACGCTGCGGATTCTGCTGCGGATTTTTCTGCACGGATTTTGCAAAATCCGCAGGTAACTCTGCAGGTCAAAAGACCTGCGGTTTATCTGCGGATTAGCCTGCGGTTTGCCCTTGCAGTTTGACACCTCTACAATGGAGCAGGTGTGAAACCGCTGCAGATTCCGCACAAAGAAGTGACATGCTGCGGTTTTGAAAAATCCACACCGTGTGCACTGCGGTTTTTGCTTTCCATAGAATATAAAGGTACTGTATACCGCAGCAAAAACTGCTGCGGATCAGTAGGGTCAAAACCGCTGCGGATCCGCAGCAGAATCCACAGCGTGTGCACACACCCTCATAGCGGCCTTGGGTGCTGTAGCTTGACTCCCATTGATTACACTGCACAGTGTAGAGCGCCATGATGTACTGGCTCCATACATTGTTTCACTGGCGGACATACCGCATGTGCAGCCGATGCGGCTGCACCGGGGCCCGGAGGTGGAGGGGGAGCCCCTGTAGGACGGCCTGTTTATCTGGCCCCGAGGTTCCTGGAGGCCCCTGTCCAGATTGCCCTCATGTGTGGCAGGCAGGGAGAGATCCCTGCAGCTCTGCTGCCTGCAAGAGAAGATGGCAGAGGAGCTGCAGCGATTAGTGATGAGCGAGCATACTTGTTGCTCGGGTTTCCCCGAGCATGCTCGAGTAGTCTCTGAGTATTTTGGCATGCTCGGAGATTTAATTTTTGTCTCTGCAGCTGCATGATTTCCTAACAAACAGGAAATCCCCACACACATTTAGCCTGTCCAGCAGCCGCAAATCATACAGCTCCGGCGACACAAACTAAATCTCCAAGCTCGCCAAAATACTCGGAGACCATCCAAGCATGCTCGGGGAAACCCGAGTAACGAGTATACTCACTTATCACTAGCAGCGATCCATCCTGCTCCTTGCCTGCACTTCCTGTCTCTCACACAGTCAGCGGCTTGGCTGGATGATGTCATCATTCAGTGCCGTGGCTGTGCCAGAGAGAGGAAGCAGGCGGCGATGGTGATCTTGCGGGAGAGGGTGCGGAGAGGTGAGAGGTGGTGTGTGTGTGTCTGTCGCTGCGGGGGAATGTGCAGAGAGGTGATTGGTGCTGTGTGTGTTGGTAGAGGAGAGGGCAGTGATAGGGGAGAAGGCAATGACAGGGGTGGTGGGGAGAAAGCAATGATGGTGGCAGTTGAAAGGACAATGATGGGGGTAGTGGGGAGAAGGCAATGATGGTGGCAGTGGAAAGGACCATGATGGGGGTGGTGGGGGTGAAGGCAACTTTGGTGGCAGTTGAAAGGACAATGATGGGATGGTGGTGGGGGAGGAGGAAATGATGGAGGTGATGCAATGGGCAATGATGAGGGAGTTGGGGAAAAGGCAGTGATAGTCGTGGTGGAAAGGGCAATAATGGAGGTGGTGGAATGGGCAATGATGGGAGTGGTAGTGGAAAGGCCAATGTTGGTGGAAAGGGCAATGATGGGGTGGTGGGGGAATAGGAAATGATGGAGGTAGTGAAATGGGCAATCATGGGGGTGGTGGAAGAAAAGGCAATGATGGAGGTGGTGGAGAAAGCAATGATGGAGGTGGTGAAGAGGGCAATGATTGTGGTTGGGGAAAGGACAATAATGGGATGGGGAGGAGGACAATGAGGAGTGTGGGGGATTGGGATGGGAGGAAGGTGGATTTATAATGGATTTAGGAACAGGGGGAGGTGGAGGAAGACGTTATTATCGCGTATTATGTCTAACACAGTTCCTTAGTATATAGTGTACTCGCTTATTATGTATAGCGCCATCCCTCAGTATATAGTGTAGTCACTTTTTATGATGCCTTCCCTTATTATACAGCTTCCTCTGCTGTTATGTAGAGTGCTGTCTCTTACATAGTTTATTCTTGTTATTTTTGTTATTCACAGCACCCTCTTTTATTACATAGTTCCCTCTCTTATTAGATATAAAATGACTACTGATGGAGGAGTCGGTGATCAGACTACCAGTCCATCAGCTCCGCCATTAGAAAAGAAGCTTTCCCATTCTTCATCAGCCATCATTACATTATACAGCTAACATGACAGGGTGGTATGTAATAAAAAACAGGGTTCTATATAATTCAATATGTAAGGGATGGTTCTGTACATAACAAGAGAAAGCACTAATAAGGGATGGCAATATACACCTTCTATGGTGACCAAGTTATAGATTTACAGTATATATCTATAGTTTGGTCATCATAGACCAAGTATCCCTGTGCCCAGCATCATCATGGCATCCGGCATCTGCAGCATCCATTGCTCCTGATGAACCGTGATACCAGGGAAACGCGTCGGGGTGTCCTCAACTCATGCTAAGTCCTATTTATTAGCTTAATTATACCTATGCATTTTGCTGTATGTAGCTTCTGATGTAAAGATTGCTGAGGGGTTATTTTTTTTATACCCTCAATTGATATGAAGGTCTATTGTTTTTGGGGTATATTATTACTCATTGATACCATAAAGCTGTTGTGTCCTAGGACTATCTATCAGAGACCTGCCAGCGGATTGGGGGGTCCTCAACTTATGTTAAGTCCTATTTATTAGCTTCACTATTCCTACGCATTTTGTTGTATGAAGCTTTGATGTGAAGATTGATGAGGGGTTATTTTTTAGATACCCTCAACTGATATGAAGGTCCATTGGTTTTTGGGGTATACTATTACTCATTGATACTATAATACTGTTGTGTCCTAGGACTATTTATCAGAGACCTGCCAGCGGATTATTGAGCAGGATTTTTTTTTTTGTTTTGAATTTTTTTGGGCATGTTTTGTGGATCCACGGCAAGGAAGGAGTCAGTTTAGTTAAATTGTAGGGTCTTGGCAGGCAGGGTTATTGAGTTGTATCTGTGGGTTTTGTACCTTCCACACTGGGTTACGTGTTTTTTAATAAGAGAAAATAAAATATCTGTTTTTAAGGGAAATATATGTTCACTCTAGCCCTAACCCTAGCCCTAATGGGAAAATGGAAATAAACACATTTTTTTAATTTTATTATTTTTCCATAACTAAGGGGGTGGTGAAGGGGGGTTTGATTTACTATTCATGTCAGGTTTTTATGTTTGGCAGCTGTCACACACTAAAAGATGCTTTTTATTGTAAAAATAGTTTTTGCATCACCACATATTGAGAGCTATAATTTTTCCATATTTTGACCCACCAAGTCATGTGAGGTCTTATTTTTTGTGGGACGAGTTGACATTTTTATTGGTACCATTTTTGGGCATATGATACTTTTTGATCGCTTTTTATTCTGATTTTTGGGACGCAGAATGAACAAAAACCAGCAATTTATGAATTTCTTTTGGGGTGCGTTTACACCGTTCCGCGTGCAGTAAAATTGATAAGGCGGTTTTATTCTTCGGGTCAGTACGATTACAGCGATACCTCATTTATGTAGTTTTTTTATGTTTTGGCGCTTTTATACAATAAAAACAATTTTATATAAAAAATATTTTTTTTTGCATCGCTTTATTCTGCGAGCTATAACTTTTTTATTTTTTCGCTGATGATACTGTATGGTGGCTCTTTTTTTACGGGACAAGATGACATTTTCAGAGGTGCCATGGTTATTTATATCCATCTTTTTGATCACATGTTATTGCACTTTTTGTTCGGCGGTATGATGATAAAGCATTGGTTTTTGCCTTGTTTTTTTTTGTTGAAGGGGTTCACTGAAGGGGTTAACTATTGGGACAGTTTTATAGGGCGGCTCGTTACGGATGCAGTGATACTAAATATGTGTACTTTTATTGTTTTTTTTTCATTTACAAAAAAAGAATTAGGGAATTTTTTTTTATTTAGGAATTTTTAAAAAATAATTTTTACACAAGATTATTTTTTTACTTTATTATATTGTCATTACTATATAAAGTCATATTGCTGATCTGACACTTTGCAGTGCACTGTGTCAGATCAGCGATCCGACAGGCACTGCAGGCGTCTTCTTAGCGCCTGCTCTCAGGGAGAAGCCCCTTGGAACAACGCGAGCATGTTTGATCGCAGTGTGCTGGGGGTTAATGTGCCGTGACCGCTCCTGGCATATAGTGCCGGGTGTCAGCTGTGAAAATCAGCTGACACCAGACCGCGATCAGCTGCTCTCCCCCCGTGAGCACAACTGATCACTATGCCGTACTATCCCGTCCAGGGTCATACGGGCTCAGGGCACCTGGACAGGATAGTACGTCATATGTCAGGAAGGGGTTAAAGAGGACCTTTCTCCAAATTTTCGTGTTGAACTGGACACACAATGTAATAGTGGTGGAAGAGCAGTATAAAACTTGTTGATTTTGTCTCTCCATTGTGTTGATGTTAGTAATTGAAACATTGACACCTAATAAGTTAACACCTAATAAGTGGGTGTTATCAGTCAGTTTTCACTAGGGGGGCATGCACTTCTTCTCCCTGTATGAGTTGTCCAATCATAAGTAGGCATCAACATTCCTAGAGAGAACACCCCCATCATAGCTTAGGTTTCTCTGTGTGTCAGATGTAAAGACCCCGTCACACTGATTTTGTGACGTAGCAGCGATATTGCTAGCGATATCGCTTTGTCTGATACTTACCTCCGACCGCTCCCCGCTGATTATAGCTGATCGCGCAAGAACGTCCTGGGCCGTTTCTCGTCGTCAGCTTCCTGCTGGGCTTCCTGTGGCGCCGACGAGCGACGCGAGGACGCGGGCGGGAGGACGTCAGGATCGCCTCGTCTGACAGGTAAGTAGCGACCCCCGACCGCTGCTATGTCGCTGGTGAGATCTGCCTGTGTGGCAGCTCACTAGCGACTACTTAGAGATGCACCAGCGAGCCATATCATTGTCGGGATCGCTGGTGCATCGCTAAGTGTGACAGTACCTTAAGGTTACAGAATGGATCTCCTGGTCTCACCTCCTGTATGATTAGGCAGTGCTGAGTATAGAGCAAAGATGACTCACACCTTTCAGATAAGGTCCATGTGGGAGGAGGGGTAGCACAGCTGAGCTTTCAGCTATCCTTCTCTAATAACACTGTCAGTTCTGCTGTACTGCCCCTCCTAACAGTCTAGAGGTGAAAATAATGTTATAGATCCCAACATGAAAAGCGGATGATACACAACACAATGAAATTTATAATTGTACCCATTTGCATTGAATGGAATATAATTCTATGTTCTAGCAATACACGTGTGCTAGTTTATTTTAGCAAGACATTCTGTATATGAACCAGGAAGCTCAGGATGCACAATGCTACTGTATACATCATGTGAGGCAGTGACCCCTGTTACAGCTAGGGGGCGCTGTATGTTCTTCCCAGAATACGCACGGAGACGGATTGAGGCTATGGGAATGCATTGCGGTCACAGGCGTACATGGGATTGCAATGGTGAAGCAGTGACTGATGTCACAGGTAAGGGTCGCTGTGTCTTCTACCCAGGATGTGCATAGAGGTGTACGAAGTCTATAGGTGTGCATGGCAGTCACGGGCATAGCGATGACTGCAATGCAGACAAGAAATAATAGAAATATGTGTAATCTGGGACATGCTATTGTCCAAGACAGATTTAGGGAAAACCTGCTCTGGGTTTTGTGTTTTGAAACTGACTACAATATGTTAGTGGTGAAGTCTGTTTCATTCCCGGTCCGGGTCTTCCATGTAGCCTAAGACCACAGGTTTGTTTGTAAAACTCCCTGCAGCAGAGCATTGGGTGTGTCATTATCAGCGTGGAGTTTGCTTGGTGTGGAGCAGACAGCCTGTGTGAGAGGAAGGCTGGAGTCACACACAACGTATAAAAAATCGGTCCGTTTTTGACGGATCATAATTGCACAAATGTTTCATGAACAGTGATCCATATGTCATCCGATTGTCATGCGAGGATGCAATTTTGTCGCATCTAAGCATCCGTTTGACATCCGATTGTGATTTTCTTGCCGGCTTGCAAAAAGGACATATAACAGTTTTTAGGCCTGAAAGTAATTTAAACCATCATCCAGACCCCTATTTATTGGCTCTACAACAGGTGGGAGCCTCCAAACTTTGCATTAGAGTCCATGGTTGATTTGTGTTAGTTCTGGTTTGTGAGACACATGTCAGACAGACTGATTTTTAACACCACTGAGCGGGTGCTTTTCATTTGGGTTTTATCCCGACGCTTTGGGGAGCCATACCCTGTGATTGTGGATCCGAGGCGGCAGAGACGAATGTGGGTCCATCCGCTTTTGAAGCGAAGGATCACTAAAGGCCATTTCCACCGTCTCTATTCATCTCTGCGTAGCCATCCGGACAAGTTCTTTCAATGTTGTCGGATGAGCCTTGTTACATTTGATATTTTGCTGGAGATTGTGCGACCTGGGTTCACCTTTCAGGACACCAGGATGCGCAAATGTATTTCTGTAGAGGAGTGGCTTATCCTTATGTTACATATGTCTTAAAGCTATATTTTGATGATGTTTTAAACAGCATAGTTATTTTCCAGCCCTTGTACCTTACTTATTCTTTACATTTTTGAATATGTTGTTAGACACACATTTAGACAGGTACATTATATGCTTGTGTTTTAAAGACCAAAGCCATGGCATGTAATTTAATGTTGGTAATGCATGCTTTATAAGTTAGAGAGTATAACTTTGAGCAATGCTTTACCTGTTATTTGCTGGCCTGTCTTATAATTTTTTTTTGTTTGTTGCTTTTAGCTTCCTTTCAACTGGCCTTTCATATGCTGCTCTGCATTTAGAATTTTTAATCGGAAAATCCACAATATCTGGCATTGTCCGGTCTACCTGCTCAAAAATCTGGTCCCGACTCCATTAAGTGGTCATGCCGGAGCCCAAAATGGCAGACTGGTTACGTATATCCCGTAGATTTCATGACACGTGCCAGTTTCCACACTGTATTGTAGCCCTGGATGGGAAGCAAATCTTTGTGCGTAAGCCGCCAAACTCAGGGTCCCAATTCTAAAATTATAAACAATATTTTTCTGTAGTGTTGTTGGCCCTGGTCGCCAATCACTATAGGTTTATAATTGTAGATATTGGGCCCTATGGATGAACTGGAGACTCTAGAGTCTTCAATTCTTCCATTATGGGTCGGCGGCTGTGCAATAACCAGTTGGTCCTACACCACCACGTCAGCTTCCAGACCCCAATCTTGAACCTGCGCCTTATGTCCTTGTTGCAGATGAGGCGCTTCAATTGACCCGTCATGTCATGAGGCCATATCCCCGTAGAAACCTTGACCAACGGCACAGAATCTTTAACTTGCGCCTATCACACGCACAACGACTGGTGGAGTGCGCCTTTGGATTCTTTGTGCCAAATGGCGGGTCCTCCAGTCAGCCATTCAGCTGAGTGAAGCTAACGTAAATGAGATAATAAAAGCATGTGTGGTCCTAATAACTTCATCCGAATTCATGTTTGCTCCTCACCTGATGGTGCTGAAATTGTATCTGGCAATATGTGTAGGCCTAGTACACATGTGATCCCTCCCCGTCGTCCCCTCTCTGGACTCAAAGTACGTGATGTGTTCACTACTTATTTTGTTACACCTCAGGGTGCTGCTCCCTGGCAAGAGGATGCCTATCTACGAGTTTTCTTACTGAAATTCTGTTAGATTTAGCTTACACAGTACATAACATGTCATAACATAAACAACCACACATAGCGAAATAACTTTTTTAATTCAGACCTTTTTTTTTGGAAAAAATAAATAACCATATTTTTGACATATGGCATAATGTTAGCATCACATTTGTCAAAAAATATATCCAACATAAAAGATAAATAATATAACACAAAAATAGAAGCTAGTCACTGTGTCACAAATGCAAACATACAAGTGATGGTAGGTTGGGGATGGGGAAGGCGGGAGTCCTGCTTGGGTGTTTGCCCTTTGTTGCTGGGCAACCTCACTGTCACCCTGTGTGGTGGCAGATGTAGCTTGGCTCTATAGCATCCTGACAGGATCCAGTTGTGGGTTGGAGTAGGGGTAAGTAGGATATTGTCGGGGGTAGTCCTGACTGTAGGGCTGCCTAATTTGACGATATCCCCCAATATGGCCATGTCGACCATACCCATGTTGGGACCAGCCTCCAACATAGAGTATGTTAAAGTGGCCATATTGGACAGGTGCGCTCTGGCCCATATATTGGACCTGCTGAGGCACATTTGGGGTTGGTGCTGGCTGTGGCAGAGGTGTTGGCATCTGTGGAGGAGGAGGAGGAAGAGGAGGCTCAGAGCTTGATTTACCCTGCACTTGTTGTCTTCCCAGCAGATGTATTTGGTTCTCATTGGAAAGCTGCCACCTTTCCAAAAAAGAAAATACTGTGCTGGGATGATTGGGTGGTGTGCAGGCGTCAATGACTATTTATATTGCCCCTCTGACACGCAGCCTGAACTCACGGGGAATTGGCCTGAGGTACCGTGCCAGACTGTGGCCATAAGCTGCCTCCCTATCATCATGAGCAGCTATTGACAAGTAGTCCAAAACACCTCTGTCAACCTGTCTCGTGGTTTCAGCAGCGGCTCCTTCTCTCCTGCGCCGTCCATGTCATGGGATGGCTGGAGCTTGGGGAGAGGTATCCAGAGCCAAGGTGGGGCTACTACTGTTGCCCTGATCCTCTGGATTGGCAGCCTGGCTTGCAGATGCCGGTGGTGGTGATGGTGGTGGTTGCCTGCAGCTTGAAGGTGCTGAAGATGGGCCAGCCCCTTCAGCACCATCACCCACTGGATCGATGGGGACCTCGGAGTCAGAAAGCGTCTCCCTCTCCATAATGTTGGACTCCGTGCTTTAGGAATTGAAAAAAAAAAAATTACTATTTGATCCCAGCAAAATGCCTAGAATGCTGTTTAAAAGGCATGCACTTACGGCATCAGATCCATAACAGGAGCTAGGAAGTTGAGGCGGTCGTAGTGGAGATATTTTCTCTTACTGGGTGTGGCCGCTCCACTCTTGCGCCTATATTGGTCCCTACAGCTGCGCCAACGTCTTGTCACATCTGTCACTGCAATGTAACACAAAACACATGTGTATATTAACAAAAAGGGGCTATATTGCACTAATTTAAAAATACACTTGGAAATCATTGGTGTTACAACATGATTTTCTTTTACTAAGCATACAGATAAAATAGACTCATAGATAAGAGCAGCGCATTTGTTGTGTGCACAATTTGCAATTGACTGGCGCTGGCAAAATATTAGGACATTACAATGTGGCCTTAAACTTGGCAAGAAGTATAACTGTGAAGGAGCCCATATATTTTGACTACAATATACCAGACGAAGAGTTTAAGGCTATGTGCCCACGTAGCGTTTAAAACCTGACACCTGAAACCGGACTCCTTCCCAGAAAACGCACGTTTTTTTCCACGCGTTTTCTGCACGATTTTTGCTCGATTTTTTCGCCGTTATTATCAAGTTTTTCCCGCGATTTTCATGTGCGGAATTCAAGCACTTTCCAAGCGATTTGAAGCATCGCTTGGAATGTGATTGACAGGTTGGTCACACTCGTCAAACATAGTGTTTGACAAGTGTGACCAACTTTTTACTATTGAGGCCGCCTATGCGGCATCAATAGTAAAAGATAGAATGTTAAAAATACTAAAAAAATTAAAAAATTGTGATATTCTCACCTTCCGACGTCCCGCGCAGCCTTCCCGGGCCTCAGCGATGCTCCCGTTCCTAGTAATGCCTTGTGAGACCATTGATGACACGAGGTCTCGCGTTACTGTAGCGGTCTCGTGAGGAATAGGGACTACTACAGTATCGCGGGACCGTGACATCATCAAAGGACTCACAAGACATTACTGGGAACGCGAGCATCGCTGAGGCCCGGGAAGGCTGCGCGGGACGCCAGAAGCTAAATATAACCCGATTTTTTTTATTTTTAATTCTTTTTTTTCCAGGGATATGGTACCCAGGGCCTGGAGGACAGTTTTCTCTCCTCCAGGCCGTGGGTACCATCCACACATGAGCCGATCACTTTGCGCATGGTGGGCATAGCCACATGCGGGAAGTAAGCGGATCTCATGCATTCCTATGGGTGCGGAATCGCGGCAATTCTTTGCAGAATCGCGGCAATTCCGCAAAAAGAATGAGCATGCTGCGTTTTTTTCCGCGATGCGATTCCGCTGCGGAAAAAAACGCATCATTAGCTCAGCATGTGCGGAATGCCATAGGAATGCATGGGGTGCATTCAGTATGAGTTTTTAAAGCGTTTTCGCGCCGAAAATCGCTGCAAAAACGCTTAAAAAAATGCAATGTGGGCACACAGCCTAAATGTTATTTTGGTGACACATTTGAAAAAAAAAAAATTAAATATTGTACTTACTAATTTACTCTTGGGCCTCACGAGATCTTTCCTCATAATCTGGGAACATCTGGGTACAGATTCTTCACGCTGCCTCCTTGCATGCCCGGTCCGCATAGTGGGCATCTCTCTGATCCCATAGTTCTGGCCTCTCTTGGACCAGAACTATGAGCATTTCAAAGTTTATATGCGTGGACATGCTGGAGGAATCCGTGGAGGCGTTCTTCCTGGGTTTTTTTGTAATCGGTGCCAGTGAAATTTGCATGCCAAAGCTTCCTGACAAGGCCTGGTGCAATTTCCCGTCACCTGGAGAAGTCTTGCGATTTTCTCGCAAGTCACACTTGTGATTCGTGTGTAATCCGATTTTTTATCGCACCCATAGACTTGCATTGGCGAGTCCGATCCGATAATCGGTGACAATCGCAGCATGCTGCAATTTTGTCAGCCCGATTAAAACGGGCGAGAAAAAATCGGATGACAGGAGCTGCCCCATAGATTACCATTGGGCCGAGTGCAGTGCAATGTTTTTTCGCGTTGCACTAATCCGTTTTTCTCGCTAGTGTGACTCAGGCCTAACACGGAGCCTAGAAGAGCAACTACTGGTACTCACAGCTTACACAGCGGTACTGGTCTTGAAGGTGGACTGGCGTATTTATCAACTGCAAACTGGAGGGTATGGTTCCCGGCTGTGATCCGGAGGATACCAGGTGCTATCTAGCTGCTGTGAAATGAACACTGATGCTATGCTACTATGTTATATGAATGATTTGCACTTTTGTGTGAATTGGACTTTAATACTGTGAGGAAACAGATTAAAGAGACTGTGTGTTTGAACTTTGCGCGTCACTGCCTCTTCACTGCGTACGGTGCTACCGCAGCACTACAATCCCAATAAATTAAATGTTAATAAAATATATGGAATATAAATTTGCACTGATACATAGAAAACATGCTTGTCAGTCTTTACTATACTTCTGGCATTCAGTTTATGAACCAGGAAGTCTAGCCTGAGCGATGCTATAGATCCCAACCAGATAAGCTGATGATACACTTACACAATGAAATTCATTGTTGTACCCATACACCATGAATGGAATATAAATTTACTCTGATACTTAGCAATACATTTGTGCCAGTTTTTTTTGCTTCTGGCAGTATGTTTATAAACTAGAAAACTCAGGATGAACATTGCTTTACATCCCACCTAATGGAGTATTAATACATTATTTTAATATTAATGAAACCAGGGATTGAAGCTTGAATAGGACAATTTGCATATTCCAGGTGCCTTCTGGGAAAATCAGAGTCTTCCTCAGCAAGAAGATCGTTTGGTACAGCCGGGACCAGCTGCTTGGCACAGCAATTTTTGCATCTAGGACATTATTGCACCAAAGCTTGGCTGATTGAGTAGATTACACAAGAAGGAAAACACACAGCAGATTACACAAGAAGGTTACACACAGTAGAGTACACAAGAAGGAAGACACACAGCAAGTCAGCAGGATCTAGGAGCAATATGGCAGATGTGACAATCTACATGGTGAGATGCAACATCACTTCTCAGCCTTTTGGCTAAGATCAGGTGTAGTATCTTTCGAAAAGGCAGCTTTGGCCTCGGCCGCCCTAGTAGATCGAAACAATATGCACACTGGGGTTTTGGCATTTGTTAGTATGACGGGTGGCTCATATAGTCATCTGGTGAAAAACATGGCCCCCCAGTATCGAAGCCATTAGGCTGGGTAAGTTTGAAAGCCCGAGGTGCGAAGTGCCTCAGGAGTGGTGACCCTGGGGTGTCTTAACTCACTGGGCCTGGGAAACCCACAAGTTTTGGCACGTTTTGTACTGCACTTCAAATTTTCTTATTTTTTAAGCACACACCCTTAACCAGGCCTTCTTGAAACCTTCACATTAATTTAATTATTTTTCACTGTTTGTGTGTTCACTTTTGCATGTGTGTCTGTCACTTGGATTTGTCAGATGCAGTTCCCTTATGGGTTCCTTTCTGATAGGTCTAGGGGGGGAGTGTGTTGCCATCAGGTTCCACTGACCCCTGACTCAACTCTTTCAGGAGGGGAGTCGACAGTTGAAGGTTCCCAGCTCTTGCTCGAGTGGCAGCTTGGGTAGAAGCTGGGAGCGCGACTGAGGCTCACTTGGCTTCGGCTGAGGGAGACGACTTAGTCCCGGACCCTCTCTGTGGCCTTTTGGCTTGGAGGTTCGGGAATGGTTTTGGGGACCCTTCTCCTGTTGGAGAGTGTTTTAAGAGACCAGCATCCAAGTGCACTTTTTTGTGGCACCATTAGTCACTTTTTTGGCGCTCTCGGGTGGAGAGCACGATCTCGGGCTTTCAATAAAAAAATGTGCTACATGTTCACAGATCGACTAGAGGAGGAATCCAACTTCACCTGCCAGAAGTGTAAACTACTGGCCCTTTTAGAAGAAAAGGTGTGGGGTCTGGAAGGAAGAATTGCAACTTTTAAACTCATCAAAGAAAATGAAGACTTCCTAGACAGAACAGAAGCATTTCTACTGGTCGCAGAAGGTGAAGAAAGAACCAGAGAATCTCCAAAAGCAGACTATTGGAAGCATGTGACCAAAAGAAGCAAGAAGACCATGGAGACATCACCAACCACACAACTAAGAAACTGATACCAAGAACTTGTGGAGGACGAAGATGGCACACATAAGGATGAGGCAATACCAGCAAGCAAAGAAGAAAAGGGAACACAACACCCAGAAGTGACAAAAAATGTACAGCCAAGAAGCGAAGAAGAGTGGTAGTGGTGGGAGACTCACTACTGAGAGGCACAGAAGCTGCCATCTGCAGACCGGACATAACCGCAAAAGAAGTATGCTGCCTCCCAGGTGCGACTATCAAGGATGTGACCGATAGGATACCAAAGCTCATCAGTTCCAAGGACGTCCACCCATTTCTTCTGATACATGTTGGCACCAATGACACAGCAAGGAAGGACCTACTGACAATCTACAAGGACTTTAAAGAGTTGGGGAAGAAAGTAAAAGAACTGAATGCACAAGTAGATTTTTCTTCTATCCTTCCAGTAGATGGGCATGGCATCAGGAGATGGAACAGGATCCTTGATGCGAACAACTGGCTAAGACAATGGTGCAGTCAACAAAGGCTCGGATTCCTGGACCATGGTATAAATTACCTGTACGACGGACTCCCACTCATCAGGGCGTTAAACTAGAATAGAGGACGGGAAGAAAAACATTAGACTCGAACATGAAGCCAGAAAATATACTGATGAAGGATATCAGTTGCGACAAAGAAGACCCAAGACAACATACTCACAAGGGAGGTAAGAAAATTTCGAAAACAATCCACAGGGAGGAGATTGGAACAAAATAAAATCCTTTAATCTGCATGCTTGCAAAGGCCAGAAGCCTGACAAGCAAGATGGAAGAACTAGAAGCAGAAATATCTACAAGTAATTATGACATAGTGGGCATAACCGAGACATGGTTAGATGAAAGCTATGACTGGGCAGTTAACTTACTGGGTTACAGTCTGTTTACAAAGGATTGTAAAAATCAGAAAGGAGGAGGGGGTTTGTCTTTATGTAAAGTCTTGTCTATTGTCCACTTTAAGGGAGGAGATTAGCGAAGGGAATGAGGATTTTGAGTCCATATGGGTCGAAATACATGGAGGGAAAAATAGTAACAAAAATCTCATTGGGGTTTGTTACAAACCCCCAAATATATCAGAAATCATGGAAAGTCTACTACTACTACTAATAATAATAAATTTTATTACTATAGCGCTGACATATTCCGCAGCACTTTATATTTCAGAGGGGATTTGTACAGACAATAGACATCACAGCATAACAATAATCACATAGATTATAACAAATACCAAGAGGAATGAGGGCCCTGCTCGCAAGCTTACAGTCTATGAGGAAAGAGTTAGACACGAAAGGTGGGTGGTAACAATTGCCCTGATTGTTTGGACCAGCCATAATGTTAAGTGAGTAACAGTACAGACACAGAGGGCTACTAAGGCCGGGATCACACATGCGAGAAACTCGGATGAGTCTCGCACCTTAATACCCACCACTGCTGCCGGCACTTGGGAGAGGAGAGTGCGGCTGCATGTATTTCTATGAAGCTGCACGCTCCGCTCCCGAGTTCCGGCAGCAGGGTATTAAGATGCGAGACTCGTCCAAGTATCTCGCATGTGAGATCTCGGCCTAAGGCAGAGACATGAAGATGCAATCCATAATGAGGTCCTTGTTATGGGGGGACTTTAACTACACAGATATTAACTGGGAAACAGAGACCTGCAAAACCTATAAAGGCAACAGGTTTCTGCTAATAACCAAGAAAAATTATCTTTCACAATTGGTGCAGAATCCAACCAGAGGAGCAGCACTTTTAAACCTAATAATAATAAATCTTTATTTATATAGCGCCAACATATTCCGCAGCGCTTTACAGTTTAACAGTTTCAAAACACAAGTAATAAGTAACAACGTTAACAATACAATAATTAATGCAAAATAAGACGACCCTGCTCGTGAGAGCTTACAATCTACAATGAGGTGGGGGAGATGCAGAGTACAGGTGTGTATTTACAATGATGTATTTACACTGATGGTCCAGCCATCTTGAGGGAGTGAGGGATAGATTGAGATACTGAATGGGATACACACGCACACTTACACATACAATGACAGATTAGTGAACGTGATAGGCCACTCTGAACAAATGTGTTTTGAGGGAGCGCCTAAAGCTGTGCAAATTGTGGATAGTCCTAATTTCTTGGGGTAGAGCATTCCAGAGGATTGGCGCAGCACGGGAGAAATCTTGGAGTCGGGAGTGGGAGGTGCGGATTAGTGCAGAGGTTAGTCGAAAGTCGTTTGCAGAGCGCAGCGGTCGGTTAGGCCGATAGACAGAAATGAGGGAGGAGATGTAGGGGGGTGCCGCACTGTGGAGAGCTTTGTGGGTAAGAACAAGTACTTTGAATTGGATCCTATAATGAATGGACAGCCAGTGTAATGGTTGGCGAAGAGCGGACGCGTCCGAGTACCGATTAGCCAGATGTATAACCCTGGCCGCTGCATTAAGTATGGACTGGAGGAGGGAAAGTCGAGTAACGGGGAGGCCAATTAATAGAGCGTTGCAGTAGTCCAGGCGGGAGTGGATCAATGCGACAGTGAGGGTTTTTGTTGTTTCCATGGTGAGAAAAGGGAGGATTCTGGAGATGTTTTTTAGGTGTAAGCGGCAAGAGCGGGCAAGAGATTGTATATGGGATGTGAAGGAGAGAATGGTGTCAAACATAGCATCCAGACATACAGTCACTGGCATTCTGTAGTACCGCAGGGGTAAGGTCGTCGGGGAATGATGTGTATAGTTGTGTGTCATCAGCATAAAGATGATACTGAAAGCCAAATCTGCTGATGGTCTGTCCAATTGGGGCCGTGTAGAGAGAGAGAAGAGAAGGGGGCTAAGGACTGAGCCCTGAGATACCCCGATAAACGATGAGGAGATGAAGTGGAGCCAGCGAACAAAACACTGAAGGAGCGGTCAGAAAGATAGGAAGAGAAACAGGAGAGAGCAGTGTCCTTAATGTCTAGTGACTGGAGCCTAGAGAGTAGGAGACAGTGGTCAACAGACTATCTAACAGACTTGACAGAATAATAAATCGGTAGGTCATCGGGTGTCTAGGAAATAGTGACCACTATATTGTACAGTTTCACTTGTCTTTCGCTACGGGGACTTGTCAGGGAGTCACAAAAACACTGAACTTTAGGAAGGCAAAGTCTGACCATCTTAGAGATGCCCTTAATCTGGTTGACTGGGACAATGTAAGAATACAGATAATAAATGGGAAATGTTTAAGAACATCCTGAATAGGCACTGTAAGCGGTTTATACCTTGTGGGAATAGAAGGACAAGAAATAGGAAAAACCCAATGTGGTGGCTAAACAAAGAAGTAAGAGGGGCAATTAACAGTAAAAAGAAAGCATTTAAACTACTAAAGCAGGATGGCACTGTTGAAGCTCTAAAAAACTATAGGGAGAAAAATACTTTATCTAAAAAACTAATTAAAGCTGCCAAATAGGAAGCAGAGAAGCACATTGATAAGGAGAGTAAAACTAATCCCAAGCTGTTCTTCAACTATATCAATAGTAAAAGAATCATAAGTGAAAGTGTAGGCTCCTTAAAAAATTATGAGGAAAGAATGGTTGTAGATGAGGAAAAAGCTAGTATATTAAACACCTTCTTCTCCATGGTATTCACGGTGGAAAATGAAATGCTAGTGAAATGCCGAGAGACAAAGAAAACCTCATGTTAAGGGTCACCAATCTAACCCAAGAAGAGGTGCGAAACCGGCTAAGTAAGATTAAAATAGATAAATCTCTGGGTCCGGATGGCATACACCCACGAGTACTAAGAGAACTGAGTAATGTAATAGACAAACCATTATTTCTTATGTTTAGGGACTCTATAGTGACGGGGTCTGTTCCACAGGACTGGTGCTTAGGAAATGTGGTACCAATATTCAAAAAAGGCTCTAAAAGTGACCTGGAAATTATAGTTCATTAAGTCTAACCTCTATAGTTGGTAAAATATTTGAAGGGTTTCTGAGGGATTTTATTCTGGATTATCTCAAAGAGATTAACTGTTTAATGCCATATCAGCATGGGTGTTATGATTTGGTCACTGAGGAGGAAAGCAAGAACAAGCTAAGCCACAGAAAACCAGAGACGTTGGTAACTAAGTGGATTGCAGACCCCTGATCCTATCCACACAACTAGCAGTAGCCGTGGAGCGTACCTACGATGAGCCTAGATGCCTCGACACAGCCGGAGAGCTAAATAAGCCTAAAGCAAGAAAGGGGAAATCTAAAATGCCCCAGAGCAGACCCCAAAGGAATAGATAGCCCCCAAACATATATTGTCAGTGAGAGAAGATGAAAACACAAACGCAGGTAGGAAAATAGACTGAGCAAATGATGGGGCCCACACTAACTAGACAGGACAGGAAAGGAAAGACACTGTCTGCAATCACGCAAAAAACCCTGCAAAAAATGTCTAACACGTCTGATAGAAAAATACTGAAGTCGCACGACTTCGCCCACTATATCAGCACTTTGGTATATTCTGAAAGCAGAGCAAAAAGAGGCCAATCTAATAAGGGACAAAAACAAACTGGCACAAGCAGTAACATATGGATGGAGATTCAGCACAGACCCAGCTGGACCTGGCTGACCACACAAAACTGCAATAGACAAAACCAGATCAAAATGTGAACAATAGCAATAGCAAAAGAATACTTAGCTGAGCATGCAGGGACTGAGCTGGAAGCTAAGACCTCAGGAGGCAGGAAAAAATCACCAGCAGGGATAAAGGGAGTCGGCTGTCTTAAATCCAGTCTGAAACCCCAGATCTCCAATCGTCCTCCTCATTATCAGGTGGCAAGCCTCTGTTAATCAGATCAGCTCCATTACCTCCAGTAACCACCAAAGGTCTAGTAACCAGAGGTAGGCCAGAAAGCGAATTCACAACAGCACCCCCTCTTGAGGAGAGGTCACCGAACCCACATCCACGCCACCAGGCCGATCAGGATGGGCCCGGTGAAAAGCACGAACCAATCTATCGGCATGAATATCAGAAGCAGAGACTCAAGAATTATCCTCCTGGCCATGACCCTTCCATTTGACCAAGTACTGGAGTCTCCATCTAGCCAAACGAGAATCCAATATTTTCTCTACCTCATATTCCACATTGCCTTTAACCAATACAGGGTCAGGAGGCACCGCCATAGGAACTACTCGCTCCACAAACCTTTTCAACAGAGATTTATGAAACACGTTATGGATCTTAAATGTGACTGGAAGAGCCAATCGAAAAGAAACAGGATTAATAATCTCCAAAATCTTAAAAGGTCCAATGAATCTTGGCTTGATCTTTGGAGACGCAAACTTCATAGGAATATTCTTTGACAACAACCAAACCATATCACCCACTTTAAACCGGAGACCAATGATCCTATGCCGGTTGGAAAACCGTTGGGCTTTTTCCTGAGAGAGGTGCAATTTATCCACCACTTAGTCCCAAATCTGCTGCATTCTCTCTACCACAGTGTCCACACTTGGGCAGGTCGAAGATTTTACTTGCCCTGAAGAAAATCGAGGATGAAACCCAAAGTTACAGAAAAAGGGCAACATCAAAATGGCATAACTAGCTCTATTGTTTAATGCAAATTTGGCCAAGGGCAAAAATGAGACCCAGTCATCCTGATCAGCAGATAGAAAACATCTCAAATAGGACTCCAAAGTCTGGTTTGTTCTCTCAGTCTGCCCATTGGTCTGAGGATGAAATGCAGAGGAGAAAGATAACTGAATTCCCAGTTTGGAACAAAAAGCTCTCCAAAATCTGGAAACAAACTGGACTCCTCTGTCCGACACAATGTTCTCAGGAATCCCGTGCAACCGAATCATCTATTGTAAAATCAAGGGCACCAACTCCGAAGAAGATGGCAACTTTGGGAGTGATACAAGAGGGATCATCTTAGAAAATCTATCACAAATCACCCAGATAACAGTCATTCTCTGAGAGACAGGAAGATCGGAAATAAAATCCATTGAGATATGGGTCCATGGCCTCTTGGGCACCCGCAGAGGCATCAACAATACACTAGAACGAGAACAGGGTTTAGACAGAGAACAAGTCCCACAGGACTGCACAAAATTCCTGACATCACGAGATAAGGCAGGCCACCAAAAAGACTGACTCACCAAATCTCTTGTACCAAAAATACCTGGATGACCAGCCAACGGGGAGCAATGAATTTCAGACATTACTCTCTTCCTCCACTGGTCAGGAAAATACAATTTTCCATAGGGTAACGTTCAGATTTGTCCTCCTGAAATTCCTCCAGGGCACGTCTCAAATTGAGTGAGATGGTGGAAAGAACTACCCCCTCATTTAGAAAGGTAGTAGGCTCGGTCACAATAAGAGAATCCGCAAAGAAACTCCTAGAAAGGGCTTCTGCCTTAACATGCTTAGTGCCCAGAAGAAAAGAGACGACAAAATTAAAATGCGTGAAAAACAAGGCCCACCTAGCCTGTCTAGGATTCAAGCATTTGGCTGATTCAAGATAAATCAAATTCTTGTGGTCGGTGAGGACCACAACTTGATGTCTAGCTCCCTCCAACCAATGTCTCCACTCTTCAAATGCCCATTTCATGGCCAACAATTCCCTATTCCCCACGTCATAGTTACGTTCAGATGGGGAGAATTTTCGAGAAAAGAAGGCACAGGGATTTATTTTAGAAGTCACTGGATCTTTTTGGGACAAAACGGCTCCTGCACCAATCTCAGAAGCATCTACCGCCACCTGAAATGGGAGTGAGACATCAGGTTGCCATAGAACCGGAGCAGAAGTGAATCTCCGCTTAAGCTCCTCAAATGCCGAGACTGCCTCTGGACACCAATTCACATCAGCGCCCTTTTTGGTCAGATCAGTCAGTGGTTTGACAAAACCAGAAAAGTTACTTAGAAATTTACGATAGAAATTAGCAAAACCCAAAAACTTCTGGAGAGCCTTCAAAGAAGTGGGCTGAACCCAATCATAAATGGCTTGTACCTTGGCCGGGTCCATTTCAATAGCCGACGGGGACAAAATGAATCCCAAAAATGAAATCCTCTGTACACCAAAGAGGCACTTCGATCCCTTAACATACAGGGAATTTTCCCTCAAAATCCGGAACACACGCAAGATCAAAATATCATCCAGATAAATGATCCAAAACTTATCCACAAAGTCCCGAAAAATATCGTTCATAAAAGACTGGAAGACAGAAGGGACATTAGTGAGCCCAAAAGGCATCACCAGGTACTCAAAATGTCCCTCCGGAGTATTAAACGCCATCTTCCATTCATCCCCGTGCTTGATGCGAATAAGATTATAAGCCCCGCTGAGGTCAAGCTTGGTAAACCAGCAGGCACTTTTAACTCTGGAAAATAAATCAGAAATCAGGGGTAACGGGAACTGATATTTAACAGTGATTTTGTTAAGGGAACGATAGTCAATACAAAGCCTTAATGAACCATCTTTCTTGGCCACAAAAAAAAACCCAGCATCTAAAGGTGAAGAGGATCGTCTAATATGACCCTTCTCCAACGATTCCTTGATATCAGATCGCACAGCATCATGTTCGGGCATAGAATTGAGCGACTTTTGGTTTTTTAGGGTCGAGGTTCGCTTCATGAAACCCGACTTTTCCAAAAGTCGGGTAGAGCAAAATCGGCCGACTATAGGGAAAAGTCGGGGGTCCAACCGAAACACGAAACCCAATGTAAGTCAATGGGGAATTAAAGTCGGCAGTGAGAGGAGGACAGGAAACACACCTACAGTGCCCATTTGAATGCCAAAAGCATCAATTCTTATTACTTAAGCTTGTCAACCTTAATTTACTTCATAATACTAGTTACGCACTGAAAAATGGGGGTTATTTGGCTACAGTTGTGGGGGGGTAGGGCTGGCTCCAGGTTTTCGTGGGCCCAGGGCCAAAGAGCGCCCCTTTAACACATACCACAACTCATGATGCTCCGATACGGCAGAGAAATAGCAGTATAGTACAATGAAAAATACTTCACTTCTTACATCTCATGACTGATATCCATTTTAAATTCTCCAATACCTCCAAAAACGGACAATATATAACTCCATACAGTATTATGGCCAGAGCTTAGTGCGCTATACAGAGTAATGAGGCCCATATATTTCTCCATACGGAATCATTATTCCCATATAATGTTTCAAACCCTATATGATGAGCTCCACATAATGTTATAGTATATGTTGGTCCCAATGGATGAAGCTCCACTGTCTTATGGGCCCAAATAATGCTCCATATATAATGGGCCCCATTTCTACTGCTCTAGTGTATAATGGGCCCTGTGAATGCTGCTCCAGTGTCTGATGTCCACCTTTGGAATGCTCCAGTGTATGGTGGGCCCCATATATCATTCACCAGAATATAGTGCTCACCAAAAATTGCTGTCCCAACATTGAAAACAATTACATAAGTCTCCTTGCTAGGGAATCCCTGCACTACTCTGAACTCCTTGTCGTCCCCATCTTCCATCTCACTGCACTTGGCTGTTTAGGCCCTCCCACCGGCAGAGACACTTTTGCGTACTATGTGGTGCCCTGTGCCAGTGCCATCACCCATGAGTATGCCCCCACCACCTGCTCAAGGAACCTGCACTTTCATCTGCACCTTCCTCTTTGTCACCGTGTAAGGTGGTATAGTATGTGGGAAGGGGATACTGAGTTTCCTCTGGGTCAGATTCTGGCAGTGTAGAGTGCGAGGGGAATGTAGTGGTCTGGGTCAATGTACCAGCAGCATCATCCAGCAGTGGCTGGGCCTCAGTGCACTTGTGGCGTCCCCAAGAGTACGGTCGCCACTGTGGCATTACCTTCCTCCTAGGGAGTGTGTTGTCAAGCTTGGGAGCAATGAAGGATCTATCTAGCAGTGAAACCAACATACAACACATTTCCCACTCCAGGCTAGCAGGGAGACCTCTGAACCTGACTGCTGAGGAGCTGCTCCCTGTGGTCGGGAGGAGGTAAGTTAGGGCACTCTGTGCAGGGAAGGGGAAGTGTGTGGACATGAGAAGGGGAGCTGGAGGATGAGCAGAGTTAAGGCTCACTCCTAGCTGGAGCGCATGGTCCGGATTCCAGTCTCCGAGTTTGTAGGGACACTGACATTCCTGCAGCAGAAACCGGGGGAAGTAGCAGTTATAAATGCTCTGTACCCAACTAAGGCTCGGAGGCCCCAGCATCGACGTGTGGGAGCCAGAAGGAAAAGGCTTCAGCTGTCTGCCATACAAGTAAAGTCTGAGGAACATCTGTTAGACAGGAGGCGCTTCAGTGAACCACGGTCCTGTGAGTGCTTCCCCCACAAGCGCTAGAAAGGAGACGTTCAGGAAGGTACATGTTGGCGGAGTGTTGGAAGGGAGCTTTCCATTTTGGTCCCGGAGGTTGGCTGAGGTCCTGACCCGGAGGACACAGCACGGAGGCAGGCATCTGTGTAACCTGCAGACTGTGAGTAAAGCTTTGGAACTGCACGCTCTGGTGTCTTACAGTTATTCCAGCACCGCTACATCTGGGTACCAGCACCTACACCGCCTGTGCCTTTCCCCCATCACTACATCTACAATTCCCTGGGACTCCAGCTCCACCTGTGGGGAGCTTCACCATCTTTGCTGCACAACACCATCAGTCCCAGAGGATCTGCTGCATGCAGCGTCGG
Source organism: Dendrobates tinctorius (assembly GCF_039654945.1). Classification (NCBI taxonomy): domain Eukaryota; kingdom Metazoa; phylum Chordata; class Amphibia; order Anura; family Dendrobatidae; genus Dendrobates; species Dendrobates tinctorius. Next base: position 17,257,547 of record NW_027361743.1, on the reverse strand, counting down.
CCTAACATCTATGCTGCCGAACACCACAGGTGGCGTCAACCTATCTATATAAACTCTTTACCATTATACCACGCCATTTATATGGGCGCCCAGGGCCACCGTCCGGGTCACCGCTGCTGTGACACATCCCACTGACACCGGCCCTGTACCAAGTACCCCACAGCCCTGGGAGGGCGACCCATATGCCGACTGCTGATAGGGCGGCGTTATTCCCATGAACCTCCAAACAGCGTCCATGAAGGCAAAGTTTTTGGTTTCCGGGGGCAGTATGATTGCAAAGCTGAACCTTAAAGGAATGTCCAAAAGGGCACCACCAGGAGTGGAGCCTGTGGCTTAATTGGACTCCACCCGGGAAACCACAACCATGCCACTTAAAGAAAAGATGCACACTTTGAAAGCTTTGCCGATTCTGTGTGTGGTGTGGTATGTGTGTTTGTAGTTGTGCTAGCGATTTCTTAGCTTTATTCCGTTAACAACCGAGACTCCGGCATGCCCCCGCAGTACGCGTCAAGCTTACTAGAGGGATAAGCGAGGCTCTGGCACGTAAGATCGAGCAATAACAGGTCTAGCATTCACGTACATGTCCAGGGCTGCATGCACGCTACACTGAAAGGACCAGCTTTTGTCGCTTACAGGTGCAGATAACCTGCTGATCTCCGTTAGTGATGGGGATCTGGGATTCAGATTATTCCCCGCGAACGATGATTTCCAGTAAGTTCAGGTCAACCGCAATTCCGGAGTTAGGCCTAACCGTCATTCCTGAAAAAATTACGTGTCCAAACCACAGGAGCTGTCGCTTGCTTAACAGCTCGGCAGCTGTTCTCAGGCCCAGTATGGATTCAACAACAATGTAGAAAGTTGATAAAGGGTACAGTTTCACTGGATAACAAGTATATATGTAGCCTAGTTTACACATTAAAAATATATGTCTATAGATCAGGAGGCAGACTCAGATGTTCTCAGGCCCAGTATGGATTTAACCAGATTGTACAAAGTTGAGAAAGGGTACTTTATCACTGGATAGCAGGTATATATAGCATAGTTTAAACATGTAAAATCTCCGTGTTCTCAGTATGGATTACACAGCAATCTAAAAAGTGGAAAAAAGGAAATGCATTTGAGGCGTACACAACTATATACTTTAGGTGTTATTTTTAAATCTTTATATATATTTCTGTCTCAGTAATACAGTCCAGCCTCTCCGCAATAGGAAATGAGATGCATACAATTACTGACATAAAGGCTAGTGATTGCAGAAATCTAGGAATTACTATTCACGGGAAAAACTTCCGTCACAATTCTCATAGGCAATGCTGACCCTCAATTAATTTGTGTGTTGAGCAAGTGAAAACATTTTTTTGTGAATAAAGTCTTGCTGTATCGCACTTCCGTTGATTCCATCACTGTTACTCATCTCAATCAAATTTTTATCAAAGGGAGCGATGTAAACATGGTGCTCACTGGCTATCATGATCTGTCACGTAACTTTGGAGTGCAAAAGACAGAAGCGACAGGCCGTAGGCGATTCTATTTGATTGGCATGAGAGGGCACATTTTAAAATGTGCGCCGGAATGTCACACGTTTGTGAGTAGGAAAACTGTGAAAGCTGTTGATACACCACCACTGCATGTCATTGTGAGTCGACGTCCATAAGAAATGGAAGCCATTGATCATCTGGAGCTAGAGCCCGGCAGGCAGGACAGGGCATAGCTACATCTTAACCATCATCTTTCAGTTCAATCAATTTGTAGTGGCACTCCCAGTGAAGGATTTGACAGCCCAGACTACACAGCGGAGGAGCAGGGAGAGGTAAACATTGCAAATGCTGGGGCCCTGCCCAAGCAAGGGGGGCACACTCGTGGGCGTCGGTACTGGCACTGGGCCCCTCATAGTACGGCGGAGTGTCTGACGGCGGGTGTGCACCACCACCGTCAGAGACACTTGAATGCACTATGAGGGACCCTGTGCCAGTGCCCGCGCCCAAGAGTCGGCCTACCCACCTGTCCAGGGCAATGGCACTCGCACGGTTTCGTGCGCTAGGTGGTGACCCCGGCCATGGGCGGGCAGCCCAGTTAGGGCGGTTTACAAAGTGGCATATGTTGATGTGGGATATTCAGCTGCTGCAAAAGGCGAAATAGGTCAAGTTCGCGGAATAGGAGGAGGACCAAAGCAAGCCATTTTTCTGGTAACCTATGTGTCATCAAGGGAAGGTGGGACAAAATCCTTGGAAACCCATGCATGGTTCACTTTAATGAAGGTTAGATCATCCACATTTTGGGTTGACAGATGGGTCCTTTTTTCTGTCAGGATTGATCCAGCTGCACTGAAGACTCTTTCCGATAGCACACTTGCAGCTGGGCCAGCGAGCTCCTGTAAGGCATATTGTACCAATTCAGGCCAGGTGTCCAGTTTAGCGGTCCAATAGTCAAAGGGGAATGACCTGTGCGGGAGAACATCGATATGGGAGGAAAAGTAGTTTGTAACCATAGTTGACAACTGCTGTCTCCTGTCACTTTCCATCGATGCAGTATTACCAGTTGTGTGAGCGGTACTTGAAAAATCAGTCCACAACATGGTCATGAAACCCCTGTCTCCAACGCCACTTCTGCTGTGTGCACCACGAACACCTCTGCCAAGCTGCCCCCGGCCCGTACGGGTCGTGTGAGAACCATCACCGCTGCTGTGTGCTGGGAATGCCTCAACCAACCGGTTAACCAGAGTTGCTTGTTTATTAGCCAATAATAGGTCAAGGTTCTCCTGTGGCATGATGTTTTGTAATTTGCCTTTATAGCGTGGATCCAGGATGCTGGCCAACCAGTAGTCATCATCGTTCATCATTTTGGCAATGCGGGGGTCCCTTTTTAGGATCTGCAAGGCATAATCTGACATGTGGGCCAATGTTCCCGGTGTCAATGATGCACTGCGAGTGCTGGTTGGAGGAGCACTTTCTGGCAAATCACATCCCTCCAGTCACGCACAAACCCTGTACCAGACCTTGCCACGCCAACATTTTCACTTGCCCCACGAGATGCATCCTCCTCCCCTAAGTAATCATCCCCATCATCATCCTCCTCCTCCTCTTCTTCCTCCACCTCGTCCAGGAGAGGTCCCTGAGCAGACAATGGCTGAATGTCATCAAGGATTCCCTCCTCCTCTTCCTCCTCGTCAACATTGGCTGCAGACGCCTGCTCCTTAAGGTGCGTCAAAGTTTGCATGAGCAGACGCATAAGTGGGATGCTCATGCTTAGGATGGCGTTGTCTGCGCTTACCAGCCGTGTGCATTCCTCAAAACACTAAAGGACTTTACAGAGGTCTTTCATCTTCGACCACTGCACACCTGTCAACTCCATGTCTGCTCTCAAAGTGCCTGGCCGTGTAGCCTCCCACAAATGCATTATGGCCTGCCTCTGTTCGCACAGCCGCTCAACCATGTGCAGCGTCGAGTTCCACCTTGTTGCAATGTCGATAATGAGGCGGTGGTTGGGAAGGTGGAGCAATCGCTGCAGCTTCTGCATTGAATGGAGTGTACAGGCGACCGGCGGATGTGCGCGCACAGTCTTCGCACCTTCTGGAGCAGGGCTGTTAACTCCGGATAATTGTTGAGGAATCACTGCACCACCAGGTTCAAGGTGTGAGCCAAGCAAGGTATGTGGCTGAGTTTTGAAAGGGCTATGGCTGCCACAAAATTATGGCCGTTATCACTAACTACCATGCCTGCCTCAAGATGTATAGTGCCCAGCCATGACTAAGTTTGTCGCTGAAAGTACTCGGCCAGCACCTCCGCGGTGTGTCTGTCGCCCAAACACATCATCTGCAACACAGCCTGCTGACGCTTTCCACTAGCTGCTCGATAGGGGGACACCTCGTGTGCAACAGTGGCAGCTGCAGATGGAGTGCTCGTACGACTGCGCTCTGTGGACGAGCTTTCGCTTCTGGAGGAGGAGGGTCGAACGCCTACAGCCAACTGTTTCCTATACCGTGGGCTAGGCAGCACTGTCCCACCACCGCTGTCCCCTGTGGACCCTGCATCCTCCACATTAACCCAGTGCGCAGTGATGGACACGTAACGGCCCTGGCCATGTCGACTGGACCATGCATCTGTTGTGAGGTGCACCTTTCCACTCACTGACTGCTTGAATGCATGGACAATGCCGTCTTTCACATGATGGTGGAGGGCTGGGATGGCTTTGCGAGAGAAGAAGTGGCGACTGGGTAGGTCATGGCGTGGTACTGCATAGGCCATGAGTTCGCGGAAAGCTGCGCTTTCCACCAACCGATAGGGCATCAACTCTAATGAGATTAGTTTGGCAATGTGGGCGTTCAAACCCAGTGTACGCGGATGAGAGACTGAGTACTTTCTTGACCTACTCATAGTCTCTGGGAGGGTAAGCTGGACTTGAGAGCTGCATAATGTGGAACTAGCGGTGGACAGGAGGGACTGAGAGAGGGTTGATGATGGTGATGGAGTTGGTGTTCTTTCTGATTGCCTAGATTCAGTCTTTCATTGATATAACAGTGGGATTCCCTGACTGCTTTGGCCTTGCAACGACACCTCAACATTTGCTGCTGTGCTAACCGGTGGGCTTACAGTGGGGGAAACAATGTAGCGTTGCTGACTACCTTCTTTGTGATCAGTTGCACATGTGGTACTTGAGGTTTGGTGTTGTGTCCACGCTTGCAAGTGCATGCTGGTTAAATGTCTAAGCATGCAACTGGTATTCAAATTTTTCAGATTTTTCCCTCGGCTAAAGGTCTTTGCGCACTTCTTACAGATAACCTTGGCCTGATCATGAGGATTTTGTTCAAAAAAGTGCCACACTGCACTCTTCCTACTTTGGAAGACATTTTGCGGCCTAGCACGCTGTGCTATTTTGACTGTCTGGACAAGCTGTCCAGCAACTCTTTTGATTTTTGGAACCTGTCTTTAGAGTGCTCCGGGCCTGCCAGATAACAGCTGTTGCGATGTCGATGTCTGCTGTGGATGCTCCTCCTCCTCATCTGAGCTATTGGAAGCAGCACCCTCTTCCCCCAATGGATGCCAATCTGGGTCAACAACTGGGTCATCCATCACCTCCTCTTCAATGTCATGTGCACCTTCCTCTGTGTCACCGTGTATGGTGGTATAGTATGCGGGAAGGGGCACCTGAGTCTCATCAGGGTCAGAATCTGGCTCATTACACTGCGAGGACAATGTAGTGCTCTGAGTGAATGTACCAGCAGAATCATCTATCAGTGGCTGTGCATCAGTGCACTCCATGTCAGATTCATCTTGGCCTGGGTAATTCACCATTTCACTTGATAATCCAGGCATGGTATGTGAAAACAGCTCCATGGAGTAATCAGTTGTATGGCCTGCGTCATCCTTCAATCTTGGTTGGGGTGAAGTGTTATGATTGAGTCACCGTAGGAGGCAAAAATAGAAATGCTAGCTAAGTCCAGAAAACCAGAGAAGTTGGCAGCTATCGGATTGCAGACCCCTGAACCTATCAACACAACTAGCAGTAGCCGTGGGGGGCTCCTACGATGCCCTAGGCCCCTCGATCACAGCCGGAGGACTACATAGCCTAAAGACAGAAAGGGAAATCTAAACTGCCCCAGAGCAGACCCCAAAGCAAAAGGCAGCCCCCCACATATAATGACAGTGAAGCAAGAAGAAAGAACAAAACACAGACAGAAAGATAGACTGAGCAAAGATGGGGCCCAAGCTAGCTTAGATAGGAAAGGACAGGAAGGCTGCTGTCTGCAATCCGTAAAAAACCCTATGAAAATAAGAGCCAACAAACTGACAGTAAAAAAGGACCTGAAGACGCTAGGCTTCAAAAAAGGCTATGTCAGTACTCAGGAATATTCTGAAGACAGAGCAACAGGCAAAAGGAGATTCAGCTCACCCCAGCAGGGAATGGCAGAATCCAGAAAAGCAAGGAAAAAAAAACACTAATGCAAAAAGGCAAAGCAGAAATCTTAGCTTTAGATGAGCAGGAATCAGACTGGTTTCCTAGAAGTCCACAGAGAAATCACCCGCAGGCCAGAAGGGCGTCGGCAGCCTTATATCCAGTCATTAACTCCACTCAGCCAGTCATCATCATCAGCCCCAGGTGTTTGACAATCAGGCTCACTACCTTTCTTCACCAGAAGAGGGAGTTCCTCGGGCCTCAGTAGTGAAGGGGAAAATGAACTCACAACAGTACCTCCCCCTTGAGGATGGGTCACCGAACCCTCAACCACGCCACCAGGGCGATCAGGGTGAGCCCGATGAAAGGCACGCACCAATCTTTTGGCATGAATATCAGAGGCAGACACCCAGGAATTATCCTCCTGACCATAACCCTTCCACTTAACCAAATACTGGAGTCTCCGTCTAGCCAGACCGGAATCCAGTACTTTCTCTACCTCATATTCCATGTTACCTTTAACCAATACAGGGTCTGGAGGTGCAACCCCCGGAACAACAGGTTCAAAAAACCGCTTCAACAAAGATTTATGGAACACATTATGGATTTTAAATGTGACAGGAAGAGCCAAACGAAAAGAGACCGGATTAATAATCTCCAAAATCTTGTAAGGTCCAATAAATTTAGGCTTAAACTTAGGAGAAGCCACCTTCATAGCAATATTTTTTGATGATAACCACACCATATCACCAACCTTAAACTGGGGAACAATGGTCCTATGTCGGTTGGAAAACCGCTGGGCCTTTTCCTGGGAGAGAGATAACTTATCCACCACTTGGTCCCAGATCTGGTGCATTCTCTCCACCACAGTGTCAACACCTGGGCAGGCAGAGGGCTCCACCTGCCCTGAAGAAAATCGAGGATGAAACCCAAAGTTACAAAAAAAAGGTGACATCAAAGTGGCAGAACTAGCTCTATTATTTAAAGCAAATTCAGCCAAGGGCAAAAATGAAACCCAATCATCCTGATCAGCAGAAATAAAACATCTCAAATATGACTCCAAGGTCTGGTTTGTTCTCTCTGTCTGCCCATTGGTCTGAGGGTGAAAAGCAGAGGAGAAGGACAACTGAATTCCCAGCTTGGAACAGAAAGTTCTCCAAAATCTAGACACAAACTGGACTCCTCTGTCAGATACAATGTTCTCAGGAATCCCATGCAAGCGAACCACCTGTTGTAAAAACAGGGGCACCAATTCAGAGGAAGACGGCAACTTAGGGAGTGGTACAAGATGAACCATCTTAGAGAACCTATCACAAATCACCCAAATAACAGTCATCCTTTGAGAGACAGGCACATCAGAGATGAAATCCATTGAAATATGGGTCCATGGCCTCTTGGGGACAGGCAAAGGCATCAACAACCCACTAGAGCGAGAACACGATTTAGACCGGGAGCACGTCCCACAGGACTGTCACGAGACAAGGAGGGCCACCAAAAAGACCGACTCACCAGATCTCTAGTACCAAAAATACCTGGATGACCAGCCAAAGCAGAGCAATGAACTTCAGACATCACTCTCTTCTTCCACTGGTCAGGAACATACAACTTTCCACTGGGACAACGCTCAGGTTTGTCCTCCTGGAACTCTTCCAGAGCACGTCTCAAATCGGGCGAGATGGCAGAAAGAACTACCCCTTCGCCTAAGATGGTAGCAGGCTTGGTCACCACAGGAGAATCAGCAAAGAAGCTCCTAGAGAGGGCGTCAGCCTTGACATTCTTAGTTCCAGGAAGAAAAGAAACCACAAAATCAAAACGTGTAAAAAACAAGGCCCACCTAGCCTGTCTAGGGTTCAAGCGCTTAGCCGACTCTAGGTAAATCAAATTCTTGTGGTCAGTGAGGACCACGACTTGATGCTTAGCTCTCTCCAACCAATGTCTCCACTCCTCAAATGCCCATTTCATGGCTAACAGTTCCCGATTCCCCACATCATAGTTACGTTCAGATGGAGAGAACTTTCGGGATAAGAAAGCACAGGGATTCATTTTAGATGTTACAGGATCCTTTTGGGACAAAACATCTCCTGCACCAATCTCAGAAGCATCCACCTCTACCTGGAACGGAAGTGAGACATCAGGTTGCCGCAAAACCGGGGCGGAGGTGAATCTTCGCTTCAGCTCCCGAAAGGAAGAAACAGCCTCCGGAGACCAATTTAACACATCAGCACCCTTCTTCGTCAAATCAGTCAATGGCTTGGCAATACTAGAAAATTTTGCTATAAATTTCGGATAAAAATTAGCAAAACCCAAAAACTTCTGGAGGGCCTTCAAAGAAGTGGGCTGAACCCAATCGTAAATGGCCTGTACCTTGGCCGGGTCCATTTCAATAGTTGACGGAGACAAAATAAATCCCAAAAAAGAAATCCTCTGTACTCCAAAAAGGCATTTAGATCCTTTGACATACAGGGAATTCTCCCTCAAGATCCGGAACACAGTCCGAATATGTTACACATGAGAATCCCAATCCTTGGAGAAGATCAAAATATCATCCAGATAGATAATCAAAAATTTATCGACAAAATCTCGGAAAATATCGTTCATGAAGCACTGGAAGACAGAAGGGGCATTAGTGAGCCCAAAAGGCATCACCAGGTACTCAAAATGTCCCTCCGGAGTATTAAACGCCGTCTTCCATTCATCCCCATGCTTAATGCGAATAAAATTATACGCCCCCCTGAGGTCAAGCTTGGTAAACCAGCAAGCACCTTTAACTCTGGAGAATAGATCAGAAATCAGGGGTAACGGATACTGATATTTAACAGTAATTTTGTTGAGAGCACGATAATCAATACAAGGTCTTAATAATCCATCCTTTTTGGCTACAAAAAAAAAAAACGGCACCTAAGGGTGACGAGGATGGTCTAATATGACCCTTCTCCAACGCCTCCTTAATATAGGATCGCATAGCCTCGTGCTCGGGTACAGATAAATTGAAGAGCCGACCCTTGGGAAATATGCACCCCGGGCTCAGTTCAATTGCACAGTCATAACTCCTATGAGGAGGCAGAGACGCAGACTCATTCTCACTAAATACATCATAAAAGTCCGCCAAATAATCAGGAACATCATGCGACTGAGGAGAGGTGGAAAACACCGGAGCCTCACTAAAGGCACACTGACAACCCCAACTCACCACAGACACAGATTTCCAATCCAAAACTGGATTATGAATTTGTAACCAGGGAAACCCCAGAACAATAGTATCATGCAGATTATGTAACATCAAAAACCTGCAATTTTCTTGATGGTCTGGGGCAACCCGCATTACCACCTGGGTCCAAAACTGAGGTTTATTTTTAGCCAAAGGAGTAGCATCAATCCGCCTCAAAGGGATAGGCGTCTGCAGAGGTGTCATCGGAAATCCACAACGTTTAGCAAAATCCAAGTCCATTAGGTTTAGAGCTGCTCCCGAATCCACAAAAGCCTTGGCGGAAAATGTGGACAGGGAGCAGATCAGAGTAATAGCCAGAAGAAACTTAGGTTGAACACCACCAACAGAAAACGTGTGTGCAAGGCGTTTCTCGCGTATAGGACAGACAGAAATAATATGCGAGGCATCTCCACAGAAAAAACACAACTTATTACGCCTTCTGAACTCCTGACGCTGCTCTCTGGAAAAAACTCTATCACATTGCCTAGGTTCAGACATCTGTTGAACAGGTGGCAACACCTCTCGTGCAGCTCTGCGCTCGCGCAAACGCCGATCAACCTGAATGGCTAAAGACATAGAATCATCAAGACCAGAGGGAACAGGAAATCCCACCATAGTATCTTTTACGGCTTCTGACAAACCCTTCCGAAAGAGAGCAGCCAAGGCATTATCATTCCAGGTAGTAAGTACTGCCCACTTTCGGAATTTTTGACAGTACAATTCTGCAGAATCACGACCCTGGTTCAATGCCAACAGGGTCTTTTCAGCCTGATCAATGGCATTAGGTTCGTCATACAACAACCCCAAGGCCTGAAAAAATGCGTTCACATTAGTCAGAATAGGATCATCTGGTTTCAAAGAAAACGCCCAATCCTGGGGATCGCCACGCAGCAAAGAGATGACAATTTTAACCTGCTGCGCGGAGCTCCCTGACGAGTTAGGCTTCAAGGCAAAAAATAATTTACAATTATTTTTGAAATTCAAAAATTTAGACCGATCCCCAAAAAATACATCAGGTGTAGGAATCTTTGGTTCAGCAGCATGTGAATGAGCAAGGTAGGCGGAAATTCCCCGCAGTTCCGCAGCGAGCTGCTCCACACGATCAGACAATTGCTTTATCTCCATTGAGAGAGAAAAAAAAATTCCCCCTACGGCCTCAGAGATATAGAGGAAAAAATATACACACTTTTTTTTTTTTTTTTTTTTTTAGACAATTCTTTCCTGCAATTGAGTATCCTAGGATCTGTGGTATGGCGGGTGATTCTGTTATGATTGAGTCACCGTAGTAGGCAAAAATAGAAATGCTTGCTAAGTCCAGAAAACCAGAGAAGTTGGCAGCTATCGGATTACAGACCCCTGAACCTATCAACACAACTAGCAGTAGCCGTGGGGGGCTCCTACGATGCCCTAGGCCCCTCGATCACAGCCGGAGGACTACATAGCCTAAAGACAGAAAGGGAAATCTAAACTGCCCCGGAACAGACCCCAAAGCAAAAGGCAGCCCCCCACATATAATGACGGTGAAGCAAGAAGAAAGAACAAAACACAGACAGAAAGATAGACTGAGCAAAGATGGGGCCCAAGCTAGCTTAGATAGGAAAGGACAGGAAGGCTGCTGTCTGCAATCCGTAAAAAACCCTATGAAAATAAGAGCCAACAAACTGACAGTAAAAAAGGCCCTGAAGACGCTAGGCTTCAAAAAAGGCTATGTCAGTACTCAGGAATATTCTGAAGACAGAGCAACAGGCAAAAGGAGATTCAGCTCACCCCAGCAGGGAATGGCAGAATCCAGAAAAGCAAGGAAAAAAAAACACTAATGCAAAAAGGCAAAGCAGAAATCTTAGCTTTAGATGAGCAGGAATCAGACTGGTTTCCTAGAAGTCCACAGAGAAATCACCCGCAGGCCAGAAGGGCGTCGGCAGCCTTATATCCAGTCATTAACTCCACTCAGCCAGTCATCATCATCAGCCCCAGGTGTTTGACAATCAGGCTCACTACCTTTCTTCACCAGAAGAGGGAGTTCCTCGGGCCTCAGTAGTGAAGGGGAAAATGAACTCACAACAGTGAAGGACACAAGGAAAGGTGTGGTTCATGAACATGAGCCTCCAATGACAACTCAGTGCTTTTATTTTTTACAACTTCAGAAGAGGAGGCGATAGAGCTGGAGGCTGAGTCAGCAATGTAAGCCAAAACTTTTTCTTGAAGCTCTGGCTTTAAAAGCGGTTTGCCAACTCCTAGAAAGCTAAGCCTTCGAGGCCTTGTGGAGCCAGACGATGACGCAGGCTCAACACCTCCTGCATTCGGTCCTATTTTGCTTTTGCCACTACCATCAGATCCACCACCAACACCATCATTACCAGCTGGCAACCCCCGCCCAATTCCACGGCCTCTTCCACCAGCCTTCCTCATTTTTGGTAAAAATGTACACAAAATCCCACAAACTATATAGTAATGTAAAATAAGGTACAAGGTGTATATAGGACAGGGGAGATGTAGAATTTCCGAACATACTTGTGGACACTGTTGGATTGTGTGAGGCCCAGTGAATATCACACCGCTATGTCACAGTCTCAATGTCGCAGGTGTGAAAAATGTCACTATAGGACAGGGGAGTTGTAGAATTTCTGAACACACTTGTGGACACTGTTGGATTGTGTGAGGCCCAGTGAATATCACACCGCTATGTCACAGGCAGAAATTGGCTAGTGTATGACAAACTACAAGGTGTATATAGAATTGGGCAGAATAGGAATCTCCCTAGAGTGTAGGTCTGTAAGAACGGAACAAGTCCTCGACTTATCTTTACAGAGTCACACACAGATAGCTTCACTGTGGCCATGATAACAGCCGTTACACAGTACTGTGTGAGGAGCGTACACCGCTGTATGGTGTGAAAAAATGCACGCTCAGTACCTCACCAGGACAAAAAAAAATTTGTATTGCTTTTAAAAAAGCAGTTTGCAGAGCAGTGGGAAAACAGCAATGCAGCTATCAGGAAGCCTTATAAGGCAGCCTAACAACCAACACAGCTGATCCAGCAAAATATAGCCTCCACTTGCACTGCACACACAGTGACTGGTGTGTTGTACAGGCAAAATCGCTAGCAGCAGAAGCAGTTTATGGTGTCTTCTTCCCTGCCTAATGCTCTCCCTACAGAATCAGCAGCAGCAGCAGCTCTCCCTATTCTGAGATCAGCATGAGTAACATGGCGGTCGGCGTGCACGCCCTTTTATACCCCCTGTGATGCCCCCCAAAGCAAGCCAATCACTTGCATGCCCTTCTCAAAGATGGTGATGACCCCTGCCTATGTCATCATGTTGCCCACAGTGTCCATGGATCCTGATTGGCTGAAAAAGGGCGGAAAACAAACTTTTGAAATGCGACTTTGGCGCTAAAGTCGCCGAGCTCGTGGCCGACCTCACCCTAGGGTCGGGTTTCGTTTCATGAAACCCGACTTTACCAAAAGTCGGCGACTTTTGAAATTTTTCGACCCGTTTCGCTCAACTCTATTCGGGCACCAATAAGTTGAAAGGCCGACCCTTGGGAAATTTACACCTGGGCATTAACTCAATTGCACAGTCATAACTCCTATGAGGAGGCAAAGATGCAGACTTACACTCACTAAATACATCAGAAAAATCAGCCAAATCATCAGGAATATCATGAGACTGGGGAGAGGTGGAGAAAACAGGAGTGTCACTAAGAACACACTAACAACCCCAACTCACCACAGACACAGATTTCCAATCCAAAGCAGGATTATGAGTTTGCAACCAGGGAAAACCCAGAACAATAGTATCATGCAAATTGTGCAACACCAAAAATTTACAGTTTTCTTGGTGGTCCGGGGTGACCCACATTATCACCTGGGTCCAAAACTGTGGTTTATTCTCCGCCAAAGGAGTAGCATCAATACCCCTCAAAGGGATTGGAGTCCACAGGGGTATCATGGGAAAACGTTTAGCAAAGTCTAAATCCATCAGATTCAAAGCTGCTCCTGAATCTACAAAAGCCTTAGTGGAAAATGTAGACAAGGAGCAGATCAGAGTAATTGCCAAAAGGAACTTAGGTTGTACACTGCCCACAGCAAATGTGTGCGCAAAATGTTTTTCTCGTTTAGGGCAGACAGAAATAATATGAGAGGCGTCTCCACAGAAAAAACACAGCTTATTACACCTTCCAAAATCCTGACGTTGCACCCTAGACAAAACCCTATCACATTGCATGGGTTCAGACGTTCGTTCAAAAGGTGGCAACGCCTCTCGTGTAGTTTTACGTTCACGTATATGCCGATCAACTTGAATGGCTAATAACTAGTGCTGAGCGATACCGTTCGATACCCAAAAATATCGTATCTGATGGTATCGCCCGATACGAAAAAAATATCGGGTATCGCCGATTCCAATACCGGAAGTCATATTCAAGTCAATGGGACTTCCGGTATCGGAATGTAAAAAAGCCCTTTATTTCCTTGTTGGCTAATTCTACGTAATTGAAAACAAATAATAGTCATGTAGAATGTATTGTGGGAGGTGGCGGAGACATTAAAGGCATAGTGGTTTATTCAAATCACATGGCATAGCATTAATTCCAATTTTTTTTTTCAAGACGTTCGGAGTTAAAAAGATATTGACTATGTTAACTTTTTTATATTTTGTCAGATATGTATGTTTCACAACTTCCATGCTCTTCACCTTCTTTTGTACTTCTCCCACACTTTCTCCTTCATGATCCGCAGCAGTAGCATTTTTTTCATCAACTTTTTCTTCACCTTATTCATCTTCTTCACCTTCTTTCCATTAATTTTTTTTTCCATTCTTCATATTCTTCTTATTCAGCTATTATTAATTTTCATATGCTATTTCTTCATCTTCTTCCTATTCTTCTTTTTCTTCATTTTCTTATGGTGACAAGCATTCCTGTAGTACTTATCTATAAAAGTTATAAGGTTACACCTTACGTTCTGCCTGTCACAAAAGATTTACAACAGGATTTGTCCGCGTTCAGTTTGTCCTGCAGCAGCAGGCATTTTCCAGGGGCACCACGAGGAGGAACGGACTCACCCCCATTTACTGCTTAGTCTTCTTCTGATTATAATTTTGATTTCTTCTATGCTGATTTTTAGTCTTATGCTTAATGTTCTTCTGCTTTCTGTTCTTCTGCTTTTGCTTCTTCTGCTTCTTGTTCTTCTGTCTTTTGTTCTGTATCTTGGTGGTTGTCTTCATGTTCTTTGTCCTCTTGGTCTTATTATTTAGGGTCATATTTCTGGTCTTCTTTGGTGTGGTCTTCAGGGTCGTCGTCATCAGGGTCGTCATCATGGAGATCAATAAGGATTACCAAAGACAATTTCAAAAAGCTTGATCTTTGAAATGTAGCAGAAGGTACAAGAAGGCTGAGAAACTGGCGAGAACCAGCTGACAGTACTGGAACCCCTAGTGGCAGCAGAAGGAACAATAGCCAATGGCACTACTGTGGAACAGCTGACGGTGCTGGACCCCGGTTACTATGCAGGAGGTACCTGTGCTAGAAACCACTACCAAGGACCAACTGACGGTGCTGGACCATGGTTACTAAGCAGAAGGTACCTGTGCTAAAAAGCACTAACAAGGACCAGCTGACGGTGCTGGACCTCGGATACCAAGATGGAGGCACCTAGGCCAAAGGCTCTGGCGAGAACCAGCTGACAGTGCTGGCACCCGGATGGGTAGCAGAAGGAACAAGAGCCAATGGCACTACCGAGGACCAACTGACGGTGCTGGACCATGGTTACTAAGCAGAAGGTACCTGTGCTAAAAAGCACTATCAAGGACCAGCTGACGGTGCTGGACCTCAGATACCGAGATGGAGGCACCTAGGCCAAAGGCTCTGGCGAGAACCAGCTGACAGTGCTGGAACCCGGGTGGGTAGCAGAAGGTACCCATCCAAAGCAAAGTAGCCAGGCCACAGTTACCGAAACCCACAGTCCTACAGGGGGTCCATGTCCCATTGGCACTACGGATCCAGCCTTCAGTGCCAGTTCCCGCAGCCCACATAGGAGTCACCTAAACTGCAGGCACCGTAGAGTCGGCTAATCCGGCCGCAAGACGACAGGAAAACGGATTGGTGGCATAGTGACCTTGACACTACCCGGAAACAGCTGGCGTGCTGCAACCAGGCTGGGCAACAGGGAGTACCCTTGCCAAAGACACTGCCGAGAACCAGCTGACAGCGCTGGAACCCATATGAGTAGCAAAAGCTACAAGAGCCAATGGCACTACCGAGGAACAGCTGACGTTGCTGGACCACGGTTACTAGGCAGCAGGTACCTGTGCTAGAAAGCACTACCAAGGACCAGCTGACGGTGCTGGACCTTCGGATACCGAGATGGAGGCACCTAGGCCAAAGGCTCTAGCGAGAACCAGCTGACAGTGCTGGAACCCGGGTGGGTAGCAGAAGGTACCCATCCAAAGCAAAGTAGCCAGGCCGCAAGCCGGCCGCAGTTACCGAAACCCACAGTCCTACAGGGGGTCCATGTCCCATTGGCACTACGGATCCAGCCTTCAGTGCCAGTTCCCACAGCCCACATAGGAGTCACCTAAACTGCAGGCACCGTAGAGTCGGCTAACCCGGCCGCAAGACGACAGGACAACGGATTGGTGGCATAGTGACCTTGACACTACCCGGAAACAGCTGGCGTGCTGGAACCAGGCTGGGCAACAGGGAGTACCCATGCCAAAGACACTGCTGAGAACCAGCTGACGGTGCTGGAACCCAGATGAGTAGCAAAAGCTACAAGAGCCAATGGCACTACCGAGGAACAGCTGACGTTGCTGGAACCAGGCTGGTCAACAGGGAGTACCCGTGCCAAAGACACTGCCTAGCACCAACTGGCATTGTTGGAACCCAGGGACAATCGTGGTGAAGGCCGAGGCCTACTTGGTGGTAGTTTTAGATTGTTTGTAGGCTACAACAGACTGTCAACGTGCTCCAATTAGGCATCTGTCTCCACTCTGTTTCCAGGATTTCACGTGACCACCAGCACCGCCAGTTTATGTGTACAGTAGCCGTCTGCCCAATCCACACGTGTTCCTGTGTTACTGGGGTTCTGTAATGTCAGCAGATCCCTTGATGTGTGTCTGCCAATGTCTCCTGCTCTGTCCACATTCCCACCGCTTGCAGTGGGAAGGTGGACAGCGCAGGAGACAGTGCCGGACACACATTGGGGGATCAGCTCACGTAACAGAATACCAGGAACACAGGAACAAGTGTGGAATGCGTGGACGGCAACTGTGAGCAGGAACTGGCGGTGTTGGAGGTCAGGGGAAATACTAGAGACAGAGTGGAGACAGAGGCCAAATCTGAGAATGTTTAAATCTGAAGTAGTTACAATTTGGAGGCAGCAGCAGTTTGCCCTCCACACAGCAGGGGATCAGCTGACGTTACCAACCCCCACTTTCACATGAACTAGTGATTTTTTCTGTGTGGACAGCACTTCCGAGCACCAACTGGCGTTGTTGGAGCCCAGGGACAATCATGGTGCAGGCCGAGGCCTACTAGGAGCCAGGTGTAAATCGGAGGTATTTTGACTTTGGAGGGAGCAGGACACTTTGCCCTCCACACAGCAGGGGATCAGCTGACGTTACTGACCCCCACTTTCACATGAGCGAGTGTTTTTTTCTGTGTGGACAGCACTTCCGAGCACCATCTGGCGTTGTTGGAGCCCAGGGACAATCATGGTGCAGGCCGAGGCCTACTAGGAGCCAGGTGTAAATCGGAGGTATTTTGACTTTGGAGGCAGCAGGAGAGTTTGCCGTACACACAGCAGGGGATCAGCAGACGTTACCGAACCCCACTTTTACATGAACAAGTGTGTTTTTCTGTGTGGACAGCACTTCCGAGCACCAACTGGCGTTGTTGGAGCCCAGGGACAATTATGGTGTAGGCCGAGGCCTACTTGGCGGCAGTTTTAGATTGTTTGTAGGCTACAACAGACTGTCAACGTGCTCCAATTAGGCATCTGTCTCCACTCTGTTTCCAGGATTTCACGTGACCACCAACACCGCCAGTTTATGCGTACAGCAGCCGTCTGCCCAATCCACACGTGTTCCTGTGTTACTGGGGTTCTGTAATGTCAGCAGATCCCCTGATGTGTGTCTGCCACTGTCTCCTGCTCTGTCCACATTCCCTCCGCTTGCAGTGGGAAGGTGGACAGCGCAGGGGACAGTGCCGGACACACATTGAGGGATCTGCTCACGTAACAGAACACCAGGATCACAGGAACAAGTGTGGAATGCGTGGACGGCAACTGTGAGCAGGAACTGGCGGTGTTGGAGGTCAGGGGAAATACTAGAGACAGAGTGGAGACAGAGGCCAAATCAGAGAATGTTTAAATCTGAAGTAGTTACAATTTGGAGGCAGCAGCAGTTTGCCCTCCACACAGCAGGGGATCAGCTGACGTTACTGACCCCCACTTTCACATGAACGAGTGTTTTTTTCTGTGTGGACAGCACTTCCGAGCAACAACTGACGATGTTGGAGCCCAGGGATAGTCATTTTGTAGGCTGAGGCCTACTTGGAGGCAGTTTAAGATAAGACGTTGTTAGAATTTGGAGGCAGCAGGAGAGTTTGCCGTACACACAGCAGGGGATCAGCTGACGTTACCGAACCCCACTTTCACATGAACAAGTGTGTTTTTCTGTGTGGACAGCACTTCCGAGCACCAACTGGCGTTGTTGGAGCCCAGGGACAATCATGGTGTAGGCAGAAGCCTACTTGGTGGCAGTTTTAGATTGTTTGTAGGCTACAACAGACTGTCAACGTGCTCCAATTAGGCATCTGTCTCCACTCTGTTTCCAGGATTTCACGTGACCACCAACACCGCCAGTTTATGCGTACAGCAGCCGTCTGCCCAATCCACACGTGTTCCTGTGTTACTGGTGTTCTGTAATGTCAGCAGATCCCCTGATGTGTGTCTGCCACTGTCTCCTGCTCTGTCCACATTCCCTCCGCTTGTAGTGGGAAGGTGGACAGCGCAGGAGACAGTGCCGGACACACATTGGGGGATCTGCTCACGTAACAGAACACCAGGAACACAGGAACAAGTGTGGAATGCGTGGACGGCAACTGTGAGCAGGAACTGGCGGTGTTGGAGGTCAGGGGAAATACTAGAGACAGAGTGGAGACAGAGGCCAAATCAGAGAATGTTTAAATCTGAAGTAGTTACAATTTGGAGGCAGCAGCAGTTTGCCCTCCACACAGCAGGGGATCAGCTGACGTTACCGAACCCCACTTTCACATGAACGAGTGTGTTTTTCTGTGTGGACAGCACTTCCGAGCACCAACTGGCGGTGTCAGAGCCCAGGGAAAATCAGGTAGTAAACCGAGGCCTACTTGGAGCCAGGTGTAAATCTGAGGTTGTTTGACTGTGGAGGGAGCAGAACACTTTGCCATACACCCAGCAGGGTATCAGCTGACGTTACCGAACCCCACTTACACATGAGCGAGTGTTTTGTCTGTGCGGACAGCACTTCTGAGCACCAACTGGCGGTGTCGGAGCCCAGGGAAAATCAGGTAGTAGGCTGAGGCCTACTTGGAGCCAGGTGTAAATCTGAGGTTGTTTGACTGTGGAGGGAGCAGGACACTTTGCCATACACACAGCAGGGGATCAGCTGACGTTACCGAACCCCACTTACACATGAGCGAGTGTTTTGTCTGTGCGGACAGCACTTCTGAGCACCAACTGGCGGTGTCGGAGCCCAGGGAAAATCAGGTAGTAGGCTGAGGCCTACTTGGAGCCAGGTGTAAATCTGAGGTTGTTTGACTGTGGAGGGAGCAGGACACTTTGCCATACACACAGCAGGGGATCAGCTGACGTTACCGAACCCCACTTACACATGAGCGAGTGTTTTGTCTGTGTGGACAGCACTTCTGAGCACCAACTGGCGGTGTCGGAGCCCACGGAAAATCAGGTAGTAGGCTGAGGCCTACTTGGTGGCAGTTTTTCGATTGTTTCTAGACTACTACTAACTGTCAACGTACTCCAAATAGGCCTCTGTCTTCACTCTGTTTCGAGTATTTCCTCTGGCTTCCAACCATGCCAGTTGCTGCTCTGAAATGCCGTCTGCACAACCCACACTTGTTCCTGTGTTACTGGGGTTCTGTAACAGCAGCTTCTCCCTAGAGGTGAGTCAGGCAATGTCTCCTGCTCTGTCCACTTTTCCACTACAAGTAGTGGGAATGTAGACAAAGCAGGAGACATTGCCGGACTCACCTCTGGAGATGAGCAGATGTTACAGGACCCAGGTAACACAGGAACAAGTGTTGATTGTGCAGACGGCACTTGAGAGCAGAAACAGGCGGTGTTGTAGGCCGGAGGAAATACTCAAAACAGAGTGGAGACAGAGGGCAAATCAGAGAACATATTAAATCAAAGGTAGTCAGAAGTTGTAGGCAGCAGGAGAGTTTGCCGTACACACAGCAGGGGATGAGCTGACGTTACCGAACCCCACTTACACATGAGCGAGTGTTTTGTCTGTGTGGACAGCACTTCTGAGCAACAACGGGCGTTGCTGTAGCCCAGGAAATAACGTTCAGGTCATAGAAACATGAACACAACAGGAGACCTGGATCCTATTGCCAGCCAATTATTTATTCTGGAAGAGGACTGGCAAATTCAGGTGAGATCCAGGCCTTGTTCATTTTCAGAAAAGTAAGCCGGTCAACATTATCGGCGGATAGTCGCGTGCGACGGTCTGTTACCACACCACCTGCAGCACTAAAGACACGTTCCGATAATACACTGGCAGCAGGGCAAACCAGCACCTCCAATGCATACTGGCTAAGCTCTGGCCATGTATCCAGCTTAGAGACCCAATACTTGAACGGGGAAGAGCCGTCTGGGAGTACACTAACAGGGCAAGACAAGTAGTCTGTCGCCATCTGACGGAAACGTTGCCTCCTGCTGACTGGAGCCGTCTGTGATGGTGTAGCCGTTTGTGGCGGTCCCTCAAAACTTTTCCACATTTGGGCCATACTGGCCTTGCCTTGTCCTGCGGCACTGCCTCTGCTACCTCTTTGTGCAGAGTTTCCTCCACTGCCTCTACCCACATGGCTGCTTTGAAAAGCACTACCAGCAACACTTGCGGGGGGAATGGAGAACATGATGGCCGGCACAAGTGTTTCTTGGTACTCCCACATTTTACGCTCCCGGTTCAACTGTGGTATGAGGCTTTGTAAGTTGTCCCAGTAGCGAGGATCTAGGAGGGTGTACACCCAATAATCAGCCGTGTGGAGAATGTTGGCGATGCTGCAGTCATTTAACAAGCACTGCAGCATGAAATCAACCATGTGCTGCAGACTGCCAACTGGACCGGAAACGCTGTCCCCAGCTTGAGGCAGCATCTCAGCCTGCTCAGCATCACCCCACCCTCGCTGTACACACTGACTACTAGAGCCTTGTGTACCTCCCTCCTCTGGAGAGATGTGTTCCTCCTCCTCCATTGACTCCTCGTCATCCTCATCACTAAGTGTCCCCTGCCTGGGCCTTTGTGTGGAAGCACGTTGCGCAGACTTGCCAGAAGCAGATGGCATTTCTGACTCCTCATCCTCGACCTCTTCAAAAACCTCCTCACTTAGGCTGGTTTCACATTTGCGTTTTTTAGCGCTGGAAAAAAACGCATACGTGCGCATGCGATTTTTCCCCTATATTTAACATGGGTGCGCATACATGCGCGCTTGTAAGCGCATGTATGCGATTTTCATGCGCTGCGTTTTTTTGGGGTGTGCGTTGGTATTTTCCAGACGCTGCATGTTGCATTTTTTGGCCCTGGAAAAAAGCGCATGCGCACGTATGCGCACGTTTTGCGCTAAAAATGGCCATTATAGCCTATGGATGCGCATACGTGCGCACTGGCATGCGCAGGTATGCGATTTTTTAGCGCTGCGTTTTTTGGGTGGTGTCCACTTTTTATCCTAGTTAGAATCTTCTAAAGTCAAAAAAAAAAAGTCTATATAAAGGAGGTGCCTGCCAAAACTCTGCCACTACTACACTGAGAGATTGAAGAGCAGACAGTCAACCAAGAACCCATTATATCAGCGAAGAATGTGAGTATATTACATTATATGCCTGTCCTTTTAAATTATGTATGTACTAATGATTTTTATTATTTTTACATGCAGTATGTCTTCAGAATCCGAGTATTCCCCATCGCGGCAGGAATTGGCGCAAGCAGACCGTGAGGTGATTATTTTCGTGCATCTGGTAAGTATATCTGCTGCTTCTCCAAATCTCTTACGTTTTTTTCAACTTTCTTAAGACATCGTCATCATCATCTGCGGACGGCACTAGTGAGGGCGAAGAGCAGGAGCAGCGAAGCCAAGTCCCGGTGGTGATACGGAATGTAAGTATCAAATGATTTGTAATGTTCTTTATTTTTTATCTTCTATTTTTACTCATTTTTTTGTTTCTTTTTTTGTAACTTTTTATTCAATTTAAATTTGATTATTCTAATGAATGTGTTTTGTCTAGGTTCCACAACGGGATGAAGACGTCTACCTGGATAATGAGCAGCTCATCAGCCTGGTCCAGGAGCGTTCGCCGTTGTGGGACAGCCGTGACCGGCTGTACAAGGACAATGTGGTGACCCGGCGGCTATGGAATGAGGTGGCCGCAGCGTTGATGGATGGCTGGGACAGCGCCACAGCATCCTCCAAAAAGGCGTTTAGTGAGTATTTCCCTGCTCTGTATTGTGCCGCAGTGACTGTTGTCCTTGACGGCACTGTTGGGTTTCGTGCTAGGCGTATTCTAGCAGGAAACCCAACAGTGTCATCGGGGTCTACAGTGACTGCTTTGAGTATTGTATTGCTACATTGTGCCGCAGTGACTGTTGTCCTTGACGGCACTGTTGGGTTTCGTGCTAGGCGTATTCTAGCAGGAAACCCAACATTTTCATCGGGGTCTACAGTGACTGCTTTGAGTATTGTATTGCTACATTGTGCCGCAGTGACTGTTGTCCTTGACGGCACTGTTGGATTTCGTGCAAGGCGTATTCTAGCAGGAAACCCAACAGTGTCATCGGTGTCTACAGTGACTGCTTTGAGTATTGTATTGCTACATTGTGCCGCAGTGACTGTTGTCCTTGACGGCACTGTTGGGTTTCGTGCTAGGCGTATTCTAGCAGGAAACCCAACATTTTCATCGGGGTCTACAGTGACTGCTTTGAGTATTGTATTGCTACATTGTGCCGCAGTGACTGTTGTCCTTGACGGCACTGTTGGGTTTCGTGCTAGGCGTATTCTAGCAGGAAACCCAACAGTGTCATCGGTGTCTACAGTGACTGCTTTGAGTATTGTATTGCTACATTGTGCCGCAGTGACTGTTGTCCTTGACGGCACTGTTGGGTTTCGTGCTAGGCGTATTCTAGCAGGAAACCCAACAGTTTCATCGGGGTCTACAGTGACTGCTTTGAGTATTGTATTGCTACATTGTGCCGCAGTGACTGTTGTCCTTGACGGCACTGTTGGGTTTCGTGCTAGGCGTATTCTAGCAGGAAACCCAACATTTTCATCGGGGTCTACAGTGACTGCTTTGAGTATTGTATTGCTACATTGTGCCGCAGTGACTGTTGTCCTTGACGGCACTGTTGGGTTTCGTGCTAGGCGTATTCTAGCAGGAAACCCAACAGTGTCATCGGTGTCTACAGTGACTGCTTTGAGTATTGTATTGCTACATTGTGCCGCAGTGACTGTTGTCCTTGACGGCACTGTTGGGTTTCGTGCTAGGCGTATTCTAGCAGGAAACCCAACATTTTCATCGGGGTCTACAGTGACTGCTTTGAGTATTGTATTGCTACATTGTGCCGCAGTGACTGTTGTCCTTGACGGCACTGTTGGATTTCGTGCAAGGCGTATTCTAGCAGGAAACCCAACAGTGTCATCGGTGTCTACAGTGACTGCTTTGAGTATTGTATTGCTACATTGTGCCGCAGTGACTGTTGTCCTTGACGGCACTGTTGGGTTTCGTGCTAGGCGTATTCTAGCAGGAAACCCAACATTTTCATCGGGGTCTACAGTGACTGCTTTGAGTATTGTATTGCTACAGTGTGCCGCAGTGACTGTTGTCCTTGACGGCACTGTTGGGTTTCGTGCTAGGCGTATTCTAGCAGGAAACCCAACAGTTTCATCGGGGTCTACAGTGACTGCTTTGAGTATTGTATTGCTACATTGTGCCGCAGTGACTGTTGTCCTTGACGGCACTGTTGGGTTTCGTGCTAGGCGTATTCTAGCAGGAAACCCAACATTTTCATCGGGGTCTACAGTGACTGCTTTGAGTATTGTATTGCTACATTGTGCCGCAGTGACTGTTGTCCTTGACGGCACTGTTGGGTTTCGTGCTAGGCGTATTCTAGCAGGAAACCCAACAGTGTCATCGGTGTCTACAGTGACTGCTTTGAGTATTGTATTGCTACATTGTGCCGCAGTGACTGTTGTCCTTGACGGCACTGTTGGGTTTCGTGCTAGGCGTATTCTAGCAGGAAACCCAACATTTTCATCGGGGTCTACAGTGACTGCTTTGAGTATTGTATTGCTACATTGTGCCGCAGTGACTGTTGTCCTTGACGGCACTGTTGGATTTCGTGCAAGGCGTATTCTAGCAGGAAACCCAACAGTGTCATCGGTGTCTACAGTGACTGCTTTGAGTATTGTATTGCTACATTGTGCCGCAGTGACTGTTGTCCTTGACGGCACTGTTGGGTTTCGTGCTAGGCGTATTCTAGCAGGAAACCCAACATTTTCATCGGGGTCTACAGTGACTGCTTTGAGTATTGTATTGCTACATTGTGCCGCAGTGACTGTTGTCCTTAACGGCACTGTTGGGTTTCGTGCTAGGCGTATTCTAGCAGGAAACCCAACAGTGTCATCGGTGTCTACAGTGACTGCTTTGAGTATTGTATTGCTACATTGTGCCGCAGTGACTGTTGTCCTTGACGGCACTGTTGGGTTTCGTGCTAGGCGTATTCTAGCAGGAAACCCAACAGTTTCATCGGGGTCTACAGTGACTGCTTTGAGTATTGTATTGCTACATTGTGCCGCAGTGACTGTTGTCCTTGACGGCACTGTTGGGTTTCGTGCTAGGCGTATTCTAGCAGGAAACCCAACATTTTCATCGGGGTCTACAGTGACTGCTTTGAGTATTGTATTGCTACATTGTGCCGCAGTGACTGTTGTCCTTGACGGCACTGTTGGGTTTCGTGCTAGGCGTATTCTAGCAGGAAACCCAACAGTGTCATCGGTGTCTACAGTGACTGCTTTGAGTATTGTATTGCTACATTGTGCCGCAGTGACTGTTGTCCTTGACGGCACTGTTGGGTTTCGTGCTAGGCGTATTCTAGCAGGAAACCCAACAGTTTCATCGGGGTCTACAGTGACTGCTTTGAGTATTGTATTGCTACATTGTGCCGCAGTGACTCTTGTCCTTGACGGCACTGTTTTTTTTTATCAACAGTGGACAAAGTCCGAACACGTTGGCGTTCGATCAAGGACCGCTTCAACAGTGATGTTCGTGCTGAGGGCCAGGTTCGCAGTGGATCTGCGTCAAGGACCAGAACTAGATACCGTCACTATCATGCGTTGCAGTTCCTAAGACCGGTCCTTGCCACAAGATCGTAAGTATTATACATTTTGGGTTTTTATTTTTATTAATCTGTGTTTTTCTAATCCACAGCTGATGCTTCTTGTAAAGGCATGGTAGTAATGATTTTCCTTTCTTCCACAGCACCTGGAGCAGCACCCTGCAACCTGGCCCTGGAGCGGTCCTTCCTCGGACGTCCTCTGACCCGTCCCAGCCATCCGACAGCCAGGAAGCACCTTGCAGGTCAACCACACACACAGCTGGTGACCAGGAAGCTGGGCCATCAGGTGTTCCCCTGTCCCAGGTCTCTGCCACTGGTTATGCGGGCACTACCCGCCAGCGGCAGAGGGCCTTGGACAGGAATGTCTTGCCCGAGTTTATGCATTTGAGCGAGACATTTAATTCCAGCCTCAAGTCACTGTCCGACAGAGTTGAAAGCGGTTTTGCCCTCATGGAACGTGGTTTTAACCACTTTGAACACCGCTTCAATTCTGTAGAACAGCGCCTTGACCGTCTGGAGGCCGACCTCAACAGACCAGCACACCATTTTTTTAGTAAGATTGAAAAGGGCATGGCGGAACACCTTAGTCCTGATCAACAGCTGAATGTGCTGCAGGCCTGCAACAATGCTTTCTTGCAGGCTATGCAGCATAATCGGTACGGTCAGCAGTCAGTGGTGTCCTTTCCACCTGTGCCACCATTGACTCGCTTCACCTCACTACCGACTTGTGCTGCATACCACTGCACGGACACCTCTATTCAAAGCCAGGACACCCACCGTTACACCACCACAAGTCTGAGTGCAGCTGGTCACTTCACCGACACCACCATGGCAAGCGCTGCTCCTGTCTGGAGCACCACCGCCAATCCCATGCATGCGTGGAGCTCAGCCACCACTAGGCAAACATGGAACAGCCCTGCCGCTACAACAACATGTAGTAGCCCTGCCACCACCACTCTGCAAACCTGGGCCATCACTGCCGCCACCAGTCCTCCTGCAAGGACGAGCACTGACAACGAAGAGCAGCAGCAGCCACCTCAGCAGCAGCAGCCACCTCAGCAGCAGCAGCCACCTCAGCATCAGCCGCCACCTCAGCAGCAGCAGCCACCTCAGCAGCAGCCGCCACCTCAGCAGCAGCAGCAACCACCTCAGCAGCAGCAGCCACCTCAGCAGCAGCCGCCACCTCAGCAGCAGCCGCCACCTCAGCAGCAGCCGCCACCTCTGCAGCAGCAGCCGCCACCTCAGCAGCAGCAGCCATACCAGCAGACGGGGGACCTACATTCCATATTTGCCCCTACTTCAAGGCGAAATCAATCAAGGCGGGCATTGGGCCAAAGTCGGTCCAGGCACACAAGCCTACGGCGACATGCCTTTACAACTAATGTAACTGAACAGATTTCCTCTCCTACAAGTGTTCCAAGTTTAATTCCCTTAACTGGACTACCTTCCCCCACAAGTTTTGTTGCCCCTTCCCCTCAAACACCGTCTTCAACTGCAAGTGTTGCATATTCCCTGCACACCCCCAAATTGAAACCATCTGCCCCCAAACGCCGTAAAAAATAATTTTTAGTTTTTTTTTTGTGATAAAAAATAAATTTACATTTGTGGTTCACCATTAGTAAGTTTCATTAATGTTGTTTGCGCCGCTCACACACACTGATGGGTAAATACATGTTAAAAACCAACCCAAGGGCTAGTATAGTCATATGTTAAATAACATGGACTAGTATAGTCATTCCAAGGCCTAGTGTAATAACTCTAGTTTTACCAAATAGAATCTGGTTTCATGAAAAACAAACTGTTGAAACTTGTCTAAAAAATAAGTTTCTAGTTTCACCAGTTTGTTTTTTGTGAAACAAGATGCTAGTTGTTAAAAATCGAGTTATTACAGTAGGCCTTGGTATGACTATACTAGGCCGTGGTATTTCACATATTACTATACTACTAGCCCCAAGGCCTACTATACTCATATTTGAAATACCACGGCCTAGTATAGTCATTCCAAGGCCTAGTGTAATAACTCTAGTTTTACCAAATAGAATCTGGTTTCATGAAAAACAAACTGTTGAAACTTGTCTAAAAAATAAGTTTCTTTCTAGTTTCACCAGTTTGTTTTTTGTGAAACAAGATGCTAGTTGTTAAAAATCGAGTTATTACAGTAGGCCTTGGTATGACTATACTAGGCCGTGGTATTTCACATATTACTATACTACTAGCCCCAAGGCCTACTATACTCATATTTGAAATACCACGGCCTAGTATAGTCATTCCAAGGCCTAGTGTAATAACTCTAGTTTTACCAAATAGAATCTGGTTTCATGAAAAACAAACTGTTGAAACTTGTCTAAAAAATAAGTTTCTTTCTAGTTTTACCAGTTTGTTTTTTGTGAAACAAGATGCTAGTTGTTAAAAATCGAGTTATTACAGTAGGCCTTGGTATGACTATACTAGGCCGTGGTATTTCACATATTACTATACTACTAGCCCCAAGGCCTACTATACTCATATTTGAAATACCACGGCCTAGTATAGTCATTCCAAGGCCTAGTGTAATAACTCTAGTTTTAACAAATAGAATCTGGTTTCATGAAAAACAAATTTTTGAAACTTGTCTAAAAAATAAGTTTCTTTCTAGTTTCACCACTTTGTTTTTTGTGAAACAAGATGCTAGTTGTTAAAAATCTAGTTATTACAGTAGGCCTTGGTATGACTATACTAGGCCGTGGTATTTCACATATTACTATACTACTAGCCCCAAGGCCTACTGTACTCATATTTGAAATACCACGGCCTAGTATAGTCATTCCAAGGCCTAGTGTAATAACTCTAGTTTTACCAACTAGAATCTATTTTCAAACTGTTGAAACTTGTCAAGTTTCACAAAAAGATACTAGTTGGCCAAAATCGAGTAGGCCTTGTTATGACTATACTAGGCCGTGGTATTTCACATATTACTATACTACTAGCCCCAAGGCCTACTATACTCATATTTGAAATACCACGGCCTAGTATAGTCATTCCAAGGCCTAGTGTAATAACTTGTAATGGAGCAGATTACATGAGCAGATTACATTCATCCACTCAATGCTGACTTGTATTCCCCATGGACTTTCATTGGGGTTGGGTTTTGAGGGTTGTGTTTTGAGAAAATCACATACTTTGTTTTAAACTAGTTGCACAATTTTCTCTTGAAAAAAAATGGTTTCCTGATTCATGGCCTGCAGCTTTGCTCATTCCAATATATTTCACGCAGACTAGCAATGCTGCATTTTAACTCGTATGTGTATTTACCTGCCCAGGTGTGTGAACATAACAAAATTCAGTTATACATGGGAAGTTTTTTAATTAATTGGAGTTTAAAAAATATAGTGCACTCAGTAATGGTATCAAATAAGGATTTTTATTACCATAAACAACAACATTACACCATTTCATCTTGCCAGTGCACCCGTCCTACATCAGAAATAAAGTAGGCCGCAAATTTGTCCCTCATTTGGCCAACTTCAACGGATGACCTGAGAGTGTGCTGAGTGAATTCAGGCAATGGGTTAGGAGCATCATCGTCCAGTTCAAAGGTCGGGTGCTCTTTAGCCATCACAAAGTTATGTAGAACCACACAGGCCTTCACCACCTCATCGACTGTTTCAAGTTTAAGATTAATGGCCGTGCCCAGAATTCGCCATCTGGAAACAAGAATCCCAAAAGCACACTCGACAGTTCTTCTGGCCCTGGTCAGCCTGTAATTAAAAATTTTTTTGGTGTGGTCCAAGTCCCGGCTGGAGTAGGGTTTCAGTAAGTTTCCGCACATTTGAAAAGCCTCATCGCCAACCATTACAAAGGGCAGTGGCGGAGCTTCGGTGTGAGGAAGAGGCCGTGGCATAGGGAAATTAAATTGGTTGCCATACAACCTCCGGCCCATGTCTGAGTTTTTAAAAGCCTGCGAGTCATTACCACGGCCAAATGCTCCAATGTCCACTGCTACAAACATACATCCGGCATCCGCAATTGCAATGAGTACTATTGAAAAGTACTTTTTGTAATTATAGTACTCAGATCCCGTTCTTTGGGGTTTGATGATCCGTATGTGTTTCCCATCAACAGCTCCCAAACAGTTGGGAAAACTGCATACTGTCCAGAATTTGTCAGCAATTTCCATCCACTTTTCAGCGGTGGGCAGGGGCATAAATTCTGGGCAAAGAACATTCCAGAGAGCCCGGCAGGTGTCAGCAACAATTCCAGACAAGGTAGAGATTCCAATACGGTACTGGAAGTGTAGTGAGGATAGGGTTTCTCCAGTCGCCAGGAATCTGTGAACAGACAAAGAAGTAAAATTAATATTTATGTATATTATTTTTAAAAACTATAAAAAAAAATATTAGTACATTCACGAAAACTAATTACCCAAGGTTTTGAATACTAAATTTACAAAAAAAAACATCAGACCACACCCCTTTGTTTTTAAAACATACCGTAATGTCACCAGTAGCCGTTCCTCAGGAGGAATCGCACGACGGAGCTGTGTGTCCTGTCTCCGGATGGATTGTTGGACACGAGCAAGCAAATCCATGAAACTTTCGTGGGACATCCGGATATAATCAGTAAATTTCTCCGGGTTTGCACGTAGCTCGCTGTAGAGGGTGTGGTATGCCCCACGGCTCTCCCGGAGTTCAACAATCAGATGTATCCACATACGCCGCCGTCTTCGCTGCCTCTCTCTCTTCCTTTGTTCATGGCAAGCAACTGCATACGCCTGAGCCATCGCAATGTCCAAATCCAAGTTGAAGTGAAAACTCTTCCAGCGCAGATCCATGGTCACGAGAAGAATCAAGCAAATGTGAAGAATACTGTAGACAGGGTCTATATATATTAACATACCACACCCACAATGAAGTCCCATTGGTCTTGTGTGTTGTTGAATGGTTGTTTTTTCTTTTTTGTGGGGTTTTTCAAAAATCTGTAAAAAAACGCAAACGCACAAAAAACGCATACAAACGCGCAAAAACGCTGCGTTTTTTTCCTGCATGCGCATTAAAATGCTGGAAAAAAACGCAGCGTTTGTATGCATTTGTATGCGTTTTTTTAATGCGTTTTTTTGCGGGAAAAACGCGCTGCAAAAAAAAGCAAGTGTGAAACTAGCCTTAGTGCTTGTAAGGTTTTTTGAAGCAGACAGATAAGGGCGACAGTCATGCTAACTAGTGCATCATCTGCACTGGCCATCTGCGTGGAGTCATCGAAGGCACGCAAAACTTGGCAGATGTCCCTCATAGTGGCCCACTCAGTGGTGGTGAAGTGTGTCCGGCGCACAGTGTGACTTGTTTGCGCCTGATGCAGCTGGTACTCCATTACTGCTGACTGCTGCTCACACAACCGCTCCAACATATGTAACGTTGAATTCCACCTGGTGGGGAGGTCACATATGATGCGATGTTCTGGCAGGCGGAATCGGCGTTGCAGAGATGCAGTTCGCGATCTTGCCATGCTGGAACGCCGCAAGTGAGCACACTCTAGGCGAACCTTGTGCAGCAGTGCATCAAGATCCGGATAGTCCCTCAGAAAGCTCTGCACGACCAAATTGAGCACGTGTGCCAGACATGGTATGTGAGTGAGGTTGCCTAGGCCCAGAGCTGCCACTAGATTTTGGCCATTGTCACTCACTACCAAACCTGGCTGGAGATTCGCTGGCACAAACCACACATCGCTCTCCTGCTTGATGGCATTCCAGAGCTCCTGTGCTGTTTGGCTCCGATTCCCCAAAGAAATTAATTTAAGGACGGCCTGTTGACGTTTGGCCATACCTGTGCTCATATCTGGCCTAACAGGCTCATGCAGTGCTGATTCCGAGGAACTAGAGTAGGAGGAGGACTCAATATGTACAGACTGCATTCCTGCAATCCTTGGAGTTGGCAGAATATGTACAGAGCCACTCTCCAGATCTGTACCCGGCTCCACAATATTGACCCAATGGGCAGTGAGGGAAAGGTATCATCCCTGTCCATGGCTACTGGTCCACGCATCGGTGGTCAGGTGGACCTTGCTACTGACGGCGTTTAGTAGCGCATTTTTAATTTTTCCCTCCACATGCTTTTGCAGTGCAGGGACTGCTTGCCTGCTGAAATAAAAGCGGCTGGGCACATTGTATTGTGGAACTGCCAATGACATCAAGTTCCGGAAGGTGTCAGTCTCCACCAGCCTGAATGACAGCATCTCAAGGGCCAGTAGTTTGGCAATGCCGGCATTCAGAGCCAGTGCTCGGGGATGGTTTGCCGAGTATGGCCGCTTTTTCTCCCATGCCTATGCTACCGATTGCTGGTGAGTGACCTGGGAGTGTGCTGATGACTGAGAACGTGGTTCAGTGGGTGGAATTTCACTGGGTCTCTGGACAACAGTGGCAGAGGTTCTTCCATGGCGTTCCAGTGAGGAAGCCGAACCAGCTGTGTGTGAGCTGGAGGAAGAGGCCCCAACACGAGCTGAAGAGGTGGTAGGTGCTGCTGAAGGTTGGCCTACATCTTCAGTGTGTCTGTGTAACTCCACCTCGTGCTTGGTACGCACATGTTTCCACATATTTGTGGTATTGAGGTTGCTCACATTTTTCCCTCGTTTAACTTTCTGATGACACAGCTTGCATTTGACAAAGCAAATGTCATCTGCAACTGTGTCAAAAAAAGACCACGCACTGCAAGTCCTGGGAGCGCCCGTTTTCTGTTTTGGAAGAGGATTGCTCCTCACGGGTGCCAAAGTGGAGGCTACAGGCAACCGAGTCTGCCCCCGCCCTCTCCCTCCTCTTTTGGCCGTTCGGGGAATCTCTTCCACAGAGCTGCTCCCACCACCTTCCTATGGCTGACGCCATGATGGCTCAAGGACCTCATCATCTCCACTCCCCTCTTCAAGCACCGGCTGGTCCTTGGTTGTCTCGCCAGCACCGTACGCACCAGAAATTGGCAACTGAGTCTCATCATCATCAGATGAGCACTGAGGTGTGCTGACAATAGGCACTGGCCCAACCGCCTCTTCAGATTCAGAGGGACAAAGCAGTTGCGCGTCACTGCATACTCCCTCTTCTTCACGCGCTAGAATGCTGCTTGGCTGGCTACCTCTTTCCAGGCCAACAGATTCTGAGAACAGAAGTAAAGATTGAGATGGCACCTGTCCAGGGCTCTCAGACTGCCTGGGCAATTTGGCAGGTGGTGAAGAGACAGATGGTTGCTCTTCAGTGCTCTGGCCCTGGGAGGATGTGGAAGTCATTGAAGTGGATGAGTTAGCTGCCATCCATCGGACAACGGCTTCAATTTGTTCGTCACGCAGCAGTGGGGTACGGCGAGGTCCTACAAAGCTGCGCATGAAGGACTGTTGCCTGGTAAAAGTGGGGGATGCCGGGTCACTGGTGGCCGCAGCAGACACCGAATCCCCACTTCCTCTCCCTGCTGAATCCCCCCGTCCTCTCCCTGCTGAAACTCCACGGCCACGACCACGTGCCTTACTCCCTGCCTTCTTCATCTTGGTAGACTGATAAAGATAGGCAGAAAAATAAAAAAGGGGTGGCTTAGTGTTCTTATTCCTGAACACCTGCTAACCAGTATAAGAAACACTAATTTGGCTAAGAGTGTGTGTACTACACTTTAATATGATCTAATGTGGCCTACACAACTCTAAAGTGGAGTGTTTGGTGAACTTTATTTCCCTTTTTTTGGGGGGGAAAAAGAAAAGGATGTGACCAAAGTTTGAAAGCTATAGTATCACAAACTTTTTGGAGCAATTACAATGCAGGAAGCTAACCTACAATGCAATTGATGAGGCTCCAAAAAATAGGGTGATACTAGTCTGGCTGGCCCTGAAGGGCACAAGCCAGCAAAAAGGCTCCTCTATCTAATCCTATATAGTGTTTGCAACCAACCAGTGACAATGGATGCGGATGGAAGCACACTAATATAGGAGCAAAAATCTGGACAAATTAGTTGCAAAAAAGGACTATGTATGAGGCAGTGACGCACGCTGAGCGGACTACAACCAGCGGTGGCTGTAGAACACACTGCAACGTGAGCTGCACTCACACAGAGAGACCTATCAGACAGCCAAAAACAGTGCAGAGAAATGGACTATAGCACTGAAATGCTGCTGAAAGGCTCCGCTGTCCACTCCTTTAGTGTTTGCAACCAACGTATATGGATACGTATGGAAGCACACTATACAGGAGAAAAAAAAAGCAGCAATAAAAGAAAAATGTGTATGAGGCAGAGACACACGCTGGGCGGCCTACAAGCAGACGTGCCTGCAGGACACACTACACAGCGTGGGTCTGCACTCACACAGCCCTTGCAGACAGCTATTAAAACAGTGCTGCTGGGCTACAAAAATGCTACAGTGGTGGATTATGTAGCCTGGGTAGAGCAATAGATAAGTTTGATGATCGCTTTTTCTAACTGTCCCTCACAGTCTTCAACAGCAGCCTGTCCCTAACTGAATTCACAGCAGAGTGAACCCGAAATGGCGGCTGCTGCGGTTTTTATAGTGCATCATGACATCATTTCAGCAGCCAATCACAGCCATGCCAGTAGTTAACATGCCTACATGCCTAGCAGGATGTGCCCACACTTCTGAGGATCCCCATTGGCTGAATCAAATCGAGCGGGCTCCTAGCATTATGGGAACTTCCGATTCCGGTATTCGATATGAAAAAAGTATCGGAACTAAGTATCGGAATTCCGATACAGCGAATATCGGCCGATACCCGATACTTGCGGTATCGGAATGCTCAACACCACTAATAACATAGAATCATCAAGACCAGAGGGAACAGGAAATCCCACCATAACATCTTTTACGGTTTCTGCCAAACCTTTTCGAAAGAGAGCTGCAAGGGCAT
Organism: Dendrobates tinctorius; assembly: GCF_039654945.1. Taxonomy (NCBI): domain Eukaryota; kingdom Metazoa; phylum Chordata; class Amphibia; order Anura; family Dendrobatidae; genus Dendrobates; species Dendrobates tinctorius. Next base: position 17,223,979 of record NW_027361743.1, on the reverse strand, counting down.
CGTCATTCCATGTAGTAAGGACCGCCCACTTTTTGAATTTTTGACAATATAACTCTGCGGAATCCTGTCCCTGGTTCAATGCCAATAAGGTTTTCTCAGCTTGATCAATAGCATTAGGTTCATCATACAACAACCCCAAGGCTTGAAAAAATGCGTCCACATTAGTCAGAATAGGATCTCCAGGTATCAGAGAAAAAGCCCAATCCTAGGGATCGCCGTGCAGCAAGGAGATGACAATTTTAACCTGCTGTGCAGAGCTCCCCGATGAGTTAAGTTTCTAGGCAAAAAGTAGTTTACAATTATTCTTAAAATTCAAAAATTTAGACCGATCCCCAGAAAAAACATCACGAGTAGGGATTTTTAGTTCAACAGCAGATGATTGAGCGAGATAGGCGGAAATTCCCTGCACTTCAGCAGCGAGCTGTTCAACACGATCAGACAATTGCTTAATCTCCAATAAAGAAAAAATCCTCCTACGGCCCCAGAGAAAAAGAGGAAAAATATATATATATAAAAAATAAAAAATTCTGACACTTTTTTTTCTTTTTTTTTCTTTCCTTTTACAATTCTTTCCTTCCTTTGAGTACCCTAGAGTCTGCGGTTTAGGCTGGTGATTCTGTTATGATTGGGTCACCGAGGAGGAAAGCAAGACCAAGCTAAGCCACAGAAAACAAGAGAGTTTGGTAACTAAGCAGATTGCAGACCCCTGATCCTAGACACACAACTAGCAGTAGCCGTGGAGCATACCTATGATGATCCTAGACGCCTCGACACAGCCGGAGAGCTAAATAAGCCTAAAGCAAGAAAGGGGAAATCTAAACTGCCCCAGAGCAGACCCTACGGGAATAGATAGCCCCCAAACATATATTGTCGGTGAGACAAGATGAAAACACAAGCGCAGGTAGGAAAATAGACTGAGCAAACGATGGGGCCCACACTAACTAGACAGGACAGGAAAGGAAAGACACTGTCTGCAATCATGCAAAAAACCCTGCAAAAAATGTCCAACACGTCTGATAGAAAAATACTGAAGTCGCACGACTTTGCCCACTATATCAGCACTTTGGTATATTCTGAAAGCAGAGCAAAAAGAGGACAATCTAATAAGGGACAAAAACAAACTGGCACAAGCAGTAACATATGGATGGAGATTCAGCACAGCCCCAACCAGAGCTGGATGACCACACAAAACTGCAATAGACAAAACCAGATCAAATGTGAACAATAGCAAAAGAACACTTAGCTGAGCATGCAGGGACTGAGCTGGAAACTAAGACCTCAGGAGGCAGGAAAAAATCACCAGCAGGGATAGAGGGAGTCGGCTTTCTTAAATCCAGTTAGAAACCCCAGATCTCCAATCGTCCTCCTCATTATCAGGTGGCAAGCCTCTGTTAATCAGATCAGCTCCATTACCTCCAGTAACCACCACAAGGCTAGTAACCAGAGGTAGGCCAGAAAGCGAATTCACAACACATGGGTTTATGAGGAATCGCTCCTGTCAAACCAATCTAATCAGTTTTTATGAAGAGTTAAGCTATAGACTGGACCAAGGTGAGTCATTGGACGTGGTATATCTTGATTTTTACAGAGCGTTTGATACCGTGCCACACAAGAGGTTGGTACACAAAATGAGAATGCTTGGTCTGGGGGAAAATGTGTGTAAATGGGTAAGTAACTGGCTTAGTGGTAGAAAGGAGAGGGTGGTTATAAATGGTTTATTCTCTAACTGGGTTGCTATGACCAGTGGGGTACTGCAGGGGTCGGTGTTGGGACCTATTCTCTTCAAAATATTTATTAGCGATCTGGTAGAAGGTTTGCACAGTAAAATATCGATATTTGCAGATGATACAAAACTATGTAAAGCAGTCAATACAAGAGAAGATAGTATTCTGCTACAGATGGATCTGGATAAGTTGGAAACTTGGGCTGAAAGGTGGCAGATGCGGTTTAACAATGAGAAATGTAAGGTAATACGCATGGGAAGAAGTGTGCTGCTACTCCCCCAACATTATCCTTATCTGAAAGATGTCATCTGTGCTCTACACCCAACACTGTCTAACCTACTGACAGATGCACTGTTCACTCACAAGAATAAACCTTAACTGGAAGCGACTGTAGGGGCACTCCACTAACTACTCCTTTTTCTAATGGTAAGTCTAAGTTCGGTGTGGAAGGAAGCTGTGTGCCGAAGTAGTCTGCCCACTTTTGCAGCGCAGGCAGCACAGCAGCGGAGGTGTTCTCCAGGACTTGCCTGGGGCTGAAGGCCAGCAAGTCCTGAAGAAGACCTTTTGTCACCTTTGCACCCTGGCTGATTGGCGCAAGCCGGGGGGTTGTGGCCCCACTGTGACTGAGACCAGAATACCCTGGAAGGGGCGTGACTAAGACAGCTGCCTTGGTCTTCTCTGGAGCCTCCAATGGTGAGGTCAGGTTGTGCGGCAGGCAGCTGCCAGGTGCCACTCCAGGGTGGTGCCTGGCTGTGACTGCTGATCCCACTCGGGGACAGGACACTTGATCAGGTGCGAGTGACAGGCAGGCAAGTAGACACGGCAGGCACAGCTGAGACACAGGGTAGGCAGGCATGACTTGAAACACAGGACAGGCGGGCACGGCTTGAGACACAGGGCAGGCTGGCACGGACGAGGCACAGGGCAGGCTGGCACAGATGAGACACAGGGCAGGCTGGCATGGTATGAGAAGGAACAGGTAGGGGCCTGTTCACACAGCAGGTGAAGGTACCGGTATAGGCAGGAAGGAGTGGAGTATTTTGGAACAGGTTAGGAGCTGGCGGAGCCGCAAGAGTGCGGAGTAGGCAGAGTCACAGGAGTGTGGAGCAGGCGGAGCCGCACGAGTGCGGAGCAGTTGAAGCCGCAGGAGTGCTGAGCAGGCAGAGCCGCAAGGGTGCAGAGCAGGCAGAGCCGCAGGGGTGCGGAGCAGGTGGAGCCGCAAGGGTGTGGAGCAGGCGGAGACGTAAGGGTGTGCGGAGCAGGTGGAGCCGCAAAGGTGCGGAGCAGGCAGAGCTGCAAGGGTGCAGAGCAGGCAGAGCCACAAGGGTGCCCAGCAGGCAGAGCCGCAAGGGTGCAGAGCAGGCAGAGCTGCAAGGATACAGAGCACAGACAGGGAGTACACAAGAAAAGACACAGCAGGGAAAGAAGCCAAGGACAAGGAGACTGGCAGACAGAGGTAGGACAGAGTTCAGACAGGGAAACAGTACGAGACAATGTACAGGGACCGAAGGATACAGGAACCAGGATATTCGCCTCCTGGCGGGCAGCCAGAGTGTACTAGACAAAGCTAGGAGTAAAGCCTCTCAGAGAAGGCGAGACATAGGACGGCCTGGCTTACTAAGCAAGGAGCTTACTGAATTGAGACATTGAAAAGGAAAAATAGATTTGACAGTTATGGTTTGTACAATAAAGGAACTGTCAAATATATTTTTCCTTTTGAGTGCCAAGTTTTTACTATAATCTATAGTGGGCTGGATATCCTACTTGTGCACCTCCCTCTTATTAATCAAGTGCCATGTTTTTTCCAATTTGAGTTGAGACATTGCACAGGCAATGTTCCAGTGGATGGGGCAGGCAATAAATAGTCGAGGGCTCTAGGTAATTGGTGAGGGACACATTAGCCAGGTGCACCCTGACTCCATAAGAAACAGAGAGTTCAGGCACCGTCCCCCTATACACACCGTCAGGAAACATGAACACAGCAGACAGGAGGCAAGGCAAGGAGCTGGCAGTAAACAGAATTCACAGCAAGACCTGGAGCAATGAGCAAGTTGGTGAGTGGGGAATGGGAGGCCATACAGCGATGCCAGCAGAGTTGTTACACCTCCAATGCTGTGCCGCCTGCGCTGCACGAGTGGGCAGATTACTTCGGCATACAGCTTCCTTCCACACCGAACTTGGACTTCTCTGTCTGTGAGTCTTGGAACTGGGGTGTACAGAAGTCTGTGTCTGCTCTTTCTGTCGCCCCAACAAAACTTTGTCCTTTTTCTAATGGTGTTATTCTTCAGCAAGTGGACATATTTCATGACTGGGGGTTTATCTCCGATATAAATCACTGGCTCTGAAATCACTACTCAATTACATAATCCAAACAGTATAACACATTCAGTTACGCATCTGTCTCAGCATATGGAGCGCCCTGCGGGGCCTGAGGGTACTCGGTACCGGGCCCATCGACTTCTATGGAGGACGGTGTCACGGCGGCGGTGACCCGGTCCGTGGCCCAGAGGCGTCCAGTAATAAAATAGGGGAAAGTTGTGTGGTATTTATGTGATAAAAATAAAGATGAAGTTTATAGATGGTTAAATGCGTGACTAGAGTTGAGCGACTTTTGTTTTTTTAGGGTCGCGTTTCGTTTCGTGAAACCCGACTTTTCCAAAAGTCGGGTCGAGCAAGATCGTCCGATTATAGGGAAAAGTCGGGGTCGTCCCGAAACACGAAACCCAATGTAAGTCAATGGGGAATAAAAGTCGGCAGTGAGAGGAGGACAGGAAACACACCTACAGTGCCCATTTGAATGCCAAAAGCATCAATTCTTCTTACTTAAGCTTGTCAACCTTAATTAACTTCATAATACAAGTTACGCACTGAAAAATGGGGGTTATTTGGCTACAGACTGTGGGGGGGGAGGGCTGGCTCCAGGTTTTCATGTGCCCTGGGCGAAAGAGCGCCCCTTTAACACATACCACAACTCATCATGCTCCGATACGGCAGAGAAATAGCGGTATAGTACAATGAAAAATACCTCACTTTTTACATCTCATGACGAGGCCCATCTATTTCTCCATACAGAATCATTGGTCCCATATAATGTTTGAAACAGTATATGATGAGCTCCACATAATGCTACAGTATATGTTGGTCCCCATGGATGAAGCTCCACTGTCTTATGGGCCCAAATAATGCTCCAAACATAATGGGCCCCATTTCTAATGCTCTAGTGTATAATGGGCCCTGTAAATGCTGCTCCAGTGTCTGATGTCCACCTTTGGAATGTTCCAGTGTATGGTGGGCCCCATCTATCATTCTCCAGAGTATAGTGCTCCCCAAAAATTGCTGTCCCAACATTGAAAACAATCAAATAAGTCTCCTCGCTAGGGAATCCCTGTACTTGTCTGGACTCCTCGTCGTCCCCATCTTCCATCTCACTGCACAGTATTTCAACTTTGCAAGTGCTGTGATCCTGGGCAAGCAGGGGGGGCCCACTCGTTGGCGACGGCACTGGCACAGGGCCCCTGATAGTACGGTGGTGTGTCTGATGGCGGGTGGGCCGAACCTGCACTTTCATCTGCAGCTTCCTCTTTGTCACCGTGTAAGATGGAACTGTATATGGGAAGGGTAACCTGAGTTTCATCAGGGTCAGATTCAGGTCGTGTAGCATGCGAGGGGAATGTAGTGGTCTGGGTCAATGTACCAGCAGATTCATCGAGCAGTGGCTGGGCATCAGTGCACTTGTGTCGCCCCCAGTAGTACGGTCGCCACAGTGGCATTACCTTCTTCCTAGGGAGTGTGATGTCATGCTTGGGAGCAACGAAGGATCTCTCTAGCAGGTTAACTGATTGGGCGGCATTATTCCCACGAGTCATGACCCTCCAAACAGCGTTCATGAAGGCAAAGTGTTTGTTTTACGTGGGCAGTATGGTTGCAAAGCTGAACCTTAAAGGAATGTCCAGAAGGGCACCACCAGGAGTGGAGCCTACGGTTAAATTCGACTCCACCTGGGAAACCTCAACCATGCCAGCTACAGAACAGATGCACACATTGCAAGCTTAATTCCGTTAACGAACGAGACTCCGTCATGCCCCGCGGTCCGAGTCCGGCTTACTAGAGGGACACGTGAGGCTCTGGCACATGAGATTGGCCAATAATTGGTGTGTCATGCCCTTACATGTCCGTGGCTGCATGTGCGCTACACTGAAAAGGCCAGCGTTTGTCGCTTACAGGTGCAGATAACCCGCTGAACAACGTTAGTGATGGGGATCACTGATTACAATTATTACCCGCGAACAATGATTTCCCAGTAAGTGCAGGTCAACCGCAGTTCCGGAATTAGGCCTAACCGTCATTCCTGAAAAAATGAAAAACTTACGTGTGCAAACCACAGGTGCTGTAGCTTGCTTAACAGCTTGCCAGCCGTTCTCACGCCCAGTATGGATTACACGTGATTGCACAAAGGTGAGAAAGGGTACCGTATCCCCGGATAACATGTATGGATAGCGTACACATTCAAAATATATGTCTCAGGAGGCAGGCTCAGACGGTGTCAGGCCCAGTATGGATTGCACGTGATTGCACAAAGGTTAGAAAGGGTACCGTATCCCCAGATAACATGTATGGATAGCGTACACATTCAAAATATATGTCTCAGGAGGCAGGCTCAGACGGTGTTAGGCCCAGTATGGATTACACGTGATTGCACAAAGGTTAGAAAGGGTACCGTATCCCCGGATAACATGTATGGATAGCGTACACATTCAAAATATATGTCTCAGGAGGCAGGCTCAGACGGTGTCAGGCCCAGTATGGATTGCACGTGATTGCACAAAGGTTAGAAAGGGTACCGTATCCCCAGGTAACATGTATGGATAGCGTACACATTCAAAATATATGTCTCAGGAGGCAGGCTCAGACGGTGTTAGGCCCAGTATGGATTGCACGTGATTGCACAAAGGTTAGAAAGGGTACCATATCCCCGGATAACATGTATGGATAGCGTACACATTCAAAATATATGTCTCAGGAGGCAGGCTCAGACGGTGTTAGGCCCAGTATGGATTGCACGTGATTGCACAAAGGTTAGAAAGGGTACCGTATCCCCAGATAACATGTATGGATAGCGTACACATTCAAAATATATGTCTCAGGAGGCAGGCTCAGACGGTGTTAGGCCCAGTATGGATTGCACGTGATTGCACAAAGGTTAGAAAGGGTACCGTATCCCCAGATAACATGTATGGATAGCGTACAGATTCAAAATATATGTCTCAGGAGGCAGGCTCAGACGGTGTTAGGCCCAGTATGGATTGCACGTGATTGCACAAAGGTTAGAAAGGGTACCGTATCCCCAGATAACATGTATAGATAGCGTACACATTCAAAATATATGTCTCAGGAGGCAGGCTCAGACGGTGTTAGGCCCAGTATGGATTGCACGTGATTGCACAAAGGTTAGAAAGGGTACCGTATCCCCAGATAACATGTATGGATAGCGTACACATTCAAAATATATGTCTCAGGAGGCAGGCTCAGACGGTGTTAGGCCCAGTATGGATTGCACGTGATTGCACAAAGGTTAGAAAGGGTACCGTATCCCCAGATAACATGTATGGATAGCGTACACATTCAAAATATATGTCTCAGGAGGCAGGCTCAGACGGTGTTAGGCCCAGTATGGATTGCACGTGATTGCACAAAGGTTAGAAAGGGTACCGTATCCCCGGATAACATGTATGGATAGCGTACACATTCAAAATATATGTCTCAGGAGGCAGGCTCAGACGGTGTTAGGCCCAGTATGGATTGCACGTGATTGTACAAAGGTTAGAAAGGGTACCGTATCCCCAGATAACATGTATGGATAGCGTACACATTCAAAATATATGTCTAAGGAGGCAGGCTCAGACGGTGTTAGGCCCAGTATGGATTGCACGTGATTGCACAAAGGTTAGAAAGGGTACCGTATCCCCAGATAACATGTATGGATAGCGTACACATTCAAAATATATGTCTCAGGAGGCAGGCTCAGACGGTGTTAGGCCCAGTATGGATTGCACGTGATTGCACAAAGGTTAGAAAGGGTACCGTATCCCCGGATAACATGTATGGATAGCGTACACATTCAAAATATATGTCTCAGGAGGCAGGCTCAGACGGTGTTAGGCCCAGTATGGATTGCACGTGATTGCACAAAGGTTAGAAAGGGTACCGTATCCTCGGATAACATGTATGGATAGCGTACACATTCAAAATATATGTCTCAGGAGGCAGGCTCAGACGGTGTTAGGCCCAGTATGGATAGCACGTGATTGCACAAAGGTTAGAAAGGGTACCGTATCCCCAGATAACATGTATGGATAGCGTACACATTCAAAATATATGTCTCAGGAGGCAGGCTCAGACGGTGTTAGGCCCAGTATGGATTGCACGTGATTGCACAAAGGTTAGAAAGGGTACCGTATCCCCAGATAACATGTATGGATAGCGTACACATACAAAATATATGTCTCAGGAGGCAGGCTCAGACGGTGTTAGGCCCAGTATGGATTGCACGTGATTGCACAAAGGTTAGAAAGGGTACCGTATCCCCGGATAACATGTATGGATAGCGTACACATTCAAAATATATGTCTCAGGAGGCAGGCTCAGACAGTGTTAGGCCCAGTATGGATTGCACATGATTGCACAAAGGTTAGAAAGGGTACCGTATCCCCAGATAACATGTATGGATAGCGTACACATTCAAAATATATGTCTAAGGAGGCAGGCTCAGACGGTGTTAGGCCCAGTATGGATTGCACGTGATTGCACAAAGGTTAGAAAGGGTACCGTATCCCCAGATAACATGTATGGATAGCGTACACATTCAAAATATATGTCTCAGGAGGCAGGCTCAGACGGTGTTAGGCCCAGTATGGATTGCACGTGATTGCACAAAGGTTAGAAAGGGTACCGTATCCCCAGATAACATGTATAGATAGCGTACACATTCAAAATATATGTCTCAGGAGGCAGGCTCAGACGGTGTTAGGCCAAGTATGGATTGCACGTGATTGCACAAAGGTTAGAAAGGGTACCGTATCCTCGGATAACATGTATGGATAGCGTACACATTCAAAATATATGTCTCAGGAGGCAGGCTCAGACGGTGTTAGGCCCAGTATGGATTGCACGTGATTGCACAAAGGTTAGAAAGGGTACCGTATCCCCATATAACATGTATGGATAGCGTACACATTCAAAATATATGTCTCAGGAGGCAGGCTCAGACGGTGTTAGGCCCAGTATGGATTGCACGTGATTGCACAAAGGTTAGAAAGGGTACCGTATCCCCGGATAACATGTATGGATAGCGTACACATTCAAAATATATGTCTCAGGAGGCAGGCTCAGACGGTGTTAGGCCCAGTATGGATTGCACGTGATTGTACAAAGGTTAGAAAGGGTACCGTATCCCCAGATAACATGTATGGATAGCGTACACATTCAAAATATATGTCTAAGGAGGCAGGCTCAGACGGTGTTAGGCCCAGTATGGATTGCACGTGATTGCACAAAGGTTAGAAAGGGTACCGTATCCCCAGATAACATGTATGGATAGCGTACACATTCAAAATATATGTCTCAGGAGGCAGGCTCAGACGGTGTTAGGCCCAATATGGATTGCACGTGATTGCACAAAGGTTAGAAAGGGTACCGTATCCCCGGATAACATGTATGGATAGCGTACACATTCAAAATATATGTCTCAGGAGGCAGGCTCAGACGGTGTTAGGCCCAGTATGGATTGCACGTGATTGCACAAAGGTTAGAAAGGGTACCGTATCCTCGGATAACATGTATGGATAGCGTACACATTCAAAATATATGTCTCAGGAGGCAGGCTCAGACGGTGTTAGGCCCAGTATGGATTGCACGTGATTGCACAAAGGTTAGAAAGGGTACCGTATCCCCAGATAACATGTATGGATAGCGTACACATTCAAAATATATGTCTCAGGAGGCAGGCTCAGACGGTGTTAGGCCCAGTATGGATTGCACGTGATTGCACAAAGGTTAGAAAGGGTACCGTATCCCCAGATAACATGTATGGATAGCGTACACATACAAAATATATGTCTCAGGAGGCAGGCTCAGACGGTGTTAGGCCCAGTATGGATTGCACGTGATTGCACAAAGGTTAGAAAGGGTACCGTATCCCCGGATAACATGTATGGATAGCGTACACATTCAAAATATATGTCTCAGGAGGCAGGCTCAGACGGTGTTAGGCCCAGTATGGATTGCACATGATTGCACAAAGGTTAGAAAGGGTACCGTATCCCCAGATAACATGTATGGATAGCGTACACATTCAAAATATATGTCTAAGGAGGCAGGCTCAGACGGTGTTAGGCCCAGTATGGATTGCACGTGATTGCACAAAGGTTAGAAAGGGTACCGTATCCCCAGATAACATGTATGGATAGCGTACACATTCAAAATATATGTCTCAGGAGGCAGGCTCAGACGGTGTTAGGCCCAGTATGGATTGCACGTGATTGCACAAAGGTTAGAAAGGGTACCGTATCCCCGGATAACATGTATGGATAGCGTACACATTCAAAATATATGTCTCAGGAGGCAGGCTCAGACGGTGTTAGGCCCAGTATGGATTGCACGTGATTGCACAAAGGTTAGAAAGGGTACCGTATCCCCGGATAACATGTATGGATAGCGTACACATTCAAAATATATGTCTCAGGAGGCAGGCTCAAACGGTGTTAGGCCCAGTATGGATTGCACGTGATTGCACAAAGGTTAGAAAGGGTACCGTATCCCCATATAACATGTATGGATAGCGTACACATTCAAAATATATGTCTCAGGAGGCAGGCTCAGACGGTGTTAGGCCCAGTATGGATTGCACGTGATTGCACAAAGGTTAGAAAGGGTACCGTATCCCCGGATAACATGTATGGATAGCGTACACATTCAAAATATATGTCTCAGGAGGCAGGCTCAGACGGTGTTAGGCCCAGTATGGATTGCACGTGATTGCACAAAGGTTAGAAAGGGTACCGTATCCCCGGATAACATGTATGGATAGCGTACACATTCAAAATATATGTCTCAGGAGGCAGGCTCAGACGGTGTTAGGCCCAGTATGGATTGCACGTGATTGCACAAAGGTTAGAAAGGGTACCGTATCCCCAGATAACATGTATGGATAGCGTACACATTCAAAATATATGTCTCAGGAGGCAGGCTCAGATGGTGTTAGGCCCAGTATGGATTGCACGTGATTGCACAAAGGTTAGAAAGGGCACCGTATCCCCAGATAACATGTATGGATAGCGTACACATACAAAATATATGTCTCAGGAGGCAGGCTCAGACGGTGTTAGGCCCAGTATGGATTGCACGTGATTGCACAAAGGTTAGAAAGGGTACCGTTTCCCCGGATAACATGTATGGATAGCGTACACATTCAAAATATATGTCTATACATCAGGAGGCAGGCTCAGACGGTGTCAGGCACAGTATGGATTTGACGGCCCAGATTACACAGCGGAGGAGCAGGGAGAGGTAAAGATTGCAAATGCTGGGGCCCTGCCCAAGCAAGGGGGGCCCACCCGTGGGCGTCGGTACTGGCACTGGGCCCCTCATAGTACAGCGGTGTGTCTGACGGCGGGTGTGCACCACCACCGTCAGAGACACTTGATTGCACTATGAGGGACCCTGTGCCAGTGCCCGCGCCCAAGAGTCGGCCTACTCACCTGTCCAGGGCAACGGCACTCGCACGGTGTCGTGCGCTAGGTGGTGACCCCGGCCATGGGGGGGGAGGCAGCACAGTTAGGGAGTTTTAGAAAGTGGCATATGTTGATGTTGGACATTCAGCTGATGCAAAAGGCGAAATAGGTGAAGTACCAGGAAGAGGTGGACCAAAGCAAGCCATTTTTCTGTCACCCTATGTGTCATCAGGGGAAGGTGGGACAAAATCCTTGGAAACCCATGCGTGGTTCATTTTAATGAAGGTTAGATCATCCACATTTTGGGTTGACAGACGGGTCCTTTTTTCTGTCAGGATTGATCCAGCTGCACTGAAGACTCTTTCCGATAGCACACTTGCAGCTGGGCAAGCGAGCTCCTGTAAGGCATATTGGGCCAATTCAGGCCAGGTGTCCAGTTTAGCGGCCCAATAGTCAAAGGGGAATGACCTGTGTGGGAGAACATCGATATGGGAGGAAAAGTAGTTTGTAACCATAGTTGACAACTGCTGTCTCCTGTCACTTTCCATCGATGCAGTATTACCAGTTGTGTGAGCGGTATTTGAAAAATCAGTCCACAACATTGTCATGAAACCCCTGTCTCCAACGCCACTTCTGCTGTGTGCACCACGAACACCTCTGCCAAGCTGCCCCTGGCCCGTACGGCTCGTGTGAGAACCATCACCGCTGCTGTGTGCTGGGAATGCCTCAAGCAACCGATTTACCAGAGTTGCTTGTTTATTAGCCAATAATAGGTCAAGGTTCTCCTGTGGCATGATGTTTTGTAATTTGCCTTTATAGCGTGGATCCAGGATGCTGGCCAACCAGTAGTCGTCATCGTTCATCATTTTGGCAATGCGGGGGTCCCTTTTTAGGATCCGCAAGGCATAATCTGACATGTGGGCCAATGTTCCCGGTGTCAATGATGCACTGCGAGTGCTGGTTGGAGGAGCACTTTCTGGCAAATCACATCCCTCCAGTCACGCACAAACCCTGTACCAGACCTTGCCACGCCAACATTTTCACTTGCCCCACGAGATGCATCCTCCTCCCCTAAGTAATCATCCCCATCATCATCCTCCTCCTCCTCTTCTTCCTCCACCTCGTCCAGGAGAGGTCCCTGAGCAGACAATGGCTGAATGTCATCAAGGATTCCCTCCTCCTCTTCCTCCTCATCAACATTGGCTGCAGACGCCTGCTCCTTAAGGTGCGTCAAAGTTTGCATGAGCAGATGCATAAGTGGGATGCTCATGCTTAGGATGGCGTCGTCTGCGCTTACCAGCCGTGTGCATTCCTCAAAACACTGAAGGACTTTACAAAGGTCTTTCAGCTTCGACCACTGCCCACCTGTCAACTCCATGTCTGCTCTCAAAGTGCCTGGCCGTGTATCCTCCCACAAATGCATTATGGCCTGCCTCTGCTCGCACAGCCGCTCCACCATGTGCAGGGTGGAGTTCCACCTTGTTGCAATGTCGATAATGAGGCGGTGGTTGGGAAGGTGGAGCAATCGCTGCAGCTTCTGCATACGAACGGAGTGTACAGGCGACCGGCGGATGTGCGCGCACAGTCTTCGCACCTTCTGGAGCAGGGCTGTTAACTCCGGATAATTTTTGAGGAAGCACTGCACCACCAGGTTCAAGGTGTGAGCCAAGCAAGGTATGTGGCTGAGTTTTGAAAGGGCTATGGCTGCCACAAAATTACGGCCATTATCACTAACTACCTTGCCTGCCTCAAGATGTACACTGCCCAGCCATGACTCAGTTTGTCGCTTCAAGTACTCGGCCAGCACCTCGGCGGTGTGTCTGTCGCCCAAACACATCATCTGCAACACAGCCTGCTGATGCTTTCCACTAGCTGCTCGATAGGGGGACACATCGTGTGCAACAGTGGCAGCTGCAGATGGAGTGCTCGTACGACTGCGCTCTGTAGACGAGCTTTCGCTTCTGGAGGAGGAGGAGGAGGGTCGAACGCCTACAGCCAACTGTTTCCTATACCGTGGGCTAGGCAGCACTGTCCCACCACCTCTGTCCCCTGTGGACCCTGCATCCACCACATTAACCCAGTGCGCAGTGATGGACACGTAACGGCCCTGGCCATGCCGACTGGACCATGCATCAGTTGTGAGGTGCACCTTTCCGCTCACTGACTGCTTGAGTGCATGGACAATGCGGTCTTTCACATGATGGTGGAGGGCTGGGATGGCTTTGCAAGAGAAGAAGTGGCGACTGGGTAGGTCATAGCGTGGTACTGCATAGGCCATGAGTTCGCGGAAAGCTGTGCTTTCCACCAACCGAAAGGGCATCATCTCAAACGAGATTAGTTTGGCAATGTGGGTGTTCAAACCCAGTGTACGCGGATGAGAGACTGAGTACTTTCTTGACCTACTCATAGTGTCTGGGAGGGTGAGCTGGACTTGAGAGCTGCATATGGTGGAAGTAGCGGTGGACAGGGCGGACTGAGAGAGGGTTGATGATGGTGATGGAGTTGGTGTTCTTTCTGATGGCCTAGAATCAGTCTTTCGTTGATATAACAGTGGGATTCCCTGACTGCTGTGGTCTTGCAACGACACCTCAACATTTGCTGCTGTGCTAACCGGTGGGCTTACAGTGGGGGAAACAATGTAGCGTTGCTGACTACCTTCGTTGTGATCAGTTGCACATGTGGCACTTGAGGTTTGGTGTTGTGTCCACGCTTGCAAGTGTATGCTGGTTAAATGTCTAAGCATGCAACTGGCATTCAAATTTTTCAGATTTTTCCCTCGGCTAAAGGTCTTTGCGCACTTCTTACAGATAACCTTGGCCTGATCATGAGGATTTTGGTAAAAAAAGTGCCACACTGCACTCTTCCTACTTTGGCAGACATTTTGCGGCCTAGCACGCTGTGATCTTTTGACCCTCTGGACAAGCTGTCCAGCAACTCTTTTGATGTTTGGAACCTGTCTTTGGAGTGCTCCGGGCCTGCCAGATAACAGCTGTTGCGATGTCGATGTCTGCTGTGGATGCTCCTCATCTGAGCTATTGGAAGCAGCACCCTCTTCCCCCAATGGATGCCAATCTGGGTCAACAACTGGGTCATCCATCACCTCCTCTTCTATGTCATGTGCACCTTCCTCTGTGTCACCGTGTATGGTGGTATAGTGTGCGGGAAGGGGCACCTGAGTCTCATCAGGGTCAGAATCTGGCTCTGTACACTGCGAGGACAATGTAGTGCTCTGAGTGAATGTACCAGCAGAATCATCCATCAGCGGCTGTGCATCAGTGCACTCCATGTCAGATTCATCTTGGCCTGGGTAATTCACCATTTCACTTGATAATCCAGGCATGGTATGTGAAAACAGCTCCATGGAGTAATCAGTAGTATGGCCTGTGTCATCCTTCAATCTTGGTTGGGGTGAAGGACACAAGGAAAGGTGTGGTTCATGAACATGAGCCTCCAATGACGACTCAGTGCTTTTACTTTTTACAACTGAAGAAGAGGAGGCGATAGAGCTGGAGGCTGAGTCAGCAATGTAAGACAAAACTTTTTCCTGATGCTCTGGCTTTAAAAGCGGTTTGCCAACTCCTAGAAAACTAAGCGTTCGAGGCCTTATGTAGCCAGACGATGACGCAGGGTCAGCACCTCCTGCATTCGGTCCTATTTTGCTCTTGCCACTACCATCAGATCCACCACCAACACCATCATTACCAGCTGCCAACCCCCGCCCAATTCCACGGCCTCTTCCACCAGCCTTCCTCATTTTTGGTAGAAATGTAGACAAAATCCAACAAACTATATAGTAATGTAAAACAAGGTACAAGGTGTCTATAGGACAGGGGAGATTTTGAATTTCTGCAGACACTTGTGGACACTGGACACTTTTGGATTGTGTGAGGCCCACTGATATCTGAGCGCTATGTGACAGGCTCGATGGCACAGCTGTGACCAAAGTGACTAGAGGATAAGGGAGATTTTGAATCTCTGCACACACTTTTGGACACTGGATGGACACTTTTGGATTGTGTGAGGCCCACTGATATCTGAGCGCTATGTGACAGGCTCGATGGCACAGCTGTGACCAAAGTGACTAGAGGATAAGGGAGATTTTGAATCTCTGCACACACTTTTGGACACTGGACACTTTTGGATTGTGTGAGGCCCACTGATATCTGAGCGCTATGTGACAGGCTCGATGGCACAGCTGTGACCAAAGTGACTAGAGGATAAGGGAAATTTTGAATCTCTGCACACACTTTTGGACACTGGATGGACACTTTTGGATTGTGTGAGGCCCAATGAATATCTGAGCGCTATGTGACAGGCTCGATGGCACAGCTGTGACCAAAGTGACTAGAGGATAAGGGAGATTTTGAATCTCTGCACACACTTTTGGACACTGGATGGACACTTTTGGATTGTGTGAGGCCCACTGATATCTGAGCGCTATGTGACAGGCTCGATGGCACAGCTGTGACCAAAGTGACTAGAGGATAAGGGAGATTTTGAATCTCTGCACACACTTTTGGACACTGGACACTTTTGGATTGTGTGAGGCCCACTGATATCTGAGCGCTATGTGACAGGCTCGATGGCACAGCTGTGACCAAAGTGACTAGAGGATAAGGGAGATTTTGAATCTCTGCACACACTTTTGGACACTGGACACTTTTGGATTGTGTGAGGCCCACTGATATCTGAGCGCTATGTGACAGGCTCGATGGCACAGCTGTGACCAAAGTGACTAGAGGATAAGGGAGATTTTGAATCTCTGCACACACTTTTGGACACTGGATGGACACTTTTGGATTGTGTGAGGCCCACTGATATCTGAGCGCTATGTGACAGGCTCGATGGCACAGCTGTGACCAAAGTGACTAGAGGATAAGGGAGATTTTGAATCTCTGCACACACTTTTGGACACTGGACACTTTTGGATTGTGTGAGGCCCACTGATATCTGAGCGCTATGTGACAGGCTCGATGGCACAGCTGTGACCAAAGTGACTAGAGGATAAGGGAGATTTTGAATCTCTGCACACACTTTTGGACACTGGACACTTTTGGATTGTGTGAGGCCCACTGATATCTGAGCGCTATGTGACAGGCTCGATGGCACAGCTGTGACCAAAGTGACTAGAGGATAAGGGAGATTTTGAATCTCTGCACACACTTTTGGACACTGGATGGACACTTTTGGATTGTGTGAGGCCCACTGATATCTGAGCGCTATGTGACAGGCTCGATGGCACAGCTGTGACCAAAGTGACTAGAGGATAAGGGAGATTTTGAATCTCTGCACACACTTTTGGACACTGGACACTTTTGTATTGTGTGAGGCCCACTGATATCTGAGCGCTATGTGACAGGCTCGATGGCACAGCTGTGACCAAAGTGACTAGAGGATAAGGGAGATTTTGAATCTCTGCACACACTTTTGGACACTGGATGGACACTTTTGTATTGTGTGAGGCCCACTGATATCTGAGCGCTATGTGACAGGCTCGATGGCACAGCTGTGACCAAAGTGACTAGAGGATAAGGGAGATTTTGAATCTCTGCACACACTTTTGGACACTGGACACTTTTGGATTGTGTGAGGCCCACTGATATCTGAGCGCTATGTGACAGGCTCGATGGCACAGCTGTGACCAAAGTGACTAGAGGATAAAGGAGATTTTGAATCTCTGCACACACTTTTGGACACTGGACACTTTTGGATTGTGTGAGGCCCACTGATATCTGAGCGCTATGTGACAGGCTCGATGGCACAGCTGTGACCAAAGTGACTAGAGGATAAGGGAGATTTTGAATCTCTGCACACACTTTTGGACACTGGATGGACACTTTTGGATTGTGTGAGGCCCACTGATATCTGAGCGCTATGTGACAGGCTCGATGGCACAGCTGTGACCAAAGTGACTAGAGGATAAGGGAGATTTTGAATCTCTGCACACACTTTTGGACACTGGACACTTTTGGATTGTGTGAGGCCCACTGATATCTGAGCGCTATGTGACAGGCTCGATAGCACAGCTGTGACCAAAGTGACTAGAGGATAAGGGAAATTTTGAATCTCTGCACACACTTTTGGACACTGGATGGACACTTTTGGATTGTGTGAGGCCCAATGAATATCTGAGCGCTATGTGACAGGCTCGATGGCACAGCTGTGACCAAAGTGACTAGAGGATAAGGGAGATTTTGAATCTCTGCACACACTTTTGGACACTGGATGGACACTTTTGGATTGTGTGAGGCCCACTGATATCTGAGCGCTATGTGACAGGCTCGATGGAAAAGCTGTGACCAAAGTGACTAGAGGATAAGGGAGATTTTGAATCTCTGCATACACTTTTGGACACTGGACACTTTTGGATTGTGTGAGGCCCACTGATATCTGAGCGCTATGTGACAGGCTCGATGGCACAGCTGTGACCAAAGTGACTAGAGGATAAGGGAGATTTTGAATCTCTGCACACACTTTTGGACACTTTTGGATTGTGTGAGGCCCACTGATACCTGAGCGCTATGTGACAGGCTCGATGGCACAGCTGTGACCAAAGTGACTAGAGGATAAGGGAGATTTTGAATCTCTGCACACACTTTTGGACACTGGATGGACACTTTTGGATTGTGTGAGGCCCACTGATATCTGAGCGCTATGTGACAGGCTCGATGGCACAGCTGTGACCAAAGTGACTAGAGGATAAGGGAGATTTTGAATCTCTGCACACACTTTTGGACACTGGACACTTTTGTATTGTGTGAGGCCCACTGATATCTGAGCGCTATGTGACAGGCTCGATGGCACAGCTGTGACCAAAGTGACTAGAGGATAAGGGAGATTTTGAATCTCTGCACACACTTTTGGACACTGGATGGACACTTTCGGATTGTGTGAGGCCCACTGATATCTGAGCGCTATGTGACAGGCTCGATGGCACAGCTGTGACCAAAGTGACTAGAGGATAAGGGAGATTTTGAATCTCTGCACACACTTTTGGACACTGGACACTTTTGGATTGTGTGAGGCCCACTGATATCTGAGCGCTATGTGACAGGCTCGATGGCACAGCTGTGACCAAAGTGACTAGAGGATAAGGGAGATTTTGAATCTCTGCACACACTTTTGGACACTGGACACTTTTGGATTGTGTGAGGCCCACTGATATCTGAGCGCTATGTGACAGGCTCGATGGCACAGCTGTGACCAAAGTTACTAGAGGATAAGGGACATTTTGAATCTCTGCACACACTTTTGGACACTGGATGGACACTTTTGGATTGTGTGAGGCCCACTGATATCTGAGCGCTATGTGACAGGCTCGATGGCACAGCTGTGACCAAAGTGACTAGAGGATAAGGGAGATTTTGAATCTCTGCACACACTTTTGGACACTGGACACTTTTGGATTGTGTGAGGCCCACTGATATATGAGCGCTATGTGACAGGCTCGATGGCACAGCTGTGACCAAAGTGACTTGAGGATAAGGGAGATTTTGAATCTCTGCACACACTTTTGGACACTGGACACTTTTGGATTGTGTGAGGCCCACTGATATCTGAGCGCTATGTGACAGGCTCGATGGCACAGCTGTGACCAAAGTGACTAGAGGATAAGGGAGATTTGAATCTCTGCACACACTTTTGGACACTGGATGGACACTTTTGGATTGTGTGAGGCCCACTGATATCTGAGCGCTATGTGACAGGCTCGATGGCACAGCTGTGACCAAAGTGACTAGAGGATAAGGGAGATTTTGAATCTCTGCACAAACTTTTGGACACAGGACACTTTTGGATTGTGTGAGGCCCACTGATATCTGAGCGCTATGTGACAGGCTCGATGGCACAGCTGTGACCAAAGTGACTAGAGCATAAGGGAGATTTTGAATCTCTGCACACACTTTTGGACACTGGACACTTTTGGATTGTGTGAGGCCCACTGATATCTGAGCGCTATGTGACAGGCTCGATGGCACAGCTGTGACCAAAGTGACTAGAGGATAAGGGAGATTTTGAATCTCTGCACACACTTTTGGACACTGGACACTTTTGGATTGTGTGAGGCCCACTGATATCTGAGCGCTATGTGACAGGCTCGATGGCACAGCTGTGACCAAAGTGACTAGAGGATAAGGGAGATTTTGAATCTCTGCACACACTTTTGGACACTGGACACTTTTGGATTGTGTGAGGCCCACTGATATCTGAGCGCTATGTGACAGGCTCGATGGCACAGCTGTGACCAAAGTGACTAGAGGATAAGGGAGATTTTGAATCTCTGCACACACTTTTGGACACTGGACACTTTTGGATTGTGTGAGGCCCACTGATATCTGAGCGCTATGTGACAGGCTCGATGGCACAGCTGTGACCAAAGTGACTAGAGGATAAGGGAGATTTTGAATCTCTGCACACACTTTTGGACACTGGATGGACACTTTTGTATTGTGTGAGGCCCACTGATATCTGAGCGCTATGTGACAGGCTCGATGGCACAGCTGTGACCAAAGTGACTAGAGGATAAGGGAGATTTTGAATCCCTGCACACACTTTTGGACACTGGACACTTTTGGATTGTTTGAGGCCCACTGATATCTGAGCGCTATGTGACAGGCTCGATGGCACAGCTGTGACCAAAGTGACTAGAGGATAAGGGAGATTTTGAATCTCTGCACACACTTTTGGACACTGGACACTTTTGGATTGTGTGAGGCCCACTGATATCTGAGCGCTATGTGACAGGCTCGATGGCACAGCTGTGACCAAAGTGACTAGAGGAAAAGGAAGATTTTGAATCTCTGCACACACTTTTGGACACTGGACACTTTTGGATTGTGTGAGGCCCACAGATATCTGAGCGCTATGTGACAGGCTCGATGGCATAGCTGTGACCAAAGTGACTAGAGGATAAGGGAGATTTTGAATCTCTGCACACACTTTTGGACACTGGACACTTTTGGATTGTGTGAGGCCCACTGATATCTGAGCGCTATGTGACAGGCTCGATGGCACAGCTGTGACCAAAGTGACTAGAGGATAAGGGAGATTTTGAATCTCTGCACACACTTTTGGACACTTGATGGACACTTTTGGATTGTGTGAGGCCCACTGATATCTGAGCTCTATATGACAGGCTCGATGGCACAGCTGTGACCAAAGTGACTAGAGGATAAGGGAGATTTTGAATCTCTGCACACACTTTTGGACACTGGACACTTTTGGATTGTGTGAGGCCCACTGATATCTGAGCGCTATGTGACAGGCTCGATGGCACAGCTGTGACCAAAGTGACTAGAGAATAAGGGAGATTTTGAATCTCTGCACACACTTTTGGACACTGGATGGACACTTTTGGATTGTGTGAGGCCCACTGATATCTGAGCGCTATGTGACAGGCTCGATGGCACAGCTGTGACCAAAGTGACTAGAGGATAAGGGAGATTTTGAATCTCTGCACACACTTTTGGACACTGGATGGACACTTTTGGATTGTGTGAGGCCCACTGATATCTGAGCGCTATGTGACAGGCTCGATGGCACAGCTGTGACCAAAGTGACTAGAGGATAAGGGAGATTTTGAATCTCTGCACACACTTTTGGACACTGGACACTTTTGGATTGTGTGAGGTCCACTGATATCTGAGTGCTATGTGACAGGCTCGATGGCACAGCTGTGACCAAAGTGACTAGAGGATAAGGGAGATTTTGAATCTCTGCACACACTTTTGGACACTGGATGGACACTTTTGGATTGTGTGAGGCCCACTGATATCTGAGCGCTATGTGACAGGCTCGATGGCACAGCTGTGACCAAAGTGACTAGAGGATAAGGGAGATTTTGAATCTCTGCACACACTTTTGGACACTGGACACTTTTGGATTGTGTGAGGCCCACTGACATCTGAGCGCTATGTGACAGGCTCGATGGCACAGCTGTGACCAAAGTGACTAGAGGATAAGGGAGATTTTGAATCTCTGCACACACTTTTGGACACTGGATGGACACTTTTGGATTGTGTGAGGCCCAATGAATATCTGAGCGCTATGTGACAGGCTCGATGGCACAGCTGTGACAAAAGTGACTAGAGGATAAGGGAGATTGGATTGCTTTTAAAAAAGCAGTTTGCGGAGCAGTGGGTAAACAGCAATGCAGGAATGTCAGGAAGCCATAGAAGGCAGCCCAACAACCAACACCACTGATACACCACTATATAGCCTCCCCTTGCACTGCACACACAGTGACTGGTGTGTTGTGCAGGCCAAATTGCTAGCAGCAGAAGCAGTTTTTTTTTCTTCTCAGCAGGACAAAAAAAAAAATTGGGATTGCTTTTAAAAAAGCAGTTTGCGGAGCAGTGGGTAAACAGCAATGCAGGAATGTCAGGAAGCCTTAGAAGGCAGCCCAACAACCAACACCACTGATACACCACTATATAGCCTCCCCTTGCACTGCACACACAGTGACTGGTGTGTTGTGCAGGCCAAATCGCTAGCAGCAGAAGCAGTTTTTTTGTCTTCTTCCCTGCCTAACACTCTCCCTACAGAATCAGCAGCAACCTCTCCCTATACTAAGATCGGCAGAAGTAAGATGGCGGTCGGTGTGCACGCCCTTTTATACCCCCTGTGACGCCCACCAAAGCAAGCCAATCACTTGCATGCCCTTCTGAAAGATGGTGGTGACCCGTGCCTATGTCATCACGTTGCCCACAGTGTCCGTGGATCCTGATTGGCTGAAAAAGAGCGCAAAACAAACTTTTGAAACGCGACTTTGGCGCGTAAGTCGCCGACCTCGTGGCCGACCTCATCCTAGGGTCGGGTTTCGTTTCATGAAACCCGACTTTGCCAAAAGTCGGCGACTTTTGAATTTTTTAGACCCATTTCGCTCAACTCTATGCGTGACGCCACCTGTGGTATTCTGGTCAGAGGTGACCAGCGCTGCGGTGTTGTTCCCCTGAGACTGTTGATGTGTCGCAGCTGAGGTGAAAATAGCTCTCCACAGGTAGAGCAATAGTCCCAGGGCAAAGGTGTTAAAGAAATAGTAAAAATAGCTGTGAACGTTGGGGTGCAGAAAAATGAGAGAAAGACACAGAGAGGTGCAGTTTCTTTACCTTTTACTGGTAATTGGTTGCAGTCCGGAGTACCACATACAGGTGATGGAATGAGTCTGGCTCACCTGGAGGCATTCAGGGGATCCACCTTGCCAGGTGGGAATTTAGGACCTTCCTTCTGCGCTTTGTGTGTGGGTCTCCGCTGTTTATAACTATGCTGCGACCCTCAGTTGCGTGATGATTTCACTAACCTGTACGGCTGTCAGCAGGAGCCTATTCCACGGGTAACGTCCTTTTCACCGTCGGCCCCGGGCTCCTTATCCGCTGCTGTGCCCTCAGGTGTGCAATGTCGCACAGGAATTTACAATTCCCTGTACTTTCAGATCCAGCGATCAGAACATACAGCTCCTGACCACCAAAGACTCTGACGTCCCTTTTCTCCCTATTAGCGCTTCGCTCTGGAGTTTGCTATATGCAGTATTTTAGCTTTCCCAGAGCCTCTCAGTCTCTGCTCGTGTCCTTTCCCTCTTCACAGATCAGCCGTCTGTCTTGAACTCCTCTCAGATCAGCTCCTTGTCTTCAACTGACAGGATCTTCCAGAAAGATCTCTTTACCTCACGTTTTTTAACTGCCTTGTCATTTCTCCTCACAGCTCACAGCTGCTCTTGTTTCCATGACAACCCCCTCAGCTGACTTCTAGCTGACTCACCAACACCCTCTGCTGGCCAGAATTTATAAGGCATCTCCCTTTTCTGACCTGCAGCAGGAATTGTGATTTAATCTATTACCTAGCATGGAGTCCCTTTCTGCCTCCAAGCTTGACTTTACCTCTTAGAGGGAGGCGATGTCACTGCGACAACCGGACTCTGGGGTGTCACATTCCCCCCAGTTAAGTTCAGCACTCCTGGACTGAGGTAAACATAACAAGAATTGTTAACAACAACAATCAATGAAAATCTACAAGGTCTTAAAAATGTAAAAATTATCAAAAACCAGACAAGAAGAAAACAATAACACAGTTATTGCAGCAACCAGTCCTTACGCTGCTGTCCAGGAATTGTCTTTGTGCTTGTACCTGGAGTTTAGTTGGTGGGAACCGCCTTAACCCACTTTGTGTGTCATCCCTGGGCATGGCTACAGGACTGTAGATGGGCCTGTTTTTTTCGACCACGTCGGCGGCTTATTTTCAAGGCCAAGTTGGAGTAACTATTTACAAATACAGTTCTGACCACACATAGTCCTGTGGCCCAATTGTCCTTTAACTGGTTATTGCAAATACTTAAAATAGTTCATACAGTAAGTCTCTGTAGGCTCTCATGCTTAACGGTTACAACTATATGTACATTCTTATTACTTTATTTACATTATGTAATCTCTGTAACGGGCAGGGATCTGACCTCTTGTACTACGAGTGGATCTACGCAGTTTAGGTATTTCTGATGACCTGACCTGTTCTCTGATGTCTACTGTGGGTGCACTAGTCACTACGCTATAAGTAGACTTGTGTAAGATTGGTATTCTAGACTGCCTTCTCTCTACTCCTAGACTCACCATGAGATTGTCAGATTCACTGTTACCAGGGGACAGATTTCCGCATTCCGCTGCAGATGTGGTATCTGTTACTGGAGCCATTTCATTTAGAGTCTCTTCTTCATCTGGTGCAGTTGGCTGAAGAAAGGTTAGTAATGGTACTACTGTTGCCTGATTTACTTGTGTCCATGTCCGAGGAAATTCTCCAAGTATAGTTTGAATCTTTTCTTCCACCTCTACTATGGGTTGTGGATAGTGTTGAGCGATACCATCCGATATTGAGAAATATCGGATCGGATTGGATCGGCCGATATCCAAAAAGTATCGAGTATCGCCTATTCCGATACCGGAAGTCCCATTCAAGTCAATGGGACAGAAATATCGGAATTAAAAAAAAACCTTTCTTTCCATGTAGGTTAATTTTACATGAAGAAAAGCAACTAAGAATAATGTAGAATGTATTGGGGGAGGTGGAGGAGACATTAAAGGCATAGAGGTTTAGCCCAATCAAATGGAATAGCAGGAATTTTTTTTTTTTTAAGACGTTCGGAGTTACAAAGATATTGACTATGTTAACCTTTTTTATATTTTGTCAGATATGTATGTTTCACTACTTCCATGCTCTTCACCTTCTTTTTTACTTCTCCCACACTTTCTCCTTAATGATCCTCAGCAGCAGCAGCAGCATCTTTTTCATCAACTTCTTCTTCACCTTATTCATCTTCTTCTTCACCTTCTTCCTATTATTCTTTTTTTGTACATTATTCTTATTCAACGATTATTCTTCTTCATATTCTACTTCTTCATCTTCTTCCTATTCTTCGTCATCATATTCTTATTTGTGACAAGCATTCCTGTAGTTGTTATCTGTAAAAGTTTGAAGATTACACCTTCCGTTCTGCCTGTCACAAAAGATTTACACCAGGATTTGTCCGCGTTCAGTTTGGCCTGCAGCAGCAGGCATTTTCCAGGGGCACCATGAGGAGGAACGTACTCACTCCCATACACTGCTTAGTCTTCTTTTGCTTATTATTTAGATAATATTTTTTGCTCTGATTTTTAGTCTTTTGCTTAATGTTCTTCTGCTTTTGGTTCTTCTGCTTTTTGTTCTTCTGCTTCTTCGTCTTCTGTCTCTTGTTGTTCTGCATCTTGGTGGTTGTCTTCATGTTCTTTGTCCTCTTGGTCATCTTCTTCAGGGTCATCATTTTGGTCTTCTTCGGTGTGGTCTTCAGGGTCGTCGTCTTCAGGGTCATCGTCAGGGAGATCCAGAGTGAGAACCAAAAACCATTTCCACAAGCTTGAACTTGGAAAAGTAGCAGAAGGTACAAGAAGGCTGAGGAACTGCCGAGAACCAACTGACGGTACTGGAACCCGGATGGGTAGCTGAAGGAACAAGAGCAAATGGAACTAGCGAGGACCAGCTGACGGTGCTGGAACCCGGAGGGGCAGCAGAAGGAAAAAGAGCCAAGAGCCAATGGCACAACCGTGGACCAGCTGATGGTGCTGGAACACGGTTACTAAGCAGGAGGTACCTGTGCTAGAAAGCACTAGCAAGGACCAGCAGACGTTGCTGGAACTTGGATACCGAGAAGGAGGCACCTAGGCCGAAGGCACTGCCGAGAACCAGCTGACGGTGCTGGAACCCGGATGGGTAGCAGAAGCTACAAGAGTCAATGGATCTAGCGAGATCCAGCTGACGGTGCTGGAACCCAGAGTGGCAGCTGAAGGAACAAGAGCCAATGGCACAACCATGGACCAGCTGACGGTGCTGGAACACGGTTAATAAGCAGGAGGTACCTGTACTACAAAGCACTACCAAGGACCAGCAGACGTTGCTGGAACTCGGATGCTGAGAAGGAGGGACCTAGGCCAAAGGCACTGCCGAGAACCAGCTGACGGTACTGGAACCCAGATGGGTAGCAGAAGGTACCCATGAAAAACAAAGTTGCAAGGCCGCAAGCCAGCCGCAGTTACCAAAACCCACAGTCCTACAGGGGGTGCTTGTCCTATTGGCACTATGGAACCAGCCTTTATTACCAGAACTCGCAGCCCACATAGGAAGCACCGAAACTGCAGGCACCATAGACTCGGCTAACCCGACCGCAACACGACAGGACAACGTATTGGTGGCAAAGTGACGTTGACAATACCCGGAAACAGCAGGCGTGCTGGAACCAGGCTGGGCAGGAGGGAGTACCTGTGCCAAAGACACTACTGAGCAGCAACTGGCGATGTTGGAGCCCAGGGTCAATCAGGGTGTAGGCTGAGGCATAATTTCATCAAGTTTAATATCTGTTGTAGACTACTACTGATTTTAAACGTGCTCCAACTATGCCTCTGGCTCCATTCTGTCTCTAGTATTTACCCTGGCCTCCAACACCGCAAGTTGCTGCTCAGAAGTGGCGTCTGCACAATCAACACTTGTTCCTGTGTTACTGGGGTTCAGTGACATCTGCTGATCCCCTGATGTGTGTCCGGCAATGTCTCCTGCTCTGTCCACATTACCACTACTAGTCTCTTTGCCTTCTTCCTGCGCCAACCCACTCCGCACTGCTACATCCCTGTGCCTAACACTGCACCCTTTCCCTCAACACCTATTACTACTGCCTGGGACTACAGCTCCACCTGTGGGGAGCTTCAACATCATTGCTGCACCACACCATCTTTCCCAGAGAAGCAACCCTGCAGCGCTGGTCAAACAGACCAGAAACTACAGGTAGCGTCACGAATCATCTCAATAACTTTATCCCCATCACTCTACCCCTTTAACATTGACTGCCTGAGGCCATGGACCGGGCCACTGCCACTGTGACATCTCCCACTGAAATCAACGGGCCCAGCACCGAGTACCCCACGGCCTCTGGGGGCGAGTTATTGGCGTCCCATTTCAAATAAAATAAGAAGACCAGCACTCACTTGTAAGTTTGCAGAATTTGTAGATTTGTATTCTGTGCTCTTCAAAAAGAAATCATGTTACGCGTTTTGGCTTGAACACAAGCCTTACAGACTCTGTTTGAAAAAGGCTTGTTTTCAAGCCGAAATGCGTAACATGATACGCTGCTTCGAATACTCCAGCAGCTTGGCCAGTATTGATGACACCATTATGAGCCTTAATATACCACTTCTATATGGTTGTTTATTATTTTTTTGCCTTTTACAGGGTGGCTTCAGTGGATTAGGCGTAAAGGTGAGTATAACTTTGCATTTTTATTTTTATTTCAAATAAAGGTGCAATTGTCTTTATTTCTATTAAAGGACTTTATTCTGGCTGGGTTTATTTTACAATCTTACTATGGGGTTAGAAATAGGATTGTCTGACAGCGTGGGTACCGTAGCTCTCTGACCAGCGGTAATGATCTCACTGCTGATCAGAGCCTGTGTTTGCTGCGCTGTCAGGCAGATGACAGTGTGGCAAACAACAGATGTTCGGGCTCCTCATTCATCTGATTGTGGTCCCAATTCAAGCTCTCATACTGTTCTGGTACCTGAACCAAACTTTTTTTTAAATAATCAGCCGAACCTGTCGGTTTCAAACATCCATGGGTTAGCCCATCACTAGTTAAAACAACATGGTGAAAGAGTACCTATCCACACGCCTCCATGTACTATCTGATGGGTCTGCCCCATTTATCTTCTGGGTCTCCAAATTGGACACATGGCCTGTACTTGCCCTTTATGCTTTGGAGGTGGTGGCCTGCCCTTAGGCAAGTGTAATGTGAAAACGTGTGTTTAGCACATCAGTGGTGTGATTGTAGGGAAGGTGGACCGACGTACGGACCTGACTGTAGAAGAAGGGTGGAGGTGTAGTGTATAGAAGGTGGACTATTGTAATAAAAAAAGGGAAACAGCTGGAGATAGGAAGGAGGGCTGCAGTATTAGATTTTGACCATTAGAGGGCAATGGAGAGCTGTGAGGTTAGGACTGAACAACAGCCATTGGCTAAGAAAACCGTTGAGTCATGGTGGGCGGAGTTACCAGAACGTGAAGGTTATAAAAGAGGGGGAGAAGGTTCTGAAAAGGTCAGTCAGCGAAGGGAGCACAGGAGACAAGAAGTACGTTTGAGGAGAGAGGAAAGAAAGGAAGCTCCTGAGAGGACTGACAGTTGTGACGGTTACGAGGGGGTGGCCCTGAAAGGAGTAGCCGCAGACGGAGACAGTAGAGGCCACAGACGGAGAGCATAGAGAAGCCGCAGACAGAGAGGTGACCTGGGGGTACCAAAAGGACGACGTACTCAGATTGGTGAAGTGCTGTGGTAGATAGGCCTAGGGCAGCCACGGCGTAGAGAACCACGGAGGACGTCACGAGTACTGGAAAAGAGAGTGAAGGTACCCGGGCCTGTGTACGAAGTCAAGCAGCTACTGTGTGTGGCTGTGGAGATTGTCAAGCAGCTGCTGTATGAGGCTGCGGAGATTAACATGCAATTGCTGTGAGGTGCTGTGGGTCGTGGAAAGACGATCAATAAAGAAGGCCTGTTGAACACGTTCCTGTCTCTGTCTCGAGCCTGTCTGCGGCCAGTAACGGACCACCCCCCCAGTCGGTCCCCCTACCTACATTTGAAATAGTCGGCAGGATAATTGCTGCAAATACAACACCTTCAACGGCAAGCCTGCCACAAAGTACCAAAGGACCCCAAGCTGTACGGGGTGAAGATTTTATTTTCCTTGTGGATTACAATTTGGGACTTTGCTTCGGATTGCTTGCTGTCAATAAGTGGATCCGGAGCAGAAAAGGCCTTGTTAAAAATGGCTGTGGTGATTTGGCGCCAAAAGGAAGTGCAGGAGTTTGCAGCCCCCTTGGACTACCAGGAACAGCCGCTAGAGGAGCTGTTGCTGACTGTCCGTGTGGAGTTCTCGGGCCTGGAGGCTGGTCCTGCCGGACGGCAGGATGAAGAATTGCAGTGGACCTCAGATGACAGGACCGGGAGCTGTAGAGGAGCAGTGGAGACCAGCGACCCCCCCCGGACCGACCCCTGGAAGAGTGGTGGAGCGGCCTGAGGGGAGCTGCAGCGCCAGGGAAGGTGAGCATTACCCCGGCTCAGCCGGTGGCACCGCAGGCAATTCCCACCCCCACGGCCCATGCACGAGACAGGCCCCAGGGCCTCAACACCGGCCCTTGGCCTCCCCGCTCGGCCTCCTGCTCTCCAGCGCCCCCAGCTCCTGATGACTTTGCAGCTCCTGCAGGGCCGACCAATGCCCCCACCAGCGACCCCGAGCCGCCTCGTTCGGCGGTGCTCCGTTCCACGTCGCCGGTGCAGAACAGACTTGCGGCCACCCCTGCCGCGCTCCATCTTCTGCCGATGGCCTATCCACCGGGGCCTGCTGCCACTCCAGCCCCGCTCCAGAACGCCATGGCGGTCGAGCCGCCAGCCGCTGCGGCCTACTCACCAACATCCGAGGCCGCCGCTGCCCTCTTCTCGGCTACGGCCTACTTGCCGGTACCTGCGGCCACCTCAGTTGCGGCCTGTTCTCCAATACCTGTGGCCGCCTTTGCCCCGTTCTTGACCCTGACCACGGCCCACCCCCTGGACTCTGCGGCCTACACTGGACCCCCTGCTTGGGTTGCGGAGATCATTGAGCAGAAAGAGGCCGCCATGACTACCCCTCAATCATATGGGCGGCTTGTACATACTAACACAGCAAAAGGCTATAGGTTCATACGGGACCTCGCCACCGGCCACAAAGATTACCTTAATGTGACCCCCATCAGACATGGGCGGGCTCTGCGGGAGGGAGACCCGGTTTCCTATTACAACGAATACTGCCCCTGCGGCTGCTATGCGGTAGCAGTCATCCCCTACCCTGAGGGGTATGAGCCTCCAAAGAAAGAGACAAGGACTCCTGGGTATCGGGCATCAGGGACACTCGAGGCCCAGAACATTTCAAGCATCCCGGGGACTTCACAGGTGTGGAGTTCCTTGCTGATTGGCGGAACATCGGCTGTCAGGAGATGGCCCGGACTACCGGGATTGCTGTGCACTGTTGTGCAGCTTAAGGGACAGTTCTACGTCCATGTTTTTAGTAAAATGTTTTTCTCCTGTTACGGCGGGAATGCATACGGGGGGAGTGCTCTCCTCAAAGGAAGGGGGAGCACTAGTGTCCTTGTTTGTTAAAAAATAAAATTTAAATATGTAATGCTTTATTTAAAAAAAAAATGCTTTGCATAATGATACTGGTAGATATAGGTAACAAAACTAGTGAGTAATTTAAGTATAGTATGGTACTTAATGTAGAATGTTGCAAAGAAGAGGGTAAATGTTGTACCCATCGAAAAGCAATGTATGTCGAAGTTATGTGTAATATGTCTAGTGAGTTTGAAATGTTATTTAAAAAAAAGGCTGAAAATGTTCAACAGGTCCAGGGTGCGAGGTGTGACGAAGGCGCCGAACATGACTATTTGATGGAATAGAGAGTGAAGAAAGCAAAAACAGACAGTACTCCCTAAGTCGGGTCCCCGGTACCACGTACACCCCAGGAGATATGGGAGATGTTACAGAAGGGGAGAAAAGTGGGAGGTAGGCTTCCGTAGAGTAGTCCGGATGGACCTAAAGCAACCTGAAGGAATTGCCATGTGGTGACAAAAGGAGAGTGGATAAAGCTTCAGTACGTCAAAGGTAGGAGGCAAGATTGTCGAAGATGACAATGGATAAAGGAAAGGCGAGTGTAGGGAAGGTGGACCGACGTACGGACCTGTCTGCAGAAGAAGGGCAGAGGTGTAGTGTATAGAAGGTGGACTATTGTAGTAAAAAAGGGAAACAGCTGGAGATAGAAAGGAGGGCTGCAGTATTGGATTTTGGCCATTAGAGGGCAATGGAGAGCTGTGAGGTTAGGACTGAACAACAGCCATTGGCTAAGAAAACCGTTGAGTCATGGTGGGTGTAGTTACCAGAACGTGAAGGTTATAAAAGAGGGGGAGAAGTGTTGTGAGTTCATTTTCCCCTTCACTACTGAGGCCCGAGGAACTCCCTCTTCTGGTAAAGAAAGGTAGTGAGCCTGATTATCAAACACCTGAGTCTGATGATGATGACTGGCTGAGTGGAGTTACTGACTGGATATAAGGCTGCCGACGCCCTTCTGCCCTGCGGGTGATTTCTCTGTGGGATCCTTGGAGACCAGTCTGAATTCCTGCTCCTCTAAAGCTAAGTTTTCTGCTCGGCTTTTTGCATTTGTGCTTAGACTTTGTTTTGTTTTGTTTTTCTGGATTTCTGCCATTCCCTGCTGGGGTGTGCTGAATTCCTTTAGCTCTGTCTTCTGAAAATACCTGAGTGCTGATTTAGTTTTTGAAGCCTAGCTGCTTCAGGGTCTTTTTCATATCAGCTTGTTGGCTTATGTCTTTGATAGGGTTTTGGCAGATTGCAGACAGCAACCTTCCATTCCTGTTCTGTTTAGCTAGCTTGGGCCCCATCGTTTGCTCAGCCTATCTTTCTATCTGTGTGAGTGTTTTTTCATCATGCTTCACCGTCATTATATGTTGGGGGCTGCCTTTTACTTTGGGGTCTGCTCTGGGGCAGTTAGATTTCCTTTTCTGTCTTTAGGCTACTTAGCGCTCCGGCTGTGATCGAGGGGTCTAGGGCACCGTAGGAACCCCCCACGGCTACTGCTAGTTGTGTTGATAGGTTCAGGGGTCTGCAATCTGATAGTTGCCAACTTATCTGCTTTTCTGGACGTAGCTTCTATTTTTGTGTCTGCCTCCTACGGTGACTCAATCATAACAGAGAAGGTTCTGGAAAGGTCAGTCAGCGAAGGGAGCACAGGAGACAAGAAGTACGTTTGAGGAGAGAGGAAAGAAAGGAAGCTCCTGAGATGACTGACAGTTGTGATGGTTATGGGGGGTGGCCCTGAAAGGAGTAGCCGCAGAGAGAGACAGTAAAGGCCACAGACGGAGCGCATAGAGAAGCCGCAGACAGAGAGGCGACCTGGGGGTACCAAAAGGACGACGTACTCAGATTGGTGAAGTGCTGTGGTAGCAACGGCGAAGAGAACCACGGAGGACATCATGAGTGCTGGAAAAGAGAGTGAAGGTACCCGGGCCTGTGTACGAAGTCAAGCAGCTACTGTGTGTGGCTGAGGGGATTGTTGGGCAGCTGCTGTGTGTGGCTGTGGAGATTGTCGAGCAGCTGCTGTATGAGGCTGCGGAGATTAACGTGCAATTGCTGTGAGGTGCTGTGGGTCATGGAAAGACGATCAATAAAGAAGGCCTGTTGAACACGTTCCTGTCTCTGTCTCGAGTCTGTCTGCGGCCAGTAACGGACTACCCCCCAGTCGGTCCACAGCCGTCAGGAAGCTAACATTTGTTAAAATTAACCAAGTGTGGATCCCACAGGACTTGTCTGTACCTTGGTCTGACTAGACAACTATACCAGCCGCACTCAGCCATTGTTCAACTCTATTTGCCATTCATTTAATTTTGGGCCTCCCCCAAATAAAACAATAAATAGAAAAGCAGTATTAGCTGCCTTATACTTTGCCTGCTCTAAGTACACCACAACATCCAACTCCACCTACTCCACCTCCTCCTCCACTTGGATCTCCGCCTCCTGGTTCTAGATTGTTATATTTTTGTTTTGTTAATTCTATGTTCTT
The DNA here is from genome assembly GCF_039654945.1 of Dendrobates tinctorius. Classification (NCBI taxonomy): domain Eukaryota; kingdom Metazoa; phylum Chordata; class Amphibia; order Anura; family Dendrobatidae; genus Dendrobates; species Dendrobates tinctorius. The sequence continues at coordinate 17,191,373 of NW_027361743.1, read as the reverse complement.
TTATGTCACGTCCACAAAAAACAGGCAAAAAAACCACAAAAACAGTTTTGACTACCTTGTTCTTCTACACCTTTTCCACTACCACCTCCACCTCCTTCTCAACCTTCTCCTCCACTTGCATCCTCCTGGTTCAAGATTATAGTTTTTTATTTTTTTATATTATATTAAGCAAATTCCCTATCCACATTTGCTTGCAGGGCAATTGTCCTGCTCCTACACCCATTTAGCGTCCTTTTGCAGCCCACTAGCCCTAACTATGACCATTTTACAGCCATTTTAAAGCACCAAACTTTGGTTCCACATTGACTAGTAAAGTGTCAGTTCAATGTAGTTCCCAAATTGCACCTTTTAGTTGTACAACATTGTAAAAATGTCTTTATTTATACTCTCATGATGGTCTCTTATAAGCTCAAAACCACCAATGTGTACACAAACATTAATACTTCAGATTATCTGGTTTGATTTACTGGTTTGCCTCATTCACATATCAGTATTTCACGTATGAGAAAAGCTGACCGAATTTCATAAGCGATTTCGGTCACAGTTTGGTCTGAGTTTTATCAGTTTTTCTCATAGATGAAAAAAATATTTCTTGACCTTCTCCTATCTCACAGGTGATATCAAAGTATTCTCTAAATGTTTTCATCTACCCATAGCCTTGTATTGATGGCTTTGATCTGACACTCAGATCTATATCGGACAATTTTGAACTGACCTCTTGGTCTGTGAAAAATCACTAACATGTGAACAGTCCCATTCATTATTATAGGTAAGAGTACTATCCCTGAAAAACACGGATAACACTTGTACGTGAAAAACTGACGTCTGAGTGAGCCCCAAAACATAACAGGAAACCCTTATTGGCGTGACCGTAATTCATCCTTTATTTGGTCCTGAAGGAATTAAAGTGACTATAAACCCTTGAACAACTTTATTAGGTCATCCGTATTGTATTTACAAAATATTTCAAGCGCTCCTTTTTTTTCAGAGAGGGATTTATTTTGGAGAATGAAAAGTATGTGAAGCATTAGAAAACTACGTCTGCACCGTAGAAATGCACAGATGTTTTGAGATTCACGTCCCAATATACTCCTGGCGCTCCTCAGAATGACATTGTCTGATATGACTCAGAAAGTTCATTCAAGATAACTATTTAGATTATTAGTGATGATTGCCATCCAACAGATGCTTTAGAAAGAATTTCATCAGCACAACATTTTTAGGAATTATGTTCTTTTTATTTGGAACATATGTAACGATTGTTCACTGGGTGACACATATCTACCGTGGTTTAACGGTGTCCTGTACTTTAAGAAAATGTCACAGGCAGCAATTCTGTAATGTGTCCCCTTTTCTGCTTTTGCCTCACTACACAAAGGCAAGCGGGGCAATCATTATGTTGGTTCAAACCCATTGCCAACCTTCAAGCCCTTTATGGTGTCTTTTCATAAAGTGTGTAAGCAAGCAGGGTCTAATTATCAGCATCATAAGTCTTAATATTAGGTAACAATTCACCCTCCCCATGATTTTAACTGTAAAAGATGGCCATGCTTTCAATGAATGAGAATAACCCTTTTTGAGAATAGATTTACCAAATCAAGTTCAAATAAACCATTGTTGCCTGAAGGAATTCAGTCTATCCGTTGACCTACCGCTTACAGTGTTTTCTAATTCTCCCATCTTCTAGCGATGACGCCCACTTCCTTACTTCTGCCATGGCTCCTGCGCAGGCGTACTATATCTGCCGTATTGAGGGCAGAGCAGAGTACTGCAGTGCGCAGGCGCCGGGAAAGGTCAGAGAGTTCCGGCGCCTGCACACTGCAGTACTTTTCTCTGCCTTCCATACGGCAGATATAGTACGCCTGCGCAGGAGCCGCAGCAAAAGTAAGGAGGAGGATGTCATCGCTACAAGATGGGAGGCACCAGACCGGACCACAACACCCATCGGACCGGAGCGGACCCCCGGGTAAGCATAATTTAACTCGTTTTTCTCATCTTTCTGGTTACATTGGGGGCTTATCTACAGCATTACAGTATGCTGTAGATAAGCTCCTGATGGCGATGGCTGCATCTCATAGGGAAAAAATGAGGTGACAGATTCCCTTTAAAAGGGTTATCCACCATTCAAACAACACCTTCTCAATCCCTTTGTTTCCCCCCTGTAAAATAATAACACTTATACTCACCTTCGGTGCCGTCGCTGGCTCTCCCAGGAATCTTCTCCCTCACTTCCTCTGGATATATGTGATTCGTCCTAAGGCAGGAAGAGTAAAGCCAGTGCTTATTGGCTACAGGGATCGCGTGGAGATCCACGGGAGAGCCAGTGCTGACACCCCTGGCACAGCGCCAGCACTGGAGGTGAGTTATAGGTGTTACTTAGGTGTTAGTTTGGCTGGCGACACCTGTGACATCGAATTTAAAAAGATACAGATCTATATTTTCCAGCTGAGTGCTGAAAATATATATATGTATTTTAGGTGCAAAAATGCCTTGGACTGCAGTTTAGAAATCCATTTGTAAAGCCCTCCTCAAATGCTAACCATGAGAACTTAGCCATTAGATAGTAGCTTAAACATCGCAGTAGCGTTTGGTCATTCTGATAAAACGGCATTATTTTATTTTTTATCGGAAACCTCATGCCTGAAAACGATCAGTGTTTTATTACTTGTAGTAGAGTCATTATTACTGATGAAAGAAAAGGTAGTTCATCATTACTGTATAATAATGTTGGTAAATAGGGACAACCCAAATCACAGTAATACCTCACAAAACTAAGTATTTTGGTCTAAGAGAACAATACACAGAAATTCCTCAATATTCCAAGTAAATATGTTATTAAAAGTGAACTAAGACAAATTTGGAGCTAGAGGAAAGTTAGTTTGCCAAAAAGTGCATTAACAAGATATTTTTGTGAAGATTTCCAATTTTGGACTCGGGAGAAGGACATGTTTTCTGCAATGCACTGCACATTTCCAAATGCAGATTTTGATTGTATTTTTTTTAATAAATTTATATGTTTTAGTGGAATATATTTAGTGGAATCTCCTGTTCTCTGATCACTTCAAACTTACAGAAAATTCCATAAAATTACAGCACCTAAGAAATAAATAAAGGATGGCATCTCCAGCGCTGGACTTCAGTTAAAAATTCATCATTTATTGGAAATTCTTAAAATCGGACAGAAAAAAGTATGAATAAGGACATACAGGCAGATGGGGTCTCTGGTGGTCCCCATCTGCCTGTATGTCCTTATTCATACTTTTTTCTGTCCGATTTTAAGAATTTCCAATAAATGATGAATTTTTAACTGAAGTCCAGCGCTGGAGATTCCATCCTTTATTTTGCTTCAGTCAACGCCCCTGATCAAGGTGACTCCGTGCGCAGGAGGATTATGGATCGTAACTGAGACTGGTGAGCTGACCTCCCCTTATTTTCCCTATCCTTCTACAACTAAGAAATAAATAGTCACATTTCTATTATTAGGTGGAGACATGCTTTAAACCCTTCAATACCAGGCAATTTTTCTTTTTTGCAAATTCAGATTCTCCTCATCCAAAAGCCTTAACTATTTTATCTTTCTGCAAGCATTGGCAGAAACGACGGGCCGCCAAATGCACCGTGTTGTATTTCGGTGCGTTTGGCGCAGCACCAAAAGGGCGCATGCGCCAGCAAAAGCATGCCAGCGCATGGCCTGCCTACCCACCCAACGCTAAATATAAGGTACGTGTCATGATCCAGGTTGGCTCTGACAGATGAATGCACAAAGTAACCGTTTTTTTTCCTTTGGCTGTGTGCCAAGGTTTGGTTTTTGCCCCCGGTGGCCATTAGGATTATTGCACTGTGGTGTTTTTCATTCTAAATTTGCCCCCCGGTGGTGGTGAGCGTCATTGCACTTGGTTGCCTTAGTTTGTGCATGTGATTATGTAACAGGTGTGATTGCTCTATAAAAGAGTATCAGGTGTGTTGGTGATTAGTTCCTCATTTGCAAGCAAGCCTGGGTAAAGAATGGAGCTGAAGGAGAGTCACGTGCAGCTTAGTCAGAGTGCTGGAGTAGCTGCTATGGTGTCTGCAAGGAGGGCTGGCATGGATTGGTGGAGTGGCAGCTGTGGTGTCTGCAAGGAGGGCTGGCATTGCTTGGTGGAGTGGCAGCAATGGTGTAGAGTTGCACTCAGGATGCTAGACTCGGTTGCTGAAAGCTGGACTCAAAATGTTGGACTCTTTGGCAGAAAAGCTGGACTCATTTGCTGGACTCTGTTTTGGGACAGCTGCACGCAGGTGTGGACTCTGTTTGCTCCAAGGCTGCACTATGGTGCTGAGAAGATCCGTTTCTGGACAGTGCATCCAGATGTTGGACACGGTGGAGGAAAAGATGCACGTAGGTGGTGGGCTCTGTTGCTGGGAGCGTAAGCAACAGAACAAAGCTAAGTGGTGTTCTCCTGTTTTGTCACTTTTCCTTATGTGTGTTTAGTGCAGTGGTGGGATTAGTTTCCGCACCGACCAATTCCCTAGCAAGAGTTTTGGTGCAGGGTGAGTCAGGGTTTTTAGGTTCCTGATCAGCGCCCGGTGCGGAACCGGCCTAGGGAATGCTAGGAGTGTAGAGACACTGACTCAGGGGAGTGCAGGAGGTCTCCATTTCCCCATTCCCTATTGCAGGGCCACCATTGTTATTCCCTTATTGTTTTAATTCGCCTTACTGGAGGCGGCATTTCCAGATTTACGTGTTACGTGTATTACCTAAATTCACCTGTTGGAGGCGGCGTATCCAGCTGCATGCGTGTTATTTAAATTCGCCCAACTGGAGGCGGTGTATCCAGGGTCACGCGTGTCATCTAAATTCGCCCTGTTGGAGGCGCTGTGTCCAGCCACGCGTGACTGTGACAGAATCACCAACCCTACATTTTTTTTTCTGGTGAGCCTTGGCCATGTGGAGACCTGTGAGCAATTACCGCTGTGCCTCACTGTGGTGAGTGAGGTCCTGCATGGTGTAGAAGCAGTTCCAGCAGCAGTAATCAGGGTCTGGGGCCTTCCCTCTGGCTTAACCAGAAAATCAAAATTGCGGCTCCGGCAAAGAAGCCCCCTTGAGTCCCTGCTGGGGAGCAGGACTTGTTCATACAGGCGGACGTACCAGACAGGTGGGTGGAGTTGGTCCCCATGGTGCTGTCTGGGGTTCCCCGAGGTGAAGGGGTGTGTCCCTGTAGTGAGCAGACTGGTGTTATAGTCTGCAGGGTTTACGCCAAATCTTCCTTACCACCGAAGAAGCCGCCCCTCCTGGTCGTTCAGAGGAAGGCGACCAGGGAGTGTATTTTTCCTCCATATCCCAGGCCCCTCCCTCTCCGGTGTGAGCAGCAGTGCTGCAGGGGAGTAGGGGCAAATCTCAACCCTCGCCATTAGCCAACCCTGGGAGGCGCAGATCTCGTGGGGTAAAGGGTTGGAGGGTGGTGTTCCTTTGGTGAATAGCGGGGGTGTGAGTGTGGTGACACAGGGGGACGCCTCTGTTGTCGATCCTAGAATGAGTTCACCAAAATATGACAAAGGAGTGTGTGGCAATAAACGTCCAGGTCTGGACCTGTGAGTGAACGAGCATGTATGGCTGGCCACCAAAAAACATCTTGGAAGTGTGTTGCAGAGTCTTGCCAACTCAGACCGAACATACACATACATAACTCGCTCCCCAGGTCGGCGCATTGGAGATGAGTGGTGCCTCCAGAACATACTTTGCCTATACCAGCGGTACGTTTGTCATAAACCTGAGGTGCAGGTAGTTGCAGGGGTGAACTCTGGATTTAGGCGTCTCCGCTGTAGGTGGTGCCCTGATGAGGAGTGGTCTTGAAGGTCCAGATGCCCCTCATTAAGGGAAGGGTAATGTCATGATCCAGGTTGGATCTGACAGATGAATGCACAAAGTTACTTTTTTTTTCCTTTGGCTGTGTGCCAAGGTTTGGTTTTTGCCCCCGGTGGCCATTAGGATTATTGCACTGTGGTGTTTTTCGTTCTAAATTTGCCCCCCGGTGGTGGTGAGCATCATTGCACTTGGTTGCCTTAGTTTGTGCACGTGATTATGTAACAGGTGTGATTGCTCTATAAAAGAGTATCAGGTGTATTAATCACTGTTGGTGATTAGTTCCTCATTTGCAAGCAAGCCTGGGTAAAGAATGGAGCTGAAGGAGAGTCACGGGCAGCCCAGTCAGAGTGCTGGAGTAGCAGCTATGATGTCTGCAAGGAGGGCTGGCATGGATTGGTGGAGTGGCAGCTATGGTGTCTGCAAAGAGGGCTGGCATTGCTTGGTGGAGTGGCAGCTATGGTGTAGAGTTGCACTCAGGATGCTAGACTCGGTTGCTGAAAGCTGGACTCAAAATGTTGGACTCTTTGGCAGAAAAGCTGAACTCATTTGCTGGACTCTGTTTCTGGACAGCTTCTCGCAGGTGTGGACTCTGTTTGCTCCAAGGCTGCACTATGGTGCTGAGAAGATCCGCTTCTGGACAGTGCACCCAGATGTTGGACACGGTGGAGGAAAAGATGCATGCAGGTGGTGGGCTCTGTTGCTGGGAGCGTAAGCAACAGAACAAAGCTAAGTGGTGTTCCCCTGTTTGTCACTTTTCCTTATGTGTGTTTAGTGCAGTTGTGGGATTAGTTTCCGCACCGACCAATTCCCTAGCGAGGGTTTTGGTGCAGGGCGAGTCAGGGTTTTTAGGTTCCTGATCAGCGCCCGGTGCGGAACCGGCCTAGGGAACGCTAGGAGTGTAGACACACTGACTCAGGGGAGTGCAGGAGGTCTCCATTTCCCCATTTCCTATTGCAGGGCCACCATTGTTATTGTTACCCAGGTTTTCCCTATTCCCTTGTCTTATTGCATTAGTTACCGGCATGCGGGCCGCGTCACATAGGACAATTACACGTGCCGCGTCCTGTTGTATTAGTTACCGGCCTGCTGGCCGTGTCACACAGGATGGGGCACGTGACAGTACGCAGGTCACATGCAGTGTCATGCGCCCATAGGAGGAGCTGACCGGATGGGGAGCAGCAGGGGGTGGAGCTTAGCGGCAGCCCTGCGCTGCGCCTCCTAACGCAAGTGTGAAAGTAGCCTTAAACACCTTTTTTTTCCAAATCCCATATAGCCCTTTAATTAATTTTTGATAGACTGAACTTTTATGGATGCAGCAATACCAAATCTATTTTTAAAACATTTCTTTATTTTCAGTGAAGAAAAAGTGAGGTGGTTTGAATTTTTATTTTATTTTTTTAACATTTATGTTTATTTTTTAATTTTGTATTTCAGTCCCATTAGAGAATCTGCAATGGTCTGATCACTTATACTGTATACTACAGTACAATGGTCTTGCAGTATTTAGTAAAAATTGTGGCCTCCTATGAAGCTCATGCTGTTGCTCGGCTTCACAAGATTTCCAAAATAGCAGAGATATGAGCCTTCACCAGGCCTTCAGCTGCCATGATAACCCATTGGTATCCCATGATTGAATTATGGGGATGCTGATGGGTATTCGTGCGGGAGTGCACTAGCAACCTCTCAATTTAAATGCCACTGTCAGATTGACAATAGCATTTACATGGTTAATAGCAGCGATCGGAGCTCAACTCAAGCTGCTGCTGTTATGTTATGCAACTAAATGAAAAAAATTACATTTTCCGATCTCAATTGTTTATTTTCATTTGTTAAAGTGAGAATAATAACCAAACAACTGGAATTATACAAAATAAATTTCTGACTTTTCTATAAAAATATCAGCGATCAATATAGCCGCCCTTCTTCTCAATAACACAGGGCCAGCCCGAACGTATAGACGAACTAGGCGGCCACCTAGGGCGCCGACCCAAAGGGGGCGCCAGAGAAAAAATAGAAAAAATTATAAAAAAATCTTTTCAAAAGGCAAAATGTTTTAGGGATGGAAAGAAAAGTGTACATATTTAAGGGCAAAAATGACGCAAGAGAGGTTGGTTGGGTTGGCAACAATTTCGATAGAATCTGAAGTTGCTAAACAAATTAATCTTGGTGGCTTAGTGTCATCCTTTTAAAAAAAAAAGGCAAGGAAACAAAAATTTTAATTACCTATGGTCGTTTTTGTTTTGTGTTATTGATTACTTTATATATATTTGTCCTATACAACTTCTCAGAAGATTAAAGAGTTAGGAGAGAGTTAATTAATCATTGTTGTTGTGGTTTATTTTGCTCCTAAATTTATATCCCAAGTTTTCATCTACTGCCAAGAATAGTAGGGGCGCAAAAAAAAAATTTTTCCGCCTAGGGCGCCGTAATCTCTCGGGCCGGCCCTGCAATAACAATCATAAGCTCCATCCATGGAGTGTGTCAGATTCTGAATCTGTTGATCAACTTTTTGGGCAGCACCAACCACAGCCTCCCAGACACTGATCATACAGGTAACTAGTTTCCTCCACCGTAAAACTCACTTAAAAGATAGGCCCACAAGTTTTCCATAGGTTTTAGGTCGGGGGAGGAAGGGGTCATGTCATTATTCTTTCATACTTAAGACCTTTATTGGAAGCCAAGCAGTGTAGAATTTGATGCTGCGATGAAGCATTATTCTGCATAAAAATCATAGTTTTATTGAAAGATGCAGCCTTTTTCCTGTACCACTGCTTGAAGAAAATGTCTACTAAACACTGGCAGTAGGTTTGGGAGTTGATTTTGAGTCAGTATTCTACCTGAAAAGATCCAACTAGCTCATCTTTAATAATACCAGCCAATAACCGTATCCCACCTCTAACATGCTGGTATCTGAGATGAAGTGGAAGTTTGTGCCCATTACTGATCCTGCCACAAGCTCATCCATCTGGTCTGTCAAGAGTCACTCTCTTCTCATCATCCCATAAAACCTTTGACAAATTTGTTTTCACACATTTCTTAGCCCAGTCTTGACATTTCACCTTCTGTGCCATGCTCAGTGACGGTCGGGTTTCAAAGGTTCCCAGGCTATTAATATCTGCTCACAGCTGTTTGGTTAGCATTTACTGCCTATTTTATGGGGGATGGCAGAAAAAAAATGACGTTGGCACTTAGCCCTGTGGCAGTGGCAAGTGGGGTAATATTTGAGGGGTTGATTTCACCTCTGTATTGCCAGCTGACATCAAGCCCAGGGGTTAGTAATGGACATGCGTCTATAAGACACCCCATTACTAACCGCATAGTAAGTTTGGAAACAAACACACAGCATAAATAAATAAAATTTATTTAAAAATAAAAAACAAAATTATACTCAACCTTGTGCCTATTCAATTAAAGCCCCTGTTCCCCATAAAAGTCAGAAAATAATAAGCAACCATGATACTCACCTTACGCCTAATCCACCAAAGCTCATGTCCCCTGGAAAAAAGAAAAATAATAAACAACCATATCCCTCACCTGTCTGGCGTGAAGATAATCCATATTGTACCACAACAATCCAGATGATTTGGATAGCGGTCACATCAGTGATGCAACCGCTATCCCAGCCAGTCGGAGCAACACTGACACAAGTGTATTTGCTCCTGCTGCCATGAGAAAGTTCACCAGAGTTCAAAGTTGATAAACCCCGGTGACCTCATTTACAGCATGCTCACTGCGTGGAATAGGTGTAAGGTGAGTATAACTGTTCTCTTTTATTTTTACTTCATCTAATGGATGCACCATTTCAGGGCGGTTGAGGGCTGGTCTTACTTGACTGGTAAGGAGCAATTATCAGTGGACCTTCCTGGCCTATTAACCCCTTCACAACCATGTGAATTTTCCCTTCTTTTTTCAGAGCCATAACTTTTTTTATTTTTCTATCAATATGGCCATGTAAGAGTTTTCTTTTTGCGGGACCAGTTGTACTTTTGAATGACACCATTGATTTTGCAATATAGTATGCTGTAAAATGGGACAAAAAAGAGTGCAATTCCACAAATGTGTTTTGAGGATTTTGTTTTACCATATTCACTAAATGCTATAACTGACCTGCCATTATGATTCCCCAGGTAATTACAAGTTTGCAGATACCAAACATGTATAGGATCTTTTTTATTTATATGGTGAAATAAAATTCAAAATTTTTGTAAAATGAGAAACGGCGCCATTTCCTGAGACTTGTAGTGCCTCTATTTTTCGAGATTTGGGGCTGGTTTAGGGCTTATTTTTTCTGAGCTGAGCTGACGTTTTTACTGATACCATTTTAGGTTAGATGCAATGTTTTGATCACCAGTTATTTCATTTTATTCAAAAAAAGCGTAATTCTGGTGTTTTGATTTTTTTTCTCATTTTACCGTTTACCGATCTTGATAGATCGGGCATTTGTTAACACATTAATACCAAATGCGTGTAATTTTTTTATTGTTTTATTTTGAATAGGACAAAAGGAGGGTGATTTGAAATTTTATACATTTTTTATTTTTTAAGTATTTTTAAAAACATTTTATTTTTTACTGAATTTAACAGTCTCCTTAGGAGACTTGAAGCTGCAATCATCTGATCATTTGTGCTACAAGTGGCAGGGCTTCAGCCCTATAAAGCGTAGCAAAAATCATTATCTGCTATGAACACCAGCCACAGGCCGGCGTCCACAGAAGATCAGCAATGTCAAGCATGAGGATCTTCTGCAGACTCTGGTTGTTATACCAACCCATTGGCGCCCTGCGATCATGTGACGGGGTGCCGATGGGCGGGATTAGTGACACCCATCTGGCAAGCACAAGTTAAATATCCATGGCCCCTTACCAGCCTGAGAATACCAGCCCACAGCTTTCTGCTTAACTTGCCCCCACCAGTTTCTTTTAATTTTTAATTTAAATAATTTAAAAACTTCTCTATTCTTGATAACCAGCCATGATAAAGTTGACAACTGAGGGTTTTAGAGAGCAGCTGTCAGATTTGCCTGAGCTGGTTATCAAAAAAAGAGACCCCACATAATTTTTTTTATTTATTTACTTTTAGCACAGGCGCCGGCTGATGATTACTCCCATCAGCGGCGTCCGCTCTCGCTGTTGTCAGTGACAACAGGCATAGGCTGATGGGAGTGGTACACTTTCATCAGCCAATGCCTGTGGCCAGCAGTAACTTTTTTACCGTTAGTCACAGCTGCTGGCTCATGCTGTCATCTGACAGCATGGGAACCACAGCCCTCTGACCATCAGTAATTACTGCCAATCAGAGCCACAAGTGTTTCTCACGCTGTCATGCAGATGAAAGCGTGGTAAACACCCAATGTTTGTGGTGCCAAACCTGAACAATAACACAAACCTCGAACACTAGGATTTTTGTATGGCCCCTAACTTTACTGTTTGAGCTCACTCATTACTAGTTACAGTGCCTTCTGTTTATGGCCCAGCCACCACAACACTTACCCAGTGGGCAGTTAGGGAGATGATTGTTCCTCCCTGTGCTCACTGCTCTATGTATCAGAGGTTATATGGACCTTGCTACTAAAGGCATTGTGCAGTGAACATCTGATTTGGTCTGCAACATGTGTGTGCAGGGCAGGGATGACCCGCCATGAAAAGTAGTGGCAGCTGGGAACAACTACTGCGGGACAGCTACCGCCATCATTTTTTTAAAACTTTCCATTTCCACCAGCTGTAATGGCAGCATTTCAAAGGTCAGAAATTTTGAAATTCTGTTATTCAGGACCAGGGCAGGGGGTATTTCCTCTTTGTCTTGATGGTTGAAGGGATGGAGAGCTGGACTCTTCCATGCAACACTGTGAAGATATTGCATGATCCGTGACACTGTGGGTGGTAGTGCTGTCACATCCTCTCTTGGCGGGAAGGCAGGTGGACCTGTTGATTGTGAACGGAAAGAAGAGGCTGAGACAGCAACAGAAGCTAGAGGAGGCTCAGATCTGTCATGGATTTTGTGTGTACCCAACTGCACTGGATACTTGGAATTCAGATGCCTTGTCATGCAGGTGGTACTCAGGTTCAGAACATTTATGCCTTTCTTCAGACTCTGCATAGCATGTAAACCACCCTTCGCTTGTCATGAACACATTGTCTGAAGAAATGCTATTCCAGGGAGCATCTTTGAGCTGGATTTGGTGTGCTCACTTCTTCGGCGCTATAGGCAGTAGCAGCCAACGGACTGACTAGGGGCCAGCCGCTGTGCTATTACTGCACTTTGCTCCATCTTTTGATGTGCTGTTAGGGCACATTCCCTTCCTCCAAACTGTGTACATCACTAGGATGGCCTTCACTCCATGTGGGGTCCAGGACCACATTATCTCCTGCATCACCTTCCACCCACTCCTCACCCCTGTCCTCCTTACTGGTCTGCACACTGCAGAAAGTCGCAACATATAACAACTCTGTTTCTTAATCCTCTAAGGCTGTGTGCACACGCTGCGGATTTTGCTGCGGTTCCGTAGCAGTTTTGGCCACTGCGGACCCGCAGCAGTTTTTGCTGCGGTGTACAGTACCATGATTTCCTATGGGAATCAAAAACCGCAATGCAGATGGTGCGGAATTTTCCACGCGGATTATCTGCGGATTCCCCTGCGGTTTGCCATCTCCTCCATTGAGGAGATGAAAAACCGCAGGGCAAAACCGCAGAGCATTCCGCAGGTAAAACCGCAGGTATTTTGACCTGCGGTTTCACCTGCGGATTTTACAAAATCCGCGCGGCTGAATCCGCACCTAATCCGCAGCGTGTGCACACAGCCTAATATGTGCTGCGATGGTCTTCTGACTGTGCATTAGCCCTCCCATGAACTCATCCTCCAACATAACAAATGGTTGGGCATCAGTGCATTCAGTCTCTTCCACTTCTGGGGCAGGGCCAGGTGGATGGGCCATGGAACCCCATCCAGTGGAGTCATCAAAATGTAGAAGAGACTGCTGCATAACTTGGGACTCAGATTGCTTGGATTGCTTGGCTGATTTACAAGGGGGTGAGGTGGAATAAAGAATAGATACCTATGGTCCTCAGGTGCCAACTATGTGCTTTCTGCAGGGGATAGGGTGGAAGACAATACAGAGGAACTGGAGGCACTCTCAGCCATCCAATATAACACCGCCTCAATATGTTCTAGTCTCACCACTTGGCGAGCGGTCCTCGGGCCAATGAAATGACACAGAATTGATTTATTTATTTAACTCATTTATATAGCGCCATTAATCCCACAGCGCTTTACAGATATTATTGACACTGTCCCTTTTGGGGCTCACAATCTACATTCCTTATCAGTATGTCTTTGGAATGTGGGAGGAAATCAGAGTACCTGGAGGAAACCCACGCAAACACGGGGAGAACATAGAATGTCCTGTCGCCTCTGTGTACTTGAGGAAGGTGTTTTACTTGGGCATATAACAGGCACATTTCGACCACGTTCTCTCCCTGCAGCAGCTATACCATCACAACCAGCAGCACCACGTTCACGTCCCTTATTTGATGCTCTGATCATGTTTCCCCCCCTAAAAAATTCCCAGTAGAGAAGATGCTGGATTAGGGCACTATGCATTAGGCTGTTAGGGCATTATGAACCAGGCTTTTACAGCAGTATGAACCAGGCTTTAAGGGCACTGTGCACCGACTCTTAGGTCAGTATGCACTAGTCTGTAAGGGCACTGTGTACAAAGTTGAAAGGGTACTATGCACCAGGTTAAATGGGTAGTATGCCCCAGGCTGAAAGGGAACTGTGCACCAGACTTTTAGGGTACTATGCATCAGGCTAAAAGGGCAGTGTGTACCAGACTGTATGAGCATTCTGCACCATGGTGTTGTCACGATCCATGCTGGATTGTGACAGATAAAAGCACATGTAACCTTTTTTTTCCTTTAAGCTGTTTGCTTAAAGTTAATTTTGCCCCCAGTGGCCATTAGGGTCATTACACAGTGGTGTCTTTAGTTCTAGTTTTGCCCTGGTGGTGGCTAGTATTATTATACGGGAATCACTAACAGGTGTGATGGCTCTGGCTCTTGTCTATAAAGGAGAGTCAGGTGGTCTCACTCACTGTTGGTGATATTGGTCATTTGCAACCATCCTTGGTGGAGGAAGGAGCTAGAGAAGAGTTCCTTGCAGCTCAGTCAGAGTCCTGGTGTGGAAGGAGCAACAGTGAGAAGTTCCTTGCAGCTCTGACAAAGCTTTGGTGAAGTAGCAGCTATACAGGAGGAAAGCTGCACTCAGGTGCTGGACTCTGTTGCTGGGAGCAATAGCAACAGAGCAAAGCTAAGTGGTTTTTCCCTGTTTGTAACTTTCCTTATGTGTGTTTTAATGCAGTGGTGGGATTAGTTTCTGCACCGTCCAATTCATTAGAAAGAGATATGTGCAGGGCGAGCTAGGATTTTTAGGTATCCTGCTCGTTGCCAGATGCGGAACCTGCCTAGGGACCGTCAGGAGTGTAGAGACACTGACTCAGGGGAGTGCAGGAGGTCTCCACGTCCCCGTTCCCTATTGCAGGGCCCTCCATTGTATCAGTTTCCCTGGTGTTTCCCTTATCTCTGTAATTTCCCCCTGCTGGAGGTGGTGTATCCAGATACACGTGTAACTATTGAAATTTGACTGCTGGAGGCGGTGTATCCAGGGTCACGGGTGTCATAGAAATTCGCCCTGCTGGAGGCGGAGTATCCAGTCACCCGTGACATCACAGGTGTATGGCCAGTATGCACCATGCTGTATGGCCAGTATGCACCATGCTGTATGGGCAGTATGCACCAGGCTGTATGGGCAATATGCACCAGGCTGCATGGGCTGTATGCACCAGGCTGTATGGGCAGTATGCACCAGGTTGTTTGGGCAGTATGCACCAGGCTGTGCGGGCAGTATGCACCAGGCTGTGCGGGCAGTGTGCACCAGGTTGTAAGGGCAGTATGTACTAGGCTATATGGGCAGTGTGCACCAGGCTAGATTGGCACTATACACCATACTGTACAGGCAATGTGCACAGGCTATACAGGCAGTATGCACTAGGCTGTACGGACAGTGTACACCAGGCTGTACGGGCACTATGCACCAGGCTGTACAGGTAGTCTGCACCAGGCTTTTAAAGCATTATGCACCATACTGTAAGGGCTCTGTGCACCAGGCTCATATGCCAGTATGCACCAGGCTGTAAGGGCACTGTGTATGAGGCTGTAAGGGAACTCTGCACCAGGCTGAATGGGCACCATGCACCAGGCTGTAAGGGCACTGTGCATCTGACTGTATGGGCAGTATGCACCATGCTGTAATGCTGTATGGGCAGTATACACCAGGCTGTGTAGGCAGCGTGCACCAGGTTGTGCGGGCAGTGTGCACCAGGCTGTACAGGCAGTGTGAACCAGGCTGTACAGGCAGTGCGAACCAGGCTGTACGGGCAATATGAACCAGGCTGTAAGGGCAGTGTGCATCAGGCTGTACGGGCAGTGTGCACCAGGCTAGATGTCTGGTATGTACCCCGAACTTTACCAGTCAAGTTCACTCATCCCTACTTCTGGGCCTTCCAGGGAGGTTGCAGTTCTGGAATATGACAGCACTGGAGGATGAAAAATCTGCAGAAAAATGATGATATGGTAAAAATATTCACTTGCCTAATAATTGTGCATGCTATGTAGTATGCCCAAGTTCTGCGTTTTAAAGGGGTTGTGCACTATTTATTAATGGAGCGAGGGAGGTGAAAACAAATATTACTTACTTCTCAGACTGCTTCTCTGTGCTCTTCACTGTGTCCTCTGCTGGTCTCCCGCAATTAACATTGGGTGTGATAGACTGCAGCATTCACGTTTTGTTGACAAAATAAAGACATTTATGAATGTATTTATTATTATGCTTTTGCATTTTCTTCTCTAGACTAGAACCATTTAAAATTACTTTTTTATGGAAAGTTCTATAGAAATGAGGAGGGTCTCGCTACCCCTAAACTACAGGTCTCCATTATATCTACCTGTAAGTTAGAGAAAAAGGGAATTTAGATAGGAGGCTTTTTCATGTAACCACTACCTCTTGTTGATTGCTCACGGCTGTCTTGTCCATGAGCAATTATCAAATGTTATTTGTAAACGATTAAATTGATAACAAAGTAATGAAATTTACCATCTGATTCCATTATGATTTTGTTTCTATTTTATTAACTTGTGTTGACGTTGGCATTTACGTCAGCCGTGCATAATCATTACACATTTTTCTCTAATTGGAGATTAGTGTTGGTCCATGTGTTCATATTGATGGAAGTTATAAAACTTAATATTCTGCTACAAAATAATGTTTCAATCCTGACACGACTATAAAAAGGCCGTTTGTTCTTCTTCCATATCAAATTCAATAAATGTATGATAAAATATGATGTCAATCTTCAATAATTATCCCACCCAACCAACATATGTAACTAATTACTTATTGCATCAGAAGTGATTGAAGAGGATGAGTAACTTTGGTGAACGCAGTGCAGAGTCAAACTAATTATTACATTTTACTCATAAGAATGTTAAATAGGGCGGAAGGACAGGGTGCTTCTTTCCATATTCACACTTTATCCTTGACCTTTGATGCCTGTGTGAGGAGACTACAGGCACGTAGGATGCAGTAATGGACTGTACACAGACCAAGGGCGAAAGGGGTTTATTATACAGTAGAAACTACACGCAGGGAGAAAATGGAGAGATAATGTTCCCTAATACAGCAGAAGGCTAATGGGGATAACTTAAGGAACAGGGACAAGTAAAGCCGACAATACAATAAAATATAACTTATCACTCAGGCGCCAGTCACGGTTGAACTTCTGTCTGTGACTGGTGCTGCCTAGATTGCGTCGTAGTGGGGGGTCTGTCACAATCCTAAGGTAAATGATGTATTATCTTTTGACCTTGGCGGTGTCCTCCCGTGGTCCTGACGATGGCGGCGAATCCTCTGGATCCTGATGTGGGTCTTGAGTCCAGCTGATGAGGTGATGAAGAGAGATACGTCCTTATCCTCAGCAGTGAGTGTCTCAACACTACGGAGATTTGCAGCACTGCCCAAACACAGTTTACAATGGACAGCTCGGTACGCTGTGCCGAATCGACACACGCCTAAGTCCCGTTCACAGACCTTGTATCTCACAGTCAGTACTGTCAGCGTTGTCGGCTGTGTCAGTGGTCTCAGCGAGGGCAGTGATGTCAGCCGCTCGTTGTAGGAACAGATGAACTAGGAGTACTCAACAGGAGTGCAATTACTTATTGGCAGGCAGTGGCACCTTTACTGTGCCACTGTGTCGGACCAAAAAAATGGGGTAATATTACTGTATAAGGTACTAAGTGGTGGCATTATTACTTTTGAGGCATTATGAATGATGAGTTTGCTTAACAGTTTCAGGACCGCCCAATGACTGCAAGTGTCCGGTCGGTCAAGCTCCCATTCTACAGTGACATTCTAAAATGACACTGCAGAGTAGAGCAGCTATATGCAATCGTGCAGCGACGGACGGAAATGGAAGGCCCCACAGAGAAGACACAAAAGCTTTATTACCTAAAGAAGCTATGCAGTAATAAGAAGCACTCATGTGGTCGCTGTATATAGAGAAGAAGCAGGAGCTTCTGAGTCATAGGAGGCCCAGCTCTGCTATGTAGTCAGGACGCTGCATTTCCCTTGTAACTGGGGCTAATATACTGTACCAGCCCTAGTTACAAGGTAAATATATAACAATATTTCAATATTAAATTCCCCCCCCAAAAAAAAAATCTTTATAAAGGGGTATAAAATAAGTCAAAACATAAATAAATAAAAAATAATAGGGTAAAAATGTATACGGTACATTTAAAAAAAAAAATAAAAATACCACAATCAAAACAAATTGCTGCTACTAACCCTGCCAGCATAAAAGAAAAACAAAGTCTGATATATAAAAATATTCATTACAGAATAAGGAAAAATTATTACATCTATTTTAGAAATTATTTGTGGTCAAGAAAAAAAATATCAAAAACAAACCTTTTCCTGTATTTTTATATCAATATCAGCGAAAAAAAACAGAGAAATTATATCAGTGACATATCCAAGGGAGAAGTTTTTTTCCAGCTCTTTAAACTCCATTTATAATAAAACCAGAAAATGTGGCTGGTCGGGTTAGGCTGCTTTCACACATCCAGCTTTTTGAATCCGGCACGATGCGGCGAAAAGTGTGAAAACCGGATCCGGAATTGGATCCGGTTTTGGCACATAAAATTTAATGATCGCCGCATCGTGTCGAAAGGACATGCGGTGCCTCCGTTTTAAGTCGAAAACGGCAAACTGCGCCGTCCGGCGTCAGCAAAAAATGTTGCCCGCAACGTTTTTTTGCAGCGCTGGGACGGCTTTTTCTACAGCGCATGCGTGGACACTGTGAGGTTTAATCCACAAGTGCCCGGCGCGTAAGCGTATCTCTCTCTCTCCCCCCCGCATACCGCCGCCTCTCTCGTCCCCAGTGTGGCTCCTTTAAATGCTTTCCAAGCCGGATCAGGCGCCGCATCAGCATCTGGTGTCACCGCTGCAGGCCTGATCCGGCGGTCCGGCTTTCCACCACACGCCGCCGGAACAAAACCACCGGATGTGTGAAAGCAGCCTAAACGGCTTCATCTTGAACTGGTGAAGAAAAGGTGGGGTGGCAGCTGGAAAAGTAAGGAGTCAAAGGTAATTGCAAAATTCTGTAGGGAAATGTCTTGATGTTGTTCTAAGGTGAATGTATAAAAGAGGAAAGTTATCTTTTCCAATCACAGAAGACGTCACCTGTGAGTCGCTTGATTAATATCGTCCTGTACATGAACATGTGATCAAGCCCTGTTGCGGGACTAATAAGTGTTGTAAAAAAAAATGCAAAAAAAAATGGTTTATGCCTGAAAACTTGTAACACATATTTGGTATTGCTGCTTCATTAATGACCCATACTATAAAGCTTGGTGAACACCATAAAAAAGGACAAAAAACTATGGCAGAATTGCTGTTTTTGCTAAACTTCTCAAAAAAAGGACAAATTCATCAAAAATGTTTATGTAACCAAATATTTTCAGAAAAATTACAGCTTGTTATGCAAAAAACAGGCCTTACAGAACTCTGGAAACAAAGAGAAGAAAAAGTTGGGGCTTTTAGAATATGACGACCCACCAAAAATATTTTCTTTTTTTCATGTGCGAAAATAGAAAAACACAGAAAAAATACCTAGATAAATCGAGTATAGCCATAATTGTAAAAATCCATACTATGCAACATCATTATTTATGCACAGTGAGCACAATTAAAAAAAAAACAAACGCCAATATTCTTGTTTTTTGTTCATCCTTACTACCAAAAATGGCATAAAAAGCTATCAAAATGTAAATAACCAAAAAATGGCCATATAGAAAACAGCAGCTTGCCTCACAAAAAAAGCAAGCCCTGTAAAAAGACGAAAAAGCTATGTCTCCCAGAATAAGCTAACAAATGAAAAAAGATATTCTTTAAAGGTTCTTTTAATGCTTCCCAAACTACGTGCAGCATGAATCAGAGACTGGCTGCATGAATGCAGCATATTTTGAAGACTGGTGGGTGGTCCCCGGTTAGCTTCTCATCGCCCTGCTCTAGTTTATTGACAGATCTCTCCCATGTGCATACATAGGGGACAACCTGTTAGTCCACTAGAGGAAGGCGGGAAAAGCAGACTAAGGACTAGAGATGAGCGAACATCATTGGCTCCCTCCTTGTTTGGCAAGCTATAGCACTTACCAAAGAAGCTGCAGTGGGAACCCGGATACCTGGAGTGCTCCCGATGAGCAGCTGTTCGGTTGTCCATGTGTAGGGAAGGTGACCTGATGGACGGACGGACTTGTCAGAATAGAGAAAGGAAGGTTTGCACAGTTTAGACAGGTGTCAGTTAGTACAGTGGGGAAACAGCTAGGAAAGTGTAGTGGACATGCAGTACCTTGGGTTGACCATTAGAGGGCAGGGAGGAGTGTGAGCATAGGACTTGACATCAGCTTAGGGCTTAAGAAACCGTTGGTCATGGGGGGGCAGAGTTAGAGGGAACCAGGAAAGATATAAATTTGACAGGAGGGTTCCAGAAAGTGACGAGGAGACTGTGACAGTTGTGGCACTGTGAGGAAAACCCAACCAGGGGGACTGAGGAGAGAGAAAGTCAGGGGGGGGTCCTGACATGAAATACCGCAGTATAGACGAAGCTCCGGGTGTAGGACACAGTGTTTGGAACGACTTGCGACCAGTAACATTACTGTTGGTGTACAGGACTACAGCAGCCACAGTGACGGAGCTGTCAGAAGCGTCACAGAGTGAAGAGGGGGATGGTACGTATATGGACGGCCCTGGAGAAAGCACGGTGTCCCCTTGTGTATTGTAACCGGAGTGCTGTGAAGGAAGTGCGGTGTACTGTGAGGCCGTCTGGTGGACGGCGAGAGAGAGAATAAACTTGGACCTGTTGCACCCGAAACTTGCCTCCAGCTTGTGTCTGTACGTCACTGTGCGGTATACAGAGGGACCACCTCCCAGCCCGGCCCACCAATCCTACACTTGGCATAGTCGGCAGGATCAACGCCGCTAACACAATATCTTCTGCGGCAGGCCTGCCTCTGAGGAGTGGGAACGGACTTGTACTGCACTGTGTGGATTACAAATACCTGTAGATTACAAATTACCAACCAGTGGATTACAAATTGAGAGTGCTGTGGCGTACCTGCGTGGCCAGCAGAGGATCCGGGACAGTACCAGGTCCGGTGCAGGATGGCGGTGCTACTTCAGCGCAGAGGAGAGATCCGGGTGTTTTCCGTTGTTCCCGGTGGACTGGGGCCCCCTCCTATGTACCCCTGGGGACTGCGATATGTACCAGGAGGCCGATACTCCCACATATTGGACCCTGACAAGTGGATGGAAAGGCCTGCTGTCGCCCCACCCAATAGTGGCATAGAGGAAAAGTTTGGCTGCGGCTGTCTGGCACCATTCGAGTGCCGCCCATTGGACGATATGCGGCGCTGTGGATGTCGGGGCATCGGTCGCCTGGAGTGGCGGTGGCGCCGGGAAGTCGAGTCACACCAGAAAACGCCTTTCTCAGAGTCACGGGCAGAAAATTGGATGTCGAGCGGAGAAGTGGAGCCTTTGTGGAGCCAGCCGGAGCGGCCACCAAAGATACCAGCTGGGAACCTTCCCACGGAGCTCCTGAGCCTGGAGGCTAGCCCCGCCGGACGGCGGGGTGAAGAGCGGAGACTGCAGGAGGAGCCGCGCAATAACGTGACGAAGGCCACGGTGCCAGGGAAGGTAAGAGTTCCCCCGGCCCCATCAGATGTTTCACAGGCAGCCCCCACCATACAGCCGCAGCACGCAGCATCTTGTACCCCCGAGCGCCTGACCAGGGAAGGTCCTACCGTCTACGCGGAGCTAAGCGAGGCCTCCGCTCCTGACCCTGAGCCATCCTTCCCGGTGTTGCCGGTGCAGAGCCTGCCACCAGAAGACGCTGTTGCGGTATCTCTGCTGATAGTGACCTCATCTCTGAAAGCGGCCGCTGCTCCGGCTCAGTCTGAAGTTCCAGGTGCGGCCTACCCCGCGGCCGTAGCTATGCCGGTGTTGGAGTCGTCTGAGGCCTGTTTGTCAAGCCCTGTGGCCCAACATCCAGAAGACCTGTCTGCCCCTATCCGCCACCCGGCCCCAGCGGCTGCTGGGCCGCAGACATCACCAGCCGCCTCTCCCCTGTTTTTGTCCCCGGCTAAGTCCCGCCCATCGGACTCCCGGGCTCACACCGGACCCTCCGTTTGGGTCGCAGAAGTGGTAAAAAAGAAGAAAGCCAGAGAGCAGGAAGTATGGAACCTGCTTCATGCAAAGGGGGAAGCTGGCATGGCGGCGGCACGATCTATGGGACGGCTCGTGTATACAAATATACCCAGGGGGTATGGGTTCATATGCGATCTGGCTACCGGCCAGAAGGTTTATCTTAATGTGGCCTCTATTCGTCATGGCCTCTACACGAGGGGGACTTGGTGTCGTACTACAAAGAGTACTGTCCCCGCGGCTACTACGCGGTAGCTGTGATTGCTGAGTCCGAAGGTCACGAGCCCCCGTAGAAAGAACTCACAGGACACTCCTTACATCCCAGGAGCTCCACGGCTGTGGGGCCCTTCGCTGCCGGCCACTAGGAGGTGGCTTGAACTTTCGAATTTTCGTTGCACCGTTGTGCAAATCACAAGGACAGTTTGCATCCAAGTTAATGAAAAAAAAAAGTTTAATATAAAAATTGAAGTTTTTGTGTGTTAAGCCTGACAAAAGCGGGGATGTAAGGAGAGAGGAAGTGTCCATGTTAAAGGAAGGGGGAGGAGAAAATCTGTTATGTTTATGTTTATTATATGTTGGTTTTAACAAGCAATAGAAAAGATGTAAGAAAATGGGGTACTTGTGATATTGTAAAGTTGTTTTGATGCATAATATGCACAAGAAAATGCAACAGGTCCGGGTAAGAGAGGGTCTGAGCGACCAAAGGGAAGTGTGAGATCCAAAGGGGTCTATGTGTTGAGAAGGTCTGGGAGACCGAGACGCCGACCATGACGTGTAACCAAAAGAAAGGCAAAGAGATGGAAGATGTGAGAAAGACAGTTGTCCTAGGTCCGGTCCCTGACACCCCTGAAGGAAGAAGGCGGATGCCGACAATGATCTGGTAGGTGTAAGGTCTTGATCATGGCGTACCTGATAGTGGAAGGTGACAGGAGGGGAGAGTAGGGGAAGGTACACGCCAGAAAGAGAATCCAGGTGTACCTAGCCAAATTTGAAAGACGTTGTCATGTGGCGTGCGTGCTGGCGAGTAGCAGTAGGCTGCTCGGAGCATGGTGCTCCTGGTTTGGTTCGGCCCCCGCGGGTAGTGGGTTTGGCCCAACAGCTGGTCCGACAACAGAAGGTAGGATAAGCTTCAGAACGACAAAGGCAGGGATTACGATTGTCGAGGACGGCAATAGACAAAGGAAGGGGGAGTGTAGGGAAGGTGACCTGAGGGACGGACTTGTCAGAATAAAGAAAGGAAGGTTTGCGCAGTTTAGACAGGTGTCAGTTAGTACAGTGGGGAAACAGCTAGGAAAGTGAAGTGGACGTGCAGTACCTTGGGTTGACCATTAGAGGGCAGGGAGGAGTGTGAGCATAGGACTTGACATCAGCTTAGGGCTTAAGAAACCGTTGGTCATGGGGGGCGGAGTTAGAGGGAAACGGGAAAGATATAAATTTGACAGGAGGGTTCCAGAAAGTTCCAGTCCCCAGGGGGAGCTCAAGTGACGAGGAGACTGTGACAGTTGTTACACTGTGAGGAAAACCCAACCAGTGGGACTGAGGAGAGAGAAAGTCAGGGGGGTGGTCCTGACACGAAGTACCGCAGTATAAACGAGGCTCCGGGTGTAGGACACCGTGTTTGGAACGACGTGCGACCAGTAACATTACTGTTGGTATACAGGCCTATGGCAGCCACAGTGGCGGAGCTGTCAGAAGCGTCACAGAGTGAAGAGGGGGACGGTACGTATATAGATGTCCCTGGAGAAAGCACGGTGTCCCCTTGTGTATTGTAACCGGAGTGCTGTGAAGGGAGTGTGGTGTACTGTGAGGCCGTCTGGCGGACAGCGAGAGAGAAAAAACTTGGACCTGTTGCACCCGAAACTTGCCTCCAGCTTGTGTCTGTACGTAACTGAGCGGTATACAGAGGGACCACCCCCCAGCCCGGCCCACCAACCCTACACATGCATGTGTTGTGACTGTCACACAGCCGTGACACATGCAGCTGCGGCGCCGGACACCTGATTATTGGAGCACTCAAGGCATCCGGGTTCCTGCTGCAGCTTCTTCGGTAAGCGCTATAGCTTGCCGAATATGGAGGGAGCCGACAATGTTCGCTCATCTCTACTAAGGACCAAATTGGATCGGACTAGTCAGGTCTCTCCCTACAGCCTCTGTCGGGGATTTCAAACTATTTTCTCTAAAACACCATGTCTTTTCAGATTAAAAATATATCTGTGCGCAGGGTTGGACTGGCCCACCAGAGAACCAGAGAATCCTCCGGTGGGCCCTGGCTTCTTCTTCTTCAGGAGAGTTCATAGTGCAAACCTTGCAGCTGCTATAGGGCTCTTGAGTGGGAAAGAAAGATGGGCCTTCTGAATCAAATCCCCTGGTGGGCCCAATGTTCTTCAGTCTGACTCTGTCTGTGCGCAATCATGCGCTAACACCAGGCTCGCTTTAAAAAGTGATTTTCTAGTGCAAAAGTTGTAAAACATAAAAAAACTATATAAATTGGGTGTTTTCTTAATTATATATTACTTTATAATACTATAAAATTATATAATTATTTGTCACATACACGGAATATAATTTTAAAAAAATTCAAAAATTGCTGTTTTTTTGCTCATAGCTTCTACCAAAAAATAAAATAAAGGGTGATGAAATGAAAAAAAAAAGTTGTATGTATTTGAAAATGGCACAAGTGAAAATGACTGCTCTTTATCAAGCCATCACACAACTCTGTCTATGGAAGGAAAAAAAAAGCTGCAAGTCTCAGAGTATGGCAACCCCCTGCAACCTTGCGAAATATCAAAAAATAGAATCGTATAATACCATCATATAATAAATGACACCATGCAGTTTCACTATTCAACAGACTTTTTTTTTGTAATTTGCCTCTAAAAATGCATGATTTTACTTCAACTCCAATTCACGTGCCTGCCCCGGTACTGTCATTTTTCAGACATTCTAAGATGGCGGGTTGAATTACACTTGTCAGGTCCAGCCATTATTAACAGCTATTTTTGTACTTTTAAAGTTCTGTTGATCTCTAGAAGTCGGTAAATACCATGAAGGGACAATTGCCAATGCCTTACTATGGGAAGAAAAATCTTTCCTGGCTAAACTATTAGATATTACATTTCTGCTGGATCAATGCTCATCCAGTGTGCTAAATTTTGTTTCTGGAATGTGTGTATTATTTTTTGTCTCTACTAGATGTCCAACTATTTTTAATCATACTCTCGATGGGTAGCAAATTTCTTGATTTCTTCTGTGACATCCATAGAGAACCCATTCTCCTGATAGTATTGTGGCTATAAATAATGGTGGCTACTCACTTAAAATGTAAACCGCTTACATCCATGAGATGAGCGAATCTACAGAAATTCAAATTTGGAAGATTCCTTTTAATTTGGCCGAGAAATTCAACTCACACTGAATTTAATCGATGAATCAAAAGTTCTCCGATTGATCTTTTCAGCCCTGAAAGTATAATAAAAAGAGGGTCTGTATTGGGTTACAAAAATAATGAAATATTTAGCTCCCCTTGCCCTTCTATGCCCAGACCTCGCTGACTCCTAGCCACACTGATTAGGTCTTATTGACATCTATGAAGTTTTTCACGTCCCACGTGATGAGGGACGGGGTGGAAGCTTAGTAGCCAGCAATAGAAAACCAGAGGGAAAGAGCAGGACAGGTGAGAGGCAAGTTGAGTATAATATTTTAGCAATTTTTCCCCTTCCCAACCTTAAAAAGAGTTGACCAAAAATGGGACAGGCCTCCTCCATGTTGTGAATCTGATTTTTAGCAACATTCAATTCACTACAAATCAATTTGCTCATCTCTACTCATTTTTTTTTCTTACAATAACAGAAAGGCGTGGACTAAAGGAAGGTGCATAAATCCTATTTGACCTTCTGAAAACTGGATGTTAAGAACCGAGGGTGGGGTGTTCACTTATGACACCAATTAGCTTGTCCCACCCCTGAATGACAGGTTTATTTATTGATTGATAAGCTGCCATGCATGAATGTATACACAGATGTCCAGTGTTGGACTGGAGATCATAGGGCCCACCAGAGAACAGCATTCTTGGGGTTCATTTTATATAGAACTAAAAAAGGTTAAAGTATGCAACATAAAGGAGGGCATCAGTGTTCATGTTGGTGTAAGATGATGAGCCAGAACAGTCAGCAGTTCCCGGTACACTTTGGGGCCAGAACTATAAGTACTGTCATCACTGTTGCTGGAGGACGATTCTTCTGAGTGGGGAGGACCTTTGCACTGGGCAACAGGGGGTATGGGGGAGATAAAAGGGGCTGAGAGTGGGGACGAGGGAGATTTGGCGGGAAGGCAACAGGAGAACAAGGAGAAGGTTGACTCTCTCCCGACTGATCTGACTGCTAATTCCTCAACATCTATCCCCCAGCGGTTTGACTTGCCCACTGACTGTATCCTTACTGAGCTGTCCCCGGACCATCCTTTACAGGATGGCTCCTTCCCACTCTCAGTGAGAGATAATCTTACTTGCTCTGTTCCTAGCGACTACTTCAGAGGTTCGCACGTTGTCGCGGACTGCGAGAGTGCATGCTGTTCGTGTTCTTCGCCATTCAAGAGGAATCAACAAAAGAGACTGTTTCTACGTTACAACACACTCAAGTCAAGAGAGCCCGGATACATCGGCACGGTCTGGAGACCGTGCCTTTCATTCCTCCGTAACAGAGCCAGAGACATTGCCCACGATTTATGACGCCGGCGGGAGATATTACAGTCCCTCCCCAACAAGAACTGCAAGCAATAAGTTATCTTTTTCATACACTTTTTTTTCCCCTAATATTGTGGTTTTGTGCAATTCCTGCTGTTGCACTCAGTGTTCCCGCGTTATTCCATTGTTGATTTAATCTCCCTGTGCGGAGTATTCCTTGTACGATGATAACCTGTTGTAAATCCTTTTAATACCTTCTTGTCAGGAGCACCGCACTGCACTTGCTCACTGAGCCAGTGCGCTTGTCCTGAGTACAAAAACAGTGTTCAAAGATACCTGTGCAGGCAGCAGCTGTGACGATGCATGCTCCAGGACCAGAAGCACGTGACTGCTGGGGGCATGGCCTAAGCTCCATAGAGCTAGGAGCTGCAGGAAAACTCCTAGAAAGGTAACTACAGGACAATGTTACCAAGGGGCATAGACAGAGACAGAAACCAGATCAAGCCAGGTCAAGGCACAAGATAGCAGGACAGTACCAAAGGGTTAGACAGAGCGAATAGTCAGGACGTAGCAATAGATCAGAAAACCAGAACGGGCAATAGATGGTACAATAGGGACAAACTGCAACGGAGTAACAATAGCCAAGCCAGGAGGTCAGAACCGGAGAAGACAATAGTGCCAAAACGAGAGACAGAGTACAGAGTGAGGGGACAGGCCGGGTCATACAAGGGAATCAAACAAGCAATGCAGAATACACGCACACCAGGGGGGTCGGTCAGACACACAGCCAGAATAACAGTATAGCTGACAGAGAATGTTAGTCTGGAGTGAGTATACTGTAAATACCCCTTCCAGATCCAAAGAGAGGCTGGCAAAAGTTAACCCTGTGAGAACAGGACATTAACCATGTCCTAACCATGACACTTCTCTGCCTCCGACTCTTCACTCCATTCAACGAACCTCACTTCCTGTGCCCCTTTTCATTAATATAAAGCGTGTGATGCAAAACATCAGATATTTAACTAATTTTTTCATCACTATTTGAACTACATTGGATTTGATTAACTATATTGGACCAACACGGGATCTAGTTGGCTAATAAAATGATCAAAGACGGATGGTGTAGGGTAGTAGTTTTGGTTGCTTTTTTTTCAGAAAAGTATTTTTATTTTTTTGTAACACCTTATTATAGAATTAGTAATGGAGGTATCTGACAGCATACAGTCTACATCACGTGAAGTCATTATTGCCCTCTATTCCTCTTTGGTCAGACCTCCTCTGGAATATTGTGTCCAGTTTTGGGCACCACATTTTTAAAAAGACATCAACAAACTGGAGCAAGTTCAGAAAAGAGCGACCAGAATGGTGACCGGTCTGCAAACCCTGTCTTATGAGGAAAGGTTGCAGGAATTGGGAATGTTTAGTTTGCAAAAGAGAAGACTGAGAGGAGACTTAATAGCTGTCTACAAATATCTAAAGGGCTGTCACATTGTAGACGGATCATCTTTATTCTCATTTGCACAAGGAAAGACTAGAAGCAATGGGATGAAACTGAATGGGAGGAGACACAGATTAGATATTAGAAAAAACTTTTTGACAGGGTGATCAATGAGTGGAACAGGCTGCCACGAGATGTGGTGAATTCTCTTTCAATGGAAGTCTTCAAACAGAGACTGGACAGACATCTGTCTGGGATGATTTAGTGAATCCTGCTTTGAGCAGGGGGTTGGACCAGATGACCCAGGAGGTCCCTTCCAACACTACCATTCTATGATTCTATACCTTTAAATTATTATTGCTGGGGCTTACTGTCAGCCAGTGTTGTTTTGTTAGTGTGGGAAAGGTGACTTGACGGACAGACGTGACTGGCAGTAGGAGGGGATGGTTTGTACACCAGAGATGGAGATTGACAGGATAGAAGGGTGACAGCTAGGAAAGGTAGGATAGGAGGGTGTAGTACTGAGAAGTGACCACAAGATGGCAGGGGAGAGTAGTGCAGGACTACACATCATATTATGGCTCAGGATATGCTTAGTCATGGGGGGGGGAGATAGGAGCCCAGGAGGGTAATTCCTCTGTGAGAGAGGGGATAAATAGACGTAGGCGGGGCTCAGCTGATAGTCAAAAAAAAGGGTGACAGATTCCCTTTAATAAATAGCAAATGATAATTCAGAGCCCAAAAAAATGTCACTTGCTACCAGATTTCTTAAAGGAAGAGCAATACTCACTTTACAGTAGCTTTCCTTTATTCCATGCATATAAGACCCCATCCATAGATGCAAGCACCATGCAAGTATATGCTGCTGGATTTTTCTTCTATCACTGCCAAATATTTTCCGGTGCCATTGTCAGAGGTTTTAATGTTATGATTGATTGGTGCTCTGGATATACAGTATGCTGTATTTTGCAAGTCATCAGCATGGTCATTTTATACTGCATAGTATATATATATATATATATATTTTACAACTGGTGCAAAATTTCCATTTGTATTTCTAATCAAGTATTTTACCAAGCACCGAGTGACTATAAATATTTACTAGAAGAGAATTGTGCTGCCAAATCTCCCTCATGTCTAGAAATATTTAATAATCATTCCCATATAATTTTTTTTATATAATCTATCCTTGGCAGATTGAGAACATAGATACTAAGGCTTGATTTTAATGGGCAGAATTATCCCTCGCATCTGTCCTAGGGATCCACTGGTGGAAAGATCTGTCTGAGAATACTTCAAGGGCAAATAAAGTCTTCTTAAAAACTCCCATTGACAAAGATCATTGAAATGTTTATATATGTAATTGATTAGCAAAGCTCGCCAAGCTCAGCTGCGTTCCGAAGCATCGATGTGGTTGGTCTGGTCTTTAAGAGGACGTTTAATTGGAGGTATTGTAAAACAAACAGCTGGACCCTGTCTGTTGACATAAAGTGAATGCTACAAAGTTAATAATGAATTCTCGAAGGTTAAATGCTTTCGTTGACCAAAATATGTGAAGCAGAGCCTTTTTTCCATGATGTATGACTAAGTAAGCTTTCCCAAATGCTGCACTGCAGTTTACATACCAGACCTTGTCATGTAGGTATTGTCTGTTTAGAAAACATGAATTATTCTCATATTTGTTTCTTTTTAGGCAACTTACCAAAGAAGTTTCTGATCAAGGGTGGCATTTAAAGAGGACCTTTCATCAACTTTTTCACAAAGAACTGGAGACTTGATGTAGTAATGACTGTAGGGCGAAATAAAACTTTTTTTTATATATTTTGTCTCTCCCTTGTGGAGATATTAGCAATCAAAGTATTTGGCACCTGATGAGTTAATTTTCATTACGTTCATGTGGGTGTTATGAGTTAGTTTTCACTAGGAGAGTGTACTTTTTCCCCCTGTATGATGTTGACCAATCACAAACAGGCATCACCACTCAGAGGAAAGAACACAAACCCTTCATACCAGACCTGGTTTCTCAGTGTGTGAGATGTATGACAGACAGCCTTGATCTCCTGGTCTAACCTCCTGCATTATTGGAAAGGACTGGGAGTAGTACCTTTCAGATAGGACCCAGTAGACAGTGTGGTAGAAGGGTCAGCACAGCTGAGTTTAGGTGAGTCACACTGAAAACCCTTCTATCACCTTTCTTCTCATAGCATTATCACCTCTGCTGCACTGCCTCTTCCTCCACACTGCCTGGTCAGGGAAACTTGAATTCCCCCAAACAGTTACTAAAGAACAGGCAAGGGGGAACATCTGCTCCTCTGCCTCCTAGCCCATCCTGACCTTGCTGCAATAGGTACAAGACAAAATTTGGCATATTTATGCTTTACCGCAAAACCACTTGGACAAGACCCATAAATCCTGAAGAACACCTCAAAATATCTACCTTTGTGTAAGGTTTTGCTAAGCCCCATCCTTTTTAGGCCTAGTTGTAGAATTGTACCAGCAAATTTGGGACTTTTCACAAATATGCTCTTGATGCCTCTGGCTTGCAAAACACAAAAGGGTAAAGCCTCAACACAATACACTTGCTCTACTCTCAGTCCATTCCAATGGCAACAGCAAGTGATAGGTCAGTGACAAAAAAATGTAGTCTCAGTATATGATTTGGGAGGCTGCTTCTCACCTGACTCCTGCTTGTGATAGGTTTCTTCCTTTGATCTGTAACAAGTAATGGGTGGGAGAGGCAGGCTAAAACAGCATCTCAAAGGATACGTAGTTCATGGTCTTGAGCCTTTTATAGTTCTAATGGATTCTTACTTTATCACTGATCTCTGAAGACCCGGGCAAGTTGATCGTCACTTGACGGCATGTATTTGATTTGCATACTTGCGGTCACGTGTTGTGTCTCAGCTGCTTCTCTTAAAGTTATGAAAGTGGATAAGACGCTAGTCGGCACATGACCAAAGAAATTTAAATCGTATACATGCGGTTATGTGCCTGCCTACATGCCCTGCAAATTCAGTGGAATCATGACAATGTGTGTATTGCACACTGTCTTGATTTGAGAGTCTGCAATTAGTAAAGTGACTGCCGAATTTTCCTTTCAGCCAAGCCTACTTTTACTGAGCTTTGTTTGGTTGTGCCTGTTTTTGATTTTAGTTTTTAGCATTTTGTGCCCTTATTTTTGTTTGTGCCATATTCATCTTTCCTGTTTCAGCCTTTTTAAAAGTCACTTTTTTATGTGGCCGCCTGTTTTGTTGTTTTATCTCTACACTTTGGGCAAAGTTTAGAATTTTCAGATGTTTTTGCCTGATTGATTCTTTTCAAAAAGAATCACATTTTGACACAAATGTACTCCAGTCTTCCTCTGGAGTGATTTTATGTGCCCCTAGAATTTTGGTGCATTTTTTTGTTGTATTTTATTGAATATTACGGTTTTTATGCTAAAAAATCTCACAAAAATATTAAACCACATGTGCCATTTTGATGAATTTGGTGCAAAAAAAACCCATTCCATGAATACCACAAGTCATAAATTTAAAAGTGATTTTAAAAAAAAAAATCACAATTGATGAATCAGACCTTAACGGAATTTTTTTTGGACAAATTTCACGAAGGAACTGCAGGTACTCATATTTTCCAGATTTTTACTGCATTGCGTTGAGTCACATACAAATATATTCTGGTGGCTGTTATAAAGAATGATGATATTGACGAAAAGATCACTGCAAAGTCCAGACTAGTGAAGAGTTTCTGTTTTTATAACTTGTTTACTGATTGCCACCCAGTGGACACTATTGATATTACATCCATATGAATGATGGCTTCTCAATGTAAGTCATCGATTAACGTGAATTCCACACTAGTGGAAAAATAACTTTTGGGCTTGTAAAATACTAGTATAGAGATTAACTACTGAACTATGACTTAGACTATAAAGTTTGTCATCTCTGGTATTAAATACTATTGTACATGCAAATATGGTAGAGGTTATCATCATATTATATTAATTGACTAATAATTAATAATATTCAACAAAATATGAAAATTTTATTGAAGTTTTTTTTTTTTACCTGCATCAGTATGTAGAATGCAAAGTCATATATTATAGGAAGATTGTGAGCCCCAATGTGGACAGTGATGATGATGTCTGTAAAGCGCTGTGGAATATGATAGCCCTATAAAAGCAATGCATATTAATAATAAATAAAAAAGAAAAGAAAAAAGTAAACAACCTAAATATGTAAATATATTACATCAGTCCATTAAAGTTAATGACTGCAGTGGTCAAAATGCAGAAAACCCAGGATCTGTAAATAAACCTTGATCTTTGCTTAGACGGGAGTTGGAAAATTTGGGACACAATGTGCAGATGCCATCGACTCCATGTGGCAATCAGCATAGAGGACAGGGGCAGGAGCTGCCTTTACATGCACTAGCCAGGCTGATAAATAGGACCTGATATCGCATGCTGCATTTTTTTCACATAGACCTAAACTCCGCGTGAAAAATAACACACGTGAACTAGCACATACTGTATGCTGTTTCCACAAGGATCGTACAAGGACAAAAAATACTTTTAATACTTTTTATTGTTGCATGTCATTAGGATATGATCTGCAGAGGTATGACTTTGGGACCACTGCCATTACTTTCCATGCAGAGAATAGAAAGCGGTCAGGAGTAATGATGAGCGAGCCTCTGGATGTTCGGGTCTAGTGGGTTTGACCGAATATTTAGAAAAAGTTTGGTTCGGGTACCAGAACAGTGCCAGTACCTGGACCCCATTTAGATGAATGGGGGGACAAACATCAATTGTTTGCCATGCTGTCATCAGCATGACAGTGCGGCAAACACTACCTCTGATCGGCGGTAAGATCATTATCACCAGTCAGAGAGCTATGGTTCCAACGCTGTCAGATGGCAGTGTGAGCCAGCAGCTGAGGCCGGCGGTAAAAATGTTTACCTCTGGTGATAAGTGTCGGCTAATGAGAGAGTACTACTATCAGCCAGTGCCGGTAATAAAAATAAATATTAAAAAATGAATTGGGCTCTGTTCTATTTTTGATAGCCCACATGGCAAAACTGACAGCTGCCTGCTGCAATTCTCAGCTGTCAGCTTCAGCAAGGCTGGTTATCAAGAATAGAGGGGTCCCTAAGTTGTTTTTTTTAAATTATTTAAATAAATAATTTTAAAAAAACAGCATGACGTCTCCCTCATTTTGAAAACCAGCTAAGCTAAAGCAGACAGAAGGGGTCATTTCTCAGGCTGGTAAGGGGCCATGGAAATTGCCGCCAGCCTAAAAATAGCAGCCCTCAGCCTCCCAAGAAAAGGCACATCTATTAGATGTGCCAATTCTGGTGTTGGCAAGTGGGGTAATGGTTGTGGGGTTGATTTCACCTGTTTTATGGCCACTGACATCAAGCCCACAGGTTAGCAATGGAGAAGCATCTATATCCATTACTAACCCCATAGCTTAATTGTAAAAAAAAGACACAGCCAGAATAAAATCCTTTATTTGAAAAAGACACCGACACCTTTATTTGAAATAAAAATAAAGAACACAGATATACTCACCTTATGCCCATTCCACTGTTCAGATTGTAAACCACACATCATAGAAATAGATAACGGCGTGGGACATCTTCACTTCAGACAGGTGAGGGACTTGATTGTTTATTATTTTTACTTTTTTTAAATGGGACAAGGGCTTCAATGGAATGGGTATAAGGTGAGTATTGTTGTTATTTATTATTTTCTATTTTTTAAAGCATACAAGGGCTTCAATGGAATGGGCGTAAGGTGAGTATAACTTTGATATTTTTAAATAAATTTGCAAAACAGGGTGTGGATTTTTATTTCAAATAAAGGGCTTTATTCTGGGTGTTTTTATTTACTGTATGACTATGGGGTTAGTAATAGATAGGCGTTCTATAGACACGTCTCCTTTACTAACCTTTGGGCTTGATGTCACCTGACAATACAAAGGTAACATCAACCCCATAAATATTAACCCACCTGCCACAGCCACAGGGCAAGTGGGAAGAGCAAGTCAAAGTACCAGAATTGGCTCATCCAATAAATGTGCCTTCTCTGGGGTGGCTGCAGTCTGCTATTTTTAGGCTGGAGGGGGCAAATATTCATGGCCCCTTACCAGCCTGAGAATACCAACCCCCAGCTGTCTGCTTTAACTTGGCTGATTGTCAACCCCACGCCATTTTTTTTAAATTATTTATTGAAATAGTTTAAAAAATGGTATAGGGACCCTCTATTCTTGATAACCAGCCATGATAAAACTGACAGTTGAGGGTTGTAGCTCGCAGCTGTCCATTTTGCCTGGCTGGTTATCAAAAATAGAACAGACCCCACGTCATTTTTTAAAATTTATTTATAGCACTGGTTGATGACTACTCATTTCAGTGGCACCTGCTCTCTCTGTTATCAGTGACAACAGGCGTAGGCTGATGGGAGTAGTACTTCCATCAGCTGATGCTTCTGTGACCAGCAGTAAACTTTTTACTGATGGTTACAGCTGCTGTGGAAATCTCAGCTCTCCTACCGTAGGTAATAATCTTACCGCCGATCAGTGCCGTCGGTGTTTCTTGCACTGTCATGCAGATGACAGCATGGGAAACACCCGATGTTCTGTGTGCTGAACCCGAACAGTAAGACCTCTTTCACACGTCAGTGTCTCTGGTACGTGTAGTGACAGTTTTCTCACGTACCGGAGACACTGACACACGTAGACCCATTCAAATGAATGTGTCTGTGCACATGTCAGCGTGTTTTCACGGACCGTGTGTCCGTGTGCAAAACACGAAAACATGTCCGTTTTAACCCGGACACACGGCCCGCAACACGTGCTGCACATGTGCACATGGACAACAGTTCACACTGTCATCCGTGCTCACGGACGGCTGCCGGGAAGAAGCTGCTACAGTAAGTGCTGTTCCCGGCGTCTGGTGCTGAATGCAGCTGTGATTCTTCTCTCCTGCTCTGCCGGCAGGAGAGAAGATTGAATGAAAACCCGACGTGGGGTCCCCCTCATTTTCTGAACCAACCAGATGAAACTTACAGCTGGGGGCTGCAACCCTCAGGTGTCAGCTTCATCAAGGTTGGTTCTCAAGAATAGAGGGGTCCCCATGCTGTTTTTTTAATTAAATAAAAAATTTTAAAAAATGGCGTGGGGTCCCCCCTATTCTTGAGAACCAACCTTGATGAAGCTGACAGCTGATGGCTCCAGCCCCCAGCTGTAAGTTTCGTCTGGTTGTTTCAGAAAATGAGGGGGACCCCACGACAGGTTTTCATTCATTCTTCTCTCCTGTCGGCAGAGCAGGAGAGAAGAATCACAACAGCGGTCAGCACCAGATGCCGGGAACAGCGCTTACTGTAGCCGCTTCTTCCCGGCGGCCGTCCGTGTGTTCCTGATGCGGCAAACATGCGGCACATGGTTACCACACATGTGCCACACAGAGGTACCACGTGTCCACATGGACACACGGACACGGATAGCTCCAGTACCGGTTTTTCTGGTACCGGAATTATCTGGACGTGTGAAACTGGCCTAACATGGACTTCCTGGAGAAGTCCGTTTTCAGGGTCCATGGTCGAACAGTAGATGATTGGTATGGAACCTGAACTTTACTGTTCGGGTTCTCCCATCTCTAGTCAGTGTACTGCAGGGTAGGGAATAAGCCATAGGGAAAATAAGGAGGGGAGCAGCAAAGTCCTAAGGTTATGAAAACCATTTACATGGAAAAAAATATTTTTGCATATTAATGATTAACACTAGTTAATAAAATTGTACTAAGTTTCAGTCTGTAAACTTTATTCCTTTGTTCATTCTCAGAACTCCTGATATGCAGTTTGCAGACTGATCCAAGTTTCAGATTTTTCTCTTGTGAGAGTGTCTCTCCCAGTAATATAGGCTGAATATGAGTGCTCTGTGTATCCAGGGTGATATTATCTTCATTAGATCGTATATCAGAATAGCTTCTATCCTGCACTTATTTCCTCCTCATGTGCCTTTTGCATTTTCTATAGCCTGTTTTCTCTGCTCTCCCTCTCCATGCTGGGAAATTCCCTCTCCCCCTCCAACCTGCTATCTCTAACAATGACAGAAGGGAGGCAAAAAGCCATGCAACAAAGCTCTGACAGATTTGTAAAATTTTTACATAGCCTTTAAAAGGGTTGTCCTACAATCAAAACTTTTCACTTGCCCACAGGATTCATGATTTGTGCGCGGTTTTTACTGTATTACTACTTTAACGAGGATTTTTTGAGAATAGAAACTTGTTTAATAGTTATATGTACAAATACTACAAGACAGACCATTAACCCATTTCCATCGGGACCAATTTTTATTTTGTCCTCCCATTTTTCCTAGAACTATAACATTTTTACTGTCCCATTGACTTAGTCATTATTTTTTGGGAGGATGAAATATAGTTTTGAATGACACCATTCTCTTTAAACAGAACCTGTCAGCAGGTTCTTGCTACCTCATCTGACATCAACATAATTTAGGGGCAGAGACCCTGATTCCAGTGATGTGTCACTTAGTTTACTGTTTTTAGCATTTGTGACACAATCACAGGTCTTAGATGTAAATGAAGCAGAGATGAGAAAGCTTCCCCGCCCACACCACAGGTTTTGTGTACATTTTCTATAGACAATGAGCTACTTATCAGATGAGGGGCTGAGTCTGACTAGCATGCATGAACTGCTGTAGTACAGACAATGATAATCACCAGGTGACAAAACTTTCATTGTAAGGAAACAACAGCACACAATCTGATGTGACATTGAAATCTGAGTTTTAGCCTGTAACGCACGCTGTCCTCAAAAGCCTGCTGACAGATTCCATTTAATGTGAAACATGGTGCAAAAATTCTAAAGAAATGCTGAAAAAAAAATCTGCCTTTTTTTATTTGGTTTTCACACTATTCATTGTGTAGTAAAATTGACCTGGCTGCATGATTCTCCAAATCAGAGTGATTGCTTTGGTTTTTTAAGTGCTGAAAAAAAGTTGTGAAATTTTGAAAGAAAAAAAAAATAACATTTGGTTGCTGCTGCCATTCTCTTACATCGGTATTATTTTATTTTTTTCAGTGCCGAGTTGAGATTTTTATTGGTGCCAATTTGTGGTACATGCATTAGGCTATGTTGTATTGCATAGTTTAGGGAGAATGTTACAAAAAGCACAAAAAAAGAAAAAAGTACAGAAAGCCGCAATTCTGACGTTTCATTCTTTTTTCTTCTTAACAGCATTTACTATTCGGGTTAATTAATGCGGCATTTTGCTAGATCAGACTTTTACAGAAGCGGTGATAACAAACATGCTTATCTTTTTAATTTCGTATTACTTTTTTTAACAATTTTTATATTTTTAAATATAAATATTTTTCTTTTTTTTCCCCATATTTTTTGTCACCTTTAGGGGACTTGATCTTGCAATAGTTTGATCACTCTATCTATATAGTGCAATACCACCGCTAGGCTTAATGGAAGGGCTGAGATAGTGTTGACTGGTAAGAAAATCCATTGAAACCACGCAGTGCTTGACAGCAGCATTTAGATTGTTAAACAGCAGCAATCAGAGCGAGCTCCTGTCGCTGAGGTGCCAGAAGCTGGCAGTATAAGGCTAGTTTCACACTAGCGTATGGAGTAGCTGCAGAGGGAAGCGGACTTCCTCCGTGAAGCTCCACCCACTGCCGCGCCTCCTCCGTTCAGCTCCGCCTACATCGGCATGCGACCTGCGTACCCTATCTTTAGCATTGGGTATGCAGGCCATGCTGATGTATGCGGTTGCCACACTGTCAAAACTACGCATGCTCCGCATACATCGGCATGGCCTGCATACCCAATGCTAAAGATAGGGTACGCAGGTTGCAAGCCGATGTAGGTGGAGCTGAATGGAGGAGGCGCAGCAGTGGGTGGAGCTTCACGGAGGAAGTCCACATCCCTCTGCAGCTCCTCCATATACTAGTGTGAAACTAGCCTAACACAACCAGCAGCATCTTCCGCATAAGGTCGGGCTCAGCTCCTGAGCCTGCTCTATAGACAGGGACCCAACATAGGGCATAATAATACATTCTATGTCGGGAATGTCTGTTAAGGGTAGGTTTACAGGTGGCGAATACATTGCAATTTTTATATATAGATTTGAGCTTAGAAAATTAGTAACGCATTGCAATAGCAGCAACGTCGATGAGATTGTACCAAATTTCATTCATGCACTGTTGAAAATGATCCACGGTGAGAATTGACCCACTGTGTGGATATTACATTTCCAACATAACATTGTTGCTGCAGTTTTTTATTGTGGATTTCACCATTTGCAATGCATAGAATGAAGTCCACAGTGAATTAACATCATACTCCATCAGCGGGCAACACACTGGAAAATCCACCAGCGAATGTACCCAAAAAAATGTACCAGGCCAAATACACACTACAGATTTCAAAGACTTGACAGTGAAAAATTCACATTTAGCAAGACGAGAAGCTACAAGTCAACAAGCAGTCCCACGTCAGGAGCCACCTACCTCTGTCCTTTAATTTTTAAGTCTATACCTGAAATACAGGAAGACAAAAATCCATTTGTGATTAACCAAAGCTGAAATTGTAAGACTAATTTTCTAATAACTAAGGAAACTAATTACAGTAATTATTTTTACTCAACTGTCACAAGAGGAACCATATGTGTTCTCCCTTCAATTATAGCATGAATTACCTTGAACTTCATCATAAGTTATGGCCCAGCTGCAATGGCCTTTTAATCATGAAATGCTGTGATTCCACCTGGTATGGGCTAAATTACATCTGATCTATGGGTCACTGATTAAAGGGCTATCGTAGAGGTTCTGCTTCACTAACAAGTCATCTAAGTGGGGCTCTATTGAGAAAGATTATTAACCAAAATAACCATGATCTTATAAGACGCAATTAACAGGCTTGATATTAAACAGCATCCAAAATGTATAATCAGAGGTCATTATTGCAATTAAGTGATAGGTAAAATGTAATAACGAGATGTGATATTAAAAGTGCTGTAAATCTGTACAATTCTCTATACGTGTATAGTAGGGATGAGCCACTATATTTGCGTGAAATTGAATTCTCCTTGAGCTTTGCTAAAATGCATGAGTATTTTTTTCCCATTCACTTCCAAGTGGATCCGCAAAATGTCGGCCAGCTACCATTTTGCTGAACAGTACAGGGTCATCAAAAGGTTTAAAAAAAACACTTCTAGGCTGTGTGCCCACGATGCAACTTTTAAGCGTTTTTGCCGCGATTTTCGGCGCGAAAACGCTGCAAAAACGTTTAAAAAACTCGTACAGAGCGCCCCCATGCATTCCTATGGCATTCCGCACATGCTGTGCTAATGCTGCACTTTTTTCCACGGCGGAATCGCATCGCGGGAAAAAAATGCAGCATGCTCATTCTTTTTTGCGGAATCGCAAAGAATTGCCGCGATTCCGCACTCATAGGAATGCATGAGAACCGCTTACTTCCCGCATGTGGCTATGCCCACCATGCACGAAGTTAAGCGTCTCATGTGCGGTTGGTACCCACGGTGTGGAGGAGAGGAGACTGTCCTCCAGGCCCTGGGCACCATACCCCTGTAAAAAAAAGAATAAAAAATAAAAAAATCGGGGTATATTTACCTTCCGGCGTCACACGCTGCCTTCCCGGGCCTCAGCGTTCCCAGTAATGCCTTGCGGCAAGGTCCTGTGGTGACGTGGTCTCGCGTTACTCTAGCGGTCTCGTGAGATCGCTATAGCAACGCGAGACCAACGTCATCACAGGTCTCGCAAGGCATCGCTGGGAACAGGAGCGTCGCTGAGACTGCGCGGGACGTTGGAAGGTAAATATACCCCGATTTTTTATTTTTATATCATTTTTATCATTCCATCTTTTACTATTGATGCCGCATAGGCGGCCTCAATAGTAAAAAGCTGGTCACACTTGTCAAACACTATGTTTGACGAGTGTGACCAACCTGTCAATCACTTTCCAAGCGATACTTCAAATCGCTTGGAAAATGCTTGAATATCGCACGTGAAAATCGCGGGAAAATCGCAAACATAATCGCGGTAAAATTGCGCTGAAAAAAACGCACGATTTCTGGGAAGGAGTCCGGTTTTGAGTGTCCGGATTCAAATGCAACGTGGGCACATAGCCTTACTCAACTTACTGCTCATCTCTCCTGCCCCTCCACTCCTCACTGTTCCGCAACTGGTCCTCATCGCATTTTGTTACCACTGCTACTCAAGCTGAAATCCAGGGACTCTTAACACTAGACCGAGATTACTGGCTCTGGTGAGGTTTGCACGTGACTTTACGCATGCATGTGCAGAAATGTCAGAGCCAGAAAGACCGGGGTTTCAGATCGAGTGGTGATGATAGGAAGATGCAATAAGAGCCGGATGGGGACAGTGAAGAGAGTTGAGTTGTAAGGGGAGTATTAGTACTATATATATATATATATATATATATATATATATATATATATATATATATATATATATATATATATATACAGTATATATATATATTGTGAGGTAGCGCTGTCATTCAGTTAGGGGATCACTCGCTTGACAGCGAATAAAACACATCCGGCACCGGATTTTCATAAACCATAACATAGTCCATGCGGTTTATTCCTCCATCATAAACCCACAGCAGCAATACACAACAGCTTAGCGTCCATTACAGAGCTTCACTCTGGTTATCCTGTACTCACACGGGTTATGCAATGTCCATTGCGCAGGCTTTCTGGCTTTCTAGCCTCACAGTTCTCACCCCGACAGGCTTTTACCTCATGGCTGCTTCATCCATACTGCAGACGTTCATTCCCTCTCCCTGGGAACTGTCAGACACTTGCAGCCATTAAACACAGCGTCCACACGTGCTGTTAGGAAGACTGACATCTCTTTGCACGAGACCTTCCAAATGGACCAATCGGGTCCCTGCATTCACCACCTGTGACCTACCCTGGCCACCATATATGGTCCGTAGCCACGCCCACCAGGTCACATGGCTATGTCCTCATCACAGGTCCTTCACACACTCGAAGTCTTTTACTATAGTGTAGTAAACACACCCCATGGGTGGGTTTGTAGGTAACTAGGCACCGCCCATCTCCCTAGTTTCCTGGAGACTTCTCCCTGACACATTGCCACAGCACCTCAGCAGTATCACTGCTGCTCAACACACACATCAGTCTCCATCTCAAGGCCACCCACCTTGAGATACATTATGATCATTCAGCATCCTACACCTATTAGGACAATGGCAATGCTTATATGCCTGTCCTGGGAAACCCACACAGCGCCCCCTAGCGGACACAGTGGTCACTACACCATAATATATATATATATATCTATATACATAATTGCCTTAAATTGTCTGTCATCCACTTCCGTCTGGATATCCCCAAATCCCACAATCCACTGCACCGTACCGGAAGTACGGCGACCGCCATTTTGGTACACCCAAGTGATGCTGCTTGGATCCAGGATGCAGCTGCGATCCCGACCGCCACTGGGATCCCAGCTGCCGCTTGGATCCAGGCTGCTGCTGTGATCCTGAGCGCCGCTGCGATCCCAACCGCTGCTGGGATCCTGGCCACCGCTGGGATCCCAGCCGCCGCAGGGATCCCAGCCACCGCTCGGATCCAGGCCGCCGCTGCGATCACGAGGCTGTGAAAGGGGTGTGACAAGGGGGTATAACGAGAGGTGTGTAATGAAGGGGGCGTAATGAGAGGGTGTAATGAGGGAGGAGTAATGAGAGGGATGCTGCCGCCGGACCCCCACCAGGACCCACCGCCTGACTACACACACCGGATCCTGCCGCTGCCTGCCCACACACCTCCGTGCAGTCACAGCGGGCAGGAAAGACCGTGGCTTGAGGCCTGTGCTGGAGATTGGGTGCGGCCACTCTCTGCCGGTTGTCACTGCAAGGAAGTGGGTGGGCTGCCACCCCCGGTGCCACAAAGCTGCCCCCATTGTGATGTTACTGTCCTCCTGATGGGATAGCATCGGGCACATATCTAGTATATACATATACACTACCGCTACCGTTCAAAAGTTTAGGGTCACTTTGCTTTTCTTTCAAAAATAAGAAAATCTCAGTTTTTTCCAATGAAGATAACATTAAGTGATTCGGAAATACACTCTATACATTGTTAATGTGGTAAATGACTATTCTAGATGAAAACATCTGGTTTGTAATGCAATATCTTCATAGATGTAAAGAGGCCCATTTCCAACAACCATCACTGCAGTGTTCTTATGGTACTTTGTGTTTGCTAACTGTGTATAAATTCTAATGGATGGTTAGAATACCCTTGAAAACCCTTGTGCAAGTATGTTAGCACAGCTGAAACAAGTTTGGCTGATTAGAAAAGTTATAAACATGGCCTTCCTTTGAGCTAGTTGAGAATCTGGAGCATTACATTTATTGGTTCCATTAAACTCTCAAAATGGCCAGAAAAAAAGACCTTTCATGTGAAACTCGACAGTCTATTCTTGTTCTTAGAAATGAAGGCTATTCCATGCGAGAAATTGCCAAGAAACTGAAGATTTCCTACCATGGTGTGTTCTACTCCCTTCAGAGGAGAGCACAAACAGGCTCTAACCAGAGTAGAAAGAGAAGTGGGAGGCCCGCTGCACAACTGGGCTACAAGACAAGTACATTAGAGTCTGTAGTTTGAGAAATAGACGCCTCACAGGTCCTCAACTGGCAGCTTCATTAAATAGTACACGCAAAATGCCAGTGTCAACGTCTACAGTGAAGAGGCGACTCCGGGATGCTGGCCTTCAGGGCAGAGTGGCAAAGAAAAAGCCATATCTGAGACTGGCTAATAAAAAAAAAAGATTAATATGGGCAAAAGAACACAGACATTGGACAGAGGAAGATTGGTAAAAAGTTTTATGGACAGAAGAATCCAAGTTTGAAGTCTTTAGATCACACATAAGAACATTTGTGAGATGCAGAACAACTGAGAAGATGCTGGAAGAGTGCCTGACACCATCTGTCAAGCATGGTGGAGGTATTGTGATGGTCTGGGGTTGCTTTGGTGCTGGTAAAGTGGGAGATTTGTACAAGGTGAAAGGGATTTTGAATAAGGAATGCTATCACTCCATTTTTGCAATGCCATGCCATACCCTGTGGACAGCGCTTGATTGGAGCCAGTTTCCTCCTACAACAGGACAATGTCCCAAAGCACACCTCCAAATTATGCAAGAACTATTTAGGGAAGAAGCAGGCAGCTGGTATTCTATCTGTAATGGAGTGGCCAGTGCCGTCACCAGATCTCAACCCCATTGAGCTGTTGTGGGAGCTGCTTGACTGTATGGTATGCAAAAAGTGCCCATCAAGCCAAACCAACTTGTGGGAGGGGCTGCTGGAAGCATGGGGTGATATTTCTCCAGATTACTTCAGCAAATTAACTGCTAGAATGCCAAAGGTCTGCAATGCTGTAATTGCTGCAAAGGGAGCATTCTTTGACAAAAGCAAAGTTTGAAGGAGAAAATTATTATTTCAAATAAAAATCTTTGTTTCGAACCTTGTCAATGTCTGGACTAGCTTTTAAATTCACTTGGCAACTCATTTGATTAATAAAACTATGAGTTTTCATGGAAAACACAAAATTGTCTGGGTGACCCCAAACTTTTGAACGGTAGTGTATATATATATATTTATATATATATAGAACAAAATTGAAAAACAGCACAAAATAGAAAAATGATTCGGGTGCAAGCCCTCCAGGTACATACCAAACCTCCAAATAGTCCATCAAAAAAGAAGGCAGTACACCATGTTGGTTTTCAATAGTGTTTTTTTAATAGCCCATATGGCTGTGTGCCCATGCAGCAACGTTTCGGTTCAATAAGTGTGAACCTTGCTTGAAAAAGGTTCACACTTATTGAACCGAAACGTTGCTGCATGGGCACATAGCCATATGGGCTATTAAAAAAATACTTTATTGAAAACCAACATGGTGTACTGCCTTCTTTTTTGATGGTATATATATATATATATACACTGTATATATATAAATCCACGTTGAGACACCATGTAGAAAAAATAGAAATGGTGATTTAATAGCCCATTAGGACTCAGCAACGTTTCTGTCCAATTTAGAACCCTTTGAAAGGCCTCAGGTTTGAAAAAGGTTCTCAACTGAACCAAAATGTCACTGAGTCCCAATGGGCTATTAAATTAAATCACTTTTTCTACATGGTGTGCTGCCTTATATTTTTTTTAAACTGTTTGGAGGATTGGTAATTGCCTGGCGGGTTTGGCTCCCACATTAATTATTGTTGTTTGCTAGTGCTGTTTCTCTTCTCTCTCTCTCTCTCTGTATAAACAGTGGGGGAAATAAGTATTTGATCCCATGCTGATTTTGTAAGTTCACCCACTGACAAAGACATGAACAGTCTATAATTTTAAAGGGAACCTGTCACCCCCCTGGGCGTTTTTAACTAAAAAAAGCCACCTTCAGCAGCACTAAGGCTGCATTCTGTGAAGGTGGCTTTTCCGTTTCTGACCCCCAGTAATGCCGAAATATTAACTTTTATAAATAGGTCCTCATACCTGTAATGAGTCCCATAGGTATGGAGTCTCCCCCTGAAGCAGCTGCCTCCCAGTCATCCATCATGTCTTTGCAGCGTCTGGGCCCCACCTCCCATAGACGTCCATCATGCCCCTGCTCTGCTGTCTGGGCCCCGCCTCCCATAGCCATCCATCATGCCCCGCCTCCTTCTGACTCCTATGTCGCGCTGATGAATTGACATCAGGCGATTATGCCTGCGTGTTGTGGAGGCCCCAGATCCTGCCCCGCAATGTGTGTGTTATGATGTATTCACACTGCGGGGTTGGGGTCTCAACAACACGCAGGCGAGATCGCCTGATGTCAGTTCACGGGCAGCGCACACTGCGCATGCCAGAGAACTGTTTTCACAGAACAGGTGCCGGCAGGTATAAAGACCTATTTATAAAAGTTAATATTTCGGCATTACTGGGGGTCAGAAACGGAAGAGCCACCTTCACAGAATGCAGCCTTAGTGCTGCTGAAAGTGGCTCTTTTACTTAAAAATGCCCTGGGGGGATGACAGGTTCCCTTTAAGGGTAGGTTAATTTTAACATTGAGAGATAGAATATTAAAAATAATATCCAG
This sequence comes from Dendrobates tinctorius, assembly GCF_039654945.1. Taxonomy (NCBI): domain Eukaryota; kingdom Metazoa; phylum Chordata; class Amphibia; order Anura; family Dendrobatidae; genus Dendrobates; species Dendrobates tinctorius. The sequence continues at coordinate 17,146,418 of NW_027361743.1, read as the reverse complement.
AAAATCACATTGTATAAATTATATAAACTTGTTTGCATTTTGCAGTGAGAAATAAGTATTTGATCCCTCTGGCAAACAAGACTTGTTGGGAAGCATAGCAGTCAGACATCTTTTGTAGTTGATGATGAGGTTTGCGCACATGTCTGGAGGAATTTTGGTCCACTCCTCTTTGCAGATCATCTCTAAATCATTAAGATTTTGAGGCTGTCGCTTGGCAACTCCGAGCTTCAACTCCTTTCCTAAGTTTCCTATGGGATTAAGGTTTGGAGACTGGCTAGGCAACTCCATGACCTTAATGTGCTTCTTTTTGAACCACTCCTTTGTTGCCTGGGCTGTATGTTTTGGGTCATTGTCTTGCTGGAAGACCCAGCCATAACACTTTGTTAATGTCCTGATGGAGGGAAGGATTTTATGGTACATGGCTCCATCCATTCTGTCATTGATGTGGTTAAGTAGTCTTGTCCCCTTAGCAGAGAAACACCCCCAAAACATAATGTTTCCACCTCCATGCTTGACAATGGGGACAGTGTTCTTTGGGTCATAGGCAGCATTTCTTTTCCTCCAAACATATTGGGTTGATTTAATGCCAAAGACCAAAATTTTTGTCTCATCTGACCACAGCACCTTCTCCCAATTACTCACAAAATCACCCAGGTGTTCATTGGCAAACTTCAGATGGTTTGAAACCCAGAAGTTTTGCTCCAGCACACTATGTGTTGAGAGGGGTCAATTGTCTATTTTAATTGCTAGGTTTTTGTGGACAACCATAGAATGGGTGGGAGGTTGTACATCTGACCTCTACCCTCGGGTGTTGTCTGGGGTTTAAATAGTTGGCCTCTTGAGACATACAGAGTTCAGTGAGTCTGGAGCCTGGAGCCGGCAGCTTCAGAAAGGTGGTTTTGTGTTAAACTATACTGAACCTGGCTGTTATATCCTGAGCATGCAGAGCCCTGCAGTGCAGAGACTATATATCATTTTGTTTCATTTTTCCCTGAAGGGCCGTGTTCATTTTCATTTTGCGTTGGTTTATGCCATTTGTATAATAAACCAGCGGAAGATTTAAAGAGACGGTGTACCTGTATCTGCCTCGGTGTGCAGACGAGTGAGCTGACCTACTACCATATATCTTACATTTACAACAATATTACAAGAGAGACCTCAGAGCATAATAATTCACAGAGAGTAACATTGCCGCAAATCAAACTTAATGAGAAAGCTCACACAATCTGGCCAATTTAAATTTTACCTGATTCAATCATCTGTAAAATATTGTAAGAGGGTCACTGGTAATGTGCTGGAGGGGAAATATGTTTCACTAAGGTTATTAGCTTCAGTGATATGAACCTGGGAGTTTTCTCCAGCACGTAAGTTGCTGAAAGGAGTTAATCGGCCATGACGAGGCCAGGTTTATGGTGAACAGCTGAGCAGTTGGGCAGGATGGTTGTTCACAAAATCTCCACCCTAGGGTGTGGTCCAGGAGGTAAAAGTAAAACATTTGGACTTACTGATTTTTCTTTTCTGTGTGGTCTGAAGGATAGCTGACCTAAAGAGCTGGACTCTTGCTTAACCCCTTTCCGACCTTAGACGTATCCATACGTCCAGGTCACTTGGCATTTATTGACCATGGACGTATGGATGCGTAGAGACAATTTTGTGCGCACAGATGCTGTCCGCATTCTGCCAGCTTGACACCCAACACTCAATGCCAGGAGTGGTCCCGCACCACTCCCAGCATTTTAACCCCTAAACGCTGCGAACCGTTGATGAGTTCCAGCAAATTTTACATTCAAAAAGTCAAATAATGCTCATTCCCTTCCAAGCCCTGACGTGCTTCCAAACTGTAGTTTTCTCCCACACATGGGGTATTGTTGTACTCAATAGAAATTACACAGCAAATTTTATGGTGCAATTTTCCTGTTACCCATATAAAAATGCAAAATTTGAGGCTAAAAAAATGTTTGTGGGGTCACTGTGATTTTTTTATTTTCACAGCTAAATGTTACAAACTTCTGGGGGTTTAATGTGCTCACCATACATCAAGATAAGTTCCCTGAAGGGTCTAGTTTCCAAAATGGTGTCACTTGTGGAGGATTTTCACTGTTTAGGCACATCGGGGCTCTCAAAACACAATATGTTGTTCGCTAATTGTTCCAGCAAATTTTGGGTTCAAAAAGTCACATGACGCTCCTTTTATTCTGAGCTCTGCTGTGTGCCCAGGCAGTGATTTTCCACAACATATAAGGATATCAGCATGCTCAGGAGAAATTGCTTTCTTTGCAAGCTTTGGGCTCCATTTTTTCCTGTTACCTTTGCTAAAATAAATATTTTGTGAAAAAAAGTTAAATGTTAATTTTTTTTCCACATTACAAAAATTCCTGTGAAGCACCTGAAGGGTTAATAAACTTCTTATATGTGGTTTTGAGCACCTTGAGGGGTGCAGTTTTTAGTATGGTGCCACTTTTGGGTATATTCTGTCATATAGACCCCTCAGTCACTTTAAATGTAAAAAAAATGGTTTTGTAAACTTTGCTGGAAAAATTAGAAATCGCTGGTCAACTTTTAACCCTTATAACTTCCTAGTAAAAAAAAAAAATTGTTTAAAAAATTGTGCTGATGTAAAGTAGAGATGTGGGAAATGTTATTTATGAACTATTTTGTCTGATAAATATATCTGATTTAAGGGCAGAAGAATTCAAAGTTTGAAAATTGCAACATTTTCCAAATTTTTGCCAAATTGCCATTTTTTTCACAAATAAAGGCAAGTCATACCAAAGAAAATTTATAACTGCCATGAAGTACAATATAGCTCGAAAAAATATTCTCAGAATCAGAGGGATCTATGGAAGCATACCAAAGTTATTACCTCATAAAATGACAGTGGTCGGAATTGTAAAAATTGGCTTGGTCAATAATGTGCAAACCACCTTGGGGGATAAAGAGGTTAAAAGAGCTGAACCCTGATTTCTGAGGGGGTTGGACCCCTTCACTTATATGGACTGTAATGAATACTGTTTGTTTATGCCAATAAGACTGAAAGACTGAATATGTATATTTCATTTTGGACTGGTTTATAAGGCATGTTTTAATAAACCAGCTGAAGATTTAACGAAAAGCTTTCCGACTGCCTCATTAGTCAGCTGAGTGAGACAATCTACCACAATATATACAAATATGTATTGATATAGAAGGTTTGCCTTCATATCCCTTTAATTACAATTAATACTTCAAATGCCTTTTGCCTATTATTGCTAGAATTGTTCTTATGACACTGCAGACTAGAAGTCTCTGTTTCAAGGAGACTATACTTGTTATCATATATGTTCTCAATAGTCTGTAACAACATGTTCTGGGTACATTGTAAACATGGTATGACCCTCAGGGGTGGGGGCTACATGAGCCACACAGAATTACATTTGTTGTAAATGGTATAAAATATTGCCTTGTGTTTCATTACGTGAGATAAAGTGATTTGACCACGGCCCGTGTGTGTTCAGTCTCTTTGTCTCCAAGCGCTTGTAAATTAAGGGCGAAAACTCCTAATTCGGACTCACTGGTGATCTGGCAGACCTGACTCTTGGTCAGAACAAAAAGCAGCTATGACAGTATATACTGTATATATATATGTACTGTATATAAATCTATACATACATATCTATTATATTTATTTTTTCTTTTATTTTTTTGAAGCTCTATTTTTAAAAAAAAATGGAAAATATAACTTTTTGCTTTTTTTTATACTTTGACTATATTTCACTCTAGAAGTAATATCTATTGCTACATGGAACACTTGATCTTAGATTAAAGTCAAAACTGTGAGAAAAATTTACATAATTATTACACATTTTTGCAACTCGAAAAATTGGTCGAGAAACAACAAAAAACCCCACTAAAAGACATTTTAGGAAAAAAACACCAGTGTTTCTTAATGTGGCTTCCTTTTGAATAAATTGGTATGTTGAAAAAACTTGGTAGGCTCAAAAAGATGTCTTGTGTACATACCCTTAGTCCTCCATGATCCATAGGTTTCACAGATTGAAATCTGAAAACTTTTTCCATCTATTCCACCTAAAAACATTAGGAACCCAAAGAACCAAAAAAAATGATAATCTGAACTAAGACTTATATGACAGCTATAAAGACCCTAAAAGTACTTGCACTATTGTACCTATAGATTGCTAGCCAAGGGCTACATTTTGCGACCATGCTTCTGTTTGGGAATTCATATGTTACTTTGATAATGCTATTGCCAATCCATTAGCAGTTCATTTTTGAGATTTCTCCTGGAACGAGGCATTTAAAGTGAAGATTGTAAACTGCTTTGCTCCTAATCCATAAGTTTAGTCAAAGTCAAATCTAGTAGTGCATGACATAATGAGTCAATACCACATTCTCTTCAAACTATAAAACGTTCACTGAAGGAATGTACCTAAGAGATAATGACTCCATTAAATCAGGTATATGAAGGTTCAGTAGAAGTCCATACAATTCTATAGGACTGTGTTTGAGACAATCGGTCAGACAGTAGGTCACGGAGAGACCTCCTCCTTGGTTGCCCTCACTGTCCGTTCTTGAGCAGTGCATTATATAACATGCTGAATGAAAATAGATTTCAATGCCGTAACCCTATGCCAAAATCCTCACTTGCTCACGGTTCAAAATATCCTAAGCCTCAGGAAACAGATGTTGAAGTTCCATACGTAGACTGGTCTTAATTTCCCACTTTCAGTACCTTGTATATGATTGTTAACACCAGTGGGTTTTGCGTAATAATAACATTTTATTGCCTCGAGGTTTTCACACATCAGTTAAAAACTGGCATTGTCTCTGTGTCATATTTTCACTCAAAAGCTCCAGCGTGATATGAAAAGTGAGGCTGGAAGAAAAATAAAACATGGGATAAAGTGTTGACAAAGTGACACGACTGCCAAGGTCATATGACATTGAGTGTTATTACTGGCTCCAGTCAAGACATTTCTACCCACTGATCCTGATGGAACATTATAGGTCGTACAATCAAACCAATGAAGAGGAATGCATAAGGTATGACAGATATTGGTACTGACTCGACTATCTGGATCTCATCTTGTTGCTCTTGGAGGTCTGCGAGAACATGTCTAGCCTTGGTGAGGCATGCTGGATGGTATGCAAGGATCACAGCAAATTAGTATCCTTTAATGGCCTTCCCTTAAGTCACCAGCTTTACACTTCTTGTACTGGGGATAATGGGTGTAATGTCAAAGTGGCCTCTTGTGAGAACGTTCCAGTGCTTGGCAAACAAGATAGCTCCACCAAAAAGGCTACTTGGACGTAGCTATTAAGGCAAAATTCAGCTGTGCAAGAATTAACTCCTTGACCCCAATGCAAAATCTGTCACATGCTCCTCCATTTACCCTGTGCAGTGTATAATACTGGTATCATCTTATGGTGGAGGGCATAGGTGTGATCTCTGCTTTATAGCTTAGCCCCTCACCCAGTTTTTGCATTTTAATCCATTGCTGACCACCGATGCAGTTTTTTTTTTATATGGACACTGTTAGGTTTATTTAGCTGCTCTGCCGTTTTACAGTGCTGTGAAGTAAGTCTGGGATGGTGGTTCTTGTGCCGGTATTAGTGGGTGTTCTGCTTTATAAATTTTGTCACAGTCTCTCACTGGCTAAAAATAACAATCAGAGCTTTACTTACCCTCCCCTGCTCTATCCCTGTGTCACGACTCTGTTGTCGGGTGTATCGGGACCAGGTGCGCCTTCCCTCTCCCTAACGCTAGGGGCACATAAGCTCACCCTGTTCCCCAGATTACTTTTGATGGTGGAGATGCTGGGGCTACGTACCTTGCCTTAGCTCCTGAATCCGCCCTTAGTCTGTATCCTTCCCCTCCCAGGGAAGAGGGGAGTAATAGTGTACTGTAATAAACCAACCAGACTAACAAGATAATATGAACAGGGTTAAGGAAAAATACCAAACATACAAATATACTCATACAGTAGAGGAAAACATCGGGGAGTGGAAGATGGGGTAAAACTTAAAACTCAAAACTTAGCAACAGTCACAGATAAACCCACCAACCACCTTCTCTTATAAACCAACAACAACCTCCAGCCAAGCAGCATAAGCTATCTCTGACAATAAGTGCTAGCCAGGGCCTAGTTTATATAAGAGATGGGATTGAATAACAGTGCACAGCTGAGAGCCTAAACGCTCCAAGGAGCTCTCAACAGAACATATTAACCCCTGCACTTCCAAAAGAAATGTATTTCGTGCTTCTAATCCATGTAGGAGTAGTAGAAATCTGATGCTGTGGTCTTCTGGCTCCTCTCTGTTGCGGTAAACCGGTGACACCCTGGCTATTTGGTTATAGGAAGTTTTGCCCCCAGCAGTTCACCCCCAGGTACATTTTGCCCCCGCACATTTTGCCCCCACACATTTTGCCCCTGCACATTTTGGCCCCCAGCAGTTCACCCCCAGAGGTTTCACCCCCAGCAGTTCGCCCCCGGATGTTTCGCCCCCAGCAGTACGTCCCCGGATGTTTTGCCCCCAGCAGTTCGCCCCCAGCAGTACGCCCCCAGATGTTTCACCCCCAGCAGTTCGCCCCCAGCAGTTCGCCCCGGGATGTTTTGCCCCCAGCAGTTCACCCCCGGATGTTTTGCTCCCAGCAGTTCACCCCCAACAGTTTGCCCCCGGTAGTTTGCCACTGGATGTTTGTATCCTTTTTTGCCCCCAGAATCTTGTGTTTGTTTTTTTTGCCAGTTTGTCCTTGTGGTTCATGAATTCCCATCCGTCATCAATCCACATGTCACAAAAGTACTGAACAGAGTGTTGCACTTTTGTGACATTTTAAATCAACTGTTTCCATCTGTAAACCTCACAACTGATTGCATTATAGTGTCAGAGCATTTTGCCCGCAATTTTAACAAGACATTTTCCAAAACATTTCTAAAACGTTTTTGTGTTACAAAAGCATACCACAAAAAAAAAATAAACGGAATCAAAAAATGTAGTGTGAATAAGACCTGATTAGGTGGGGAAAGTAAACCACTCTAAACTCAAAACATTTTGTGAACTTTTACCTGACCCAGCACTGAGCTGCTTTTTTGCACGTTTTGTTGCAGATGTAACAATTTTCATGTCAGGTGTCCTGCAAGTTACATTAGACTAGCTTTTATTCCATCTTTACATCAGAATATAGCATTGTCTAAAATCTATACAAAGAGAGAGGTGTACTAGCACAAAACATCAGTCAGCTTCCACAGCAATTCACTTTCTACAAGTATGAATTCAGTTCTATCCAAACGTGGGAAGAAGAAGTTGGTCTACAAGAATCACATTTACGTATTTTCCAAACGAACGTCTGACGATGTCCATTCCATCTGGGTGTGTGAAAAACGGTCGACATGCAAGGGACGTGTTTGGACCAATGAAGCATCTGGTGAAGTGGTGAAAGTAACCAATCCCCACAAACCACGCAGCACAAGCAGCAGGACCTGAAGCAATCCGACTTGTCAATGATGCGGTCACCAGGGCAAGGACAACACAGGAGACACCACTACAGATTCTCACAGAAGTCATTTCAGGAGCCCATTCTAATGTTGTAGCACTTCTCCCAAGGAAAGCATCACTGAAGAGAACAATACGATTATCAAGGCAACTTGGCAATATTCCAAGGTTGCCCCAAACCCTTGATCAACTTGTTATTCCCCAGGAGTTCCAGGAGATCAATATTGATGGTATCCAGCAGCAGTTCCTTCTGCGTGACTCTGGTAAGCATTTAACATTTCCATTATGCAGAATTATTGCAAAGTTTATGTTGCACAAATGTGAAAAATTATATATTACGCAGTGCTGATATAGAATACTATGTGATTATTTTGCCTTAAAGGGAAACTTTGAGAATAGTGTAATGTAGGGTGAGGCCTACTGATTCCAACTATGCCTCACTTGTTTAGTTGCAGTCTGATTCTCTGCTCAGCTTCAAAGCAGAAGTCCTGCCTTTAACATACAGTGGTCTGCCATGTTCATAAGCAGAGTGGTAACCTTGTCCACCAATTATGATTTGCAGGTATCCAGCCATTGTCAATCACAGCCAGAGGACAAGGTTGTTGCATCAAACCCGCATCACTAGATGTCAATTTTAATGTAGAATTTTATGCTATAAATTAGCTGCAGATTGTCTGCTGCAACTACTTAGTGCTTGTGAACGGACCTTAAGGATTCATTAACATGTCTCCTAACCTCTGTGGATTGTCCACGACTAGTGTTGAGCGATACCGTCCGATACTGAAAAGTATCGTATCGGATGGTATCGGCCGATCTAAAAAAAATATCGGGTATCGCCGATTCCGATACCGGAAGTCCCATTCAAGTCTATGGGAATTCCGGTATCGGAATAAGAAAAACCCTATTTTTGCCTTGTACAGCCTCTCTGGGGTCTGTACGGGCCTTTCGGGGGGCTGTGCCGGCCTGCCGGGGGGTCTGTGCAGGCTCCGGTGGTCTGTGCAGGCCTGCCGGGGGGCTGTGCCGGCCTGCCGGTGGTCTGTGCAGGCTCCGGTGGTCTGTGCAGGCCTGCTGGTGGTCTGTGCAGGCTCCGGTGGTCTGTGCAGGCCTGCCGGGGGGCTGTGCCGGCCTGCCGGTGGTCTGTGCAGGCTCCGGTGGTCTGTGCAGGCCTGCTGGGGGGCTGTGCCGGCCTGCCGGTGGTCTGTGCAGGCTCCGGGGGTCTGTGCCGGCCAGCCGGGGGGCTGTGCCGGCCTGCCGGTGGTCTGTGCAGGCTCCGGGGGGCTGTGCCGGCCTGCCGGGGAGCTGTACCGGCCTGCCGGGGAGCTGTGCAGGCTCCGGTGGTCTGTGCCGGCCTGCCGGTGGGCTGTGCAGGCTCCGGGGGTCTGTGCAGGCATCGTCCGATGGGACTACAAGTCCCATCGGGCGATGCCTGCTACCATGACAGTGATTGACACATTAGCCAATGATGGGACAGTAGTAGTCCCATCATCCGGCTAATGTGTTGAATGTAAAAAAAAAAAAAAAAATTACATGCTACATACATTCAACATGCATACTACATATGTACTACATGTAACATACATACTACATATATACTACATGCAACATGCATACTACATACATGCTACATACTACATGCATGCTACATACATGCTACATACTACATACATACTACATACATAATACATATATACTACATGCATGCAACATACATACAACATATATACTACATGCATGCAACATGCATACTACATATATACTATATATACTACATGTAACATACATACTACATATATACTACATGCTACATACATGCAACATACACACTACATGCTACATACATGCAACATACATACTACATACATGCTACATACATACACACTACATGCTACATACATGCAACATACATACTACATACATGCTTCATACTACATACATGCTACATACATACTACATATATACCACATGCATGCAACATGCATACTACATATATACTGCATATATACTACATGCATGCAACATACATATATACATATAGACATACAGTACATATAACATAGAGTACATACTCACCGTCACTTGTCACTTTGATCCCCGAAGCCATTGTCCCCTTGAGGAATAAATATCAAAATAAAAAAACACCAATATACTTACCCCGATCCGCAGAAGTCCACGAGGGTCCCACGTCCATCTTGCGTGGAGAACAGCAGCATCAGCTGATGCTACCGTTCTCTACCAGCTCCAGGAATACAATGACGGAAGGTAGGTATCCTTCCGCACTGTATTCCTCCACCACTTAAAAAAAAAAAAAAGTCCCTAGTCTCACTTTATGCCATTGCTGCATGGGAAATTCCCACGCAGCAATGGCATAAAGTGAGACTAGGGACTTTTTTTTTTTTAAAGTGGTGGAGGAATACAATGCGGAGGGATACCTACCTTCCGTCATTGTATTCCTGGAGCTGGTAGAGAACGGTAGCATCAGCTGATGCTGCTGTTCTCCACGCAAGATGGACGTGGGACCCTCGTGGACTTCTGCGGATCGGGGTAAGTATATTGGTGTTTTTTTATTTTGATATTTATTCCTCAAGGGGACAATGGCTTCGGGGATCAAAGTGACAAGTGATGGTGAGTATGTACTCTATGTTATATGTACTGTATGTCTATATGTATGTATTGTATGTAGTATATATATATGTTGCATGCATGTAGTATATATGCAGTATATATGTAGTATGCATGTTGCATGCATGTGGTATATATGTAGTATGTATGTAGCATGTATGTAGTATGTATGTTGCATGTATGTAGCATGTAGTGTGTATGTATGTAGCATGTATGTAGTATGTATGTTGCATGTATGTAGCATGTAGTGTGTATGTTGCATGTATGTAGCATGTAGTATATATGTAGTATGTATGTTACATGTAGTATATATAGTATATATGTAGTATGCATGCTGCATGCATGTAGTATATATGTTGTATGTATGTTGCATGCATGTAGTATATATGTATTATGTATGTAGTATGTATGTTGCATGTATGTAGCATGTAGTATGTATGTTACATGTAGTATATATAGTATATATGTAGTATGCATGTAGTATATATGTTGTATGTCTGTTGCATGCATGTAGTATATATGTATTATGTATGTAGTATGTAGCATGTATGTAGTATGTAGCATGTATGTAGCATGTAGTATATATGTAGTATGTATGTTACATGTAGTATATATAGTATATATGTAGTATGCATGTTGCATGCATGTAGTATATATGTTGTATGTATGTTGCATGCATGTAGTATATATGTATTATGTATGTAGTATGTATGTAGCATGTATGTAGTATGTAGCATGTATGTAGCATGCATGTAGTATGTAGCATGTATGTAGTATGCATGTTGCATGTAGTATGTATGTTACATGTAGTATATATGTAGTATGCATGTTGTATGTATGCAGCATGTATGTAGCATGTAATTTTTTTTTTTTTTTTTTTACATTCAACACATTAGCCGGATGATGGGACTACTACTGTCCCATCATTGGCTAATGTGTCAATCACTGTCATGGTAGCAGGCATCGCCCGATGGGACTTGTAGTCCCATCGGACGATGCCTGCACAGACCCCCGGAGCCTGCACAGACCACCGGCAGGCCGGCACAGCCCCCCGAAGCCTGCACAGACCACCGGCAGGCCGGCACAGCCCCCTCGGCAGGCCGGCACAGACCCCCGGAGCCTGCACAGACCACCGGCAGGCCGGCACAGCCCCCCGGCAGGCCGGCACAGACCCCCGGAGCTTGCACAGACCACCGGCAGGCCGGCACAGACCCCCGGACAGTCGGCACAGCCCCCCCGAAGGCCCGAACTGACGGCGCATCATGATGCGCACAGACAGCGCATCATGATGACGTCATTTCGGCAGCCAATCAGAGCCACAAAAGTGGCTCATTGCATTTTGGACTTCCGATTCCGGTACGAAAAAAGTATCGGTACTCGGTATCGGAATTCCGATACGGCAAATATCGGCCGATACCCGATACTTGCGGTATCGGAAAGCTCAACACTATCCACGACTGTAGATCTACAGCTGTTCTGGTGTAAATAATTCTACACCAAAATTTCTATTTAGCTCTGTGGATTTAGGTGCAGGTTTTAGTGCAGAATTTTAGCCCTTTGTCTGAATGGCTGGAATCTTTTTTGCATAATGGCAGCATACATTCAAATGCAGGGACATAAGTAGCTTGGCCCTGGCCCCATAGCAAAGTTTTGAAGGGGCCTGGGCCCCCCTTCCTCCGCGATGGCCTGCCCCTTTAGCCACGCCCCCTGCCAACAGCCTGAAATGAAGTTCCAATGCTGACTTAGTGCTGTCACCTACCGGAGCACAGCAGGGGGTTAATTAACATTCACCACCTGCTGCCACATGCTGCATTCCTCTGCTTTGATACAGGACCTGCAATGATGTATGCAATCATGTATGCGGTATTAATTTATCCTTGCCATGCTCCAGTAGGTGACAGGCACCTACCAGAGCATGATAGATCCTGGGGGCCCGCTGTTCATGGGTGCATTACACCCCTTGGTGGCAGGCCCCCTGACGGCCCGGGGGCAGTGGCGTCCCCTGCCTACATGGTAGGTACGCCACTGCTGCACTGCATGTCATTTTTTTAACTGTGTATTTTTTCATCAGCATGTGGATGGGATTTAGACATTTACGCTGCATATGACCCCGACCTAATGAACCGTTGAGTTAGTATGCTTTTTCACAAATACTTCTTACATGTTTGCTCGTTTTTCCTGATGTAAACCTTTTATTATCATGGAACTCTGCATTTTGCTAGTTTCTGCTGCTGTTAATCCTTTCACGACTTTGAAAATGTGACATTTTTTAAGCATAGAAGCATTTTTAAACAGGAATATATAATTTCCCACTGGGACAATACATGTCGTAGAAAAAGCTATTGTTTAGCCCCATCACACCAGATTTTGCTTCAGCTTTACGTTTCTGTTATAAAATCAGGAAATCAGAAGCAAACTGTGAGTTTTCAGTGTGAGATTTGAACAACGGATGCTTCTGATTAGCAAAAGTTATTGTGAATTCATCCCGAAATTCTCTGTCTGCTACTTGTTAGTTTTTATTTTGTCTCTCATTATTTCCTGTACTAATACTTTCTCTTTTAATTAGGAAGTGGACTCAGCCGTATCTTGATATCTGGAACAAGAGACAATCTCCATCTACTGGCCCAAAGTAAAGAGTGGTTTGCTGATGGCATGTTTTCTACTACACCATCCCTGTTCAAGCAACTTTATACAATCCACGTAGTCCACAGCGGCCTTGTTGTTCCTATAGTGTACGCCTTACTGACAGACAAGAGCCGTTCTACATATCAGAGATTGCTACAAGAGCTGAAGAACATGCAACCTGGACTGCAGCCACACAACCTGATGTTGGATTTTGAGCTAGCTGCAATCCAGGCATTTGAGAGTGAATTCCCCAACCTCGAGAAGACCGGTTGCTTCTTCCACCTATCACAGTCGGTTTGGCGTAAAGTTCACAATGAAGGACTCAAGGTGCAATATCAAGGTGACGATGAATTTGCTTGTTGGATACGCATGATACCTGCCCTTGCCTTTCTAGCAACACAGAATGTTGTGCATTCATTTGAAGAGTTAGTGGAAAATCCTGACTTTCCACAAAAAGCCCCATGTGTGAAAAGTCCCATCCAAGTTCCACCAGCAGGCTCCATGTGATGCAAGATTTCAGTGGCTACTAAGGGGGTCGTTTCACCTTAGTAGCAGAACTTGTGGACGGACTCTAGGGGGCGTGGCTACACAGGACGTGCAACTATCAGGCCTCTTTCAAACTAGCGGTTTTGCCGGCGATTATCGCCGTAGTTTAAAACTACGGCGGTAATCGCCGATAAAACCACTACATAGCAATCGATTAGCCCAATGCAAGTCAATGGGCTCAAATCGCGGGAAAGCTGTGCAGCAGAAAGCGGTTTTCCATTTTAAAACATGTGCTATCTTCCTGGCGATTGCCGCTGCGGTTTTAAACTGCCGAGGTAATCACCAGGAAAACAGCAAGTCTGAAAGAGGCATCAATGTGCTCCCTATGATGTATACAGGGCTGCTGGTTCACAGCCCTCTGCAAAGCTCCCCAACTCCCCATGTGCTCAGTCCTTTACTGGCTTTACACAGGGTGGAAGCCCTCATCTTGTCCAGGATGAAGCACATGAGGGGAGGGGGAAGGAGAACTTTCCAGAGGGCTGTGAGCAAGCAGCCCTGAATGTATCACAGGAAGCCTGAATCCATCCACAATTTCTGCTACCAAGGGGGCCCGACTTCCTTAGTAACCACTGAAATCCTGCAGCACATAGAGCCTGCTTCTGTAACTTGGATGGGACTTTTCACACAAAACTAAATAAAATTTAGAAAAAAATTATATTTAAAAAAAAACTAAAGCTGCTGGAAGGGGGTCTCCATTGGAAAAGATCAGTGCCACAGGTACTACGATATAACATATCAAAAGTTTTTTTGCTTTTTTAGAGTTACGCTTTAAATATATTGCTCTGCAATGTTGGTTGGTTTGACCAATCTAATATATAAAGCTCAAAGTGTGTATGTATGTATGTACAGTCATATGTTAAAGTTTGGGCACCCCTATTAATGTTAACTAGAGTTGAGCGATACCAGCCGATACTTGAAAATATCGGATCGGAATGGATCGGCCGATCTTAAAAAAAAGTATCGGTATCGCCGATTCCGATACCGGGAACCAATGCAAGTCAATGGGGCCAAAATATCGGAATTAAAAAAAAACCTTTCTTTCCTTGTAGGTTAATTCTACATGAAGAAAAACAACTAAGAATAATGTAGAATGTATTGTGGGAGGTGGAGGAGACATTAAAGCCATAGAGGTTTAGCCCAATCAAATGGAATAGCAGGAATTAAACTTTTTTTTTTAAAGATGTTAGGAGTTACAAAGATATTGACTATGTTAGCCTCATTTATATTTTGCCAGACATGTATGTCTTCTTCTTCTACTTCCTTTTTTTACATTCTTCTTCTTCTTCTTCTACTTCCTTTTTTTACATTCTTCTTCTTCTTCTTCTACTTCCTTTTTTTACATTCTTCTTCTTATTCCTTTTTTTACATTCTTCTTCTTCTTCTTCTACTTCCTTTTTTTACATTCTTCTTCTTCTTCTTCTTCTTCTTCTTCTTCTTCTTCTTCTTCTTCTTCTTCTTCTTCTTCCTTTTCTTACATTCTTCATATTCTTCTTATTCAACAATTATTATTCTACATATTCAGCTTCTTCATCTTCTTCCTATTCTTCTTCATCATATTCTTGTTTGTGTCAGGCATTCCTGTAGTTGTTATCTAGAAAAGTTAGAAGTTTACACCTTCCGTTCTGCCTGTCACAAAAGATTTACAACAGGATTTGTCCGCGTTCAGTTTGGCCTGCAGAAGCAGGCCTTTTCCAGGGGCACCACGAGGAGGAACGGACTCACCCCCATACACTGCTTAGTCTTCTTCTGCTTATAAATAAGATAATATCATTTGCTCAGAGTATTAGTCTTATGCTTAATGTTCTTCTGCTTTGTTTTTTTTATGCTTCTTTGTCTTCTCTCTCTTGTTGTTCTGCATCTTGGTGGTTGTCTTCCTGTTCTTTGTCCTCTTGAACCAGCTGACGGTACTGGCACCCGGAGGGGCAGCAGAAGGAACAAGAGCCAATGGCACTACCGAGGACCAGCTGACGGTGCTGGAACCCGGTTACTAAGCAGGAGGTACCTGTGCTACAAAGCACTACCAAGGACCAGCAGACGTTGCCGGAACTCGGATACCGAGATGGAGGCACCTAGGCCAAACGCTCTGACGAGAACCAGCTGACGGTGCTGGAACCCGGAGGGGTAGCATAAGCTGCAAGAGCAAATGGAAATAGCGAGGACCAGCTGACAGTGCTGGCACCCGGAGGGGCAGCAGAAGGAATAAGAGCCAATGGCACAACCGAGGACCAGCTGACGGTGCTGGAACCCGGTTACTAAGCAGGAGGTACCTGTGCTACAAAGCACTACCAAGGACCAGCAGACGTTGCCGGAACTCGGATACCGAGATGGAGGCACCTAGGCCAAAGGCTCTGACGAGAACCAGCTGACGGTGCTGGAACCCGGAGGGGTAGCATAAGCTGCAAGAGCAAATGGAAATAGCGAGGACCAGCTGACAGTGCTGGCACCCGGAGGGGCAGCAGAAGGAATAAGAGCCAATGGCACAACCGAGGACCAGCTGACGGTGCTGGAACCCGGTTACTAAGCAGGAGGTACCTGTGCTACAAAGCACTACCAAGGACCAGCAGACGTTGCTGGAACTCGGATACCGAGATGGAGGCACCTAGGCCAAAGGCTCTGATGAGAACCAGCTGACGGTGCTGGAACCCGGAGGGGTATCAGAAGTTACCCCTGAAAAGCAAAGTTGGCATGCCGCAAGCTGGCCGCAGTTACCGAATCACACAGTCCTACAGGGGGTGCTTGTCCTACTGGCACTATGGAACAAACCTTTCTTACCAGAACCCGCAGTCCACATAGGAAGCACCTAAACTGCTGGCACCCTAGCCTCGGCTAACCCAACCGCAACACGACATGGCAACTTGGGGTGGCAAACTGACATTGACACTTCCCGGAAACAGCAGGCAGGGCTGGAACCAAGCTGGGCAGGAGGGAGTACCCGTGCCAAAGTCAGTTATGAGCAGCAACTGGCGATGTTGGAGCCCAGGACAAGCACTTAGCAGGCTGAGGCCTGATGTGCTGTCAATTGGGAGGCAGCAGGACAGATTGCCATCAAAACAGCAGGGGAACAGCTGACGTTACTGAACCCCACAAACACAGGAGCTAGTGTTTTACTCTGTGAAGACGGCACTTCCGAGCAACAACTGGCTGTGTTGAAGCCCAGGGACAAGCACGGAGCAGGCTTAGGCTGCATTGAAGAAATTTTAAGATCGGTTGTAGACTACTAATTTGAACCAAGCTCCACTTAGGCCTGTGGATTCACTGATTTTCGTATTTCCCCTGTCCTCCAACCCCGCCAGTTACAGCTCCGAAGTGGCGTCTGCACAATCCACACTTGTTCCTGTGTTACAGGTGTTCAGTCCGGTCAGTTAATCCCCTGATGTGTGTCCGGCAATGTCGCCTGCTCTGTCCACATTCCGATAATGGGAATGTGGACAGAGCAGGCGACATTGCCGGACACACATCAGGGGATTAACTGATCGGACTGAACACCTGTAACACAGGAACAAGTGTGGATTGTGCAGACGCCACTTCGGAGCTGTAACTGGCACGGTTGGAGGACAGGGGAAATACGAGAGACAGTGGAGCCACAGGCCTAATTGGAGCACGGTTAAAAATCAGTAGTGGTACGACTGTGTAGGCAGCAGGAGACTTTGCCATCCACACAGCAGGGGATCAGCTGACATTACTGAACCCCACTGAGACACGGGAGCAAGTATCTCTTTCCGTGTGGACGGCACTTCCGAACTACAACTGGCTGTGTTGAAGCCCAGGAAATAGGAGGGTGTAGGCAGAGGCCTACTGTATTTTGAATGAGTTTACAGCAGGAGAGACTGCCATCCACAAAGCAGGGGATCAGCTGACGTTACTGAACCCCACTGAGACACGGGAGCAAGTATCTCTTTCCGTGTGGACGGCACTTCCGAACTACAACTGGCTGTGTTGAAGCCCAGGAAATAGGAGGGTGTAGGCAGAGGCCTACTGTATTTTGAATGAGTTTACAGCAGGAGAGACTGCCATCCACACAGCAGGGGATCAGCTGACGTTACTGAACCCCACTGAGACACGGGAGCAAGTATCTCTTTCCGTGTGGACGGCACTTCCGAACTACAACTGGCTGTGTTGAAGCCCAGGAAATAGGAGGGTGTAGGCAGAGGCCTACTGTATTTTGAATGAGTTTACAGCAGGAGAGACTGCCATCCACACAGCAGGGGATCAGCTGACGTTACTGAACCCCACTGAGACACGGGAGCAAGTATCTCTTTCCGTGTGGACGGCACTTCCGAACTACAACTGGCTGTGTTGAAGCCCAGGAAATAGGAGGGTGTAGGCAGAGGCCTACTGTCTTTGTAATGCGGAGACAGCAGGAGAGACTGCCATCTCCACAGCAGGGGAACAGCTGGCAGTGCTGAACCCCACTAACACTTGAACGAATGTGTTTGGCTCTGTGGAGACGACACTTCTGAACACCAACTGACGCTGTTGGAGCCCAGGATTAGGCGAGGAGCAGGCTGGGGCCTACTGGATTTTGGCAGGTGAAGGCAGCAGGAGACTTGCCATCTCCACAGCAGGGGAACAGCTGGCAGTGCTGAACCCCACTAACACTTGAACGAATGTGTTTGGTTCTGTGGAGACGACACTTCTGAACACCAACTGACGCTGTTGGAGCCCAGGATTAGGCGAGGAGCAGGCTGGGGCCTACTGGATTTTGGCAGGTGAAGGCAGCAGGAGACTTGCCATCTCCACAGCAGGGGAACAGCTGGCAGTGCTGAACCCCACTAACACTTGAACGAATGTGTTTGGCTCTGTGGAGACGACACTTCTGAACACCAACTGACGCTGTTGGAGCCCAGGATTAGGCGAGGAGCAGGCTGGGGCCTACTGGATTTTGGCAGGTGAATGCAGCAGGAGACTTGCCATCTCCACAGCAGGGGAACAGCTGGCAGTGCTGAACCCCACTAACACTTGAACGAATGTGTTTGGCTCTGTGGAGACGACACTTCTGAACACCAACTGACGCTGTTGGAGCCCAGGATTAGGCGAGGAGCAGGCTGGGGCCTACTGGATTTGGGCAGGTGAAGGCAGCTGGAGACTTGCCATCTCCACAGCAGGGGAACAGCTGGCAGTGCTGAACCCCACTAACACTTGAACGAATGTGTTTGGCTCTGTGGAGACGACACTTCTGAACACCAACTGACGCTGTTGGTGCCCAGGATTACGCATGCCGCATGCAGAGGCCAATGGGCAGCGGTTTTTATGGAGGTTGTGGACTACTACTGATTCTAACCATGCTCCACTTAGGCCTCTGGCTCCACTGTCTCTACTATTTACCCTGGCCTCCAACCCCGCCAGCTACATCTCTGAAGTGGCGTCAGCACAATCTACACTTGTTCCTGTGTTACTGGTGCTCAGTCCCATCAGTTGATCCCCTGATGTTTGTCCGGCAAGTTCGCCAGCTCTGTCCTCATTCCCACTACTGGTTATGGGAATGTGGACAGAGCAGGAGACCTTGCCGGACACACATCAGGGGATAAACTGATGGGACTGAGCCACAGGAACACAGGAACAAGTGTAGATTGTGCTGACGCCACTTCAGAGATGTAGATGGCGGGGTTGGAGGTCAGGGGAAATAGTAGAGACAGTGGAGCCAGAGACCTAAGTTGGGCACGGTTAAAAATCAGTAGTGGTTTGAATGTTGATGGAGCTGGTGACTCTGCCGTCCACACAGCAGGGGATCAGCTGGCATTACTGAACCCCAGTAACACAGGAGCTAGTGTGTTTCTCTGTGCAGACGACACATCTGAGCGACAACTGGCTGTGTTGAAGCACAGGGATTATAGTTCAGGTGGTAGAAAAATGAACACACCAGCAGACCTGGATACAGTTGCCAACCACTAATTTAGTCTGTAAGAGGAATGGCAAAGTCTTTGGAGATCCAGGCCTTGTTCATTTTCAGAAAAGTCAGCCGGTCAACATTATCGGAAGATAGTCGCGTGCGACGGTCTGTTAGTACACCACCTGCGGCACTAAAGACACGTTCCGATAATACACTGGCAGCAGGGCAAGCCAGCACCTCCAATGCATACTGGCTAAGCTCTGGCCATGTATCCAGCTTAGAGACCCAAAACTTGAAGGGGGAAGAGCCATCTGGGAGTACAGCGACAGGGCAAGACATGTAGTCTGACACCATCTGACGGAAGCGTTGCCTCCTGCTGACTCGAGGCGTCGCTGATGGTGTAGACAATTGTGGTGGACACACAAAACTTTGCCACATTTGGGCCATAGTGGTCTTGCCTTGTGCTGCGGCACTGCCTCTGCTCCCTCTTTGTGCAGAGTTTCCTCCACTGCCTCGACGCACAGAGCTGCTTTGTAAAGCACTTGCAACAATGCTGTCAGGTGGAATGGAAAACATTATGGACTGCACCAGTGACTCTTCGTACTCCCGCATTTTACGCTCCCGGTTCAACGTTGGTATGAGCCTTTGTACGCTGTCCCGGTAGCGAGGATCTAGGAGGGTGTACACCCAATAATCAGCCGAGACGAGAATGTGGGCGATGCGGCGGTCGTTTCTCAGGCACTGCAGCATGAAATCAACCATGTGCTGCAGACTCCCAACTGCCAAAGAACCGCTGTCCCCTGTTTGAGGCGTGACCTCGACCTGCTCTGCATCACCCCACCCTCGCTGTACATACTGAGTAGAGGTTTGTGTACCTCCCTCCTCTGGAGAGATGTCTTCCTCCTCCATCGACTCCTCCTCATCCTCCTCACAAAGTGTCCCCTGCCTAGGCCTTTGTGAGGAAACACGTAGCGCAGACTGTCCAGAAGCAGATGGCATTTGGGACTCCTCATCCTCCACCTCTTCTGAAACCTCATCCCTTAGTGCTTGCAGTGTTTGTTGAAGCAGGCAGATAAGGGGGACAGTCATGCTGACTAGTGCATCATCTGCACTCGCCATCCGCGTGGATTCATCGAAGGCACGCAAAACGAGGCAGATGTCCTTCATAGAGGCCCACTCAATGGTGCTGAAGTGTGAACGGCGCACAGTGCGACTTGTTTGCGCCTGATGCAGCTGGTACTCCATGACTGCTGCCTGCTGCTCACACAACCGCTCCAACATATGTAACGTTGAATTCCACCGGGTGGGTAGGTCACATATGATGCGATGTTCTGGAAGGCCAAATCGTCGCTGCAGAGCAGCGAGGCGCGATCTTGCCGTGCTGGAACGTCGCAAGTGAGCGCACTCTATGCGGACCTTGTGCAACAGTGCATCAAGATCCGGATAGTCCCTCAGAAAGCTCTGCACGACCAAGTTAAGAACATGTGCCAGACATGGGATGTGTGTGAGGTTGCCTAGGCCAAGAGCTGCCACCAGATTTCGGCCATTGTCACACACTACCAAGCCCGGCTGGAGATTCGCTGGCCCAAACCACACATCGCTCTCCAGCTTGATAGCATTCCAGAGCTCCTGCGCTGTGTGGCTTCGATTCCCCAAAGAAATTAATTTGAGTACAGCCTGTTGACGTTTGGCCACGGCTGTGCTCATATCGGTCGTAACAGGCTCCTGCTCTGCTGTTTCTGAGGAACTTGAGTAGGAGGAGGAGTCTATGTGTACAGACTGGAGTCCTGCAATCCGTGGCGTTGGAAGAACACGTACAGCGCCACTCTCCAGATCCGTACCCGGCTCCACAACATTGACCCAGTGGGCAGTGAGGGAAAGGTATCGTCCCTGTCCATGGTTACTGGTCCACGCATCGGTGGTCAGGTGGACCTTGCTACTAACGGCGTTTAGTAGCGCATGTTTTATTTTGCCCTCAACATGTTTCTGCAGGGCAGGGACGGCTCGCCTGCTGAAATAAAAGCGGCTGGGCACGTTGTATTGGGGGACTGCCAATGCCATTAAGTCCCGGAAGGTGTCAGTGTCCACCAGCCTGAATGACAGCATTTCAACTGCCAGAAGTTTGGCAATGCCAGCATTCAGAGACTGTGCTCGGGGATGGTTTGCCGAGTAAGGGCGCCTTTTATCCCATGCCTGTGCTACCGATGGCTGTGATGGATGGGAACGTGCTGTTATGGGTGGAATCTGACAGGGTCTCCGGACAACAGTGGCAGAGGTTCTTCCTTGGCGATCCTGTGAGGAAGCCGAACCAGCAGTGTGTGAGCTGGAGGAAGAGGGCCCAACACGAACTGAAGAGGTGGTAGGTGGTGCTGTACGTTGGCCTACGTCTTGAGGGTGTCTATGCAACTCCAACTCGTGCTTGGTGCGCACATGTTTCCACATATTTGTGGTATTGAGGTTGCTGACATTTCTCCCTCTTTTGACTCTCTGATGACACAGCTTGCATTTGACAAAGCAAATGTCATCTGCAACTGTGTCAAAAAAGGACCACGCACTGCAACTCTTGTGAGCGCCCGGTTTGCCTTTGGAAGGAGGAATGCTCCTAACGGGTGCCGAAGTGGAGGGTACAGGCAACCAAGTCTTCCCCCTCCCTCTGCCTCCTGTTTTGGCCGGTAGGGGAATCTCTTCCTCCGAGCTGCTCCCACCACCTTCCTGTTGCTCACGCCATGATGGGTCAAGGACCTCATCATCTTCCCTCCCCTCTTCAAACAGCTGCTTCTCCGGGGTTGTCTCGCCAGCACCGTACGCACCAGAAAGTGGCAACTGAGTCTCGTCATCATCTGATGCGTACTGAGGTGTGCTGACCATAGGCACTGGCCCACTCGCCTCTTCAGATTCAGAGGGACAAAGAAGTTGCGCATCACTGCATACTCCCTCTTCTTCACATTCAGGAATGCTGCTTGGCTGGCCCCCTCTTTCCAAGCCAACAGATTCCGAGAACAGAAGTAGAGATTGTGATGGCTCCTGTCCATGTCTCTCTGACTGCCTGGGCACTTTGGCAGGTGGTGAAGAGACAGATGGTTGCTCTTCGGTGCTCTGACCCTGAGAGGATGCGGAAGTAATTGAAGTCGATGCGTTAGCTGCCATCCATCCGACAACGGCTTCAATTTGTTCCTCCCGCAGCAGTGGGGTACGTTGAGGTCCTACAAAGCTGCGCATAAAGGACTGTTGCCTGCTAAAACTGGGGGATGCTGATCCACTGGTGCCCGCAGCAGGCCCAGAATCCCCACGTCCTCTACCTGTAGAATCCCCACGTCCTCTCCCTGCAGAATCCCCACGTCCTCTCCCTGCTGAAACTCCACGCCCACGCCCACGCCCCCGCGCCTTACTCCCTGCCTTCTTCATCTTGCAAGACTGCTTAAGATAGGCAAAAAAGGACAAAGGGGGGCCTTAGTGTGCTTATTCCTGAACAGCTGGTTACAGGTACAAGAAACACTAATTTTATGAAGTGTGTGTGTGTGGACTAGACTTTAATAGGAGCTGATGTGGCCTACACAAGTTCAAAATGTAGTGTTTGGTGAACTTTTTATGTGGTTTCTTTGTTTGAAACAAACTCAAAGTATGAGAACAAAGAATTGAAACTGATAGTATCACCAACTTTTTGGAGCTATTACAATGCAGGCAGGTAACCTACAATGCAAAAGATGAGGCTCCAAAAAAATTGGGTAATACTAATCTGGCTGCGCCGGCAGGGCACAAGCCAGAAAAAAAGGCTCCTCTATCTACTCCTATATAGTGTTTGCAACCAACCAATGTTGATGGATACGGATGGATGCACACTAATAGGAGAAGAAAAAATGAGCTGCACTCAGAGACAAATATGTGTGAGGCAGTGACGCACGTTGAGCGTCCTACAACCAGACGTAGCTGCAGGACACTCTACTCAGCGTGAGCTGCACTCACACACAGTCAGAGACCTCTCAGACAGCCGTCAACAGTGCAGCTAAGTGGGCACTGGCACTGACAGGCTGCAGAAAGGCTCCGCTGTGTACTCCTATATAGTGTTTGCAACCACCGTAGATGGAGACGGATGGATGCACACTAATAGAAGAAAAAATGAGCTGCACTCAAATAAAAATATGTGTGAGGCAGTGACGCACGCTGAGCGTCCTACAGCCAGACGTAGCTGCAGGACACACTACTCAGCATGAGCTGCACTCACACACAGTCAGAGACCTCTCAGACAGCCGTGAACAGTGCAGCAAAGTGGACACTAGCACTGAAAGGCTGCAGAAAGGCTCCGCTGTCTACTACTAGTGTTTGCAACCAACGTATATGGATACGGATGGAAGCACACTAGATTGAAATTATTTAAAAAATGCAGCTCAAAAAATAAAAGATGTATGAGGCAGCAGTGATCACACTGGGTGGCCTACAGCCTGACGTGGCTGCAGGACCCACTCCACAGCGTGAGCTGCACTCACACAGCCCTTGCAGACAGCTGTGAAAACAGCGCTGCTAGGGAAAAGCAAGCTACAGTGGTGGTTTATGTAGCCTGGATAAAGCACAATATTGTTTTTAGAATCGCTATTTCTAACTGTCCCTCACAGTCTTCTACAGCAGCCTGTCCCTAACTGAATTCACAGCAGAGTGACCAGAAATGGCGGCTGCGGTGGCTTTTATAGTGCATCATGACATCATTTCGGCAGCCAATCACAGCCATGCCAATAGTTAACATGCCTACATGCCTAACAGGATGTGCCCACACTTCGGAGGATTCCCATTGGCTTAATCAAAGCAAGCAGGCTCATAGCATGATGGGAACTTCCTATTCCGATTCCGATCCCGGAATCCGATATGAAAAAAGTATCGGAATTAAGTATCGGAATTCCGATACCGCTGATATCGGCCGATACCCGATACTTGCGGTATCGGAATGCTCAACACTAATGTTAACCTTTTTTCTCTGGTGTACAAACCATCCCCTCCTACTGCCAGTCACGTCTGTCCGTAAAGTCACCTTCCCCACACTAACAAAACAACACTGGCTGACAGTAAGCCCCAGCAATAATAATTTAAAGGTATAGAATCATAGAATCATAAAATGGTAGTGTTGGAAGGGACCTCCTGGGTCATCTGGTCCAACCCCCTGCTCAAAGCAGGATTCACTAAATCATCCCAGACAGATGTCTGTCCAGTCTCTGTTTGAAGACTTCCATTGAAAGAGAATTCACCACATCTCGTGGCAGCCTGTTCCACTCATTGATCACCCTGTCAAAAAGTTTTTTCTAATATCTAATCTGTGTCTCCTCCCATTCAGTTTCATCCCATTGCTTCTAGTCTTTCCTTGTGCAAATGAGAATAAAGATGATCCTTCTACAATGTGACAGCTCTTGAGATATTTGTAGACAGCTACAGTCATATGTTAAAGTTTGGGCATCCCTATTAATGTTAACCTTTTTTCTTTATAACAATTTTGGTTTTTGCAACAGCTATTTCAGTTTCATATATCTTATAACTGATGGACTCAGTTATATTTCTGGATTCAAATGAGGTTTATTGTACTAACAGAAAATGTGCAATCTACATTTAAACAAAATTTGACCGGTGCAAAAGTATGGGCACCCTTATCATTTTCTTGATTTGAACACTCCTAACTACTTTTTACTGACTTCCTGAAACACTAAATTGGTTTTGTAACCTCATTGAGCTTTGAACTTCATAGCCAGGTGTATCAAATCATGAGAAAAGGTATTTAAGGTGGCCACTTGCAAGTAGTTCTCCTACTTGATTCTCCTATGAAGAGTGGCATCATGGGCTCCTCAAAACAACTCTCAAATGATCTGAAAACAAAGATTATTCAACATAACTTTTCAGGGGAAGGATACAAAAAGTTGTTTCAGAGATTTAACCTGTCAGTTTCTACTGTGAGGAACATAGCAAGGAAATGGAAGAACACAGGTACAGTTCTCGATAAGCCCAGAAGTGGCAGGCCAAGAAAAATATCAGAAAGGCAGAGAAGAAGAATGGTGAGAACAGTCAAGGACAATCCACAGACCACCTCCAAAGACCTGCAGCATCATCTTGCTGCAGATGGTGTCACTGTGCATCGGTCAACAATACAGCGCACTTTGCACAAGGAGAAGCTGTATGGGAGAGTGATGCGAAAGAAGCCGTTTCTGCAAGCACGCCACAAACAGAGTCGCCTGAGGTATGCAAAAGCACATTTGGACAAGCCAGTTACATTTTGGAAGAAGGTCCTGTGGACTGATGAAACAAAGATTGAGTTGTTTGGTCATGCAAAAAGGCGTTATGCATGGAGGCTAAAAAACACAGCATTCCAAGAAAAACACTTGCTACCCACAGTAAAATTTGGTGGAGGTTCCATCATGCTTTGGGGCTGTGTGGCCAATGCTGGCACCGGGAATCTTGTTAAAGTTGAGGGTCGCATGGATTCAGCTCAGTATCAGCAGATTCTTGACAATAATGTGCAAGAATCAGTGACGAAGTTGAAGTTACGCAGGGGATGGATATTTCAGCAAGACAATGATCCAAAACACCGCTCCAAATCTACTCAGGCATTCATGCAGAGGAACAATTACAATGTTCTGGAATGGCCATACCAGTCCCCAGACCTGAATATCATTGAACATCTGTGGGATGATTTGAAGCGGGTTGTCCATGCTCGGCGACCATCAAACTTAACTGAACTGGAATTGTTTAGTAAACAGGAATGTAACATAGTAACATAGTTATTAAGGTTGAAGGGAGACTTTAAGTCCATCTAGTTCAACCCATATCCTATCCTAACTTGCCCTAACATGTTGATCCAGAGGAAGGCAAAAAAAACCCATGTGGCAACAGTAAGCTTCACATTGGGGAAAAAAATTCCTTCCCGACTCCACATACGGCAATCAGACTAGCTCCCTGGATCAACGCAATATTAAGGAGACTAGTGTATATACCCTGTAATATTATACTTTTCAAGAAAGGCATCCAGTCCCTTCTTAAATTTTAGTAGTGAATCACTCATTACAACATCATATGGCAGAGAGTTCCATAGTCTCACTGCTCTTACAGTAAAGAATCCGCGTCTGTGAGTATGCTTAAACCTTCTTTCCTCCAGACGTAGAGGATGCCCCCTTGTCCCCGTCACAGGTCTAAGAGTAAAAAGATCATTAGAAAGGTCTTTGTATTGTCCCCACATATATTTATACATTGTAATAATGGTCACAAATACCTTCATCCAGGATCCAGGAACTCATTAATAGCTACAGGTAGCGACTAGAGGCTGTTATTTTTGCAAAAGGAGGATCTACGAAATGTTAATGTCACTTTTATGTTGAGGTGCCCATACTTTTGCACCCATCAAATTTTGTTTAAATGCAGATTGCACATTTTCTGTTAGTACAATAAACCTCATTTGAATCCAGAAATATAATGAGTCCATCAGTTATTAGATATATGAAACTGAAATAGCTGTTGCAAAAACCAAAATTGTTATAAAGAAAAGAAAAAAGGTTATCATTAATAGGGGTGCCCAAACTTTAACATATGACTGTATGTATGTGTGTGTGTGTGTGTGTGTATGTCCGGGATAGGCATCCGCACCGTCGCAGCTACAGCCACAAAATTTGGCAGTCACACGTCTGGACCCCGAGAGTGTCCTAAGCTATGTTGTGAGGTGAAATTTAACCCCACGCGTTCCAATTAACCAAACAATTTTGCCCCTATCTACATACTGGGGAAAAAGTGTGTGCGCGTCAAGCCACGCCCCTCATTATGATGTCATAATGCCCCTATCTACATACTGGGGAAACAGTGTGTGTGCGTATCAAGCCCCACCCCTCATTATGATGCAATAATGATTTCCATGGCGACGCTGATGTCATCATAGGTTGCAAACCCCGCCGCTCATTATGATGTCATAATGGTTGACTATGGGATGGAGGATGTGTGATGGGTATATGGGCACTGGACTATGGGATGGAGGATGTATGATGGGTATATGGGCATGGGACTATGGGATGGAGGATATGTATGATGGGTATATGGGCATGGGACTATGAGATGAATGATGTGTGATGGGTATATGGGCACTCGACCATGGGATGGCGAATATGTATGATGGGTATATGGGCACGGGACTATGAGATGAATGATGTATGATGGGTATATGGGCATGGAAATATGGGATGGAGAATATGTATGATGGGTATATGGGCATGGGACTATGGGATGAAGAATATGTATGATGGGTATATGGGCATGGGACTATGGGATGGAGGATATGTATGATGGGTATATGGGCATGGGACTATGGGATGAAGAATATGTATGATGGGTATATGGGCATGGAACTATGGGATGGAGGATATGTATGATGGGTATATGGGCACGGGCCTATGGGATCGTGGATATGTATGATGGGTATATGGGCATGGGACTATGGGATGGAGAATATGTGTGATGGGTATATGGGCATGGGCCTATGGGATGGAGGATGTGTGATGGGTATAGGGGCACTCGACTATGGGATGGAGGATATGTATGATGGGTATATGGGCACGGGCCTATGGGATGGTGGATATGTATGATGGGTATACGGGCACGGGACTATGGGATGGAGGATAATTATAATTTGTTATAACTAACCACAGTTAGTTACTATGCCTGGGCAGCGCCGGGCTCTTCAGCTAGTTGTAAATATTTTTCTGTCTGTTTGTAAAGTTACTTATCTAGAAAAGTCAAAGTTTTTGAATTAAAAAAATCGTAACTTGATCACATTTATACATCTTAGACGAAAAATAAGATTAGTGAGAAGTGAACCTGTTGAAGTTCAGTTCGGGCAGTTCCATCCCAAACACATAAGAAAATTTGGGTTCGGGTTCAGCACCTCAAAACTATCATCTCCATTGAATTCAATGGGTATGGAGACTCAGAGGAGTGGAGACTCTGTCCACCACATCCTCGTCACTGACCAGATAGTAAAAAGAAAATATACGTATATATTGTTACTTACCCCTTTGCTGAGCTACCGGCAGAAGTGGACGTCCTCTTCAGTCCTCTTCCATGCACTTTCACATTGTGTGAATATGTCATCGTACCCGAGGGAATACCTTTCAGAATTCCTAGCTAGGGATTCCCTTGGTCAAGAAGACTCTCCACACAGGTCGGGACCTCAGCAAAGGGGAGAGAAGCGATTTTTATTTTCTGATGAGCAAATTTCGAACATTGCCTGTTTGGGGTCAGTGTGGTTGAACCCGAGTAGGCAATGTTCGATACGAACCCTGAACTTTCCAGATTGGGTTTGCTCATCACTAGATACAGTATGATATATAATGGATGGCAAAAAGAAGCCATTAAGTGTAACACCACTAGTACATGACAGTAAAATGATGGTCACTTGTCTTAGATGAGGGGCGTCAAACTCATATTCACCAAGGGCCACGCCAAGTTAATGGTTCTCCCCAAAGGGCCGTTTTTTACTGAAAGACCAGATGTACACAACCGAGTCCCATCAAGAACATGCATTTCTCTGCACAGAGCAGTGCATGCCCCTGTGTAAGGCATGTCACGGTGGATCAGCTCTTTGCCAAGCGCTGTCACATGTTCCCTGGATCTCACCGAAATCATGGAGAGCTATGGCTACAGCTTCCAGTCACTTGTCCTAGTCGTTGGTGCTGAAAGCTGCTGATAAACAGCTGGTTCAATGCAGAATACAACTGGACCCTATTCCTGGCCTAATCTGAGGAATGGGCATTAATAAAAAAAGGGATCCTGAAGTGAGAATACCACTTTTATCTGCTGCTCTATTCTTTGGTGTACTGGCAGAGGGTTCTGTGAGGGCTAATCCCAAATGCCCCCTTCTGAAGACCTGATAAAGAGGTTCTGTAGAAGCTGGTTAACCACCACCTTAGTTCAGCAAAGCCAATATCTCAGTTCTGCAGAGATGGTTGGTGGGATTAACCCTGTAGTCAGTCAACAGTCCCCCTGCTTCCATACATAGCCTGCATTAAAGGGGTATTCTCATGCCAAACAGCAAAATAAGGCAGCATGCTTTCAGCAATCATGTTGCGGTAAGCATGATGCCGATCTTCCCCTCCTGGTACTTACCTAGAGGTCTTCTGCTCATCTTTGCCTGATCTTCTGACTGTGTGGGCTGGCGATCGCCATGCTGGATCCAGAGGCCACCACGAGTCCTCACCTTCTCAGAGTCCTCTTCTGCCCGATCTCATCGCGGCACTGCGCATGCGCAGCAGTGTTTTGGTGACAGGAGAGGCATCCTGCCCCCTGGATTGACTGATGAATGGGGCAGGAATGACGTCATGTCAGTGAGCGGCCAGGAGACATTTGGCCTCACTGCCACGGCATTCATCATGCTTCATGGATCAGTGGTCCAGGCAAGATGTAAAGACAGCCAGAAGCAGGTGAAGATGTCACGGGGAACCACTAGACTGCACTCCAGGACCCAAGGAGCTGCAGCTGCGACAGGTAAGTATGTCAGTTTTTTTGTGTTCTAAGGTGATAATACTCCTTTAAGGCCAACCAGTAGAGCTGCTGGAAAGGCAGTCACAAGAATCCCCAGCAACTGGGGTCCTGTATATTTTATCCCCAGGTATGTTCAGCACTAGATGTTTAGTGCCTGCATGTTGACCCCAAAAGCTGAGGGTGAAACATCTGGGGTCAAAATGCTAGGGGCAAAATATCAGAAGGTGACACATCCAGGGACAAAATGCTATAAGTGAAACATCTGGGGGCAAACTGCTGGGGGGAAACATCCGGGGGCGAATTGCCGGGGGCAAAAAATCCGGGGGGGCGAAACATCCGGGGGCGAACTGCTGGGGGCGAACTGCTGGGGATGAAACATCTGGGGGTGAACTGCTGGGGACGAAACATCCGGGGGCAAACTGCTGGAGGCAAAACATTCAGGGGCGAACTGCTGGGGGCAAAACATCCGGGGGCGAACTGCTGGGGGCGAACTGCTGGGGGCAAAACATCCGAGGACGAACTGCTGGGGGTGAAACTTCCGGGGGCGAACTGCTGGGAGCGAAACATTCAGGGGCGAAACTTCCGGGGGCGAACTGCTGGGGGCGAAACATCAGGGGGCGAACTGCTAGGGGATTGCTGGGGCGATATGTGCAGGGGTGTAATGTGCGGGGGCGAAACATCCTGGGGGCCAAATGTTGGGGACGAAATGTGCGTGGGCGAAATGTACCCTGGGCCGAACTGCTGGTGGGGCGAACTGCTGGGGGCGACCTGCTGGGGGTGAAACATCCAAATCCCGGCTATTTATTGCTATCTCTGATCTTTGTTGACAGCTTGCGACTTCATGTCAACAGCACTGCAACCAATCACTGGGCTCAGCGACTTTGTTCTACCAGGGAAAAATGACTGCAACAGAAAAATGGGAAGCAAAAGATGTCAGGGAAGGAGAAAGAAGTCTTAAAGGGGTTGTCTGATCTATTCTTAAGCCATAAGTCTGCAGTCACTGTATGTGGTTTCAGACTTGTGAATCCTCACATTGTGCGCACGTCTAATCCATACAGGGCCTGAGACCGTCTGAGCCTGCCTCCTGTTATATAGACATAGGTTTTTAATGTGTAAACTATGCTATACATACCTATTATCCAGTGATACGGTACCCTTTCTCACCTTTGTCCAATCACGTCTAATCCATACTGGGTCTGAGGCCGTCTGAGCCTGCCTCCTGATATATAGACCTACGTTTTTAATGTGTAAACTATGTTATACATACCTGTTATCCAGTGATACGGTACCCTTTCTCACCTTTGTCCAATCACGTCTAATCCATACTGGGTCTGAGGCCGTCTGAGCCTGCCTCCTGATATATAGACCTACATTTTTAATGTGTAAACTATGCTATACATACCTATTATCCAGTGATACGGTAACCTTTCTCACCTTTGTCCAATCACGTCTAATCCATACTGGGTCTGAGGCCGTCTGAGCCTGCCTCCTGATATATAGACCTACGTTTTTAATGTGTAAACTATGTTATACATACCTGTTATCCAGTGATACGGTACCCTTTCTCACCTTTGTCCAATCATGTCTAATCCATACTGGGCCTGAGACCGTCTGAGCCTGCCTCCTGATATATAGACCTACGTTTTTAATGTGTAAACTATGTTATACATACCTGTTATCCAGTGATACGGTACCCTTTCTCACCTTTGTCCAATCACGTCTAATCCATACTGGGCCTGAGACCGTCTGAGCCTGCCTCCTGATATATAGACATAGATTTTTAATGTGTAAACTATGCTACATATATACGTGTTATCCGGTGAAACTGTACCCTTTATCAACTTTCTATAATCTTGTCGAATCCATACTGGGCCTGAGAATGGCTGCTGAGCTATTAAGCAAGCTACAGCACCTGTGGTTTGGACACGTAATTTTTTGCATTTTTTCAGGAATGCCGGTTAGGTCTAATTCAGGAATTGCGGTTGACCTGCACTTACTGGGAAATCATTGTTCGCGGGGAATAATTGGAATCACAGATCCCCATCACTAACGGTGTTCTGCTGGTTATCTGCACCTGTAAGCGACAAAAGCTGGTCCTTTCAGTGAAGCACGCATGCAGCCCCGGACATGTAACGCCATGATAGACCATGATAGTGCCAGAGCCTCGCGTATCCCTCCAGTAAGCTTGACGCGTACCGCGGGGGCATGCCGGAGTCTCGTTCGTTAACGGAATAAAGCTGACAAATTGCTAGCACAACTACAAACGGACATACCACACCACACTCACAATCGACAAAGCTTTCAATATGTGCATCTTTTCTTGAGGTGGCATGGTTGTGGTTTCCCGGGTGGAGTCCAATTAAGCCGCAGGCTCCACTCCTGGTGGTGCCCTTTTGGACATTCCTTTAAGGTTCAGCTTTGCAATCATACTGCCCCCGGAAAGCAAACACTTTGCCTTCATGGACGCTGTTTGGAAGTTCGTGGGAATAACGCCGCCTGATCGCCAGTTGGCATAATTTATTGGTGGGAAGTCCGACGGTATATGATCGTGTTTGATTTCAGAATTTTTTTTTTTTGGTTGGTATTTTACATTTTTATTCCCGCCTTTCTTGACTTCATAAGGGAATGACAAGCCTATATCTGTGTCTCCTCCACCTCCTCCTTTTACTCCTCCACCTCTTTTCTAAATGTAGTTGCCCTTTTCCATATGTAATTTTTGTCTTCTGAGCATTTTCTCTGCTTTGGGACACCTTTTAAGGTGTTTTGTAATTGTTTTCTATGTGTTTGTATGTGTTTGTGTTTGCCTGCCATTGTTTTCAATGGGGTTGGACGAACATTTGACGAACTTGCCTCCTGTGTGACGAACCAAAACACTAGCGTGGTGGCTCAACACTACTCTTGATATATAGACGTACATTGTTAATGTTTAAACTATGCTATATATACCTGGTATCTGATGATACTGTACACTTTGTCTACTTTTTATATTCTTGTCTAATCCATACTGAGCCTGTGAGCGTCTCTATGTGACTGACGGAATATATATGGAGATTGACAATTATCCTTTGACTGAATAGAGCTGTACATTTCTGATACAGTGCCATATATCTGATGTTATTTTGTGTCTATTTTGTGCAAAATTTTGAAGTTTGGTGGAAGAAGCTGCGGACGTGGGCGCAGGGGGGCCAGCTGGTGATGATGGTGTTGGTGCATCTGCTGGTAGTGGCAAAAGCACAATAGCAGCTAAGGCAGGAGGTGTTGAGCCTGCGTCATGGTCTGGCTCCGGAACGCCTGGAATGATATCTTTTCTGGGAGTAGGTTAACCGCTTTTAAAGGCGGAGCATGAGGAACTGGTTTTGGCTTACATTGCCAAAACAGACTCCATCAAATATGCCCGCCTCTTCTGAAGTTTCAAAAAATGCAAGCACTGAGTGGTCAAGTGCTGGCTCCTGGTCAGGAAGAACTCCTTTCCTTGTGTCCTGCACCCCCACCCAAACTGAATGAGGCAACAGGCCACACTTCACATTAGTCCATGTACATGCCTGGGTTATCAAGTCAAATCGTGACTTTCCCAGTCCAAGATGAATCTGACATGGAGTGTGGGTGGCCAGCCAGGGCAGTGGGGTTAATCGGTAGTGGGCTGGTGTCTCACAGGGATGTGTCACGGTGGTGGTGACCCATTCCGTGGCCCTGGGCGTCCATGCAAAGGGGTGAATTACGTTTATAGGTGAATGATACGTGACGCCACCTCTGGTTTCTGATTAGATTGACCGCGCTGCAGTGTCGCTTCTGTGGGACAGATGTTGTGGTGCAGCTAAGATGTAGAAGACCTGCCCGGGTAGGGCCGTAGTTGCAGGGCAGATGAAAGAGTTGGGAGATGGTGTGCAGTGCAGGATGTAGCTGAGCCATGTGCCAGGCGCAGGAGAAAGATGACAGACACAGTCGTGCAGTTCCTTTACCTGTGCTTGGTAGGTGCTGTCCAGGACCCAGAGTACAGATGGAGAAGGAGTTGGTCAGCCTGGAAGCCAATTTGGATTTCTCTCTCTGCAGATAGGTAGTGTGGCCTCCGTTCTAGCGTTTATCTGAGGTACTCGCAGTGCTGAGTTCAATGAAGTTCCCCCTGTTGACTCTCTTTTGGAACTTTCTCGTATGGCTGGCAGCCGTAGCCTTTTCCTTCTGGCTCACACACGTCGATGCTGGGGCCTCCGAGCCTCAGTTGGGTACAGAGCATTTACAGCTGCTACTTCCTCCAGATTCTGCTGCAGGAACGTCAGTGTCCCTACAAACTCGGAGATCGGAATCCAAACCATGCGCTCCAGCTAGGAGTGAGCCTTAACTCTGCTCATCCTCCAGCTCCCCTTCTCATGTCCACACACTTCCCCTTCCCTGCACAGAATGGCCTATTTTACCTCCTCCCGACCACAGAGAACAGCTCCTCAGCAGTCATGTTCAGAGGTCTCCCTGCTGGCGTGGAGTGGGAAATGTGTTGTGTGTTGGTTTAACTGCTAGAGAGATCCTTCGTTGCTCCCAAGCATGACATCACACTCCCTAGGAGGAAGGTAATGCCACTGTGGCGACCGTACTCCTGGGAACGCCACAAGTGCACTGATGCACAGACACTGCCAGATGATTCTGCTGGTACATTGACCCAGACCACTACATTCCCCTCACACTCTACACAGCCAGAATCTGACTCAGAGGAAACTCAGGTTTCCCTTCCCGCATACTATACCACCTTACACGGTGACAAAGAGGAAGGTGCAGATGAAAGTGCAGGTTCCTTGAGCTGGTGGGGGGGACATACTCATGGGCCACGGCACTGGCACAGGGCCCCTCATAGTACGCAAAAGTGTCTCTCCCTGTCTCTCAGAGAATGACTGTTATTTGGGTGATCTGTGATAGATTTTCTAAAATGGTCCATCTTGTACCACTCCCAAAGTTTCCATCTTCTTCTGAGTTGGTGCCCTTGTTTTTACAACAAGTGGTTCATTTGCACGGGATTCCTGAGGACATTGTGTCAGACAGAGGGGTTCAGTTTGTTTCCAGATTTTGGAGAGCTTTTTGTTGCAAACTTGGAATTCAGTTGTCTTTCTCCTCTGCATTTCATCCTCAGACCAATGGGCAGACTAAGAGAACAAACCAGACTTTGGAGTCCTATTTGAGATGTTTCATATCTGCTGATCAGGATGATTGGGTCTCATTTATGCCCTTAGCCGAATTCACGCTAAACAATAGGGCTAGTTCTGCCACTTTGATTTCCCCTTTCTTTTGTAACTTTGGGTTTCATCCTCGATTTTCTTCGGGGCAGGTGGAAGCTTCTGCCTGCCCAAGTGTGGATTGTGTGGTAGAGAGAATACAGCAGATTTAGGACCAAGCAGTGGATAAGTTGTACCACTCTCAGGAAAAGGCCCAACGGTTTTCCAACCGGCATAGGACCATGGGTCCCCGGTTTAAAGTGGGTGATATGGTTTGGTTGTCCTCAAAAATTATTCCCATGAAGGTTGCATCTCCAAAATTTAAGCCAACGTTTATTGGACCTTATAAGATTTTGGAAATCCTTAGCCCCGTTTCTTTCTGTTTGGCTCTTCCAGTTACGTTCAAGATTCATAACGTTTTTCATAAATCTTTGTTGAAAAGGTTTGTGGAGCCAGCAGTTCCCATGATGGCGCCGCCTGACCCTGTACTGGTTGAGGGTAATTTGGAGTATGAGGTAGAGAAGATATTGGATTCTCGTCTGGCTAGACGGAGACTTCAGTACTTGGTAAATTGGAAGGGTTATAGCCAGGAGGATAATTCTTGGGTCTCTGCTTCTGACATCCATGCCAAGAGATTGATTCGTGCCTTTCGCCGGGCCCATCCTGATAGGCCTGGTGGCGTGGATGAGGGTTCGGTGACCGCTCCTCAAGGGGGGTACTGTTGTGAATTCCCTTGCTCGGATTTCTGAGCCGTGCTCCCTCTGGTGGTTGCTGAGAGTAGTGGAGCTGGCCAGGTTGATGGAAGTTCCTCACCTGATGACGATAATTGGGAACCTGGGATTACTGTCTGGGAGCATATAATTGAGCTGGCTGCTCTTGAAGGTTGCTGGTGATTTTCCTCATTGTGCATTTGGAGTTCTTTTGTCTCCTGCCTGATCTGCATGGTTCAGTTAAGTGATTCTTTTGCAAATCCTTTGCATCTAATTTGGTTGTGCCTTTTTTTTGCTTTCTGCTTTGTTGCTAGCGTACTCCCTGCTGGGGGCAGCGCTGGGTCCTGCTCTATATGTTACAGCTGTCATGGTCCAGTCCGGAATTTATTTTCTGCTGTCTTCACTCCGGACTGGTCATGCCGGAGTTAATCTCCTCAGCCTCGTTCTGGAGCTAGCTGGGCTATTTCAGTCTCTCACAGCTTGCTGACCAGTGTTAGTGATAGCTCAAGCTTCCAGTTTAGAGCCTCTGACCCTTGTACCTTGGTGTTCCTCCTGCCTTTGACTGATATTCACGTGTATGACCCGGGCTGATTTCTGACCCCGTCTCTTGGTATTCGTCTCTGCTGTTACGTTCCCTCTCTGGCATCTGACTCCCCGGCTTGTACCCCGACCACGTATTTCATCTCACGTTTTGGACCCCGTGCTCATGTTCTGGCTTTCTGACTCTCGGCTTGGTATTTTGACTACGTGTATTGCTGCTCCTTCTGGTACGTCTGCTCCTGCTAGTTTCTGACTCGGTTCGTCTGACTATTCTCTCTCGTTACCTGTGGCACCTGTGCTGTTGCTCAGGGCTGCTGCTCTTAGTGTGTAACCTCTCTTCCCTCACCAGCTCCCCCGGTGGAGGTTTCACTACATTATCACTAACCTATACATTTAAACGGGATTTTGCACTTTTTTTTCTTTGGTCATGGATCTGCTGCATAACTTGGCAGATCAAGTGTCCAGTTTGACGCAGATGGCGCAGGACTTTTCTGTGAATCATCAGTCCCTTGTAATGTCTCATACCCACTTACAGAAAGAACTGACTGAGACTATTAAGACCATGCAGGGAAACACCTCTCATATTGTTTGTCCACCAGGTGACTCTGTAGATGTTATTTTGCACTCTCCTGAACCCTCAGTTAAACTTCCTGACACATTTTCTGGCGAAAAAGATAAATTTCACATATTCAAGGAGAGTTGTAAATTATGGTTTTCTCTTAGACCCCGATCGTCTGGGGATGAGACTCAGCGGGTGGGGATTGTTATCTCCTTACTTAGGGAGGGTCCCCAATCCTGGGCTTTTTCGTTGCCCCCTACTGCCCCTGAACGGATGTCGGTAGATAGGTTCTATGAGGCCCTAGGACTTATCTATGACGAACCGGACCGTGTTAGGGTGGCAGAGGACACTATTTTGGGTCTGGGGCATGGGAAGCACTCAGCCGAATGGTACAGCTCCGAATTCCGTCGATGGTCCACTGAGGTGTCCTGGGACGACTCCGTACTGAGATGTCTGTTCAGGAAGGGACTGTGGGATTGCTTGAAGGACGCTCTGGCTCTCCATCCACCTCCCAGCTCATTGGAGGAGGCTATGACTCAGGCTATCCATATGGATCAGAGACTGCGGGAGAGAGGTGTTACTCAGCGAGGGTTTCCGTTTTTCCCTGCTAACCCTGATGTTTTGCTTCCATCTGAACCTATGGAGGTGGGAGCCACCAACCCCCAGGAGAAAGAGAGGAAACGGCGACGTGATGGAAAATTGTGTTTTTACTGCGGAGATCCCGGACATTGGAAAAAAGACTGCCCCTCCTGTCCTCCGACTAACAAGCGGCTGAGTCTGGCTGATAATCATGGAGGTCACCCAGACTCTCAGGTACCTTTTTCTTCTTTTTCAAAGATACTGCTAAAGGTGGAACTTGGTGTTGAGAACGGCTTTTTCCATACTTCGGCTTTTGTAGACTGTGGATCATCCCTGAACCTGATTGCCTCTAAGCTGGAGGCTCGCTGTAGATTAGGGACAGTTAGGTTGGGGACTCCCTTAAAAATTGTGGCTATTGACTCTACACCTCTCACTAAGGACGGTCTCCATTTCATTTCTAAAGAATTCACCCTCAGGGTGGGGGCCCTACACCAGGAGCGCATGTCATGCTTTGTTTTGGATAACCTCCCTGCTGGCCTGGTGTTAGGGTTTCCCTGGTTGCAACGGCATATCCCGGTTATTGACTGGGGGTCCCGGGATATTGTTAAATGGAGACCTGGCTGTTCTGAAAATTGTCTTGCCACTTTGTCTATGTCATCCGTCAGTCTGGAGGGTATTCCGGAGTACCTGAAGGATTTTGAGGATGTGTTCTCCGAAAAGGAGGCTGAGGTTCTTCCACCACACCGCCCATTCGATTGTGCTGTGGATCTTGTTCCCGGTGCCAAATTGCCCAAAGCCCAGCAGTACAATCTCTCCGGCCCTGAGTGGGCTGCTATGAAGGAGTATATCTCTGAGAGCCTCCGTAAAGGGCATATACGGCCATCTGTCTCTCCCGTGGCAGCGGGGTTCTTTTTTGTGAAAAAGAAGGATGGTGGTTTGCGCCCATGCCTCGATTTTTGAGAACTGAATAAAATAACCATAAGAAACGCTTACCCTCTCCCACTGATACCTGATTTGTACAATCAATTGTCGGGGGCCAGGAGGTTCTCTAAGTTGGACCACAGGGGAGCACACACTCTCATCCGTATGCGGGAGGGGGATGAATGGAAAACTGCGTTTCTCACCTCTGAGGGTCTGTTTGAAAATTTGGTTATGCCATTCGGTTTGACTACCGCACCAGCGGTATTCCAGAATTTCATTAACCATGTTTTTTCTGATTTTATTGGACGCTTTGTAGTTGTTTATCTTGACGATATACTCATATATTCTTCTGATAGACAAAGTCACATGGGTCATCTTCATGCGGTTCTCCAGAGGCTCAGGGAGAACTCACTCTTTGCCAATTTGGAGAAATGTTCATTTTTTACTCAAGAATTGTCCTTTCTAGGGGTCATCCTGTATGCTGAGGGGTTTCGTATGGACCCTAGGAAGGTACAGGCCATTGTGGATTTGGTGCAACCCAGAGATCTCAAGGGTCTTCAGCGATTTCTGGGTTTCGCCAATTATTATAGAAAATTCATCAAGGGGTTCTCTCAAGTGGTCAGTCCCCTCACTGATCTCACCCAAAAGGGGGCGGATCTCAAAAACTTGTCAGCTCCAGCTGTGGCGGCGTTTTGTTAAAAGAACGTTTCATGACTGCTCTGTTACTGGTGCA
The DNA here is from genome assembly GCF_039654945.1 of Dendrobates tinctorius. NCBI lineage: Eukaryota > Metazoa > Chordata > Amphibia > Anura > Dendrobatidae > Dendrobates > Dendrobates tinctorius. The sequence continues at coordinate 17,107,579 of NW_027361743.1, read as the reverse complement.
ACCTGACTTGTCTAAACCATTCATCATAGAAGTGGATGCCTCTAAGGTGGGAGTGGGGGCTGTGTTGTCCCAGGGGCCCACCACATTAACTAACTTAAGACCCTGTGCCTTCTTTTCTAAAAAAATTTCCTCTGCTGAAAGGAATTATGATGTTGGTAACCGAGAGTTGTTGGCCATTAAAGTGGCTTTTGAAGAATGGAGGCATTTTTTGGAGGGGGCTGTCCATCATATCACTGTCATTACAGATCACAAGAACCTGTCTTACATCGAATCCGCCAAACGTCTGACTCCGAGACAGGCAAGGTGGTCACTTTTTTTTCCCGATTTCAGTTTTCCATCACTTTCAGACCAGGTTCCAAGAATGTGAAGGCGGATGCCTTGTCTCGCAGCCTAGATCCGGTATCGCCCCCTGAGCCTCCTTCCTCCATTCTTCAGCGCGGGGTGGTGGTGGCTGTGGTGTCCCCGAGATTGGAGCAGGAGATTCGTGAGGCCCAATCTCTTGCTCCTCCGTCCATACCTGAAAATAAGCTCTTTGTGCCTGTCCAGTATCGGTTAAGGGTGCTTCGGGAGTTCCACGACTCAACTCTGAGTGGGCATCCAGGAATCTCGGCCACTCGTAAAACCATCACTAGGCTGTTCTGGTGGCCCTCGTTGACTTTTGACGTCACTGGTTTTGTGTCCTGCTGTGAAACTTGTGCCCGCGCTAAAGCCTCCCACAACCGGCCGGCCGGGGAATTGGTGCCACTGCCAATTCCGGATAGACCGTGGACTCACCTGTCCATGGATTTTATCACCGATCTCCCACCCTCTAATGGCAAAACCATGATCTGGATAGTTGTGGATAGGTTCAGTAAACAAGCAGATTTTGTACCCTTAACGGGCCTTCCTAATGCTGAGACTTTATCTAAGCTATTCAGGACTGAAAGGACCAATCAGTCTTTGAGCAGATCCTGCAGTGTTTTGTCACATCCAGACAGGATGATTGGTGCTCTGTGATACCTATAGCGGAATTCGCCTTCAATAATCGTGTCAATCAGTCTACTGGTACTTCTCCTTTCTTCTGCAACTATGGGTTTCACCCTCATTTTGGTGAATTCTCCAGACTAGATTCGGAGTGTCCAGGGGCTCATTCTGCCTTTTTGCGGTTGGAGGAGGTTCAGAGAAACATTTGGGAGGCTCAGGGCAAATATAAATTTTTTGCGGATAAACGACGCTCGGTGGGGCCGACTTATCAGGTGGGGAATAAGGTATGGTTATCCACCAAAAACATAAGGCTGAGAATTCCCCCTGCTAAGTTGGGTTCCAAGTTTATTGGTCCGTATGAGATTTTAGAGGTGATTAATCCTGTGGCCTTTCGCCTGCGTTTGCCTCCGTCATTACGGATTCCTAATGTGTTCCAAAAACGCTTCTGAAGCCGTCGGTGCCTTCCTCTGATGAGTCTCCCTCGCACCCGCCGCCTGTTATGGTAGATGGTCAGACCAAGTACGAGGTGGAACAGGTGGTGGATTCTCGTATGCTCCGTCGTTCACTTCAGTACTTGGTCCATTGGAAAGGATATGGTCCTGAGGATCGGTCATGGGTGCCGGTGCGTTCGGTCCATGCGGATCGGTTGGTCCGGGCCTTTCACGCTTGTCATTCAGGGAAGCCTGGGGGTCCAGTGGCCCCCCATTGAGAGGGGGGTACTGTCATGGTCCAGTCCGGAGTTTATTTTCTACTGTCTTCACTCCGGACTGGTCATGCGGGAGTTAATCTCCTCAGCCTCATTCTGGAGCTAGCTGGGCTATTTCAGTCTCTCACAGTCTGCTGACCAGTGTTAGTGATAGCTCAAACTTCCAGCTTAGAGCCTCTGACCCTTGTACCTTGGTGTTCCTCCTACCTTTGACTGATATTCACGTGTATGACCTGGACTGATTTCTGACCCCGTCTCTTGGTATTCGTCTCTGCTGTTACGTTCCCTCTCTGGCATCTGACTCCCTGGCTTGTACCCCGACCACGTATTTCATCTCACGTTTTGGACCCTGTGCTCATGTTCTGGCTTTCTGACTCTCGGCTTGGTATTTTGACTACATGTATTGCTGCTCCTTCTGGTACGTCTGCTCCTGCTAGTTTCTGGCTCGGTTCGTCTGACTATTCTCTCTCGTTACCTGTGGCACCTGTGCTGTTGCTCAGGGTTGCTGCTCTTAGTGTGTAACCTCTCTTCCCTCACCAGCTCCCCCTGGTGGAGGTTTCACTACAGCAGCTTGTGTCAGTTTGTTCAGTCCCCTGTTATGTTAGTATCTTTTGCTTTGCTTCCAGTTTATACCAGAGTGCTGATCTAGCGGGGGTGAGGTTGTGTGGCCTCAGGTTTTTTGTATATCAGAAATGTTGGATTTTTTAGGGTTTTGTGCGTGATTGCAGACAGTGTCTTTTCTGTCCTGTCTAGACAGCTTGGGCCCCACCGTTTGCTCAGTCTGTTTTCTGCCTGTGTTTGTGTCTCATCTTGTCTCACCAACAATATATGTTTGGGGGCTGTCTATTCCTTTGGGGATCTGCTCCGGGGCAGTTTAGATTTCACCTTTCTGACTTCAGGCTTAGTTAGTTCTCCGGCTGTGACGCAGCATCAAGGGCATGGTAGGAACGCTCCACGGCTACTGCTAGTTATGTTGATAGGATCAGGGGTCTGCAATCTGCTTAGTTACCAACGTCTCTGGTTTTCTGGTGGCTTAGCCTGTTCCTGCTATTCTCCTCGGTGACCCATTCATAACACAGGTGCAGTTTGGAAACAAGTCCTGTGGACCGATGAGGTTAAAATGGAAAGCTTTGGCCACAATGATCAAAGGTACTGTCCTTGGAGCTGGGACCCTAACCAGCCCTCAACAGGGCAGAGCAGTGCACCTGTGCAGGAGCCACGACAGGCAGCAAAGAAGAAGACATCACCGTTAGAAGATGGGAGGCACCGGACCAGACCGTGACACCCTTCGGACCAAGACCGGACCCGGACCGCCCCTGGGTGAGCATAATATAACTAATTTTTCTTATCTTTCAGGTTACATCGGGGGCCTATCTACAGCATTACAGAATGCTGTAGATAAGCCCCTAATGTCGGTGTAGGCAGCTGATAGGCGAAAAATAGGGTGACAAATTCCCTTTAACATGGGATCCAAATACACACATTAAATGGAGATTTGCAATTCACAATAGGCAATGATCTTCTACCCCCTGATCTGCCAAGTTGGCGTGACACACTCGTGACAGGTATGTGTGGAAAAAAAGGGCACAGAATTTCAGGAAAAGAGCATCTCACCAACCATTAAGCATGGGGGTGGATCAATCATGCTTTGGGTTGTGTTGCAGCCAATGGCATGGGGAACATTTCATGGGTAAGAAGGAAAAATTCAATGAGATTTTAACAAATTCTTAATGAAAACATAACACCATCTGTAAAAAAGCAGAAATTGAAGCGAGGATGGCTTCTACAAATGGATAATGATCCTAAACACAAAATCCACAATAAATGACCTCAAAAGGTGCAAGCTGAAGGTTTTACAATGGCCCTCAGAGTCCCTTGATTTGAACATCATTGAAAATCTGTGGCAAGACCTCAAAATAGCAGTGCCCAGGAATCTCACAGAAATGGGAGAATTTTCCAAGGAAGAATGGATGAAAATCCTTCAAACGAGAATTGAAAGTCTCTTGGCTGGCTACAATAAGCGTTTACAACCTGTGATACATGCAAAACGGGTGCAGGGTGACCAAACTTTAGCATCGGCCTATGTTACTTTTTATAATTTTTAAAATGTAAAAATGACAAAAAATCTTTTCCCTAAAATACAAAGGAAACGTGTCATATTTAAATGTAGCCCTTTTAGAGATCATTTCATCTTCAACTTGCTTAACTGTTCACAATAACAGTAATTTTGACCAGGGAAGCCAAAACTTTTACACGCCACTGTAGCCTTTATCTTAGTTTGTTTATTCTCCTCAGATACTACAGGTAAAGTATATAGACTAGAGACGAGCAAATATATTGAAGTAGAATTGAATTCTACTCGAACGTTACAAAAAATGTTCAAAATACAGATTTTTGGAAATTTGCTTAGAATCTAACTGGTGGCTGTATTCCGTCATTTTAATGAGCTGTGGATTACCAAAGGGTGAAAAACCAAATCATTATATCACCTTACTGTTCACCTGTCTAGCACCTCCTTGCCGTCACTCGTCAAGTCCTTTTTGCATCTTCTGATCCTTGGCGTGGGCGCTGAAATCCCCAGGCCTCTCACACTGAGCCAGGAGTAACTGATGGCTGTTGGCAATCATTTTACTGAGATGTGGAGGACCAGAAGGTGAAAAATACTGAGCCAAGACTCTGTGCTCAAGAGGTCATGGCATGTGTCGATGTCATGATGTCACGACCTTTTGCACGCTTGTGCAGAACCTTCTTGAGCCTCCTCAAAGCTGAAAGTTCTGGCTCAGTGTGCAAGACTGGGGGAAACCGGCGCGAGCATCAGAAAATGCGACGAAGACCAGTTGGGTGATGCTGAGGAGTGCAGGGGCTGGAGAGGTGAGCAGGAAGGTTAGTATAAGAGTTTATTTCTTTTCACATGTTACATTTATTATGCTCTGGGATCTGGAAGACCTCAAACCATAATAAAGGACATTAAATTTGGGGAGAACAACTGCTCAGCGAACCGAATTTCCCTGGAATCATAGAATCATAGAATGGTAGAGTTGGAAGGGACCTCCTGGGCCATCTGGTCCAACCCCCTGCTCAAAGCAGGATTCGCTAATTCATCCCAGACAGATGTCTGTCCAGCACGAACAGCTGAAATCGAATTTTGTTTGATGAACTGATCTCTAAAATAAATATTTTCTAAGACTCCATATAATGTTACTGTATTTATACATTATTGAAATGTACAATAAAAAAAATATGATATATGATCAATCAAATTCTAATTATTTTGATTTTGAAAACTCAGCGACTGAAGAAAAAATTGGAAGAGCTAAAAAATGTATCAATAAAAAAATATTAAAAGCTAAACTCCTCCTGTTCTCAATGGTCCAAGAAAGGCTAGCCTTAAGGGATTCAAAATCCACATACTGTTTTTGCTTTCTCTGCATTTTGCATGTTTTATTGCATTTTGGCCACGAGATGTCACTGTAGCTCTATAATACAAACGGTTCATGTAGCAGCTTTCCATTATTCCCTTTTATTGCTATATTAGGCTAAATAAAAGTTTAAAAGTTTTCCAACCACCTCAGCTGGACGATTATTCCAAGTAGAGCTACCATTTAAAGAATAACTAATCTTTCTTCTTGATTTTTTTTATATTTAGCAGACACTTGAATTGCCTAAATATTTATTTTTGTAAATATTATCTGAGATGCGTCTCTAATGCATTTTGCATAACACTAGCTTTTTATAATGCAATCCTGAACAGATGTAGTACTATGATTTTTTGGATTGATAGATGTAAGCAAGCTGTTTTGTACAAAATTGCTTTTATATGTTTTAATATCTGGAGTCAGGATTGGTGCTGGGTAACGTGTTGTGCGCCGTTATAAGCATGGAAAAAAAGGATTGCAGGCTTTAAAAGGGGGAGGTCCCCCCGAAATGTCGCTGCAGGTGTTTCCTTCATCTGAACTGTTGCATGAAAGAAACACATTTTTCATTATTCATTTGGACGGCTAGCTTGTGTGTAAGATATTATCATCAGCAACGTCCTCCTGTAGAGTATAAACTCTTATGGTCAGCAGGGTCCTCTCTCTCTCCTGTAGAGTATAAACTCTTATGGTCAGTGGGGTCCTCTCTCTCTTGTAGAGTGTAAGTTATTATTGTCGGCGGGGTTCTCTCTCTCTCCTGTAGAGTGTAATCTCTTATAGTCAGTGGGGTCCTCTCTCTCCTGTAGAGTATAAGCTCTTATAGTCAGTGGGGTCCTCTCTCTTCTGTAGAGTGTAAGCTCTTATGGTCAGTGAGGTCCTCTCTCTCCTGTAGAGCGTAAGCTCTTAGGGTCAGTGGGGTCCTCTCTCTCCTGTAGAGTATAAGCTCTTATAGTCAGTGGGGTCCTCTCTCTTCTGTAGAGTGTAAGCTCTTATGGTCAGTGGGGTCCTCTCTCTCTCTCCTGTAGAGTGTAAGCTCTTATAGTCAGTGGGGTCCTCTCTCTCCTGTAGAGTGTAAGCTCTTATGGTCAGTGAGGTCCTCTCTCTCCTGTAGAGCGTAAGCTCTTATGGTGAGTGGATTCCTCTCTCTCCTGTAGAGTGTAAGCTCTTAAGGTGAGTGGATTCCTCTCTCTCCTGTAGAGTGTAATCTCTCATGGTGAGTGGATTCCTCTCTCTCCAGTAGAGTGTAAGCTCTTATGGTCAGTGGGGTCCTCTCTCTTCTGTAGAGTGTAATCTCTTATGGTCAGTGAGGTCCTCTCTCTCCGGTAGAGCGTAAGCTCTTATGGTGAGTGGATTCCTCTCTCTTCTGTAGAGTGTAAGCTCTTATGGTGAGTGGATTCCTCTCTCTCCTGTAGAGTATAAGCTCTTAAGGTGAGTGGATTCCTCTCTCTCCTGAAGAGTATAAGCTCTTAAGGTGAGTGGATTCCACTCTCTTCTGTAGAGTGTAAGCTCTCCCCCCCACATGCATTTTTGGGGTATTTACAAGCTTTCCAGTACTGAGATTTGTGCAAATTTATTTGTGGGGAAAATTTGAAAAAAATCAATGAATTTGAATTTCAAAAGATTCTCTCATCTCTCATTAAGATGTCAATTGGCACAGAAGAATGTAGTTTTCACTTTTCAGAGGCCGTTTGAAGAATGAATGTAGCCACTTAATTGGTAGAGATGAGCAAGCCTTTCACTTTTCCTTTGCATTTGTTTCGATGATTGTACACTTGTGCACCCTTCATACCTTGCTTAGATGACAAAGCTCCTAATCGCCCATCAACACTTACATGACAATGAATCACCTCCAAACTCCTCTCTCTATCATCCTCTACCTCTTCAATAAATCTGCCCCTCCCGGAGTAGATTACTCTCTGTGAGATCATAACTTAGCATTTGTTTTTCTGCGATCCCAGCGTTTATCTTATTTACGTGCCGTGGCTTTGTCCATTGAGAGTTTCGGAAAGTCGCTAATTTTTTTGCGAGTGCTGAGTATACATTGCTATGTATCTCATGTGTTTGCTTCACCATGATTTATAAGCCTGAAATCCTGCTCTTGACATGGTGGCTGAAGCCTAAAAGTGCAAACGCTGTGTAATATATCTCAATATATACATAAAAGATCACAGAACATATTGATAACATCAATACAAACGTAAGCGGAGAAAAAATTGCTGTCGTTAGAAGAAATACCGGCATCAAACCCAGAGCGATAACCAGCAGTAACATATAGGAGCCATGTTATCCCTTTTCACTGCAAATGTGAAATGGCCGAAAATCTGCATAATCAGGCCAGCGGGGATTACGGCTGACAAAATGTCTTTCAGCATGCGAGATTCACCCCAGATTGTATTGTAGTGTTCAGGGCGGTAGAAAAGATCTTGCCTTTGGGGGAAACTACTTCCTAATCTTCGAGAAAAAATCAGGTGGATTCATGAAAGCATCATAGAGTAACGTCATGCAAAATCTATGAACTTATGTCCTCAGCGTTGGATTGGGGTGCCAAGGGCCCATCAGTAACCAACCACAGGGCGAAACTTTTCAGCGACCTGCAAATATGTAAAAATCCTTGACCTTACTCCCAAGATAAAGATTGATTCCGAATTGGACCCACAAATAAATATAGACTCAGGACCAGAACCTTAACCCCTTAATGACCAGAGGTATTTTTATTTTTGCATTTTTGTGTTTTTGCTCCCCTTCTTCCCAGAGCCATAACATTTTTATTTTAAAAATGGCCATGTGAGGGCTTCTTTTTTGCGGGACGAGTTGTACTTTTGAATGACACCATTGGTTTTAACTAGTGTTGAGCATTCCGATATCGGTATCGGCCGATATTCGCTGTATCGGAATTCCGATACTGAGTACCGATATTTTTACAATATCAAATACCGGAATCGGAAGTTCCCATAATGCAATGAGCCAGTGTTGTGGCTGTGATTGGCTGCTGAAATGATGTCATCATGATGCGCTGTCTGTGCACATCATCATGCGCTGTCTGTGCGGGCCTGCCAGGGGTCTGTGCGGGCTGCCGGGGGTCTGTGCGGGCCTGCCAGGGGTTGTGTGTGTGTGCAGGCATCGTCCGATGGGACTACAAGTCCCATCGGGCTATGCCTGCTACAATGACAGTGATTGACACATTAGCCAATGATGGGACAGTAGTAATCCCATCATCCGGCTAATATGTTGAATGTAAAAAAAAAAACATACATACTACATACATACTACATGTATACAACATTCATACAACATACATACATACTACATATATACTACATTCAGACAACATACATACATACAACATACTACATGCATACTACATATACAGTGGGGCAAAAAAGTTTTTAGTCAGTCAGCAATAGTGCAAGTTCCACCACTTAAAAAGATGAGAGGCGTCTGTAATTTACATCATAGGTAGACCTCAACTATGGGAGACAAACTGAGAAAAAAAAATCCAGAAAATCACATTGTCTGTTTTTTTTCATTTTATTTGCATATTATGGTGGAAAATAAGTATTTGGTCAGAAACAAAATTTCATCTCAATACTTTGTGATATATCCTTTGTTGGCAATGACAGAGGTCAAACGTTTTCTGTAAGTCTTCACAAGGTTGCCACACACTGTTGTTGGTATGTTGTCCCATTCCTCCATGCAGATCTCCTCTAGAGCAGTGATGTTTTTGGCTTTTCGCTTGGCAACACGGACTTTCAACTCCCTCCAAAGGTTTTCTATAGGGTTGAGATCTGGAGACTGGCTAGGCCACTCCAGGACCTTGAAATGCTTCTTACGAAGCCACTCCTTCGTTGCCCTGGCGGTGTGCTTTGGATCATTGTCATGTTGAAAGACCCAGCCACGTTTCATCTGCAATGCCCTTGCTGATGGAAGGAGGTTTGCACTCAAAATCTCACGATACATGGCCCCATTCATTCTTTCATGTACCCGGATCAGTCGTCCTGGCCCCTTTGCAGAGAAACAGCCACAAAGCATGATGTTTCCACCACCATGCTTTACAGTAGGTATGGTGTTTGATGGATGCAACTCAGTATTCTTTTTCCTCCAAACACGACAAGTTGTGTTTCTACCAAACAGTTCCAGTTTGGTTTCATCAGACCATAGGACATTCTCCCAAAACTCCTCTGGATCATCCAAATGCTCTCTAGCAAACTTCAGACGGGCCCGGACATGTACAGGCTTAAGCAGTGGGACACGTCTGGCACTGCAGGATCTGAGTCCATGGTGGCGTAGTGTGTTACTTATGGTAGGCCTTGTTACATTGGTCCCAGCTCTCTGCAGCTCATTCACTAGGTCCCCCCGCGTGGTTCTGGGATTTTGCTCACCGTTCTTGTGATCATTTTGACCCCACGGGGTGGGATTTTGCGTGGAGCACCAGATCGAGGGAGATTATCAGTGGTCTTGTATGTCTTCCATTTTCTAATTATTGCTCCCACAGTTGATTTCTTCACTCCAAGCTGGTTGGCTATTGCAGATTCAGTCTTCCCAGCCTGGTGCAGGGCTACAATTTTGTTTCTGGTGTCCTTTGACAGCTCTTTGGTCTTCACCATAGTGGAGTTTGGAGTCAGACTGTTTGAGGGTGTGCACAGGTGTCTTTTTATACTGATAACAAGTTTAAACAGGTGCCATTACTACAGGTAATGAGTGGAGGAAAGAGGAGACTCTTAAAGAAGAAGTTACAGGTCTGTGAGAGCCAGAAATCTTGATTGCTTGTTTCTGACCAAATACTTATTTTCCACCATAATATGCAAATAAAATGAAAAAAAAACAGACAATGTGATTTTCTGGATTTTTTTTTCTCAGTTTGTCTCCCATAGTTGAGGTCTACCTATGATGTAAATTACAGACGCCTCTCATCTTTTTAAGTGGTGGAACTTGCACTATTGCTGACTGACTAAATACTTTTTTGCCCCACTGTATACTGCATTCATACAACATATGCATACATACATACTACATATATACTACATTCGTACAACATACAACATACATACATACTACATATATACTACATTCATACAACATACATACATACTACATAATACATACATACTACATATATACTACATTCATACAACATACATACATACTACATATATACTACATTCATACAACATACATACTACATACATACTACATATATAATACATTCATACAACATACATACATACATACTACATATATACTGCATTCATACAACATACATACTACATACATACTACATACAATACATTCATACAATACACACATATAGACATACAGTACATATCATAGAGTACATACATACTACATTATACATACATACTACATATATACTACATTCATACAACATACATACATACTACATAATACATACATACTACATATATACTACATTCATACAACATACATACTACATACATACTACATATATACTACATTCATACAACATACATACATACTACATATATACTACATTCATACAACATACATACTACATACAATACATTCACACAATACATACATATAGACATACAGTACATATAACAGAGTACTTACTCACCATCACTTATCACTTTGATCCCCGAAGCCAGTGTCATCTCACTGTAAAAAATATTAAAATAACAAACAACCGATATACTCCCTGATCCGCAGAAATCCACAAGTGTCCCACGACGATCTCCTGCAGTGCATCACTGAGAGGTTACTATAGTTCACTGGTCTCACTTTATGACAAAAGCTGAGTGGGAACTTTCTCACACAGCAATGCCAAAAGTGAGACTAGGGACTATTTTTTTACAGTGGCGGAGGAATACAGTGCGGAAGGATACCTACCTCCCGTCATTGTATTCCTGGGGCCCCTAGAGAGTGGTGGCATCAGCTGATGCTGCTGTTAACCACGGGAGATCGTCGTGGGACACTCGTGGATTTCTGCGGATCAGGGAGTATATTGCTTATTTGTTATTTTAATAGTTTTTACAGATGACACTGGCTTCGGGGATCAAAGTGACAAGTGATGGTGAGTATGTACTCTATGTTATATGTACTGTATGTCTATATGTATTGTATGAATGTATTGTATGTAGTATGTATGTAGTATGTATGTTGTATGTCTGTAGCATGTTTTATGTATGTTGTATGTCTGTAGTATGTACTATGTATGTTGTATGAATGTAGTATATCTGTAGCATGTATGTAGTATGTAGTATGTATGAATGTAGTATATATGTAGTATATATGTATGTATGTTGTATGAATGTAGTATGTATGTATGTTGTATGAATGTAGTATATATGAAGTATGTATGTAGTATGTTGTATGAATGTAGTATATATGAAGTATGTATGTAGTATGTAGTATGTATGTTTTTTTTTTACATTCAACTAGAGTTGAGCGAAACGGGTCGAAAAATTTCAAAAGTCGCCGACTTTTGGCAAAGTCGGGTTTCATGAAACGAAACCCGACCCTAGGATGAGGTCGGCCACGAGGTCGGCGACTTACGCGCCAAAGTCGCGTTTCAAAAGTTTGTTTTGCTCTCTTTTTCAGCCAACCAGGATCCACGGACACTGTGGGCAACGTGATGACATAGGCAGGGGTCACCACCATCTTTCAGAAGGGCATGCAAGTGATTGGCTTGCTTTGGTGGGCGTCACAGGGGTTATAAAAGGGCGTGCACACCGACCGCCATCTTACTTCTGCCGATCTTAGCATAGGGAGAGGCTGCTGCTGCTGATTCTGTAGGGAGAGCGTTAGGCAGGGAAGAAGAAAAAAAAACTGCTTCTGCTGCTAGCGATTTTGCCTGTACAACACACCAGTCACTGTGTGTGCAGTGCAAGGGGAGGCTATATTGTGGTGTATCAGTGGTGTTGGTTGTTAGGCTGCCTTCTAAGGCTTCCTGACAGCTGCATTGCTGTTTACCCATTGCTCTGCAAACTGCTTTTTTAAAAGCAATCCCAATTTTTTTTTTGTCCTGCTGAGGTACTGAGCGTGCATTTTTTCACACCATACAGCGGTGTACGCTCCTCACGTAGTACCGTGTAACGGCTGTTATCACAGCCACAGTGAAGCTATCTGTGTGTCACTCTGTGAGAATAAGTCGAGGACATGTTCCATTCTTATAGACCTGCACCTACTAGTTTTGTCTAGCTTTCAAACAGTTAAATATATTTGCTGTTTGATCACATTCAAAACTATAGAGAGACAGCGTGTGTCAGTCCGTATACTTAAAAAACACGGAGCTTGACAATTTTACGTACACCGGACAGCCGTGTACGTGCATGCTCCTCTCAGTACCGTGTAACGGCTGTTATCACGACCACAGTGAAGCTATCTGTGTGTCACTGTGGAAGGATAAGTGGAGGACTTGTTCCGTTCTTACAGACCTACACTCTAGGGAGATTCCTATTCTGCCCAATTCTACATACACCTTGTAGTTTGTGATACACTAGCCAATTTCTGCCTGTGACATAGCGCTCTGATATTCAGTGGGCCTCACACAATCCAAAAGTGTCCAGTGTCCACTAGTGTGTAGAAATTCAAAATCTCCCTTATCCTGTAGTCACTTTTTTCACACCTGTGCCATCGAGCCTGTGACACAGCGCTGTGATATTCAGTGGGCCTCTCACAATCCATAAGTGTCCAGTGTCCACAAGTGTGTGCAGAAATTCAAAATCTCTGTGATCCTATAGTCACTTTTTTCACACCTGTGCCATCGAGCCTGTGACATAGCGCTCTGATATTCAGTGGGCCTCACACAATCCAAAAGTGTCCAGTGTCCACAAGTGTGTGCAGAAATTCAAAATCTCTGTGATCCTGTAGTCACTTTTTTCACACCTGTGCCATCGAGCCTGTGACATAGCGCTCTGATATTCAGTGGGCCTCACACAATCCAAAAGTGTCCAGTGTCCACTAGTGTGTGCAGAAATTCAAAATCTCCCTTATCCTGTAGTCACTTTTTTCACACCTGTGCTATCGAGCCTGTGACATAGCGCTCTGATATTCAGTGGGCCTCACACAATCCAAAAGTGTCCACTAGTGTGTGCAGAAATTCAAAATCTCCCTTATCCTGTAGTCACTTTTTATACACCTGTGCCATCGAGCCTGTGACATAGCGCTCTGATATTCAGTGGGCCTCACACAATCCATAAGTGTCCAGTGTCCACAAGTGTGTGCAGAAATTCAAAATCTCCCCTGTCCTATAGACACCTTGTACCTTGTTTTACATTACTATATAGTTTGTTGTATTTTGTCTACATTTCTACAAAAAATGAGGAAGGCTGGTGGAAGAGGCCGTGGAATTAGGCGGGGGTTGGCAGCTGGTAATGATGGTGTTGGTGGTGGATCTGATGGTAGTGGCAAGAGCAAAATAGGACCGAATGCAGGAGGTGTTGAGCCTGCGTCATCGTCTGGCTCCATAAGGCTTCGAAGGCTTAGTTTTCTAGGAGTTGGCAAACCGCTTTTAAAGCCAGAGCATCAGGAAAAAGTTTTGTCTTACATTGCTGACTCAGCCTCCAGCTCTATCGCCTCCTCTTCTGAAGTTGTAAAAAGTAAAAGCACTGAGTCGTCATTGGAGGCTCATGTTCATGAACCACACCTTTCCTTGTGTCCTTCACCCCAACCAAGATTGAAGGATGACGCGGGCCATACTACTGATTACTCCATGGAACTGTTTTCACATACCATGCCTGGATTATCAAGTGAAATGGTGAATTACCCAGGCCAAGAAGATTCTGACATGGAATGCACTGATGCACAGTCGCTGATAGATGATTCTGCTGGTACATTCACTCAGAGCACTACATTGTCCTCGCAGTGTACAGAGCCAGATTCTGACCCTGATGAGACTCAGGTGCCCCTTCCCTCACACTATACCACCATACACGGTGACACAGAGGAAGGTGCACATGACATTGAAGAGGAGGTGATGGATGACCCAGTTGTTGACCCAGATTGGCATCCATTGGGGGAAGATGGTGCTGCTTCCAATAGCTCAGATGAGGAGCATCCACAGCAGACATCGACATCGCAACAGCTGTTATCTGGCAGGCCCGGAGCATTCCAAAGACAGGTTCCAAAAATCAAAAGAGTTGCTGGACAGCTTGTCCAGAGGGTCAAAAGATCACAGCGTGCTAGGCCGCAAAATGTCTGCCAAAGTCGGAAGAGTGCAGTGTGGCACTTTTTTGAACAAAATCCTCATGATCAGGCCAAGGTTATCTGTAAGAAGTGTGCAAAGACCTTTAGCCGAGGGAAAAATCTGAAAAATTTGAATACAAGTTGCATGCTTAGACATTTAACCACCATGCACTTGCAAGCGTGGACACAACACCAAACCTCAAGTGCCACATGTGCAACTGATCACAAAGAAGGTAGTCAGCAACGCTACATTGTTTCCCCCACTGTTATATCAACGAAATACTGAATGTAGGCCATCAGAAAGAACACCAACTCCATCACCATCATCAACCCTCTCTCAGTCCGCCCTGTCCACCGCTACTTCCACCATATGCAGCTCTCAAGTTCAGCTCACCCTCCCAGACACTATGAGTAGGTCAAGAAAGTACTCAGTCTCTCATCCGCGTACACTGGGTTTGACCGCCCACATTGCCAAACTAATCTCGTTTGAGATGATGCCCTATCGGTAGGTGGAAAGCGCAGCTTTCCGCGAACTCATGGCCTATGCAGTACCACGCTATGACCTACCCAGTTGCCACTTCTTCTCTCGCAAAGCCATCCCAGCCCTCCACCATCATGTAAAAGACCGCATTGTCCATGCACTCAAGCAGTCAGTGAGTGGAAAGGTGCACCTTACAACTGATGCATGGTCCAGTCGGCATGGCCAGGGCCGTTACGTGTCCATCACTGCGCACTGGGTTAATGTTGAGGATGCAGGGTCCACAGGGGACAGCGTTGGTGGGACAGTGCTGCCTAGCCCACGGTATAGGAAACAGTTGGCTGTAGGCGTTCGACCCTCCTCCTCCTCCTCCAGAAGCGAAAGCTCATCCACAGAGCGCAGTCGTACGAGCACTCCATCTGCAGCTGCCACTGTTGCACACAAGGTGTCCCCCTATCGAGCAGACAGTGGAAAGCGTCAGCAGGCTGTGTTGCAGATGATGTGTTTGGGCGACAGACACACCGCCGAGGTGCTGGCCGAGTACTTGAAGCGACAAACTGAGTCATGGCTGGGCAGTATACATCTTGAGGCAGGCAAGGTAGTTAGTGATAACGGCCGTAATTTTGTGGCAGCCATAGCCCTTTCAAAACTCAGCCACATACTTTGCTTGGCTCACACCTTGAACCTGGTGGTACAGTGCTTCCTCAAAAATTATCCGGAGTTAACAGCCCTGCTCCAGAAGGTGCGAAGACTGTGCGCGCACATCAGCCGGTCGCCTGTACACTCCGTTCGTATGCAGAAGCTGCAGCGATTGCTCCACCTTCCCAACCACCGCCTCATTATCGACATTACAACAAGGTGGAACTCTACCCTGCACATGGTGGAGCCGCTGTGCGAGCAGAGGCAGGCCATAATGCATTTGTGGGAGGATACACGGCCAGGCACTTTGAGAGCAGACATGGAGTTGACAGGTGTGCAGTGGTCGAAGCGGAAAGACCTCTCTAAAGTCTTTCAGTGTTTTGAGGAATGCACACGGCTGGTAAGCACAGACGACGCCATCCTAAGCATGAGCATCCCACTTATGCGTCTGCTCATGCAAACTTTGACGCACCTTAAGGAGCAGGCGTCTGCAGCCAATGTTGATGAGGAGGAAGAGGAGGAGGGAATCCTTGATGACATTCAGGAATTGTCTGCTCAGGGACCTCCCCTGGACGAGGTGGAGGAAGAAGAGGAGGAGGAGGATGATGATGGGGATGATTACTTAGGGGAGGAGGATGCATCTCGTGGGGCAAGTGAAAATGTTGGCGTGGCAAGGTCTGGTACAGGGTTTGTGCGTGACTGGAGGGATGTGGATTTGCCAGAAAGTGCTCCTCCAACCAGCACTCGCAGTGCATCACTTACACCGGGAACATTGGCCCACATGTCAGATTATGCCTTGCAGATCCTAAAAAGGGACCCCCGCATTGCCAAAATGATGAACGATGACGACTACTGGTTGGCCAGCATCCTGGATCCACGCTATAAAGGCAAATTACAAAACATCATGCCGCAGGAGAACCTTGACCTAATATTGGCTAATAAACAAGCAACTCTGGTAAATCGGTTGCTTGAGGCATTCCCAGCACACAGCAGCGGTGATGGTTCTCACACGAGCCGTACGGGCCGGGGGCAGCTTGGCAGAGGTGTTCATGGTGCACACAGCAGAAGTGGCGTTGGAGACAGGGGTTTAATGACAATGTTGTGGACTGATTTTTCAAGTGCCGCTCACACAACTGGTAATACTGCATCGATGGAAAGTGACAGGAGACAGCAGTTGTCAACTATGTTTACAAACTACTTTTCCTCCCATATCGATGTTCTCCCACACAGGTCATTCCCCTTTGACTATTGGGCCGCTAAACTGGACACCTGGCCTGAATTGGCACAATATGCCTTACAGGAGCTCTCTTGCCCAGCTGTAAGTGTGCTATCGGAAAGAGTCTTCAGTGCAGCTGGATCAATCCTGACAGAAAAAAGGACCCGTCTGTCAACCCAAAATGTGGATGATCTAACCTTCATTAAAATGAACCATGCATGGGTTCCAAGGATTTTGTCCCACCTTCCCCTGATGACACATAGGGTGACAGAAAAATGGCTTGCTTTGGTCTACCTCTTCCTGGGACTTGACCTATTTCGCCTTTTGCATCAGCTGAATGTCCAACATCAACATATGCCACTTTCTAAAACTCCCTAACTGTGCCGCCTCCCCCCCCATGGCCGGGGTCACCACCTAGCGCATGACACCGTGCGAGTGCCGTTGCCCTGGACAGGTGGGTAGGCCGATTCTTGGGCGCGGGCACTGGCACAGGGTCCCTCATAGTGCAATCAAGTGTCTCTGACGGTGGTGGTGCACACCCGCCGTCAGACACACTGCTGTACTATGAGGGGCCCAGTGCCAGTACCGACGCCCACGAGTGGGCCCCCCTTGCTTGGGCAGGGCCCCAGCATTTGCAATCTTTACCTCTCCCTGCTCCTCCGCTGTGTAGTCTGGGCCGTCAAATCCATACTGTGCCTGACACCGTCTGAGTCTGCCTCCTGATGTATACACATATATTTTGAATGTGTACGCTATCCATACATGTTATCCGGGGATACGGTACCATTTCTCACCTTTGTGCAATCACGTGCAATCCATACTGGGCCTAACACCGTCTGAGCCTGCCTCCTGATGTATAGACATATATTTTGAATGTGTACGCTATCCATACATGTTATCCGGGGATACGGTACCCTTTCTCACCTTTGTGCAATCACGTGCAATCCATACTGGGCCTAACACCGTCTGAGCCTGCCTCCTGATGTATATACATATATTTTGAATGTGTACGCTATCCATACATGTTATCCGGGGATACGGTACCCTTTCTCACCTTTGTGCAATCACGTGCAAGCCATACTGAGCCTAACACGGTCTGAGCCTGCCTCCTGATGTATAGACATATATTTTGAATGTGTACGCTATCCATACATGTTATCCGGGGATACGGTACCCTTTCTCACCTTTGTGCAATCACGTGCAAGCCATACTGGGCCTAACACCGTCTGAGCCTGCCTCCTGATGTATTGACATATATTTTGAATGTGTACGCTATCCATACATGTTATCCGGGGATACGGTACCCTTTCTCACCTTTGTGCAATCACGTGTAATCCATACTGGGCGTGAGAACGGCTGGCGAGCTGTTAAGCTAGCTACAGCACCTGTGGTTTGCACACGTAAGTTTTTCATTTTTTCAGGAATGACGGTTAGGCCTAATTCCGGAACTGCGGTTGACCTGCACTTACTGGGAAATCATCGTTCGCGGGTAATAATTGTAATCAGTGATCCCCATCACTAACGTTGTTCAGCGGGTTATCTGCACCTGTAAGCGACAAACGCTGGCCTTTTCAGTGTAGCGCACATGCAGCCACGGACATGTAAGGGCATGACACACCAGTTATTGGCCAACCTCATGTGCCAGAGCCTCACGTGTCCCTCTAGTAAGCCGGACTCGGACCGCGGGGCATGACGGAGTCTCGTTCGTTAACGGAATTAAGCTTGCAATGTGTGCATCTTTTCTGTAGCTGGCATGGTTGAGGTTTCCCAGGTGGAGTCGAATTTAACCGTAGGCTCCACTCCTGGTGGTGCCCTTCTGGACATTCCTTTAAGGTTCAGCTTTGCAACCATACTGCCCACGTAAAACAAACACTTTGCCTTCATGAACGCTGTTTGGAGGGTCATGACTCGTGGGAATAACGCCGCCCAATCAGTTAACCTGCTAGAGAGATGCTTCGTTGCTCCCAAGCATGACATCACACTCCCTAGGAGGAAGGTAATGCCACTGTGGCGACCGTACTCCTGGGGGCGACACAAGTGCACTGATGCCCAGCCACTGCTCGATGAATCTGCTGGTACATTGACCCAGACCACTACATTCCCCTCGCACGCTACACGGCCTGAATCTAACCCTGATGAAACTCAGGTTACCCTTCCCATATACAGTTCCATCTTACACGGTGACAAAGAGGAAGCTGCAGATGAAAGTGCAGGTTCGGCCCACCCGCCATCAGACACACCACCGTACGATCAGGGGCCCTGTGCCAGTGCCGTCGCCATCGAGTGGGCCCCCCCTGCTTGCTCAGGATCACAGCACTTGCAAGGTTGAAATACTGTGCAGTGAGATGGAAGATGGGGACGACGAGGAGTCCAGACTAGTACAGGGATTCCCTAGCGAGGAGACTTATTTGATTGTTTTCAATGTTGGGACAGCAATTTTTGGGGAACACTATACTCTGGAGAATGATAGATGGGGCCCACCATACACTGGAACATTCCAAAGGTGGACATCAGACACTGGAGCAGCATTTACAGGGCCCATTATATACTAGAGCATTAGAAATGGGGCCCATTATGTTTGGAGCATTATTTGGGCCCATAAGACAGTGGAGCTTCATCCATGGGGACCAACATACACTGTAGCATTATGTGGAGCTCATCATATACTGTTTCAAACATTATATGGGACCAATGATTCTGTATGGAGAAATAGATGGGCCTCGTCATGAGATGTAAAAAGTGAAGTATTTTTCATTGTACTATACCGCTATTTCTCTGCCGTATCGGAGCATGATGAGTTGTGGTATGTGTTAAAGGGGCGCTCTTTCGCCCAGGGCACATGAAAACCTGGAGCCAGCCCTACCCCCCTACAACTTTAGCCAAATAACCCCCATTTTTCAGTGCGTAACTTGTATTATGAAGTTAATTAAGGTTGACAAGCTTAAGTAAGAAGAATTGATGCTTTTGGCATTCAAATGGGCACTGTAGGTGTGTTTCCTGTCCTCCTCTCACTGTCGACTTTTATTCCCCATTGACTTACATTGGGTTTCGTGTTTCGGGACGACCCCGACTTTTCCCTATAATCGGCCGATCTTGCTCGACCCGACTTTTGGAAAAGTCGGGTTTCACGAAACGAAACTCGACCCTAAAAAACCAAAAGTCGCTCAACTCTACATTCAACACATTAGCCGGATGATGGGACTACTACTGTCCCATCATTGGCTAATGTGTCAATCACTGTCATTGTAGCAGGCATAGCCCGATGGGACCTGTAGTCCCATCAGATGATGCCTGCACACACACACAACCCCCGGCAGGCCCGCACAGACCCCCGGCATCCCACACAGACCCCCAGCAGGCCCGCACAGACCCCCGGCAGGCCCGCACAGACTCCCTGCAGCCCGCACAGACCCCCGGCAGGCCCGCACAGACCCCCGGCAGGCCCGCACAGACCCCCAGCAGCTTGCACAGACCCCCGGCAGGCACGCACAGACCCCCGGCAGCCCGCACAGACCACAGCAGGCCCGCACAGACCCCCGGCAGGCCCGCACAGACCACCGGCAGGCCCGCACAGACCCCCGAGAGGCCCATACAGACCCCGCCCGCACACACAGACACGCACAGTGTCCGCCCACGCACCGCCCACACTCTTCCCCCCTCCCGAACTGGATGTGCAAGTAAAGAAAGGGTTTTTTTTAATTCCGATATTTCTGTCCCATTAACTTGCATGGGTTTCCGGTATCGGAATCGGCGATACCCGATACTTTTTGGGTATCGGTCCGATCCAATCCTATCCAATATTTCCCAATATCGGAAAGTATCGCTCAACACTAGTTTTAACATATCGCGTGCTGGAAAATGGGAAAAAAATACCAAGTGCAGTGAAATTGCAATAAAATTGCAGTCCCACAGTTGTTGTTTTTTTTTTTAACTATGTTCACTAAATGCTAAAACTGACCTGCCATTTTAATTCTCCAGGTCGTTACGAGTTCATAGACAACAAAAATGCCTAGGTTCAATTTTACCTACGTGGTGACAAAAAATTCCAAAATTTGTTTTAAAAAATGCGCCATTTTCCGATTCCCGTATTGTCTCCATTTTTCATGATCTGGGGTTGGGTGAGGGCTTATGGGGCGCCCTCCCAGGGCTGTGGGGTACTCGGTACCGGGCCGGTGTCAGGGTATTGTGTCACAGCAGCGGTGACCCGGTCCGTGGCCCTGGGCGCCCAAATAATGGGGGAATGTAGTTAATGGAATGGAATAGTTCATGACGCCACCTGTGGTGCTCAGCAAGGGAGATGTTAAGCCGACGCCGCAGTCAGATCCGCTGGGACTGATGGTATGGTGCAGCAAAGATGTAATAGCTCCCCACAGGTGAAGCTATAGTCCCAGGGCAGTGTAGATGTGGTTGGCATGGGGATGTAGCAGTGCCGGAAAGGTAGGAAGCAGACAAGACACAGCGGGGTGCAATTTCTGTACCTTTACTTGATAACTGCATTCCAGGGTCCTGATTACAGATGGCAACAGAGCAGACTAGCCTGGAAGCAACTCAGGGATTCTCTCTCAGCAGACGGGCTGTGCAGTTTCCTTCCTAGCGCTTGTTTGAATGAAGTACTCCAAGTACTGAGTTACACTGAAGTTCCTCCTGTCAGATGTTCCCAAGAACCTCACTTGCACAGCAGACAGCTGTAGCCTCTCTCGGGGACTCCTCTCTCTGAGTCCTGACTCACTATCCAAGCTGCTGTTGTGCCTCAAGTCTTAGATGGGAGTAGGGCATTTACAGCCTCCTACTCCTCTGGTATCTGTTGTAGGACCATTAGCATCCGTACAACCGTGGAGACCAGGCTCCAGTTCAGGTGCTCTCACTGTGAGGGAGCTCTCCTTTCCTAGCTCAACCTCCAGCTTCTATCTCCACGTCTGCACACTTCACCCTCCGCAGACTAACTGACCACTCCTTCCTTTTGGCCCTCAGAGAGCACTCCTCCCCTTAATCCCGGTTCAGAGTTCCCCCTGCTGGTCTGGAGTGGAACTGTGTTGCATGCATAGATTGACTGCAAGAGAGACCCATCATTGCCTCCAAGCCTGGCATTACCCTCCCCTGGAGGAAGGCAAAGCCACTGTGGCGACCATTCCCCTGGGGGCGCCACACTTATTTTTTGCGTGCTGAGCTGACATTTTTAATGATACTATTTTGGTGCAGATACAATCTTTTGATCGCCTGTTATTTCATGTTAATACAATGTTGCGGCGAGCATAAAAACGTAATTCTGGCGTTTAAACTTTTTTCTCGTTACACCGTTTAGCGATTGGGTTAATTCTTTTTCCATATTGATAGATCGGGCGATTCTGAATGCAGCAATACTAAATATGTGAATATTTCATTTTTTAAAAAATTGTTTTATCTTAAATGGGGTGAAAGGGGGGTGATTTCCCTGAGGAATCTACACAAAGGACTGTTTCCACATTCCAGTGCACTCAAGCCAAGCCAAACCAGATACATCAGCATCATCGGAAAACAGTGTTTTACGTTCCTCCGTAACAGAGCCAAAGACTTTGTCCACGATCTGTGACGCCGTCGAGAGATTTTCCAGCCTTTTCCCTGCAAGAACTGCAAGCGATAAGTTACCTTGTTTTTGTATATCTTTCTCTAGTGCATTGTGTGTGTGCAATTCCCGTCGTTGACGCTACTAGCCTTGCCTCCCTGCATGGAGTATTGCTTGTTTCGTTACCTGTTTAGTAAATCCTGTTAACCCCTTCTCTGTCTCCGGCTCTTCACTGCATCCAACAAACTTCTCTTCTTTACAATAGTCAGGAAGAGAAGTGTCCGAACTTAATTTGAATACTGCAGCAGCAGCATTGGATCAGAGTGAAAACTATTCACCAGCTAGTAGAAGACAAGCAACAAAATCAGTTACTCCTAGACAGTGGTTCAGTCCAAACTGAACTGTTCACACCTGGGGACAGAGTGCTGGTCCCTGTAAAGAATACCATAGGAAAATTGAATGTTTGCTGGGAGTTGGAAACCTACAAGGTGTTGAAGCAGGTAATTGCTAATGGACCAGTGTACGATGTGAAGCGAGAAGACGGATCCGGTCCAATATGCAGACTACATTGGAGCATGCTTCTCCCCTGTCGTTTCATTGACACCTGAGACAACCTCAGCCTGGTTTAGCAGGAACAACAGTGGAAGATTATGATGATGTTGAATGGTGGACTGTGCCAGTCACACTGAGCTTAACAGACAGTACAATTCTGGCACCTGAACCAGAGCTGCAACTACAGCGGGAGAGAGAAGTTGAGGGCCTTATAGAGTTCTTGAATCCTGTTGGTTTGCGTAGGTCAGGGCTTGCTATAGTGGGTTTCCTTCCACAAAGGTACCTCCAAAATGACTTTGAGTAGGGCCAGATCTTGGTTGGTCCTGTTTTTGCTGAGTCGTCCAAATGTTAGTGGGGTGGAATGTAAGGATTAATCACAGTTTGCTGTATTGTTGGAGCTTTGTGATGCAATATATAATCTGGCCGGTAGAGGGCAGCGGTGAGAGGCTGCAGTTTGAGCACGGGGTTTTTGGTGGGCGGTTGGCAGGAGTCAGAGAGTTTGGGTAGAAGTGAAGCTGCAGATCCTTGGAGAAAGTCCTAATAGAGTGGTGAGACTGAATCTGATGTTAGTGACTCTGAGACGCATTGTTCGGCTTGACATGAGCTGACTCGGTGAGGACAAGGAAGTACATCTTGGACTAGGCCACATGAGGCATTATCTCTAAGGACTTAGGGAAGCCCTATGTTGGAGAGACTAGCATTCCCTAAGAGCTTCAAGATGGTGTTTCTGATTATTCGAGACTTAACCCAGCAAAGACCCCTCTACTTCAGTCTCAGGACATACTGGTACCATCATACATCTGAATATACAGTATATATGCATATATAAATAGCCTTATAGAGGTCCAGGTGTTGTTTAATTGCTTTATGCATAAAAGGGTTAATCATGTTTTATTTTGCTGGCATATAATTGCTAATTCTATTCAAGTGTACCTGTGTATACTCTTAGTTGGTGTTATTGAGAGTAACTGCTGTCATTGTACTTGTTACTTATGCACTGTTAACCTACCATCATTTCCTCTGGATGCTATGACCATCCTCCCTAGTTCACTTTCAACATTATAATCTTCACTATAGGTGTTAGTTAATGAAAAAATATCACTAAGAAATAAAAACACACTCTAATGATAAAACAAACAAAAACATAGCCTCACCGTGTCCTATATCATGATTCAGTCCGTCTTGCAATGTAGTGGGTCTCCAGCCAATAGTCGTGACTTGCGACTTATCATAGGAAATACATTTTGGCAAGTCTCAAAAATAGATAAAATCCTCAAATTTATTTCAAATATTTTAAAAGATCATACAGGTTGGGGATACATCTCAACGCGCTTCTGACAAAAGACCTTATTCACTGAGATGCAGATTCCTTATGATACATGGTATAAAAGCAAATGGCAACCAACCAACCGTTGATCAATGAACACACGTTAACAATCAATCACATTTTGAGAATAATTTGCATAATCACCAGGCTAGATCCCAAGATGATAGTATATACTGCACTGTGCTGACCTATAGACCAGCAGCAGAAAATATTACCTCCATATACAGTTAACAGAGCTTATCAGAACCTGCAAAGCCATGCATGAAGGCCACATGGCTCCTTACAAAAGGAATCATACACGCCATCTTTGTATGTGCAATATCATTCCCCTATCCAATCTATCCTGAATACAGCCAGTATAAACCAACCACTGCCTCGATGCATCCACATTAGAGATCAGTTTGAAGGGGTTGGCCGCTATTCGGACAGACATGTCTCATTAAGTAAGTTTGCCCCAAGTAAAATTACACTTATACTCACCTCCGATGCGCCATTCCAGCAGTATCGGCACTCACTGTCCCAGGGCTCGTTTCATATTTATATATCACATGAGCCCTGCAGCCAATCAGCACTGGCTTCACTCTCCCCACCTTCAGAAGTATCAGACATCAAGAAGAAGTGACCGGCCAGCCGCAACTCTGACGAAAGGCAGGGAGAGTGAAGCCAGCGCTGTTTGGGAGCAGGACTCACGTGACAGGAGAGCCAGTGTTGACACAGTTGAAATGCGCCTGCACTAGAGGTGAGTGTAAGTTTTATTATTTTGCTTGGGGGAAATATGCTGATTGTGAAGAGGCTGTCTCTGTAGTGGACCAACTCCTTTAAATGTATCTGACTCGCCCCCAGAGGCCATGGGGTACTCGGTGCCGGGCCCATTGATTACAATGGGAGATGTCACAGTGGCGGTGACCCGGTGCGTGGCCTCAGGCGGTCAATGTAAAAGGGGTGGAGTGATGGGGATAAAGTTGTTGAGATGATTCGTGACGCCACCTGTGGTTTCTGGTCAGTTTGACCAGCGCTGCAGGGTTGCTTCTCTGGGACCGATGGTGTGGTGCAGCAATAATGTTGTAGCCCTCCACAGGTAGGGCTGTAGTCCTAGGGCAGAGTAGAGGAGGTTGGCAAATGAGGAGATAGTGAGAAGTAGATAGTGCAGTATTAGGCACAGAGATGTAGCAGTGCAGAGTGGGTTGGCGCAGGAAGAAGGCAATGAGACAGAAGAATGCAGTTCCAGTTCTTTTACTCACGTTCTTGGCACAGACAGGTGCCTGCTTCAATGCTGCCGTCTCCAGATCAGGGGCTCAGCCAACTCCCAGGCAGATGGAATTAACCTTTCCAGCTCTCCCTTTCGTGTGCCTGTTCTGAACGTCTCCTTTCTAGCGTTTATACTGAAGTACTTGTAGTTGTGTGTTAAACCCAAGTTCCTCCTCGAAGATGTTCCTTGGAAATCTACTCGCATGACAAGTGACTGTAGCCTGCTTCGGAGACTCCATCCATCATGTCCCGGCTCACACATAGGCTGCCACCATGTCTTCGAGTCTTTTATGGGAATAGAGTGGTCACAGCTCCTATTCCTCCGGTGTCTGCTGCTGGAGCATTAGTTTCACAACAGCCTTGGGGACCGAACCCCGGCCATGTGCTCCGAACTTGAGGAAGGGCTCTGCTCTGACCCTAGTTCTTAGTTCTCTTCTCCTTACGTTCCATACTAAACTATCTTCCTTCTGAAGAATCAGGCTTTCTATGGCTCTTTCCTGTGCCAGCAGCTCCAGGTCACTGAAGTCTGCAGCAGCAACTCCTTCACTCCATCCCTCTCAGGGGATCTTCTCTCTCAGACTACCCTTGTCCTACCATTCTCCCGCTCTCTTGTGCAATCTAAGCTCCACCCACCTCCCAGCACTCTTCGTGTTCCAAGCAGGGAGCCATGAAGGTTGCTCTGCTACACTACTGTGTTTGTGTGGGATATGAGTGGTGGAGTCTGATCAGGTGTTCCATCATACCTGGAGGTGCATTACCTCTGTGGCGACTGAACCCTCAGGGGCGCCACATATCCCTTTTTGAAGTTGCCTTCATTGGTGCAACTCCTCCTCCTTTCTCCCCCCTATCTCTACCTACCACCTTACCATTCTGCCACTGATCTTAGGCCAGGTTCACATAGCGTTATGGCAGTCCGTTTAACGGATTGCGTTACAAAGAGGCATTAACGCGATGTAACGCATCCTTTAATGCACCCATAGACTATCATAACATAGCGCATCGCTAACGCATGTCATAATCGGCATGCGTTAGCGATGTGCCATCATGCTGTTGTAGTAAGCGCAGGTACGCGGGATGCAGTGACGAGGCGGGAGACAGGAGGAACATTAAGATGTAACTTTTATATATATATATATGCCTATAGGGGCTATCTTGAACAACCAAACAAGTTAACAGCAGTTATCCTCACAGGAATCAACACAAGAATACACTGGTAACACAAACACGACTAACCCGGCAAAGACCGGTCACTATAGGGCCGTGGTATGGCCAACTACGGGTCCAAAATGTTAACTACAACGTGTCACTTATAGAGTTGAGCGACTTTTGTTTTTTTAGGGTCGCGTTTCGTGTCGTGAAACCCGACTTTTCCAAAAGTCGGGTCGAGCAAGATCGTCCGATTATAGGGAAAAGTCGGGGTCGTCCCGAAACACGAAACCCAATGTAAGTCAATGGGGAATAAAAGTCGGCAGTGAGAGGAGGACAGGAAACACTCCTACAGTGCCCATTTGAATGCCAAAAGCATCAATTCTTCTTACTTAAGCTTGTCAACCTTAATTAACTTCATAATACAAGTTACGCACTGAAAAATGGGGGTTATTTGGCTAAAGTTGTGGGGGGGGAGGGCTGGCTGCAGGTTTTCATGTGCCCTGGGCGAAAGAGCGCCCCTTTAACACATACCACAACTCATCATGCTCCGATACGGCAGAGAAATAGCGGTATAGTACAATGAAAAATACCTCACTTTTTACATCTCATGAAGAGGCCCATCTATTTCTCCATACAGAATCATTGGTCCCATATAATGTTTGAAACAGTATATGATGAGCTCCACATAATGCTACAGTATATGTTGGTCCCCATGGATGAAGCTCCACTGTCTTATGGGCCCAAATAATGCTCCAAACATAATGGGCCCCATTTCTAATGCTCTAGTGTATAATGGGCCCTGTAAATGCTGCTCCAGTGTCTGATGTCCACCTTTGGAATGTTCCAGTGTATGGTGGGCCCCATCTATCATTCTCCAGAGTATAGTGCTCCCCAAAAATTGCTGTCTCAACATTGAAAACAATCAAATAAGTCTCCTCGCTAGGGAATCCCTGTACTTGTCTGGACTCCTTGTCGTCCCCATCTTCCATCTCACTGCACAGTATTTCAACCTTGCAAGTGCTGTGATCCTGAGCAAGCAGGGGGGGCCCACTCGTTGGCGATGGCACTGGCACAGGGCCCCTGATAGTACGGTGGTGTGTCTGATGGCGGGTGGGCCGAACCTGCACTTTCATCTGCAGCTTCCTCTTTGTCACCGTGTAAGATGGAACTGTATATGGGAAGGGTAACCTGAGTTTCATCAGGGTCAGATTCAGGTCGTGTAGCGTGCGAGGGGAATGTAGTGGTCTGGGTCAATGTACCAGTAGATTCATCGAGCAGTGGCTGGGCATCAGTGCACTTGTGTCGCCCCCAGGAGTACGGTCGCCACAGTGGCATTACCTTCTTCCTAGGGAGTGTGATGTCATGCTTGGGAGCAACGAAGGATCTCTCTAGCAGGTTAACTGATTGGGCGGCGTTATTCCCACGAGTCTTGACCCTCCAAACAGCGTTCATGAAGGCAAAGTGTTTGTTTTACGTGGGCAGTATGGTTGCAAAGCTGAACCTTAAAGGAATGTCCAGAAGGGCACCACCAGGAGTGGAGCCTACGGTTAAATTCGACTCCACCTGGGAAACCTCAACCATGCCAGCTACTGAACAGATGCACACATTGCAAGCTTAATTCCGTTAACGAACGAGACTCCGTCATGCCCCGCGGTCCGAGTCCGGCTTACTAGAGGGACACGTGAGGCTCTGGCACATGAGATTGGCCAATAACTGGTGTGTCATGCCCTTACATGTCCGTGGCTGCATGTGCGCTACACTGAAAAGGCCAGCGTTTGTCGCTTACAGGTGCAGATAACCCGCTGAACAACGTTAGTGATGGGGATCACTGATTACAATTATTACCCGCGAACAATGATTTCCCAGTAAGTGCAGGTCAACCGCAGTTCCGGAATTAGGCCTAACCGTCATTCCTGAAAAAATGAAAAACTTACGTGTGCAAACCACAGGTGCTGTAGCTTGCTTAACAGCTCGCCAGCCGTTCTCACGCCCAGTATGGATTACACGTGATTGCACAAAGGTGAGAAAGGGTACCGTATCCCCAGATAACATGTATGGATAGCGTACACATTCAAAATATATGTCTCAGGAGGCAGGCTCAGACGGTGTCAGCCCCGGTATGGATTGCACGTGATTGCACAAAGGTTAGAAAGGGTACCGTATCCCCAGATAACATGTATGGATAGCGTACACATTCAAAATATATGTCTCAGGAGGCAGGCTCAGACGGTGTCAGCCCCGGTATGGATTGCACGTGATTGCACAAAGGTTAGAAAGGGTACCGTTTCCCCAGATAACATGTATGGATAGCGTACACATTCAAAATATATGTCTCAGGAGGCAGGCTCAGACGGTGTTAGGCACAGTATGGATTGCACGTGATTGCACAAAGGTTAGAAAGGGTACCGTATCCCCAGATTACATGTATGGATAACATACACATTCAAAATATATTTCTCAGGAGGCAGTCTCAGACGGTGTTAGGCCCAGTATGGATTGCACGTGATTGCACAAAGGTTAGAAAGGGTACCGTATCCTCAGATAACATGTATGGATAGCGTACACATTCAAAATATATGTCTCAGGAGGCAGGCTCAGACGGTGTCAGGCACAGTATGGATTTGACGGCCCAGATTACACAGCGGAGGAGCAGGGAGAGGTAAAGATTGCAAATGCTGGGGCCCTGCCCAAGCAAGGGGGGCCCACTCGTGGGCGTCGGTACTGGCACTGGGCCCCTCATAGTACAGCGGTGTGTCTGACGGCGGGTGTGCACCACCACCGTCAGAGACACTTGATTGCACTATGAGGGACCCTGTGCCAGTGCCCGCGCCCAAGAGTCGGCCTACCCACCTGTCCAGGGCAACGGCACTCGCACGGTGTCGTGCGCTAGGTGGTGACCCCGGCCATGGGGGGGAGGCAGCACAGTTAGGGAGTTTTAGAAAGTGGCATATGTTGATGTTGGACATTCAGCTGATGCAAAAGGCGAAATAGGTGAAGTCCCAGGAAGAGGTGGACCAAAGCAAGCCATTTTTCTGTCACCCTATGTGTCATCAGGGGAAGGTGGGACAAAATCCTTGGAAACCCATGCGTGGTTCATTTTAAAGAAGGTTAGATCATCCACATTTTGGGTTGACAGATGGGTCCTTTTTTCTGTCAGGATTGATCCAGCTGCACTGAAGACTCTTTCCGATAGCACACTTGCAGCTGGGCAAGCGAGCTCCTGTAAGGTATATTGGGCCAATTCAGGCCAGGTGTCCAGGTTAGCGGCCCAATAGTCAAAGGGGAATGACCTGTGTGGGAGAACATCGATATGGGAGGAAAAGTAGTTTGTAACCATAGTTGACAACTGCTGTCTCCTGTCACTTTCCATCAATGCAGTATTACCAGTTGTGTGAGCGGTATTTGAAAAATCAGTCCACAACATTGTCATGAAACCCCTGTCTCCAACGCCACTTCTGCTGTGTGCACCACGAACACCTCTGCCAAGCTGCCCCCGGCCCGTACGGCTCGTGTGAGAACCATCACCGCTGCTGTGTGCTGGGAATGCCTCAAGCAACCGATTTACCAGAGTTGCTTGTTTATTAGCCAATATTAGGTCAAGGTTCTCCTGTGGCATGATGTTTTGTAATTTGCCTTTATAGCGTGGATCCAGGATGCTGGCCAACCAGTAGTTGTCATCGTTCATCATTTTGGCAATGCGGGGGTCCCTTTTTAGGATCCGCAAGGCATAATCTGACATGTGGGCCAATGTTCCCGGTGTCAATGATGCACTGCGAGTGCTGGGTGGAGGAGCACTTTCTGGCAAATCCACATCCCTCCAGTCACGCACAAACCCTGTACCAGACCTTGCCACGCCAACATTTTCACTTGCCCCACGAGATGCATCCTCCTCCCCTAAGTAATCATCCCCATCATCATCCTCCTCCTCCTCTTCTTCCTCCACCTCGTCCAGGAGAGGTCCCTGAGCAGACAATGGCTGAATGTCATCAAGGATTCCCTCCTCCTCTTCCTCCTCATCAACATTGGCTGCAGACGCCTGCTCCTTAAGGTGCGTCAAAGTTTGCATGAGCAGACGCATAAGTGGGATGCTCATGCTTAGGATGACGTCGTCTGCGCTTACCAGCCGTGTGCATTCCTCAAAACACTGAAGGACTTTACAGAGGTCTTTCAGCTTCGACCACTGCACACCTGTCAACTCCATGTCTGCTCTCAAAGTGCCTGGCCGTGTATCCTCCCACAAATGCATTATGGCCTGCCTCTGCTCGCACAGCCGATCCACCATGTGCAGGGTGGAGTTCCACCTTGTTGCAATGTCGATAATGAGGCGGTGGTTGGGAAGGTGGAGCAATCGCTGCAGCTTCTGCATACGAACGGAGTGTACTGGCGATCGGCGGATGTGAGCGCACAGTCTTCGCACCTTCTGGAGCAGGGCTGTTAACTCCGGATAATTTTTGAGGAAGCACTGCACCACCAGGTTCAAGGTGTGAGCCAAGCAAGGTATGTGGCTGAGTTTTGAAAGGGCTATGGCTGCCACAAAATTACGGCCATTATCACTAACTACCTTGCCTGCCTCAAGATGTACACTGCCCAGCCATGACTCAGTTTGTCGCTTCAAGTACTCGGCCAGCACCTCGGCGGTGTGTCTGTCGCCCAAACATATCATCTGCAACACAGCCTGCTGACGCTTTCCACTAGCTGCTCGATAGGGGGACACATCGTGTGCAACAGTGGCAGCTGCAGATGGAGTGCTCGTACGACTGCGCTCTGTGGACGAGCTTTCGCTTCTGGAGGAGGAGGAGGAGGAGGAGGGTCGAACGCCTACAGCCAACTGTTTCCTATACCGTGGGCTAGGCAGCACTGTCCCACCACCGCTGTCCCCTGTGGACCCTGCATCCACCACAATAACCCAGTGCGCAGTGATGGACACGTAACGGCCCTGGCCATGCCGACTGGACCATGCATCAGTTGTGAGGTGCACCTTTCCGCTCACTGACTGCTTGAGTGCATGGACAATGCGGTCTTTCACATGATGGTGGAGGGCTGGGATGGCTTTGCGAGAGAAGAAGTGGTGACTGGGTAGGTCATAGCGTGGTACTGCATAGGCCATGAGTTCGCGGAAAGCTGTGCTTTCCACCAACCGAAAGGGCATCATCTCAAACGAGATTAGTTTGGCAATGTGGGCGTTCAAACCCAGTGTACGTGGATGAGAGACTGAGTACTTTCTTGACCTACTCATAGTGTCTGGGAGGGTGAGCTGGACTTGAGAGCTGCATATGGTGGAAGTAGCGGTGGACAGGGCGGACTGAGAGAGGGTTGATGATGGTGATGGAGTTGGTGTTCTTTCTGATGGCCTAGAATCAGTCTTTCGTTGATATAACAGTGGGATTCCCTGACTGCTGTGGCCTTGCAACGACACCTCAACATTTGCTGCTGTGCTAACCGGTGGGCTTACAGTGGGGGAAACAATGTAGCGTTGCTGACTACCTTCGTTGTGATCAGTTGCACATGTGGCACTTGAGATTTGGTGTTGTGTCCACGCTTGCAAGTGCATGCTGGTTAAATGTCTAAGCATGCAACTGGCATTCAAATTTTTCAGATTTTTCCCTCGGCTAAAGGTCTTTGCGCACTTCTTACAGATAACCTTGGCCTGATCATGAGGATTTTGGTCAAAAAAGTGCCACACTGCACTCTTCCTACTTTGGCAGACATTTTGCGGCCTAGCACGCTGTGATCTTTTGACCCTCTGGACAAGTTGTCCAGCAACTCTTTTGATCTTTGGAACCTGTCTTTGGAGTGCTCCGGGCCTGCCAGATAACAGCTGTTGCGATGTCGATGTCTGCTGTGGATGCTCCTCATCTGAGCTATTGGAAGCAGCACCCTCTTCCCCCAATGGATGCCAATCTGGGTCAACAACTGGGCCATCCATCACCTCCTCTTCTATGTCATGTGCACCTTCCTCTGTGTCACCGTGTATGGTGGTATAGTGTGCGGGAAGGGGCACCTGAGTCTCATCAGGGTCAGAATCAGGCTCTGTACACTGCGAGGATAATGTAGTGCTCTGAGTGAATGTACCAGCAGAATCATCCATCAGCGGCTGTGCATCAGTGCACTCCATGTCAGATTCATCTTGGCCTGGGTAATTCACCATTTCACTTGATAATCCAGGCATGGTATGTGAAAACAGCTCCATGGAGTAATCAGTAGTATGGCCTGCGTCATCCTTCAATCCTGGTTGGAGTGAAGGACACAAGGAAAGGTGTGGTTCATGAACATGAGCCTCCAATGACGACTCAGTGCTTTTACTTTTTACAACTGAAGAAGAGGAGGCGATAGAGCTGGAGGCGGAGTCAGCAATGTAACTCAAAACTTTTTCCTGATGCTCTGGCTTTAAAAGCGGTTTGCCAACTCCTAGAAAACTAAGCGTTCGAGGCCTTATGTAGCCAGACGATGACGCAGGGTCAGCACCTCCTGCATTCGGTCCTATTTTCCTCTTGCCACTACCATCAGATCCACCACCAACACCATCATTACCAGCTGCCAACCCCCGCCCAATTCCACGGCCTCTTCCACCAGCCTTCCTCATTTTTGGTAGAAATGTAGACAAAATCCAACAAACTATATAGTAATGTAAAACAAGGTACAAGGTGTCTATAGGACGGGGGAGATTTTGAATTTCTGCAGACACTTGTGGACACTGGACACTTTTGGATTGTGTGAGGCCCACTGATATCTGAGTGCTATGTGACAGGCTCGATGGCACAGCTGTGACCAAAGTGACTAGAGGATAAGGGAGATTTTGAATCTCTGCACACACTTTTGGACACTGGACACTTTTGGATTGTGTGAGGCCCAATGAATATCTGAGCGCTATGTGACAGGCTCGATGGCACAGCTGTGACCAAAGTGACTAGAGGATAAGGGAGATTTTGAATCTCTGCACACACTTTTGGACACTGGACACTTTTGGATTGTGTGAGGCCCACTGATATCTGAGCGCTATGTGACAGGCTCGATGGCACAGCTGTGACCAAAGTGACTAGAGGATAAGGGAGATTTTGAATCTCTGCACACACTTTTGGACACTGGACACTTTTGGATTGTGTGAGGCCCACTGATATCTGAGCGCTATTTGACAGGCTCGATGGCACAGCTGTGACCAAAGTGACTAGAGGATAAGGGAGATTTTGAATCTCTGCACACACTTTTGGACACTGGACACTTTTGGATTGTGTGAGGCCCACTGATATCTGAGCGCTATGTGACAGGCTCGATGGCACAGCTGTGACCAAAGTGACTAGAGGATAAGGGAGATTTTGAATCTCTGCACACACTTTTGGACACTGGACACTTTTGGATTGTGTGAGGCCCACTGATATCTGAGCGCTATGTGACAGGCTCGATGGCACAGCTGTGACCAAAGTGACTAGAGGATAAGGGAGATTTTGAATCTCTGCACACACTTTTGGACACTGGACACTTTTGGATTGTGTGAGGCCCAATGAATATCTGAGCGCTATGTGACAGGCTCGATGGCACAGCTGTGACCAAAGTGACTAGAGGATAAGGGAGATTTTGAATCTCTGCACACACTTTTGGACACTGGACACTTTTGGATTGTGTGAGGCCCAATGAATATCTGAGCGCTATGTGACAGGCTCGATGGCACAGCTGTGACCAAAGTGACTAGAGGATAAGGGAGATTTTGAATCTCTGCACACACTTTTGGACACTGGACACTTTTGGATTGTGTGAGGCCCACTGATATCTGAGCGCTATGTGACAGGCTCGATGGCACAGCTGTGACCAAAGTGACTAGAGGATAAGGGAGATTTTGAATCTCTGCACACACTTTTGGACACTGGACACTTTTGGATTGTGTGAGGCCCACTGATATCTGAGTGCTATGTGACAGGCTCGATGGCACAGCTGTGACCAAAGTGACTAGAGGATAAGGGAGATTTTGAATCTCTGCACACACTTTTGGACACTGGACACTTGGATTGTGTGAGGCCCACTGATATCTGAGCGCTATGTGACAGGCTCGATGGCACAGCTGTGACCAAAGTGACTAGAGGATAAGGGAGATTTTGAATCTCTGCACACACTTTTGGACACTGGACACTTTTGGATTGTGTGAGGCCCAATGAATATCAGAGCGCTATGTGACAGGCTCGATGGCACAGCTGTGACCAAAGTGACTAGAGGATAAGGGAGATTTTGAATCTCTGCACACACTTTTGGACACTGGACACTTTTGGATTGTGTGAGGCCCACTGATATCTGAGCGCTATGTGACAGGCTCGATGGCACAGCTGTGACCAAAGTGACTAGAGGATAAGGGAGATTTTGAATCTCTGCACACACTTTTGGACACTGGACACTTTTGGATTGTGTGAGGCCCAATGAATATCTGAGCGCTATGTGACAGGCTCGATGGCACAGCTGTGACCAAAGTGACTAGAGGATAAGGGAGATTTTGAATCTTTGCACACACTTTTGGACACTGGACACTTTTGGATTGTGTGAGGCCCACTGATATCTGAGCGCTATGTCACAGGCTCGATGGCACAGCTGTGACAAAAGGGACTAGAGGATAAGGGAGATTGGATTGCTTTTAAAAAAGCAGTTTGCAGAGCAGTGGGTAAACAGCAATGCCAGCCTGTCAGGAAGCCTTAAAAGGCAGCCCAACAACCAACACCACTGATACACCACAATATAGCCTCCCCTTGCACTGCACACACAGTGACTGGTGTGTTGTGCAGGCCAAATTGCTAGCAGCAGAAGCAGTTTTTTTTTCTTCTCAGGACAAAAAAAAAAAATTGGGATTGCTTTTAAAAAAGCAGTTTGCGGAGCAGTGGGTAAACAGCAATGCAGGAATGTCAGGAAGCCTTAGAATGCAGCCCAACAACCAACACCACTGATACACCACTATATAGCCTCCCCTTGCACTGCACACACAGTGACTGGTGTGTTGTGCAGGCCAAATCGCTAGCAGCAGAAGCAGTTTTTTTGTCTTCTTCCCTGCCTAACGCTCTCCCTACAGAATCAGCAGCAACCTCTCCCTATACTGAGATCGGCAGAAGTAAGATGGCGGTCGGCATGCACGCCCTTTTATACCCCCTGTGACGCCCACCAAAGCAAGCCAATCACTTGCATGCCCTTCTGAAAGATGGTGGTGACCCCTGCCTATGTCATCACGTTGCCCACAGTGTCCGTGGATCCTGATTGGCTGAAAAACAGCGCAAAACAAACTTTTGAAACGCGACTTTGGCGCGTAAGTCGCCGACCTCGTGGCCGACCTCATCCTAGGGTCGGGTTTCGTTTCATGAAACCCGACTTTGCCAAAAGTCGGCGACTTTTGAAATTTTTCGACCCGTTTCGCTCAACTCTAGTCACTTATCCTCTCTGATGTCCGGCAGAGCGATGGTCGATGATGCTTCGGCGTATCAGCCGCTGGGCCCAGCCGATGAGAATTTGGCTGAGACTTCGGGCGTTCCTATGCCCCGGCGAAGTGGGGGCACAGCAGGCCCCTGAAGAGTTCCTCTGCGTCGCACCTCCCGGTGGAGGTGGGACGGCGTTGCCCGGGGTCCGGACGACGTAGGCCGCAGCCGCAGGCCGGAGCTGATCTGCAGGGGCTGCAGGCATCAGCGGACAGGCGGCAACTGCGGGCCGGAGTGGAGCGGCGGCGGCCGTGGGTAGGAACGGTCGAGCCGCACCCGTGGGGTGTAGTCGGACGGTGGTTGCCTCGGGTGGCAGCAGACAGGCCACACCCGTGGGGCAGAGCCGGGCAGTGTCTCTCCATTTTACGGCTCGTGCCATCTCCCTTCTGTTAGCGGTGAGTCTCCCTTCAGTCTCTCCCGTCACTGCTCTGCTCTCCTTGCTCTGGTTCTGGCTCTTGCTCTGGCTCTCTGGCGTCCTCTAGCTTCCTCTCTTCTCCTCTCCTGCTGCGTCGACTCACTCCTGCTGGCGTCCTCAGCCCCTTTTATAGTAGCTCCTCCCCCAACCTTTCTAGAAGTCTCTGCGGTCCATCTCCCAATGGTGTCCCCCGGAAATAGTCTCCCTAGGAACCTTGGTGACGGCCCCCTTGGTTCCGGCCCGGATACACAGCGGGGACTCCTCCTCCTACACTCCCCCATCCTGTATGCTTGCCAGTCCTCGGTCGAGGGCTTCAGGAGGTCTGGGTCGGTGTCTTGAGATGAAAGTTTCCTTTGCCATATGAACTGATCCTGTTCATAATGTTCAGGGGGTTTGCCAGCTGTTGACTGCTCAAAGCGTCTTGGTTCGACTGTGGTGGAGTCTTCTGGGGTAGTGGAAGGTGGCGGGTCGGTCGGGTCTGGTGGGTCGACTGGGTCCGCTGGGATATTGTTCCTTGAAGTGTCCGTTTGTACTGCTGGGAGGTTTTCCTCGTCATCCTCATCCCATACTGCTGGCAGAGGTTCTGAGACCTGAGGCGTGGTCTCGGGTCGTGTGGGGTCGGTGGAAGTACAGGGCCGTAACATATTATGGTGCACGGTACGGGTAGGGAGATCCCCGTATTTCTCAGGTTGTATTTCGTACACTGGCCTGTCGGGGATTACTCGGCGCAACACAAGATATGGACTCTCTTCCCAGCAGGGTTCCAGCTTGTTCTGAGGGTGCTGATCTCGTACGAGTACCCGATCCCCGGCCCGGAGGTCGATGGGTTGAGGCAGAGTCCCCCCTGGATGTTTCAGGCCCTGGAGTTTTGTATGGACGATTTGGTGCAGGGTTTGTAGCCAATGCCGGTGGTTCCGGACCCACGACGAGACCCCTGTCAACGGTTGTTGCTCTTCCGGATTTAATTCCACCTCCGTGATCCCCTTGCCTTCCCGGCCAAATAGCAGCGAGTAAGGGGTGTAACGGGTGACTCGGTGTTCCCGGTTGTTATAAACCCACACCAATTCAGGGATGTACTCAGGCCAGCGGGCCTTCCAGTCGCTCTCCAGAGTGCGTAACATTTGAATTAGCGTTCAATTAAATCGTTCGCAGGACCCATTCCCCTGCGGGTGGTACGGAGTGGTCCGGGACTTATCGATACCATATAGACTGTGTAGCTCTTCCATGACCTTTCCCAGGAAACACGCCCCCTGATCTGACTGTATTAATTGGGGGCAGCCGTATACTTGGATAAAGTTTTTGCAAAAAGCGTAGGCGGACGACTCTGCAGTTTGATCTCGGGTAGGGGTTACCACGGCGAATTTGGTGAAATGGTCCACCATGACGAGACAATGTTCATACCCCTGGTGCGCAGGGCCAATGGTCAATTAGTCAATCATCAAGAGTTCGAGGGGTGCTGATGTTAATATTGTTTGTACTGGGGTCTGCTGTGCGGGTGGTTTAGCTAGCTCGCATAGGCGGCATACCCGGCAAGCCTCTTCCACTGCAGTTTGTAAGTGAGGATGGTACGCCATTTGCTGTAACCACTGAAAAGTCTTTTGAGCCCCGAAATGAGACCCTTTTCATGGGCCTCTCGAGCTAGTTCACCACGTTGGGCTCCTGGCACAACTACCTGCCAAGCTGTTGCTGATGTTGTCCGCGATACTGCCTTGCGGTACAATAGTCCCTGTTGTGAGTTCATTTTCCCATTCACCGTCGATGTCTGATGAACTCCCTCTTCTGGTGAAGGAAGGTAGTGAGGCTGATTACCAAACACCTGATCAGGTAGATGATGACTGGGTAACAGGAACTTCTGACTGGATATAAGGCAGCCGACGCCCTTCTGAGTCGCTGGTGATTTCTCTGCTGGATTCTTGGAGACCAGTCTGATTCCTGCTTCCCAAAGATAAGTTTTTGCTCTGCTATTGAACTTATTAGTTTTGTTTTGTTTACCTTGTTTTTTGGAGTTCAGCCATCCACGGTCGGGGGTGTGCTGAGTTCCATTTTTGTCTCTGATCAGTTTGTCTCTTTGCTCTGTCTTCAGAATATACCTGAGTGCTGATATAGTCATTTTGAAGTCCTAGCGACTTCAGGGCCTGTTTTTCCTATCAGACGGTTGGGACATTTTTTGGTAGGGTTTTTTGCGGATTGCAGACAGCAGCTTTTCTATCCTGTCCTTTTTAGTTAGCTTGGGCCCCATCGTTTGCTCAACCTATCTTTCTATCTGTGTTAGTGTTTTCATCTTGCTTCACCGTCATTATATGTTGGGGGCTGCCTATTGCTTTGGGGTCTGCTCTGGGGCAGTTTAGATTTCCCCTTTCTTTCTTTAGGCCTATTTAGTTCTCCGGCTGTGATCGAGGGGTCTAGGGCATCGTAGGAACCCCCCACGGCTACTGTTAGTTGTTGTGGATAGGATCAGGGGTCTGCAATCCGATAGCTACCAACCTCTCCGGTTTTCTGGACTTAGCTTGTATTTTTGTTTTTTCCTCCTTCGGTGACTCATTCATAACAAGCCCCTTTCTGATCACTAATTTCTCCCATTGGCGCAGCATTAACAATGAGTGCTCAGCACATTTCCTGTGCTGCTCTGTGCTACCCCAGACAATCAGGACATTTAATGCACTGCAGTGTATTACCCCAGACAATCAAGACATTTCCTGCACTGCAGTGTGCTACCCCAGACGATCAGGACATTTCCTGCACTGCACTACCCCAGACAATCAGGATAGTTCCTGCACTGCACTGTGCTACCTCAGACAAGCAGAACGTTTCCTGCACTGCAGTGTGCTACCCCAGACAATCAGAACATTTCCTGAACTGCAGTGTACTACCCTAGACAATCAAAACATTTCCCTCACTGCAGTGTACTACCCCAGACAATTAGGACCTTACCTCACTGCACTGTGCTACTCTAGACAATCAAAACATTTCCTGCACTGCAGTGTGCTACCCCAGACAATCAGGACATTTCCTGCACTGCAGTGTACTACCCCAGACAATTAGGACATTACCTGCACTGCACTGTGCTACCCCAGACAATCAGGACATTTTGCTGGCAGCGGATTACTCAGAATACTCTCCAAGCGTATGACAATAGAGCTTCTTTATTCAGGAACAAACTGGTTCAATATATGATAAGCTTAATAGATCAGGAATAAATCATTTGTGTGTCTCTATCTGTGCAGCATCTACAGCAGGCTGCTTCTCTCATACAGGAAATACAGTCACATGCTCTCCTTGTGTGAGCCTCTGGGAGATTTTTTTGTTCTAACTTTATAAACATCATACAAATCTAGCAACGAAACACTCATAGACAGGAATGGAGTCCTTGCACCAAACATATTCCAACACCTCCACTCAACAACTACTTATCCTGTGAGTCCCATTGAGGTTCTGAAGTCCGCAAACTTGGCTCTTGATAATGGCTTTGTCATACCATCAGCTATTATCTTGTCAGACTCGCAATATACAAACTTGAGTACACCACGTTCCACTAAGTCACGTAAGTTGTGATGTTTTGCATCAATGTGCTTAGTCCTTGCACTAATCTCACTGCTAGCAAGTTTAATGCATCCTTGGTTGCCCTCATAGATACCTGTTGGTTGAGCTAATGGCTTGCCAAAATCTTACAAAAGTTGTTTCAACCAAATTACTTCTACTTGGCTTGCATAAGCAGCAGACATAGATTCTGCTTCTGTAGAAGATAATCTGACTGACACTTGTTTTCTGCTAGACTAAGAAATTGAATTTTCTCCTAACTTGAACTAGTAACTTGATGATTTCCGATCACTTGAATCTCCAGCCCAATCTGCATCTACATAACCTCTGAGAGTGAGATCTCCTGATGCAGCTATATTAAGATTTAGCCTTTGAGTTTCTTTAAGATATTGAAGAATTCTCTAAATTGCATTCCAGTCTCTTTGGCGTGGCTTGCTTACACGTCGGCAGAGAATTCCAACTTTGGCTATGATATCCGAACGAGTTGTAGTTGCTATGTACAGAAGCGTCTGTGGCGCCCCTGAGGCTTCAGTCGCCACAGAGGTACTGCACCTTCTCCTAAGGTGTAGTGCCCCACCATCCAGGTAAGGTGGGAACTCCTGATCACGCTCCACACCTGCATTCCACACATGGGATAGTTCAGTGGGGCCACTTAACAGCTTCAGGCAGGGGGTTAGCAGAGCACCCCTCGTGGAACCCTGCTTCGTAACACGAGATGTGCTGGGAGGCGGGTGAAGTATGATGATACAAAAGAGAGGGAAAGTGTATTATTTCAGGTCAGTCTGGGGAGAGACCCAGAAGAAGTCAGTCTGACAGAAGGTCAGTCTGGGGGGAGACCCAGAGAGAAGAGAGCAGGCAGACAGCAGGTCAGCCTGAGAGGAGGTCAAGGCGGAGGAAGGCAGTCAGTCAGGAGAGGCTGAGGACTGGTCTTAGTGGAACGAGCTTCTCATGAAAGGAAGAGAAGGAGAAAGAGACGTAGGCTGAAGACTACAGATTCCATCAGAGAGAGATAGAACAGATCGGAGCGAAGGAGAATAGAAGGACGGTGGGAAGCTGGTTGAGAAAGAGAGAGAACCCTTCCAGTCCAGAAAGCGCAAAGGCCGGGGCCCGGTCCCCGAGGTTGATTGGATCTTTATGTCCGGCAACAGACACCGGACGAGTAGTGAGCCGCTAACGCCTTGCTCCCACCATAGACTTGGGACACAACAGCAACCGATTTGCGAGCCAGGACTCTGAGAGGAGTCCCCGATAGAGGCTACAGCTGTCTGTCATACAAGTAAAGACTAGGAACACCTAGAGAGAGGCATTCCAGGGTAACTAAGTACTGGAGTGCTTCGCACCTAAAGGCGCATTGGAGGAGTCGTTCAGTAAGGTACATGTTGGCGGAGTGTGGAAGGGAGAATCCTATCCTGCCTGGAGGTTGGCTGGAGCCCTGTGTGACGGGGTATACGACAGAGCAAGAAGGGACAACAGGCCGAGGGATGATCCAACGAGATTTATTAAGGCAGGGAGCATACAACATCAAATATCCATAATGTCCTTGGAGTCCATGAGAAGTCCACAATAAGTCCACACAATGGAAACAAATCCGGGCACCTCACGATAGTCCTTGTGCCAGATATGATAACAATAATCCTTGCAATAGTCCACAGGATTCCACACAATCCCACGGACGTCACGAGCTGACCTCAACTCAGTTCGTGACTCCTTCACGTCCGCACTCAAATCACAACTGATCTTAAAACAAGAAAGTGTCGTCAGGGCTCCTGGGATCAGCCCAACTGAAGGGGGGTAGGGGTAACACCTACTATTCCATGGTTTGGTCCATCAGAAGATTCTAGAAATGTAAGGGCTCCACTGAGTCTACAGGATGTGTATTATAGGTTATCTTCTGCTTAGGAAACAATAGCCAAAGTTCCACTAGCTGTTGACACAAGCCTAAATTAGATTATGGTCCAGGTACATCACAAGACATTGCAAAGTATTGGGGAAGGAGACATGGTTAATTTACAGCAAATACAACCAGAGAAAAGTTAAATGACATATTATACAAAATACAGGACAGGGCAAAACTACAAATGACACCCTGACCTGGAGAACACAGTATGGAGGCAGTTGTGTGAACTGCAAACATTGAGTAAAGCTTTGGAACCGCATACTCTGGTGTCCTCCAGTTATTCCCGCACCGTTATATCTGGGTACCAACTTCCATACCATACTGCGCCTCTCCTCATCCATTGCACCTACACTGCCCTGGGACTATAGCTCCACCTGTGGGGAGCTATAGCATCTCTGCTGCACCACACCATTAGTCCCAGTGGATCTGTATACAGCGTTGGCCTAACACCATACTTGCCAAATACCACGGGTGGTGTCACGAACTATTCTAATAAACTCTCAACACCATTAA
This sequence comes from Dendrobates tinctorius, assembly GCF_039654945.1. NCBI lineage: Eukaryota > Metazoa > Chordata > Amphibia > Anura > Dendrobatidae > Dendrobates > Dendrobates tinctorius. Next base: position 17,065,379 of record NW_027361743.1, on the reverse strand, counting down.
CACCACCACCATAGATATTGGGGCCCAGGGCCATGGACCGGGTCAACGCTGCTGTGACACACCATCCCCCGTGCACTGGCCCGGTACCGAGTACCCCACTGCCCTGGGCGAGCCGCGGGGCAACCCACGTCCCCACGGCTTGTCTGTAAGGCTAGATTCACACTAGCATTTCCTGGAGCTGCGGAGGGATGCGCATGGCTGCCGTGAAGCTCTGCCCACGGCCGCACCTCCTCCGGTCAGCTCTGCCTATGGGTGCATGACGCTGCATGCGACCTGCGTACCCTATCTTTAGCAATAGATACGCAGGCCATGTGCAGGTATGCATTTGTCGGCGCATGCGTTTTTTTGACGGTGCGCCCACCTGAGCCAAACGCACTGTGTTGCATTTCGGTGCGATCGGCGCACCGTCAAAAGGACGCATGCACCGGCAAACACATATCTGCGCAAGGCATGCTTACCCAATGCGAAAGATAGGGTATGCAGGTCACATGCAGCGTCATGCGCACATAGGCGGAGCTGACCGGAGGAGGTGTGGCCATGAGCGGAGCTTCACGGCGGCCGTGCGCATCCCTTCGCAGCTCCAGGAAACGCTAGTGTGAAAGTAGCCTTACTCTCATTGTTGGGTAGCAGATCTTCTTCTCCTTCCAACTTTAAGTAGGACAGATCCATTGGTGTTGATGCACCTTTGGCTTCTGACACTCCAAACTGCGTTTAGTATTGCAGAAATTTTAGAAATTTGGTCTAGAAGAAAACTCCCGTCTTCCTCTCTCTGGATTTGAATTCCCAAATGATATGTCACATTTTCAAGGTCCTTAGTCTCAAAGTGCTCGTTGAGAATTTTACCTAATTAGGATTGTCGGAACGCACCAAATAAGAAATAATAATAATGAGGTGCGTTCGCAACCCGGGGTCCACTGTGCGGTGATGGAGAAACCACAGCTAGTACAATGGCAGAGCAAGGCTGTGAGAAAACACTTTAAGCAAACTGAGTTAAATGTCACTCAGTGTTCACAGAGCACAAAGTAGCAAGCTCTGTTATACCACAGAGCAGTACTGAAAAGCAACGCACAAAGGACTATGCCCTGTTAAACTGCACAGGTGTATATTCAACCAAAATTTCCAAGGCAAAAGTGCACATAAAGATTACAATATAGATGATAAAATTCCAAGGCAAAAATACAATATAGGTGATATAATGTAATTAACTCTGTCAGTGCACAAATGGTCAATGCAAAAAAGGACAAATCGGGAATTTAACGTCCAATATTCAAATTAAGACAAAATGTTTATTTCAAAATACAAAACACTAAAGGGAGGGGTGGGAACAAAATACCAAAAGAGGGGGCAGCACTGGGGACCAATTGCACCAGTATATATATTACATGTGAATGTGTGGCAAATTGAATATAAATTCATAAAATGTAGTATCAAAAAAGTAATTGATAAGCCACAACAATAAATAGGTGAAATAGGTAGAATCTTAATATACAAGTATTGTGTGCATATAATATATTAACGTTAAGTGCAAATGCAAAAAACAATATTGCCGCGCACCTTAGCCCTATCATGAATTGTTTTTTGCATTTGGTAATGGATGAGGCACTTGTTCCTGAGTATATTTCCACATACACTACCGTTCAAAATTTTAGGGTCACTTAGAAATTTCCCTATTTTTGAAAGAAAAGCACAGTTTTTTCCATTTTCCAAATAACTTTATTGAAATTTTAAAAATAACAGTAATATTTTGCAATAACATTTAAATGTAGAGGTTACATTTATAGAAATGACAAAGGGATGGGAAGGATAAGGGTTTCAGAATGGGTATAAGTAGCTTTATTAAGACAAACAAGGGGCAAAACAAAAGGAAGGGTAGGGAAGGGAAATATAACAGTAATGTTATGTATAAAGAAATAAGTTGGGATATACATTCCAATGAAGCTAACAATAAATGATTCAGAAATTCACTTTGTACATTGTTAATATGGTAAACAACTATTCTAGCTGCAAACATCTGATTTGTAATGCAATATCTTCATAGGTGTATAGAGGCCCATTTCCAACAACCATCACTCCAGTGTTCTTATGTTACTTTGTGTTTGCTAACTGTGTAAGAAGGCTAATGCATGGTTAGAATACCCTTGAAAACCCTTGGCAAGTATGTTAGTACAGCTGAAAATAGTTTGGCTGATTAGAGAAACTATAAACCTGACCTTCCTTTGAGCTAGTTAAGAATCGGGAGCATTACATTTCTTGGTTCCATTAAACTCTCAAAATGGCCAGAAAAAAAGAACTTTCATGTGAAACTTGACAGTCTATTCTTGTTCTTAGAAATGAAGGCTATTCCATGTGAGAAATTGCCAAGAAACTGAAGATTTCCTACAACGATATGTACTACTCCCTTCATAGAAGAGCACAAACAGGCTCTAACCAGAGTAGAAAGAGAAGTAGGAGGCCCCGTTGCACAACTGCGAAACAAGACAAGTACATTAGAGTCTGTAGTTTGAGATATCGACACCTCACAGGTCCTCAACTGGCAGCTTCATTAAATAGTACACGCAAAACACCAGTGTCAACGTCTACAGTGAAGAAGCGATTCCGGGATGCTGGCCTTCAGGGCAGAGTGGCAAAGAAAAAGCCATATCTGAGACTGGCTAATAAAAGGAAAAGATTAATATGGGCAAAAGAACACAGACACTGGACAGAGGAAGATTGGAAAAAAGTGTTATGGGCAGACGAATCCAAGTTTGAGATGTTTGGATCACACAGAACATTTATGAGATGCAGAACAACTGAAAAGATGCTGGAAGAGTGCCTAATGCCATCTGTCAAGCATGGTGGAGATTATGTGATGGTCTTGGGTTGCTTTGGTGCTGGTAAAGTGGGAGATTTGTACAAGGTAAAAGGGATTTTGAATAAGAAAGGCTATCAGTCCATTTTGCAACGCCATGCCATACCCTGTGGACAGCGCTTGATTGGAGCTAATTTCATCCTACAACAGGACAATGACCCAATGCACATCTCCAAATTATGCAAGAACTATTTAGGGAAGAAATAGGCAGTTGGTATTCTATCTGTAATGGAGTGGCCAGCGCAGTCACCAGATCTCAACCCCATTGAGCTGTTGTGGGAGCAGCTTGACCATATGGTAGGCAAAAAAGTGCCCATCAAGCCAAACCAACTTGTGGGAGGGGTTTCTGGAAGCATGGAGTGAAATTTCTCCAGATTACCTCAGAAAATTAACTGCTAGAATGCCAAAGGTCTGCAATGCTGTAATAGCTGCAAAGGGAGCATTCTGACGAAAGCAAAGTTTGAAGGAGAAAATTATTATTTCAAATAAAAATCTTTTTTTCGAACCTTGTCAATGTCTGGACTAGATTTTAAATTCATTTGGCAACTCATTTGAATTATAAAAGTATGAGTTTTCACGGAAAACACAAAATTGTCTGGGTGACCCCAAACTTTTGAACGGTAGTGTAATTTCTCTTTTGAGCAGCATCTTCACCTTGAATTTCCAGTACTGGTAGTTCTAGTTAGTGAGGCTTGGCGCTGAGAACTTGACAAGATTTCTGCTAGTAGACATATTCTCTGTTGCTCTGTGTTGCTTTTGCTCTGGGCTTCTGTTGCTGTGTTACTCTGGGCTCATAACCTGTTGGCAGCGGATTATTCAGGATACTCTCCAAGCATGACACAACAGAGCTTCTTTATTCAAGAACAAAGAGAAACAATATCTGATAAGCTTAATAGATCAGGAATAAATCATTTGAGCGTCTCTATCTTTGCAGCATCTGCAAAAGGCTGCTTCTCTCATACACAGACACAGGAAAAACAGGAAATACAGTCACATGCTCTCCCTGTGTGAGCCTCTGGGAGGTTTTTTTTTATTCTAACTTTATAAGCAACATACAAATCTAGCAACTAAACACTCATAGACAGGAATGGAGTTCTTGCACCAAACATATTCCAACATATTTCCTGCACTGCACTGTGGTACCCCAGATAATAAGGAGATATCCTGCACTTCAGGGTACTACCCCAGATAATCAGGACGTTTCCTGCATTGCGCTGTGCTACCCCAGACAATCAGGTTATATTCTGCACTGCACGGTGCTACTCCAGACAATGAGGTCATTTCTTGCACTGTGCTGTGCTACCCAAGACAATCAGGAGATTTTATGCATTGAACTGTGCTACCCCAGACAATCACAACATTTCTTGCACTGCACTGTGCTACCCCAGACAATCAGCAGATTTCCTGTGCTGTGCTACCCCAGACAATTTCCTGTTGCAAATTTCAGCTTTCAGCAGAATCATGAACACTCAGACATTTCTGGGAGAATGAATTATTTAATTTTGGATATACAGCAATCGTTAACTAAATTATCTCAACATAAAGGATACAGAAAAGAGGGAGAATGAAACAACCAAGGTCTCCTAGCTGTGCCATTGTCTGCCTCTATGTAACATGCATTCTCGGTAGTAAATTAGTATACCCAAATTACCTGCAAGTAATATGATATGCAGTCAGTTAGCCTCATGTTCCTTATGTCATAGGTACAAAGAATATTTCATATTTTCATTGCCACTTGTATACTAGCGCTTAGAAAAAAAAAGCCATGTGGAGAATAAAAAAGGCTTTGACCCTGGCAGAGGAAAGGTCACACACAGACTTCTGTTGCGTGGTATTGAACCATCAACACTCTTTGTATGCTTCCATAAAGAACTCTCTCTTCATCATATCCTTCTTCTGAGCCGCAGGAAAGCAGAACATGGATAAAATCCTAACACCAGGCAGATACAACTGGCTCGTATACACTCGGAAGACTCAGGGCCTTCAGTGCCATCCAAGTAGACCTTAAATGAGATTTATATCTGTGTTTAGCTGATAAATAATTCAGCTGGGGAAGAAGAGCAGGACACCATTGTCATTAGCCGGTAATGTATAGTATGGGATGCTTTGTTATGTTTGGACTTGCAGTAAACCATTTATGACTTACTTACTACTGAAATAGCAATCTGCAGAGCCAATCAATTGCATTAAACCTCCAGTAATAGTGAAGATGGGCACTTAACAAAACAAAGTCCTTAAAAGTTTTACTCCAGAACATCTCTTCAGATCCATTGTTTAAATAAATGGCCAACATAATTTTCCTTCATGAATTTGCAGAAACGGAGCCGCCATTTCTCAAATGCAGATTTTTGTTGCTTGCTTAATAGAGATATTTATAAAGTAAGTATAAACCATCATCTAAAAATCTAAACACACTACTTATTGAAGATTATTTGAAAGTTTTTCCCATTTCAATATTGATAGATGTGAGTTCCACCCTGTATCATGCTGTCCCACTGGAGGACTGGAGAAATATCCAGTGGGCCCTGGCCTCCCCTTCAAAGGCATCTAGAGTGTCAGACTTATCAGTACCTACGGGCCCCTGAGTCAGAGGGAATCTCGTGGTGAACGGCACAGAGCCATGCCTCCTCAAGATGCAGATAACATTGATTACAATACTGGAAGAAAGAGTCGATGACTCCCTCTTATGCCATGCTGCAGGTGTGCTGATCACTAGATCTCGCCTGATGTTTGGTGCTTCAGGATTATACTATATGGAAGGCTATGTGGGTCCATTATACATTTTGCAGAGCTATGTGGGGTCCATTATACAGTTTGCAGAGCTTTGTGGCGGCCATTAGTGTTTGAAGGGCTATTTTGGAGGCTTTATACTGTTTGGGGACTATGTGAGGCCATTATAGCGTTTGGAAGACTATGTGGGGCCCATTATATTATATGGAAGGCTATACAGGGCCCATTATACTGTTTGTAGGGCTGTGTGATGGCCATTATACTGTTTGGAGTGATATGTAGGGGCCTTAATACTGTTGCAGGGCCATTATATGGTTTGAAGGGCTATATAGAACTCGATTATACTGTTTGGAGGGCTATTTGGGGGGCCTTTATACTGTTTGCAGGGCTATAGGGTGGGCCATTATAAAATGTGCAGGGCTTCGTGGCAGGCCAATACACTATTTGGAGGGCAAGTGGAGGCCATTATTCTGTACGGAGGTTTCTGTGAGATTCATCATGTTTTGTGGGGGCCGCTAAGCCGGCTCGATTATACTGTTTGGAGGGCTATTTGGGGGGCCTTTGTACGGTTTGCAAGGCTAGTAGGGCCATTATACTGTATGTGAGGGCTGTGTGGGAGCCATTTTATGGTTTGAAAGGCTAGTGGGGCCATTGTACCGTATGTAGGGCTGTGTGGGGTCCATGATATCGTGTTAATAGCTGTGTTGGGGTCACAGTTGGAGCATCATACTATGTTGCGGTCATGATAGTTTACTGGGGGGGCTGCAAAGCTGTGATATATGGTCTTCTTCAGCGCCACAAAAAAATATTAATTTATTTTTTGTGGGGAAGGGGGGCCCAATTAGAACTTCTAAAATGGGGCCCCATGATTTCTATGTACTCCCCTGGTATCAGATTATAGAATTTTGCTTGGCTATTTAAAAAGGCATAACATTTTTACTGAAGTTAACTCTACGGGGAGGTCAACAATGGATCAACTATAGTCCATCTCTATTCACTTAAGCCTTGGGCTCCATGGTGACGTGTTGCATCTCGACAACAAAAAGCAACAGTGCAAATTGTGTGCGACTTGCTGTCATGCAACTCTTTTAGGACTGTTAATTTTGCTGTAAAAAAAATTGCCAAATCAGAGAGAAGTCACATTCGAGTTGCAGTCGTGAGTGTCTTGCACTAGGTCTATAGCAAGCGAGTCGTGCGAAACTTGCGACCAGTGATAGAACATTGAGTACTTTTGGAAACATTTGCTAATCTGTGCCGCCATTGCCAGTGGTTGCAATGCTACCCCATAGTGTCAGTGTTGCGCGACACATCATTGTTTACTCCTGGCCTAATCTTTGCAACCCAGAGAATTCATTTTCAACATAATTGAGAGTGCTCCAAAGTACTGAAAAAAATGCAAAAAATAAACCCAATGGTGGAATACAAATTTTGCACATTCTACCTAAACTAGTTAATGAAAAATAAAAGTAAATTTTATGTATTTCAAAATACAGTGTGTCTGTAAAGTCATGGTGCACTTTTGATCAGTCACTGGAAAGCAACAAAAGATGACAGAAATGTGAAATCTGCTCCAAATAAAAGAGAAACTCTCCCAGTTTCATACCTATTCAGTGCAGTTCGATGTGGGCTCCATTTGTTATCCTACACACATCCAAACGATAGTGAAGTTCTTGCCACACACGGGTAATGACGTCTGGTGTAACAGAGTGAATAACTTCTGTGATTCTCTGTTTTGAGTGATTAATGTCGTTGTTACGCTCAATGTACACATGTTGCTTCACATAACCCCAAAAATAAAAGTCTAAGGGCGTCAGATCCGGGGATCGTGGTGGCCATTGCTTGACAGAACCCCTGTGAAAAGTGCACCATGACTTTACGGACACACTGTATATACCTCACAAAGAAACATCTGCAAAATAATAACCGCCAGAGAAAGCAATGAATTTGAGGTCAAGTTATTTTTCCGCTATCAGAATGGCAAACACTTTTTTTATGCTTTCATCGCAGTCATTTGGTGGTAATGTGCACCGTTAGTTTTTCAAGTGATACCATGGAAAGAAGATTGCAGTGGCTTCTTGACTTAGAAACAGCAGATTTTTCTGATAGCAACATTCATCATTCTATCATTTACACTTTACACTCCAAATGTTGGATCTAAAATTAAAATATTAATAGACTTAACGGGGAAATACCATATGTTTGCCAATGCAGCATAAGATCATCAAGCAATCAGTCATATTCTACACAAAAGTCAATTAACTGAATTCCCAGCATTTCACGCCAAGGTATGCAACGAAACTGGCGCACCATGAGATTTCCACTGCATGGATGAACAAACATCTTTAGATGTCCCTATGATCTATATAAGAAGGCAAATATTATTAAAGGGGTTGTCCAGTACTTTTATATTGATGGCCTATACCTAGGATAAGTTATTAGTATAGGATTGGTGGGGGTGCAACACTTGTCTCCCCCACTAATCAGTTTTTCCCACTTCAGGCAGATGTGATCAGTTGTGGAGCAGCACAGCTCTATCAACCATGTAGTGGCCGAGGCCGGGTACTGCACATCCTCCACTGCTAGAAACAATAGGAGCAAATCTGCAGTACCCTATACAGTTGATGGAGTATTTATGCAACTGATCGCATCCAGCCGCCACTGGCACCTGCAACAGCTGGCCGTTGGGGGGTGATGGGTGTTGCACCTGCATCAGTCTGATATTTATGACTTATCCTAAGAACAGGCCTCTATATAACAGTAGTGGACAACCCCTTTAAATACATGTCACATCTGGGGTCCGACTAGTGAGCTATCAATCAATTTAAATAGGCTGGCGCTGGTTGGAATAACGACCTTGGGAGACAGAGGCTTGCGAAGTGCTATGTTGCGCCCAGAGCATGCAATGCTTCATTTACATATTAATGAAAACACTGATTTCTCAGGAATGCAGCAACAGATAGAAAATATAAAGGTGTCGCTAGATTTAGCTTTCAAAGACCTCCATGCATTTTTTTGAGGGGGAAGTTGATCTTATTGATGAATTTCCCTTTCAGTATCAGAAAAGCAGAATTCCAGCTGCTGATTTATTACACCTTTACTAGCGCAAAATGTTGAACCTATTTTTAATAAAATAAATATAGGGTTTCGAATGGACTGACATTCACTTCAATGTAATAAAATACACCTACAGAAGACTGAACCACCCTCTTCTCATAAAATATCTGTCCGTCACCTTCCCAGACTAAACTGCTGATGCAGGGAAGCTCTAATTCTACCATTGGGCAGTGATGCGGCCATAATCCTTAGTGATAACACAGACGGTTGTGGTCATTCATCTCTCTCTCAGAAAATTGTAATTAATCAGGGACTTCTGTCCTGTCTCCTGCCATTTTCTTCCCCATCTTCCGGATTTTGGAACGAGTATAACTCATTAAAGGGAATTTTATAGCAGCAAGTAATGATTCCCCATTACACTGCTCGTAATACTGGCAGCCATTACGTATGTATACATTCACAGCAGGATATTACCATTCACCTTGTCATTGGGGTGTGTCTTTGCAAAGTTTGACTGTCTATAATGATTGGACAGTGTTCGTGTATAGCGACACCCCCCCAATTAGTAACACCCATTTGTCAATTTATGAATATTTCTAGGATGAATAAGAGGAAAGACACAGTGCAAAGGTCTGGGAAAAGATGATTCAGAATTGTTATTTTAAAAGGGAGATAATTATTTTATCGTGTACAGTTTTAAAAAGGTAATTTGTATTTTTTGAGGGTATGTAATCCAATGATTCCACTGTAGATTAAACGTAATCTCTTCACCACCTTTTTTTTTTCGCTCCCTTTCTTTCCAGAGTCATAAATTTAACTATGATTCTCCAGGTCATTACAAGTTCTCAGATGGAAAACATGTCTAGGTTTTTTTTATTTAAGTGGTGGAAAGAAAAATCTAAAGCTTATATATATATATTAAAAAGGTGCCATTTTCTGAGACCCCCGTCTTCATTTATCGTGATCTCGGGTTGGGTGAGAACTTATTTATTGCACCCTGAGCTGCCGTGGTTATTGGTACAGTTTTGGTGTGGATACCATCTTTTGATCGCTCGTTATTGCAATTCATTGCAATGTTGTGGCGACCAAACAAATGTAATGCTGGCATTTTTATTTTTTTTCTCGTTATGCCATTTACCGATTGGATTAATTCTTTTTAATATTTTTAAAAGCGTTTTTTTTTTACTGTTCACTGACTTCAATAGTCTCCTTAGGAGACTAGAAGCTGTGATCGCTTGTGCTACAAAAGGATCATCTGTTATAAACATCAGCCACGGGGCAGCGCTCATAGCAGATCAGCAATGACAACCATAGGGGTCTCCTGCAGACCCCGGTGCCCCGTGATTATGTGAGAGGGGCGCCTATGGGTGTAGTTTGTGACGTGCTTCTGATGCGTGTATGGGAAATGCCGTTATCACAGATTAACAGCGGGAGGCGACCTATGGCATACAGGTACATCATGGGTTGTAAAGGAGTTAAAGAGGATCTGTCACTTACTCAAAAAATGGAGATAAGTACCTTGTAAAAATTTCTGAGCTCCCTTGATTCTGACGCTCTTTTCGGTTTTGTGCTGCGTGACTCCATTGTAGAGATATTCACATTTGTTTCTTCTGGAGTGCAGTTTGTGAAATCTCTGCATGCGCGCTTTCACACTTCCCTACCAGATCCTGCCAATCACAGCTCATCAGTATCTGACACTGATAGACTGCTGGATCACCTGCCAATCTGTGATAGGTAGCATCTCGAAAGGAGGAGTGAAAGTGTTTGCCCTCAGGAAAGACTCAGAAGAAACATTAACTTGCACTGCGAGCAGAGATTTCACAAACTGCACTCCAGAAGAAACAAATGTGAATATCTTTTCAATAGAGTGACGCAGAATAAAATGTAAAAGAGCGGCAGAATCAGGGGGAATCAGGGATTTGTGGAAGGTATGCAACTAATTATAATTCTAATTAGAATAAATTATTGTGGACACTCGCAAATAGAAGCATTTTAAATAGAATAAGGCCAATTGCTATCATAGGGGTATGCCACATCCGACTATGAATTTCCAATGACCCGATGTATTTATAGTGGTTGACCATGGAATGGATGGACAGAACTGACCCAACAGAAAAGTACCCGCTCTCAGAAGTTGGGTTGCTGTCCAGGCTCATAGAAGATGATCTACGGCAGACTCCTAGGTCCCTAGATCAGTCGGTCATATGTAAGGTTGTTGTATTTGGCCCCTTTTTAGCCTTTAATTATACAGGAAAAGTAGGAATAAATGTATTTTACATCTATTATCTTCCTTTATCAGAGAAAGTCAGCAAAGCTATAAATTATGTTTTTCCTTGTTGGTCAGATTATTAATCAAGATTGCAGTTTAGATCTTCTTAAGGAAAAGAAAAGACTGAAAAAAAGACTTTAATCATTAATTAAAAGTAATATCAGTTGTATTTATTGATGAACTCTGTGTTCCCTGTGTACAGATTATCTTCTACAGCTTCTTTTCTAATTGTGGCAAACTGATAAAACAATACAGGTACAGAACAGTGAGGAGCAGTCCGTGCCAGGATGAGTTACTATCTCTAGTCACATTCTCATCACATATCTCTAGTCACAGAATCGCCCAGATTGACCTTCATGTGCCATACTTAATAACACCAATGGTACAGAAAGGTAAGTTAAATGGGGTAGGTACACATTCTGACTTCTTTTTTTTAAGTCCCAATATTACTAGAACACAGATTAATTTAACCCATTGACAACTTTGCTAAATTATTTAACAAAAATACAATCTATCTAATATATAAAGCTCAAATGTGTGTATGTATGTACAGTATGTATGTATGTGTGTATGTATGTACAGTATGTATGTATGTACAGTATGTATGTATGCATCTATGTATGTGTGTATGTCCGGGATTGGCATCCACACCTTCGCAGCTACAGCCACAAAATTTGGCACAGTCACACGTCTGGACCCCGAGAGTGTCCTAGGCTATGTTGTGAGGCGAAATTTTAACCCCGCGCGTTCGAATTCACCAAACAATTTTGCCCCTATCTACATAATGGGGGAAAAGTGTGTGTGTATCAAGCCCCGCCCCTCATTATGATGTCATAATGGTTGCCATGGCGACGCTGATGTCATCATAGGTTGCAAACCCCGCCGCTCATTATGATGTCATAATGGTTGACTATGGGATGGAGGATGTGTGATGGGTATATGGGCACTGGACTATGGGATGGCGGATATGTATGATGGGTATATGGGCACTGGACTATGGGATGGAGGATATGTATGATGGGTATATGGGCATGGGACTATGAGATGAAGTATGTGTGATGGGTATATGGGCACTCGACTATGGGATGGCGAATATGTATGATGGGTATATGGGCATGGGACTATGGGATGGAGGATGTGTGATGGGTATATGGGCACTCGACTATGGGATGGAGGATGTGTGATGGGTATATGGGCACGGGCCTATGGGATCGTGGATAAGTATGATGGGTATATGGGCACGGGACTATGGGATGGAGGATAATTATAATTTGCTATAACTAACCACAGTTAGTTACTATGCCCAGGCAGCGCCGGGCTCTTCAGCTAGTATATATATAAAGCTCAAAATCTGTAGTAGCCCGCTCTATACAAATCCACAGTTCTCGCCCGATTTGGGTGAAATTTGGCACGCCCCCTCTCCACCCACAGGAGCAGCATACTGCGCATGTTGCATCTCGCTAGCATTCCCCCATCATGAGATTGGGGCCCCCAAAGTTAGGCCCTATACATATAATGGGGAAATGTGAAATCTGTAGTAGCCCACTCTATACAAATCCACAGTTCTTGCCCGATTTGAGTGAAATTTGGCACGCCCCCTCTCCACCCACAGGAGCAGCAAACTGCGCATGTTGCATCTCGCTAGCATCCCCTCGTCATGAAATTGGAGCCTCCGAAGTTAGGCCCTATACATATAATGGGGAAATGTGAAATCTGTAGTAGCCCACTCTATACAAATCCACAGTTCTTGCCCGATTTGAGTGAAATTTGGCACACCCCCTCTCCACCTACAGGAGCAGAATACTGCGCACGTGAAATCTAGCTAGAGTCGCCCTGTCATGAGATTGAGGCCCCCAAAGTTAGGCCCTATACATATAATGAAGAAATGTGAAGGTGAAAGTAAAAGTGCTCAGGGGAAAACAACAGTTGTGACTGACAGGGACGGATTATAGCAACGGCGCCATAGAGTTGCTACTACAGGGGCCGCACCACCACTCACAACACACAAACATTTCACAAACACCGTACAAACATCACACAGACAGCACACATACACCAACCCACAAGCACAACACCACACAAGTGCCAGACCACTCTAGACACACACAACACAAACACCACCCCACAAATACCACAACACCACCCCATAAATACCACATGCACACCACACATAGACACTCATGCACGCAAGGACCACACGTGCATGCAAACACACTCAGATGGATGCACCCTACGCACACGTACGAACATTACTGAGCAGCAATATTGGTCAGGTGAAAAATGCCTCGTAGAAAGATTGTCAATATTGCTTACTATACAGGGAGCTTTCGTCACTGAAGCTGCTGAGGTAAAGTGAAAGCTGAGCTCTGATTGGTTGCTATGGGCAACTAGACAAGTCTGCCTGTGAGGCGGTTTTCCTTACTGAGATGTGAGCTCCTTCAGGTCATAGTAATACTGTGTGAGCGCTGCTCTGTATTTACTATTCATCCTATTGCATCTCTTACCAGTGTCAGGTGAATACTAGAGGGTCATATTACTAAGGACTGTTTTTTAAAATACCGCCCAAAAAATGACCATCTATTGGGCAAGTTCAGCAGTCGAGACCCTTGATCGCACCTTGAAAGATCTGCGGGGAACTGCTCGTTTAATGGGGGGAATTGTAATTTTTGCAGGTGACTTCTGCCAGACATTACCTGTTCGTAAGGGAGCAACACCAGCAGATGAGCTGAATGCCTGGGTTAATTTGATGGGAAATACAACTGTGGACAAATTTACACATCAGCTACTATGCCTTGGAAATGACAGGTTCCCTACTGATTGCACTACTGGTCTCATTTCCCTTCCGGAAGATTTTTGTGAAATGACATCTTCGGTAATGGAACTTATTGACCAAGTTTTCCCTGATATTTGTAACAATTTTAACAACCATCAATGGCTTTGTGAACGTGCAATCTTAGCGCCTAAAAATGATAGTGTCAGCTCCATAAATCTAATAATTCAGGGAAGGCTGCCTGGTCTAACAACCACATACATGTCCATCGATTCAGTCATGGAGATTGAACAAGCGGCAATGTATCCATTGGAGTTCCTGAATTCTTTGGAGCCTCCTGGAATGCCACTGCTAAGCTCACTTTAAAAATAGGAGCCACAATAATTTTGCTTTGGAACCTTGACCCATTAAAAATGTGTAACGGCACAAGAATGTGCATTAAGAGTCTCATGCCCAATGTTATTGAAGCCACAATTCTTATGTGAAACTCTAAGGGAACAAATGTTTTCATTCTGTATGTTCCTTTGCTACCAAGCGACATGCCCTGCAATTTTAAGCATCTGCAGTTCCCAACCCGACTTGCATTTGCTATGACTATAAGCAAAGCACAAGGTCAATCACTTAAAGTAGCCGGCATTAAGTTGGAGAGCCAGTGTTTTTCACATGGACAGTTGTATGTGCTTGCTCTAGAGTGGGTAACCCCAAAAATCTTTTCATATATGCAGCTGAAAATAAAACCAGAAACATTGTTTACCAAAAAGCACTGTGGCACCCCTGAGGGTCCAGTCACCACAGAGGTACTGAACCTCAGCCAGAGGTGTGGTACCCCACTCCCAGAGGACACAGCACCCGGCTTTTGATTTTAACCTAAAGATTGTGAGTAAAGTGTGAAGACTGCACCCTGCTGTGTCCTTAGATTGATTTAAGGGCCCGTTACACACAGCGATCTCACTGACGAGATGGCTGATTTTGTGACACATCAGCGATCTCTCCAGCGAGATCGCTGTGTGTGACATCCAGCAGTGATCGGCCCCCCTGCGGGGTATCGCTGATCGTACTGGATCGTCCCGGCCCGTTTTTTCATCGCTGGTCTCCCGCTGGCCAGTGCACATCACTGCGTGTGGCAGCGGGAGCCAGCGATGAGCGACGCTGCACGCTAGTTACCAACATAAACATCGGGTGTCTAAGGGCCGCAGGGCCCTTAGAAACCCGATGTTTACCCTAGATACCAGCGTGCACTGCAGGTAGGGTGGGAGGTGGAGGCAGAGCAGCGCACAGACCGGAGTAACAGATAGCAGAGCTACTCCGGTCTGTCTGCGCAGCTCTGCCTCCACCTCCCGCCCAGCCTGCAGTGCACGCTGGTATCTAGGGTAAACATCGGGTTTCTAAGCGCGCCACAGCCCTTAGAAACCCGATGTTTATGTTGGTAACCAGCGTGCTCGCTGTTCCTGATCGCTGGAGGGGCTGTCTATGTGACAGCTCACCAGCGATCAGCTAACAATGTCCCAGCGATCCCATCCATGTCGGATCGTTGGTGGGAGATAACTGGGACATCGTTATGTGTAACAGTACCCTTACTGTGTCATCTGCCCTGTACTACAACAGTTACCATCATCAAATTAACCCTATAATCTACCCGTGGAGAGCTGTAACATCTCTGCTGCTTCACCAACCTGGACCTGAATTGCAGCATCGGCCATCTATTGCCGAACACCACAGGTCACGTCACAACATAATCCCCTATAAACTTTCACCCTTACATTTTATTGCACGCCCAGGGCCATGGACCGGATCATTCCTGCCATGACATCCCCTGAAGAACTGACAGGCCCGGAGCGAGTACCCCCGGCTCTAGCGGGCGTTGCAGCACTACAATAGATGGTTGTTTAACTGTAAACCAATTTTACTCTTTTGTCCGTGAACTACTTATAGATTACACTGGATGTAAGGGAGAAAGGTTGCACAATATTGTTAATTGGGTGTAAATGCTTTATATGTTTTTGTAAGGTGCATAAATTTTCATTTTTGATAAAAAAAATTAGTTCAGAAAATAGTTGTAATAGTTTATACTACATAATATGTATTGAAAATTTAAAATCAATAAAAATGTTGAAATTAAAAAAAAAAGTTGTTAACATCAATGTTACAACAAATTAGTAAAATGCCAAAATAATAAAACTTTAAAGTGGAAAAAAAAATTACTGTAGCACTCTGAAAATGTCAATTTCATGGTGACACTGAAAATTTTACTTTAGCTACCATAACCAACAATTTAACTTATTTTCCGCGAGCGAAGCCGCGGGTATTCTACTAGTGTTAAATATAAACAGCACTGCAAAAGTTTTAGATAGCTGTGCAAAAATACTGTATAGTAAAAATGCTTTAAAAAATAGAAGTATTAATGGTTTCTATTTATCAATTGAAACATTTCAATATGTATATATATTCTCATATCCATACACAGATAGATAGATAGATATATTGATAATAGATAGATAGACAATAGATAGATGATAGATAGACAGACAGACAGACAGACAGACAGACAGACAGACAGACAGATAGATAGATAGATAGACAGACAGAATTGGGAAAACAGGCGCCGCACTAGCCACAGCAAACATAAATAGTATTAGGTGCAAAGCCCCCCAGGCAGAATCAAAACTTAATAGTATCCTGAAGAATGGAAGCATCACTCCAAGGCAAAAACAAAAAAAAAAGAGTTATTTATTGACGCATTGTGATGGTGACGTTTCGTTCCAAGTGCTGAACTTTCTCAAGCCATTTGGGCTCCATATCTCATCATCCACTTCTGCTTCGAACATGAGACTACCGTCATTTTACAGACAATCTTCTTGTATATCTCATACATAAATGTGACCTGTAACTATTTAGCATATGATTAGTTATGCAGATTCTTGTCATGTCACTGCATTGTTATTGTTTTGCTCTTGGTGGTGAGAAAATCTTTTTCTTCCTGTATACTGCAAAATACAACCTGCTCTCACATTCCCTAACAGCTCAGTGTGTTATTATTTGATTCCCAAGTGAAAGGTCACTGATAGGGATGAGCGAGTATAATCGTGGGTATTCGGTACTCGGCGAGTAGTGAAGCACTCGAGGTACTCGGAACATAGCGAGTATTTCACTACTCTCCTCGCGCTACTCGGATCTCCCGCTCAGCATTTGCCAATCACAGTAATGCCGCAGCCTTCTTGGTTGTGGGTGGCATTTCTATGATTGGCTGGCCACCCAGCGTCATAGTGTATGAGTCATCATAGCCTGGCTCTATCTGAGCCCTGCCGCCACCATTTTCTGCACATTGCATGCAGAACACAGCTAGTGTAGGGAGAGTGTGAGCAGCTGCTAGGGAGAGTTGTGTTTTTGGCTCAAATCAGCAAGAAATCCTCTATAAAACTCAAAAGCTCTTTTCAGAGCTGAAAGTATAAGGTCAGGGACTGAGTAGTGACAGTTTTCCCAGCTATTTTGGGGTCTCATTTACCCCTCCAGGGCAGTTTTTTTGTGCTGTTGCGGTGCTGTGTTCACAGCGAATAGAACGCACGCACAGTACTGCACAACTGACACGCAGCCAGCACCGCTGTCTTGTGTGGTGACTGGGGTGCGTAATCTCGCCTTAGGCTATGTGCACACGGTGTGGATTCACCCACGGATTTTTCCACGTGGATTTTGCAAAATCCGAGGGTAAATCCGCAGGTCAAAAGACCTGTGGTTTACCTGCGGATTAGCCTGCGGTTTTGCCCTGCAGTTTATCACCTCCACAATGGAGGAGATGGCAAACCGCAGCGGAATCCGCATAAAAGAATGACATGTCAATTCTTTCTGCGGATTTGAAACCGCAGTAAAAACCGTGCAGAAAAATCTGCACCATCTGCACTGTGGTTTCAATTTTCCATAGGCTATAATGGTACTGTACATCACCTGCAGTTCTGCTGCGGATCCGTAGGGCCAAAACCGCTGCGGATCCGCAGCAGAATCCGCACCGTGTGCACATAGCCTTGAACCTCAGGTCAATTTTTTTGTGCTGTTGCGGTGCTGTGTTCACAGCGAATAGAACGCACGCACAGTACTGCACAACTGACACGCAGCCAGAACCGCTGTCTTGTGTGGTGACTGGGGTGCGTAATCTCGCCTTAAACCACAGGGCAATTTTTTAGTGGCAGCACCGCTGTCTTGTGTGGTTACTGGAGTGCATAATCTCACCTTAAACCTCAGGGCAATGTTTTTGTGCTGCTGCGGTGCTGTTGGTAAAACACAAAGCAGTACTAGGCTATATGCTACCTTCCACAAAGCACTAACTGCTCCTTGCTCCCCAATATCTGCATCTGAACATCTGCAACTATGGCAGAAAAATCCAAAATTCCTACATAGGCTGTTGTGAAGGGACAGGGACGTGGACGTGGGGTTGTCATTGCTGCCCAATAAGGCACAGAGTCTGGGAGACTGAAGAAGGTTGATGCATCTAGGTTCCTGGCGAAATTTCCCAGTCTGGAACATAAACGGGTCTGGAAGCCAGAAGAACAAGAGCAGATACTGTCTTGGATTGCTGATAAGGCCTCAACGAAATGTTCTAGCAGCACCCAATTGTCCATGACAAAACAGTCTACTGTCCATACAGAGAACGCTGGGTCATCCTATTCTCAACCTGTTCCTAGTTCATCACCCGGTCAGGAGTCACAGGAAACATTTGACCCCAACCTTGGTCACTCCGAGGATCTGTTTGATCCATTTCCTTTTGTTGCCTCTGGCCTCTTACCACGCGACATTGAAGAGGAACGTGAGGGGGTATCGTCTGTTGATGATGGCCAAATATTTGAAGCCCCACGGCCAGAAGAAAGCCACTTTCATCCACGTGATATACCGGGTGAAGAGGTGGAGGCTGATGGTGATGATACACAGTTGCCATCTGGCCAGTCGCCAATATCAACAAGGAAGGAGGATGACATGGACGACGAGGTGGTCGATGATGAGAGCACCGATCCAACCTGGACCATTGGCACGCATAGCCATCACAGCAGCACAGAGGAAGAAGGTGGATACATAGCACCAACAAATGCACCAAGTGCTACTGGTTTGAGCAGAGTGCGAAGTGTGTCAACTGTTGCCAAGAGCAATCCCTCTGTGCCCCAAGTCAAAGCAAGGGTGCATTCAGCCGCTGTCTGGAAATTTTTTTCCGACAGTCATTCTGAACCAAATGTAGTCATCTGTAGCATCTGTCATAGGAAGCTGAGCAGAGGTCAGGGCAGAGGCAACCAAAGCACCACCAGTATGCGGAAACACATGGCAGCCAAGCACCCTAGTCGGTGGGCTGAACAACAGGGTACCAAATCAGTGTCTGTGACTGCGGGTCAAACCACTGCCATGTCGCCTGTGATACATCCTTTTCAATATGCTGGGCAGGAAGCAGGTGATCATCATTCCTCTTGCTCACAAGCTGCGGTTGCACAGACACAGGCCACAACAAGCTCATCTACTTGTTTGTCCCAGGAAAGCGTCCAATTGTCCGTGCCCCAGATGTATGAAAGGAGGTGTAAATACCAAGCCACGCACCCACAATCACAAATACTGAACGTGCACATTGCCAAGTTGTTAGCCATGGAGATGTTGCCGTATAGGCTTGTGGGGGACACAGTCTTTCTGTGATCTTTTCGCTGTGGCTGCCCCATAATACTCAGTTACCAGCCGGCACTATTTTTCCCGGTGTGCTGTCCCGCGTTACACCAGCACGTCTTAAACAATCTAAAGCGTGCTCTCACCAACGCCATAACCGGGAAGGTCCATCTTACAACAGACACGTGGACAAGTACTTGTAGCCAGGGATGATACATCTCTGTCACGGCACACTGGCTCAACCTGGTGGAGGGAGGGACAAAGTCTCAAACTGGACCATCAACACTTATCTTACTCACGCGACGAATAGCGGGCCCAACCTCAATCAGGGTTTCCGCCTCATCATATACGTCCAGTCTCCCCTCTTCCTCCTCCTCCGCCTCGTCATACTATGCTGAATTACCCTCCACATCACTCCCAAGTTGGGAGTTGTGCAGCAGCGCATCCGCAAAGCAGCAAAATGCTCTGCTGAAGCTGATCTGTTTAAGTGAAACACCACACACTGCAGCAGAGCTGTGGCAAGGAATAAAACAACAGACCAATCAGTGGCTCTCCCCACTGCAACTCCAACCTGGTCTGTTGTCTGTGACAATGGGCGTAACCTGGTGGCGGCTTTAAAGCTCGGGAAGCTGGTATACATGCCATGCATGGCTCAAGTGCTGAACCTAGTGGTGCAGAAATTTCTAAAAACACACCCTGACTTGCCATACCTACTTCAGAATGTGCTCCGTATTTGCGACCATTTCCGCCATTCCTCAACCGCTGTTGCCGGTCTTGCAGCGCTTCAAAAGGCAATTTAATTTTCCAAACCACAGACTCATTTGTGACCTGCCAACATGGTGGAACTCAACATATCATATGTTGGCAAGGGTAAGTGAGCAGCAGAGGGCACTTTCTGAATACCAGCTTAAACCTTCCCGGTCTCACTGAGACTCAGCCAAGACACATAACAACTGTCGAGTGGGTGTGGATCGCTGATATTTGTGAGGTGCTTGATAACTTTGAGTACTGCACCAAGCTTGTGAGCGGTGATCAGGCTATTATCAGCGTAACCATCCCTATGCTATGTCTGCTGAAAAAAATCGCTGCAGAATCAAAAAATGGAATCTTTGCATGCCCAGCAGCTGGGTATGGAGCAAGATTTCATAATGGGTGATCCTGCCCAGCCAAGCCAATATCATCAGGTAACATTGGGGGATGAAGATAATCATGAAAATGAGAAGGGAGAGGACTTATTTTTCAGTGGTACCGAGGGGACACCTCATGCTGCAGAGGGGAATCCCAACCGTAGCTTCATGTCTGTCCAGCATGGGTGGGTTGGAGAGGAGGAGGTGGAGGAGGCAAGTCAGTGTGAGGAGAGGATGGGTATTGTTCCTCCTTCTGGGGTCACAGAAGATTTGCCTCTTTGCAACTTGGCACACATAGCACACTTCATATCTGACTGTCTGTGCCAAGACCCTCACGTAATCCACATTTTCAATAGCAACCTATACTGGTTGTCCACCTTTCTAGTCCCACGGTACAAGGACAAATTTCCTTCTGTACTGTTCAAAAAAATAATTTCAGGATCAAGGCAAAAAGAAAACCAAGGTAGCAACAAGAAAATGACCCCTAAAACTTTACTATTTATTCAATAATTAAAACCTGGACAATCCCAGTTCATAGGGTACAGGATGATAATTTACAAAAACACTAGAAAGAGAATAGTAAGTACTCAGGGCCACTACACTCGCCCTAATAGGCCCTAACAAGTCCCTTCCTGGCCACGGAGGTTGGCACCCTAGTTGTTGACGATGTGGCGCCCCCGCTCAACGTCGGTGACCCTAAAACACCCTGAAAAACCCTAGTCCACGACGAGGATACACAGAAAAAACATAAACACACAATAAACACCCGAAAATAACCCCTGGTGGAGAGACTATATGTCGTCTCTTAAGGTGCAAACTTATCTCGTAGTAGGGTCGTGGGCATATAAGCCCACCCTAATTTTATCTCGTAGTAAAAAATGCTTTGTATTGCAGATTTTAATGACTTATCTTGTAGTAAAAAAGGCTTATGCTGCAAGCAATGACAGACCAAATATAGCCCCAAAAGTAAAAACGTTTCCACAGAAAAAATGCAAAATGCAACCACAGTAATGCACAATCAATGCACTTCAGGTAATTAACCACAGAAAATCCACCAGATGGGAATTAATGGCATAATGACATATAAATGGCGTAAGAACGCTGATTAAGCATAGGCAATGGACATAATAGTCCTAAATATAAACAGGGACGGCAGTAAAGGAACTCCCTAAATTGCAGGGTGCCCTAATAACCAGAAAATCATATTGCCATCCATCAGTCTGTCAGCGGCCGCACATTGCACTGATCTCTCGGCTGGGGTGATGAGACCCCCTTTTTTCCTCTGCCCCTGATGAACCCTCAGCATCTAGGAGGGGGAAACGCGTTGGGCTGGGCCTCATATCTTCTGATGGCTGATAAGTATCAATGCTTTTAACGCTGACAGACTGATGGATGGCAATATGATTTTCTGGTTATTAGGGCACCCTGCAATTTAGGGAGTGCCTTTACTGCCGTCCCTGTTTACATTTAGGACTATTATGTCCATTGCCTATGCTTAATCAGTTTTCTTACGCCATTTATATGTCATTATGCCATTAATTCCCATCTGGTGGATTTTCTGTAGTTAATTACCTGAAGTGCATTGATTGTGCATTACTGTGGTTGCATTTTGCTCTTTTTCTGTGTAAAGGTTTTTTCTTTTGGGGCTATATTTGGTCTGTCACTGCTTGCAGCATAAGCCTTTTTTACTACAAGATAACTCATTAAAAGCTGCAATACAAAGCATTTTTTGCTACGAGATAAAATTAGGGTGGGCTTATATGCCCACGACCCTACTACGAGATGTTTGCACCTTAAGAGACGACATATAGTCTCTCCACCAGGGGTTATTTTTGGGTGTTTATTGTGTGTTTGTGTTTTTTCTGTGTATCCTCGTCGTGGACTAGGATTTTTCAGGGTGTTTTAGGGTCACCGACGTTGAGCAGGGGCGCCACATCGTCAACAACTAGGGTGCCAACCTCCGTGGCCAGGAAGGGACTTGTTAGGGCCTATTAGGGCGAGTGTAGTGGCTCTGAGTACTTACTATTCTCTGTCTAGTGTTTTTGTAAATTATCACCCTGTACCCTATGAACTGGGATTCTCCAGGTTTTAATTATTGAATAAAAAGTAAAGTTTTAGGGGTCATTTGCTTGTTGCTACCTTGGTTTCCTTCTGTACTGTTGCAGTCACCAAGGGGTTTCACAATGGAATCCTTCAAGAAGGCCGTTGTCGATCATTTGATGATAACAGCACCCTCAGAGAACACTACTAGCAGAGATACCAGCTCTGTGTAACAGCATGCATTAATGGAGAGAGACACGCCAAGCAGCTCCAAAAGAGGTGGTGGTAAAATGTCCATAAACTGGGCCATCTTCAATAAACCGGCTCATCACCAAGGACTAGCTGGAACAGTAGCAATGTCAAAGAGGGAGAAGTTGAACAAGATGGTCAACGACTATCTAAGTTACCATACCTGCATCTTTCCTGACTCTTCTGTACCGTTTAATTACTGGGTATCAAAGCTACGGTTTTAGGAAGTTTCGCCCCCAGCAGTTCGCCCCCAGCATTTCGCCCCCAGCAGTTCGCCCCCAGCAGTTCGCCCCCAGGTACACTTCGCCCCCGAATATTTCGCCCCCAGCATTTCGCCCCCAGGTTGTTTCGCCCCCGCACATTTCGCCCCCGCACATTTCGCCCCCAGCAGTTCGCCCCCGGATGTTTCGCCCCCGGATGTTTCGCCCCCGGATGTTTCGCCCCCAGCAGTTCGCCCCTGATGTTTCGCCCCCAGCAGTTCGCCCCCAGCAGTTCGCCCCCAGAAGTTCGCCCCCGGATGTTTCGCCCCCGGATGTTTCGCCCCCAGCAGTTCGCCCCCGGATGTTTCGCCCCCGGATGTTTTGCCCCCAGCAGTTCGCCCCCGGATGTTTCGCCCCCGGATGTTTCGCCCCCGGATGTTTCGCCCCCAGCAGTTCGCCCCCGGATGCTTTGCCCCCAGCAGTTCGCCCCCGGATGTTTCGCCCCCGGATGTTTCGCCCCCGGATGTTTCGCCCCCAGCAGTTCGCCCCCTGATGTTTCGCCCCCAGCAGTTCGCCCCCAGCAGTTCGCCCCCGGATGTTTCGCCCCCGGATGTTTCGCCCCCGGATGTTTCGCCCCCAGCAGTTCGCCCCCGGATGTTTCGCCCCCAGCAGTTCGCCCCCGGATGTTTTGCCCCCAGCAGTTCGCCCCCGGATGTTTCGCCCCCGGATGTTTCGCCCCCAGCAGTTCGCCCCCGGATGTTTCGCCCCCAGCATTTCGCCCCCGGATGTTTCGCCCCCAGCAGTTCGCCCCCTGATGTTTCGCCCCCAGCAGTTCGCCCCCGGATGATTCAGCCCCAGCAGTTCGCCCCCGGATGTTTCGCCCCCAGCAGTTCGCCCCCGGATGTTTCGCCCCCAGCAGTTCGCCCCCGGATGTTTCGCCCCCAGCAGTTCGCCTCCAGCAGTTCACCCCCGGATGTTTCGCCCACAGCAGTTCGCCCCCAGCAGTTCGTACCCGGATGTTTCGCCCCCAGCAGTTCGCCCCCGGATGTTTCGCCCCCAGCAGTTCGCCCCCGGATGTTTCGCCCCCAGCAGTTCGCCCCCAGCAGTTCGCCCCCGGATGTTTCACCCCCAGCAGTTCGCCCCCGGATGTTTCACCCCCAGCAGTTCGCCCCCGGATGTTTTGTCCCCAGCAGTTCGCCCACAGCAGTTCGCCCCCGGATGTTTCGCCCCCTGCTTTTTGCCCCCAGATGTTTCGGCCCCAAATTAGGCAGGGAATTTTGGCCTTGTGTTTTAGCCCTAAGACCGCTTTCACAGTAGCCACTTTCCCAAGTGCTAAGCACTGGAAAATCGCTAAGAAGATTGCCAATTTTGAATATACTACATGGTGGCCCGATTCTAATGTATCGGGTATTCTAGAAGGCACAGCCACGTGGTATGTTGCACAGGTTATGTAGTATATTGGACAGTCCACGTAGTACATTGTACAGGCCACGTAGTATATAGGACAGCCGACGTAGTATTTTGGACAGCGCACGTAGTAAATTGCACAGTCCACATAGTAAATTGCACAGCGCACATAGTAAATTACACAGCGCACATAGTATATTGGCCAGCCAACGTAGTGTATTGCACTGGTCACGTAGTATATTGCACTGTCGACGTAGTCTAGGAATGTGGGCACTATATTCGTGTTTACAAAAAAAATAATAAAGATATACTCACCTCAGCCACGGGCCCTGAAGTCCTAGCGCCTCTCTGCAGTGCTGGCGGTGGCTTCCGGTCTGAGTGTTGGACCTGCGATGATGTCGCGGTCACATGACCGTGACATCATCGCAGGTCCTGGACGGTGTGCATTGGAGAGAGGCGCGGAGGACAGCGCGACGTTGGAGGGGGTGAGAATAACTTTTTTTTTATCATTATTATTTTTAGCATTACATCTTTTCACTATTGATGCTGCATAGGCACCATCAATAGCGAAAAGTTGGTCACACAGGGTTAATAGCAGCGTTAACGGAGTGCGGTACACCGCGATCCGTTAACGCTGGCATTAACCCTGTGTGAGCGGTCAGCAGTGAGTGCAGGGCAGTGAAGCAGTGGCCATTTTTATGGCAGACTGTGACCGTCGCTGATTGGTCGTGGGCGTTTTGCCAAGACCAATCAGCGACTTGGATTTACATGACAGACAGACGCCGCGACCAATGAATATACGAATAAAACGTTACAGACAGAAAGACGAAAGTGACCCTTAGACAATTATATAGTAGATAAGTCAATGGCTAGAAAAGCGAGGTGTTGTTTCGGCCAGCTCTTTTTATTTTATTACAGGAGCTATTTTTGAGCACTTAGCGTTCATCAATAGCCTGTATCTTATGGGTCATTACCGAGAGCACTCACAAAAGCGCTCTGAAAAATGCCAGTAAAGCACGTGCTTTGGAGTTCTAAAACAGTGGCAGCATAAGGGTGCTGTCGGGATCCCTCAAAGTACCTCTTTCACCTGAAGGACCGATGTTCTTGGGTGTGAGACACCATATGTCTCTAATTGATTGCTCCGTCGAGAAGAATAACACAGACTTACGCTGTATTGTACAACTCGGGAAGCCTGCTGAGACGCCTCTGGCTTATCAGTTAGGTTTCCATTCTTTATAGCAAAGAAGTTAAACATTTACAGACATGTGTAGTATAAACCAATTTCACAACTGGTTTCAACAAGACAGAGGAAGCCACGTAGGCTGAAAAACAGGAATTCATCTGTTATCTGGTTTTAGTTCTCAAGGGAACAGGTAAGATGAGTCTAAACAAGAAAATACAACATAGACAGAACTCAATTTAACTCCTTCAGTTCCTATCAGTCCCCCCTTTGACATCTTCATTCTTCACAATCTGGAACACTGGATCCTGTAATGACAGCTGATAGTGTCCTATTCACCAGGTACTATCCCAGGCCGACGGGTTGCCCGAGGGAGACAGATATCTTCTTTTACCTTCTCCATCCCCCAGTTACTAAGGCCACGGCTGTCATCACAAGAGTATGCTCCTTCATGTCAGAAATGAGATGTCAACCTAAGACTTAAAGGAAACAATTATCAAATTTGGTAAGGGTTCTGTCATTAATTCATCTTTCTCATCTGTTTCTGTATCTTTTCTTACACACAGTTAAACACCAAAAAACGAATTTTAAAAATACATATATTACGAAAAGACAAACAAAGATACGTAGTAAGCTTAATATAATTCCAGCTATCCAACCCCCTATACCTTTAAACCAATTGGCTGGATTCAAAAAGGAGAAGGTATCTGACCACCAACTATCTTTATTGCGATCATTGTCTTTATCATACTGATCTCTGAGTCTTTGAACATCCTCTAATTTTAGTTTTAATCTTAAAGTTTTGTCAGGATCTATATAATGACAGCAGGCGGGTCCGATGACTTGACACATACCTCCTTGTGCTGCAGATAATCTAATACTATGGTATGCTGATTAGTGACTATGATAAGCTGATTTTGAACAGCAACAGTGGTGTTCAGTATATCCAATATATCCCATATTTGGTCATCTAAATAATCTGTAGCTCTAACTAATTTATCCCACATTTGAGTGATCATAGGGTAGATAAAAATAGAGCTGACAATTTTATTGGCCACACTCATCTGCACTATGTGTGGTCTTCCAGAGAGGCGAGGTGTATTATCAGCAGCTCTTTTGTACAACGTGTGTTTAGGTATGCTCTGAGTACTCAACTGGTCATTCGGAATAACAAAGGTAGCTGGAGTCAAACGACCCAGAGTACAAGCACCTTTTACCCCTACTGGCAACCATTTATATGCATTGTCTCCACATACCCAGTACATGTCACTAGGTAGGTCCCATAGGGCTGAATGTTGTAGTACCAGTCTATGAACTAAATCTATGAACGCAGATGCATTCTGGAGCATGCACCAAGGTGAAAATTGTCCTAAAGGACTACAATAACCTGCATCAGGGTTTCCACAAGGGGAGGTTCCCTTCTTATATTCCGAGGACTCGTTACAAGGCATATTACCAGGAATATTAATACAAGTTTCGTTAGTGCCCTGGGGAAATAAATTGGAGTACTCCCATGACATATTATGTAACTTTCTTTCTAGCAACATTGGTTTGAAGGCATCAGTAGAATGGGAAGTTACATCAAAGCTAACTTGTAAACCATACGTTGGAACTTGTCCCAAGTAGGTTAACCGGGTTCTATTCCTAGGTACCCATGCCCCCCCCTTATATGCCAGATATTGAAGGTGAGTACTACTTCCTGAAAGGTTACCTTGCCACCAGGGATATCCTACCCATCCCACAATGGGTATACCAACCGTTGTGTTCCATAACTTCACATTATTTGTGGCATTATTAGCAAGTGTATCAGAACAACTGGTCCAGGCAAATAATTCCTTGGGTGGCACAGGAATAACAAGGAACGGAATACTAGTGGCTGATACTGGTGAATGTGTGCAGATCCAGCAATCTGCTGGAGACTGAGTGTCATTTGACCAATCATTCAGTAATTTTTTATGATGTTGTATAAACTTATTATTCAAGGACATTGGAGAATTTAGACTGTCCCACGCAGCTACCATTATTACAGAAAATGCAACAAAACCAAACCAAAACATTATGCACTCTTATGCTTTGTTAATTCCTGTGGCTAGTTTGCAATGTGATGCGTGGATCCAGTTTGGTCGTCCCTCCAACTTAACAGAAGTAGGCGTTGTCAGGAGTACTTGGTAAGGTCCTTGATATCGGGGTTCAAGGGTCTTTCTGGAGTGTTTCTTGACATATACGTAATCACAGGTTGTAGACAGTGAGTTCCTTCCACACTATCTGGATCTGGAATGGAAGAGAAAACTAGAGAATGCATTTGAGTTAAATGCTTTTGCAACAGGATTACATAACTTGTCAAATTATCCACATTGAGTGTTAAGACCTGTGGGTAGTACAACCCTGTGTTTGGTGGTCTTCCAAACAATATCTCGAAGGGTGACAGTTTAGTTTTCCCCGTGGGTGTGTACCTTACTGAGAATAATGCTAACGGAAGACACTCTGGCCATGGTCTATGGGTCTGTTCCATGGTTTTCTGTATTTTTAATTTTAGTGTCCCATTCATTCTTTCTACCTTCCCTGAACTCTGTGGGTGATAGGGTGTATGAAACGTTTGTTCTACACCTATCATTTGCATTACATTTTGCATTACCTCAGCAGTGAAATGTGTGCCTCTGTCTGATTCAATTGTTTCAGGAACACCGAATCGTGGTACTAGTTCCATCACTAGTTTCTTTGCAGTGGCTCGAGCTGTAGCCGTTTTCACCGGGTAGGCCTCTGGCCATCCAGAGAACATGTCAACACACACCAGAACATATTCATATGGTCCACTTCTGGGGAGTTGAATGTGGTCGATCTGTAGTCTCTGGAAGGGATATAACGGCCTAGGACTGTGTTTCCGTGGAGTTTTCACTACCTGTCTGGGATTGTCTGCTAGGCATATGGGACAGGAGGTACAGGACATGTGAGTTGGAAGGTGAACTGCTTCTGCCATCCTTGGGTACAAAACCCTAGGCAAGCAGTACTTCTGATCTTTCTTCCACATTCCGTTCGTCTTCTCAGCTCCCATCTTTTCCCAAGTTTCCTTGTCCGTCTGAGCGGAGTCTTCTTGGAACCTTTGTAAGTCTGTAAACAATTCTGATGCATCCTTGTGCACTATGTTTACTTTTTCTGGAGTCCCCAAGGCAGCTTGCTTCGCCGCCTGGTCTGCTTTCTCGTTGCCTTTTGCTTCCATGTTGTCTTTTCTGGTGTGTGCTGGCACCCTCATAACGGCCACCCCCTGTGTCTGGGCCACATTCTCGAGGATGTCTCTGATCAGTGTGGCATGTTTTATGGGTGTTCCTGCTGCTGTCATGAAACCCCTTGTGCGCCACAAAACCCCAAAATCATGTACTATCCCAAAGGTATATCTTGAGTCAGTGTAGATATTTGCTGTTTGTCCTTTGGAAAGTTTTCATGCCTCATTCAGAGCTGTCAGCTCAGCCTCTTGTGCGGACATGTGGAGTGGAAGTGCCTTTGCTACAATAGTCTCATGTGGTGACACTACCGCATATCCTGTGTGGAATTTTCCACTTTCATCGGCATATCTGCTGCCATCCACAAAAAATATAAAGTCTGGATTTGACAATGGTGTGTCTGTGACATTGGGCAAGCCAACAACTTCTTGCTGCATCAGTTCTATGCAATCATGTTCAACCTCGTGTGGCGGCTCAAAAAAAAGCGATAATGTGTTCTCATCTATATCCCCCCCTTCAGAATCTGCAATTGGCAACAATGTAGCCAGATTCAGATTCTGAGTTTTAGTAAACGTAACATTAGGAGGCATAAGCAAGGCACATTGCAATCTGAGTTGTCTAGCCATAGAAATATGTTTAGCAGAAACCTGATTCAGGATACCGTATATATCATGTGTGGTACAGACAGTTAGTGGGTTATCCAGTACAATATCAGAAACTTTGTCAAGTAGCAATGCGATTGCAGAGACTGCTCTAACACAGGATGGTGTTCCCTGTGCTACTGAGTCTAGTTTGGCAGAATAGTATGCAAGGGGTCTATTCTTTTTGTCATGTTTCTGTGTCAAAATGCCAGTAGCATGCCCTCTAATTTCAGCGGCCATCAATATATCATAGTTAGGTATACCTAATGCTGGGGCTGACACTATGGCCTTCTTCAGATACTGGAATGAGTCTCGTGCAATGTCAGTCAGTTGGAAAGGTATTGTGTTGATGCAATCATACAGTGGCTGCATGTGTTCACTAGCATGTATGACCCATTGGCGGCAAGACGAAACTAAACCCAAAAATGCTCTCAACTGCTTGTGGGTTGTCGGTTCCTTCATTTGTTGTACAATTGTAATTCTGTCATTGGTTAAGTGTCGGGTACCGTGTGATAGACAATGTCCTAAGAATACGACTTTTGGTTGGCAAAACTGTAACTTTTCTCTGTTGACCTTACATCCATTGTCTGATAAAAACATCAGTAGTGAAAGTGTATGGATTCTACAGTTAGCCTCATCAGGTGCACAAAGCAACAGGTCATCCACATATTGTAAGAGCACAATATCAGGTGGGTGTGGCCAGCCGGCCAACACAGACTGCAATGCCTGCGTGTACAGTGTGGGTGAATGCTGCATGCCCTGTGGTAGTCTGGTCCAGGCATATTGTTTGCCCTTAAATGTAAAAGCGAACAGATGCCAACAGCTTTTG
The DNA here is from genome assembly GCF_039654945.1 of Dendrobates tinctorius. Classification (NCBI taxonomy): domain Eukaryota; kingdom Metazoa; phylum Chordata; class Amphibia; order Anura; family Dendrobatidae; genus Dendrobates; species Dendrobates tinctorius. Next base: position 17,035,189 of record NW_027361743.1, on the reverse strand, counting down.
TGGAGGGGCACTGAGAAAAATGCGTTTGACAAATCAATCACTGAAAAACATTTCGATTGACTAGGGATTTTTGCCAATAGCGTGTGTGGGTTAGGTACTACTGGTGTCAAAGGAACAAGGACCTTAGTTATCTCTCTCAGATCATGTACTATGCAATATTTCGGGGCATCACCTGGTCCTCCTTTCTTTTTGACAGGAAACAATGGCATATTAGCTTGTGATTTAATTGACACCAATGCTCCATTGTTTACAAGATCAGTGACTTGTGCCTCAATAGCAGCCTCTTGTTGGGCACTGATAGGGTACTGCCGCAGCTGTGGCAATCTTGTGTCTGCGGGCACCTCTACCACAACTGGGGATACGGGAAGTAAGCCAATATCCGCATTCCCTTTTGCCCATAAGGTATCAGGTAATTTGTCTAGGGCTGAGTCCCATGGTTGTGATGTGGTGTCATCATGATTTTGTGACTCGAGAGCTTGAATTATCATGCAAGCCTCAATAGCATCCCCTTCCTCATCTGGAATGGTAAGGTGTACTGTACCATCTTCAGTAAATTTGATGTCTGCCTGCAGTTTCTTTAGTACATCTACTCCCAATAGGCAAATTGGTGCTTTTTTGACAAACAAAAATTTATTCAGAAACATTTTAGGTCCTACTTTAACTGGCAGAGGTTTGCTAAAAGGGATTAAGCTAGATTGTCCACTAAATCCTGAAACAAAGGTCGAGTTTTCTGAAAGGAGATCTGGAGTTATTACTTTGTCATTAACCACTGAAGAGGTTGCTCCGGTATCTACTAGAAAGGGTACCTTTTTTCCATTTACTTTGATTTTAACTACTGGTTCCCTAGAATCAAGTTGCATTCTAACTGCACCTAGTCAGTTAGTAGGTTCCTCCCTCCTAGGCTGAGATTCTCTATCCGCTTTTCGTTTACGGCAATCTCTCTGGAAATGACCTGGCTTTTTACAGTAATGACATGTAAAAGTTCTCCTCCTAACCTCATTGATTGGATGTCCTTGGTTGTCAAATTGGGTCACCGCTACTCTTGTTTTGGCCGGTGGTGCATTCTTCCTTTCCTGCAAATCTAATTCAATGCCCATAGCTTTTTGTCTTAATCCATGGACATCAGGTACTGATCTCCAATCAGGGGTGCTTATTTTCAGGGGATCTCGTATTTCTTTGAGTAACCCTTCCATAAAGGCTTTTGCCAATAGTCGTGATACCCCCTCATTATTTGTATCAAGACCCTCATCTTGGAACGCCGTTTCCAATATCCGAAAGAAATCGGTCACTGACTGTCCCGGTTTCTGCGGTATGGCTGTCATGTTACCTCTCTGTCTCTGCTTCGTCTGCATAAAATTGTCAAGGGCAGTTAAAAAGGGCTCTCTCGAAGCCTGAGTTCGAGGATTACCTTCTTGATCATTATCAGCGGGTCTATTTGGTCCAACAATCTGTGAAAACTCCCCTTGGGTAGTTATTGGTAGTTTTAATCTGCATAAGTCTTCCCCATCCAACCAGGTCCCTCTGTGTACAGTCAGTACTTGTCTTATGTACCGGGCAAACCCCATAGGAAAGGTAGTGGGATCTGGAGCATTAGACAATAATGCCATACATTCTGGAGCGGACCATGGAGTATAATGGGTAGTCTGAGTCTGTCTGGTGCGGGTAACACCCTGTTCATCTGTTTCCCTGAAAGGGCATGTTTGGGTCCTAACGGGGGCTAATCTGCTAGGGTGATGGTAACGGGGTGCTCCACAGGCTAGACACGTCTCTCTCCAGTCTGGATTTTGTTGACCACAATTATTACAAGTCCATCCTAGATTGCCATTGCTAGATAATGGTGATTGTACATCAGGGCACAGTCCGGTGGGCAGTGATATAACCGGTGCTGCAGGTGGGGTTGTTATACGGGCTGGGGCAGGATATGGTGGTGGTTCCTGCTTCTCTGACACAGGGCTAAATTCTTTGGGACGAATCCATCGTTTTGTTTTCTCATTATATGCCCAGTTCTCTCGCTTAGCAACCTGTGATACTTTAATGCATGCCTCCACTTGTTCCCCCCACTTGTCGGGATCCCTCAGATTACTCTTTCATCTGAAGGACCAATGTTCTTAGGTGTGAAGCACCATATGTCTCTAATCAATTGCTCCGTCGAGAAGGATAACACAGACACGGCTGTATAATACCACTCGGGATGCCTCTCAAGACGCCTCTGGCTTATCAGTTAGGCTTCCGTCTTTTATAGTAAAGAATTTAAACATTTTACAGACATGCGCAGTACAAATGATTTTACAACTTGTTTTCGACAAAGAAAGTCATTTAGGCGAAAAAGCAGAGGTATTTGACCTTGGTTCACAAGGGAGATGTCTGAGACATCTCCTCGAAGAACAGATAAGGTTTTAAACAAGAGAATGCAACATAGACAGAACTCAATTTAACTCCTTCAGTTCCTATCATTCCCCCCTTTGACATCTTCATTTTCCACAATCTGGAACACTGGATCCTGCAACAACAGCGGATAGTGGCTCGTTCACCAGGTACTATCCCAGGCCGACGGGTTGCCCAAGGGAGACAGGTCTTCTACCTTCTCCATCCCCCAGATACTGAAGCCACGTCCATCATTGCAAGAGTACGCTCCTTCATGCCAGAAATGAGATGTCAATCTAGGACTCAAAGGAATAATAGTTAAATTCTTGTTGTTTACAGTCAAACTTCCTTATCTATTTCTACATCTTTTCTTGCATACAGAGATACACCAAAAAACAAGTTTCAATAGCACATATATTACGAAGATACAGACAACAATACGTAATAGACTTAGTATAATCCCAGTTATCCAGCCTCCAATACCCTTAAACCAATTAGCTGGATTAAGAAAGGAGAATGTATCTGACCACCAACTATCCTTAGTACGATCATTGTCTTTATTGTACTGATCTCTAAGTTTTTGAACATCCTCTATTTTTGATCTTAACTTTAAACTACTGTTGGGATCTATATAATGACAGCAAGCTGGTCCGATGACTTGACACATACCTCCTTGCGCTGCAGTTAAATAATCTAATACTATGGTATGCTGATTAGTGGCTATGATGAGCTGATTTTGGACAGCAACGGTGGTGTTCAATATATCCAATATATCCCATATTTGGTCATCTAAGTAATCTGTAGCCCTGACTAATTTATCCCACATTTGAGTAATCATAGGATAAATAAAAATAGAACTGACAATTTTATTAGCCACACTCATCTGCACTATATGTGGTCTCCCAGAGAGGCGAGGTGTATTATCAGCAGCTCTTTTGTACAACGTGTGTTTAGCTATGCTCTGAGTATTCAACTGGTCATTCGGAATAACAAAGGTAGCTGGAGTCAAACGACCCAGAGTACAAGCACCTTTTACCCCTACTGGCAACCATTTATATGCATTGTCTCCACATACCCAGAACATGTCACTAGGTAGGTCCCATAGGGCTGAATGTTGTAATACCAGTCTATGAACTAAATCTATGAACGCAGATACATTCTGAAGCATACACCAATTCGGAAGTTGTCCTAAAGGGCTACACTACCCTACATCGGGATTTCCACAGGTGGGAGTTCCTTTCTCATATCCAGATGACTCGTTGCAAGGTATATTACCTGAAATATTAAAACAAGTTTCATTATTGCCCTGGGGAAATAAATTGGAATACTCCCAGGACGTATTATGCAACCTTCTTTCTAGCAGTATTGGTTTGAAGGCATCAGTAGAGTGGGAAGTTACATTAAAACTAACTTGTAGGCCATACATTGGAATTTGCCCCAGGTAGGTTAATCGAGTTCTATTCCTGGGTACCCAAGCCCCCCTTTATATGCCAGATATTGAAGGTATGTGTTACTTCCTGAAAGATTACCCTGCCACCAAGGGTATCCTACCCATCCCACAATAGGTATTCCAACAGTTGTGTTCCATAACTTCACATTATTTGTGGCATTATTAGCGAGTGTATCAGAACAACTGGTCCAGGCAAATAATTCCTCGGGTGGCACAGGAATAACAAGGAACGGAATACTAGTGGCCGATATTGGTGAATGTGTGCAGATCCAGCAATCTGCTGGAGACTGAGTGTCTTTTGACCAATCATTTAGTATTTTTTCATGATGTTGTATAAACTTATTATTCAAGGACATTGGAGAATTTAGATTGTCCCACGCAGCTACCATTATTACAGATAATGCAACAAAACCAAACCAAAACATTATGCACTCTTATGCTTTGTTAATTCCTGTGGCTAGTTTGCAATGCGATGCGTGGATCCAGGTTGGTCGTCCTTCCAACTTAACAGAAGTAGGCGTTATTAGGAGTACTTGGTAAGGTCCTTGATATCGGGGTTCAAGGGTCTTTCTGGAGTGTTTCTTGACATATACGTAATCACCAGGTTGTAGACAGTGAGTTCCTTCCACACTATCTGGATCTGGAGTGGAAGAGAAAACTAGAGAATGCATTTGAGTTAAATGCTTTTGCAACTGGATTACATAACTTGTCAAATTATCCACATTGAGTGTTAAGACCTGTGGGTAGTACAACCCTGTGTTCGGTGGTCTTCCAAACAGTATCTCGAAGGGTGACAGTTTAGTTTTCCCCGTGGGTGTGTACTTTACTGAGAATAATGCTAATGGGAGACACTCTGGCCATGGTCTATGGGTCTGCTCCATGGTTTTCTGTGTTTTCAATTTCAGTGTCCCGTTCATTCTCTCTACCTTCCCTGAACTCTGTGGGTGGTAGGGTGTATGAAATGCTTGTTCTACACCTATCATTTGCATTACATTTTGCATTACCTCAGCAGTAAAGTGTGTACCTCTGTCTGATTCAATTGTTTCAGGGACACCGAATCGTGGTACTAGTTCCATCACCAGTTTCTTTGCAGTAGCTCGAGCTGTAGCCGTTTTCACCGGGTAGGCCTCTGGCCATCCAGAGAAGAGATCTACACATACTAGGATATTTGCATACACTCCTACCTTGGTAGCTGTATGTCGTCAATCTGCCGTCTCTGAAACGGGTAGAGAGGCCTAGGTGTCGCTTTCTTAGGGACTTTTACTGTTTTACCTGGGTTGTGCTGTGCACAGATGAGGCATGATTGTACAAGTTTCGCGGCTGCGCAACTGAAGCCAGGAGCGATCCAGAAGGCATCTACCATGGCACACATGTGACTTTTTGAGGTGTGATTGGGGCCATGTGCTGCTTGTGCCATGATTGGGAACAGGGACTTTGGTGGGCACATTTTATCCTTATTCTCCCATACTCCATTTGAGTTCAGCTCAGCTCCCAGTCTCCCCCGGTGTACCTTCTCTGTTTGGGCAGCCTTTTGCTGGAGGGATTTCAGGACATCTAGACCCAATGTGGCTGGAATACGCTGACTCCCCGCCACCGTCCACTGCTCTCTCTAGGCCGCCTTGTGCTATTTTAGCAGCCTCGTTCGCCCTTCTATTGCCCTCTACCTCCACGGAGTCACCTTTGTGTGTGCTTTTACCTTGACAATGCCAACCTGGACTGGTAACATCAATGCCTCCATCAATTGTTTCACCAGCTCTGCATTTTTAATGGGCTTCGAATCTGTGAAAATATTAGCGACTTTACCTGCAGCGGCTCTACACGCCTCAGTGAGTGCCTTCAACTCTGCCTCCTGCGCCGACATGTGAGGAGAGAGTGGTTCCGCTCGGATTACCTCATGTGAGGATACTACTGCATATCCAGTGTAGAATCGTCCATCCTGGTGGTATCTGGGGCCATCTACAAAAAAGAAACTCAAAGTCTGCATTAGGAACAGGTTTTTCATGAATGTGTGCAAACCCAACTGTCTCCTGACTCATCAGTTCTATGCAGACATGTTCATGCGTCATGTCAAAGTATCCTTCCTCACTCGCCAATACGGTCACCAATTCCCCCTTTTCTGAATCCACAGGCAGGAGGGTGGCTGGATTCAAAACGTTACATCTTTTGAGGAGTGACATACTCAGGAATTAGTAGAGCACACTCAAGTCAGAGCTGTCTGGCCATAGACAGATGTTTTGGTTGAACTTGTAGGAGTATGGCATGGATGTCATGTGGGGAATAGATTGTCAAAAGAAACGTCAGTGTCATCTCACATGCCTTTCCTATTACGTCTCCACTTTTTTCCTTGTGCTCCAGCATACATGACAGGTCGTTTTATTGTCCTTGTTTGCTCAATTTCTTTAGCTACCTTAAGGAGGTCTTTCGGATCTACATGTCTCCATTCAGGTCTGGCTGTCTGTACTGCGTCTCGTAAGTCTTTGTTCATACCGTCAATGAATGCATTCACCAGTATTCTAACATCAAGTGGATTTATGCAAATGTACCCCATGTCTGCCCATTTCAGCTGTAACCGTCCAAGGTATATCTCTACTCTCTCTCCTCTTTGCTGTGTCACATTAGTCAGGAGTACAGACTGCTCTGATTGTTCCACTGCAGCCCATTGTCTTAGTGACTCACAGTACGTCTCCCCAGATCCTGCAGATTTATCATCCATGCCCCAAGCCTGATTCTTTGTCACATCTGTGTGTGTCTTAATTATATGATCTAGTGCGTCACCTGCCTTTAAACTCACCAACCTCTCTAAGTCTGCCCAGGTACACTTATATGTTTGCTGTACTTCCTTTATGTGTCTGTAAAACGGAAATGGTTGTTCTTCAGGGGCAGGCAGCTGCTTCAGCAAAGCTAGCTGGTCAGAGGGGCTCCAGGGATAATACACCTGTATCTTTCGTATTCTAGTCACACTTCTAGGTCCTGATGGGGTTGGCCGTCTGATGTCTACTGTCAGCTTACTCCTCAAGGGCCAATGTCCCCACTACCCACTATCCACACTATTATGTCAGCTTCTTATGATCTTGTCTGGATAGGATTTAGTGCAATTCTCTTAGGTCAGTAGCACAGGTCACACAAGTAGCTATTCAGTCTGGGTTTGTCTGAGTCTGACTACAGTGTTTACAAGTCCATCTATTTTGTCTGGGTCTCTGGTTACACTTTGTCAATCAAACATTCATAATACACCTTCCATACTGCTGCACATTCTCAAGCATCATTTATTCACTTGCTATTTTCTTCCCTTGTCTGTGCCTTTTTGTACATCCAAACATTCACACTCTGGTATTTTTGCCTTTTTCAATGTTTGTCCCACTTGTTTTACTGCTTCCTTCCTTCTCTGTCTCTTGTAATTTGACACAATTTGCTATACAAATCAATCACACAACTAGAAGCAGGTTCAAACACATTAATGACCAAGCAATCACTTACAATTCCCTTCTAAATTAGGCACCATATCTTACTTTTAACTTCCAATCTTTAATTAAGTACTGTTGCTTTAAAATGCACAAATCTTTCAGCGTGTACCTTACGGATAGAATTACAGAGAATTTTGAGCACAACTCACACTCAGCAGAGATAAGAGCGAAGGGAGAAGAAAAACTACGCAGCGCCATCCTTCACCCCTCCCATCAGAATGCAGCGTCGTCCTTCACAGAATTCTGTAGTTCTTTAGACTTATCAAAATCAATTTCTACAAAGAAACTCAAAATCACGGGATTTCACTGTAAGGGCAGATAACTGTATAATGAGATTAACCATGCCTTGCCCTTTTTCTGGCCAAATGCATTCAGGAAACTTTACAATGTAATGCCACATATAACACGAACTATATCATTACTCAATTCATTCAGTCTCAGATGTAGATTTGAAATATCTATAACGCATCTGTCCGGGATTCCACCACAACTAGAAAGGTCACAAATCTCTTGACACAAAAATGATGTGTGATGATTCATTCATACGTGCTCATTCACTGATTTTTTTTTTTTTTTTTTATACTCAATTACTCATCTCTCATCTTATTCAGAGGTTCTCATAGACATATATACAAGGATTCACACAGCCTGCCTATCTTGCACTTTGGATTTGATTAATACTTTTTCCAGGTTCTTTGCTGCACTACTTCCATATCTATCCTCAATTATATCACATAACCGATTTCCTTCTTCAGGTGTCTTTCCCTGACTGTTCCCCATTTTATCTTTTATTCTTATCCTGTTTCTCTTGTTGTCTTCCTGTTAGTCCCCTGCCTTAGGTGGTGTATTGGGTAAGCTCAAGTCTAGGCTCTACTATACCTCGTTACCTTCTTCCTAAGGTGCTAACAGGCTAAATGGAGTGTCTGTTCCTCGGTGTACTACGTGTTTCGTGTACTTATATGCTATGTAGCATCTGAACAGAAATACTCCCACAACACACAGGATTGTAAATAAAGTGTCCATCTACTGGGGTTCTTCAGTCATATCCTGTCACAGGCTCATTTCACGGTCCTGTGCTCATTCGGTCACACTCTTATCTGTCACAAGGTTTATTCGTAAAGGGTGTTGATTTAAGCTTAGGCGGTGACCTCCCCGAAAGGACGCTGTCACATGGCCCAGTTAGGCAATATCACCACTCTTTGAACGAATACCTACTGTACAGCTTATTTTTCTACTTTCCACAACCTTTCAAATCAAAGTAGCCATTCAACAACCTCCTCTATTTCTAGTGCGGAATCGTCTATTGTGAAAAACTTGTCCGTCCGGGCTGCGCAGTATGAACTGTTCACCCAGCCTTATATTCCATAATGTCAGACCTCTCCCATTTTGATTTGCATCAGCTCTTTTTCTAAAAATAGCTGTGCACAGACAGAACCTACAGTAACCTCTCATTCGATCAGAAATTACATATGCGTGTCACACCCGATTTCCTCAGAGTTCTTATATGGACCTGATTTTACGGCCCCCTCCTCTACTAGATTCCCCTTTATACGGACCTTAGTTATAATGATAGATTATGAAGAGCAGAGAAGAGAAAAATTGATCTCTTACCTGGCCAGGTGTTTAGGTCTGCTGTTCACAATTTCATCAGTAACTGGAGTGGTCTGTAGATCGGGTAGTCTTGGAGAGGTGCCTATATCAGGTCCCTGTTTCGGGTGCCAGGAAACTGTCGGGATCCCTCAGATTACTCTTTCATCTGAAGGACCGATGTTCTTAGGTGTGAAGCACCATATGTCTCTTATCAATTGCTCCATCGAGAAGGATAACACAGACACGGCTGTATAATACCACTCGGGATGCCTCTCAAGACGCCTCTGGCTTATCAGTTAGGCTTCCGTCTTTTATAGTAAAGAATTTAAACATTTTACAGACATGCGCAGTACAAATGATTTTACAACTTGTTTTCGACAAAGAAAGTCATTTAGGCGAAAAAGCAGAGGTATTTGACCTTGGTTCACAAGGGAGATGTCTGAGACATCTCCTCGAAGAACAGATAAGGTTTTAAACAAGAGAATGCAACATAGACAGAACTCAATTTAACTCCTTCAGTTCCTATCACACTCATTGTCTGCAATTCTTCCTGATTTTATGTCTTTTATCTCCTTCCACTTTTCTTCATCTAGAGCTTCTTTACCTTTTAACTTAAACTCTCTTAATACTGCTTTTAGGTCCTTTGCTGCACTACTTCCACATCTGTCCTTTATTATCTCACTTAACAATTTTCCTTCTACCACTGTTTTCCCCTGACTGTTTCCCATTTTCTTGTGCCGTATCACTTATCCCTTCTGTTAGTCCCCTGCCTTAGGTGGTGTATTGGGTAAGCTCAAGACTCAGCTCTACTATACCTCGTTACCTTCTTCCTAAGGTGCTAACAGACTGAATGGAGTTTCTGTTCCTCTTTGTATTATATGTTTCGTATACTTATACGCTATATACACTGCAAACAGAAGCACTCCCACGATACACAGGGATGTGAACAGGACATCCATTCACTGGGTTTCTTCAGTCATATCTTGTCACAGGCTTATATTGTTATCCTGTGCTCATTCAATCACACTCTTATCTGTCACAAGGTTTATTCGTAAAGGGTGTTGATTTAAGCTTAGGCGGTGACCTCCCCGAAAGGACGCTGTCACATGACCCAGTTAGGCAATATCACCACTCTTTGAACGAATACCTGCTGTGCAGCTTATTTTCTACTTTCCACAATCCTTCAACTCAGAGCAGCCACTCAACAACCTCCCTGATTCCTAACACAGAATCTTCTATTGTGGAAAACTTGTCCGTCTGGGCTTTGTAATATGAACTGTTCACCTAGCCTTATATTCCGTAATGTCTGACTTCTCAACGTATTACTCAATGGGATATGTGTATTCAATGCTAACAGTATCCACCACTGATCTCCTTTTTGGCATAATGAAACTTTCTTATATTGGTGTCTGGGGTTGTTCCTGCAAATGTCCAATCACCATACCCGTTATGATTTGCATCAGTTCTTCTCCTGAAGATAGCAGTACACAGACAGAATCTGCAATGACCTCTCATTCGAGCAAAAATTACATATGCGTATCACACCCGATTTCCTCAGAGTTCTTATATAGACCTGATCCTACGGCCCCCTCCTCTACTAGATTCCCCTTTATACGGACCTTAGTTATAATGATAGATTATGAAGAGCAGAGAAGAGAAGAATTGATCTCTTACCTGGCCAGGTGTTTAGGTCTGCTGTTCACAATTTCATCAGTAACTGGAATGGTCTGTAGATCGGGTAGTCTTGGAGAGGTGCCTATATCAGGTCCCTGTTTCGGGCATCAGGAAACTGTCGGGATCCCTCAGAGTACCTCTTTCACCTGAAGGACCGATGTTCTTGGGTGTGAGACACCATATGTCTCTAATTGATTGCTCCGTCGAGAAGAATAACACAGACTTACGCTGTATTGTACAACTCGGGAAGCCTGCTGAGACGCCTCTGGCTTATCAGTTAGGTTTCCATTCTTTATAGCAAAGAAGTTAAACATTTACAGACATGTGTAGTATAAACCAATTTCACAACTGGTTTCAACAAGACAGAGGAAGCAACGTAGGCTGAAAAACAGGAATTCATCTGTTATCTGGTTTTAGTTCTCAAGGGAACAGGTAAGATGAGTCTAAACAAGAAAATACAACATAGACAGAACTCAATTTAACTCCTTCAGTTCCTATCAGTGCTTTCACACTTCCGCTACATATGCACTACAGGCCGCCCGTTCGCTTCTGTAATGCCGCATTCCGCTAACCTGCAGCGGAACGAAAAGAAGAAAATGCTCTTCTTTTTGTTCTGACACTGATAGCGGAATGCGGCATTACGAAAGCGAACGGCGTCTGCAGATCGCGGAACCCAGCCGTTCACTTCTATGGGCAATGCAAGCGGAATGCCAGCATTCAGCCAGCATTGCCCTGGGGTCAGCTGGATGTCAGATCCAGAGCGGATCGACCTCTGGCGGCCACAAACACAAGTGTGAAACCACTCTAAATTTACAGTGTGCAAGAGGCCTAAAATCTAAACAATTTTGAACTTTTACCTGACCCAGCACTGACCTGCTTTGTTGCAAGTTTTGTTGCAGATGTAACAAGTAGCATGGTCACATGTCCTGCAAGTTACATTAGACTAGCTTTTATTCCATCTGTATATCAGAATATAGCAGTGTCTGAAATCTCCACAAAGAGAGAAGTGTACTGCCACAAAAAATCAGTCAGCTTCCACAGCAATTCACTTTCTACAACTATGAATTCAGTTCTGTCCAAACGTGGAAGGAGCAAGTTGGTCCATGAGAATCACATTTACTTATTTTCCAAACGAACCGCTGACGATGTTCATTCCATCTGGGTATGTGAAAAACGGTCGACTTGCAAGGGACGTGTTTGGACCAATGAAGAATCTGGCGAAGTTGTGAAAGTAGTCAATCTTCACAATCACGCAGCACAAGCTGCAAGACCTGAAGCAATCCGACTTGTTAATGAGGCTGTGACCAGGGCAAGGACAACACAGGAGACACCACAACAGATTCTCACAGACGTCGTTTCAGGAGCCTATTCTAATGTTGCAGCACTTCTCCCAAGGAAAGCATCACTGAAGAGGACAATACGATTAGCAAGGCAACTTGGCAATATCCCAAGGTTACCTCAAACCCTTGATCAACTTGTTATCCCCCTCGAGTTCCAGGAGATCAGTATTGATGGTGTCCAGCAGCAGTTCCTTCTGCATGACTCTGGTAAGCTACTTAACCATTTAACATTGTATTAAAACAATTCCATTATGCATAATTATTGCAAAGTTTATTTTGCACAAATGTGAAAAATGCTACACTATAAGGTGCTGATATAAAATACTATGTGATTTTTGCCTTCAAGGGAAACTTTGAGGGTAATATAATGTAGTGAGGCCTACTGATTCCAACTAGTGTTGGCCGATCACTGGAAAGATAGGATCAGATCGGGCTGATCATACCGAAAGATTGGAATTAATTCAGATCCAATCTCCAGAGCTAGATGTAGATATATATATATATGCACACTGTACGCCCGAACAGTGTGTGTGTGTATATATATGCATATATGTGGGTGGGTGATGGTGGTCTGGCACTTTTGGAACTTTGAAAAGCAATAAAGGATTTGTATAGGACTTCAGGAGCGCGGAGGTCTTTCTTCATGGATGCATGTTAAGTACGGGCGGAAGCCAACCCCTGCTCTAGCAGCACACTGAGTCCTCAGCAACAATCTCAGTTGTGCCACTCTTCTTCCAGCTTTCTTGCATATATATAATGGCCCCAAGCTGCGCTGTTAAAAAATAAACAAACCCAGTTATTCAACTCTCTCTCCGGTGTCCAGCGCTGTCTCCGGCGGTGCAGGGAATTCCGAAATCCCAATGCTATGCATTCTGGGTTGTGCATCACCACATCTGCACATGTGCCGGTCTGTTCTGTGACGTGATGTGGTGCTTTCCCAGGACCGTCTAGTGAGCGGTCCTGGGATCACTCTCCACTGTAGTTATAGTACGGCAGGCACAGAGGCGGCGATGCGCCGCCTGGATTTCGGGATTCCCTGCACTGCTGGGCTAGGAGCCGGAGCCAGTACTGGACACTGGAGAAAGAGGTGAGTAACTGGGTTTGTTTATTTTTTAACAGCGCAGCCTGGAGCCATTTACTAAAGCTAAATATGCACACACGCTGTACACCTGTATAGTGTGTGTGTGTGTGTGTGTGTGTGTGTGTGTGTATGTATGTATATATATATATATATATATATATATATATATATGCGCACACTGTTCAGGAGTGTATGCCCGGACAGTGTTTTCAGATTACGGAGGATTCCGATTTCTAATTCAGATCATCATCATGATCTGGCTACAAATCGGATCGTAATTTAAAATAACGATCAGCCTGAAAACCGTAATAAATTACGATCTTCAGTGATCGGACCGGCTAACACTAATTCCAAATATGCAGCATTGTACTGGCCATACCTGTCCTGGATGCTGCCCCGGAGTTCAGCCTCGCCTGTCTGCGGCATGCACGGACTGAACTGCCATCGCCGGCTGATTCCTCGGCTCTCGTAGTTCAGTCCTGCAGATCCGTGGACAGGTCGGGCTGAACTCCGGAGCTCAGGTGAGATACGCCATGATTTGCAGATGCGTTTTGCCTGCTGCTTCCAAGCACTTTTTAAGCACTTTGCAAGCGCTTTGGCAAAACGCTTCTGCAAATAGGGGACGTGGCCAAGCTCTGCTATGGGCGTGGCCATGCCCTGCTATGGCCTAAACCGAGCGTATTTGGCGTGGTTTGCAGGCATTTTTCGGGAGGTTTCCCTCTTGCCCATTCCCATTCCTTCCGGGATCCGCCGGAAAATAGCTTTGAAGCTATTTTCCGGTGGGGCGTTTTCCGGCCCCGACCGGAATCCGCCCGTAACCCGCACCATAGACATGAAAGGGCGGGTTTCAGGCAGGAAACACAGCACGGAATACGCCTGTAAATCCAGCTTGTCTGGATAAAGCCTGAGGCCTCGTGCCCACTGACGGAAGGGGATTGTGGAGCGGCATCTCCGCAGCGGCTGTAATTGCGGTAGCAATTGGAGATCCCACAGGAATCTATTTGTGCCTGCAATTGTGGCCACTATTGTGGTACCCTAATTCTGTATCAAAATCTTCACTTAACTCTATGGATTTAGGTGCAGGTTTTAGTGCAGGATTTCAGCCCCTTGTCTGAATGGCTGGAATTTTGTTTGTATAATGGCAGCATACATTGACATGCTGCACTGCATGTTTTTTTTTTGTAAACAAAATTTTTTCATCAGCATGTGGATGGGATTTACACATTAATGCTGCATATCACCCCAGCCTAATGGACCATTCAGTCATGCCTTAGGCCAAAAGCACACTGGTGATTTTACTGGCGTTTTTTGCGTCCTGCACAATCCTCTCAATGAGACAGCATAGGCAGCGCGGACGTCACGAACGTCCGCGCTGCCCACCCGACGACTAGCGGACCGCCCAGTCGTTCATTCAGACGTCCAGCCGCACGCCGCGTCTGGATGCGGCTGTCAACTAGACGGCCTGTTCAGCATAGTGGCGATCGGCCGTGCTGAACTGCTGTCTAGTTGAAGGGTCTAAAGGTACCCTAAAAATGTGACCTATTTCAAGTTTGGAAGTAATTTTAATTTTAAACAAAAATATATAATTTTCCACTGGGACAATATATGTTGTAAAAAACTATTGGTTGGCCCCTTCACACTAGATTTTGCTTCAGTTTTTTTATTATGAAATCAGAAAATCTGGAGCAAAATGTGAGTATTTAATGTGAGATATGAACAGAGTCTTCTGATTAGGATATTTTTTTTGTGAATTTATCCCAAAACTCTGTCTGCTGCTTGTTACACTTTTTCTGTTATTTCCTCTACTAATACTTTCATTTTAAATTAGGAAATGGACACAGCCGTATGTTGATATTTGGAACAAGAGACAATCTCCATCTACTGGCACAAAGTAAAGAGTGGTTTGCTGATGGCATGTTTTTCACTACACCAGCCTTGTTTAAGCAACTTTACACAATCCATGTAGTCCACAGCGGCCTTGTTGTTCCTGTAGTGTACACCTTGCTGACAGACAAGAGCCGTTCTACATACCAGAGGTTGCTGCAAGAGCTGAAGAACTTGCAGCCTGGACTGCAGCCAGACAACCTGATGTTGGATTTTGAACTAGCTGCAATACAGGCATTTGAAAGTGAATTCCCCAACCTTCTGAAGACTGGCTGCTTTTTCCACCTATCACAGTCGGTTTGGCGTAAAGTTCAAAATGAAGGACTCAAGATGCAATACCAAGGTGACCATGAATTTGCCCGTTGGATACGCATGATACCTGCCCTGGCCTTTCTACCACCACAGAATGTTGTGCAATCATTTGAAGAATTGGTGGAAGATCCTGACTTTCCACAAGAAGCAATACCTATTGCCAACTATTTTGAAGACAGCTATATCGGTCGAATGAATTGCAGAGGACGTCAAGCACCTTTGTTTCCAGTTCAATTCTGGAATGTGTATGAACGAACATTGAATGATCAACCGCGAACAAATAATGATGTCGAAGGATGGCACCGTAGCTTTCGAGAAACATGTGGTACTCTTTTCCAAAATATATACCGGTTCATTAACTGTCTGAAACATCAGCAAGAGCTCCATAGTTTTGAAATTATTCAGATAATAGCAGGAAATCCCATCGCTGCAAGAAACAAAAAGTATCCTGCAATTTCAGCAAGGGTTAAACGTATCGTGCAAGATTTCGATAATAGAAGCTTGATGGATTATCTGAGAGGCATTGCCTACAGCTTTGATTTTTAGTTCATGGTCACATATTGTATGTTTTGAGAGCAGTGTTTTTAGCTGTAAAATAATTCAAGCATTATAACCTGCAATTTGTATTTTCTCTTTTTCTCTAATCCTTCCCCTCTATACCTTTTTATGTTTCTTGTTAAAACAGTTTTGATATATACAGTTAAAGCATAACTCTGCAAAAAACATGTTATGTTATAGTACCTGTGCCCATGATATTCATTTCCAAAGGAGACCTTCCAGCAGCTTCACTTCTGTGTGAAAAGTCTCATCCAAGTTAAAGCTCCATGTGCTGCAGGATTTCAGTGGTTGCTAAGGAGGTTGTTTCTCCTTAGTAGCAGTACTTGTGGATGGATTCTAGAGGGCGTGGCTGCACAGGAGCATGCAGCTAACAATATATTCCCTATGATGTATAAAGGGCTGCTGGTTTACAGCCCTCTGCAAAGCCCCCCCTATGTGTTCCGTCCTGTAACGGCTTTACACAGGCAGGGGGGAGCCCTCCTCTTGTCCAGGACAGAGCACATGAGCGGAGGGTGAAGGGGAGCTTTGCAGAGGGCTGTGAACAAGCAGCCCTGAATGTATCATAGGGAGCCAGGAACCGTTCTGCTCCCAAGGGGGCACGACCTCCTTAGTAACCAATGAAATCCTACTATTTTCCTGTCTGTTTGTAAAATTACTCATCTAGAAAACAAAGTTTGAGAATAAAAAAAACTAATTTGATCAGAATTGTATATCTTAGACTCATATGGTGTATTATTAGTGATAAGCAAACCTGCCAATGTTCAGTTCAGGCAGGTTTTTCCCGGATGCGAAAGATCCAGGAGCAAATTGCTAGAGGCAAAACATCCAGGGATGAACTGCTGGGGGCGAACTGACAGAGGGCGAAACATCCGGGGGTGAAACATCCGGGGGCGAACTGCTGGGGGCGAAACATCCGGGGGCGAACTGCTGGGGGCGAAACATCTGGGTACGAACTGCTGGGGGCGAACTGCTGGGGGCGAAACATCCAAGGGTGAACTGCTGGAGGCGAACTGCTGGGGGCGAAACATCCGGGGGCGAACTGCTGGGGGCGAAACATCCGGGGGCAAAACATCCGGGGGCGAACTGCTGGGGGCGAAACATCCGGGTATGAACTGCTGGGGGCGAACTGCTGGGGGCGAAACATCCGGGGGTGTACAGCTGGAGGCAAACTGCTGGGGGCGAAACATCCGGGGGCGAACTGCTGGGGGCGAAACATCCGGGGATGAACTTCTGGGGGCGAACTGCTGGGGGCGAAACATCCGGGGGCGAACTTCTGGGGGCGAAACATCCGGGTACGAACTGCTGGGGGCGAACTGCTGGGGGCGAAACATCCGGGGGTGAACTGCTGGAGGCGAACTGCTGGGGGCAAAACATCCGGGGGCGAACTGCTGGGGGCGAAACATCCGGGGGTGAACTGCTGGGGGCGAACTGCTGGGGCGAAACATCCGGGGGCGAACTGCTGGGGGCGAAACATCCGGGGGCGAACTGCTGGGGGCGAAACATCCGGGGGCGAACTGCTGGGGGCGAAACATCCGGGGGCGAACTGCTGGGGGCGAAACATCCGGGGGCGAACTGCTGGGGGCGAAACATCCGGGGGCGAACTGCTGGGGGCGAAACATCCGGGGGCGAAACATCCGGGGGCGAACTGCTGGGGGCGAAACATCCGGGGGCGAACTGCTGGGGGCAAAACATCTGGGGGCGAACTGCTGGGGGCGAAACATCCAGGGGTGAAACATCCGGGGGCGAACTGCTGGGGGCGAAACATCCGGGGGCGAAACATCCGGGGGCAAACTGCTGGGGGCGAAATGTGCGGGGGCGAAATGTGCGGGGGCGAACTGCTGGGGGCGAAATGTGCGGGGGCGAAATGTGCGGGGGCGAAACAACCTGGGGGCGAAATGCTGGGGGCGAAATGTTCGGGGGCGAAGTGTACCTGGGGGCGAACTGCTGGGGGCGAACTGCTGGGGGCGAACTGTTGGGGGCGAAACTTCCAACTCCCCAAAGCTACATAGTTGGCCCGACCTCTCCTTCTATGCCTTGGAGGCGCTGGCCTGCCCTGCTGCTAGTGTGATGTCAGAGCATGTTTTCTGTGCCGCTGTGGTAATCATCACAGATACACGCACACGGTTGACTACAGAGAATGCAGACAGGCTGACTCTGATAAAATTTAACAAGGACTGGATTTCGCAACAGTATTTAAGCCCTCCAGATGACATTATTCCAACCTAAAGTCACCCAAAACTTTTTTTTTAAATTGGTGATCACGTCCATCCCTTCCCATACAAGCCCCTTTTCTTCTTTTTACACATGTTTTCAAATCCTGCTTCTGACACATGTACCTCATGGTCAATAAGCTAAAAACAATGTTGCGTTAATTAATATTTCCCATTGGAGGCACTTGTGATGAGAGTGAGACCCTTCTTCCTTCATCAACCATGGTATCATGCCCTTTGGGCTAATTTTTGGAGACACTATGGCTATGCCTGGACACTGGGCACTGCAACCTCTATGCTAGTAGTCCTAGCTTCATCATAATTGTTTGGCCCTTCAGACCTGTCTTGTTTCCTTCATCAACCATGAGACAGCCCCTAGGGCTAATGTTTTGAAGACACTATGTCTATGCCTACACATTGGGCAGTGGCAGTGGAACAACAAGAACAGTAGTCCAAGCTTTATTATTGTGAATCCCTTGTGATGATGATGATGGGTGGCTTCTTCCTGCGTTAACCATCACACAGCCCCTAGGGCAGATTGCTCTCCTTACACCACTTACACATTTAGCTGTCAGAAGGTCGCCACAATCATCACTCGCTCTTACAGCACTTCTGATATATCACTGGCACTACGCAAGTGGCGTACAAGTCCCGCTCTTCCGGCAAAAAAACACAGGACTTCAAATAGTGTTTGTACATTCTAGTGAAGCAGTGGTGTAAATCCACTCGTTCAGACCCTGACCAGGTGCCCCCATGTTATATACATTTGTTTACAGCATACATTTTTTTAACATTTACACATTTTTTAGCCTTCTCCTCAGTCCCCAGACTGCTTTGTAAGGTCCAGCAGACAATTACTCGCATTTTCCATTGACTATCATGGGACTCGCTAATCGTACCGAACACTTGAGTATTACGATATACTCGGTACGAGTATAGTGAGTCCGAATACTTCACTACTTGCTCATCCCTAGTCAATGGTTCAAATCAAGGAGCAGCCATGAAGATTTCCCAAGGAAAGAGAAACCGCATCATCCAGCTCATTGACAGTGGTCTCTCAGCCAAGAAAATTGCCAAACTGCATCATGTGAGTGCCTGTCATGGTCACGTGTGACTGGACACACCGCCTCCAGCAGGGTGAATTTATATGACACGCGTGACCCTGGATACACCGCCTCCAGCAGGGCGAATTTAAATAATAGAATGTGTAGCCATATACACCGCCTCCAGCAGGCGAATTTCAGTAGTACACGTATGTCTGGATACACTGCCTCCAGCAGGGTGAATTTCAGAATAAAGGGGAAACCAGGAAAACAATTACAATGGTGGCCCTGCGATAGGGAACGGGGACGTGGAGACCTCCTGCACTCCCCTGAGTCAGTGTCTCTACACTCCTAACGATCCCTAGACTGGTTCTGCATCGGGCGCCGATCAGGATACCTGGAATCCCTAGCTCGCCCTGAACCAATCCCTTACTAGTGAAGTGGACGGTGCAGAAACTAATCCCACCACTGCACTAAAGCACACATTGAGGAAAGTGACAAACAGGGAAACACCACTTAGCTTTGCTCTGTTGCTAATGCTCCAAACAACAGAGTCCGACACCTGAGTGCATCTTTTTCTCCAACCGGACACAACACCTGAGTGCAGCTTTCCAGCAACAGAGTCCTGCATCTGAGTGCAGCTTTACAGCAACAGAGTCCAGCATCCAAGTGCAGCTTTCCAGCAACAGAGTCCAGCATCTGAGTGCAGCTCTCTTCCAGCAACAGAATCCAGCATCTGAGTGCAGCTTTCACCATAGCTGCCACTCCACAAAACTTTGCAAGAACTCCTTGCTGACACCATAGCTGCCACTCCACCAAGCTTTACAAGAACTCCTCGCTGACACCATAGCTGCCACTCCACCATGCTTTATAGAACTCCTTGCTGACACCATAGCTGCTACTCCTCCAAGCTTTGCCAGAACTCCTTGCTGACACCATAGCTGCCACTCCAGGATTCTGACTGAGCAGCCAGGAACTCTCTCTAGCTCCTTCCTTCATCAAGGATGGTTGGAAAACACCAATATCACCAACAGTGAGTGAGAACACCTGACACACCTTTATAGTTAGGAGCCAGAGTCTCACACCTGTTAGAGATTCCCATGCAATAACGCTCAACACCACAGGGGGCAAACTAGAACAAAAGACACCACTGTGTAATAACCCTAATGGCCACCGTGGGGCAAAACCAACTCTAAGCAACCAGCTCAAAGAAAAAAAAAAGGTTACTTATTCAAAACATGTCATATCCAACCTGGATCATGACAGTGCCATGACAATTGAAAGAATATGAAATGAAGTCCGCCCATTCATTCAGAAGCCAAAAGGTGGACGTCCAGGCGAAATATCGGAGTCAACAAGTCGACTCATCCCAAGGTCTATCAGTTCTATTGCAACAAACATGGCATTGGAGGTAGCTCATATGCTTCGCAATAGCGAAATCACAGCCATCCATGTAAGCACTCTGCATTGCACGTTGCACAAGTCAAGAATGGTGGGTCGGAAAAAGGTGAAGAAGCTTCCACTTCAATATCATCATAAGAAGCGTCAACTTGTTTGCAAAAAAGTAAGAAAAGTGGACGGACAGTAGAAGATTGGAAACGGGTGATGTGGAACAATGAGACGAAAGTCAATTGACTAGGCTTTGATGTTTGCAAATAGGTCTGGAAGAAACAAGGTTAAAGGGCTAATGGATTGAGAAATTGAAGGAACTGTCAAATTTGGTGGAGGAAGCTTGATAATACGGGATTGTTTCACAGCCAAAGGCATTGGATACTTGACCGATATCGATCGACACAACGTTGCATCAGGACATCAACCCAAAAGTATATGTTGAGATTGCCAAAGAAATGGTTCAATGACAATAAAGTAGAGGTGATGGATTGCCCCCACTGTCCTCGGACCTTAACCCAACTGATCACTTGAGGGTAGTGTTGAAGAAAAAGCTGTGTACATACCCAAGTGAGTGGACCGGTGTTCACCAAATTATGGGTTCTCAAATTGTATGGCATTTATCAGTAAGCAGCCATGGAGGAAGGTGAGTAAGAATGCTCTAAGACACACACAGAAACCCATTTAATCAATTATTGGGTGTCACTGTGAAAGACCTTGGCCCATGTGACCACTACAGTATCTATATGTGTAATTCTATGGTAATATATTTAAATGTTAAAATCTTCCCTGCCTCTAGTTGCTACTAGAGGGATCTCACTATATACATAGGTATTTCTACAACTGCTATTCAGCTCAATAATAAGCCAGTATGCAGCAACCTGCTCCTTATAATGTTTTATCAAATGCTCAAAGGGACCTCTTTGAGTACTTGGAACCCCTCTTAGGTTTTCCCATGGTCATTATAAACAGCAGACATATTACACAGTAAACTTGTGATTTTTGTAAAGCCATTATCATCAGGTAGAGGTCTTTGTATTACACTTATTTGGGGCTATTAGCACGCATATTGCATCTACATTTACAGTTGTAAAGTAATTAAGGTAAAGTGGATGCGTTCAAATCTTATTATGACTATGTCTGAAATAATATGTGTTTAGTTAAAAGGACTAGAAGACTGAACAGTGGTGTAAAAAATGAATTTCCACTTTTTAACGACATTAACAATATGCAAATTCATTATCAACAAGCCACAATAAACACTAGGACAGGCGAATGGAGTTACTGAAGCAGCACCAGAGTATTTCATTACCAGAATTCCATTATCTCAAACCCTTGGAAAAATAAACTTGCTTTTACTCTGCTTTAAAACCGCCTCTATGTTAATTATTTTTTTTAATGACACAGACACGCTGAGCAGGAAGCCGTCTTCCTTAGAAAACAAATGCCATTTAATTTTTTAACATGTGTAATAAAGCTGCAATTTAGGGGAATTCCCATCTCAGTAATTGACGTCATATTGTTGGATATGTTATTATTTAATGCTCATTGGTGGTCCTATTTCTGGGACACCCACCAATCCATTACTGGGATAAGAAGGGATGTACAGTCATGGCCAAAAGTTGAGTCTGCCCAAATTTTACTTTTTGATGTTGCAATGTTTTTAGAGCTTTTAGTCTAGGGTTACTGCTGTACAATTATCAACACTTCATATGTTTTTACACTTTTAAATACATCACGTTTATGTAAGCACTCAATATTTATAGTGTTGTCCCTTATTTTTTAAGACTTCTGCCCATCGTCCTGGCAGCTGGAGATCAGCTTCTGGGCCAAATCCTAAGGGTACCGTTACACCTAGCGATGCACCAGCGATCCCGACCAGCGATATGACGCGGTCAGGATCGCTGGTGCATCGCTAGGTGGTCGCTAGTGAGCTGCCACACAGGCAGATCTCACCAGTGACATCGCAGGGGTCGGGGGTCGCTACTTACTTGTCAGAAGCGGCAATCCTGCGTCCTCCTGCCCGCGTCCACGCATCGCTTATCATCACAGCAGGAAGCGCCGCAGGAAGTGGCCGACGAGGAATGGTCCAGGAGCTTCTCGCGCGATAGCCAGCGGGGGAGCCGGTCGGTGGTAAGTATCACATGTAACGATATCGCTAGCAATATCGCTGCAATGTCACAAAATCGGTGACTTTACAGCGATATTGCTAGCAATATCGCAGTGTGTAACGGGGGCTTAACTAATGATTGCCTATTATTGCCTAATCAGTGCTTGGAGATTATCAGAATTTCTGTGGGGTTTTTCTGTCCACCCTCTTTTTGAGTATTGACCACAGCTTCAATCTAATCAGCCTTTATGAAGAGGTAAGCTATAGACTGGACCAAGGTGAGTCATTGGACGTGGTATATCTTGATTTTTCCAAAGCGTTTGATACCGTGCCACACAAAAGGTTGGTACACAAAATGAGAATGCTGGGTCTGGAGGAAAATGTGTGTAAATGGGTAAGTAACTGGCTTAGTGATAGAAAGCAGAGAGTGGTTATAAATGGTATATTCTCTAACTGGGTCGCTGTGACCAGTGGGGTACCGCAGGGGTCGGTGTTGGGACCTTTTCTCTACAACATATTTATTAACAATCTGGTAGAAGGTTTACACAGCAAAATATCGATATTTGCAGATGATACAAAACTATGTAAAGCAGTCAATGCAAGAGAAGATAGTATTCTGCTACAAATGGAACTGGATAAGTTGGAAACTTTGGCCGAAAGGTGGCAGATGCAGTTTAACAATGATAAATGTAAGGTTATACACATGGGAAGAAGGAATCAATATCACCATTACACACTGAACGGGAAACCACTGGGTAAATCTGACATGGAGAAGGACTTGGGAATCCAAGTTAGTGATAAACTTACCTGGAGCAGCCAGTGCCAGGCAGCGGCTGCCAAGGCAAACAGGATCATAGGGTGCATTAACCCCTTCATGACCAAGCCTATTTTGACCTTAATGACCAGGCCATTTTTAGCAATTCTGACCAGTGTCCCTTTATGAGGTAATAACTCAGGAACGCTTCAACGGATCCTAGCGATTCTGAGATTTTTTTGGGGGACATATTGGGCTTCATGTTAGTGGTAAATTTAGGTCAATAATTTTTGCGTTAATTTGTGAAAAAATTGGAAATTTGGCAAAAATTTTGAAAATTTTGCAATTTTCAAATTTTAAATTTTTATTCTGTTGCACCAGAGAGTTATGTGACACAAAATAGTTAAGGGAAAGGAAAAAGCGATCAAAAGAACCCAATGTTCTGGAGAAAAATATAAACTTTATTAGCAGAATAAAAAGAACAGTTACAAAGGGGAGACAAAAAGTGCATATGTGCATCAAAGAAATATCCGTAGGGTACAGGAAACATACGGCATCAGTATGGTGAAATGTTTACAGATTTATATAGCTGGGTATGAAACGCTATCAATACAGATCAGCTAATCATACATATGGCAAAATATAATACAGCATTAATCCACTACAGAAATAAGCACACCATAAGGGTCATGAAGCCATCTAAACTACTTAGCCTTACCTGGGTACTGATGACCATGATGCCAAAGTGTCTGCACCCACCCCAATGCGCGTTTCGGGTCTATCACAGTGATCAAAATGTACCTGTGATGAATGAATGAATTTGCTGAGCGGCAGATTTGGCGGGCGCACTGCGCATGCGCATGCCATTTTGGAAGATGGCGGCGCCGATGACCGATAGCAGAGGGACAGCGTGCCTCAGAAGGTACTGGGGGTAGGGGGATCGGAAGGCGGGGAGAGCGGAGTGAAGGGGAGGGGAAGCAGATGCTGATGGCGGTGGGGGTATCAGATAACTGTCTTCAGTCACATGCTCAGGTCCTTCCCCTGATCTGATTGGTCCATCTCAGAGATCTGGAAGGTCCCGGAAGCGCACGGCTATAAAAGGCATGCATGGCTGCTCGGCCATGCGATAGTATAGACTCTAATTGCTACTGTGTGAATGGTGATGGATGTATGGACTGCGAATGACTCATTAAGATTCCCCTCCCTCTGATATTACGAGTGCGTTTAGTGATCTAGTTATATAGTCAGCGCTTGTCAGTGGCAAGTTAGTGGCCACACGGCACATCTTCCACAGTGCTAGCGTCCGACAGTGCGCCCCTCTTGGGCACCTTTTAATGGCTAACTTAAAAGATGGTAACACATTGCAAGCTTTCGAGACTACTCAGGTCTCTTCATCAGGCTAGACTAAAACAACATCTGAAGAATCACATATTTATACACAAAACAGCACAGAAATAACGGCAATAGATAAGACAAATGATGTGAAGCAGAATTGTCATTATGGGAGAGGGATAAGCATAAATATTGGAACAGTTCATAGATAAGCAGTGTGAAGGTTTTATTGCCCTCTGATTGGGGTCTAGTTCTGTGTTGTGTGATGACTCCAGGTCTGAAGAGTAAATTCCTTAATTGATGTAAAAAGACAGTGTGTGTATGGGGTGTGCAGTGCAGAGCTGTGTGTGTAAAAGGTGTACGGAGCGAAGATGTGTGTGTATGGGGTGTGCAGAGTGGAGCTGTGTGTGTACGAGGTGTATGGAGCGGAGCCATGTGTGTACGAGGTGTGTGGCGCCATGTG
This sequence comes from Dendrobates tinctorius, assembly GCF_039654945.1. Classification (NCBI taxonomy): domain Eukaryota; kingdom Metazoa; phylum Chordata; class Amphibia; order Anura; family Dendrobatidae; genus Dendrobates; species Dendrobates tinctorius. The sequence continues at coordinate 17,010,171 of NW_027361743.1, read as the reverse complement.
TGTGTGAGGTGTGTGGAGCAGAGCTGTGTGTGTATGAGGTGTGTGGAGCCGCGTGTGTACAGAGGTGTACAGAGCGGAGCCATGCGTGTATGGAGCGGAGCCGTGTGTATGGAGCAGAGCCGTGTGTGTACGAGGTGAGTGGAGCCGTGTGTACGAGGTGTACGGAGCAGAGCCGTGCGTGTATGAGGTGTACGGAGTGGAGCCGCTTGTGTACGAGGTGTACGGAGTGGAGCCGAGTGTGTACGAGGTGTACTGAGCAGAGCTGAGTGTGTATGAGGTGTACGGAGCAGAGTCGAGTGTGTGCGAGGTCTACGAAGCGGAGCCGCATGTGTACAAGGTCTAGAGAGCGGAGTCGCGTGTGTACGAGGTGTACGGAGCAGAGGCGTGTGTGTATGGAGCAGAGCCGTGTGTGTATGAGGTGAGTGGAGCCGTGTGTACGAGGTGTACGGAGCAGAGCCGTGTGTGTATGAGGTGTACGGAGTGGAGCCGCTTGTGTACGAGGTGTACGGAGTGGAGCCGAGTGTGTATGAGGTGTACGGAGCGGAGTCGAGTGTGTGCGAGGTCTACGAAGCAGAGCCGCATGTGTATGAGGTCTATGGAGCGGAGCCGTGTGTGTATGGAGCGGAGCCGTGTGTGTACGAGGTGTACGGAGCGGAGCCATGTGTGTACGAGGTGTATGGAGCGGAGCCGTGTGTGTATGGAGCGGAGCAGTGTGTGTACGAGGTGAGTGGAACCGTGTGTACGAGGTGTACGGAGCGGAGCCGAGTGTGTGCGAGGTCTACGAAGTGGAGCCGCATGTGTACAAGGTCTAGAGAGCGGAGCTGCATGTGTATGAGGTGTACGGAGTGGAGCCGTGTGTGTATGGAGCGGAGCAGTGTGTGTACGAGGTGAGTGGAACCGTGTGTGCGAGGTGTACGGAGCAGAGCCGTGTGTGTACGAGGTGAGTGGAGCCGTGTGTACGAGGTGTACGGAGCAGAGCCGTGTGTGTATGAGGTGTACGGAGTGGAGCCACTTGTGTACGAGGTGTACGAAGTGGAGCCGAGTGTGTACGAGGTGTACTGAGCGGAGCTGAGTGTGTATGAGGTGTACGGAGCAGAGTCGAGTGTGTGCGAGGTCTACGAAGCGGAGCCGCATGTGTACAAGGTCTAGAGAGCGGAGCCGCGTGTGTACGAGGTGTACGGAGCAGAGGCGTGTGTGTATGGAGCAGAGCCGTGTGTGTATGAGGTGAGTGGAGCCGTGTGTACGAGGTGTACGGAGCAGAGCCGTGTGTGTATGAGGTGTACGGAGTGGAGCCGCTTGTGTACGAGGTGTACGGAGTGGAGCCGAGTGTGTATGAGGTGTACGGAGCGGAGTCGAGTGTGTGTGAGGTCTACGAAGCGGAGCCGCATGTGTATGAGGTCTATTTAGCGGAGCCGTGTGTGTACCTGGTGTACGGAGCGGAGCCATGTGTGTACGAGGTGTGTGGAGTCGCGTGTGTACGAGGTGAATGGAGCGGAGCCGTGTGTGTATGGAGCGGAGCAGTGGGTGTACAAGGTGAGTGGAACCGTGTGTACGAGGTGTACGGAGCGGAGCCGAGTGTGTGCGAGGTCTACGAAGCGGAGCCGCATGTGTACAAGGTCTAGAGAGCGGAGCCGCGTGTGTACGAGGTGTACGGAGCGGAGCCGTGTGTGTATGGAACGGAACAGTGTGTGTACGAGGTGAGTGGAACCGTGTGTGCGAGGTGTACGGAGCAGAGCCGTGTGTGTACGAGGTGTACGGAGCGGAGCCGAGTGTGTACGAGGTGTACAGAGCGGAGCCGAGTGTGTACGAGGTGTACGGAGCGGAGCTGCATGTGTACAAGGTGTACCGAGCAGAGCCGCTTGTGTACGAGGTGTACGGAGCGGAGGCACGTGTGTACGAGGTGTACAGAGCAGAGATGTGCATGCATTTTGGCATGGGGGGGTCCCATTTGAAAGTTCGCACCGGGGCCCATAACTTTGTAGTTACACCACTGATTAAAAGGTATCAACCACTGAGGACTCTGAATTCTAAATATTCTTAAATTTCTATACAAATTCTTCTTAGTCCTTTTTATTTTTATATTTTGCCTATTTAGATGAATGACATTTTTCTGGATAATGTCATTGATTGAAGGTTGATTTATTCAAGAATTGTCACAAATGGTTTATTCACTTTGTAGCACTTCAGATACTTTATTTAAAAATATGCCAGAACAAAAAAATATATTCAAAAGAAGAAGTCAAAACCAAATGTCACATTCTCGTCTTACACGAAACTATGAGATAAAGGTTAGCATCCTTTGTAGTATTTTCTTTTATTCTTTCACAATGCAAAATTCCTTCAAAATGTTTAGAGCATGAAGTCACCGTTTTAATTCTAAAAAATAAATGCCCTCGAGGTCCTGTTTAGGTTTTATTATCAAGCCATTAGCTGCAAGTTTAACCTAAGGTTCTAAATTAGGATATAAAATTATTTTAAGAAATGTAAGATGTTCCGCAGTTGGCAACCTTGCTGATCCCAGAGTAAAATAACTAAAGCTCATGATATTGGAAAACCTGTGAAATGTCTATGAATGTAGCTTAGCTGGAAGAACTTGGTTAAAGATTTGCTCTCAAACTGTATCATCACACAAGTTTGAGGCTTCATAAATGGAGAACTCGACCCTTGAAAGAAGATTTAAGATGGATAAAGGTTTGGTTCCCAGGACCATGAGGGCAATTATAATAGCAGCCATAGCAACTGCTATGGGGCCGGAGGTTGAGAGGTCCACAAAGGAGCAAGAACATTGTAGGAAATAATACATAGGTGGTTTTTCTCTATCTGTATTGATTCCTCTGAATTATGGCACCCTTGCCAGATTCGTATACATTCATTTATTTTAGGTAGTGGGGCACATCTCATTTACAATGGGGCCTTGAGTAATCTAGTTATGGATTTATCCTGACAATATTCCCTTACCATTCTTTTCAGTTTGACACATCCAGAAATGAGTGGAAATAGATGACCAGTTTTGAAGAAAATAAAATAAAACATGAATTTTCAATGCTCTGTCCAAAAATGTTTATTATTAACTAGCTGAAGAGCCCGGCGTTTCCCGGACATAGTAACTTACTGTGGTTAGTTATAACAAATTATAATGATTATATTGCACATAAATTGTCGCTGTATGTCATCTCCTCCTGTATATAGTATATACCTGTATGTCATCTCCCCTGTATATATAGTATATACCTGTATGTTATCTCCCCAGTATATAGTATACACCTGTATGTCATCTCCCCTGTATATAATTTATACCTGTATGTCATCTCCCCCATATATAGTATACACCTGTAAGTCATCTCCCCTGTATATAGTATATACCTGTATGTCATCTCCCCTGTATATAGTATACTCCTGTATGTCATCTCCCCTGTATATAGTCTATACCTATATGTCATCTCCCCTGTATATAGTATATACCTGCATGTCATCTCCCACTGTACATAGTATATACCTGTATGTCATCTCCAGGTTCACTCCTGTCTGTACACGGTGGAGGCGCAGTAGAGAGCCCGGGATGTGTGGTACTCGGGGGGGCGTTGAGCCCGGGATGTGTTCGGTACTCAGGGGGACGATGAGCCCGGGATGTGCTCGGTTCTCGGGGGTGGTCAGCCCGGGATATGTTTGGTACCCGGGGGGGACGGTGAGCCCGGGATGTGCTCGGTGCTCAGGGGCGGTGATCCTGAGATGTGTTCTGTGCTCTGGAGGTGGTGAGCCCTGGATGTATTCGGTGCATGGGGGGCGGTGAGCCCAGGATGTGCTCTGTGCTCAGGAGGCAGTGAGCCTGGAATGTGCTCAGTGCTCGGGGCCGGTATTTCTCTGCTCTGATATTTTTCTGCTGGGGGACAGACAGCAGTCGGAATACCAGGATACAGTAGATGATGGGGTATTAGGGGTAGTAGTCTGTCGGCTCTGATGAGATGATGTGGGATATTAAGGGTTCCATTTCTGTACTCATTTCTGTAACTCTTGGCTCCCTTTCTTCTTTCTGTAAGTCTTGCTCATTGAGGCGTATTACAGCTGTGGGAGTGTAATGAAAAAAAAAAAGAAAAAGATAGGCCATAGATAGGGGGATCACCACGTAATGCATAAAAATACAAGCTTTATTAGGTACAAAAACCACACACAAAAAACATTAAAAACATTAAAAACTCACATCTGTGACATACACATAAACAATTGAGCTTATAATAAAGTCCTAACCCACAACCTGGCACTAATGTGTGTCAAACAGTATATAATAATTCAGTATAATTCAATATAAACAGCATACCATCAAACAAAAGTACAATAGGGTAAAGAAGGGGTTAAGTTGGAGTCCCAGCCCAAAGGAAGGAAAATTATGTGTAACAGCTGAGATGCATGATGCCTGGAATGGCATTATTTGTTATACACAATTCCAAAAGGCAGATAAAAAATGTATATACAGCATAGACAATCTGTTATATTGCGTGACTCCTATGACAAAAACTAACCCCCTACAAAGATGTAATTAAGTGCCCTAAAGCGGTATGAACATATTATAGGAGAAAAATATAGCAGCGGTTTACCAGAAATACATATATGCATATATCTACAACATAATACATATTGAAAAAAAGCCAAAAAAAGGCAGATGGCATAATGCTATAAACTGAAGGGCTCAAATGAAGCACCTATACAGCAAGATATAAAAAATAAAGCGTCCTAGCCAGATGTTAAGAAGCATGGACAAACCGCCCAGAGGACACACATGGTGGTAAGTGAGGTAAAGAGAAGTACCCGACGCGTGTCGCCACTCGTGGTGGCTTCGTCAGGGGTAGTCACACTGGTGGCATTGCACCCATATATATAGTAGCAATTTAACAAAAAAATAAGTTGCAGCTGTGCTGCTTTTACCCGAGAAACATGGAAGCAATCAGACCGGAGAATCCTCCATGATGAATGACGTGGTATTACCAGGGGCGGCGCATAAGATGCAAAGAAGCATAAGGAAAGCCAGACTAACTCCCTCTGTCCTCTCTGGCTGTCCCTCACTCCTGCGGGCTCTGGTTCTCTGGCGTTGCCTGAACCTCCTGCTCCTTCTCCCCTGTTCTGTCGACTGCCCCCTGCTGGCATCCTCAGCTCCTTTTATATAGCCTCCGCCCCCACCCCTTCTAGAACTGTCTCTGGTCCGTCCTCCCAATATGTCCCCCAGAAACAGTCTCCCTGAGAACATTGATGACAGTCCCCTTGGTTCCGGTCCGGTTCCACAGTGGGGACTCTCCCTCCTACACCTAGGTTGGAGAAATCCCTCTTGTGTTTCTTTTTTTAATCTGTGTTTGAATTTATAAGTTAATGAGATGCTTCATGCCAGACAAAGAGAAGTTTCTGATTCTGGGCTCCCCCTGCAGTCTGTGTCAGAGGGTGGTCTGTGTCGGCACGGTAATAAATTGTGTCATTTCCAGCTTTACAGAATGATGATAACAACATAGAAATGGTAAGAATAATAGGCCTCAGATACCACAACTGTCTAAAATTTCTTACTCATAACAACCAATCACAGCTCAGCTTTTATCTTTTAAACAGCTCTGGTGAAATGAAAGATGCTTAGTGATTAGTTGCTATGGGCAACACAGGCAGTGTAACCTGTTGTGGTCAAGAAGTTGTGCTTATGAAATATATATATTAGATATTATATATATATACTGTATATATATATATATATATATACACACATTAGATTAGATATTTATTATATATATATTAGATATTTATTATACGGGGCTTTGCGTGTGGAGTGAGTGCGGCTGTGCGGAGTGGGCAGGGCTATGTGAAGTGGCATGGCTTGATACATACACACATACACTCATTTTTATATATATAGATAATAATAATATTTGTAGTTTCTATAGCACCAACATATTCTGCAGCATTTTACATTTTAGAGGGGACTTGCACAGACAATAAGAACAGAGTAAGGCCGGGATCACACTACTGTGTGTGATGCAAGAACCTCGCATGAGTCTCTCGCATCAACACCCGGCATTACCGCCAGCACTCAGGACCGGAGCTGCAGCTGCATAGAAATACATGCAGCCGCAGCTCCGGTTCTGAGTGCCAGCGGCAGTGCCGGGTGTTGATGCGAGAGACTCTTGCGAGTTTCTCCCATCACACACGGTAGTGTGATCCCAACCTAACACATAAATCAGATACCAAAAGGAGTGAGGGCCCTGCTAGCAAACTTACAATCTATGAGGAAATAGGGGAGACACGAAAGGTGAATGGTAAAAAAATGCTTGTATTGTACTGTCCAGCAATCAATAAAATACATAGGGGGATTCACAACGATGCATGAACTGGTCATCAGCCGGTATCAGTACAAGTTCAGACACAGAGGGCTGATAAGTGATGGAAGGTGTGTGAACCGATGCTAAGAGGATCCTGACTTTGAAGAAAGTTTTTTATGGGCAAAACACGGATAGTTAGATAAGTGTGGTGAGGCAATAGGACAGTCTAAAGAAGTGCGTTTTTAGGACATGCTTAAAACTGTGGATATTGGGGATTAATCAAATTGTCCTGGGTAGTTCATACCAATGAATTGGTGCAGTACGTGAGAAGTCTTGGAGATGTGAATAGGAGGTACAGATTATAGAGGATGTTAATCTTAGTTCATAAGCATAATGGCGAGCACGGGCAGGGTGGTAGACAAAGATGAGGGAGGAGATGTTGGGTGGTGCTGAACTGTGGAGCGCTTTGTGGGTGACAGTGATAAGTTTGTATTGAACTCTGCAGCTGATGGGCAGCCAGTGTAGTGAACGGCTCACTCTAATATCCATGGTTATGCTATATGTGGCCACCCAGTGGTTGTGATGTGCATTTCGTCCTGACAAGGGATTGGTAAGTGTGTTGTACTTACTGTATATATTAAGCTTGTATTTGTGCTTAAACGGTTGTCCAGCCTTAAGCTACAAGTCTGCAGACTTGTGAATCCTGACATCATGCGCATTGCTCGCTGTGACGAATCTTTGATGCTGGCACCAGGAGTAGGCAGTCATGTGACCGCAGGTTTGTGATTTGCATACTTACAGCCACATTCCAACTAGACAGTGTCCAGGCTCGCTCAATACACTTGCAGTGAGCGCCTCATCTAGTCAGCATGTGGACTCGCCAGGATTTGAGTACCGCGAGTACTGCATTACTCGCCGAGTACCGAATCCTAACGAGTATGCTCGCTCACCCCTAAAGTGGTTGAATCTCTGCTTTCTCTAGAGTCACTCAAACTACAACGCCATCGTGACAGGTCTCCTTGATTAGATGATCTTGATTCCTGATACCGATATCTATGATCTGCTAACCACCTTGGCCTATTCCTTTAACCCCTTCACTACCAAGGGTGGTTTGCACGTTTACTCCCGGGCCAATTTTTACAATTTTGATCACTGTCCCTTTATGAGGTAATAACTCTGGAACGCTTCAACGGATCTAGGCAATTCTGCCATTGTTTTCTCGTGACATATTGTGCTTCACTTTAGTGCTAAAAATTCTTCGCTATAACGTGCGTTTAATAATAAAAAAAATGGAAATATGGCGAAAATTTTGAAAATTTTGCGATTTTCAAATTTTGAATTTTCATGCCCTTAAACCAGAGAGTTACGTAGCACAAAATAGTTAATAAATAACATTTCCTACATGTGTACTTTACATCAGCACAATTTTGGAAACAACATTTTTTTGTTAGGAAGTTATAAGGGTTAAAAGTTGACCAGCGATTTCTCATTTTTACAACAAAATTTACAAAACCATTTTGTTAGGGACCACCTCACATTTGAAGTCTCTTTGAGGGGCCTATATGGCAGAAAATACCCAAAAGTGACATCATTCTAAAAACTGCACCCCTCAAGCTACTCAAAACTACTTTCAAGAAGATTATTAACCATTCAGGCGCTTCACAGGAGCAAAAGCAACATGGAAGGAAAAAATTAACATTTAACTTTTTAGTCACAAAAATGACATGTTAGCAACAATTTTTTAATTTCCCAAGGGTAACAGGAGAAATTGGACCCCAAAAGTTGTTGTCCAATTTGTCCTGAGTACGCTGATACCCTATATGTTGGGGGGGACCACTGTTCGGGCGCACGGCAGGGCTCGGAAGGGAAGCAGTGCCGTTTGACTTTTTCAACCTAAAATTGGCTGGAATTGAGATTGGACTCCATGATGCGTTTGACGAGCCCCCAATGTGCCCAAACAGTGGAAACCCCCCACAAGTGACCCCATTTTGGAAACTAGACCCCCTAAGGAACTTATCTAGATGTGTGGTGAGCACCTTGAACCCCCTAGGGCTTCACAGGAGTTTATAAAGCCCGGGCGTGAAAATAAAAAATCATATTTTTTCCACAAACATGATCGTTTAGTCCCCAATTTTTTATTCTCCCAAAGGTAGCAGGAGAAATTGGACCCCAAAAGTTGTTGTCCAATTTGTCCTGAGTACGCTGATACCATATATGTGGGGAGGACCACTGTTTGAGCTCACGGCAGGGCTCGGAAGGGAAGCAGCGCCATTTGACTTTTTCAACTTAAAATTGGCTGGAATTGAGATTGGATGCCATGTTGCGTTTGACGAGCTCCCAATGTGCCAAACAGTGGAAACCCCCCACAAGTGACCCCATTTTGGAAACTAGACCCCCTAAGGAACTTATCTAGATATGTGGTGAGAACTTTGAACCCCCAAGTGTTTCACTAAAGTTTATACTGCCCAGGCGTGAAAATAAAAAATCCTATTTTGTGCCCACAAAAATGATTGTTTAGTCCCCAATTTTTAATTTTCCCAAGCGTAATAGGAGAAATTGGACCCCAAAAGTTGTTGTCCAATTTGTCCTGAGCACGCTGGTATGTGGGAGAAAACTACTGTTTGGGCACACGTCGGGGCTCAGAAGCGAAGAAGTGACTGTCATGATCCAAGGTGGATCTGACAGGTTAAATGTACAAAATTAGTTTTTTTTCCTTTGGCAAGGTGCCAAAGTGGTGTGATTGCCCCCGGTGGCCATTAGAATTATTACACGTGGTGTCATTCATTCTAAGTTTCCCCGGAGGTGGTGAGCGGTAGTGCACTTTAGTTTCTTTGGTTTAATGTGCACATAAATATAAATCAGGTGTGAGGCTCTATAAAAGAGAGTCAGGTGTGTTCAATCACTGTTGGCAATATTGTGAGTTAGTTATTCTCAAGGAAGCCTGGGTGAATGAAGGAGCTGAATGAGAGTCCTGGGCAGCCCAGCCAGAGGGGTTGAGTCAGCTATGGAGTCTGCATGGAGGGCTGGCATGGCGTGGTGGAGTCGCAGTTTATGGTGTCAGGAGGAGGTGCTTGCATGGCTTGGTGGAGTGGCGACGATGGTGAGAGTTGCACTCAGCATGCTGGACTTGGTTGCTGAAAACTGGACTCAAGCATGCTGGACTTTATGGCAGAAGCTGGAGTCATCTTTGGGACTCTGTTTACTGGGCAGCTGCAACTGGTGGTGGACTCTGCTCCAAGGCTGCACTATGGTGAGGGATCTGGTTATGGTGATGGATCCAGGTGGAGAAGGATGCACGCAGGTGGTGGGCTCTGTTGCTAGGAGCGTACACAACAGAGCAAAGCTAAGTGGTGTTCCCCCTGTATTGTCTTTTTCTCTTGTGTGTGTTTAGTGCAGTGGTGGGATTAGTTTCTGCACCGACTAATTCCCTAGTGAGGGTTTAGGGACAGGGCGAGTCAGGGTTTTAAGGTTCATGTGCGTCGCCCGGTGCGGAACCGGCATAGGGAACGTTAGGAGTGCAGGGACTCTGGCTCAGGGGAGTGCAGGAGGTCTCCACGTCTCTATTCCCTATCGCAGGGACCACCATTGTTAATGTTACCCAGGTTCCCCTTTATTATTTAAATTCACCTTACTGGAGGCGGGGTTTCCAGACTATTGTATAAATACGTGTAATACCTAAATTCGCCAGTTGGAGGCGGCGTATCCAGCTGCACGTCTTATTATTTAAATTCTCCCAACTGGAGGCGGTGTATCCAGGGTCACGTGTGTCAAATGGGTACGCCTTGCGGTACTCGCTGCGTCCAGACACACATGACCGTGACAGTGACGCTTTGGAATGCAGACTTTGATGGAATGGTCTGCGGGCGTCATGTTCCATTTGCAGAGACCCTGATGTGGTTAACCTGTAGAAACCCCCCACAAGTGACCCCATTTTGGAAACTAGACCCCCTATGGAACTTATCTAGATATGTGATGAGAACTTTGAACACCCAAGTGTTTCACTAAAGTTTATACTGCCCAGGCGTAAAAATAAAAAATCCTATTTCGTACCCACAAAAATGATCGTTTAGTCCCCAATTTTTAATTTTCCCAAGGGTAATAGGAGAAATTGGACCCCAAAAGTTGTTGTCCAATTTGTCCTGAGTACGCTGGTACCCCATATGTGGGAGAAAACTACTGTTTGGGCACACGTCGGGGTTCAGAAGGGAAGAAGTGACGCTTTGGAATGCAGACTTTGATGGAATGGTCTGCGGGCGTCATGTTCCGTTTGCAGAGCCCTTGATGTGGATAAACAGTAGAAACCCCCCACAAGTGACCCCATTTTATAAACTAGACCCCCTAAGGAACTTATCTAGATATGTGTTGAGAACTTTGAACCCCCAAGTGTTTCACTACAGTTTATACTGCCCAGGCGTGAAAATAAAAAATCCTATTTTGTGCCCACAAAAATGATTGTTTAGTCCCCAATTTAATTTTCCCAAGGGTAACAGGAGAAATTGGACTCCAAAAGTTGTTGTCCAATTTGTCCTGGGTACGCTGGTCCCCATATGTGGGAAAAAACTGTTTAGGCACACGTCGGGGATCGGAAGGGAGTGACGTTTTGGAATGCAGACTTAGATGGAATGGTCTGCGGGCGTCATTTTCCATTTGCAGAGCCCCTGATGTGCCTAAACAGTAATAAAAACCCACAAGTGACATTGTTTTGGAAACTAGACCCCCAAGGAACTTATCTAGATGTGCCCCAACTAATCTAATGTTTCCGGTAAAGTAATTTAGTAGTGCATTGAGGTGTGGTACAATTTGAAGCAATTCTTCATACACAGGCCAGGTTTTTCGGGGCAGGTGTCGCATTGATAAATGGTGTCCTTGCGTATTCCGTTTTTGTAACACACTCGGCACCTTTTTTGCGATCTACCTCTTTTTGTAGTTTGCGGGACCTCCCCCGGGAAATGCTGACCTGGTACAATACGAGCACCTTCAGTTCCGGAAGTTCTGGGGCCCGCTCCTTCCAGAGTGCCAAACATCAGGGCCTTAATCGGTGTGGTGTGCACATTGTGACAGCAGGAATGCGTTGAGCATTGCCAATTGGACAATGTGCATGGCCAGCTTTTTGTACCACACCTTGGCATTTCTCAAAGCATTGTACGGCTGGAGGAGTTGATTGGAGCGATCAACGCCCCCCATGCTTTTATTGTACCCCAGCACACATTCAGGTTTGCTGACCTGTGCAGAGGTACCCCGTACATTGCTGAGGGCGCTGCCATCACCGTGTATGGTGGTCAAGAGAAAGACATCCCTCTTGTCCTTGCACTTGACCACCAGGAAGTGGTCGCTACATTGGGCCCTGCTCTCACCTTTTCAGAGCATCTGCCCAAGTAGCGTCTTCGGGAGGCCTCTCTGATTTTTGCGGACAGTACCGCAAGCTGCGGTACCTCGCACAGAGAGGGATTTGTAGAGTGGGACACTGGTATAAAAGTTATCAATGTAGAGGTGATAACCTTTGTCCAGCAGTGGGTGCACCAAATCCCACACAATTTTCCCACTCACTCCCAGGTCAGGAGGACACTCAGGGGGTTCAATCCTGGTGTCCTTTCCTTTGTACACTCTAAACCTGTGGGTGTACCCTGAGGTACTCTCACACAGCTTATAGAGTTTAGTTCCGTACCTGGCCCTCTTACTGGGCAGGTATTGACGGAATCCGAGCCTTCCCTTGAAATGGACCAAGGACTCATCCATGCAGATGTTCCTTTGGGGCACGTACACTTCAGCAAACTTTTTGTTGAAGTGTTCAATGACCGGCCGAACTTTGAACAGACGGTCAAAGTTGGTGTCATATCGTGCGGGACACTGTGCATTATCGTTATAATGCAGAAACTTGTGGATGGCCTGAAAACGCGTCCGGACCATGACCATTTGGAACACTGGAGTGTTGTATAAAATATCAACACTCCAATATTGCCGAATTTCAGGCTTCTTCAGGAGACCCATGTGGAGGACCAGGCCCCAAAACTGCGTCATTTCAACTGCGTCCACAGGAGACCAGTTAGTATAGGATGAACGCGGGTTTCGCTCCAAAAATTGCCGAGCGTACAATTTAGTTTGCTCCACCATGAGGTTAACAATCCTCAGAGAAAAAGACTTTGAAAAAGTCAATTTCTGTGAGGCCGGTGGTGTCAAACTTGATTCCTGATTCTGCCACAAAATCAGGAATCCGTGGCTCGTAATTTTCGGAGGGCGAGGTCCACACAGGGTCTGCTGAATCAGCTGCGGGCATGGTGGGCGCTGCCTCATCTTCTGTCCTGGAGCGTGTGCGTGGCGGTTCCGCAGGACCCGAGGAGGAAGATGAGGAGGGGGAAGAGGAAGAGGATGAAGAATCCGAAAAATAAAGAAAAGTCGGATCGTCATCCTCGCTATCAGTGTCGGAGGCAAGTAAAGCATATGCCTCCTCCATTGAATTGCGCTGTTGGGAGGAACGTGATGGACGGGACATTTTTTTGTGTAAATATGGTGTTTGGGTGTACTTTACTAATAACTGTGTATATGGTGGGGGGGGCTAGTGATTGGTGCACACTATCCTGTACGAAAAAGCTAAAAGGAAATGGAAAGCAAAATACCTGTGAAATAAAGTCTAAAACAGCAGGTCCTAGATACGATAAGTGAACGGCGTCACTTATCAAAATTTAGTGGCTGCTGGATGTGTGCACAGGGGGAGCTCAAAGGGGGGGGAGGTGAAAAAGAAAAATGGAAAACAGCCGGCACGAACTTTGATAAGTGAATTGCGTCACTTATCAAAATTCGGCGGCTGCTAAATGTGCACACGGAAACGGCACAAAGGGGGTAAAAAGAAGGGGTTGGGGGGATTGGGGTGGATGAATAGATATCAGGCAGGGATGAACAGTTAGGGTTGTAGTTAGGTGGCACAAAGAGGGGTGAAAAAAATGAAAAACGGCAGGCACAAGGTCTGATAGGTGATGTGCGTCACATTCAAAGTTTTGTGGCTGCGGGATGTGTGTGCGGAGGTGGCACAAAGGGGGCTAAGGAAAAAAAGTGAGCACTTGTGAACTGCGTCACCGATCAACGCTCGGTGGCTGTGCACGGAGGTGGCGCAAAAGTGGGGTGGAAGGGGGTAAAAATAGGGTAATGGGTGATTCGGGTGGATGAAGAGAGATTGGGCAGGGATCAGTTGGGTTGTAGTTAGGTGGCACAAAGGATGGTGAAAAAAATGAAAAACGGGATGTGTGTGCAGAGGTGGCGCAAAGGGGGGCTAAGGAAAAAAGCGAGCACGAGTGTTGATCGGTGAACTGCGTCACCGATCAACGCACAGCGGCTGCGCACGGAGGCGGCGCAAAAAGGGGGTGTGGAGGGGGGTAAAAGGGGGGTGAAGGGGGTAAAAGGGGGGGTGGAGGGGGGATGGGGGATGAAGATAGATTGGGGGGTGAAGATAGATTGGGCAGGGGATCAGGGATCAATTAACACTTACAGTTGTAGGTTTCTTTCTTCTTCTGCAGGGATTGTGATGCTACAAGCTGTGGCACCACAATACCCAGCACAGGAGCTCTTGCTGCGTCCGACCTTTCTGCAGGAATCCTCAGCTAGAGTGAGGACCCCTGCAGACAAGTCAGACAGGTCAGAGGCAGGTCAGGGGCAGGTCACAGGGCGGTCACATCGCTGCTGTGACCTGTCATTGGTGGGATCGAATGATTACATCGATCCCACCAATCCCTGCTATGCCTGGTGACCATGGTAACTGCCTAGGATCGGAGCTCACAGCTCCGATTCCTAGGCAGGACATGGTCGTGACCGCAGCTGTGCCCTGTGGCTGGCGCGATCGCCGATCTAATCGATCGCGCCAACCACTTCCTGCCGGCCCTGCTGGGCCTGTCCTAGGCTCCGGCCTAGGATCGGTGTTATTACAGCACCGATCCGGGCCGGTATCGGCAGGGAACAGCGGCGATATTGCGCTGCTGTGAGCTGCGATTGGTGTGGCACCGGTCCTAGGATCGAGTACATCGGTACTCGATCCTAGCCTAGGATCTCGTTGTTTCAGCCAATCTGATTGGCTGAAACAAAGAAAAGCGCTGTGATTGGCTGTTCTGAATTGAACAGCAAATCACAGCTCACAGAGGGGCAGGCCAGGGCGGAGACTGCCCGGGATGCTGAGGCCATCTATCCAGAGGTAAGATGGCATCGGCATTTTAATGCGAACACCGCGACTTAAGTCGCAATGTCGCATTTAACCCTCCGTCAGGCGCAATATAGATTCTCCTCAGTTCATGCGCAATGTGCCTGACAAGCACAGGTCAGAAAACCACCTATAGTAGCTACATATTTCAATTTCAGGACTATAGAAGTAGTCAGTGACCTTCATAGGAATGTATTAAAAGAGATTACACCAAATCAGATGCAAAAAAAAACATTTATTAACCATAAACTTATTAAAACTAAAAGTACCACTTTTCGGTAGTACCGCCAAATAGGCTCCAGTTATCTTTACTTAACTATTGCTTAAATATAAAATTATGGAAAAAAACTTAAAGGATATTGCACTTAGATGTTACTTAATTATTTTCTACTCATCTTCAGTGGTTTCAATTGCAGCAGAAGCAGCACAGGTACACTTAGAAAAGCAAGGCTGGTAGACGAAAGTTGCATGGGAAAGGCAGATTGATTCTTTAGGCCTCTTTCACACTTCCGTTTTTTACAATCAGTCACAATCCGCCAGGTTTTGAAAAAAAACGGATCCTCAATTTTTTTTTGAGGATCCGTTTTTTTCCCATTGACTTGCATTAATGGCGGATTGTGACGGATTGCTGTCCGTTGCATCCGTTTTTTGTGAGGATCCGCCAAAAGTTGCTGTCCGTCACCATCCTCAAAGATTTCAGAACGGAGCTTGTAACGTTTTTTTCTCTGGCGGATCCTCCAGACACTCATTTAACCCGAAATTCTTTCTGGGTGCCGGACAAAAATAAAAAAAATTCTCTCTCTCTCTCTCTCTCCCTCTCTCTCTCTCTCTCTCTCTCTCTCCTTCCCAGCCAGCGATTCCTTTAAATTTCTTCATTTTCAGGATCCGTCTGAAAACGGATCCTGTGCCATCCGTTCACATCAGTTTAGAACGGATCCGCTTGTCCGCCTTTTTGGCGGATTATAACTGATGCAAAAAACTGAAGTGTGAAAGAGGCCTTACATATTTTGCAGTCATATTTAGAAAGCCTTCTGAAACCAGATACAAATGAGCAGGTAGTACAACTGCATCTTTTAGAAGGTGGTAGAGTCGGTGTTTGTTCTGGAACGTCCTTGGGACGTCCTTTGTATTTTTATCTTTGCCCAAATAATAAGCTAGATCTGTGTCTGTTTCCTCTGTATCAGTGTCATCACCATCCTGCTCTGTTCCAGAATCAGTGTTACATTCTGCTACCTCATCTTCAGATGAAATGTCACTAGATTCTAAATCCTCAGTTACTGCTGGTTCTTCCTCATCATCTTCTAACAAAAAAATCTTCATTTCTTCTAAATGAAGGGGTTTAGATGAATCATACTGTTTTCTGGCCATTGCAGCAGAAAATCTGAAGCAAGAGAGAAAGAGTATGTGTTAGGGCGCAATGTGCCTTAGAAGCCACCCTCCTTTTGTCTAAGAAAACAGTACTTATGTACACTAACTTAGCATTAATCCTTCATAAAACAAGCTAAATACACAATCGTGATGAATAAAAAAAGAAAATACTAACCTTTCAATTTGTGGTGAAATCAGGCGCAATGTGCCTGAGAAGCCAAAGTGTTGATATCTGCTCACTAGAAGGTCTGCTGAGTCACTGTGATATCAGGTTTCACAGAGCCTGTAGAGTCAGGAGATAACTAGGAGGGGTGGGGTTTTCTGATAAGTGGGCAAGGAGAGAGAAGTGAAACTAATTACTGTGTGCCTGTCAGATCTATTGCGCCTGACGGAGGGTACTATTCCGTCCATGGGACTTAGGTCCCAGGTCACATGGACGGAATAGTACGTCCAATGTAGGAAAGGGGTTAAAATCATTCCTATCGGCAAGATATGTTGAAATAACGTTAATAATTTTCCACAGATTTTACATTTTTGGTGCACCAAGCGCAATAGGGTCTTAGCCGAGGGAGGAAAATATGTTAGGTAAAAATAGAGAACTGCTCACCTTTTGGGGTTGTAGTAACCCACAACAAAGCAACAAAGGATTCACCATGGATCAGCTGCTGCAGCACCCACATAATTGGAATACGGTTGTACCCTGGGCCTTATTTGCCACTAGGCACTTGAGGGCATGTGCCTAGGGCGCCAGGATATGGGGTGGCGGCACCTGAGCACTGAGCAAGGTTTTTTTTTAAGTCCGGGGTCCATAAGTCCATCCAGCCCATTCACCCACCCACCTCAGTCTTCCGGCTCTCGGGCTGTCACTAATCTCGGCACATACTCCCTCTGTCCGCTGTCCCTGTCCGTCTCTCCTTCTCCCCAGCCGTGAGGGAGCTGCCGCTGCTATGGAGGGGAGTGTGCATGGCTCAGGCTGCAGCCTCTCCTCTTCATGCATATTTTAGCCACGTCTTCCCGGCTGCTCGTCAGCTCCTCGGTGACAAACTTTCCCGGGACGGCGGCTGTACAGAGCCAGGTAAGAGAACGGCGGGAGGGAGCGGCACTAAACTTCCCCTGTCCCCTCACACCCGAGCCACTGTTTTCCCTTCTGTTCCGGCCCCGGAGCATATATGGCTGCAGTCATGTAGTGTCCTGACCCGTTCACTATAAGACACAGTAACTATTGCAAGAGTCAAGCTCAGCTCCCACTGTCACTCAGTAACCGGAGAGGAGGCGCTGAATATTTCAAGAGGTGTGGGGAAGCCTGTGGAAACTTTCCACCCACAGCCTACACTGGGGAGATGGCTACACTGGGGAGATGGCTACACTGGGGAGATGGCTACACTGGGGAGATGGCTACACTGGGGAGATGGCTACACTGGGGAGATGGCTACACTGGGGAGATAGGTGCACAGGGGAGATAGCTGCACCGGGGAGATGGCTGCACCGGGGAGATGGCTGCACCGGGGAGATGGCTGCACCGGGGAGATGGCTGCACCGGGGAGATGGCTGCACTGGGGAGATGGCTACACTGGGGAGATGGCTGCACTGGGGAGATAGGTGCACAGGGGAGATGGCTGCACAGGGGAGATGGATGCATTGGGAAGATGTGTGCACTGAGGAAATGGGTGCTCTGAGGAGATGGGTGCACTGGGGAGATGGGTGTACCGTGCACTGAGGAGATGGCTGCACTAGGGAGAATGGCAAAAATTGCTGAAGTGAAAGTAGCCTAAGTGTCTGCATTAGTCATACTCACCAATGGGGGAGGCAGCACTAAAAGTGCCTAGGGCAGCATAAACTCTAAATACGGCCCTGGTTGTACCCAACAATTGGTGGGAGAATGAGGGTGATTGTGTGCCAAGAAAGCAAGAAACAACAATATAGGTTCATGCGGTTTATTTTCTATACAATTCAAAGTTGGACCAACTTCTTCCTCAGGTGAACCAAGCACTTGGTCCAACTTCGAAACATGTAGAAAATAAACCGCATGAGCCCATATTGCTGTTTTTTGGCATCCACATTGGCAACACTGACTATCACTAGTGTTGAGCATTCCGATACCGCAAGTATCGGGTATCGGCCGATATTAGCTGTATCGGAATTCCGATACTGACTTCCGATACTTTTTTCATATCGGATACCGGAATCGGAACTTCCCATAATGCCATGAGCCCGCTCGCTTTGATTCAGCCAATGGGAATCCTCAGAAGTATGGGCACATCCTGTTAGGCATGTTAACTATTGGCATGGCTGTGATTGGCTGCTGAAATGACGTCATCATGATGCACGGTCTGTGCGCATTGTTACCTCCCCTGACGCCTCGCGCCGTCCCCTGTCTGGCTTTACAGGGTCACGGCGCGTCAGAGGCCCGCGCATGCACGCTCGCCCTTCCCCGGCCGCTGGGCATCCTGGCAGCACGTGACCCGTTGGCTCCGCCCCATCATGGCGGCGCCCACCGGGTATTTCTGCTTGGCATCTTGGAAGGTAAGACGCCTGTTTGTCTTTGTCCGTGGTGCTGGCAGTCCCTGCGCAGCGTCACACCCGGCTCTCAGGTCCTTGCGCACCTCTGGTGCTGCGCTCTGCCCTCTGCCCTGACCGGTTTCTCCCTGCTATTTGTTCCTTCTCCTTTCTCCCGTCCTACCTTCCTCTCCTGGTTCCCTGTTCGCCATCCTGTATTCTCCTGTGCCTGCTTCCCGCCTGTACCGCTGCCTCTGTAATTGTCTGTCTCCTGCGTATTGTGCTTCTTCCCCCTATCTTGTTCTCTGCCAGAACCCCTAGGTCCAGTGTCCCCTAATCTCCTTGTGTCCTTCTTCCATTCCAGCTATTTGCCTCGGCTCTGTCCTGTTCCTTCCCGGTTCCACAGCCTGTTCCCTCCTGCCTTGTGTCTACTCAATCCCTCATATACCCTCCCGCGCTCTGATCTGCTCTCCTGTATACCCCCCGGGTCGTCCCTTTGGTTCCGGCTGTCGTGGTTCCATCTCCCTTGGGCCTGCCCCTAACACTCCCTGTATAGGGGGTGGTCATCACCTGGTCCGCTCACCCTCGGGGGCTCTGGGGCCACGACCCAGAGGGTCCACTCTCGGGTTTCTACCTAGAACCCTAACACGCATCATGATGCGCGGTCTGTGCCAACTGCGGGGGGTCTGTGCCGACTGTCGGGGGTCTGTACGGGCCTCTCGGGGGCCTGTGCCGGATGCCGGTGGTCTGTACGGGCCTCTCGGGGGCCTGTGCCGGCTGCCGGTGGTCTGTACGGGCCAGTCGGGTGCCTGTGCCGGCTGTCGGTGCCTGTGCCGGCTGTCGGGCGATGCCTGCTACACTGACAGTGATTGACACATTAGCCAATGATGAGACAGTAGTAGTCCCATCATCCGGCTAATGTGTTGAATGTAAAAAAAAAAAAACATACTACATATATACTACATACATACATACTACATACATGCTACATATATACTACATTCATACAACATACATGCTACATATATACTACATTCATACAACATACATACTACATATATACTACATTCATACATACATACTACATACATGCTACATATATACTACATTCATACAACATACATACATACTACATACATGCTACATATATACTACATTCATACAACATACATACATACTACATACATGCTACATATATGCTACATTCATACATACAGTACATACTACATACATACTACATATATACTACATTCATACAACATACATGCTACATATATACTACATTCATACAACATACATACTACATACATGCTACATATATACTACATTCATACAACATACATACATGCTACATATATACTACATTCATACATACATACATGCTACATATATACTACATTCATACAGCATACATACATGCTACATATACACTACATTCATACATACTACATACATACTACATATATACTACATTCATACAACATACATACTACATACATGCTACATATATACTACATTCATACAACATACATACATACTACATACATACTACATATATATTACATTCATACAACATACATACATACTACATACATGCTACATATACAGTGGGGAAAAAAAGTATTTAGTCAGTCAGCAATAGTGCAAGTTCCACCACTTAAAAAAATGAGAGTCGTCTGTAATTTACATCATAGGTAGACCTCAACTATGGGAGACAAACTGAGAAAAAAAAATCCAGAAAATCACATTGTCTGTTTTTTTTTCATTTTATTTGCATATTATGGTGGAAAATAAGTATTTGGTCAGAAACAAAATTTCATCTCAATACTTTGTGATATATCCTTTGTTGGCAATGACAGAGGTCAAACGTTTTCTGTAAGTCTTCACAAGGTTGCCACACACTGTTGTTGGTATGTTGGCCCATTCCTCCATGCAGATCTCCTCTAGAGCAGTGATGTTTTTGGCTTTTCGCTTGGCAACACGGACTTTCAACTCCCTCCAAAGGTTTTCTATAGGGTTGAGATCTGGAGACTGGCTAGGCCACTCCAGGACCTTGAAATGCTTCTTACAAAGCCACTCCTTCGTTGCCCTGGCGGTGTGCTTTGGATCATTGTCATGTTGAAAGACCCAGCCACGTTTCATCTTCAATGCCCTTGCTGATGGAAGGAGGTTTTCACTCAAAATCTCACGATACATGGCCCCATTCATTCTTTCATGTACCCGGATCAGTCGTCCTGGCCCCTTTGCAGAGAAACAGCCCCAAAGCATGATGTTTCCACCACCATGCTTTACAGTAGGTATGGTGTTTGATGGATGCAACTCAGTATTCTTTTTCCTCCAAACACGACAAGTTGTGTTTCTACCAAACTGTTCCAGTTTGGTTTCATCAGACTATAGGACATTCTCCCAAAACTCCTCTGGATCATCCAAATGCTCTCTAGCAAACTTCAGACGGGCCCGGACATGTACAGGCTTAAGCAGTGGGACACGTCTGGCACTGCAGGATCTGAGTCCATGGTGGCGTAGTGTGTTACTTATGGTAGGCCTTGTTACATTGGTCCCAGCTCTCTGCAGTTCATTCACTAGGTCCCCCCGCGTGGTTCTGGGATTTTTGCTCACCGTTCTTGTGATCATTCTGACCCCACGGGGTGGGATTTTGCGTGGAGCACCAGATCGAGGGAGATTATCAGTGGTCTTGTATGTCTTCCATTTTCTAATTATTGCTCCCACAGTTGATTTCCTCACTCCAAGCTGGTTGGCTATTGCAGATTCAGTCTTCCCAGCCTGGTGCAGGGCTACAATTTTGTTTCTGGTGTCCTTTGACAGCTCTTTGGTCTTCACCATAGTGGAGTTTGGAGTCAGACTGTTTGAGGGTGTGCACAGGTGTCTTTTTATACTGATAACAAGTTTAAACAGGTACCATTACTACAGGTAATGAGTGGAGGAAAGAGGAGACTCTTAAAGAAGAAGTTACAGGTCTGTGAGAGCCAGAAATCTTGATTGCTTGTTTCTGACCAAATACTTATTTTCCACCATAATATGCAAATAAAATGAAAAAAAAAACCAGACAATGTGATTTTCTGGATTTTTTTTTCTCAGTTTGTCTCCCATAGTTGAGGTCTACCTATGATGTAAATTACAGATGCCTCTCATCTTTTTAAGTGGTGGAACTTGCACTATTGCTGACTGACTAAATACTTTTTTTCCCCACTGTATACTACATTCATACAACATACATACATACTACATACATGCTACATATATACTACATTCATACAACATACATACATGCATACTACATACATGCTACATATATACTACATACATACATACATACATACTACATACAATACATTCATACAATACATACATAGACATACAGTACACATAACATAGAGTACATACTCACCAATACTTGTCACATTGTTCCCCGAAGCCAGTGTCATCTAAGGAAAAATATGAAAATAACAAACAAGCCATATACTCCCTGATCCGCAGAAATCCACGAGGGTCCCACGCCGATCTCCCGTGGAGAGCAGCAGCATCAGCTGATGCGACCGCTCTCTACGGGGCTCAAGGAATCCAGTGTTGGGAGGTAGGTATCCTTCTGCACTGTATTCCTCCGCCACTGTAAAAACATAGTGCCTAGTCTCACTTTTGGCATTGCTGTGTGAAAAAGTTCCCACGCAGCATTTGCCATAAAGTGAGTCCAGGAACTATTTTTTTACAATGGCGGAGGAATACAGTGCGGAAGGATACCTATCTCCCGTCACTGGATTCCTGGAGCCCCGTAGAGAGCGGTCGCATCAGCTGATGCTGCTGCTCTCCACGGGAGATCGGCGTGGGACACTCACGCGTGGATTTCTGCGGATCAGGGAGTATATGGCTTGTTTGTTATTTTCATATTTTTCCTTAGATGACACTGGCTTCGGGGATCAAAGTGACAAGTGATGGTGAGTATGTACTCTATGTTGTATGTACTGTATGTCTATATGTATGTATTGTATGAATGTATTGTATGTAGTATGTAGTATGTATGTAGTATGTTTGTACTATGTATGTATGTTGTATGTAGTATGTATGTTGTATGAATGTAGTATATATGTATGCTGTATGAATGTAGTATATATGTAGTATGTATGTAGTATGTATGTATGTTGTATGAATGTAGTATATATGTTGTATGTATGTACTATGCATGTATGTTGTATGTAGTATGTATGTTGTATGAATGTAGTATATATGTAGTATGTATGTATGTTGTATGAATGTAGTATATATGTAGTATGTTGTATGTATGTAGTATGTATGTATGTTGTATGAATGTAGTATATATGTAGTATGTATGTTGTATGTATGTACTATGTATGTATGTTGCATGTAGTATGTATGTTGTATGAATGTAGTATATATGTAGTATGTATGTAGCATGTATGTAGTATATATGTATGTTGTATGAATGCAGTATACATGTATGTATGTAGTATATATGTATGTTGTATGAATGTAGTATATATGTATGTTGTATGAATGTATGTTGTATGAATGTAGTATATATGTAGTATGTAGTATATATGTATGTTGCATGAATGTAGTATATATGTAGCATGTATGTAGTATGTAGTATGTATGTTGTATGAATGTAGTATATATGTAGTATGTATGTAGCATGTATGTAGTATGTACAGTGGGGCAAAAAAGTATTTAGCCAGTCAGCAATAGTGCAAGTTCCACCACTTAAAAAGATGAGAGGCGTCTGTAATTTACATCATAGGTAGACCTCAACTATGGGAGACAAACTGAGAAAAAAAAATCCAGAAAATCACATTGTCTGTTTTTTTTTCATTTTATTTGCATATTATGGTGGAAAATAAGTATTTGGTCAGAAACAAGCAATCAAGATTTCTGGCTCTCACAGACCTGTAACTTCTTCTTTAAGAGTCTCCTCTTTCCTCCACTCATTACCTGTAGTAATGGCACCTGTTTAAACTTGTTATCAGTATAAAAAGACACCTGTGCACACCCTCAAACAGTCTGACTCCAAACTCCACTATGGTGAAGACCAAAGAGCTGTCAAAGGACACCAGAAACAAAATTGTAGCCCTGCACCAGGCTGGGAAGACTGAATCTGCAATAGCCAACCAGCTTGGAGTGAAGAAATCAACTGTGGGAGCAATAATTAGAAAATGGAAGACATACAAGACCACTGATAATCTCCCTCGATCTGGTGCTCCACGCAAAATCCCACCCCGTGGGGTCAGAATGATCACAAGAACGGTGAGCAAAAATCCCAGAACCACGCGGGGGGACCTAGTGAATGAACTGCAGAGAGCTGGGACCAATGTAACAAGGCCTACCATAAGTAACACACTACGCCACCATGGACTCAGATCCTGCAGTGCCAGACGTGTCCCACTGCTTAAGCCTGTACATGTCCGGGCCTGTCTGAAGTTTGTTAGAGAGCATTTGGATGATCCAGAGGAGTTTTGGGAGAATGTCCTATGGTCTGATGAAACCAAACTGGAACTGTTTGGTAGAAACACAACTTGTCGTGTTTGGAGGAAAAAGAATACTGAGTTGCATCCATCAAACACCATACCTACTGTAAAGCATGGTGGTGGAAACATCATGCTTTGGGGCTGTTTCTCTGCAAAGGGGCCAGGACGACTGATCCGGGTACATGAAAGAATGAATGGGGCCAAGTATCGTGAGATTTTGAGTGCAAACCTCCTTCCATCAGCAAGGGCATTGAAGATGAAACGTGGCTGGGTCGTTCAACATGACAATGATCCAAAGCACACCGCCAGGGCAATGAAGGAGTGGCTTCGTAAGAAGCATTTCAAGGTCCTGGAGTGGCCTAGCCAGTCTCCAGATCTCAACCCTATAGAAAACCTTTGGAGGGAGTTGAAAGTCCGTGTTGCCAAGCGAAAAGCCAAAAACATCACTGCTCTAGAGGAGATCTGCATGGAGGAATGGGCCAACATACCAACAACAGTGTGTGGCAACCTTGTGAAGACTTACAGAAAACGTTTGACCTCTGTCATTGCCAACAAAGGATATATCACAAAGTATTGAGATGAAATTTTGTTTCTGACCAAATACTTATTTTCCACCATAATATGCAAATAAAATGAAAAAAAAAACAGACAATGTGATTTTCTGGATTTTTTTCTCTCAGTTTGTCTCCCATAGTTGAGGTCTACCTATGATGTAAATTACAGACGCCTCTCATCTTTTTAAGTGGTGGAACTTGCACTATTGCTGACTGACTAAATACTTTTTTCCCCACTGTATATATAGTAAATATGTAGCATGTAGGTAGTATGTATATATGTAGTATGTATGTAGTATGCTTTTTTTTATTTTTTTTTTACATTCAACACATTAGCCGGATGATGGGACTACTACTGTACCATCATTGGCTAATGTGTCAATCACTGTCAGTGTAGCAGGCATCGCCCGATGGGACTTGGAGTCCCATCGGACGATGCCTGCACACACAAGACCCCCGGCAGGCCCGCACAGACCACCGGCAGCCGGCACAGGCACCCAGCTAGCCCATACAGACCACTGGCAGCCGGCACAGGCCCCCGGCAGGCCGGCACAGGCCCCCGAGAGGCCCATACAGACCACCGACAGCCGGCACAGGCCCCCGAGAGGCCCGTACAGACCACCAAGAGGCCCGTACAGACCCCGCCCGCACACACAGACACGCACAGTGTCTGCCCATGCACCGCCCACACTCTTCCCCCTCCCGAACAGGCAAGAAAGGTTTTTTTTTTTAATTCCGATATTTCTGTCCCATTGACTTGAATGGGACTTCCGGGATCGGAATCGGCGATACCCGATACTTTTTTTAGATCGGCCGATCCATTCCGATCCGATATTTTTCAGTATCGGGTGGTATCGCTCAACATTAACTATCACCCTTTTTTTCTCACCAATTGTTCTTTTATCAAGAAGACAACCTTAACCCCTTAACGTTCAATGACGGACACAGTCTGTCATTGGACGCCTCCCCCTATTTGGTGTGGGCTCCGGCGATCAGCTGACATGTTCCCCTAACAGCAGCGAGTGAAATCGCAATTCACCCATAGCTTTTAACATGTTAAATTACACTGTTAAACTCTGACATCGGCATTTAACATGAACGCCTAGGAAGCGTGTTGCTTCCTGCTCCCATTGGTGACCGTGTCACATGACCACGGGTCATCGACGGGTTGGCATTGCTGCATCAAGCATAAACATATTTGGTGTGGCCACATTCAGAATCACCCAATCTATCAATACATAAAGAGAATTAATCGAACCGGTAAACTGCATAGCGAGAAAAAAATCAAAACACCAGAATTACGTTTTTTTGGTCACTGCAATATTGTAATAACGGGCGATCAAAAGAACGTATCTGCACCAAAATCATATCAATAAAATCATCATCTCAGTACCCAAAAAATAAGCCCTAACCCGGCCCCAGATCCCGAAAAATGGAGACCCTACGGATCTTGGAAAATGGCAACTTTTTTTTTCCTTTTTTTTTTTTACAAACTTTGGAATTTTTTTTCACCATGTAGATAAAAAATAACCTAGATATGTTTGGTGTCTATGAATTCGTAATGACCTGGAGAATTATAATGGCAGGTCAGTTTTAGCATTTAGAAAAACCTAGCAAAAAAGTCAAACAAAAAACAAGTGTGGGATTGCACTTTTTTTTGCAATTTCACCGCACTTGGAATTTTTTTCCCGTTTTCTGTTACACGACATGGTATAAAAGTACAACTTGACCCACAAAAAAAACAATCCCTCACATGGCTATTTTGACCAAGAAATAAAAGAGGCTTGGCTAATTCCTGCTCTACTGAGCATGTGCCAATTGTTAAGGCTAAGTGCACACGTACTGGAACTCTCGCGGAAATTACCGCGAGAATTCCGGAATTCCATTCCGCGGGAAAATCGCATTTTAAATTCCCGCGATTTTCCCGCGGAAAAACTAGCATTTTGCAAGCGTATTTAGCTTGCAAAATGCTAGCGTTTTCCAAGCGATCTGTAGCATCGCTTGGAGAACTGATTGACAGGTTGGTCACACTCGTCAAACACAGTGTTTGACGAGTGTGACCAACTTTTTACTACTGAGGCCGCCTATGCAGCATCAGTAGTAAAAGATAGAATGTAAAAAAAAAAATAAAAAATGGTGTTATTCTTACCTTCCGACGTCCCTCGCATCCGTTCCCAGTAATCCTTTGCGAAAATGCCCGCGATGACGTCTGTTCTCGCGGGATCGCGATGTCTCGCGGTAATTCGCGATGACGTCGCGCAAATGACCGTGAGACTTCGCGATCCCGCGAGAACGGACGCCATCGCGGGCATTTTCGCAAAGGATTACTGGGAACGGAAGCGTGGAGAGAGGCGGGAAGGCTGCTCCGGACGCCGGAAGGTAAGAATAACAATATTTTTTATTTTAAATTCTATTTTTTTACAGCGATATGGTACCCAGAGCCCGGAGGACAGTCTCCTCTCCTCCGGACCGTGGGTACCATCCGCAATTGTTCTGCTTACTTTCCGCATGGTGTGCACAGCCACATGCGGGAAGTAAGCGGAACAATGCATTCCTATGGGTGCGGGATCGCCGCGATTCCGCAAACGAATGAGCATGCTGCGTTTTTTACGGCGAAGCGATTCCGCCGCAGTAAAAACCGCAGCATTAGCACAGCATTGCGGAATCCTATAGGAATGCATGGGATGCTTATTTTTCGCATTTTCGCGGCAAAATCGCGCGGTTAAAACCACCGCGGAAACGCGAAAAAAACGCCACGTGTGAACTCAGCCTGATTCTGACACGTCATCAGATCTGAACACAGGAAAAGAATGACATCTTGATTTCCAGATATTCAGATCCTCTAAACAAAACAAAAGGCGTCAATGCAAGAGTGATCTAAACGGGGCATTAAACGACCGCCCGACCAGTTCGCACTAGGTCAGAGCATCTGGCCTCAACCAGGCCATGGACATCTCTGTGCATATGCGTCCTAAGGTCTCGAAGTTGTGACGTCATGACAAGTGCCGCGACCTTATTAAGTCCTGGACTAGCATGAAGATTTCTGGGGTTTTAGCATGCGGCGGTGGAAGAAGAGCCGTTGAGGACTGCGAGCAGTGGGAGTAACAGGAGAGATGAGCGGTGAGGTGAGTATTAGTTGTTTTGCTTTTTTCTACATTTTTTCTTTTATCATGCTCTAGGATTTCTCCAGACCCAAGATCATAATAAGGGACATTTAATTTGCAGAAAATACATTTGCTACAATTTGAATTTCCTGGTAAATTCCGCACAATTTTGCAAATTGGAATCTCATCAGATCCGCTCATCTCTAGTGATATATTGCATTTCTATCCAAGGTAGTTGCATACAACTTATATTACTTATGATCTGAATCTGTTGTTTCTCGGTACTATACAGAGTTTTGCAGGTTTTTTACTAGTGAGAAGATAAACTTTTGAAAAAAGACCAAAAAAGTCTATTTTGACATTAATAAATCTTATAGCTCAATATAAATGTTGCTTGCTTTTTCTTTCCTGAGTTGCATACTATATCTTTTTGGAGACAAAATGTGCTGAGTTTTTCACTCACTATCAATATAATAATCTTTAATTGAATGAAAAAACTATAGTGTGGATAGATATAAAAATACAGTATGCTATAATATATTTTCAAGGCCAGATAAAGGGTGCATAGAATATGGAGCAGTTTATTTATAGGATCCCTAAACTTTAAGAAGTCAATCATCAAATAATGTGTCAACTTTACGCATACTGTCAAATTGGTGATCTTTAGTAATATAGCACAAAAATGATCTACGTATTTGCAAGAACTGGATCAAGGTCTGCACAGTAGCCATTGTAAATCATTTGAATGGAAGCAGAGGTGAGGTGTAGCTAGGGGTTCAGCACAGGAGGGGCAAAACACATCTGAGTGGGTCCCTCACCTAGATAACCATGTTTACATCTATGGTCGAGCATCATAATCATAGTGTGTAAAGGGGAACCTCAGAGATGACACTACTGGAAAAAGTCACTGTACAAAAATCAAGACTGACATTACCACCATGTGGTGACCATATATAGTGGTTAATATCAGTTCTGTGAAACATATTAAAAGATTGCAGTACAGTTATATATAGGGTAAAGTTTTTTCTAGAGTTTATGAGAATAGAATCGCACTTTCTAGTTCATTGGCCACGATGGTGTTCTGTGGTCACTAGACAAGAGTAGGAGAACCACTTGTTACCTGACAGCAACTGTGGTTTTTCTTTTGATTCACCATCCTGGCACAACGCCACATGTGCATCATGCCCCAATAATGATGTTTCATCAGGCTAGCCAATCAAAAGAAGAGCAATACATGGCATCAGGTAAGGGGCAATTCTCCCGCTTCTGTTCATCGGCCAAAGATCACTATTATGGCCAATAGACTTAGACGTGTGAATTTATTTTCACCAACTCTAGTTCTTTTCTGTTAAAGAAAACACTCCTCATCATTACCATCTGGCCCTGACCGATTTGATAACTTCTTTTAGCCACAATTTGTCTGTAGAGTTTACAACAAAGACAAATTTGACTTCGCATATTTCCAGCACCATCCCTATTTCCAGTTTACGCAAACGCCTCCCCTTGCTTATACCCTAATGCTGCACCTGTCGCCACCCTATTTGTCCCTATTACGGGACCTGCCATAAAGCAAAACAGTACCCCTTTTAGCGCTCAACAGTAAAATTGTCCCCTAAAAATATTAATCCTCTCTGTGAGTGCCCTGGAAAGTAATAGTGGAAACATTTTGCCTCTTAAAGACATTATTATCGAAATTTGTTTTGTTGAACTGAACAGCAAAATTAAGTGTTTTGTCTTTTTTAAATTAATTTTATCTCTCTCTTGTGGATATATTAGCAGTAGTGATGAGCGAGTATACTTGTTACTTGGATTTTCCCGAGCATGCTCGGGTAGATAAAAAGACAGCACCTCAGATAATGGTGAAAAAAAGGCTTACATTTTATTCTGCCTCCTGTGGCAACGTTTCAGTCCGAAAACCTTTTTCAAGCATGTCTTCGGACCGAAACGTCGCAACAGGAGGCAGAATAAAATGTAAGCCTTTTTTTCACCATTGTCTGAGGCGCTGTCATTTTTATCTATTGTTATGAAACTTGCTCCAGGATGGGCTCCCTGGTTTTGACGTGTGCATCTGTCTTAAAGACTTTGACGCTTATAGGGTGCGGTTTAACTTTTTGTTTTTTGAGTCAGTGTTTGGGGAGAGGCGGTACAGATGAGATTTTTTTTCTATCAGCTCTTCTCTTCTCATAGCACTGTCACTGTTACCTCTACAGTACTGCCACTCTCTTGACACTGCCTGTCCGAGG
This sequence comes from Dendrobates tinctorius, assembly GCF_039654945.1. Lineage (NCBI taxonomy): Eukaryota > Metazoa > Chordata > Amphibia > Anura > Dendrobatidae > Dendrobates > Dendrobates tinctorius. The sequence goes on along the minus strand of NW_027361743.1, from coordinate 16,980,436 downwards.
ATGTGTGTCATGATCCAGGCGTGGATCTGACAGTTTAAATGGATAAGTTGAACTTTTTTTCCTTCGGGTGCCAAAGTGACGTGATTGCCCCCGGTGGCCATTAGAATTACTACACGTGGTGTTTCATTCTAAGTTGCCCGGTGGTGGTTAGTGGTATCGCACCTTAGGTTTTCAGTTTAAAGTTCTCTGTAATTATGATTCAGGTGTGGGGCTCTATAAATGAGTCTCAGGGTGTGTAATCACTGCAGGTGATACTGATTAATTCATTGATTCTGAGTTGGTGAGAGCCTGGTGGAAGGATGGAGTTGAGGAGGAGTCCTGCGCAGCTTAGCCAGGGGGGACGTGTGTCAGCTATGGTGTCTGGACGAAGGGCTGGCATGGCGTGGTGGGGTCACAGTGATGGTGTCGGCAGGAAGTGTCTGCATGGACTGGTGGAGTGGTGACTATGGAGAGTGGCACTCACCATGTGGGACTTGGCTGCTGAGCTGGACTCAAGCATGCTTGCCTTCGTGGCAGAAGCTGAACTCATCTTTGGGACTCTGTTACTAAGCAGCAGCAACTGGTGGTGGACTCTGCTCCAAGGCTGCACTATGGTGAAGGATCCTGTTATGGTGATGGATCCGGGTGGAGGAGAAGACGCACGCAGGTGGAGGGCTCTGTTGCAGGAGCATAAGCACAGAGCATAAAGCTAAGTGGTGTCCCCCTGTATTGTCTCTTTCCCTCATGTGTGTTATTAGTGCAGTGGTGGGATTAGTCTCCGCACTGCCCAATTCCCTAGTGAGGGTTTAGGGTCAGGGCGAGCAAGGGTTTAAGGTTCGTGTGCAGCGACAGGTGCGGAGCCTGTATAGGGAATGTGAGGAGTGCAGGGACACTGGCTCAGGGGAGTGCAGGAGGTCTCCATGTCCCCATTCCCTATTGCAGGGCCCACCATTGTTTATGTTTCCCAGGTCTCCCTTATTATTTAAATTTGCCAGACAGGAGGCGGGGTTTCCAGAATTTATATTAACGTGTAATACCTAAATTCGCCAGGTGGAGGCGGTGTATCCATCTGCACGTATTATTATTTAAATTCGCCACTGGAGGCGCTGTATCCAGGGTCACGTGTGTTATGGGTTCGCCTTGCGGTAACATCTGCGTCCAGACACACAGTGACCGTGACATTGTGTCAGTAATCACACTTATGTCTGCTGTGCTCATTCTGTAATTTCTTTGCAGTGAGATCAGAGTGGGCTCTCATTACATGTCACACAGGAGAAACCCAGAACAGACAGGTTACTCCTGTGTGAGATACGATAACAGCTCTGATCTCACTGCCCAACAAGTGCAAGTAGCTGGAATACAGCAGACATAACTATGATTACATCTCACAGGCTGAGAAATCTACTCTAAGCTATGGCAGAGGCATGTTCTTCGTTTCAGTGTTTCTGCCTGCTTAAGATTGGTCAGCATCACACAGGAAGAGAAAATACACACTGTGAAGAATATTGGAGACATAATTCTATGTCAATCATCTGTATACTATTGGGAATGGAGTTATAAAAAAATCCTTCAGCACATGCTGTGGGAACATGACACCAGGCCAGCTCAAACAAAAGGATTACCATCCCCTCTAGAGCTGGTATGCAACCTTCTACAGGAAGACCACCCCTGTGAATCCAAGCAATGCGGCCTGAGTACTTTGTTCAGCCAGCTAGGATTTCATAAAAGAGTTATGGAAATACTATACGCACCAGCTGTGCATTATATATATATCCAAGATCCGCAGACCAGGGGAAGCTCCTGTCTGGGTCTCGAGTCATTCTAACATGCATGGGAAGAGAAATACATAGAACAGCCACTTCTAGGTGGCAAAATTGTGTTTAGTGTCTATGAGTATGCTAGGAACGGCGGAACGCACTAAATAAATAAATAATAAAGTGCGTTCGCCGCTCGGGGTCCACCGTGTAGAAGGTGTTATCACTGCTGCTAAGTAATGGCAGACGCGCTATATGGCGGTATAACGCACACGGGTTAAACGCCACCCGATGTGCGCTGAGCGGACTCTGTTACATAAACATAAACGCTGAGCCTGTTAGACTCACAGGTCTCAGCTAAATTGCACACGCGGTATACTGTCACAGGACACAGGCCCAAGGCTGAGGTCGGTGTCCGTTTAGACCTACCGTGCGTGCGGCATCGCTACCGCGGACGCCGGTAAGTGCTGCTGACTGCAGCAGCAAACACAGCCGCAATACGATAGTGCCATGAGGCATGGCACGATCGGACGCTATTGCAGAGCTGCGGTGTGCACAGTGGCCTAAGGCTTGCCACTGACTGGCGCTGACTCTTTCTCTAGTTACCTATCCTCATGCATAATATCAGAGGGAGAGGAATCTTAATAAGTCAGTCACCAGAATCATACATCCATCACCATTCACACATCTAGCAAGTAAAGTCTATACTAGCGCATGGCCGAGCGGCCATGAGGGCCTTTTATAGCCATGCACTGCCGGGACCTTCCAGATCTCTCAAATGGACCAATCAGATCTGGAGAAGGACCCCGACTTCCAATGGGAGATAGTCTCGTGAGCATGCTCAGTGGAGCGGCAGAGGGACTTAGCCTCAGGAATGGCTTGCTGCAGAGCAGCGTATGAGGCTCTGGATTCCTGTTGTGTCGCTGCAGGAATATGACGCCTAACATTACCCCCCCTCCTAGGGACCCCTCCCTCCTGAACCTTCCAACCCACCAAATAAAGTTTTTTGCCACGTACAACCTTGTGTCCCACAGAGGCGTAGGCCTCAGGCTCATCCAAAGGCAAGTCTGATGCCCCGGCAGATGACTCAGAAAACCAGGACATGTGAATAGGTTTGAGAAGGGACACGTGGAAGGCATCAGGGATGGCTAAGTCGCCAGGAGCAGAAGTTGGAGTAGGGCGCCGATGTGTGTCGGCAGGCGTCTTCATTTGCATTTTAGAGGTTTGAGTGACATGTGGGGTGCGACACAGACTGTCGTGAACCTCCATTGCCCGGTCTGCCACGGGCAAGGGATACAGTAACCCCGCCGGCCTCTGTTTAGAAGAGCTGCTCCGAGCACAAGAGGTGCATGCCTGAATGTATTTTTTAGTGTCCTGGGCCCTGTGCGGCCACCAATAAGACCTTGCCAGGAGTTTTGTGGTCTGCTTGTAGCCAAATTGACCACCCACCCTGGACGCATGTGTCCAAGCGAGAACCTTGGACCGCAGGTGAGGCGGGACAAAGGTCTTGCCTGGCGGCACTGATACGAGGACGACCAGAGCCACGGTTTTCAGATTCCCAGTAGGGGGCGCGGAAAGATCCGCAGACACCTCCACAGAGGCTACTTGGATGCTTTCCCCCATGCACCTTCCCACACAGTTTTTGCTCCAACCCAGTATTCTCCCTGAGGACCATTCTATGTGAGGGGAATGGCAATGGAGCCAGGGAACCCCGAGGAGCACCTGATCGATGCCCTCTGGCATAATGAGCAGGGACAGCGTCTCCTGATGAGATGGTGGAATTGAGAGCCTAAGGGGTGCTGTCTGGTGGGTAATCTGGGATGACAAGGTCGACCTGTTAACTACCCTGATGGGCACTGGGTGAGGAAGTGGTACCAACGGGATAGCGTGCTGTTGGGTGAAGGACGAGGACATAAAGTTCCCTTCTGCCCCGGAATCCACCGTGACCTTTACCTCCCAGGAGGAATCTCCGCTATCTAATGTCCCTAGGAGCGCCGGTTTTGGGGAGAAGGTCTTGTTAAATATTAATAATCCGTTAATTTCTTATAAGACTCAGTTCTGTACATTGCTTTAGCTTACACGACATAGGCTATTTTTAAGCTTGGCTCATGGTAGAAAGACAGCTCCATATATGTAGAGACCACGTGCTTTAGGAGACGTATATAATTCATGGCTAACTGTAGAGGTCGCTCTTCTTCCCTCACCATCATGAGAGACAGACACAAAGATGTCATCTGTTCTGGGCCATGACATGACATAACAGCTGGTATGTTACTTTACTACGAAGAAGCCGAACTGAGAGACAGACGCCATTTGCCATGTGAGATCCCGGAGAGAAAGAAGAATACACGTTGCTTTGCTATGAACTGATGGACAATCTCTCACCTATTTTTATTCACCTTTTTTTTTATAATAACCTTTCTTTGATGGAAGAATCCAAATAAACCACTATATTTTTATCTGGTAACTAGTCCTGAGTATTTTACAGGATAAGCATTATTTTACAGGTCTCCATAGCGAATAGACCTCCACCAATTACCAGTGGACGCGATTGCTTTTTCGGCTGCTGCAAACACCTGTTAGCCAGGTGACCAGACTGTCGACACTGGTAACAGCGTGTGGAGCTTTGTGCCGGTCGCGTCTTGAGGCTGGCGCGGGACACCTCCATGGGCTCTGGAGGTAAACTCTCCAGCTCGGGTGGCTCTAGAGATTCAAGGAGGTTGGGAGCCAAGCTATCCTTCCGCCTGGATTGAGCACACTCCAGCCCGCACTCTGAAAAACGGAGATCGATGTGGGTAGAAATGGCAGTCAGCTCTTCCAGACTTACGGGAACCTCCCTGGTAGATAGAACATCCTTAACATGCTCTTCCAAACCTCTCCAGAACACAGGGATGAGGGTTCTATCTGGCCATTCCAGCTCGGAAGCCAGTGTCTGGAAACGGACGGCGTACTGGCTGACGAAGAGGGATCCCTGTGTTAATGCCAGTAGCTGGAGAGAGGTGTCGCGAGTGACCCGTGGCCCCAAAAAGACCTGCTTCAGAGATGTTAGCAACTGAGCAGCGGTCCGAACCTCTGAGTCACCACGCTCCCACTGTGGCATGGCCCACTCCAACGCCCTGCCCGACAGAAGGGAAACGAGAAACCCCACCTTAGCCCGTTCTGTAGGGAATCGTGCGGCCAGTAACTCAAGCTGGATTAAGCACTGGGTCACGAAACCCCTGCAGGAGGCGCTGTCACCAGAAAATTTATCGGGCAACGGGAGGCGGGAAACTGTCGGTGCAGGCGTGGACGTGGACACACGTGAGACAGCCTCTGCGACTGCCTGGGCAGCAGCCTCAGTAAACTTCGCAGCTGAGGTGGCACTCTCGAGAGTAGCCAACCTGCCCTCCAGCTGCCGAATGGACTGCAGAAGCTGTTGCTGGTCCGCCATTACTAGCCAGACCCTGGCACTAGTATAATGTTAAGAACGGCGGAACGCACTAAATAAATAAATAATAAAGTGCGTTCTCCATTCGGGGTCCACCGTGCAGAAGGTATTATCACTGCTGCTGAGTAATGGCAGACGCGCTATAACGCGCATGGGTTAAACGCCACCCGATGTGCACTGAGCGGACTCTGTTAGCTCACAGAGGCGCTGTAACATAAACATAAATGCTGAGCCTGTTAGACTCACAGGTCTCAGCTAAATTGCACGCGCGGTATACTGTCACAGGACACGGGCCCAAGGCTGAGGTCGGTGTCCGTCTAGACCTACCGTGCATGCGGCGTCGCTACCGTGGACGCCGGTAAGTGCTGCTGACTGCAGCGCAGCGGCAAACAAAGCCGCTACACGATAGTGCCGTGAGGCATAGATTGTTTTAAGAATTTTGAATTCTCCATTCTATGGTGCATCACTGTACATAGAGATGTCCATGACTCCTGCACAGGAAATTTGCATTTCTGGAAGAATAGAATTTTGCTCCAACAGCCCCATGCTACAGTTACACATTAAGTCATTCAGAGATCAGTTTTCAACTCTTTTGCTTTAATCTGAAAATTCTTTTGCTGTTTGTCACAAATATTTCATTTTTAGCACACATTGCTATTTAATTTTTAGACTTTCTTTAGTGTTTTATGCCATTTTACTAGAATGCATATTAATCGCAACAAAACTCTTTCTATTTTTGGGTCTTTCATTGGTGGTTTACGTTGGGAGAATTTCCTAATATATACAAGACTGAAATGTATTCAATTGTTTTAGACAATTTTTATTCGTTGCCAATTTTATGGTGTTTTTCAAGAGGGCGTGGCTGTCAAGATTCTCCAGGGGCGTGTCATTCAGCTGCTCTGCATTGTCATCCCTTGGTAAAGATCATACAAATTAGCACTAAAGAAAAAGACCCATATCTATGGAACCATAGAGTAGGATTAAAGAAAAAAACAGAATACTTGGGAAGCAGAAAGGGAATAAAATAGGAGCAAAAACTGGACACTTTGACCTTTTGATTGGTCAACTTTAAATATGCATTGCATAAGCTCGCCAAAATATAAGTCCATACTAGGCCAAATACAAAAAAAAAAAATAGCTCACACATCTCTCTCTCTCTCTCTCTATATATATATATATTAATAACATGTAATTCTCATGGCACATACCAGCTGGCATTGCACTTATGTTGTACTCCTGGATCCAATCCATCATCCTTGAAATGAGTCATTCATGTGTAAGGAGCAAATAGCTGGATGCAGAGATTAACCAGAGACAGAGAAGAGTTAAAAAGGGTTTACTGAACAATCAATAACAAGTAATACTCAATGCAGGAAGGACAAGAAAATGACAAAAGGACATATAAAACAAACGGGAAACTTATCGGTTGTAGTTCTGGCAAGGGGAAGGCTGGAATAACTCCCGTCGGCATCTCCAATAATGCACAAACTCTCTGGCTCTGACATGAAGAAACAAGTAACACTGCCATCCGACAGTGCCGATGAATCCAGTCCAGCTTGTCTTGGGTACGCTGGAGCGTGGAAACAGTCCTGTGTGTGAATGTCTCAGCGATGGCGCCGGGCACGGGTCGTGAATACGTGTACACTCCGTAACAACCCCCGTTCTCTTCGAGTAGTCTCTAAATAATGGTTCTGGTATCTTGAGTAAAACAGGGGTATGCAATTGTGCGGATACAGACGGTAACTGAATAGCATCAAAAGAAGTCTCAAGGTCTGCACACGGAGGTCTAGGAACAGTGGAGTTGTCAGTAGAAGCAGCGGAGAAGGAGTCAGTCTCCTGTTGCCTTCCCGCCAAGTCTGGCCCGTTCCCACGCTCAGGTCTCCTTTTGTACCCCGCGCCCCCTTCTGTCTGCCAGAAAGGTCTCTCCCTTTCAGAGGAAAACTCCCCTGCCAACAGTGGTGACAGCCCCGATAGCTCCCGCCTTAAAGGGCACCACACACCACTGAGTTCATCTTGTGTCATCTTTTTACACCTGCACATTGGGACAGGGCATGCTTAGTAGAGATAATCATCCATATTTCATGATTCAAGAAGATAATTATGACTCCTATACAATGTAAAGAATATCTGGTAAGACCCAACCATTAGCGGTTTCCGTACTAAATGGGAATTTGCAGTAAAAAGCCTGGGAATACTACGAAAAGGCTGCTCATGATTATTACCCAGAAGTCCCATTATTGCATATTCCATAAATGTAATCTGGATTTTTTGTGTTATTATCCAATAACAAGATGCAATATTGTATAAATAAGCTCTTGTAATAGCATAACACAACTGACATCGTGGAAGTAATTTCTATAATTTGATTCTATTGAGGAATTTTAGTTCCTATTCCTATGATCATTACTATTTTTGATCCAGCAGAGATTAGATACATAAATATGGCGCCCCTGAGGGTTCAGTCACCACAGAGGTACTGCACCTCCTCCTGAGGTGTGGTACCCCACTATTCAGGTAAGGTGGAGACACCTGACCACACTCCAACACCTGCACCCCACACCACAAAGTAGTGTAGCAAAGCACCTTTCGGCGGCTCCCTGCTTGGAGTGTAGCATAGCACCCCTTGGTGGCTCCCTGCTTGGAACACGAAACCTGCTGGGAGGTGGGTGGAGTTTAGTTTGCACCAAAAGAGCGGGAAGAGTTGAGTCAGTCAGTCAGTCTATTCATTCAGTCAATGAGTGAGGATGTAGAAGGACAGTGTGAGAAACAGAAGATCCCCGGAAGAGGGATGGAAGAGGGAAGTGCTGCAGCAGGCCACAGTGATCTGGGTCTGCTGGCACAGGAAAGAGACAGAGAACGGAAGCTTGATTCTCCATTGGAAGGAAGGATTAGCACGGAACGCGAGGAGAATAAGAGAACAAGGACCAGGGCTAGAGGAGAACCCTTTTCAACTTCTAAGCGCAAGGCCGGGGTCCAGTCCCCGAGGTTGTACGGATACTAATGGTCCTGCAGCAGACCCCGGAGGAATAGAAGTAGTGACCACTTTATTCCCACACAAGACTTGGGGGCACAACAGCAACATATTGGTGAGCCGGGACTTAGTAGCAAGGAGTCCCCGAAGCAGGCTACAGCTGTCTGCCGTACAAGTAGAGTTCATAGGAACATCTGACAGGAGGAACTCCAGTGTAACTCAGTACTAGGAGTACTTCATTCTTAGGCGCTATAAGAGGAGACGTTCAAAAAAGGCACATATGTTGGCGGAGTGTTGGAAAGGAGTACTTCATCTTGCCTGGAAGTTGGCTGAGCTCCTTACCCGGAGGACATGGCACGGATGCGGGCACCTGTACCTGCAACAGACTGTGTAAAGCTTTGGAACTACATGCCCTGGTGTCCTCCACTTATTCCTGCGCCAACCTGCCCAGCACAGATACATCCCTTGCGCCTGACACTACACCATCTAAGTGTCACTTCACCTACACTGCCCTGGGACTACAGCCCTGCCTGTGGAGGGCTATAACATCACTGCTGCACCACACCATCTGTCCCAGAAGATCTGTCTGCAGCATCGGTTTACATCTCTGTTGCCGAACACCACAGGTGGCATCACGAATCACTCATCATAAGCACACTGAACATTCCCCTTTTACAATGGGCGCCCAGGGCCACGGGCCAGGTCCCAGCTGCCGTGACATCTCCCATTGAAGCTCATCTGGCCCGGTACCGAGTACCCCACAGCCCTGGGTGTGAGGGCAACCCATTTTTGACGTCACGAACAGGATGACGAGACCCGATGCCATCGGGGTCTGTGTGCCTACAATTTATTGGATTTAAAAAGTTTGTGGAAATGTGCAAAAGACCCAATTTGATAGACTGTAAAATGAATGCTAAAAATGGCCGCTGGCGCAAAGAAGGGTGTGACAACATGGGTGGTCCTAAGAAAAGACCGCGAACTGTCCTGGGCCTCCCCTGTCTGAACTTCTATGCGACAGCAACATGGCCCACCCCCCGAGGGGTTCGTATACTGGCATGGTTTGGAGGAGTAGGAAGAAGATGCCACCCCCAGAAGGAGGAGTGGAAGCCAGTGGCGGGAAAGGAGTCGAGACAGGAAGATGAAGAAGGAGAGGACGCCATGATGGAAGGAGCGCAGAGGCCAGAAGAAAATGGCGGGGAGAAGCCATCCTCCCCCAAACAACACCCACGGAGCATGCGGCCGCTGCGAACCCTTTACAGCGGCCGCCACCACCTCCAGGCCGGTGCTGTCACTGGATGCGGCCTGCCAGGAGAAGGTACATGAGGGTTCCGGAGGCTGTGGGACAGGAGCTGAGTCCCAGCCCGGCTCTAGCGCGGCCGCGCAGGCTTTTACCGGCATGCCCCCGTCCTGTGCCGACACGGATGCAACTACCGGCCGTTCATCAGTCCACTCCAGGGGTTGCGGCTGCCATCATTCGCCCCCGGTACCTAAGCAGGAGTCAGAACATCACCGGGAAGCATCAGGTATGGTCACTACCCCTGCCATGATCCTGTTACTAGGAGCTGTGCCTGTGGACAGAATTGGCCCGGTGATTACTCAAACCACGAGTGGTGGCACTCCAAAGGCATCCAGCCCGCAACAACCGGCCGTAGTACCGCCAACTGTGGTACCACTTGGGATCGCAGAGCATCTATCGGTACCGACTACAGCTCTTGCTGACTTGTTGACAGCAGAAATACCACCTGCAACAGCTGATGTGCACTCAGTACCGGTAGCTATGACCATCGCTGCCATTCCACCTGAGCCAGTGGCAACTCATCCCTCACTAGGAGAAAAGGAGTACCTGCAATTTGTGGACCGCCAGCAACAGGATGAAGACACCCAGAGCATCTCCCCTGGAAGCAGCAGCCAGGAAAACCAGCTTCCAGTACCCCAGGAGGGGACCCCAATAAAGAAACATTCCATTAACTTTGTTGCCCAGGAGGGTATTTGCACTGTTGTGCCTTCTTTTGTTATCATGCTTTCTTTTGTTTTACAAGTTTTTGCCTAGTTGCGTTGGCAGCATATTTTTCATTGAACTGAGGAGATCATGAACACTGAGTGATCCAGAACTGTGTTTGTAAATAGTTTGCACCTCTTTAGGTGCCCTTTCTTGGTTTTACATAGCCTCTTTTATAAATAAGAAATACCTCAACCTTGGAGCATGGCTCCATCCTTAAGGACACTGCAAGAGATCCCGGCTGGGAGCGGTGTCCAGCACTTACAAGAATTATTGTGAAGTATTTTATAATGTGTCTTATGCTAGTTAGTATCAATGACAGATAGGAATGTTTTAATAAAGAGGTGTGAACAAAGATGAAGATTTGAGAAAGGCAGGTGATGAACCAGGTATCCATGGTTGTCACTTAGGGTTAATAAAAGAAAGTAGAAAATGTGAAAGAAGAAGTGATGAAGAAATGTGTTGGTGATAATGCTTGAAATAGCACTTTAAATTAGGTAGCATAACTTTAACCCCTTTCTGTCATGTGACGTACTATCCCGTCCATGTGCCCTGGGACTTAATTCCCAGGGACGGGATAGTACGTCACAGCGATCAGCGGCACCCACGTGGTGAGCGCCGCTGATCGCGGCTGGGTGTCAGCTGATTATCATAGCTGACACCCGGCACAATGTGTCAGGGGCGGTCACGAACCACCTCCGACACGTTAACCTCTTGCACACCGCGATCAAACACGATCGCAGTGTACCGGGGGTTAAAGGGAAGCATCGACAGGGAGGGGGCTCCCTCCATGCTTCCCTGAGCCCCCCACAACAGCGCAATGTGCTGCGCTGCTGCGGGGGGCTCCATCCCTGCAGGTCCCCGAATCCAAGATGGTGACGGGACCTTCGGGGGCCTGCAGCGAGCTGACTTCCTCAGTGCCTGCAAAGCGCAGGCATGAGGAAAGTCTGTGCAGTGCCTGTGACAGATCGCTGATCTGTCACAGTGATCTGTGATGTGACAGATCGCTGATCTGTCACACTGATCTGTGATGTGACAGATCAGCGATCTGTCACATGACAGGTATGTCCCCCCTGGGACAATGTAATAAAGTTAAAAAAAAAAAAAGGTGTAAAAATAATTTTTTAAAAATCGCTAAGTAAATTAAAAAAAAAAAATATTCCCTAATAAATTCATTTTTTGGAAATAAAAAAAAAAATAAAAGTACACATATTTGGTATCGCTGCGTCCATAACGACCCGCCCTATAAAATTGTCCCATTAGTTAACCCCTTTACTAGCGAATCCCTTAAAAAATAAAAATAAAAAGCTAAGCAAAAAATAATGATTTATTATCATACCATCAAACAAAAAGTGCAATAACGCGCGATCAAAAAGACGCATATAAATATCCATGGTACCGCTGAAAACGTCATCTTGTCCTGCAAAAAACGAGCTGCCACACAGCATCATCAGCAAAAAAATAAAAAAGTTATAGCTCACAGAATAAAGCGATGCAAAAATAATTATTTTTTATATAAAATTGTTTTCATTGCATAAAAGCGCCAAAACATAAAAAACAACCTAAATGAGGTATCGCTGTAACCATACTGATCCGAAGAATAAAAGGGCTTTATCAATTTTACCGCAGGCAGAACGGTGTAAACGCAAAAGAAATTCATGAAACGCTGGTTTTTGTTCATTCTGTGTCACAAAAATCAGAATAAAAAGCGATCAAAAGATGTCACGTGCCCGAAAATGATACCAATAAAAACGTCAACTCGTCCCGCAAAAAATAAGTGAAAAAAGAAGGTATCCAGCTCCGGAGATAAAATCCAAAATCTTTATTGAAACAAATTAAAAGGTTAAGCTGCTTGATAACCAGTGCATACTGGAGGAAGGAATGTCCTAGATAACTGGACGCGTTTCGAACACGTGTAGTGCTCTTAGTCCTCAGATTCCGAAACTGAGGACTAAGAGCACTACACGTGTTCGAAATGCGTCCAGTTATCTAGGACATTCCTTCCTCCAGTATACACTGGTTATCAAGCAGCTTATTACCTTTTAATTTGTTTCAATAAAGATTTTGGATTTTATCTCCGGAGCTGGATACCTTCTTTTTTCACAAGTACCTGACGTCAAGCAGAGACGCTTCCTTGCTCGGATAGAACTACTCATGTGCGGTGTGGACATCACTATAAGGGTGAGCTGAATCTACTTTTTTCTATCCCGCACAAAATAAGACCTCACATGACTCAGCGGGTCAAAATATGGAAAATTTATAGCTCTCAATATGTGGTGATGCAAAAACAATTTTTACAATAAAAAGTGTCTTTTAGCGTGTGACAGCTGCCAAACATAAAAACCTGCCATATATAGTAAATCAAACCCCCCCGTTATCACCCCCTTAGTTAGGGAAAAATAATAAAATTAAAAGAAAATGTATTTATTTCCATTTTCCCATTAGGGTTAGGGCTAGGGTTAGGGCTAGGGCTAAGGTTAGGGCTAGGGTTAGGGCTAGAGTTAGGGCTGAGATTAGGGTTAGGGGTGTGTTGGGGTTAGGGTTGGAGTTATAATTGGGGGGGTTTCTACTGTTTGGGCACATCAGGTGCTCTCCAAACGCAACATGGCATCTGATCTCAATTCCAGCCAATTCTGTGCTGAAAAAGTCAAACGGCTCTCCTTCACTTCCAAGCTCTGCCATGTGCACAAACAGTGTTTTACCCCCACATATTTGGTATGAGCCTACTCAGGACAAATTGCAAAACAACTTTTGGGGTCCTATTTCTCCTGTTACCCTTAGGAAAATAAAAAATTGGGGGCAAAAATATCATTTTTGTGGAAAAAAAATTATTTTTTTATTTTCACGCCCGGGCGTTATAAACATCTGTGAAGCACTTGGGGGTTCAAAGTACTCACCACACATTTAGATAAGTTCTGTGGGGGGTCTAGTTTCCAAAATGGGGTCACTTGTGGGGAGTTTCAATAGTTTAGGTACATCAGGGGCTCTCTAAACGCACATGACACCCGCAGACCATTCCATCAAAGTCTGCATTCCAAAACGTCACTACTTCCCTTCCGAGCCCCGACGTGTGCCCATACAGTAGTTTTCTCCCACATATGGGGTATCAGCGTACTCAGGACAAATTGGACAACAACTTTGGGGTCCAATTTCCCCTGGTACCCTTGGGAAAATAAAAAAAATTGGTGACTAAAAGATCATGTTTGTGGAAAAAGTACGATTTTTTTTATTTTCAAGCCCGGGCGTTATAAACTTCTGTGAAGCACGGGGGGGGGGTTCAAAGTGCTCACCACACATCTAGATAAGTTCCTTGGGGGGTCTAGTTTCCAAAATGGTGTCATTTGTTGGGGGTTTTCACTGTTTTGGTACATTAGGGGCTTTCCAAACGCGACATGGTGTCCGATCTCAATTCCAGCCAAAAACGTCATATGGCGCTGCTTCCCTTCCGAGCTCTGCCATGCGCCCAAATAGTGGTTTACCCACATATCAGGTGTCAGCGTACTCAGGTCAAACTGCACAATAACTTATGCAGTCCAATTTCTCCTGTTACCCTTGGTAACATAAAAAAAATTGAATCTGAATTATTTTTTTTGTGAAAAAAGGTTAAATGTTAACTTTTTTTTAAATATTCAAAAAATTCCTGTGACACACCTGAATGGTTAATAAACTTCTTGAATGTGGTTTTGAGCACCTTAAGGGGTGCAGTTTTTAGAATGGTGTCACTTATGGGTATTTTCTATCATATAGACCCCTCAAAGTGGCTTCAAATATGATGTGGTCCGTAAAAATAAAATGGTGTTGCAAAAATGAGAAATCGCTGGTCAACTTTTAACCCTTATAACTTCCTAACAAAAAAAAATTTTGGTTCCAAAATTGTGCTGATGTAAAGTAAACATGTGGGAAATGTTACTTATTAAGTTTTTTGTGTGCCGTATCTCTGTGATTTAAGGGCATAAAAATTAAAAGTTGGAAAATTGCAAAATTTTAAAAATTTTCGCCAAATTTCCATTTTTTTCACAAATAAACACAAGTTATTTGAATTAAATGTTATCACTAACATGAAGTACAATATGTCACGAGAAAACAATGTCAAAATCACCAGGATCCATGGAAGCGTTTCAGAGTTATTACCTCATAAAGGGACAGTGGTCAGAATTGTAAAAATTGGCCTGGTCATGAACGTGCAAACCACCCTTGGGGGTTAAGGGGTTAAAGATAGTTAGTTAAAAAATTTTGCAAAGTTCAAGAGACAGTGCCTCTCATATTGAGAAGATTAGATAAGAACTGCTTATTTTGCAATACAAAAATTTGTATGTTCCTGTATTGTCAACTTCTGTTTTCTTGCAGCCCGCAGATGTGCTGTGTTTAACGGGGGGTATGTGGCACCCCTGAGGGTTCAGTCGCCACAGAGGTACTGCACCTCCTCCTGAGGTGTGGTACCCCACTATTCAGGTAAGGTGGAGACACCTGACCACACTCCAACACCTGCACCCCACACCACAAAGTAGTGTAGCAGAGCATCTTCGGTGGCTCCCTGCTTGGAGTATAGCATAGCACCCCTTGGTGGCTCCCTGCTTGGAACACGAAATGTGCTGGGAGGTGGGTGGAGTTTAGTTCACACCAAAAGTGCGGGAAGAGTTGAGTCAGTCAGTCAGTCTATTCATTCAGTCAATGAGTGAGGATGTAGAAGGACAGAGTGTGAGAAAGAGAAGATCCCCGGGAGAGGGATGGAAGAGGGAAGTGCTGCAGCAGGCCACAGTGATCTGGGTCTGCTGGCACAGGAATGAGACAGAGAAAGGAAGCTTGATTCTCCATTGAAAAGAAGGATTAGCACGGAACGTGAGGAGAATAAGAGAACAAGGACCAGGGTTAGAGGAGAACCCTTTTCAAGTTCTAAACGCAAGGCCGGGGTCCAGTCCCCGAGGTTGTACGGATACTAATGGTCCTGCAGCAGACACCTGAGGAATAGAAGTAGTGACCACTTTATTCCCACACAAGACTTGGGGGCACAACAGCAACATATTGGTGAGCCGGGACTTAGTAGCAAGGAGTCCCCGAAGCAGGCTATAGCTGTCTGCCGTACAAGTAGAGTTCATAGGAACATCTGACAGGAAGAACTCCAGTGTAACTCAGTGCTAGAAGTACTTCATTCAAAGGCGCTATAAGCGGAGATGTTCAGAAAAGGCACATATGTTGGCAGAGTGTTGGAAAGGAGTACTTCATCTTGCCTGGAAGTTGGCTGAGCTCCTGACCCAGAGGACATGGCACGGATGCGGGCACCTGTACCTGCAACAGACTGTGAGTAAAGCTTTGGAACTACATGCCCTGGTGTCCTCCACTTATTGCTGCGTTAACCTGCCCAGCACGGATACATCCCTTGCGCCTGACACTACACCATCTAAGTGTCACTTCTCCTACACTGCCCTGGGACTACAGCCCTGCCTGTGGAGGGCTATAACATCACTGCTGCACCACACCATCTGTCCCAGAGGATCTGTCTGCAGCGTCGGCTTACATCTCTATTGCCGAACACCACAGGTGGCGTCACGAATCACTCATCATAAGCACACTGAACATTCCCCTTTTACAATGGGCACCCAGGGCCACGGGCTGGGTCCCAGCTGCCGTGACATCTCCCATTGAAGCTCATCGGGCCCGGTACCGAGTACCCCACAGCCCTGGGTGTGAGGGCGACCCATAAACGTAATGAAATATATGGCTATATAAGGCTATATTCACATTTGCGTTGAAACAAGCAGTGTTATGCTTAAAGTCAACATATTAGCAGGATTTTACTAAATAAACTACTGGCATTGTCAGTTTGTCAGTGTTAAGCTGATTAAAATGATACCTGCTGTGAAGAAATCTGTCTTGTAGTTCTTGTTTAATCAGTGTTAGAAGTTTTCAGTTAATGAAATGCCTGTGCTATGAGGCAGGACTGTAGGCAGAGTCTTATCTTCCTGCTCTAAGCCAGAGAAACCAAGGAAAGATCTGCCCACAGGCGGTCCCGAAGCATAAATATGTTCCTCATAGAGAAAGAGAGACACAGACTGTTTGTGCTTTGGGGTGGTCTGTGGTCTGGTCTTTCCTTGGTTTCTCTGGCATAGAGCAGGAAGATAAGACTGCCTACAGTCCCACCCCGGAGCACTGGCCTATAATTAACTGAAATCTTCTAACACTGATAACACAACAACCACCAGATGGATTTTATCAACCAAGGTATAATTTTGATCGCTATAGTCACAATGTTTTCTTGTTTTAAAACCAAGTGATATGTGGGTAGAAAGGACTTTTAAAGAAAAGTTAATACAACTGCAGCCAAGAAAATGTCTGAAATAAGGAACAACATAGATGTCGCAGTAAGGTGTGTTTGGAATTTTTGGAGGTAGATTTTCTGGTGGGATCTGTGTTACACTAGTCACTACTCACAGACAGGCTGTGAGGCTGGATAGTCAAGAGGTCCAAATTTTAATGCCAAGAAGGTATGTCATTGATAGAGGGGTGAGACAAAGGCATAGTCAGAGCACAGTCTAGTGTCAGAAATCCAAGAAGGTAGCAGAATATGACAAAAAGCCCAGGCAAAAAGAAGGGCAAAAGCAAATCCAAGGTCGAGCAACAAAGATCAAGACACAAGACTAAGAGCACGGAACACATACACTTCTTGAGCAAAGCTACAATTGAAAGCAATATAACGCAGACTAAATATCCAGGTAATTACTCTGAACAGGAGACATATGGATGAAGCCCCGACACACTCAGGTCCTGATTGGATAACTAAACTGTCACTCAAAGACACTGTCAGCTCAGTATGCACCAGCATCCGATTGAACAGCTGATTTGGTTGCCAAATGAATCCACGGTATTTCTGGAATTGACAATGGAGCCAATTCCCCGGCTGGTTATGACACACTTTGGTGCGTGCGCAAACATCACAAGTAGATACAACATTTTTAATATCATTAATCATTGATGGCCACCAAAAGAGTCTAGCAATAGCTTTCAGTGTAGTTGTGACCCCAGGATGACCACTCAAGACAGAATCAAGAAACTCCTGCAACAGACATAATCTTAAGTTCATAGGCACAAATAATTTGGACCCTGGAGTGGCGGAAGGAGCCAATGTCAGGACTCTAAGGATCTCCTCTTTCAACTTCGAGGATACCACAGAAATCACAATGTCCTTAGGGACAATGGAGAATGGAGGTTCTGGAAGAGAAACTGAATTGAGGGTGCATGATAAGGCATCAGCCCTCACATTCTTGGACCATGGCCTGACCTTGATAGAAAAATTGAATTTAGAAAAAAATAAAGACCATCTGGCTAAATTTTTATGATTCGTCACCACAGTGACCTGATGAATTTTTGGAAAAGTAGCTCCACGTTCAGCAGTAGTTTATCTGAAGAATGAAAAGGTACCTGGAAGTCTGGGTGACATCCTCGACAACCACCCAGACTTAGGTGTTTTCCCAATGGTTTGCTTGCTTGAGGGCATATTAAGCAGTCCTTGAGAAAATGAGACTTCTGAGGTCAAAAGCCAGTAGGGTAAGTCATAGATACAGGAGCGAGGCAAAGGCATAGTCAGGGCACAGTCTGGAGTCAGAATTCCAAGAAGGTAGCAGGTAACAACAAAAGGGCTAGGTAAATGCAAGGTCAAAGACAAATTCAAGGTCAATGAAGATCAGAATACAAGACTATGAGCCATGGAGCACATACACACCTCTATTGCAAAGCCAAAATTGGCAAGAATCTAAGGCAGAGAGGTCACTAAATAGCCAGGTAATTACTCTGAACAGGAGACATATGGATGAAGACCCGACACACCCTGGACCTGATTGGACGGCTAACTGTCACTCAAGACACTGACAGCTCAGCATGTGCACAGGGGAAGGGAGTGTCGACTTTGCTCACCTCAGGGATGGGAGAGAACGACCTAGCAGGGGTTGGCTCTTTGGCGCCATCACTTGCCTCTGGTCAGTCAGGGAACTGCACCGAGGGCTTCCCTTATAGGTACGAGTTAATGAGGCGCTCCCAGTGAGGGGGGATATATATCACCAGTCCAGGCTGGGGATATATATATAAACCTCCTGGCCAAAACTGCCAGAGTTCTTCACTAACACAGTATGGTAATTTGCCACCAGTTCCTTGTTTGAAATAAGCCCCATCCGACAACAGGCTTATATCGGGTCAAAAACCAACCCGGGTAGCGTACAATTGACCAACCAAGCGTGCGGACGTGGGGATTCGTGTATCGAGATAAAAGAGCGGCCGAAGATTAATTTTATATTTAATCGCCGAAAAGGCACACTAGAAATTTACAGGTGTATATATACAAGGACAATATACAGGTATACAGTCAGGAGTGCAGTACAAAGGTAGGGTATAGATAGGCTGCAATTACTGTGTTATGTAGCATGAAACCACAGGGAGGCACTGATGGATCACAGGTCCAAATCTTAGATATGTGGTTCCCTTGGCTGCATCAGATTATGGGTCCTCCTGACAGTAGAAAACTAAGTCCAAATTGAGGGTCTGCCTTATATCTCCTAGGCAGCCTCCCTCCTCCCATGTCTGAGAATATGATTTTCTGAATGGGTCGGTGGTGCCGTCACTGGTTTCCGCTGGATTTTATCTTTATTTTTCCAATAAATACATTTATGTAAATAAAAATTATAAAAGTACACATTTGATATTGATGGGTCTGTAACGACCCGCTCTATAAAACTATCCCAGTAGTTAACCCCTTCAGTGAACACTGTAAAAAAAAAAAAAAAAACGAGGCAAAAAACAATGCTTTTTCCTCATACCGCCAAACAAAAAGTGCAATAAAACGCAATCAAAAAGACGAATGTAAATAAAAATGGTACAGCTGAAAACGTCATCTTGTCCCTCAAAAAACAAGCTGTCATATAGCACCATAAGCAGAAAAATAAAAGTTATAGCTCTCAGAATGAAGAGATGCAAAAATAATTATTTTTTTTATAAAATAATTTTTATTGTGTAAAAGCGCCAAAACATAAAAAAGATATAAATGAGGTAACGCAGTAATTGTACTGACCCAAAGAATAAAGCTGTCTTCATTATTTTACTACACACAGAACGGTATAAAAAATAAAACAAAAAGCATTCTTGAATTGCTGGTTTTTGTTCATTCTGTCTCCCAAAAGTCAGAATAGAAGGCGATCAAAAAATGTCATGTGCCCGAAAATAGTGCCAATAAAAACATCAGCTTGTCCTGCAAAAAACAACCCCTCACATGACTGTCGGCCGAAATATGGAAAAATTATAGCTCTCAAAATATGGTGATGCAAAAACTAGTTTTCACAATAAAAAGCATCTATTAGTGTATGACAGCAGCCAATCGTAAAAACCCGATATAAATCTGGTATCGCTGTAATCACACTGACTCGAAAAATGAAGTCGCCTAATCACTTATACCACATGAGGAATGGCATAAAAAATAAATAAAACCAATTCTTCACCTACTGTTGATTTTTTTCATTCTGCCTCCTAAAGATTGCAGTAAGGCTTGGCTCACATTTATCCTGCGCTCTGCGCTGAGCGCTTACACCGGGGTTTCCGTGTAAATCTCTGAAATAGATGATTCAGACAGAAACCCCAGTGGAAAATTCCCTATAATGAGGCAGATGGAGGCACTGTGGACGCCATAGGACCTGTGATCCGGCAGTGTCAGTCGTTTTAGAAGTGCATAAAAGTGACATTGGCCACAGTTTTGTGTACTTCTGAAAAGGTCACTGCTGAACAGAGGCCAGATGGAGTCCAGAGTAAAACTGCTGCCTCATTATAGTGAATGAATCCCTCAGGGGTTTCAGCGGTCACGTCACTTGGAGATTTAGATGGAAACCCCAAAGTAACTGGCCTTCCTAAAGTGCCAGATAAATGTGATTCCAAACGTTATGTAAAATATTCCCAATAAAAGCTTCAACTCAATCCACAAAGAAAGCAAGTCCCCACTCAGGTAGGTCATCTGTTAATGGAAATATAGGGGGCTTCCACGTTACTGGTAGCACAAAGGCTCGGGAAAAGGGAAATTGCTCCTTGCCCCCCAGAAGAAATTCAGCAAATTCTCCGCTCCCAAATCCAAATGTCCCCCCCTTCTGAGCCCCAGTATACCTTAGCAACATTTAGCGCCCACATGTTTAGCATTTCTGTAGTGATGAGAGCCAGTCTAATTTACAGGTACGTGTATCATGAGCTGGGCATAACGTACTCGTCACTACAGCGTACTGGTCACTACAATGGCAGTTTGCAATTTTCACTCAGCAACATCCACTGCTGCCTGTTTCTGGAAAACACCCATGGAGTCAAAATCACTACATCTGTAGATAAATTCCGAAAGGGTTATAATTTCCAAAATGGGGTCACTTTAGGGTGGATTCTGCTTTTCTAGCACGAAGGGACTCTTCATATGGAATCTGCAAATAGTCTAGGAAAATCTGCTTTCCAGGAGGCAAATAGCGCTATGTCCTTCACGAGTCACTCCGTATGGCAAAGCAGTACTGTACAGCCACATATGGGTTATTTCGACTTTCAGCAAAAATTGTGTGACAAATTCTGGTGCCATTTTTACCCATTTCCCAGAGTGAAAATGTAAAACTTTGGGCTAACACACAATCTTGGTGGTAAAAATGTAAATTATTTTTTCTTCATTGCCTGATGGTATAAAATTCTGTGACACACCTGTGGTGTGAATCTAATCACTGCACCCCTAGATGAATTCATTGAGAGGTTTAATTGGTAAAATGGGGTCACTTATGGGGGTTAAGCTGTTCTGGCACCTCAGATGCTCTGCCAATGTAACATAGCACCCTCCAACAAGTGCAGCAAAATCTACACTGTAATATGGGGCTACTTCCCTTCTGAGCACTGTGCCTCAAAAGTAGTTTTCGACCACATATGGGATATCGTTGAACTCAGGAGAAATTGCACAACAAACTTTGGGGTTCATTTTCTCCCATTGCACTTGTAAAAATACAAAATTTGTAGCTAAAAAAGATTTTAGTGGGAAAATGGGATTTTTTTTTATTTTCACGGCTTAACGTTATAAACTTCTGTGAAGCACCTGGAGGTTCAAGGTGCTCAATATACATCTAAATAAGGTCCCAAAGGGGTCTAGTTTCCAAAATGGTGTCACTTGTAGGGGGTTTTCACTGTTTAGGCTCATCAGGGGCTCTTAAAATGCTACATGATGTCCGCTAATTATTCCATCAAATTTTCCATTCTAAAAGTCAAATGGCGCTCCCTCCCTTTTAAGCAATGCTGTGCGCCGAAACAGTAGTATTCCCCCACATGTGGGGTATCGGTGTACTCAGGAGAAATTGAACAACAAATTGTATGGAGCAATTTCTCCTGTTACCCTTATGAAAATACAAAATATGGAGCTAAATAGATTTATTTGGGAAAAATTTGATTTTCTTTAGTTCCACGGCTTAATGTTAGAAACTTCTTTGAAGCACCTGTGGGTTCAAGGTGCTCAATACACATCTAGATAAGTCACTTGTGGGGGGCTTCCACTGTTTAGGAACATTAGGGGCTCTCCAAACGCGACATGGCACCCGCTTATTATGTCAGTAAATTTTACATTCAAAAAATGAAATGGCGCTCCTTCCTTTCTGAGCCCTACTGTGTGCACAAACAGTAGATTTTCCCCACATATGGGGTATCGGCATGCTCAGGAGAAATTGCACAACAAAATGTATGGTCCATTTTCTCCTGTTACCCTTGTGAAAGTAAAAAAAAAATAGGTCTAAAAGAAAATTTTTGTGAAAGAAAAGTAAATGTTTATTTTTTCCTTCCGCATTCCAAAAATTCCTGTGAAGCACCTAAAGAATGTGGTTTTGAGCCCTTTGAAGGGTGCAGTTTTTAGAATGGTGTCATTTTTGGGTATATTCTGTCATATAAACCCCTTAAAGTCACTTCAAATATAATGTGGTCCCTAAAAAATGGTTTTGTAAATTTTGTTGCAAAAATGAGAAATCACTGGTCAACTTTTAACCCTTATAACGTCCTAACAAAAAAATTATGTTTCCAAAATTGTGCTGATATAAAGTAGACTTGTGGGAAATGTTATGTATTAACTTTTTTCTGTGATATGACTCTGGGCATAAAAATTTAAAATGTGAAAATTTCAAAATTTTCAAAATTTTTGCCAAATTTCTGTTTTTTTCACAAATAAACACAAGTTATAGCAAATACGTTTTACCACTATCATAAAGTTAACACAAGGATGTCCAATGAAATTGCATAAATGGCACTTCAACATCAATGTAATCACACCTTTTGGTACCAAGTAATACCAAAAATTATGAAGAGATCCAAAAAATATTAAAATAGTGAAACTTTATCAATAATAAGTTAAAAAATATTTAAAATACAGCAGAGTGCCTCACAAGGGAAGACCACAGTAGTAAACAAGTATATAGGGCTTATTGGGAAACCATAAAGGCCGCAGCGTCGGCCTGCACACGGCCGTCACTAAGCCCCACCCCCTGCCACGCCTCCACCGTAGCTCCGCCTCCGGGCGCATGACGTTGCATGCGTCATGCGTCCCCTATCTTTATCACTGAGGGCGCAGGCCGTGCGCAGTATGTGTTTGGTGGCGCATGCGCCCTTTTGATGGTGCGCTGACCAGCGCCAAACGCAACCTGTTGCAATTTGGTTGCGCTTGGCGCACCGTCAAATGGACGCAGGCACCGCCAAACGCATACTGCGCACGGCCTGCGTCCTCAGTGATAAAGATAGGGAACGCATGACGCATGCAACGTCATGCGCCCGGAAGCGGAGCTACCGGTGGAGGCGTGGCAGGGGGCGGGGCTTAGCTGCGGCCGTGCGCAGGCCGTCGCTGCGCCCTGACACGCAAATGTGAAACTAGCCTTACAAATGAAGTGCAGGAGACCATAAAAAAGAGGTCTATAAATATCAAGAAAAAGCAGATTCACAGATGGGGGGAGGGGGAATGAAACAAGTCCTAAAAATCCTCACTATAAGTAACCCAAAATAATGACCATAGAACCTCATACTTAGTCAGATCACTGCCATTGAATATGTACCATAGATGTCTATCTCCAGTCACAAGTATCATCTCTATCATAGAGGGAGCATAAACATATCAAACAAATGGTGCCATAATACAGTTTTTAGATTTTCTTTTTTAATAAATTTGCAAACATGTCTACATTTCTGTTTTTTTTCAGTCAAGATGGGGTGCAGAGTGTACATTAATTAACTTTTTAAATTTACCAAATAGCTGGAATGAAACAAAGAGTGAAAAGTTTAAAGGGGTCTGAATACTTTCCATAGCCACTGTGTACCTGGATTTGCTGTATTTCCATGGATGTAAGGATTAAAAAATAGTTGCATTGTTAACATGCGTAAAGTGATTATTACAACAAACAGCCTCGGATCTTCACAGTATACATCAATTTAAGCAACTGAAATAAGTATTTTTTTCAAATACATTCTTTTTCCATATTTGCCTGCGGTGCTATCTCTGCTCGCTCAGTGTCGATCACATGAAAACTGGCTGCAGATGTTATCCGGTGATGTCACGTCAACTTCCGGACTCTGGAAGTTGAGGTTGCATCACTGAGGAGTAACAAGGTCTCACGCAGACTGCGGTCTCTGACTCTGCTGATTGATTCGGCTCTGGACGTTGTTTCACCGCATGCCACAGCCCAGTATGGTGCGCTCTTTGTAGAAGATCTTACGCTCTTCTTCCCTACTTTCATTGACGGAACCCTGTATCACTAATAGTAGAGAATGAGATTGGAAAATCTTGTACAGCGAGCGATCGGTACAGGGCTGTGGCGTGCGGTGACACCACTCACAGCCCAGTCGGGGGAGTGGCAGCAGTGTTTGTGAGACTGGGTCATGCCTCGGTGATGCAACCTCAACTTCCAGAAAATATACTTATTTCAGTGATTTAAATCAATGTGCAGAATAACGATTGTAGTACACCACCACTTTAAGTGAATCCATGAGTCTAAATTTTTTTCAATATTCGCTCATCACTAATGAGCAAAATATTATTAAAGGTAGAAATTTTTCCTAACAAAGACAACAATATGAAACCCAGGCAGAGGAGACTCCGCAGCCATAAATTTCAGTTCATCTGCAAAGTCATCCATCTCATCCATTTTCTTTGTGTCTGTGAACATCACATGACAGAAAGAAAAAAAAACACATCGCAGTTTTGTGTTCTGCTGTACTTGGTACAAAAAGTCCTAATCAGTGACATCTACACCTGCATGCGGTCTGTGTAATGTCCCTGAAATCATTAATCAAAGCTAAGTACAGACGCTGCTCTTTTCAAGGAGGAAGAGCGGAATTATTCAAAAATGACATTGTAAATGGTATGATGAGAGATTATACGAGATATTAATGTAGAATGGCACAATGTTACCTGCAAATGAAAGGAACTGATGTTTCCAAGATGCCATTCATTTGGGTTTAATGTGTTTATAAAGCATTTATGTGGTTGCTGGGATACTGAAATATATGTGATAAAACAATGTGACTTGCATAGTAAGTATCAGTTTGTATAGTATTTATTCCATGTTCTGAAATTTGGTTCAAGAGGCAAAATAAAGGTAATGTAACATTATAGTGTAGCTGTGACTGTAGAAGGTTATGTTTGTCCTCAATCAAAATTGCAGTCAAAGATTACTATAAGTTATTATCTGTCCAAAACAAGGGTGATAATTTGCTGATTGGTATAATCTGGCCTCATGGATCGCCACTGATTGCAAAAATAGGGCACTAAAATGCACTTGACAGAATAAAGCGGTTGCTGCCTGGGGGCACAAACTGCACAAAGATTGCATCCAGTGAAAATAAGTTTCTACCTGTCTGCTGGTTCATCTGCACAATTCAGTTGGACCCCTAGCAGTCAACAACTTATCACCTATCTGGCTCTCACTTGACAAGTCCTGTAAATGATTCTTTATGGGATAGCAAAGTGCAGCGTTTGTCCATCTTAGGAAGACTCAAAAAGAATAAAAAGGGGAGTGGCAAAAGTCACATAATTAGGAAATTGAGTCCACCTGTGTCTAATTTATTCTCAGTATAACTACAGCTGTTATGTGAAGGCCTCAGAGGTTTGAGAACCTAAGGGATCAAACAACATTATGAAACCCAAGGAGCACACCAGACAGGTCATGGATAAAGTTGGTTAAACAAAATCTCAAGCTCTGAACATCTCAATACATCATCCAAAAATGGAAAGAGTATGGCAATACTTCAAACCTATCAAGACATGACTGTCCACCTAAAAGGACATCCCAAGCAAGGAGAGCACTAATTAGAAAAGCAGCCAATAGGCCCATGGTCGCTCTGGAACATGTGCAGAGATCCACAGGTCAGGTGAGAGAATCTGTATACAGGACAACTATTAGTCGCATACTCCACAAATCTGGCCTTTATGAAAGAGTCAATCAAACAATGTCCAAATTTAGTACGCAGGGCACTTCACTCAAATGTAATAAACAAATCCCATAACTATGTGTATGGAACAAAGAAGAGATCCCAATTGACATAAAAAACTAATTTTATTGTAAAAATCCCTAAAATAACAAAAGCATAATGCCGTCTAGGGGACGCTCTGACATCACCGTCAATGAATTCAGTAGAGAGGAATACAGGGCAACAGTCCAAAACAGAGAGTACACAAAACAATTTTTATAGTGTCATAACAATTCCATATGTGATGAAAAAAATTACAAAAATCACAAAACAATATTCATATAAGATTATTGTGTATCAATAAACACATCACAGCATGTATCATCACAATATTATAAACATCATACTCCAACATGAACCGTATATCTGAAAATGGTGTAATTCAGCCTAGTATACCTCAGAGCACTGAGAACAGAGGTTGCATATCCCATGGAAACAAAAATAAATGTGAACCCATAAGACCATGTGAAATGACACCGGCACATAATATATATCCTAGTAGTACCATGGGAAAGCGGCAAGTTAAACCTCAAAAAGTTTAACAAAAAAGGTATAATTACCTAAGCATGGTGTAACGGTCAACGTGTGACTGGACACAGCGCCTCCAGCAGGGCGAATTTAGGACACACGTGACCCTGGATACAGCGCCTCCAGCAGGGCGATTTTAAATAATACCGGGACGTGCAGCCGGATACACCGCCTCCAGCTGGCGAATTTAAAGTACACGTAAAACTGGATACCCCGCCTCCAGCTGGCGAATTTAAACAATAAGGGGAAACACAGGAACAATTACAGTGGTGGGCCCTGTAATAGGGAATAGGGACATGGAGACCTCCTGAGCTCCCCTGAGGCAGCGTCCCTGCACTCCTTACATTCCCTATACAGGCTCCGAACCTGTCGCCGCACGCGAACCTTATGCCCTGACTCGCCCTGAACCTAGTCCCTCGCTAGGGCATTGGCCGGTGCGGAAACTAATCCCACCACTGCACTAAATCACACATAAGGAAAGTCACAAACAGGGGAAATAGAAAACTTAGCTCTCTCTGTGCAAATGCTCCAGCACAGAGTCCAGCAACAGACTGCAGCCTTCCTCCTGAATAGCTGCCACCAAGTTCAGTCAGCGCTGCAAAGAACTCCCTTCTGTGACTACTTCCACACCAGGACTCAGATTGAGCTGAGCAATCTCTCCAGCTCCTTCCACCACCAAGGTTGGTTGCCAATGAACAACTATCACCAACAATGATTGCACACACTGAGACTAATTTATAGAGCCTCGCACCTGAATTATAATTAAGTGCACATTAACCTAAAACTAAGGTGCGATACCACTCACCACCGGGGCAACTCAGAATGAATGACACCACGTGTGATAATTCTAATGGCCACCGGGGGCAATCACGTCACACTTTGCACCTGACAAAGTAAAAAAAAATTCACTTTGTCAAGTTTAAAACTGTCAGATCATGACAGTACCCCCTCCCTAATGAGGGGCCTCTGGACCCTCAAGACCACCCCTCATTAGGGAAACACCTACAGCGGGGACGCCCAGACCCTGAGTTCACCCCACCCTCACCTGAATTCAAATTTATGACAAACACACAGCTGGTATAGGCAATAAAGTTTATTTTGGAGGCACCACTCATCTCCACAGCGCCGACCTGGGGAACGAGTTTATGTATGTGTATGTTTGTTTGTTATGAGCTGATCAGGCTCCACAACACACTTCCACAAGATGTTTTTTGGTGGCACCCATACACGCTCGTTCACACACAGGTCCGGACCTGAACGTTTATTGCACACATTCGTTTGTCATAAAACTTGGTGAACTCATTCTGGACCTGATAACAGAGGCGTCCCCCTGTGTCACCACACACACACACACCTCCGCACTACACCATAGGGTACACCACCCTCCAACCCTTTCCACCATGAGGTCTGCCCCTCACAGGGTTTGCTAGCGGCGAGGGCTGAAACTTGCCCCTACTCCCCCGCCGCACAATCGCTGCTCTCACTGGAGAGGAAGGGGTCCCCTGAAGAGAGACGGCAGAGACAGTAGTCTCAAGGCAGCAGCCCCCACACGACTGCCCCCAGCTGACTACTTCCCTAGCTCACCAATCTATCCCCGGGTTGTGTTTTTTCAGCCAAGGGAAGCCTAAAACGATAGGTACTGGCATTCCCTCCAAGACGTAGCATGACAAGGACTCCTCATGATGTCCTATACGCAGATGGATGTTTTCTACGACTTGGGTAAGGCTCCCCTGACTCAGTGGAACAGAGTTAATGGCCTGGACGCTTATAGGTTGGGCCAGCGTCCTACACTTCAGGCCATGAGTCTGGACAAAACGAGCATCCACCAGACTGACTCCTGCTCCGCTGTCCACAAGCACCGGTACCACCTCCGGTACCCCGCCAGCTAACACTTCTGCTGACATAATACCTTGGGAGGGCAAAATGGAGGAAATGTACACTCCCTGGTTGCCTCCCTCCAAACGACCAGGGGTCTGCGGCTTCTGAGGTGACTCAGATATTTTGGCACGTAATGGGCACGCCTTAAGGAAATGACCAGTCAGCCCACAGGAAAAACATGCCAACCCCACTCCCTGAACCGTAGGCAGGCCTGAACACAACCCAACACCTCCTACTTGCATAGGTTCGTTCGGAGACTTGGCACGCCCTGGGCAGGCTCCCATGATATGGCCCGGCTTCCCACAGGAAAAGCATACCCCCCCACCACGGCAAACCCCAGGCAACCCCCTATTTGTACCAACAACACCGGGCTGCCTGGGTTCCACCAACCGTATCGGGGGGTCCTCACCCCCGGAGAGGACTACAGGGGGCACATTTTGTGTATGTCTTTCCCTAAGGCGTCTATCCACCCGGATGGCGAGGGACATGGCGGCCTCCAGCGACCTGGGGGCGGCGTACTGCACCAGAGTGTCCTGCAACTTAGGAGACAGACCCTGCACAAATTGACTCCTCAGTGCAGGGTCATTCCACTGAGTGTTAGTGGCCCATCTCCTAAACTCAGAGCAGTACTCCTCAGCAATCCGGGCTCCCTGTTTACACCTACGGAGTTGGGATTCCGCCAGAGAGACGCCATCAGGATCCCCATACACAAGCGCCAAAGCCGCAAAAAACTCGTCCACGGACTCTAAAGATGGTGAATCGTCCGGCAGGGAGAAGGCCCAGGATTGGGGATCCCCCTTCAAAAGGGACATAATGATTCCCACCCGTTGCTCTTCGCTCCCTGAAGAACGAGGGCGCAGCCTGAAATATAACTTACAGGCTTGCTAAAAAACCAAGAATTGATCTCTCCCTCCAGAAAATCGGTCTGGGAGAGATATCTTGGGTTCTGGCTGAGCCTGTGCCTGAATCAAACCTCCAAATCCCACCAACAGCTGCAGTTGCTGCACCATCTCACCGCGCAGCCCCCTAATCTCTTCAGTAAAGGTCTGCAGTACCTGGGTAAAGGTTTGCATTAGGTCCATAGCTCAGTAGAAAAGAAAAAATTTTATGGTTGGTGATAATGTAACGGTCAACGTGTGACTGGACACAGCGCCTCCAGCAGGGCGAATTTAGGACACACGTGACCCTGGATACAGCGCCTCCAGCGGGGCGAATTTAAATAATACCGGGACGTGCAGCCGGATACACCGCCTCCAGCTGGCGAATTTAAAGTACACGTAAAACTGGATACCCCGCCTCCAGCTGGCGAATTTAAACAATAAGGGGAAACACAGGAACAATTACAGTGGTGGGCCCTGTAATAGGGAATAGGGACATGGAGACCTCCTGAGCTCCCCTGAGGCAGCGTCCCTGCACTCCTTACATTCCCTATACAGGCTCCGAACCTGTCGCCGCACGCGAACCTTATGCCCTGACTCGCCCTGAACCTAGTCCCTCGCTAGGGCATTGGTCGGTGCGGAAACTAATCCCACCACTGCACTAAATCACACATAAGGAAAGTCACAAACAGGGGAAATAGAAAACTTAGCTCTCTCTGTGCAAATGCTCCAGCACAGAGTCCAGCAACCGACTGCAGTCTTGCTCCTGAATTGCTGCCACCAAGTTCAGTCAGCGCTGCAAAGAACTCCCTTCTGTGACTCCTTCCACACCAGGACTCAGATTGAGCTGAGCAATCTCTCCAGCTCCTTCCACCACCAAGGTTGGTTGCCAATGAACAACTATCACCAACAATGATTGCACACACTGAGACTAATTTATAGAGCCTCGCACCTGAATTATAATTAAGTGCACATTAACCTAAAACTAAGGTGTGATACCACTCACCACCACCGGGGCAACTCAGAATGAATGACACCACGTGTGATAATTCTAATGGCCACCGGGGGCAATCACGTCACACTTTGCACCTGACAAAGTAAAAAAAATTCACTTTGTCAAGTTTAAAACTGTCAGATCATGACACATGGTAAATGTGTGTCTGGCGTCACCTCACCCCGACGTGTGTTTCGAAGCGTGCTTCTTCCGGGGGCGTGTCTAAGGTGAGGGGCGGCATGGTTTAAATGAGAGCCGAAGGCATGTCTAAATTTAGAATAGCCAATCCGAACAGTACCGGGGCATGATGCTCTTACTCCCGCCCCCATGACGTTCTTCTCCGAGGCGCTCAATGAAGTGCACACGCCACAGCTATGCCCGTCAATGTCAGAGCATCCCAGGGAAGTGTCTGGGGCTAGGAAAATCGCGCATGCGCACTTGTCAAATGGCATTAACTCATCAGGGAGAAGTATGTGCTTGCAAAATGTCTGGGAATGTGAAAAACCGCGCTTGCGCACTTATTGAATAGCATTAACTCATATGAGGGAGAAGTATGTGCTTGTGGTGTATGGGCCTAACAATATATTAAAACACCATTATGATTTAAAGTGACAATGCTTAGGAGAAAAATACCCCTATGTATACAGGTGGCTAAAAACTTCCATTGAAGTGTATGAGCAATAGTGAAATGCATACAAGTGAAATATTGGAGTGACAAGTTTAACCTGCATAGATAAATAGTGAAAAATATGCAATTATAATAATTGAGTTTAAAGTGACAGTGCAATCATCTATATTACATACAATAATATACAGTAGTACAAAATATAAAAGTAACATACAGTAATATTTATTGAAAATAAATGTCCAATTAAAGTGACTAAGTGCAATAGGGTTTTGCTGTAAAATTACTTACAAAGTATGAGTTAATGCTATTCAATCTGGTTTTGTTTATCTCTGCTTTGTGCGGGTCAGCTAGCTCTGGCTGGGGCTGTGCTGAATCACCGCCCGTATGTTACTGCATGTGCCAGTTAGTTTTGTCCCTTTTATATTGGTCTCTTTTTGCTTTGCTTTCAGAATATACCAGAGTGCTGATATAGTGGGGGGCGAAGTCGTGCGACTTCAGTGTTTTTGTGCATCAGATGTGTTGGACTTTTTGCAGGGTTTTTTGCATGATTGCAGACAGTGTCTTTCCTTTCCTGTCCTGTCTAGTCAGTGTGGGCCCCATCATTTGCTCAGTCTATTTTTCTGCCTGCATTTGTGTTTTCATCTTGTCTCACCTACAATATATGTTTGGTGCATCTATTCCTTTGGGGTCTACTCTGGGGCAGTTTAGATTTCCCCTTTCTTGCTTTAGGCTTAGTTAGCTCTCTGGCTGTGCCGAGGCATCTAGGATCATCGTATGTACGCACCACGGCTACTGCTAGTTGTGGACAGGATCAGGGGTCTGCATCCGCTTAGTTACCAACCTCTCTGGTTTTCAGTGGCTTAGGCTACTTTCACACATCAGGTTTTCGGCGTCAGGCGCGATCCGGCGTCGTGCCGGAATGCCGGATCCGGCAAATGTTTTGTAAAACCTGATGTGCCGGATCCGGTTTTCTGCCGGATCCGTCTTGTTCTTGACGGACAAAACCGGATCCGTCTCATCTGGTTCATCCGTTTTTCTATCCGTTTTTCGACGGATTACGCCGGATCTGGTTTTTAAAATTGACCCTTGTGGCCTTCCGAACGGGATTGGCTACTGGAAAACTATATATAGCATGTTCCTACAGCCCTTCTTTGACAGGTTGTAGAGGAGAAAGTGCAGGTTGGAGAGAAGAGCAAGTTACTGGCGAAGATGGATGTTGTCATTGGAAATATTACCACTAGAAGTTCTGTGACGGTTTCAGTAATGAGGGACAATTTTGCACTATACTTTATGTCACCTCAAGGCAGAGTACACTGGCAGGATGACAGAGTGTGAAAGATTTGTGCCCTAACCAAACTTGTGTACCTTCTGGACCAACAGTATATACCTTTGCCAACCAAAGTTGGCTATCTTGTCATGGTCTTACTATTTTTAGCTTTAGGCCACAGGTGTGTACCTGGTTGTGTTTTATGCAAAGTATTTCACCTTTTAACAAAAGTTGTGTACATTGTTAGGAAATCACCAACAATAAACACAACTTTTCAGGTGAAATACTTTGCTTCAAACACAACCAGGAACACAACTGTGGCAAAAAGCTAAAGTTTACCCACAGTTATATACCTGGTTTTGAATACCTTTTTACCTTTTAAATACCCTGTATTTAACCTTTTTTTTAAACATATTTCGCCGCAGAAAGAAATGACAGACAACCAGTGTAAACAATAATTTAACTTTTATTTAAAATATTTTTTTTTGTGTAAACTGTTTTTAAAGTTAAAAAAAACTTTTTTAATAAAGGTTTGAAACCAACCAAATGGGCATTTTTATTACAAAAAAAACATTATAACTCGGTGTAGTGTGGGGTGGAAATACTGCTGGAGGGGCTGCGGGACACTTCGACAATGGGAGTGTGGAGAGAGGACTGGGATCGTGGTGGGGAAGGAACAGTTAGAGGTGATGGTGTGGAAAAAGCTACAGAATGGGTGGACATGTGGGAGGCAGAAGAGGTGGTGGGCGGTGGAGTGGAGGGTTGGGCAGGGACTGTAGGAGCAGATGATGTTGATGGAAAGTTGTATGGGGAAGGAGTTTGGTACGGGGAAGGAGTTTGGTACGGGGAAGGAGTTTGGTACGGGGCAGGTTGCTGGAAGTGGGGAGATGTCTGGTACTAGGGAGGTTGCTGGTACTGGGAAGGTTGCTGGTACTGGTGAGGTTGCTGGTATGTAATAGGAGGGGGAGGATGGAAAGTGGCTGGAGGGGGTGCAGATGTAATAGGAGGGGGAGGATGGAAAGTGGCTGGAGGGGGTGCAGATGTAATAGGAGGGGGAGGATAGAAAGTGGCTGGAGGGGGTGCAGGTGGAGGAACTACAGTGGTGGGAGGTGGAGGTTGGGAGGTAACCTGCTGTAGAGCACCGTGGCACGAATGCATTACATGCATCTGCTGGGTAGGAGATAGTGTTGCCATGCGCTTAACAACAGACCTGAAAAAGGTGTGGTTTGGCGAAGATCTTGCTTCTGAATGCATGGTTTGCAGAAGTGTCTTCACCTCCAGAATGCTGGAGTTGATCTGCTGAAAGCCTGCGGAGATTTGCTCTGACAAGACTTTGACAGTTCTGGAAAGATGCATTCAGATGCAAGAACTCTGGCGCATAACTCTTTTCCTGACCCCTCTGCCGCTGCCGCCCAGTACCCGCAGGTGTACTAGAGGTGGCAGGGGCAGAAGGGTGGGGTAAAGGGAAAGCGATCTCCTCACCAGCAGCTTCATGTAATGTAGGCGGCCACGATGCTCCTGTGCTGGTGGATGGGACAGATGGGTCGAATGTGTGGGAAGGCTGGGAAGGTGCAGATGTACCGGGGCGGTCGAAGTGTCCTTCGGTGCCGGTCTCCTCAGGGATCGCCTCAGAAGGGTCCAATCGTGCAGGCTCCCGAGTGCTGCTCACCGTGCTGTGGAATAAAGAGAAAAAAAAACAATTAAAATACTGACATGGTATGGCCCTGGCTGAAAAAAAAAAGTTACATCTAACATTTTTTTTCACATGTGGTGTGTAATATTTACCTTCTAGTGACCATTGTTTCCCGGAGGAACGACAGGGCTTGTGCGTACTTGTACTTGCTCCTGCGTCCTCCAGATCCACTCGGGGCCCGCATCTCTTTATTGAACTCCTTCTTGAAACGATCCCTCACAGACCACCACCGATTCACAATTCTGTTCCCTGAAACGAGAAAGGAGTGGTTAGTATACAACATCAGTGTTTCA
Organism: Dendrobates tinctorius; assembly: GCF_039654945.1. Taxonomy (NCBI): domain Eukaryota; kingdom Metazoa; phylum Chordata; class Amphibia; order Anura; family Dendrobatidae; genus Dendrobates; species Dendrobates tinctorius. Next base: position 16,946,670 of record NW_027361743.1, on the reverse strand, counting down.
CAAACTCCAGTCCTCATGGTCCCCAGGGGTCATGTTTTCAGGATTTCCATAGTAAATAGAAATCCTGAACACATGATCCGTGGGGACCACGAGGACTGGAGTTCGGGAAACACTGGTTTACATCAAGCAACCGGTACTGTATATACTTACGCTCTTTAATCTGGGCCCGAACATCGAGGTCCTCCCAGCGGCCCACAAGGAGAGAACAGATTTCCTCCCAGAGTCGTCGGGTAACGATAAGGTCAGCGTGGCGGCGGTCAGCCATATTCCAGAGCGGCTCCCTTTCTCTGACGAGATCGATGAGGTGGTCCACATCGAGTCCTCCATCCTCACCGTCAGAGTCGGGAGCACGCTGTGAAGGCTGTTAAAGAAAAAGACAAAAATAACATAATTAGCCTCCACAAAAGAAATGAAATAAAAAGTGCAAAAAAACAAAGCAAAAATATTTATACTTACACGCTGGTGACCGCCGCGTTGCTGTCGCCGACGACCCTGGGAGGCACTGCGAGGACCTCTTGGCCGAGCACCAGATTGGGAAGACTAGAGAAGAAAACAAAAAATGTTATGTCTTTGGATGTAGGCATTTGTTTGCTGTGTGTGGTCTGCAGAACATTGTTTTCTATGTGTTGTGTGTAGTGTGATGTTGTGTTTCTGCGTTTGATGCAAAAAACTTACCAATTGTGAGCCCACTCCAGGTGTCTGTCCACCCCTTCCTTCTTCTTCTGGGAGCTCTTCATCTTGTGAATCCTGTTTTGAAATAAAAGGCAATGAATAGACATATATTACAGAGATGATGGATTTTGGAAATAAAAACTTACCGTCAAACGCTGACGATGCGAGGGAGGGCTCCCAGAAGATGATGTGCTGTCTTCCTGGTGGCCACACTCCATGCCTGTGGGTGGTGTTCCAGCTGCTGCCATTGCTGCTGCTGCTGCTGCTGCATCTATTGGACGGCTGTTGAATAAAGAGAAACAAAGGGCCAATGAATATCTTGATATTCAATAGCCCTAGTTTGGAGGAATGGGGGATTTGATAATTACCGTCTCTCATCTGCTGCTGGCCTCCCCTCCTCAGCATGTTCCATTTGCTGCTCCATTTGGGGTGGTGGTGGTGGTGCTGATGGTGCTGCAGTGGTCTCCTGCCTTCTCCTGCTGCGCTTGGTTGCTTTCTTGGGTGGCATGTTGGGTGTGGCTGTGGGTCCCACTGTCTTGCTTTTATATATGTCTTGTGGGCAGAGCTACTGAGCATGCTCAGACCAAAAAAACCGGATCCGGCCACCGGATCCGGCTTTCGCCGGATCAGGCGCATTGCGGCGCTCATAGGCTTTCATTGTGTGAAAAAGCCGGACGCGCCGGATCCGGCGTGTCCGGCTTTTTCGCCGGAGACAAAAAACGTTACATTAGCCGTTTTTTCCATCGCAACACATTGCGACACATTGCCGGATCCGGCGAAAACCAGATGAAACGCATGGCCATCCAGCGCGATCCGGCGCAAATGCAAGTCAATGGGGGGAAACCGGATCCGGCATTGCATTTCGCCGGATCCGGTTTGTCAAAAGCGCCGGATCGCGCCTGACGGCGAAAACCTGATGTGTGAAAGAGGCCTTAGCCTGGCCTGCTATCCTCCTCGGTGACCCATTCATAGCAGGCAGTGCTGGGTGTTATTGCGAGAGATTCGTGCGAGTTTCTCGCATCACACATGGTAGTGTGATCCCGGCCTAACACACCAATTCACCAGTGACGTCTCTAGTTGAGGTCCTTCATCTTTGCTTTTCTTCATGCAGTGCAGACCGCCATCATTTCTTCCAGCCAGGACTCATCTCTGCATAAAATAACATAGTTACCTAGAGCCCTGCTTCCAGAGCACATTCCTCACATTTTCCCTTTCTTCTTCACAGCTGAAAAAAGATGTGCACCCACCATAAATACATAATTGGTGATTATGCAACCCGTCATTCCAAATATAAATTGTAATCCACTACTGTGCCATTACTAACTATACATAGCCACTTTCTCCACCTAATATATCAATTAATTAGAACCTGTATTCTTTCCCTCAATTTATTACCAGTCACTTTATCCTCAACACCCCCACTATGTACCTCCCGCTCTAACCCTAACCCCGATTCATTATATTTACATGCCTCTTCCGCATCAATTCATTGCCATGTCTTCTCTCTATCCCACCTTTTATTCATTATCATCTGCTCTCCCTCACATTCAATACATCATTTACTCTCCCACCCTCCAAATTCATCGTTATTTGCTCTCCCCATCCCCACCTTCAATTCAATTACTGTCCCCCATCCCTCACATTCAATTCATCATTTGCAGTTCCCCTCCCCCCACTTTAATTTGCAGTCCTCCTTACTTCATTACTGCAGTCCCCTATCCCCCCAGTTTATCTGCAGTTCCGCTTACTTGATCATGTGCAGACCTCCTCACACTGCCACTTCAACATGTGCAGTACCCCTCACACCGCCACTTCAACATGTGCAGTACCCCTCACACCGCCACTTCAACATGTGCAGTACCCCTCACACCGCCACTTCATGTGCAATCTCTCTCACCTCCCCTTCATCATGTGCAGTCTCTCTCTCACCTCCCCTTCATCATGTGCAGTCTCTCTCTCACCTCCCCTTCATCATGTGCAGTCTCCCTACCCCTCAATTCATTATGTGCAGTCTCCCTACCCCCACTTCATCATGTGCAGTCTTCCTCACCCCCAATTTCATCATGTGCAGTCCCCCTACCCCCACTTCATCATGTGCAGTCGCCCTCCCCCACTTCATCATGTGCAGTTTTCCTCACCCCCCACTTCATCATGTGCAGTCCCCCTTCCCCCCAGTTCATTATTTGCAGTCCCGCTTCTCCTCCCCTCACCCATTTAACTCTTTTTATAAAGAAAGCGTGTCGGAGCGTACGGCTTTATAAAAAGCTCATGTTTTTGTTTGCATGATTATATATTTCAAACATAATAAAGAGTCAGGAGAATAGACTTCCAGTGACCTATTCTAATCGTTGATCAGTGATGTGAACAGTTGACTAGTCATTGCTAGACTAATGAGACCAGTGGCCGGGGCCCTGATGCACAGAACCGCTATTCTACAAGGCTATATTTGGACTGCTCATGAAAATCTAGTGACCCCTAACAAGGTGAAATATTGACTAGAAAACAGCATTAAGTGTTATGTAACAGGATGTCTTTCAGAGTGCATTGTAGGAGGAAGGTGGGTGATGAATTAATAGCTGATTTCCATTGACTGGAGGTTCGTCGGTCCCATACTTAGGTCTTTTTTTGCTGAGCAACAGAAATTACAGACAATTTTCCAGAGAGAATATTAGAGAATAGATTATACTTACTGGAAAATGGAGGTGGTTTGTTCTGAAAGCTTTCACAATCATAGGGGTCTACTCTTCAGGCAGTTTTTGCTGAGGATTAATATGTGTACTAAATGATACAGACCAACATATTCCCATTTTGCATAAGCACCTTTTAAGCTTAGGAAGTTCCAATGCAAAGACACATTCATGGTGAAATCATTGCTTTTACATAGTCCCTGTCCACCTAGTATACCAGAATATTCTCTACTTGGGCCTGGTTCAGTTGGGACCTAAATGTTCAGCAATAGACAACCCCATTAAGAATTGCACATGTACTGGACATATAGCAGACGAATAATCCTAAAAATAATTTCTTAGGTGATCCCGAATGCCCCAGTAGGTTGTCTGCTCCAACTTTGTTATAAAATTATGAAAATGCATTTAAAAGACGTATCTAAGGTGGGATAAGTTGCAGCCATAAGGTTAACTGATGTGGCAGTCCAAGTTGTCTCCCATCCGGCTGCATTTTGTCTCCTCCCCAGAGTGAGATTCAGACGTTGTCCAAGCCAGTTATCAAAATGTCAGTAATCTGAGAGAAGGTGTAAAACATTGTCTCCCAGAATACAATTGTAGTCACATTTTTCAGGTTCAAGTACAATTGAAGACATGTGTGGCGCCCTGTGTCTTAATCGCCACAAAAGGGTTAAATACAGTATGTACTGTTCTGTATGTGTTTGTGAGCAATGGGAGTTATGCTTTCTCTGCTAGACACACACACAATTTACCTCATTCCCTCATTTGTCTGAAGCTGAGAGCTTTGCAGACATACCCTAACTGGGAGGGGGAGGGGCCGACTTGTTGTTCTCAGAGTGTGAAGAAGGAGGAAGTATGCTTGGACGCCATGATGACATGTGGCTGATCCAGGAGTCAGAGCTAAGAAACAGGGAACCAGCCCCTAGACCATCCATGCTTTCAGAGCAGGGTGGTAAGCTGAGAGACTGCGTGGGATTACACAACCAGCAGAAAAGTGTTTTCTCCCAGAAATACTGCAATAACCTGGAATCAGTGAAGGACAGTGCAAGTGGTAACTTGAGCTGCGTCACAAAGGATTCAAACTGCAAGTTGCTGAAGGCGAAATACACAGTGAGTAGAGGCAATAATGGGAAGTTCTAAACTCCAGAAAGCCATGGTCCCAGAAGGGATTAGAATAGCAGGAGGTTACACTGAGTCACAGCAGGGAAAGATAACTCCCATTCTCCAGAGCAGACTGTGACCTGGTGACAGTTGTAATATCTCCTCTGAACTGCACCTGAACTACAGTAAATGATAAAGTAACTTTCCTTGTCTCCTGCCTTATTACTCCATGCCTTCTACTTGCATCACAATCTCTGGGGGTCCTGCCCTGGTTGGAGAGGGTTTAACATCTGCATTGCCATTACCATCTACTCCCCCAGGGATCATCTGCAGTGTCGGCTATACTACTGTCGAACACTCCAACTGGCATCACGAATCACTACATAAACTTTATCCCTATTCAATTCTACCCCTTTTACATGACCGCCTGGGGCCACGGACCGGGTCACTGCCACTGTGACATCTCCCATTGAAGTTAACGGGCTCAGTACTGAGTACCCCACAGCCACTCAGGCGTGTCACATGACCACCAGCACTTCTGGGTCAGCAGCGTGATCGGGTCAGCTGATCGCACTGACCATTGTCTCTACTGCACTACATAGGATGTTATGACAAGTATTGGCTAATTTTGTTTTTCAGTTCAAACCAAAAGAATTTCACACAAATTAGTTTCTATAGTATACCGTATATGCCAATAGTCAATTTTTGAAACAAAAATATTTTGTGAGCTGTAGCAGGCCAATTTTGTTTTTTATTTCAAACCAACAAAATTTCACACAAACTAAGGTCTAGAGTATATGTGACAGTAGTCAATTTTTGAACAACCAAATTTGTACACCTGTAGCAGGCCCATTTTGTTTTAGATTTCAAACCAATTAAATTTCACACAAAGTTCTGGAGTATACAGCCAAATTGGATATAATTCCACACCAAACATAAAAAAGAGGGTGGACAAAAAGTATTGTCACTGTTCGAAAAATCATGTGATGCTTCTCTAATTTGTGTAATTAACAGCACCTGTAACTTACCTGTGGTACCTAACAGGTGTTGGCAATAACTAAATCACACTTGCAGCCAGTTGACATGGATTAAAGTTGACTCAACCTCTGTCCTGTGTCCTTGTGTGTACCACATTGAGCATGGAGAAAAGAAAGAAGACCAAAGAACTGTCTGAGGACTTGAGAAACCAAATTGTGAGGAAGCATGAGCAATCTCAAGTCTACAAGTCCATCTCCAAAGACCTGAATGTTCCTGTGTCTACCGTGCGCAGTGTCATCAAGAAGTTTAAAGCCCATGGCACTGTGGCTAACCTCCATAGATGTGGACGGAAAAGAAAAATTGACAAGAGATTTCAACACAAGATTGTGCGGATGTTGGATAAAGAACCTCGACTAACATCCAAACAAGTTCAAGCTGCCCTGCAGTCCGAGGGTACAACAGTGTCAACCCGTACTATCCTTCGGCGTCTGATTGAAAAGGGACTGTATGGTAGGAGATCCAGGAAGACACCACTTCTTACCCCGAGACATAAAAAAGCCAGGCTGGAGTTTGCAAAAACTTACCTGAAAAAGTCTAAAACATTTTGGAAGAATGTTCTCTGGTCAGATGAGACAAAAGTAGAGCTTTTTGGGCAAAGGCTTCAACAGAGTTTACTGGAGAAAAAAGAGGCATTCAAAGAAAAAAACACGGTCCCTACAGTCAAACATGGTGGAGGTTCCCTGATGTTTTGGGGTTGCTTTGCTGCCTCTGGCACTGGACTGCTTGACCGTGTGCATGGCATTATGAAGTCAGAAGACTACCAACAAATTTTGCAGCATAATGTAGGGCCCAGTATGAGAAAGATGGGTCTCCCTCAGAGGTCATGGGTCTTCCAGCAGGACAATGACCCAAAACACACTTCAAAAAGCACTAGAAAATGGTTTGAGAGAAAGCACTGGAGACTTCTAAGGTGGCCAGCAATGAGTCCAGACCTGAATCCCATAGAACACCTGTGGAGAGATCTAAAAATGGCAGTTTGGAGAAGGCACCCTTCAAATATCAGGGACCTGGAGCAGTTTGCCAAAGAAGAATGGTCTAAAATTCCAGCAGAGCATTGTTAGAAGCTCACTGATGGTTATCGGAAGCAGTTGGTCGCAGTTATTTTGGCTAAAGGTTTTGCAACCAAGTATTAGGCTGAGGGTGCCAATACTTTTATCTGGCCCATTTTTGGAGTTTTGTGTGAAATGATCAATGTTTTGCTTTTTGCTTCATTCTCTTTTGCGTTTTTTCATTTAAGACAAATTAAATGAAGATAATAATACCAAAGAATTTGTTTGCAATCATTTTCAGGAAGAAACTGAGTATTATCTGACAGAATTGCAGGGGTGTCAATACTTTTGGCCACAACTGTATGTAACAATAGTCAATTTTTGGAACAAAAACATTTTGTGTACTGTACTAGGCCAATTTTGGTATTTTTGTTTCAAACCAACAAAATTTCACACAAAGCAGGTTCTACAGTATATATGACAACAGCCAATTTTTGAACAGCCAAATTTGTACACCTGTAGTAGGTCTATAACCTCATGACCCAATATCAATATGGGTTTACAAGGGACCGTTCATGTCAGACTAATCTGATAAGCTTTTATGAAGAGGAAAGTTCCGGACTGGACCAAGGGAATGCAGTGGATGTGGTGTACATGGACTTTTCAAAAGCTTTTGATACGGTGCCACACAAAAGGTTGATACATAAAATGAGAACAATGGGGATAGGGGAAAATACAGTATGTGCAAGTGGGTTAAGAGCTGGCTCAGGGATAGGAAACAAAGGGTGGTTATTAATGGCACACACTCAGACTGGGTCACGGTTAGCAGTGGGGTACCACAGGGGTCAGTATTGGGCCCGCTTCTTTTTAACATATTTATTAATGACCTTGTAGGGGGCATAGACAGTAGAATTTCAATATTTGCAGATGACACTAAACTCTGCAGGGTAATCAATACAGAGAGGACAATTTTATATTACAGGAGGATTTATGTAAACTAGAAGCTTGGGCTGATGGCAAATGAGCATTAATGGGGATAAATGTAAGGTCATGCGCTTGGGTAGAACAAACAAGATGTATAATTATGTGCTTAATTGTAAAACACTGGGCAAAACTGTCACTGAAAAAGACCTGGGTGTATGGGTGGACGACAAACTCACATTTAGTGGCCAGTGTCAGGCAGCTGCTGCAAAGGCAAATAACATAATGGGATGCATTAAAGGAGGCATAGATGCTCATGAGGAGAACATAATTTTACCTCTATAAAAGCCACTAGTGTGGCCTCACTTAGAATACTGTGTACAGTTCTGGTCTCCAGTGTATAAGAAAGACAAAGCTGAACTGGAGCGGGTGCAGAGAAGAGCGACCAAAGTTATTAGGGAACTGGGGGGTCTGCAATACCAAGACAGGTTATTACACTTGGGGATATTTAGTTTGGAAAATCGAAGGCTTAGGGGTGATCTTATTACAATGTATAAATATATGCGGGGACAGTACAAAGAGCTTTCTAATGATCTTTTTACTCTGACCTGTGACGGGGGCATCCTCTACGACTGGAGGAAAGAAGGGTTAATCATAATCACAGACGCGGTTTCTTTACTGTAAGAGCAGTGAGACTATGGAACTCTCTGCCATATGATGTTGTAATGAGTGATTCCCTACTAGAATTTAAGTAGGGTCTGGATGCCTTCCTTGAAAAGTATACACCATGTGCAGAATTATTAGGCAAGTTGTATTTGAGAGGATTCTTTTTGTTATTGAATAACAACTATGTTCTCAATCAACCCAAAAGACTCATAAATATCAAAGCTTAATATTTTTGGAAGTTGGAGTGGGTTTTTTTTTTAGATTTGGCTATCTTAGGAGGATATCTGTTTGTGCAGGTAACTATTACAGCTCAGAATTATTAGGCATTGTAATAAAAACCAAATATATACCCATCTCACTTTATTTTCACCAGGTAAACCAATATAACAATACAAAATTTAGAAATAAACATTTCTGACATTCAAAAACAAAACAAAAAAAAGTGACCAATATAGCCACCTTTCTTTACGATGACACTCAAAAGCCTTCCATCCATAGATTCAGTCAGTTGCTTGATCTGTTTACAATCAACATTGCGTGCCACAGCCACCACAGCCTCCCAGACACTGTTCGGAGAGGTGTAATGTTTTCACTCCCTGTAGATCTCACATTTTATGAGACCACAGGTTCTCAGATCAGGTGAACAAGGGGGCCATGTCATTATTTTTTCTTCTTTTAGACCTTTACTGGGCAGCCACGCTGTGGAGTATTTGGATGTATGTGATGGAGCATTGCCCTGCATGAAAATCATGTTTTTCTTGAACGATACCGACTTCTTCCTGTACCACTGCTTGAAGAAGGTGTCTTCCAGAAACTCGTAGTAGGTCTGGGAGTTGAGCTTCTCTCCATCCTCAACCCGAAAAGGTCCCACAAGTTCATCTTTGATGATACCAGCCCATACCAGTACCCCACCTCCACCTTGCTGGCGTCTGAGTCGGAGTGGAGCTCTCTGCTCTTTACTGATCCTGCCTCGGGCCCATCTATCAAGCCCATCAAGAGCCGCTCTCATTTCATCAGTCCATAAAACCTTAGAAAAATCAGTCTTAAGATATTTCTTGGCCCAGTCTTGACGTTTTATCTTATGTTTCTTGTTCAAAGGTGGTCGTTTTTCAGCCTTCCTTACCTTGGCCATGTCCCTGAGTATGGCACACCTTGTGCTTTTTGATACTCCAGTAACGTTGCAGCTCTGAAATATGGCAAAACTGGTGGCAAATGGCATCTTGGCAGCTCCACGCTTGATTTTCCTCAATTCATGGGCAGTTATTTCGCGCCTTTTTTTATCAACTCGCTTCTTGCGACCCTGTTGGATATTTGCCATGAAACACTTGATTGTTCGGTGATCACGCTTCAAAAGTTTGGCAATTTCAAGACTGCTGCATCCCTCTGCAAGACATCTCACAATTTTTGACTTTTCAGAGTCTGTCAAATCTTTCCTCGGACCCATTTTGTCAAAGGAAAGGAAGTTGCCTAATAATTAAGTACACCTTATATAGGGTGTTGATGTCATTAGACCACACCCCTCCTCATTACAGAGATGCAAATCACCTGATTTACATAATTGGCAGTTGGCTTTCAAGCCTATACAGCTTGGAGTAGGACAACATGTATAAAAAGGATGATGTGATCAAAATACTCAATTGCGTAATAATTCCGCACCCAGTGCCGTATGTGGAGTTGAGAAGGAATTTTTTTCCCCAATGTGAAGCTTACTGTTTGCCACATGGGTTTTTTTTGCTTTCCTCTGGATCAACATGTTAGGGCAGGTTAGGATAGGATATGGGTTGAACTAGATGGACTTAAAGTCTTCCTTCAACCTTAATAACTATGTAACTATGTAACTATTTTGGTTTTTATTTCAAACCCACAAAATTTTACACATAGTTCTAAAGTGTATGTGACAATAGTCAATTTTCACTGCCCCAGACCTCATTGTAGAGGCTGGCAAGCACAAGTTATATAAACCGTGGTGCGCATATACATGTAGAGTCAATTATATATATATTCATAAAGCCTATAAAGTGCATTAGTTTCAAAATAACAATCCTCTATGTAAGTATGCAGAAGGCTGTGGCATGGGTTCATGCCATGGTGGCTATGGGAAAGCGTCCGATTGCGGACCACAGTTTACTGTGGCGCCAGTTTAGCCTGGCTCCAACATTCCTCCAGTCACTATCTCGGGAGTCTCATGGGATTGTGCCATCTTGGTGGCCTTGGCGCCCACTAAGCATATTACACTGTATGGATTACTAATTAAATTCTGAGCATTTTTTGGAGTGTTATATACCACCAAAACGTACGCCAGAGCACATAATACTCTATAGATGAGTAATTGAATACTGAAACATTTTGTAACACTTTTTTGGAGTGTTATATACCACAGACATATAATCCAGAGGATGTAAGACTCTATGGCTAGGGCTGTTAGTATGATGGCTCAGCTTCAGCTCCAGAATCGACACTACTGGACTCTGATTTGTTATACTATACACACAGGCCTTGAAAAGTGCTCTCTCCCTCCAATGGGAACTTGTCTGTGGGCTGTGCAATAGTGTCAGTGTGCTGAGCCGGGCGGCGCCTGTCTTTTTCTAATCCCTGATGATGTCAGACAGCCAGTACGTTTGCTCATCACTATTTATGAGTTTACAAGTACCATTACATTACAATTTGCACAGAATGTGTACAAGCCTCTCCTTCATGTCTAATACAGTGTGTATCGGAGTCCCTCTTCCACTAAATTTTTGTCATTCCTTGCTTCCTTCATAAATTACACTGAAATTTCCAATTTTTTAATAAAAATAAAATTTTGGTTTCCTTATTCTTTTTAATCCTTTTTAAATTTTGTCTTATATAAAAGTCATTATACAGGAAAGAATGTTTCTTAACATTTTTTTCCTGATAACTCCAATTTCTCATCCATTTTGAAAGTTTTATTATCAGTTGTTAAAGTGAATTAAAAATGTGATACCATCGTTCTCAGCGGTGATCTGGGAGCCAGAGATGCTTCCAGGGGTCTTCCTCATGCTCTTCTCCTTCCACTCAGCACTTTTTCCATCCATTTCAACATTTTCACTGCTCCCCAGACCTCCTATTAGGGTCTGTCGGAAAAATTCGCTGATTTCCCATTGACTCTCATTATGCTTATTACTCGAAACGAGCCTCTTAGTAATAGAAATTGCTTGGTTCGAGTAACGAGCACACGAGCATTTTAGTGCTCCCTCATCTCTAGTATTTAACCATGAAGTGTATGCCCTCCATAAGAGACGTAATTGCTACATTGTCCTGCCTCTGGCTGATGCAAAACTAGTTCAGCTTACCCCTTTTATGCATGAATCTGTCACTGTGCTGTCCCTATGCGGGGAGCACGTTTTGGGCTCAAAAACTGACCCACTTATAGACTTATCTATAGTAATACATCCTCCGTACAATAGCAAACTTTTCAGACTTCCGTTCTTTTTCAAGCCAGGAGACTGAATTATTTTCGAACATGGAAACGCTGATGAAGTGTCTGTGATTTAAAGGGAATCTGTCACCCTTTTATTCCCCTATTAGAAGCCGGCAGAGACATTGGGGGCTTATCTACAGCATTCTGTAATGCTGTAGATAAGCCCCCCGATGTAACCTGAAAGAGAAGAAAAGCACGTTATATTATACTCACGGAGGTGGGTGGTCCGGTCCGATGGGTGTCGCCGTCCCGTCCGGCGCCTCCCTTCTTCATGCGATGACGTCCTCTTCTCTCGTCCTGTAATGGCTCCGGCTCTGGAGCATTGCTCTGCCCTGTTGAGGGCAGAGCAGAATTCTGCAGTGCGCAGGCGCAAGACCTCTCCCGACGCCTGCGCACTGCAGGACTCTTCTCTGCCCTCAGCAGGGCAGAGCAGTGCGCCTGCACCGGAGCCATTACAGGACGGGAGAAGAGGACGTCATCGCATGAAGAAGGGAGGCGCCGGATGGGACGGCGACACCCATTGGACTGGACCGCCCACCTTGCTGAGTATAATAAAACATTTTTTTTCTCTTTCAGGTTACATCGGAGGCTTATCTACAGCATTACAGAATGCTGTAGATAAGCCGCCGATGTCTATGCCGGCAGCTGAAAGGCCAAAAAAAGGGGTGACAGATTCCCTTTAACCTCCATAGTGACAAATAAACCCGTGTCTACCGATGCACAATAAACACTGACAGGCTTCATTAACATTTGAAACACATCTAGCTAGAAACATGTCCTCTTTACTGTAGATGGAACAGTATCAGTAAATTAAGCAGTTCTATACATACAGTCCATCAATGTTGTGATATTACATTGAGGTCTTTTGAGTGGTCTCCATTATATGGAGGACATCACTGGGATACTCCAAGGCATAAACAACATAAAAGGTCACTAAGAAAGTGACCTGGAAAAAAATATACAGTTCTCAAAGTTTTTGCGAAATATTACATGACTATGCACAAGGAATACATCGGGATATACTCTGGTTTTTCCTTTCCTCATAGTTTTTGAGGTTGAAGATAGACATAATTCCACAGAGTCAAACCTATAGTCTAACATGTTGATACAGAGGAAAGCAAAAACCCTATACTAGTTCATCCATTACAACCTCATTAGGCAGAGTGTTGCATACTCTCACCGCTCTTACAGTAAAAAATCCATAATCTCGCTGTTTTAACAGTAAAGAATCTATAAACTTATTGCTTTTACAGTAAAGAATTCCCTTCTGTTCTGCGATCATGATTAAACCTTAGTATTCATAAATGTAGAGGCTGCCCTTTTTTATTGTCTCAGACCAAGGTGCAAAAATATTATTAGAAAGATCTTTCTACTGTCCCCTCATATATTTGTAAGTTGTAATAAAATCACAAGCCTTTGTTTTTCCAAACACAATAACCCCAAATTTAATAACCTGCCTTGCAGTTCACCCATTCCCTTAATAACCTTGTTGTCTCTTCTGAGCAGCTACTCTAGTTCAGCTACAGCTCTGGCAAAAAAGAGACCACCACATCAAAACCCTGTCATGGCCAGCCCATTCTCCAGACCTGAACCCCATTGAAAACCTCTGGAATGTAATCAAGAGGAAGATGGATGGTCACAAGCCATCAGACAAAGAAGAACTGCTTACATTTTTGACCAGGAGTGGCGTAAGGTCACCCAGAAGCAGTGTGAAAGACTGGTGGAAAGCAGCCAAGAGGCATGAAAGCTTTGATTAACAATCATGGTTATTCCACAAAGTATTGATTTCTGAACTCTTCCTGAGTTAAAACATTAGTATTGTTGTTTCTAAATGATTCTGAACTTTTTTTCTATGCATTATTTGAGGTCTGAAAGCAGTGATTTTTTTTAATTTTGACCATTTCTCCTTTTTAGAAAAAAAACTAAATTTATTGCTTGGAAATTCGGAGACATGTTGTCAGAAGTTTATAGACTAAAAGAACAATTTACATTTTACTCAAAAAATATACCCATAAAGAGAAAAATCAGACAAACATTTTGCAGTGGTCTCTTAATTTTTACCAGAGCTGTATATTCTTCTTACAATGAGACCAAAATTGTACAGAGTATTCTAAGGCTAAGTGCACACGATGCAGAAAATTTCTGCTCAAAAACCTGAATCCCTTCCCAGAAACCGCACCTATTTTTCCGTGGCGGTTTTTGCGCATTTTTTGCATGCTTTTGATGCATTTTTGATGCTTTTTTTCCACAGCGGTTTCAAACCACATGGGAGAAGCCAAAACCGTGGAAAAATCCGCAAAATTAATTAGCATGCTGCGGTTTTTACCGCGATGCGTTTTTTTTCGCGGTAAAAAACGCATCAATGTGCACAAAAAGTGCAAAATGCATAGAAATGACTGGGAAGCTTATTTTTAGCGGTTTTATAACGGTTTTATAGTGAAAACCGCAGTAAAAAACGCTTAAAAAACGCTGTGTGTGAACACAGCCTAATCGTGGCCCCACTAGTGACTTGTGTAAAGGCAAAACTATATTTTTGTTGTGAGCATCTAAGCCTCTTTTAATATATCCAATTATTATAAGTACCTTTGTAGCAGCTGCCTGGCAGTGGCACTGGTCACAAAAGCTTAGTTTGCCATCCACCAACACGCCCGAGTCTTTTTTAGTGACAATTTTACCCAGTGTTGTAACATTTAGTGCATTATACAATTAATTTAATCTGCCCAAATACATGACCTTACATTTATCTACAGGGTGGGCCATGTATATGGATACACCTAAATAAAATGGGAATGGTTGGTGACATCAACTTCCTGTTTGTGGCACATTAATATATGGGAGGGGGGAAACTTTTCAAGATGGGATGGTGACCATGACGGCCATTTTGAAGTTGGCCATTTTGTATCCAACTTTATTTTTTCCAATGGGAAGAGGGTCATGTGACACATCAATCTTATTGAGAATTTCACAAGAAAAACAATGGTGTGCTTGGTTTTAACGTAACTTTATTCTTTCATGAGTTATTTACAAGTTTCTTTGTTTACAGCAATTTACATGTCGCAGAAGTTAACACATGAGGAACGGATAGAAATTGTGTTGATGTCTGGTGAACGCAGTACCCGGGTCTTTGCAGCAGATTTCTATGCAAGACACCCTACACAAGAAAACTGTCACCATTCCCATGTTATTCAGGTGTATCCATAAAAATGGCCCATCCAAAATAGTTTGCCTCAACACTGAACATAATGTTCTGTGTAAACTGAAGGTCTTGTTTCAATTTTTGTTTTGCCCATTCTGCAGATTCAGCTCGCCGATCTGGGTCATCCTTGTTGAGATGCTGCAGCAGCTGGATTTTGCAACGGTGTCATTTGTGAGTAGCTAATATTTGTCTAAGGGATGTTTGACTGATGCCAGATCAGCGCGCTGAAATTGCAGTCTTAGGAGAACTTAGGAATTGCCTGTTTAGCCGAATGCAAAGAGAGGGGGAGACGGTTACACAATATATGAATGTGCTGCCAACACCGCCATTGTTAGAAAGGACGGAATGGGTAAAAGGCTGACAGATGTCGTGTTGCGTGACTTGTTGGTGACTGGCCTGCGGGATGCCCTGACCAAGCAGACCCTGAGAGAGCGGGTGTGGGCAGACCCTTGTATCACTTGTTGACATAGGGAAAGAGGCCCGCTCACATGAACAGTAGCAGGAGGTGACAGTCCCGGTAGGGAAGGTCCAGAGTGATGAAGCAGCAGTGCAGATAGTTGCTGAACCCCAATGGGTTGAAGAGATGAGAAAAGTGCTGTTGAATATTCAAGGCGAAATGGCTCTGGTGAAGGAGAGTGCGCCGCTGGGAGCCAAGGTGAAGCAGATGTCCGTCACAAGGTCCAAAGGGTCCGCCACCAGAGCCCCTTTGCTTGTTATGACTGTGGAGAAGTAGGACATATGGCTAGGGAATGTCCACGATGGGCCGGGCCTCGGCTGCACCGCCCATTAAACTAGGGGGCTCCGAACCTGGGGGACATTGCCCGGAGCCAGAATGGAAAGGAAAGAGTAGTGAAAGTACTACAAATCTAGTGTCTACATGCCCGCTTGTCTGGGCTGAGTTCGATGGTCGGGCCTTGCGTTGCCTGGTGGATACTGGGTCTCAAGTGACCACGATGCCCGAAGCGTATTTTCGCTGATGCTTCCCAGAGACTCTCCGGCCTGAGTGGGGTCCGGTAGTAAAAATGACAGTGGCAAATCACCTGCCCATCCCAGTTGCAGGGGTGGTGTGGATGCAGGTCTCCTTGTGTTTCAACAGTTAATCTGTACAGCTCGGGTGCAGGAGGTCTCCAGTCAGGGGGAAACATTAGGAAAAGTGGTCATGCCGGCCTCCACTCAACTCACCCTACCACCAGGACAGACCGTAATGACCCTGCCCGTCCAAGCACATGCCCCGCTGGAGGGGGTGGAAGTACAATTGGAACCCTCGGTAACGGAGCAATTGCCTGCAGGAGTCTTAGTGGCCCGAACACTGGCCGTGGTACGAGAAGGGACGGTGCTTATACACTGCATAAATTTGACAGATCAGGAAATTGTCGTTCCACACAGGGGTGAAGTGGCACGGGTAGTGGGCATGCCCAAAGAAGTCATACTGCCCCAGGCCATACAGTTGGCGGTGAATCCAAAAGACACATGGTCGGTAAAAGTCACCGCTTCTTCAAAAGCCGGACCTCAATACATCCAAGAGGGTCGGCGCATACTGGAACAGATGCATGCTGAAAAGTCTGAACTCACGCCCTCCCAGGTACAGCAAGTGGAAATGGTACTGTTGCGATACCAATCCGTTTTTTCGAATCATGAGGATGACTTCGGCTGCACCACAGCGATCACTCACAAGATACCATCGAGGGATACAGCACCCAGTTGAGAGCGTTACCAGCAAATTCCCCCTCAGTTATATCAGGAAGTGAGAGAGATGCTCAGTCAGATGCTACAGGTGGGCGTCATTAGGGAAAGCCAGAGTCCGTTGGCAGCTTCCATTGTGCTGGTGCGGAAGAAGGACGGGACACTGAGATTCTGCGTGGATTACCACAAACTCAATACCTACATCGTGAAGGACTTATAACCTCTACTCCAAATTGTGGAATCTCTGTCTGCACTGGGGAAAGCCAAATTCTTCTCGATATGTGATTTCACCAGTGGCTACTGGCAAGTGCCCATGTCAGAAAAGGACCGGGCGAAGACGGCCTTTATACTTCCTATGGGCCTCTTTGAATTGAACAGGATGCCATTTGGCCTGGCCAATGGCTCTGGTACGTTCCAACGACTGATGGAGAGGTGCCTAGGTGATTTGAACTTTGAGGCCACACTCATTTATCTGGATGACATCATAGTGTACGCTGCCTCATTTGAAGACCATCTGCGGAGACAAGAGCAAGTGCTGAGCCGTTTGCAGGAGTATGGGCTAAAGGTGAAACCCGAGAAATGTCACTTTTTCTGGACCCAGATCGAGTACCTATGTCATGTCGTTTCCGCCGAGGGAGTGAAGCCGTCATGGGAGAAAATTGCGGTGATTCAGGATTGGCCGACCCCGGAGACCGTAAAAGATGTCCAAGTATTCCTGGGACTGACGGGGTACTATTGTCTCTTCCTGAAGAACTTTGCCCATGTGGTGCCACCTTTGCTCGAACTCCTGAAAGGGGTACCCCCGAATGCAAAGGGTTGATCCACCTGAGGAAAGGCAGGAGAAGGTGTTTTGTGACTTAAAGAAGGCACTGACCGAAGCTCCGGTACTGGCTTATGTGGACTTCTCTATACCATTCATTCTCCACACTGACAGAAGCTTGCACGGACTTGGGGCTGTGTTGTCACAGGTGCAGGACAGGAAAGAGGGTGATTGCCTTTGCTAGTCGGTCACTTCACGATTCTGAGTGCAACCTGAACAACTACAGTTCCTTCAAGCTGGAATTGCTGGCCAAGGTGTGGGCCATGACAGAGAGATTCGCAGAATACCTGTCCGGCTCGGAGGTGCTTGGCGCACACTGATAACAACCCATTAGCGCATCTGGAAAATGTCAAGCTAGGGGCCCTGGAACAGTGCTGGGTGGCCCGGATGGTGAAGTTTCAGAACAGAATTGCTTACAGAAAGGGGGCAGAGAACACCCATGCTGACGCCCTATCCAGGGCAAGACATGCGCCACCTGGAAAGAGTAAACATGAGATTGCTGGAGGGGAGGAGGTTCCCGGTTCTGAAAGAGCCCTGGGATGGTGGCAGCCACGCTGGACCAAATACGGAACCCCTATCATGAAGAAGTGTTGGAAGATCCCGGGATGAGTGGGTCCGGTTGCAGCAGGAAGATCGTGAACTTGCTCCGTTTAGACAATGAGTGACACTGAAGAAGCTGCCTAGTCAGGAACAACAGAATACTTTGACCCCAGAAGCACTGAAGAATAGATACTCCGGCAGTGGGAGCGCCTCCAGATGAGAAACGGATTGTTATATCAGAAGGTTCAACTACAGAAGGAGTTGAGAGCATCATGGCAGGTGTTGATTCCAGAGACGGTACTCTCTACCGTGGCCACTGAAGCTCATGAAAAGGGGGCTCACTTCGGTTTTGAGAAAACTTTCCTGTGGCTACAACGGTTTCTCTACCTCCCTCGGCTAAGAGCAGAGGTTGAAGAGGCTTGTAGACTATGTTGGGCTTGTGAATTGGCCAATTCCCCGGAACAAAGAGCTCCTACTCAAACGATAGTGACCTCAGCTCCCCTGGAGCTGTTGACCATCGACTAGTTGACCATCAGGCCGGCACACCAAGGATATGACCACTGTCTCGTGATGGTAGATCATTTCATGAAGTTTGTGGCGGTGATGTCCACCGGGGACCAAACAGCTGAGTCTGCTGCATATGCCAACTGTAAAAATTTAATTCAAGTTTATGGATGCCCGCAGCGTATCCATTCTGATCAAGGAGCCTGTTTCTTGGAAAGAGTAATGGATGAGTTACAGCAAATCTATCAGTTCGACAGGTCGCATACCACACCGTACCACCCTCAGGGAAACAGGGCCTGAGAGCAGTTTAACCGTAATCCAGATGTTAAGGACCCTGGAAGATGATAGGAAGGCTAGGTGGCCGGAGTATGTCTCTGTACTCGTGTGGATCTACAACAATCAAGTCCATCAAACTACTGGTTACACGCCGTACTCCTTACTGTTCGCCCGAACAGGAAAAGAAGTCACGGACCTGGAGCTGGATCCAGGAGAGGACTACCCACAGATGGGGGTGTCTACCTGGGTCTGAGAACATCACCACCGTCTGCAGACTTTATATAGTCTAGTACAGACCAGGCTCCGGGGGCTGGAACACCCTGAGAAGCTTCCTCTGCAGGAGGGACAGATGTCCAGGCTGATGATCGAGTGTTGGTGCAGGAGAAACATCCACGTGTCAAGCTGGAAAATCGGTGGGAGAGTAGGCCATACAGAGCGAAGCATCAGGTCGGTACGGAAGGAGCCGTATATGAGATTTATCCGGAAGGATAGAAGAATGCTCCCACTAGAGTGGTACATAAAAGTATGCTCCGGCCATGCATCTCAGAAGACCCCACGCAAAGAGAAGAAACACCTGAGGTTCTTGAAGAGGTGCCTCTTGTGACCGTAGAAGGTGAAGAGGAAGAAAACATCACGGCAGGTACAGATTCAACTTTGCCTCCACCAGAAGACTCCACTATTCCTTCTGTTACAAGTCGCTGAGACAGACAAGCAGCACCCTAACGTTTCTCAGGATGCCTCACCCATGGAATGGTGAGTGAAAAGACAAAGGGGTGCAAGAAGATGAGCCGGGACGGAGACAGCGGTTTCCGGTGCACTTTGGGGGCCAGAAATATCGGGATTGTCACCACTGTTGCCAGGGGAAGGTTCTTCTGGGAGGGGAGGACCTTTGCACTGGACAGCAGGGGCAAGGGGGGGATAAAAGAGACTGAGGGCGGGAACGGAGCAGACTTGGCAGGAAAGCGACAGGAGAACAAGGAGAAGGTTGACTCCCTCTCCACTGCTCCGACTGCTAACTCCATGTCATCCATCCCCCAGCGTTCTGACTGTCAAACTGACTGTGTTCTGACTGAGCTGTCCTCGGACCCTTCCTTTCTGGGTGGCTCCTTCCCGCCTGCAGTTGCAGATAAGATGACTTGCTCCGTTTCTAGAGACTACTCCAGAGGATCGCACACTGCTGCGGCCTGAGAGCGTGCCAACGGTTCGTGTTCAGTGCCATTCCAGAGGAATCTACATAAAGGACTGTTTCTACGTACCAGCGCACCCAAGCCAAGCGGGACCGGATACATCGGCACCGTCAGGAGATGGTGCTTTTTGTTCCTCCGTAACAGAGCCAGAGACATTGTCCACGATCTGCGATGTCGGCGAGAGATATTCCAGCGTTTCCCCAACAAGAACTGCAAGTGATAAGTTACCTTTTTTGTATACCTTCTTCTCAAGCATTGTGTTTGTGTGCAAATCCCATTGTTGCCATTACTGATCTCGTTTCCCTGCGTAGATAAATTCCTTGTATAATAACCTGTTCAAGCAAATCCTGTTAACTAGAGTTGAGCGAAACGGGTCAGTCAAATTCAAAAATAGCCGACTTTAGCTAAAGTCGGGTTTTGCCGATCAAAACCCGACCATAGCGTGAGGTCGGCCTTGAGGTCGCCAATCAGAGCGCCAAAGTCGCATTTCAAATAATGCTTCCAACGCCTTTTCTCAGCAAATGATGGAGGACGCACACTGTGGGCAACACGATGACATGGGCAGCGGCCACCACCATCTTAGAGAAGGGCATTGAAGTGATTGGCTGGCTTTGTGTGGTGTCACAGTGGGTATAAAAGGCTGTGACTGCCGACCACCATCTTACTTCTGCCGATCTTACACTAGGGAGAGGTGCTGCTGCTGCTGCTGCTGATTCTGAATAGGGAGAGTGTTAGACAGGGAAGAAGAAAAAAAACCTGCTTCTGCTGATAGCGCTTTTCACTGTACAGTTAGTGTGCAGTGAAAGGGGACGATTTTTGTTGTGTGCAGCAGCGCTGGTGGTGATTAGGCTGCCTTTTAAGGCTACCTGCTAGCTGCATGCACACTGCTGTTCAAACTGCTTTTTTCAAAGCACTCCAACTTTTATTATTTTGTCCTGATGAGCTACTGAGCGTTCATTTTTTCACACACCGTATAGCGGTGTAGGCTCCTCACACACTACCGTGTACCAGCTGGTATCACGGACAAATAGAAGCTATCTGGGTGTGACTCTGGAAGAACAAGCCAAGGAGTTTTTACATTTTTCCAGACCTACACATTAGAGTGCTGTCCACTTTTCAAACAGTTTCGTATATCTGCTGTTTGATTATGGTCAAAACTAGACAGAGACAGCGTGTGTCAGTCCCTATACAAATAGGCGGAGATTCACAATTTTCCATACAGACACCGTATAGCGGTGTACGCTCCTCACACACTACCGTGTACCACCTTGTATCACGGACAAATAGAAGCTATCTGTGTGTGACTCTGGAAAAAAAAGCCGAGGAGTTTTTCCGTTTTTCCAATATACAAAGAATGGTTGCACTCTATCATGCTAAGGCATGTCAATGTGGAATATATGTAATTAGAATTGCAATACAAATTTTATGCTAAGAGTCTCATATTTTTTTCTATAATTCTAAAGCTGTATTGCAATTCTAATTACATATATTCCACATTGACATGTGCATGATAGAGTGCAACCATTCTTTGTATATTGTATATGGGGGTAGCTCCTCTTGGTATGCACCTATTCACATTAGTTTGGATGTGCCAGTCAGTTTTTTTGTCTTTTGTATGTTAGCTTACTTACCGAGCACTCCGCCCTCCACCAGGTAGTGATTTTAATTATAGCAGGTTCCTACTTACCCATAAATGCAGGCATTGCTGACAGAGGTGTCCACATTCACCCAGGAATTCAGACATCAGCCTTAGAGAGGTATTCACACAGTGTAGGTACCCATCAGATTTGAGGCCGCCTTGACGTTGGCTGGTGGGCAGATAATATTTGGCCAAATTTTATGCTAAGAGTATCATATTTTTTTCTATAATTCTAAAGCTGTATTGCTATTCTAATTACATATATTCCCCATTGACATGCCTTAGCATGATAGAGTGCAACCATTCTTTGTATATTGTATATGGGGGTAGCTCCTCTTGGTATGCACCTATTCACATTAGTTTGGATGTGCCTTTCCATTTTTCCAGACCTACACCTTAGAGTGCTGTCCGCTTTTCAAACAGTTTCGTATATCTGCTGTTTGATCATGGTCAAAACTAGACAGAGACAGTGTGTGTCAGTCCCTATACAAATAGACGGAGATTGACAATTTTCCATACAGACACTGTTTAGCGGTGTACGCTCCTCACACACTACCGTGTACCGCCTTGTATCACGGACAAATAGAAGCTATCTGTGTGTGACTGGAAAAAAAAGCCGAGGAGTTTTTCCGTTTTTCCAGACCTACACCTTAGAGTGCTGTCCGCTTTTCAAACAGTTTCATATATCTACTGTTTGATCACGGTCAAAACTAGACAGAGACAGCATGTGTCAGTCCCTATACAAATAGATGGAGATTGACAATTTTCCATACACACACCATATAGAGCTGTCCGATTCTCAAACAGTATTGTATATCTGCCGTTCGCATTACAGTCACATCTATACAGAGTCAGCGTGTGTGTGTGACACTCCATAAATACATATACGGAGATTGTTAGTTACACAAAAAAGCTATACAGCTGTACACTTCTGATACAGTTCCGTATATCTGCTTGATGGATTACGGTCAAATACATACTGTGAGAGCGTCTGTGACTAACAAAATATATACATAGATTTAATTTTTTTAATGCACCTTACACAGCTGGACGCTCCTCATACAGTACCATCTCTCTGCTGGTATTTTTGGTACATTTTCCCAAACATGAGGAAGTATGGTGGAAGAGTCCGCGGATGTGGGCAGGGGCCGCAGCTGGTACTGATGGTGGTGGGGCATCTGCTGGTTCTGGCAAAAGCACTATAGCATCAAAGACAGGAGGTGTTGAGCCTGCGTCATCGTCTGGCCCAAGAAGGCATGTAAGGTTGCCTTTTCTTGGAGTAGTAAAACCGCTTTTAAAGCCAGAGCATCAGGAACAGGTTTTGGCGTACATTGCCGAAACAGCCACCAGCTCTATTGCCTCCTCTTCTGAACGTTCGAAACCTGCAAGCGCGGAGTCGTCAGTGCAGGGTTCTGGTCAGGAAAAACACCTTTCCTTGTGTCCTTCACCCACACCAAAAGTTAAGGATGCGGCAGCACACAGTTCAGATTACTCTATGGAACTCTTTTCACATACCATGCCTGGGATATCCAGTCAAATCCAGAATTCCCCAGTCCAAGATGAATCTGACATGGAGTGCACTGATGCACAGCCACTGCTAGATGATTCTGATGGTACATCGACCCAGAGCACTACATTGCCCTCGCAGTCAGCAAAGCATTTGACAAAGTATCTCATACAATCCTTATTGAAAAAATGACTAAGTATGGAATGGACAAGGCAACTGTTAGGTGGATTCATAACTGGCTTAGTGATCGGACCCAAAGAGTGGTCGTAAATGGCTGCACATCCAGTTGGAAGAATGTCTCAAGTGGGGTACCACAGGGCTCTGTCCTGGGCCCTGTATTGTTCAACATCTTTATCAATGATTTAGATGAAGGAATTGAGGGTAAACTGATTAAATTTGCTGATGACACAAAGCTAGGAGGGATAGCTAATACTAGAGAAGAAAGAGAGAGGATTCAAAAAGATATAAATAAACTGGAGAAGTGGGCAGCAACTAACAGAATGGTTTTTAACAGGGAAAAATGCAAAGTACTACATCTGGGCAATAAAAATGAAAAAAGCATATACAGAATGGGAAGAATAGGGCTAAGCAACAGCACATGTGAAAAAGACTTGGGTATACTAATAGATCACAGACTGAATATGAGTCAACAGTGTGATGCAGCAGCAAAAAAGGCAAATGCAATTCTAGGATGTATTAACAGAAGCATACAGTCTAGATCACGTGAAGTCATTATTTCCCTCTACTCCTCTTTGGTCAGACCTCATCTGGAATATTGTGTCCAGTTTTGGGCACCACATTTTAAAAAAGACATCAACAAACTGGAGCAAGTTCAGAAAAGAGCGACCAGAATGGTGACTGGTCTGCAAACCCTGTCTTATGAGGAAAGGTTGCAGGATTTGGGAATGTTTAGTTTGCAAAAGAGAAGACTGAGAGGAGACTTAATAGCTGTCTACAAATATCTAAAGGGCTGTCACATTGTAGAAGGATCAACTTTATTCTCATTTGCACAAGGAAAGACTAGAAGCAATGGGATGAAACTGAATGGGAGGAGACACAGATTAGATATTAGAAAAAACTTTTTGACAGAGTGATCAATGAGTGGAACAAGCTACCACGAGAAGTGGTGAGTTCTCCTTCAATGGAAGTCTTCAAACAGAGGCTGGACAGACATCTGACTGGGATGATTTAGCGAATCCTGCTTTGAGCAGGGGGTTGGACCAGATGGCCCAGGAGGTCCCTTCCAACTCTACGATTCTATGATTCTATGATTCTATGATTCAGTCTATTGAGCCAGAATCTGACACTGATGAAACTCAGGTGCCCCTTCCTGCATACTATACCACCTTCCACGGTGACACAGAGGAAGGTAAAGAGGAAGGTGCAGATGACTTTGAAGAGGAGGTGATGGATGACCCAGTTCTTGACCCGAATTGGCATCCATTGGGGGAGGAGGGTGGCGCTGGCAATAGTTCAGATAAGGAGAAGGATCCACAGCAGGCATTGACATCGCAGCAGCGGTTTTCTACCAGACCCGTAGCTGTTCAAAATCGTGGAACAAAAACTAAAAGAGTTGCAGGACAGCTTGGCCAGATGGTCAACTTAGCACAGCGTGCAAGGCCAGAAAATGTATACCATAGTAGGAAGAGTGCAGTGTGGCACTTTTGTCCAAAATTCTACTGATGAGGCAAAGGTTACCTGTAAGAAGTGAGGAAGGACCTTTAGCCGAGGTAAACAACTCAGAAATTTGAATACCAGTTGCATGCTTAGACATTTAATCAACATGCACTTGCAAGCGTGGACGGACTACAAAACCTCAGTGTCATGATCCATGCTGGATTATGTCAGATAAAAACACAAGTAACCTTTTTTTCTGTGAGCTGTTTGCTCAGGGTTGGTTTTGCCCCTGGTGGCCATTAAGGGTTATTACACAGTAGTGTCTTTTTCCTAGTTTTTCCCCTGGTGGCCATTAGGGTCATTGCACTTTTGTAGTTTCAGTTTAGTTTGCCCCCGGTGGTGGTAAGTGTCATTGCACATGATAATTAAGCAGGTGTGATTCCTCTGGCTTACTATAAAGGTGTGTCATGTGCTCTCACTGATTGTTGGTGATAGTATTCATTTCCAACCATCCTTGGTGGAGGAAGGAGCTAGTGAGAGAGTTCCTTGCAGCTCTGACAAGGCCTGGTGAGGTTGCAGCGAATCTGGAGGAAAAGCTGCATTCTGGTGGTGGACTCTGTTGCTAGGAGCAAGAGCAACAGAGCAGAGCTAAGTGGTGTTCCCTGTTTTGTCACTTTCCCTTGTGTGTGTTTCTGTGCAGTGGTGGGATTAGATTCTGCACCGGCCATTACGCTAGAAAGGGGTAGGTGCAGGGCAAGCTAGGGTTTAAAGGCGGCGCCCGGTGCGGAATCGGCCCTGGATTCGGTAGGAGTGTAGAGACACTGACTCAGGGGAGTGCAGGATCTCTCCATGTCCCCGCTCCCTATCACAGGGCCCACCATTGTTATTGTTTCCCTGGTGTTTCCCCTTATTATTTAAATTCACCCAGCTGGAGGCGGTATATCCGGTTTTATGTGTATTTCTTAAATTCGCCTGCTGGAGGCGGTGTATCCGGCTGCACGTCTTATTATTTAAATTGGCCCTGCTGGAGGCGGTGTATCCAGGGTCGCGTGTGTTATAAATTTGCCCTGCTGGAGGCGGTGTGTCCAGTCACACGTTGATCGTGACATTATCACCAACCAATAACTTTTTTTCTGCTGAGCCATGGACCCAGTTCAGACCTTTGCCCAAATGCTGCAGACCCTTACTGATGAGATTAGGGGGCTGCACGGTGAGTTGGTGCAGCAGCTGCAGCAGTTGGTGGGCTTTGGGGGCTTGGTTCAGAGACAGGTTCAGCCAGAACCCAAGATATCACTCCCTGACAGGTTTTCTGGAGGGAGAGATCAATTCTTGGTATTCCAGCAAGCCTGTAAATTGTATTTCAGGCTGCACCCTCATTCATCAGGGAGTGAAAAGCAACGGGTGGGAATCATTATGTCCCTTCTTAAAGGGGATCCCCAATCCTGGGCCTTCTCCCTACCAGATGATTCTCCATCATTAGGGTCCATGGACGAGTTTTTTGCGGCTTTGGCGCTAGTGTATGGGGATCCTGATGGCGTCGACCTGGCGGAATCCAAACTCCGTAGGTGTAAACAGGGAGCCCGGGTGGCTGAGGAGTACTGCTCAGAGTTTAGGAGGTGGTCCACTGACACTCACTAGAATGACCCTGCCCTTGGAGTCAATTTGTGCAGGGCCTGTCTCCAAAGTTGCAGGATACTCTGGTGCAGTACGCCACCCCCAGGTCGCTGGAGGCCGCCATGTCCCTTGCCATCCGGGTGGATAGACGCCTCAGGGAGAGACATACACAAAATGTGCCCCCCGTTGTCCTCGCCAGGGAGGAGGACCCACCAGTGCGGACGGAGGAACCCAGACACCCCGGTGTTGTTGGTACAAAAAAGGGGTGTATGCAGCTCGTCATGGTGGGGGGTATGCTTTTCCTGTGGGAAGCCGGGTCATATCATGAGAGCCTGCCCAGTATGTGCAAAGTCTCCAGATGAACCCATGCAAGTAGGAGGAGCTAGTTTGTGTACGGAGCCGCCTACGGTTCGGGGAGTGGTGTCGGCATGTTTTTTCTATGGGCAGACTGGTCATGTTCTGAAGGTTTGCCCAACTCAAGCCAAATATTCTGTGCCATCTAAGAAGCCGCATCCCCCTGGTCGCTTGGAGGGAGGCGACCAGTGAGTATACTTTTCATCCAATTTGCCCTCCCAAAGTACCATGTCAGCGGGGCTGTTGGCTGGCGGGGTACTGGAGGTGATACTGGTGCTTGTGGACAGCGGAGCAGGAGTCAGTCTGGTGGATGCACACTTTGTCCAGACTCATGGCCTGAGGTGTAGGACGCTTGCCCATCCTATAAGCTTCCAGGCCATAAACTCTGTTCCACTGAGCCAGGGGAGCTTTGTTATGATTCCACCACACGGCGGGGAAGGAAGGTGCCACTGAGCTCCACCCCCCCGCTGACCCTACCTACTTGCCGGCCCCACCCTAGCCGGTGGGCGACAACTGGGCGGCGTTCCCTTCCTAGGCGTAAGTGCAGGGAGCTACAGTGAGGGTAAACCGAGGGTGGAATTAATGCTGGGCAACCTAAGGGAGACAAGCAGCAGCAAGGAGGACTACAAGAGTGATACTAAAGAGAACGAACCTGAAGGTTAATCCACGAAACCCAAAACTAACACACCAAACAGTACTAAACCTTCAGCAAAAACAAAGGGGAAAGCTAGAGTCCAGAGGTACTCAGACGAAAGAGAGACCGGGAGGCTGTCAGAGGTTGTACCGGGCAGCGCAGTGGAGAAGGCAGGAATCCATACCACAAAAGAATCACCGGCAAGGAGTGAAAGCCCTGAGGAGTGCTAAATAGGAAGAAGGCGGGACATACGAACAGGAAACAGTGAAGCAGCCAATCACCAGAACGGGGAAGAATGATGAACGAAAAAGAACTAGTTGATCAGAAACTGAATATTCCGACTGGCTGTGTGGCACAGCCAGTAAGGCAGCGAAACTTGCTGTGGAACCCAGACTGGACCCCGGTACGAATCCTGACATTACCCCCTCCTTTATGAGGGGCCTCCGGACCCTCACCCGGGGAAGGCTTCTCAGGAAAATCGACATGGAACCTCCTACACAACCTGGGGGCATGAACCTCGGAATGAGACACCCACGACCTCTCCTCAGGGCCATACCCCTTCCAGTCCACCAGGTACTGCAGGACCCCACGAACTTTCCTGGAGTCCAAGATCTTTCTTACCTCAAACTCGGGGTGACCAAGTACAACAACAGGAGCAGGAGGTGTGTCAGCAGGACAAACTGGAGGTACATAAGGTTTTAGGAGAGAAACATGGAATACCCTATGCACTCTCATCGCCCGGGGGAGGTCCAATTTGACAGAAACAGAGTTGATTATCTGAGATATTTTAAAGGGCCCAATGTACCGGGGAGCCAGTTTACCAGAGGGGACTCTCAGTTTCAGATTTTTAGTAGAAAGCCACACTTTCTGCCCAACTTCAAAGGAAGGACTTCTCCTCCGCTTCCTATTAGCAAAGCGGCACTGTGACTCATGAGCCTTTTTGATGTTGCTTTGGACCTGCTCCCAAACCGACCGCAGATCAGAGGAAACAATTTCTACCTCAGGACTGTCCGAGGGGTCCCCAGAGAAAGAGCTGGATTTAGGGTGAAATCCCATGTTGCAGAAGAAGGGAGACATCCCTGTGGAAGAGTTCACCCTATTATTTATGGCAAACTCTGCCAAGGCAATAAAAGATGCCCAGGTCTTTTGCTTATCAGCCACATAGCAACGTAAGAATTGTTCAAGGGCTTGATTGGCCCGTTCTGTCTGCCCATTGGTCTCCGGGTGAAAGGCCGATGAGAAAGCAAGGGAAACGCCAATTTTACTACAGAAAGCTCTCCAGAATTTGGAGACAAATTGGGTACCCCTATCTGAGACAATATTAGAAGGAATTCCATGCAGCCGCACCACATGATTTAGAAACAAGGGGACCAATTGCTTGGCGGATGGTAATTTGGGTAAAGGAATAAAGTGCGCCATCTTACTAAAGCGATCTACCACAACCCACAAGGTAGTCATTCCCAGGGAGGGAGGTAAATCAGTAACAAAGTCCATGGACAGATGGGTCCATGGCTTGGAGGGAACAGGTAGAGGACATAGTTCTCCCAAAGGCCGTGAGCGGTTAACCTTAGACCGGGCACAAATGTCACACGCCTTGACATAGGCAGTGGCATCCCGGCGTAAAGTCGGCCACCAAAAATTTTTGGAGATTGACTCCATAGTACCCGAAATACCAGGGTGACCTGAAAGAGGAGAGTTGTGGTATTCATTCAGCAGTCTCAAACGCAAATGACAGGGAACGAACCATTTATTATCAGGAGAGCCGGACGGAGACAAATGTTGAAATTGTTTAACTTCAGCAAACAAATCAGAGGTATTAGCAGCCAAAAACACTTTCTCAGGTAAAATGGGAACAGGTGGGATGTTTGACGGTTGTTCAGGCAAGAAGCTTCTAGATAGCGCGTCTGCTCTGGCGTTTTTGCAGCCGGGTCTGAAAGAAATCACAAAATTAAAACGTGAAAAGAACAACGCCCACCTTGCCTGTCTTGGATTTAGCCGTTTGGCCATTTTGAGATATTCAAGATTCTTATGGTCGGTGAAGACAGTAACAGGATGTTTGGCCCCCTCCAGGAAATGCCGCCATTCCTCAAAGGCCAACTTTATAGCGAGCAGTTCCCTGTTCCCAATATCATAGTTTTTTTCCGCTGGGGAAAACTTCTTTGAGAAGAATGCACAGGGTTTCAAATGAGTCAAAGACAAAGTCCCCTGTGAAAGTACTGCCCCCACCCCCGCTTCTGAGGCGTCAACCTCAACAACAAAGGGTCTCTCCTGATCGGGCTGGGTAAGAACAGGAGCAGTGGCAAAGCTCTCCTTAAGAAACGTGAAGGCATCCACTGCATCCTTACTCCAGTTTACCAAGTCGGAACCTTTCACAGTAAGATCTGTGAGAGGTTTCACCACAATAGAGAAGTTTTTTATAAACTTGCGGTAAAAGTTGGCAAACCCCAGAAATCTTTGAAGAGCTTTCAAAGATGCAGGACGAGCCCAATTAAGAACCGCTTTTACCTTCTCCGGCTCCATTGTGATGGCCTGGGGTGTCAAAATATGACCCAAAAAAGATAGACTTTGGACCCCGAAAATACACTTTTCTTGCTTGGCGAAAAGTTGGTTATTGCGGAGTACCTGGAGTACATCCCTTACATGATTCAAATGTGAGTCCCAGTCAGGAGAGAACACCAAAATATCATCCAGATAGACAATTACATAGCGGCCAATAGCATGTTGGAAAATATCATTGAAATTTTGAAAAATCGCCGGAGCATTGCACAGCCCAAAGGGCATAACCAGACACTCGAAGTGGCCCTCGGGGGTATTGAAGGCGGTCTTCCACTCGTCGCCAGCCTTTACACGAATGAGATTATACGCCCCTCTTAGGTCCAAAGGCGAGAACCATCGAGCCCCCTGAACCTGGATAAACAGGTCCGGAATCAACGGTAGTGGATATTGGTTACGGACAGTTATCTCATTAAGACGTCGGTAATCTACACACGGCCTGAGTCCTCCATCCTTTTTACTGACAAAAAAGAAACCTGCGGCCAGGGGTGAGGTGGACGGACGAATATGCCCCTTTCTTAGAGCCTCTTGTACATACTCACGTAAAGCTTCTCTTTCAGGAGGAGATAAATTGTATAAGCGTCCCTTAGGGAATTTACAATTGGGAACCAAATTGATAGTACAGTCATAAGAGCGATGAGGTGGCAACCGCTCAGACTCCTTCATAGAAAAGACATCTGCGAATTGGCCCAAAAGACTCTGAAGAGAAGCTTGTACGGAGACGATACCACAAACGTGTGTTAACAGGCATTTCTGTGAACAATCTGCACCCCACTTCTCTAATTCACCAGAAACCCAGTTAATGTTGGGATTATGGAGCTGGAGCCATGGGAGCCCCAGTATGACACTAGTTGGGAGGTCATGCATAACCAAAAATGACAGTTGTTCCACATGCAGTACACCAACCTGAAATGATAGTAATGGAGTTCAGAGACTAATCTCCCCATTAGCTAGTGGGGTGTTATCAATACCAACTAATTTAGTG
This sequence comes from Dendrobates tinctorius, assembly GCF_039654945.1. Classification (NCBI taxonomy): domain Eukaryota; kingdom Metazoa; phylum Chordata; class Amphibia; order Anura; family Dendrobatidae; genus Dendrobates; species Dendrobates tinctorius. The sequence continues at coordinate 16,916,048 of NW_027361743.1, read as the reverse complement.
GGGTGAGCGAGTGGAATTAAAGAAATACCCAAAGAGACAGCAAACTCATAACACATAAAATTAGCAGTAGCCCCTGAATCAATCATGGCCACTCCTTCTCCCTTAGAGGAGGAGAAAGCGATAGAAATTGGCACTAAGAGTCTCTTAGAACTTAAAGGAATTACCTGTCCACCCACGGGCCTAGGTGGTGTATTCCGAGAAGATTCTTGTGGAGTGCAAGGGCGCCGCGGGCAATCCTTTATCCAGTGCCGAGGATCCCCGCAGTAAAAACAGGTTTTCAAGTGCGTGGCGCGGACGGCAAGGACTAGGTTCTGTGGTAGTTTGCATGGCTCCCACTTCCATGGGTTCAGCAGCTGGCAGACTCGGAACAGTCGGAGTGACCCTAGAGAAAACGGAAACCTGCGCTGCTGCCTGCTCCGATCTCCTCACCCTTAACCTGCGATCAATTCTGACTATTAAGGCCATCAGCTCCTCTAGAGACTGGGGCAGGGTGTAATGTACCAGTTCATCCTTTAGGGCTGGAGAAAGGCCCCGCTGAAATTGATTCCGTAGGGCGGGATCATTCCAACGGGTAGCTAAGCTCCATCTACGAAACTGGGTGCAATAAATCTCTACCTCCTGATCACCCTGGAACAGGGAGGTGAGATTTGCCTCGGCCAGAGCTACTTGGTCAGGCTCATCATAAATATTCCCTAAGGCTTGAAAGAAGTCGTCTACTGAAACACGGAGATTTGAATCTGGCGGCAGAGAGAAGGCCCACTCTTGGGGCCCCTCCCGTAAGCGAGAGATTATGATACGGACTCTTTGAGCTGGAGGACCAGAAGAAAGAGGTCTTAATTGAAAATATAATTTACAATTTTCTCTAAAAGAAACAAATTGGCTTCTATCTCCGAAAAATGGCTCGGGTAAGTTAACTCTAGGCTCAGAATTAGTTGTCCCTGCCACGGCAGCTGCTTGAATTTGCTCCTGACGCTGGACCTGCGCAGCAAGATCTTGCACCAGCTGAGCAAGACCCTGCATCTGATTGACTAAGGAGGTCATAGCGTCCATTTGGTGGGCCGGTGATTATGTTATGATTCCACCACACGGCGGGGAAGGAAGGTGCCACTGAGCTCCACCCCCCCGCTGACCCTACCTACTTGCCGGCCCCACCCTAGCCGGTGGGCGACAACTGGGCGGCGGTCCCTTCCTAGGCGTAAGTGCAGGGAGCTACAGTGAGGGTAAACCGAGGGTGGAATTAATGCTGGACAACCTAAGGGAGACAAGCAGCAGCAAGGAGGACTACAAGAGTGATACTAAAGAGAACGAACCTGAAGGTTAATCCACGAAACCCAAAACTAACACACCAAACAGTACTAAACCTTCAGCAAAAACAAAGCGGAAAGCTAGAGTCCAGAGGTACTCAGACGAAAGAGAGACCGGGAGGCTGTCAGAGGTTGTACCGGGCAGCGCAGTGGAGAAGGCAGGAATCCATACCACAAAAGAATCACCGGCAAGGAGTGAAAGCCCTGAGGAGTGCTAAATAGGAAGAAGGTGGGACATACGAACAGGAAACAGTGAAGCAGCCAATCACCAGAACGGGGAAGAATGATGAACGAAAAAGAACTAGTTGATCAGAAACTGAATATTCCGACTGGCTGTGTGGCACAGCCAGTAAGGCAGCGAAACTTGCTGTGGAACCCAGACTAGACCCCGGTACGAATCCTGACAAGCTTGACCCAATTCGTAGAGAATATCCATCTACGTATAGGACAGCATGAGGAGTCCATGTCATGCTACGTCTTGGAGGGAATGCCAGTACCTATCGTTTTAGGCCTCCCTTGGCGGAAAAGACACAACCTGGTAATAGATTGGTGGGCAAGGGAAGTGGTCAGCTGGGGGCAATCGTGTCAGGGCTGCTGCCTAGGGACTACTGTCTCTACAGTCTCTCTGCAATGGACCCCTTCCTCTCCGGTGAGGGCAGCAGATGTGCTGCAGGAGAGTAGGGGCAAGTCTCAACCCTCGCCATTGGCCAACCCTGGGAGGCGCAGACCTCGTGATGGAAGGGGTTGGAGGGTGGTGTACCCCTTGGTGAAGTGCGGGGGTGTGAGTGTGGTGACACAGGGGGACGCCTCTGTTGTCAAGCCTCTGTTGTCAATCCCGGAAAGAGTTCATCAAATGGTGACAAACGAACGAGTGGCAATAAACATTCTGGTCAGGACCTGTGTGTGAATGAGCGTGTATGGGTGGCCACCAAAAAACATCCAGTGGAAGTGTGTTGTGGAGTGTTACCAGCTTATACCAAACATACACATACACAACCCGTTCCCCAGGTCAGCGCTACAGAGATGTGTGTTGCCTCCAGAACATATGATGTCAATACCAGCAGGCTCGTTTGTCATCAACCTGACATGCAGGTAGTTGTTGGGGTGAACTCTGGGTCTGGGTGTAAGGAGGTGAGGGCCTAGCCCTGTAAACATTGTTATTGCATCTTAACTGTGTTCCTTATATGTCTGTATAAAGTATATATGTATTGTGTGTTGTATGCATGTTGTGTGTGTGTATTTGTGTTCACACAACATTAGTAAGATAGTTAGGTGTAGTATTAGAAAAGGGCCACTAGATGGGGGCACTGAGCTCAACTAGTAAGAAGATGTCTGAGAGGTTAACTGAGGGGAGTGGCTAGACAGGAGAAAAGAAAGATCATTTCCCTCCAGAGTCAGTCTAGCCGGGGGTAGCGACAGCACAGGACAGGAGTGAAGAGCAGCAGCTGAGTGCCTACAGCAGTAGACAGCATGTTGTGGTGCTGGAGGCCTTGCAGTCAGGGACTGGGGACTATATGGCTAGTGAGACAGAAGAAGGAGTCTCATCGGTCAAGTCAGCTAGCAAGGAGAAGCTGAAGTGACACCCAAGCCAGTCTATTGAATCCAGCCCATGTCTGGAGAATTGCAAGCCAGGGAGTTACATTGGAAGGATCCCTGTGGGAGTAGCAGCTGGAGTTAGTGAGCTGTGAAACTAGGATACGAACAGGAGCAACAGTGCCTTTAGGGGATAAGTCGGGTACCTTCGTGGGCTAAAGTCGGGCTCTGAAAGAAGGGAAGTGTTCCGTGTTCATCGTGCTCCATGTGATGTGTCAGCTTGCCTGTGTGGTGCATATGAGTGAAGTGAAGGAAGAAATGACGTAATGCTGTAGATGAAGATGTATTACTGCTACCTAATAAGGAGTCCTGTTGCTGTGTTGGGCATGCTGTGCCCTGAAGAGAATAAAGCTGAGTTGTTAAAGTTGATTCCAGCCTCTGCAGTCAATTGGTTCCCCAAAGTGAACAGCATATGGGTGATGAAACAGCTTTCAGCACAGTGAGTACTGGAGTGGCCGCACAAGCTACCCCCCAGCGGCCACGGTGTTACATGAGCGTCCCCACTGTAGGTGGTTCCCTGATGAGGAGCGGCTTTGAGGGTCCAGAGGCCCCTCATTAAGGGGAGGGTACTGTCATGATCCATGCTGGATCATGTCAGATAAAAACAAGTAACCTTTTTTTTCTGTGAGCTGTTTGCTCAGGGCTGGTTTTGTCCCCGGTGGCCATTAAGGGTTATTACACAGTGGTGTCTTTTTCCTAGTTCTTCCCTCGGTGGCCATTAGGGTCATTGCACTTTTGTAGTTTCAGTTTAGTTTGCCCCCGGTGGTGGTAAGTGTCATTGCACATGATAATTAAGCAGGTGTGATTCCTCTGGCTTTCTATAAAGGTGTGTCATGTGCTCTCACTGATTGTTGGTGATAGTATTCATTTCCAACCATCCTTGGTGGAGGAAGGAGCTAGTGAGAGTTCCTTGCAGCTCTGACAAGGCCTAGTGAGGTTGCAGCGAATCTGGAGGAAAAGCTGCATTCTGGTGGTGGGCTCTGTTGCTAGGAGCAAGAGAAGAGAGCAGAGCTAAGTGGTGTTCCCTGTTTTGTCACTTTCCCTTGTGTGTGTTTCAGTGCAGTGGTGGGATTAGTTTCTGCACCGGCCATTACACTAGAAAGGGGTAGGTGCAGGGCGAGCTAGGGTTTTAACGTTATCCTGAGTGGCGCCCGGTGCGGAACCGGCCTAGAGATCGGTAGGAGTGTAGAGACACTGACTCAGGGAAGTGCGGGAGGTCTCCATGTCCCCGCATCCTATCGCAGGGCCCACCATTGTTATTGTTTCCCTGGTGTTTCCCCTTATTTTTTAAATTTGCCCAGCTGGAACAACACTGAATCTAGGCCATCACCACCAATACCATCACCAACCCCCTCTCACTCCGTCCGGTCCACCGCTACTTCCCCCATATGCAGCTCTCCAGTCCAGCTCACCCTACCAAAAAATCTGAGTAGGACAAGAAAGTACTCATCCTCTCATCCGCGTACACTTTGTTTGAACGCCTACATTGCCAAACTAATCTAATTAGAGAAGGTGTCGTACCGTTTGGCTGAAAGTGAAGCTTTCTGCGACCTCATGGCCTACGCTGTCCCACGCTATGACCTACCCAGTCAGCACTTCTTTTCTCGAAAAGCCATCCCTGCCCTCCACCGGCATTTGAAAGATCGCATTGTCCATGCACTAAAACAGTCAGTGAGTGGAAAGGTGCACCTCACAATAGATGCATGGACCAGTAGGCATGGCCAGGGCTGTAACGTGGAACAGTGCTGCCTAGCCCACGGTACAGGAAACAGTTGGCTGTAGGCTTTCGATTCTCCTCTATCAGCGAAAGCTCGTCCACAGAGCGCAGTCGCATGAGCACTCCATCCGCAGCTGGCAGTGTTGCACACTAGATGTCCCACTATCGAACAGCTAGTAGTAAGCGTCAGCAGGCTGTGTTAAAGATGATGTCTTTGAGCGACAACAGACACACCGCGGAGGTACTGGCCGACTACTTGCAGCAACAAACTGAGTCATGGCTGGGCTGTCTACATCTTGAGGCAGGCAAGGTAGTCAGTGATAACGGCCATAATTTTGTGGCAGCCATAGCCTGTGCAAAACTCACACACATACCTTGCCTGGCTCACACTTTGAACCTGGTGGTGCAGTGCTTCCTTAATAATTATCTGGAGTTAACATCCCTGCTCCATAAGGTGCGAAGACTGTGCTCGCACATCTGTCGCTCAAACCTCCACTCCACTCATATGCAGAAGCTGCAGCGATTGCTCCACCTCTCCAAGCACCGCCTAATCATAGACGTTGCAACAAGGTGGAACTCCACCCTGCACATGGTTGAGATGCTGTGCGAACAGAGGCAGGCTGTAATGCATATGTGGGAGGATACACGGGCAGGCAGTTTGAGGGAAGACATTGAATTGTCGGGTGTGCAGTGGTCAAAGCTGAAAGACCTCTGTAAAGTCCTTCAGTGTTTTGTGGAATGCACACGGCTGGTAAGCACAGACGACGCCATCATAAGCATGAGCATCCCACTTATGCGTCTGCTCATGCAAAGTTTGACGCACATTAAGGATCAGGCGTCCGCAGCGGAGGAGGAGGGAAGTCTTGATGACAGTCAGCCATTGTCTGGTCAGGGAACTGTCCTGGATGAGGTGGAGGAAGAAGAGGAAGAGGAGGGGGATGATTATTTTGGGCAGGAGGATGCTTCTCAGGGGGCAAGAGAAAATGTTGGGAAATTTCTGCATGTACAAAATTAGGATGATGGGTTTTATATCATCCAACATCACTGCAAAGCAATCATTAAGACGCCATCCTCGGTGTACTGTCCATCAATGTGCACAATGCGCCCCTCCATGGTACAGATATGTGCATCTTCACTGTGATGTATCCGCTATGTTTTATTATTTACAGCAGCACGAAGCTTCAAATATGCCAGAACAGATTGAAAATTGGTGAAGCGATAAGACATAAAGGATATTTACCACTGACATCTGCCAGACACCATTGACAGGACAGATTGATAATTAGGCACAAAGCATATGGAACAGTTTGTATGTGTTCATTATTCCAGACTATGGAATTGCTTGAAATGAAGCCAACTCTTCTCATCCCAAATCCTTTTTTCTAGTATATTGATGTAGCAGAGCTGAATTTGCTAATACAATGTTTCTTCCCAGTGCAATAAAAACTCATAGAGTTAAAAGGGTATTACAGCTTCAGAAATAAATAGTATTTATTGTTTAATGAGCAGAGATGAAGAGAATATGTTACAAATCATTTGGAAACTTTTTTTAGGGGTGGCTGGATTTCAATTTGAACCAAATTTTATACAGCCTAAATCGAATCAGCCCAAGACAAATTTCAAGAGATTTACTCATGTGTGATACCAGCAGGGCCAGACTGGCCATCTGGCAATTCTGGCAAATGCCAAAAGGGCCTGTCTGGTCATGGGCTGCCTTGTCTGCTACTTTGTTAACAGAATCAGCGTTCACAAGACACCCATACTGTTAACAGTTGTGAAGGAGAACAAAGTCACTGACTCCGTCACTTACCCCACTGGGCCATGGGTATCATTAGAAATATTGGTCTTGTAGTAAATCTTGCTTTCCTCCATCCAGGGAAATATTAGTAGTAATATATCCCATCTAGTGCTTGGGGATGGGAACAGCATGGGCCTGTATGATTTCAAATGTCAGAGCTGAATTTCAGCCCCAGTCCGCACCTGGATACCAGTAACATAATGAATTTTCTGTATCAATTCTTCACGATCAAGACCTCTGCTTGCTATAATAGAGTATGAGGCTTATGTGCCACCCGTGTTTTTCACAGAGAGAGCATACAGTATATCCATTATAGTCTATGGGAATGGTTATATTCTGCCTCCAAAACTAGACTGTGAGTGTGTAACAATTATTTGGGTACTATGGAATCTGATTGTGTGGGATAACACAAAACTGAGACGAAAGTTGATGCAAATGAGTATATTAACAAGAGAAACAAAACTAACAGAGTACTTCCTGCAATAGTATTGAAAACACAGCACAATATAGAATGATGCAAGTAAAGCAAAACTAACAGAGCATTCCTGCAATAGTAACGAAAACACAGCACAATATAAAATGATGCAAGTAAAGCAAAACTAACAGAGCACTTCCTGTAACAGTAACGAATGCACAGCACAATATGGAAATGTCCAGTGTAACTGAAGAGCGGGGCGAGACCGCTAATATGAACCAGTCCAACAGTAATATGACTCAGGTGTTCACAAGGCATTATTCGTGGGAGTCCAACAGTTAGTATGAGAGTAAGCACACCGCGTTTAATAAGGAAGTCGAGCTATATTACAGGAGTGGCATTAACAGAAGAAGGCCACTATATGTACCTTTTTCGGCTGAAAGTCCCGCAAAAGTCCCACACTGCAGCCTGACAAACACAGGCCTGGAGGAGATGGTGGTGTCAGGATTCTTTACAGGCCACAGAAGATCCAGAGGTGAATAGTTCCACACTAGAAGACCAGACAGTAGTTAAGCACAGACAGCATCAGGGAGAAACACAGAGGACTGTAGGCAGCATAACATGGAGAGGCAGAGCATCGAGTAACGAACAGCAGCAGCAGGGAGTCCACCAGAAGACAGGCAGGAGCTCAGAAGCTAACAGCAACAAAATACTCAGGCAAGGAGGAACACATGGCCCGGTATTAAATAATCAGGACAGACAGGAAGTTCCATGACAAGGCGAGATACAAGACTCCATATTGGATAAGGGCGAACAGGGACAAAGGAAAGTCTGGAAACCTTAGAGAATGTGGAGCTCTTGAGACACCATTTCTATGAATATTTCTATGTATCAGTACTCACACAAAGAGATTTCATCAGATAGCTTGACTCAGCTGTGGAGGCACGTGTGAAGATTCCAGATGAAGGTTTATTTTCAAGCTGAATTCTTTTTTTGCTATACACAATTACAGTATGTAAAAAAAGACTATTCTAAACCAGAGATGCAAAGACATGAGCTTCTTAACATGGCTGACATACACTATCTGGGGAAGAAGATGGGTGGAGTTACTGACATCAGAGCTGAGGAGACAGACAGGGAGAGAGGGAGTACAAACTTCTAAAAGAGGCAAAACCTATTGCGTAGCAACACAACTGTAATTGCTGTTACAATAAAAATACAATTTTGCATAATTCCCAAGTCGGGGGACGTGACAGTTTAAATATCTTTCTTCATACGGTATATCTGATTTAGATCCAATTTATGAATTAAAGCCATCCATTCAAGCCAATGAGTCCATGAAAAAGAAAACAGCGCGCTGATGCCATCCGAGATACAACCTAGTCCTGTCTATTTTCCATTGTTTACCGGGTAAAAGATGTTTAGAATTTTTTGGGGCGTGTAAGTATAACAGGTGCTACACTGATGGTCAAATGTACACATGGACTAAAATTGGATAAAAAATAACACTGATTGAAAATGTTGACATTGATCTGTTATTTTCCTAAGCTAAAAAAACACGTTTAAATAAAGCCTAAGTAGTTGCGTGACCCTTACTGAATACTGTAGGCCAGCTGACCTGTCGATGAAAGTCAATGATGAAGAGACCATGGTTGTAAGTTGCCTTCCCCGGTGAGGTCTATGGTACTTGAATAAAAGCCTTCAATAGTCTTTTTGTTTATGGCAAAAATGTGTATGATGGCAATACCCCTTTCTCTGTTGACCTCCAGTTGATACAAACCTCTAATAGTCAAGTAGTTTTCACACAGGTGTATGAATCGTTACAACCGCAGTACAGTTATCACCAGTGTCGGACTGGAGTGCCAAGGGCCCACCAGTAACATCAACTCCAAGGCCCCATTTTTCAGCCACATGCAAATATGACTTTATCCTCATTTGCAAAATTCAACAGCGATACATTAGGTGTTAATTGTTTAATTAATAAGATGCTGCCTTTGTCTGCATATTGTGAATCAAGTCAACCCAATACTGCTCATATAAGAGGGTGGTGGCCCACCGGAGGATTCTACTGTTCTCCTGTGGGCCAGTCTGAGCCTGGTTACCACAGTTGTGCTTGCAACAAGACGAGTACCGTTGTGTTCATCATATGACCAAGGAGCATTTTTATTGTCTGTAAGTAAAGAATCAAGAATTTTACTATATGACAGGAAACAGAGATCTTGAAAATTTAAAAAGGTCATCTCATTATTTTTAAACTTTTTGACATACAACAAAAAATAGCCTTAAACCATAATAGCCCTTTAAGATAATGTGATATATTTACTACTAATAAAAACCTAATGTGCTATCATTATGATAATCATTATACTGTTTGTTATGTTAGCATTTAAAGGCAATTTTTTTACGGTTCATTTGTATCTTGCATGCAAGGCGAAGCATCTTAATAAATAGTCTTTATTATACATTTACTACTCTTTTGCTGCTGCAGAATGTCTTTGTGATTTACAAAAACGCTAGAAATCCGTCACAGCTTTTTCTCCTAATGGCTCCATCTCTATTCTCTTAGCTTTAGAGAAGGAGAGGGCTGCACAGCAGAAGAAATAACTGCAGGATAGAAGCTGGTTTCATATACAAGCTAATGAAGATACAGGCACTCTAGATATAAACAGAGATCACATCCAGCCTATATTACTGGGAGGGACAGTCCTACAGGAGGAAAATGTAAATCTTGGATCAGGAGGCATATAGTATATCAGGGTTTGTCTGAAAATCAATGAAGGATTGAAAATTACAACAAAAAATATATTTTTTTTCCATGTTAAAGGTGTCCAAAGCCTGCAAGACATGGACAATTATAAATCACACCTTAGCTCACACAAAATGACAAACCTTTGCTAAGGTAGCAAACTGGACCCTGCTACAACTGTGTTTGCATATTTAGGTGATACATCAATAATAATAAATGCCCTAAGCAGCTTCCGGTTGTAACAACTTCCGTCCAGTTGTAACCGGTGACGTCACCGCACACCTCTTTCCATGTTAACCCTCAACACACCACTCCTCCTCAACACACACTCCTCTCACCTTTCACCATCTCCACTCACGTCCACTCACTCTTTCACTCCACATACGACCCTTTCTCTCACTCCGTCTCTCATACTCACGCCGTCATCACCGCTGATCCACGATCCCCGACATCTTCCACCGGCGCCATCCTGGATCCAGACGTCCTCCACGCCGGCGACATGTTCTTGCGGCGACGCCATTTTGGATCGGTGAAATCCCGCGATAGTCAAGATGGCATCGCCGCAAGAACATGTCGCCGGCGTGGAGGACGTCGGGATCCAAAATGGCGTCGGCGAAATCTCGCGAGATTTCGCCGACGCCATTTTGGATCCCAACGGCATCCACACCGGCGACATGTTCCTGCGGCGACGCTATTTTGGATCGGCGAAATCCCACGATACTCAAGATGGCGTCGCCGAAAGAAAATGTCGCCGGTGAGGACGACGTCAGGATCCAAAATGGCGTCGGCGAAAACTCGTGAGATTTCACCGACGCCATTTTGGATCCCGACGTCGTCCACGCCGGCGACATGTTCTTCCGGCGATGCCATCTTGAGTATCGCGGGATTTCACGATACTCAAGATGGCGTCGCCGCAAGAACATGTCGCCGGCGTGGACAACGTCTGGATCCAGGATGGCGCCGGCGGAAGATGTTGGGGATCATGGAGCAGCGGCGATGACGGCGTGAGTATGAGACGGAGTGAGAGAAGGGGTCATATGTGGAGTGAAAGAGTGAGTGGAGATGGTGAAAGGTGAGAGGAGTGTGTGTCTTGTGGGTTAACATGGCAAGAGGTGTGATGCTATCGCCATAATCTAGTGTAATAATATTGTTTTAGCAATTATTGTTAATGATACGTTATCTAATAATAAGTGCTGGCTATATGGACTAAGTATTTTCTCATGGTATCACTGTTCTAATCAATGAGGCATGAAAGATTCAGACGGTTCAGAAAAGCAATCCAGCTATTACAATATCATGATTATTTAGCTATTAGATTTCTGTACACATGACCAAGCATTAGAAAGAGTTGTCTCTGGGATAATTGTAGCATAGAGAAGACTTGCTCAGACACATTGGCGGACCTACATTGCAATTAAAAAATGCACCAAGACTCCACAGATTAAAAGAAAATATCATTAATCTTCTTAAAGCTATAATGGGAAAATAATTAGATCCTGAAATATCCAGAATAAGACCCTTCATTGGGATCAACATGACATTGACTATGTTCTTCAGACATGTACATGTTAAATTACCAAGGACAAGATGGTTCTATGTCATTGGTCAAAGTAATATAAGCATGTGGTAAGACCCCAATGAGGTAGGCATTTTTAACAAAATAATGGTCTCCTATTGCAGTTTGTTTTATATACAGCTCTGGGAAAAATTAAGAGACCGCTTCCAAATGTTCCGTTTGTTTGATTTTTCTCTTTATAGGTATATTTTTGAGTAAAATGTAAATTGTTCTTCTAGTCTAAAAACTTCTGACAACATGTCTCTGAATTTCCAAGTAATACATTTTGGGGGGGTTTTCGGAAAAGGAGAAATGGTCAAAATTAAAAAAAAATAGTGCTTTCAGACCTCAAATAACGCAAAGAAAACAAGTTCATAATCATTTAGAAACAACAATACTAATGTTTTAACTCAGGAAGAGTTCAGAAATCAATATGTTGTGGAATAACCATGATTTTTATTCACAACTTTCATGTGTCTTTGCATGCTTTCCACCAGTCTTTCACACTTCTTCTGGCTCAAAAATTTAAAGGGAATCTGTCACCCCATTTTCGGCCTATGAGCTGCGGCCACTGCCATCAGGGGCTTATCTACAGCATTCTGTAATGCTGTAGATAAGCCCCCAATGTAACCTGAAAGATAAGAAAAACAAGTTAGAATATACTCACCGGGGGTCTGGTCCGTCGCCTCCCATCTTCTAGAAATGACGTCTCCCTTCTTACTTCTGCCGCGGTTCCTGTGCAGGCGTACTTTATCTGCCCTGTTGAGGTCAGAGTAAAGTACTGCAGTGCGCAGGTGCCGGTAAAGGTCCAGAGGTCCGGCGCATGTGCACTGCAGTACTTTACTCTGCCCTCAACAGGGCAGAGAAAGTACACCTGCGCAGGAGCCGTGGCAGAAGTAAGACGGAGGACATCATCGCTAGAAAATGGGAGGTGCCGGACCAGACCGGATCCTCGGGTGAGTATAATCTAACTTGTTCTTCTTATCTTTCAGGTTACATCGGGGGCTTATCTACAGCATTACAGAATGCTGTAGATAAGCCCCTGATGGCGGTGGCCGCAGCTCATAGGCCGAAAATGGGGTGACAGATTCCCTTTAAGCAGTTCTTTGATGGCTTGTGACTGTCCGTCATCTTCTTGATTACATTCCAGAGGTTTTAAATGGGGTTCAGGTCTGGAGAATGAGCTGCCCATGACAGGGTTTTGATGGTGGTCTCTTAATTTTTGCCAGAGCTGTATAGTGCTTCATTCGCCCTCCTTAGTTCCACCGCTCAGTCTCTCTGCAGCATCTCCTAGTATCTGATATTGGCTGCAGTGCTGACGTCACGTCAACAGCACAGCAGCCAATCACTGAGCTCCACAAGTCTATTGAACATTTTTTTAATGAAATTATGCTCCAGTCATTGTAAGCTTATTATTTTTTTTGTAATATTCTTTCCTTACCTTTCTTCTGTCAAACAGAGCTGTTTTCAATGCTCAATTCAGGCCCCTTTATAAGTTCTTTTTATCTGCTGCTCGCCAAGAATCAGTAGACAATGTTCAAACCCTCTGTTTAAGAGACTTTCCCTGTCTGAACCTCTCTGCACCGCACCCCATGTGTGTTCCGTCAGCCGTGAGTGGGAGGAACCCTGCTCACAGAAGGACTGTGTTTGTTCTGCCACCATTTTGTTTTGTTTTCCTGTTTTGCCCAGAGGGCTGTATTTTCTTTTACTACACCTTGGTTTATGCTGCCTACAATAAACCAAAGGAAGTTCTTAAAGCTGCAGTATACCCGTGTCTACCTCCGTGTGCAGCCGAGTGAGCCGATGTACCACAAGATATAGAGGCACATTGATATTTTGGGAAAAAAGGGGTGCGCCAGAGAACCACATGGTATGTGAAAGTTTAAAAATAAACATGCATTAAATTACATATATTTGAATGCAAACTGAATAAAATAAACTAAAATTGTTTATGTGTTCATTTATTTTTTTATTTTAGAAATTTTGAAAAAAAGAAACAATAAACAAATGAACATGTACACATTTTTTAGGTTTTTTATTCAGTTTTGTATTAAATTTTGTATGTAATTTCATGCATGTTTACTTTTTAACCTTGACATACCATGTGGTTCTCTGGCACGCCCCTTTTTTTTCAAATATCAATGTGCCTATATATTTGCTCAAGTACCTCAAAACGTGTAGATCCACACTGCAGAATAAACAAATGCTTTTATTTCATTGATTCTTCGCTATCCTTTGTGTGATATTGACAGCAGCGCAGGAAAGCCGTCCATCTCCTACTTTCCTCATGGTCTATCACTCATGGTCTGCAGCAGATGTTCAAGTGTATTCGTTGTTGCAATAAGGGACAAAAGAAGGTGAGCTTACACCCCCTGTTTATTCACCTTCTGTATCAAGGGTATCACCCTATTTGCGCTGTTGCTCCCTTGTTTCTTCATGGAATTCAATAGCAGAAAAGCTCTGAGCAAATCAACAATGAAGTCACTGGACAAGGTCTTCAAAGTGAGCAACATTTCACTGGCAATGAAGACACGGCTCATACATAGTCCGCTTTTTTCTGTTTCGAGGTCGAAACCTGGACAGTAAAGAAACAAGACAGAAGAAGAATCAACACCTTCAAAATCAGTGCTGGAGAAGGATGTTATCAATACCACAGATGGCAAGAAGAACAAACAAATCAATTTTGGAACAAATCAAGACAAACATGTCCCTTGAAGCAAGGAACACCAAGCCTGCCTACTTTAGACATCATACGAAGAAAATAATCACTGGAGAAGGACGTCATGGTCTGAAGAATAGAAGGAGCAAGGCGAGGAGGAAGATCAGGAACTCGATGGCTTGATACAGTCAAGATAATAGCAGAGAAGACCCTGGTGGACCTATCTAGTCTTGGACAAGATCGATCTTCCTACAGATCGTTCAGCCAACAAGTCACCATGGCTTAAAATAAAATAATTAAAAAAAAAAAAATCAGACCTATGGAAACTGCTAACATGGTGGTTTAAAATTATTATTCTGAGCTATCTACAGGCACCCAGGTGGAACATATTCTGCCAGGTAAGAAGTAACCAATGCAAGTAACGTCTAGAAAGTTCTTACAGCCCAACAGGTCGGTAGCACCATTCATTGACTGCGTGACCCTTGTAAGCCTGACGCTGACTCATCACTGTAAAACATTGAAAAGTCAAGAAAGTAGACTGAAAAAAGTTTTATGCTAAAAACCGGCCCTAAAAAATAATTGATTTTATCTTTTATATACATTTAGTAATATGTGTGTGGTCTCTCAAATTACATGGGGAAGAATAAAAGGCAGACCAGAATCCCAACTCTTAAAAATCAGTCACACTTATCAAGGTAAATTGTCTCCTCTGTCCTCACCATCTCGCGCTCACTTAGTTTACAGGTGATATACAGTATATCACAACAAGGCTAAGTTTTTTTATGTTATACAGAGAAGATGAAAATGCTAGATAAAATACTGTATTACTACAAATATGTAGATCATAAAATCTCAGCATGTCAGAAGTTTCTTCAGTCCCAATCACAGAAATGTATGATTATGGATAGAAAATCCTGTTGGTAGGCAGTGCAGTATGCAATAAAAAATGATTATTTTAGGAGTCCATTAGAGTCTATTGGTTACTTCGCATGCAGTAGGCAGTGATTACTTCTAATAGAGCAAAATGGTAATTCTTTGTAGATAAAATTAAACAGTGAAAGGCTTTTAACCAGCATGGAGTGCGCATATGGAAAAGTTTTATAAATCCATTAATATATCGAGAAAAACACAATTTCTCAAATTTATGAAAAAATAAACGTGCTAGTGTTATATAATGAGGCTTATACAAAAACAGTAGCCTATATTATATTTTGGACCACAGAGCTAGGACCCCCAAACAGGGCCAGTTTTAGACAAATTGGGGCCCTAGGCAAAATTCAAAGTGTCCATATAAAACACGTAGATGTTACACCGATATCGGTGTCACCAGTGTTTTCAATCAGTGAGTCACCCATGTGCCATCCATGCTTTTCCAGTATGGATAATGGAAATAAATTTACAAAGCTTCTCACATACTGTACTTTCCATGTTAAACACGGACGGCACACAGACGGCTCATGGACGGCACCTGGACGGCATGTTTACACGGACCCATAGACTTGTATTGGCCCTTGTCATCTGAGCTGCTGTAAAAAAACACGGACATGAGATCAGCAACGTAGGTTAAATAGGGGACATGTGGTATCCGTGAAAAATGTGATAGGTCGTGTGAATGGGGGTGTACAGTCACATAATAGAAAACATTAGCAGAATTGCCATCTTTTTCTACATCCCACCTCACAAACAGCAGAATAAAAAGCGATTAAAAAAAGTCCTACATGTCCCCCAAACTACTCTACTAAATCCCCTCTGGCTCTGTGGCTGATGATTTGGGGTCCCTGATGGTTATTGGTTATTAGTCACTTTGCAGCTATAATATAAGGTGAAGCCACAAGACCCCTGCAGCCCAGTGCTAAGACTGACAGAGACCCCCGAAGCCACAAGACCACTGCAGCCCAGTGCTGAGGCTGGTTGTAACAACCCTGCTGGCATCACTGCATGGCCTCCCCTCCCCCGCACACCAACTTACTTTCTGCTTCAAGCCATGCTGTGAAATCTGTCTGTTGCCAGTCCTGTGCTCTGTGCCTCTACTCTATGTTTCCAAGCTATCTGTGTATAGGGGGGCGGCGCCAGAACTCTCTGGTTCTTATGCAGTCAGGGTGCACCTGTGTAATATGTCCCTGACCAATCGCCTAGAGCCCTTGACTATTTAGTTTCGCCACACCCACTGACCTTTGCCTGTGCAATGTCTATACTCAGTTAGTATCTTGCTGCTGAGGGAGCCAGGCCCTGTTCTGTGTATCTCCTTCTCTGTAGGAATACTCTTTGTCTCGCTTTGTACCTTGTCCGCCTGCCAGGAGGCAGAATATCCTGGCCCTTGAGTCTTGCTCCCAGTGCCTTGTCTGTTCTCTGTCCGCCTGCCAGGAGGCAGAATATCCTGCTCCCTGTGTCTTTGTCCCGGTGTCTCTGTCTGAACTCAGTCTTACCTCTGTCTGTCAGTCTCCTTGTTTGTGGTTCCTTCTCTGCCGTGTCTTTCCTTGTGTCCTCCCTGTCTGTGCATCTGCACCCTCGCAGCTTTATCTGTGCATCTGCACCCTCGCAGCTTTATCTGTGCATCTGCACCCTCGCAGCTTTATCTGTGCATCTGCACCCTCGCAGCTTTATCTGTGCATCTGCACCCTCGCAGCTTTATCTGTGCATCTGCACGGCTCCCTAGCCGCTCTGCCTGCTCCGCACTCCTGCGGCTCTGCCTGCTCCACACTCCTGCGGCTCTGCCTGCCTGCACCTCCTGTGTGAAGAGGTCCAAACCTGTTCCTTCATATTCCACTCCTTCCTGCCTATATCCATACCTGCACCTCCTGTGTGAACAGGTCCAGATCCTGTTCCAGCATACACCACTCCCTCCTGCCTACACCTGCTGTGTGAACAGGTCCCTACCTGCTCCTTCTCACACCATGCCAATCTGTCCTGTGTCTCCAAGCCGTGCCCGCCTGTCCTGTGTCTCCAAGCCGTGCCCGCCTGTCCTGTGTCTCCAAGCCGTGCCCGCCTGTCCTGTGTCTCCAAGCCGTGCCCGCCTGCCCTGTGTCTCCAAGCCGTGCCTGTCGTGTCTACCTGCCTGCCTGTCTATAGCCTCTGTCAAAGTGACTTGTCCCCGAGTGGGACCAGCAGCCACAGCCAGACACCACCCTGGAGTGGCACTCGACAGCTATCTGCCGCACAAGCCTGACCTCACCATCAGAGGCTCCAGTGAAGACCGAGGTAGCTGTCGTAGTCACGCCCCTTCCAGGGTAGTCTGGTTTGTGGTCCAGTGGGGCCACAAACCCCCGGCTCGCGCCATTCAGCCAAGGCACGAGTGTGACAGTTTGCACAGGCCATGGTCCCCGCTGAGTCCCATGTCCCTCTGCTTGCAGAGCATGAGGGACTTTCTCTCTGCCAGTATGAGCGTCTGGAAGAATTTGTTCCGCCCTGTGTGGTTCCGATTGTTGAGACTTCTGAACCCATCATTGTCTCCAATGCCATCTACAACCAGCTCCTGGCTTATGAGAGGCTTGACCCTGAAGATCCTCCAAGGTTCTATGGAGATCCTAAGGAGTGCCAAGGGTTCCTGGAGCAGTGCCTGCGGTACATTGAGTGGAATTCTGCCTGTTTCCCCTCTGATTGGGTCAAAGTGGGATATATAATGTCCTACTTAGCAGGAGAAGCTTTGATGTGGATCTGTCCCCTCTGGGAAGCAGGGGATCCTGTCATCACGGACCTAGAGGCCTTCCTAGTGGCCTTCTGTAAAGCCTTTGAAGTACCCAGTCCAGCTACGTCTGCCAAGTCTTCCCTTTCCAGATCTGAGAGGCGCACCAGACGGGCGAAACCAGTGAAGAAACCGCCTCGTCAGACCGTGACCGCCATCCGAAACCCTCTAGTTCCTCCACCTGTTAAAGCAGCGACGCGAGTTGAACCCAAGAAGTCTGTTAAGAGTGGGCTGGCAAAGCAGCAGCCTGAAACCAGTCGTAAGATGGGCATACAGTATTGCTGCGGTTGTGTGGAACACCCGGACGGCTTCTGTCCGAGGGAGCGCAAGCTCCAAAACCTTGGGTCAGTGGGAGAGGCTGCCCTCGGTAAGAGTCCCTCCTCCTCACTAAGATCGGTGCCTTGTGGGAGCTTCGGCCCTGCAGATGTGTTAAAGCTGCAAGCCAGACGGAGTCTGTGTAGGGTTCCTGTTCCACAGCTCCAGAATCCGGTGACGGTGTTTGGTGATGGTCGTGCCCTACTTATGAACAGTCGAGTGTCGAAGGGACGACTACAGCTCCAAATCGGAGCATTATATTTGGAGAAGTTTATTTTACACTTACTGACCAGTTTGCCCATCGGTCCTTCTGAGCCGGATACTCTACTGCCCGTTCTGGTCCGAAGACCCAGTGTGGTGCAGCATTTGGAGCTACCTAGTCACCAAAGGTATCTAGTTCCAATGTTACAAGGTCAGGCTACAGTGTTACCTTCCCCATCTGTTCTGCTGGCTATTGGGTCATGGTGTGCTGATGTCACTGAAGAAAAGGAAGCAGTGGCGCCCTCTCCACACACCTCCTGTGACCAGTTCCCAGAAGCATCCCTGTCGCTTGAAAATTTTTCTTCAAGCCATGGGCAGAAGATGGATCCTGTATGGATGCCTTCAGATTTCATGTGGCAGGTGGATGAAGAAGTTGGAGCAGAAGCTCTTGTACGTCTGCTTTTTACCAACCCAGAGGAACAGGTCCAGTTCTCTTCTGATAACGGGCGAAGGATGGTTCCAGTGTGGGTACCCTCAACTTCTAGTTGGCCGGCTAATGAAGATACTAAGGAGGAGGTCCAATTTACTTGGGATATCAGGTTGAAGTTGGACTCAGTGGAGGTCTCTTCTGTTTCCAGCTGGCCGGCTGATGTAGGGGTCAAGTCTGAGGCTTCCAGGTCCCTGCTTTCTGCTACCCAGGAGGAAGAAATCCAAGTCCTTATACCCTCTGTGTTGGAAGATGACTCCATCAGGCACCAAGAAGCTTGGCACTCTGGGATTCCTGATGGCACATTTATTCCACCCTACCAGAAGGATGTCGTGTCAACCTGGACTGTGTGTGGTCCCATACTCCTTTTTCTGGTCATTCTGGCAGGCTTGAGGAAGAAGGGCCGTAAAGGGGGGGTACTGTAACAACCCTACTGGCATCACTGCATGGCCTCCCCTCCGCCGCACACCAACTTACTTTCTGCTTCAAGCCATGCTGTGAAATCTGTATGTTGCCAGTCCTGTGCTCTGTGCCTCTGCTCTATGCTTCCAAGCTATGTGTGTATAGGGGGGCGGCGCCAGAACTCTCTGGTTCTTATGCAGTCAGGGTGCACCTGTGTAATATGTCCTTGACCAATCGCCTAGAGCCCTTGACTATTTAGTTTTGCCACACCCACTGACCTTTGCCTGTGCAATGTCTATACTCAGTTAGTATCTTGCTGCTGAGGGAGCCAGGCCCTGTTCTGTGTATCTCCTTCTCTGTAGGAATACTCTTTGTCTCGCTTTGAACCTTGTCCGCCTGCCAGGAGGCAGAATATCCTGGCCCTTGAGTCTTGCTCCCAGTGCCTTGTCTGTTCTCTGTCCGCCTGCCAGGAGGCAGAATATCCTGCTCCCTGTGTCTTTGTCCCGGTGTCTCTGTCTGAACTCAGTCTTACCTCTGTCTGTCAGTCTCCTGGTTTGTGGTTCCTTCTCTGTCGTCTTTCCTTGTGTCCTCCCTGTCTGTGCATCTGCACCCTCGCAGCTTTGTCTGTGCATCTGCACCCTCGCAGCTTTATCTGTGCATCTGCACCCTCGCAGCTTTATTTGTGCATCTGCACCCTCGCAGCTTTATCTGTGCATCTGCACTCTCGCAGCTTTATCTGTGCATCTGCACCCTCGCCACTCTTTCTGCACGGCTCCCTAGCCGCTCTGCCTGCTCCGCACTCCTGCGGCTCTGCCTGCTCCGCACTCCTGCGGCTCTGCCTGCTCCGCACTCCTGCCTGCACCTCCTGTGTGAACAGGTCCAAACCTGTTCCTTCATATTCCACTCCTTCCTGCCTATATCCATACCTGCACCTCCTGTGTGAACAGGTCCAGATCCTGTTCCAGCATACACCACTCCCTCCTGCCTACAACTGCTGTGTGAACAGGTCCCTACCTGCTCCTTCTCATACCACGCCAATCTGTCCTGTGTCTCCAAGCCGTGCCCGCCTGTCCTGTGTCTCCAAGCCGTGCCCGCCTGTCCTGTGTCTCCAAGCCATGCCCGCCTGTCCTGTGTCTCCAAGCCGTGCCCGCCTGCCCTGTGTCTCAGCCGTGCCTGTCGTGTCTACCTGCCTGCCTGTCTATAGCCTCTGTCAAAGTGACTTGTCCCCGAGTGGGACCAGCAGCCACAGCCAGACACCACCCTGGAGTGGCACCCGACAGCTATCTGCCGCACAAGCCTGACCTCACCATCAGAGGCTCCAGTGAAGACCGAGGTAGCTGTCGTAGTCATGCTCCTTCCAGGGTAGTCTGGTTTGTGGTCCAGTGGGGCCACAAACCCCCGGCTCGCGCCATTCAGCCAAGGCGCGAGCGTGACACTGGCAGAAGAATATTTAGAATTGAGAGTCCTCAGTGGTTGATACCTTTTAATGGCTAACTGAAAAGATGGTAACACATTGCAAGCTTTCGAGACTACTCAGGTCTCTTCATCAGGCTAGACTAATACAACATCTGAAGAATCACATATTTATGCACAAGACAGCACAGAAATAACGCAATAGCTAAGACAAGTGATGTGAAGCAGAACTATCATTATGGGAGAGGGATAAACATAAATATTGGAGCAGTTCATAGATAAGCAGTGTGAAGGTTTTATTGCCCTCTGATTGCCTCTGGTTCTGTGTTGTGTGATGACTCCAGAAGGTCTGAGGAGCAAATTCCTTAATTGATGTAAAAAGACATAAATCCATGCGACACATTCATACCTGCACTGATTGTGTCGAAAGTTTTCATAAATTTGTACTCAGAGATTCTTCTCTCTCTCTGAGACTTGAAGTTACCTTTTAATACAAGTAATTTAATGTCCATCATGCTATGACCAGGGATACAAAAATGTTTTGCCACAGGTAGATCCATTCTTTTTTCTCTTATTGTGTGACAATGAGAATTCATCCTTGTTCTCAGTTTTTGCCCTGTCTCCCCCACATACAGACCCCCGAGGTGGACATTTAGTACAAATAATTAAGTACACCACATTAGATAAATAGACTTGTTGCAATCTGGAAAGACGCACCGCATGTCTGTCTCTGCGGGTGAGCCGTGGGCGTCTGTATACGCATAGTGGGCATTGGGATTTCTTGAGATCCTATACACTATGCTGTAACATCTGGACGCTGCACAAGTACGCAGCGTCCAACCTGAGCAATAATAAGAAAATGGAGGACATACAAGACCACTGGGTCTCCAAGCAAGATCTCACCCTTTGGGGTCAAAATGATCACAAAAACGGTGACCAAAAATCCCAGAACCACACGGGGGACCTAGTGAATGACCTGCATAGAGCTGGGACCACTGATTTTTTTTCTGACAAGGAAAAATGGGCAAAATAAAAAACAGTGCTTTCAGACCTCAAATATGCAAAGAAAACAAGTTCATAATCATTTATAAACAACAATACTAATGTTTTAACTCAGGAAGAGTTTAGAAATCAATATTTTGTGGAATAACCATGATTTTTAAAAACAGCTTTCATGCGTCTTGGCATGCTTGCCCAGGGGCGGACACAGACTGCAGAGGGCCCCAGTGCAAGAAATCTTCCCGGGGCCCCCCACCAATACTGCAACAAATATGAGTAAACATATAGGTTGTATGAGCATGGGACTATGGGATGGAGGATAATCATTATAGTTTGTTATAACTAACCACAGTTAGTTACTATGCCCGGGCAATGCCAGGCTCTTCAGGTAATATATATTTATAAACAGCATAGAATGAATTGAATTACAATGCAAAGAAGCAGTGTTATCACTCACCAGTCTGCAAATGTTGGCTGTAATCCTGCTGTATGGAGGCAGAATGGGGTTTTAGGCCTGTAGTATAATGACCCCTGGCTTTAACGTATCAGCTTCCGCATATATATATAGGGTAAGTAAGAGTCTTCACCATAGCGTATAGCATCAAGAACACAATCTGTCAAAGGATATGTTCAGACATCTGTACAAATCGATCCAAGATCAGAAGGCAATGCATGGAGTGGTCAAGGTTCTCGTAATCTGAGCATAAGGCTGACGTCACGCTAGCGATGAATACGGACGAGCACTCGGACCAGTATTCATCTA
Organism: Dendrobates tinctorius; assembly: GCF_039654945.1. Classification (NCBI taxonomy): domain Eukaryota; kingdom Metazoa; phylum Chordata; class Amphibia; order Anura; family Dendrobatidae; genus Dendrobates; species Dendrobates tinctorius. The sequence continues at coordinate 16,893,999 of NW_027361743.1, read as the reverse complement.
TGGGGCAGCTCCCATCACCATCTCTTTCTTCGGCCGTATTGTACGTACGAGTGAAATTGGAGCATGCTGCGATTGTCACCGACACTTGGCTGAAACTCGGCGCACTCGCACCCATATATGTCTATGGGTGCGAGTGACAGCGCACATCACTCTGATATCATCCAAGTGCTGGGCGATATGCGCCGACGCTGGCAATGGAGGTGATGGAGAAATTAGTTTCTCTGCTTCCTCCGCAGCTGTGCTCTGATCCGCTCAAACACAAGGATGTCAGCGCCATCACACGCACTTACAAGAACAACACGTAAGTATCCAGAACAAGGGTCGTTAATGGCCATGGTAGGCCTGGCACAGGGCCGGACTGGGACAAAAATGCAGCCCTGCCACACAAATCCCACCAGCCCACAAACTATAACACTCATCAGCCCCAATCTGTGAATTTTTGCTATACTTTGTCGTCCCCTCATCACTCTCTTATAGGAGTTATTTGAAGAGCCACATGTGAATGGCACCTCAGTGCGTATGATTGACCACAGCTCCATTTACATGGTGCTCTTCAAAGCTACGTTTCCCGGGATCATGGGGTTCCTAGCAGTCAGATCCACAACAAACAGAAAGTCATCCCCTATCCCCACATAATGCGCCATACAGTATTATGGGCCCCATATATTACTGCATACATAGAATCGTAGAGTTGGAAGGGACCTCCTGGGCCATCTGGTCCAACCCCCTGCTCAAAGCAGGATTCGCTAAATCATCCCAGTCAGATGTCTGTCCAGCCTCTGTTTGAAGACTTCCATTGAAGGAGAACTCACCACTTCTCGTGGCATCCTGTTCCACTCATTGATCACTCTAACTGTCAAAAAGTTTTTTCTAATATCTAATCTGTGTCTCCTCCCATTCAGTTTCATCCCATTGCTTCTAGTCTTTCCTTGTGCAAATGAGAATAAAGTTGATCCTTCTACAATGTGACAGCCCTTTAGATATTTGTAGACAGCTATTAAGTCTCCTCTCAGTCTTCTCTTTTGCAAACTAAACATTCCAGTATTACAGTACAGTATTATGGGCCCCATATAATTCTCCATACAGTATTATGGGCCCCATATAATGCTCCATACAGTATAATGGGCCCCATATATTACTTCATACAGCATAATGGGCCCCATATATTACTTCATACAGTATAATGGGCCACATATATTACTTCATACAGTATTATGGACCCCATATATTACTTCATACAGTATAATGGGCACCATATATTACATCATACAGTATAATGTTCCCCATATATTACTTCATACAGTATAATGGGCACCATATATTACTTTATACAGTATAATGGGCACCATATATTACTTCATACAGTATTATGGACCCCATATATTACTTCATACAGTATAATGGGCACCATATATTACATCATACAGTATAATGTTCCCCATATATTACTTCATACAGTATAATGGGCACCATATATTACTTCATACAGTATAATGGGCACCATATATTACTTCATACAGTATAATGGGCCCCATATAATTCTTCTCCCCAAACCCCGCTGCTCTGGTCTCCTCAGTGTATTGTGATCCTCCGCACTGCTTGGCACAGGGACATCATTAACTTTACGTATATAATTGTCCACTTGGACTGATAGTAATAGCGATTTGTTTGCACCCTGTTGTCTGGGGCTGGCCCACTTTATGGGGGTGCTCACGGTATATGATTATAACCAGTAAAAAGTATCAAAGGCTCAATGTGACCAGTGCCACCTAGTTTCCTACCCCTCTTATTCTACTGGTACTGTGGGCACACTAACTGGTACTGAGGAAAAGAAAGAAAGAACAGAGAGAGAGAGAAAAAAAGAAAACAGAGAGAGAAAGAAAGAAGGAACAGAGAGAGAAAGAGGGGAAAGAAAGAAAGACGAGAGAGAGAGAAAGAGGGGAAAGAACGAAAGAAAGAACAGAGAAAAAAGAAAGAAGGAAAGAAACAGAGAGAGGATGAAAGAACAGAGAGAGAGAGAAAGAAAAAAAGAAAGATTAGAGAGATAAAGAAACAGAGAGAGAAAGATTCTATAAAGATACTATAGCAGCCTGGCTCCCACTGTAGTGCCCACCTGAGCCTCCCGATGCAGGACATATCATGATCCGCTCACATGGCTGGCATCCCAGAGTCCAAGGCGATCCTGCTGTCCGCGCTGTTGGAGGAGGACACGGTGATGGATCTGAAGCATTTCCTGAAGTGCCTCCATGGTTCCGTCACAATCTCCTCCCGAAATTACCTCATTTCTGGTCAGCTTCTAGCACATCACTTCCGGTGGAACATCACGTGCGAATTTTAAAGTGCTCCGCCGTGTACTCCTGCGTCCGCGGGAAAAGTAAGCTCCCAGCCGGGGCAGTGGCAAACTTTTCTCAAAATAGGGACTGTACCGCTGGGAGGTATGAATGCTCCCCACCATACACCTTGTACACATATGGCTCCACACACCACATACACACATGGTTCCGCTTTTAATGCCTCGTAAACACACGGCTCCGCTCTGTACACCTCGCACACACACGACTCCACTCAGTACACACATGGCTAAACTCCGTAAACCTCATACACATGCGGCTCTGCTCCGTACACCTTGTACACACGTGGCCATGCTCCGTAAACCTTGTACACACATGGCTCCACTCCACTCCGTAATCCTTGTACACTTGCGGCTTTGCTCCATACACCTTGTACACAAGCAGTTCCGCTCCGTACACCTCGCACACACGGGGCTCCGCTCCGTATACACACGGCTCCGCTCCGTACACCTCGTACACGTGCAGCTCTGCTCCGTACACCTCGTACACGTGCGGCTCTGCTCCGTACAACTCGCAAACTTGCGGCTCTGCTCCGTACACACACACGGCTCCGCTCCGCACACCTCACACACACACGGCTCCGTTCCGCACACCTCACACACACACGACTCCGCTCCGCACACACACGGCTCTGCTCAGTACATCTCACACACGGCTCCGCTCCGTACACCTCGCACACACGCTGCTCCGCTCCGTACACCTCATACACAGCTCCGCTTAGTACATATCCCTGCTCTGTACACCTCATACACATGCAGCTTTGCTCCGTACACCTCGTACACGTGCGGCTCTGCTCTGTACACCTCATACACGTGCGGTTCTGCTCCGTACACCTCGTACATGTGCAGCTCTGCTCCGTACACCTCGTACACGTGCGACTCTGCTCCGTACACCTCATACACGTGCAGCTCTGCTCCGTGCACCTCGTTCATGTGCGGCTCTGCGCTGTACACCTCGTACACGTGCGGCTCTGCGCCGTACACCTCATACACGTGTGGCTCTGCTCCGTACACACACATGGCTCCGCTCCGTACACCTCACACACACACATGGCTCCGCTCCGTACACCTCACACACACGCCTCTGCTCTGTACACCTCACACACACGGCTCCGCTCCGTACACCTCACACACACGGCTCCGCTCCGTACACCTCACACACACACATGGCTCCGCTCCATACACCTCGTACACCTCACACACACGGCTCTGCTCCATACACCTCACACACAGCTCCGCTCCATACACCTCGTACACACACGGCTCCGCTCCGTACACCTCGTACACACGGCTCTGCTCCGTACACCTCACACACACGGCTCTGCTCCATACACCTCACACACAGCTCCGCTCCATACACCTCGTACACACACGGCTCCGCTCCGTACACCTCGTACACACGGCTCTGCTCCGTACACCTCACACACAGATCCGCTCCATACACCTCGTACACACACAGCTCTGCTACATCCACCCTGTAAACTTCCTTCATCCAGCACAATGACAACCAGCAGAGAGTCCTGCATAAAACAAGTGCTAGGGCTGTGCGCACAGGACCTGTGATGAGGTCACAGGAGGGGAGGAGTCAGGGGTCACATGATCAGGGGGCCCTGACTCCTTCCCTCCTGTGACTTCATCAATTGCAAGCCTCTTGCAGGACCGCAGCACCAGTGTGCAGAGGCTAAATTGTAGGTGCTGCGGGTAGAGGAGCGCATAATGCCGCCCCCTGCTGCTTGACAAGCTGGCTCAACTCGCCTCATTATAGCTGCGCCCCTGCATGCGCTGCTGGAGGCTGGAGGGGCCCCCTCTCCCTCGGGGCCCCCATGCAATGAACGGGCTGCACAGGCGGTAGGTCCACCCCTGTGCTTGCCACCAACCTTTCACACTGCTTCTGGCACAAAAAATATAAGCAGTTCTTTGTTTGATGGCTTGTGACTATCCATCTTCCTCTTGATTACATTCCAGAGGTTTTAAATGTTGTTCAGGTCTGGATAATGGGCTGCCCATGACAGGGTTTTGATGTGGTGGTCTCTTAATTTTTGCCAGAGCTGTATATATATATATATATATATATATATATATATACACATACACAAATGCACTACAGATATATACAATCATACTATATACTGCATATATATGCACACACATACTATATACACATATACAGACACACTGTATACTACCCATGTACACACAGATATACATATATGTATACTTACCAGGTCCTGATGTCACTTGTGCAGATCTCAGGACAGTGATGTAGGAGCAGCCATGATGTGGAGGAGGGGACACACACACAGGGCTGCAGACATGTCCTGCCCCAGGTCTGACCTCTTCTGTGCTGTGTCCCTCCTCCTCACTCTCAACTTCTAACCTGACAAGGCAGGGGAGATAGAGGGGGGATTGGAGGGGGTTTAGGATAGACAATCAAGGACTGCAGAGGATGCACAGCGTTATTCACTGTAAGTAATGCTGTACACCCTCTGGGCACTTCATAAAGGGGCTGCAGGTGAAGGGGCCCCAGGCAGCTGCCTGGTCTGCCTGCCCAAAATGCCAGCACTGCTCCCAAATAAGTCAAAATTGTATTCCACTCTGCAGGGCTCTGGTCATCAGCTGCCCATCACTGTCAATCAGCTTTACCTTAAAGGGGATCTTTCAGCAATTTGAGCATGTTAAACTGGTCATATCACAGAATAGTGACTGCAGAGCTGAATAAATCATAGTTAGCGGAGATTTTGTCTCTGGGGGTGTTGACTTTTTCCCCTGAATGACGTTGACCAATCATAAGCAGTAGGCAATATGCAGGGGAAATAACAGGGTACCAGAGAAAGTCAGACCCAGATTTCTTCTGTGAGACAAGTAAAGACACATAGCCTTGCTCTTGTTACTGATCTCGATGCCAACACCTACTCTTATTACAAACAGAGGAGATTAGCAGAGCAGAGCTGCCTGTCATTGCAAACAACTTCTTAATCTGCAGCTCACATCCCAAGGCATTATGAATGTGATAGGAGTGGGCGTAGAGCAGAGCTAGCAGTGCCATTGGATGTGAGCTGCAGATGCAAAAGGTGTTTGCAATGACACACAGCTCTACTCTACTCCCCTTCCCCACTTGTAATCAAAGTATATTTCATCAGTAAGATTAGTGAGGAGAGCCAGGCTGTGTGAAGTTACATATGTCACACAAAAAAAGCTAAGTCTGATGTTTTCTGGGGGAGTGTTCTTGTTTTTTTCCTGTATGGTGCTTCCTTTTCTGATTGGCTAACATCATGCAGGGGAAAAACTCAACACCCCCAGAAACAAATTTGTGGTAATACACACTTGGTCTTAGAGCAAAATAGAGTCTAAATTTTACAAGCTATGATCTCAGCAACATAGATAAAAAATTAAAAAATAAAAACTATGTATTATTCAGCTCTGCTCTCACTGTTTCATGATGTGGCCCGATTAATATGCTTAAAGGAAATCTGTCACCAAGTTTTTACTACCTCATCTGAGTGCAGTATAAAGTAGAGAAAGAGACCCTGATTCCAATGATATATCACTAACTTTACTGGGAGCAGCAGTTGTGAAACAATCATAGTTTTTAAATGTAGCATGTAGCAGAGCTCAGAAAGCTCACCCCGCCCACACCACAACTTTCGGTGTACATTATCTATTGGCAGTGAGCTGTTTATCAGAGAAGGTGGTGTGGTCGCAACAGGGCTCATGTGTGCTGTAGTCCTGGCATTGATAATCTCCTGGTGATAAAGCCTTCATTGTGTGGAAACAACAGCACGCAGCCTAATAAGTGACACATTCCTGGATTCAGTGTTTCAACCCCTACATCATGCTGTCCTCATATTACATACGAAATACGTGCTGACAGGTTCCCTTTAACCCCTTTCTGACATTAGACGTACTATCCGTCCATGGGGATTAAGTCCCAGGACACATGGACGGAATAGTATGTCATAGGCGATCTGCCACGCTCACGAGGGGAGCGTGGCTGATCGCGGCCGGGTGTCAGCTGATTCTCACAGCTGACACCCAGCACTAAGTGCCAGGAGTGGTCACGGACATGATCAAACATGATCACAGCGTTCCGGGAGCAGGCAGAGGGGCTGTCAACTGTGACAGCCCCTCTGCCTTTGGATCGGAGACTCCGTGGCATGACGTGGGGTCCTGATCGCTCCCATGGTAACCCGATGTCGTCATGACAACATCCGGGTTACCAGAGCTGAGAGACTTCCTGTTATGCGCAGTGCATGTCAGGAAGTCTCTGAGGTTAGTGAGAAATTACATGCAGCACTGACAGCTTCTAAGGCATGCAGATCTGCATGCCATATAAGTGATCAGCCTGCACAAAATGAGTGTCCCATAGTGGGACACAGTGTAAAACATAGAATGAAATGAAAAAAAAAATAATAATAATTATAAAAATATTTAAAAAATAATGAAAAAATAAATATTCTATCGTTAAATCAATATTTGAATTAAGAAAAAAAATCTAAACAATAAAAGTACACATATTTAATATCACCGCGTCCGTGACAGCCCGACCTATAATAGTGTCCCACTAGTTAACCCCTTTAGTGAACACCATTAAAAAAAAAAAAAAAACAAGGCAAAAAAAACTGCTTTATCATTATACCGCCGCACAAAAAGTGGAGTAACACATGATCAAAAAGACAGATATAAATAAACATGGAACCGCTGAAAACGTCATCTTGTCCCGCAAAAAACAAGCCGCAATATAGCTCCATCACCAGAAAAATAAAAAAGTTATAGCTCTCAGAATAAAGAGATGGAAAAATAATTATTTTTTCTATAAAATAGTTTTTATTGTATAAAAGCGACAAATCATAAAAAAATTATATAAATAAGGTATCGCTGTCATCGTACTGACCCGAAGAATAAAACTGCTTTATTAATTCTACCACATGCGGAACTGTATAAACGCCCCCCCCAAAAGAATTTCATGAATTGCTGGTTTTTGTTCATTCTGCCTCCCAAAATATCAGAATAAAAAGTGACAAAAAAAGTCATGTGCCAGAAAATGGTACCAATAAAACCGTCAACTCGTCCCACAAAAAACAAGACCTCAAATGACTCTGTGGGCAAAAATATGGAAAAATTATAGCTCTCAAAATGTGGTGATGCAAAAACTATTTTTTGCAATAAAAAGTGTCTTTTAGTGTGTGACAGCTGTCAAACATAAAAACCTGCCATAAATAGTTAATCAAACCCCCCTTTATCACCCCCTTAGTTAGGGAAAAATAATAAAATAAAGAAAATGTATTTATTTCCATTTTCCCATTAGGGTTAGGGTTGGGGCTAAAGTTAGGTTTAGGGTTGGGGCTAAAGTTAGGATTAGGGTTGGGGCTAAAGTTAGGATTAGGGTTGGGGCTAAAGTTAGGGTTAGAGCTAGGGCTGGGATTAGGGTTGGAGTTAGAATTGGGGGGTTTCCACTGTTTAGGCACATCAGGAGCTCTCCAAACACGACATGCCGTCTGATCTCAATTCCAGCCAATTCTGCGTTAAAAATGTCAAACAGTGCTCCTTCCCTTTCGAGCTCTGCCATGCGCCCAACATGTGGGGTATCAGCATACAGGTCAAATTGCACAACAACCTTTGGGTACAATTTCTCCTGTCACCTTTGGGAAAATAAAAAATTGGGGGCAAAAAGATCATTTTTGTGAAAAAAAGTCCCTCCTCCCTCTTACAGATATAAGTTCCTTACACAATGCGGATGACGCTGCCGCTCTATATAACACCACAATAGCTGTAGCTTTGGAATCCGCTGCCCCACTTACACATACCAAAACTCGCAAAATCAACAGACAGCCCTGGCACACCAGCCTGACCAAAGAGCTGAGGCGAGCTTCCAGGGCTGCTGAGCGCAGATGGAAAAGATCCCACTCCAACGAGCATTTCATCGCATTCAAACAGTCCCTCACTACTTTCAAGACCACACTCGCCACAGCTAAACAAACCTACTTCTCATCTCTCATATCCTCCCTGTCTCACAACCCTAAACAGTTATTCAACACCTTCAATTCTCTCCTCCGCCCCCCAGCACCTCCTCCCTCCCCACTCATCTCAGCTGAAGACTTTGCCTCATTTTTCAAGCAGAAAATTGATAACATCAGGGACAGTTTTGGTCAACAACCCCCAGAGCCCTTCCTCCCGACTTCCCAGCCCTCCACCTTCAAAACCAACTTCTCCACCATTACAGAAGATCGGCTCTCCACTCTACTCTCAAGATCACATCTCACCACCTGTGCACTCGACCCGATCCCATCCCACTTCATCCCACACCTCACCACAGTCTTCATCCCAACCCTAACCCATCTCTTCAACCTATCACTAACAACTGGTGTTTTCCCCTCAAGCTTTAAACATGCCTCCATCACACCTATCCTCAAAAAGCCCTCTCTTGACCCATCCTCTGTATCTAGCTATCGCCCTATATCACTTCTCCCATACGCCTCCAAGCTACTGGAACAACACGTCTACCTTGAACTGTCCTCCCATCTCTCTTCTTGCTCCCTCTTCGACCGCTTACAATCTGGCTTCCGGTCACACCACTCCACTGAAACTGTCCTTACTAAGGTCACCAATGACCTCTTAACTGCCAAGAGCAAGCGACACTACTCTGTCCTCCTCCTCCTGGACCTGTCGGCTGCCTTTGACACAGTGGACCATTCCCTATTATTACAGACCCTCTCATCCCTCGGCATCACAGACTTGGCCCTCTCCTGGATCTCATCATACCTAACAGACCGGACATTCAGCGTCTCCCACTCACACACCACCTCCTCACCTCGCCCCCTATCTGTCGGAGTCCCACAAGGTTCAGTCCTAGGGCCCCTGCTGTTCTCTATTTACACCTTTGGCCTGGGACAGCTCATAGAATCTCATGGCTTTCAGTATCATCTTTATGCTGATGACACATAGATCTACATCTCTGGACCAGATATCACCTCCCTACTAACCAGAATCCCTCAATGTCTGTCCACTATTTCATCCTTCTTCTCCACTAGATATCTGAAACTCAACATGGACAAAACAGAATTCATCATCTTTCCCCCATCTCACGTGACCCCCCCTACGAACCTATCAATTACAGTAAATGACTGCCCACTCTCCCCAGTCCCACAAGCTCGCTGCCTCGGAGTAATCCTTGATGCTGATCTCTCCTTCAAACCACATATCCAAACCCTTTCCACTTCCTGCCGACTTCAACTCAAAAATATTTCACGCATCCGTTCATTCCTCACCCAAGAATCTGCAAAAACCCTAGTCCATGCCCTCATCATCTCTCGCCTTGACTACTGCAACCTCATGCTCTGCGGCCTCCCCTCAAACACTCTCGCACCCCTCCAATCTATTCTAAACTCTGCTGCCCGACTAATCCACCTGTCCCCCCGCTATTCCCCAGCTTCTCCCCTCTGTCAATCCCTTCACTGGCTCCCAATTGCCCAGAGACTCCATTACAAAACCCTAACCATGACATACAAAGCCATCCACAACTTGTCTCCTCCATACATCTGTGACCTCGTCTCCCGGTACTTTCCTGCACGCAACCTCCGATCCTCACAAGATCTCCTTCTCTACTCCCCTCTTATCTCCTCTTCCCACAATCGCATACAAGATTTCTCTCGCGCATCACCCCTACTCTGGAACTCTCTACCACAACATATCAGACTCTCACCTACCATCGAAACCTTCAAAAAGAGCCTGAAGACCCACCTCTTCCGACAAGCCTATAACCTGCAGTAACCACCGATCGACCAAACCGCTGCACGACCAGCTCTACCCTCGCCTACTGTATTATCACCCATCCCTTGAAGATTGTGAGCCCTCGCGGGCAGGGTCCTCTCTCCTCCTGTACCAGTTATGACTTGTATTGTTTAAGATTATTGTACTTGTTTTTATGTATACCCCCCTCACATGTAAAGCGCCATGGAATAAATGGCGCTATAACAATAAATAATAATAATAATAATAATCTTTTATTTTTACGACTCTACATTATAAACTTCTGTGAAGCATTTGGGGGTTCAAAGTGCTCACCACACATCTAGATAAGTTCCTTAGGGGGTCTACTTTCCAAAATGGTGTCATTTGTTGGAGGTTTCCACTGTTTAGGCACATCAGGGGCTCTCCATCTGATCTCAATTCCAGCCAATTTTGCATTGAGAAGTCAAACGGTGCTCCTCTTCCAAGCTTTGCCATGCGCCCAAACAGTGGTTTACCTGCATGTATGGGGTATCAGCGCACTCAGGACAAATTGTACAAGTTTTGGGGTCCAATTTCTCCAGTTACCCTTGGTAATATAAAACAAATTGGACCTGAAGTTAAGTTTTTGTGAAAAAAAGTTAAATGTTCAATTTTTTTTAAACATTCCAAAAATTCCTGTGATGCACCTGAAAGGTTAATAAATTTCTTGAAAGTGGTTTTTAGCACCTTGAGGGGTGCAGTTTTTAGAATTGTGTCACTTTTCGGTATCATCTATCATATAGACCCCTCAAAGTGACTTCAAATGTGATGTGGTCCCTAAAAAAAATATGGTGCTGTAAAAATGAGAAATTGCTGGTCAATATAACCCTTATAACTTCCTAACCAAAAAAATTTTGGTTCCAACACTGTGCTGATGTAAAGTAGACATGTGGGAAATGTTATTTATTAACTATTTTGTGTGACATATTTCTCTGTTTTAAGGGCATGAAAATTCAAAGTTGAAAATTGCAAAATTTTCAACATTTTTGCCAAATTTCCATTTTTTCACAAATAAACACAAGTCATATCAAAGAAATGTTACCACTTTCATGAAGTACAATATGTCCCGAGAAAACAATGTTAGAATCACTGGGATCCATGGAAGCGTTTCAGAGTTATGACCTCATAAAGAGACAGTGGTCAGAATTGTAAAAATTGGCCCGGTCATTAACGTGGGGGTTAAAGTAGTGAAAAGTCCTCTTTAAAACGGTAAAATGGGTTTTGTTGCGAAGAATTTTATATTTGTTTTTACTTTTAGACTTTTTAGTCTATGAATGCCATTTGAACAGCTAACATAAGAAAAAATTCAAAAAAGCTTACATATGAAAGGTAGACTCAACAAATCCTGACTGATGCACTAGCAGGATGCAGCAGGCTTCCATTGATAAAGGCTTGGGGCAGCACATGTACAACCCACTGATGAAGATAGCCAGTATCCAAAAGAAAAAGAGGAGCTGGCTGCCTAGAGTGAAAAATGCACACATATAAGGCTTGCATAGGACATCAGTCACACAGTGTGGTGCAAAGTGTCTGAACAGCCTACTGATCACGCCCATAGTATTAGCAGGTGGGCTGTTCTGCACTATATACATGCCTCACACAGAAAAAACAAGCCAACATAAAGAGGCCCAGCTGCATCCTGCAAAAATGATAAAAAGTGCAAAAGGATAAAAATACATGGGGTATTAGTTACTATTTTGGCCAAGACAGATAAGCTCACAATCCAAACGTCAAGGATGCCCAGATTTTGCGAGTGCCTAACACTAAATCTGAACAGCTAACATAAGAAAAAAATTTTGAAAAAAAACTTACATATGAAAGGTAGACTCAACAAATCCTGACTGATGCACTAGCAGGATGCAGCAGGCCTCTATTGATAAAGGCTTGGGGCAGCACATGTGCAACCCACTGATGAAGACAGCCAGTATCCAAAAGAAAAAGAAGAGCTGGCTGCCTAGTGGGAAAAATGCACACAGATAAGGCTTTCATAGGACATCTGTTATGATTGGGTCACCGAGGAGGAGAGCAGGCCCAGGCTAAGCCACAGAAAATCAGAGAGGTTGGTAACTAAGCGAATTGCAGACCCCTGATCCTATCCACACAGCTAGCAGTAGCCGTGGAGGGTACCTACGATGATCCTAGATGCCTCGGCACAGCCGGAGAGCTAACTAAGCCTAAAGCAAGAAAGGAGAAATCGAAACTGCCCAGAGCAGACCCCAAAGGAATAGATAGCCCCCAAACATATATTGTCAGTGAGACAAGATGGAAACACAAGCGCAGGCAGGAAAATAGACTGAGCAAATGATGGGGTCCACACTGACTAGACAGGACAGGAAAGGAAAGACACTGTCTGCAATCATGCAAAAAACCCTGCAAAAAGTCCAACACGTCTGATGCACAAAAACACTGAAGTCACACGACTTCGACCCCCACTATATCAGCACTCTGGTATATTCTGAAAGCAGAGCAAAAAGAGGCCAGTCTAACAGGGGACAAAACAAACTGGCACAAGCAGTAACATATGGGCGGTGATTCAGCACAGCCCCAGCCGGAGCTGGCTGACCCGCACAAAACAGAGATAAACAAAACCAGATCAAATGCAAACAGAATAGCAAATGAACCACTTAGCTGAACATGCAGGGACAGAGCTGGAGACATCAGCCCTCAGGAGGCACAGGAAGAAAATCACCAGCAGGGATAGAGGGAGTCGGCTGTCTTAAATCCCAATCTGAAACCCCAGATCTCCAATCATCATCCTCGTTATCAGGTGGCAAGTCTCTGTCAATCAGATCAGCTCCAGTACCTCCAGTAACCACCAGAGGGAGCCCAGAAAGAGAACTCGCAACCCCTCTGTCAATCTGACCAGCTCCACTACCTTCAGTAATAACCAGAGGGAGGCCAGAAAGTGAATTCACAACAGACATCAGTCACACAGTGCGGTGCAAAGTGTCTGTACAGCCTATTGATCATGCCCATAATATTAGCAGGTGGGCTGTTCTGCACTATGTACATGCCTCACACAGAAAAAAACGAGCCAACATAAAGAGGCCCAGCTGCATCCTGCAAAAATGATAAAAAGTGCAAAAGGATAAAAATACATGGGGTATTAGTTACTATTTTGGCCAAGACAGATAAGCTCGCAATCCAACCGTCAAGGATGCCCAGATTTTGCGAGTGCCTAACACTAAATCTGAACAGCTAACATAAGAAAAAAATTAAAAAAAAAACTTACATATGAAAGGTAGACTCAACAAATCCTGACTGATGCACTAGCAGGATGCAGCAGGCCTCTATTGATAAAGGCTTGGGGCAGCACATGTGCAACCCACTGATGAAGACAGCCAGTATCCAAAAGAAAAAGAAGAGCTGGCTGCCTAGTGGGAAAAATGCACACAGATAAGGCTTTCATAGGACATCTGTTATGATTGGGTCACCGAGGAGGAGAGCAGGCCCAGGCTAAGCCACAGAAAATCAGAGAGGTTGGTAACTAAGCGAATTGCAGACCCCTGATCCTATCCACACAGCTAGCAGTAGCCGTGGAGGGTACCTACGATGATCCTAGATGCCTCGGCACAGCCGGAGAGCTAACTAAGCCTAAAGCAAGAAAGGAGAAATCGAAACTGCCCAGAGCAGACCCCAAAGGAATAGATAGCCCCCAAACATATATTGTCAGTGAGACAAGATGGAAACACAAGCGCAGGCAGGAAAATAGACTGAGCAAATGATGGGGTCCACACTGACTAGACAGGACAGGAAAGGAAAGACACTGTCTGCAATCATGCAAAAAACCCTGCAAAAAGTCCAACACGTCTGATGCACAAAAACACTGAAGTCACACGATTTCGACCCCCACTATATCAGCACTCTGGTATATTCTGAAAGCAGAGCAAAAAGAGGCCAGTCTAACAGGGGACAAAACAAACTGGCACAAGCAGTAACATATGGGCGGTGATTCAGCACAGCCCCAGCCGGAGCTGGCTGACCCGCACAAAACAGAGATAAACAAAACCAGATCAAATGCAAACAGAATAGCAAATGAACCACTTAGCTGAACATGCAGGGACAGAGCTGGAGACATCAGCCCTCAGGAGGCACAGGAAGAAAATCACCAGCAGGGATAGAGGGAGTCGGCTGTCTTAAATCCCAATCTGAAACCCCAGATCTCCAATCATCATCCTCATTATCAGGTGGCAAGTCTCTGTCAATCAGATCAGCTCCAGTACCTCCAGTAACCACCAGAGGGAGCCCAGAAAGAGAACTCGCAACCCCTCTGTCAATCTGACCAGCTCCACTACCTTCAGTAATAACCAGAGGGAGGCCAGAAAGTGAATTCACAACAGACATCAGTCACACAGTGCGGTGCAAAGTGTCTGTACAGCCTATTGATCATGCCCATAATATTAGCAGGTGGGCTGTTCTGCACTATGTACATGCCTCACACAGAAAAAAACGAGCCAACATAAAGAGGCCCAGCTGCATCCTGCAAAAATGATAAAAAGTGCAAAAGGATAAAAATACATGGGGTATTAGTTACTATTTTGGCCAAGACAGATAAGCTCGCAATCCAAACGTCAAGGATGCCCAGATTTTGCGAGTGCCTAACACTAAATCTGAACAGCTAACATAAGAAAAAAATTAAAAAAAAAACTTACATATGAAAGGTAGACTCAACAAATCCTGACTGATGCACTAGCAGGATGCAACAGGCCTCTATTGATAAAGGCTTGGGGCAGCACATGTGCAACCCACTGATGAAGACAGCCAGTATCCAAAAGAAAAAGAGGAGCTGGCTGCCTAGTGTGAAAAATGCACACAGATAAGGCTTACACAGGACATCAGTCACACAGTGCGGTGCAAAGTGTCTGAACAGCCTATTGATCACGCCCATAGTATTAGCAGGTGGGCCGTTCTGCACTATATACTGGCATCACACAGAAAAAAACAAGCCAACATGAAGAGGTCCAGCTGCATCCTGCAAAAATGATAAAAAGTGCAAAAGGATAAAAATACATGGGGTATTAGTTATTATTTTGGCCAAGACAGATAAGCTCACAATCCAAACGTCAAGGATCTGTGTGATGCATGTATATAGTGCAGAACAGCCCACCTGCTAATACTATGGGCGTGATCAATAGGCTGTTCAGACACTTTGCACCGCACTGTGTGACTGGTGTCCTATGCAAGCCTTATCTGTGTGCATTTTTCACACTAGGCAGCCAGCTCCTCTTTTTCTTTTGGATACTGGCTGTCTTCATCAGTGGGTTGCACATGTGCTGCCCCAAGCCTTTATCAATGGAAGCCGGCTGCATCCTGCTAGTGCATCAGTCAGGATTTGTTGAGTCTACCTTTCATATGTATGAATGCCATTTGCAAAGTAATCTTCTACCTTCATGAAAGGAGAATGACATTGAAATATGGTACAATACAACAGCTTGTTGTTTTGTAAGCCAAGACTAAAGATCAAATTCACAGTTGAATTTTTTCAGCCCTGCATCTAATGCTTACTTTTACCAACCTGGACAGTAGCACAGCAGACTGCCCGATACACACAGTAACTTTCCTCATAAAGACTTTCTCCGGTATAGCAAATGTACAAGAATGAAAATGTGCTTTCTCTATTGCCCTTTATGCGGGAGGCCACTTCTAGTTTCCTGCTGTCCTTTAGGAGAACACTTATTTTCTGCTTGCCTGGTTGTCACGCTATATAAACAGAAAGTAACTATCCCTCCAGGTCTCTCGAATTTTCTATTTCTTTTACATATACTGTATATATTTAGTTATTTATTTAAAAACAACATTTTAAGCTAAAAGGCTTTCATGTTTCCATCTCTATAAGACACATAGAAATGATTTACTGCAGAGAAATAGATAGATAGATAGATAGATAGATAGATAGATAGATAGATAGATAGATAGATAGATAGATCCACCCCCACTGCCACCATTTGGTTGTTGTCCCTTTGTTCATTGCATAATAAAGGTGAGTGCTGACACCTGGTGCACCTCCAGCAGTAAGCTGGAAGAGTCAGGGCACTTTCTATGATAACTCATGACTCTATTGCGGCGCTGAAGCGGTGCTACCAATGTAAGGTCCCTGCACCTTGTCTTATACTTACTTACTGTTGTCTTGCAGGGATCTTGGCGCATATGGCAGACTTTATATTCCACTACCTTTTCTGTGACCCTCACGTTACGTTCCTCTTGACCAAAAGAAAGTACTGGTTGTTCACCCTGCTAGACCCATACTACAAGGAGTACCTTGCATCTCTCCTTCCTGAGGTGGAGAAGTTGACTAAAATGGTGCTATAGCAAAAGGCCATTGTGGAAAATATGTTGGAAAAATTCCCATCAGACAGTGTGCCCCATATACTGACAATGGACCCCATATAATGCTCCATACAGAATAATGGGCCCCATATAATGCTCCATATAGTATATAATGGCCCCCATCTATTCTATTATTTTTAAACACTGTTTTTCGGTGACTACTTTGTATCCCCGTTCATACTGCACCCACATACACAAATGTGTGTGAAGGGGGCAAGTTTACCATTTGAAAGGTAAACTTGCCCCCTTCAGCAAGAAAATAGTCAAACAAACCACACATCCACAATTTGATCTCAAAATACAGTTTAAACATCAATTTTAATAAACCTGCAGTAAGGAAAAATGACCTGTAGGTAGCATCACAGTACCCCAAAGCACACTACTGCAAAGCTGCTTACAGACATCACGAACAAAATCCAAACATTTGCCTTGGGGGCTTTCAAGCTTGCCGAACTGCTTGCCCAGCCTATTTTAGCCAAATTGGATGATTGCACACTTCACTGCAGGTGAGTCACATATGCAAACACATTTGTAAACATGCACTGCCTATTGAATTGCACACTTGCTTGTTGTGAACACTTTTGACCTGGCTTCTGAGTTTGGGCTCCCTCTGGTGGTTACTACGGGTAATGGAGCTGGTTTAGGTGACAAAACTCAATCACCTGAAGAGGATGATTGGAGGTCAGGTGTTACAGACTGGGAAGATTTAAGTGAGCAACCCTTCCTCAGTTGTTGCTAGTGATTTGGTTTCTTCTTGTGCATTTGGAAGTCTGCCTGCTCCCTGCTTGGTCCTGCATCGTTCAGATAAGTTGTTTGCTGGAATCTTTTTGCATTTGATCCAGTTTTTGCCGTTCTCTGATTTCTGCTTTGCTGGTGTTAGTTCAGCCTTGCTCCCTGCTGGGACCTGTACTGGACCCCGTTCCACATATCACCGCTCATGTGTGTTCAGTATTGCTAATCCCCTGCTATATCAGTATCTAGTGGTGGAGAGGTCGCGTGGCCAAAGTATTTTTGCATATCAGACGTGTTGGATTTTGCTTAGGGTTTTTTGCGTGATTGCAGACAGTATCTTTCCTGTCCTATTCTATCTAGACAGTTTGGGCCCGTCATTTGCTTACTCTATTTTCTACCTGTGTTTTGTGCCTCATCTTGTCTCACCGGCAATATATGTTTGGGGACTTTCTATTCCTCTGGGGTTCTACTCCGGGGCAGTTTAGCTTTCCCCTTTCTTGCTTGAGGCTTAGTTAATTCTTTGGCTTTGCCGAGGTGTCTAGGGCATCCTAGGTACGTCCCACGGCTAATTCTAGTTATGTTGTCCGTTTAGGGGTCTGCAATCCACGTAGTTACCAACCTTTCTGATTATCTGATTGCCTAGCCTATTCCCCAGCTATCCTCCTCGGTTACCTAATCATAACACTTGCTCCGTTCATACTTCACCCACACAAACAAATGAGACACCATTTGAAAGATAAAATTACCTGCAGGTGGCTGCACACTACCCCAAAGCACACTACCACAAAGCTGCTTACAGACATCACAAATTCAAACATTTGGCTTGGGGTCTTTCCAGCTTGCTCAAGTGCTTGCCCAGCCTATTTCAGGCACATTGGAGGATTGCACACTTCACTGCAGGTGAGTCACATATGCAAACACATTTGTATACATGCACTGCTTTTTCGGTGATTTCTTCAACCCACACACACAAATGGTGATTCACATATGCAAACACATTTGAAACATGCAATGCTTTTTCGCTGATTAATTCGCCCCACCACACACATGATGTACCATTTCAAAGGTAAACTTGCTTCCTTCAGCAAGAAAAGAGCCAGACAAACCACACATTCACGATTTTATCACTAAATACAGTTTAAACATTCATTTTCATATACCTGCAGAAAGACACAATGACCTGCAGGTGGCACCTCAACCAGAAGACATTTTTTGGCTTCTACTTATCAAACCAATTTATTGTATTACCAGTCTACATATATAAATACCTGTCTGTGTTCATGATCTCATGAAATACATTTACATTTGACCAGCTTGCTTTTTCTGAAATTGCCTGCGCCCCCGAACAACCAATGTGCAAAAATTTCGCACGGGCAAAGCTAGTATACCATATAGCTTTGTAAAGTATAATGTCCCCTTATAATGCTCTATTCAGTATAATGGGCCAAAGACATCACAAAGAGTCAGAAGATGCTGAAGATACCGGAGATGCGGGGAATGGGGAGAGCTGAGTATCTGAGGAGGGTCGGTGCCAGTACTGGCATTGGGCTCCCCCGACTTACAGGCCCCATGGCGTGCTGGTGTCCCCGATGGCATGTAGGCTCCCTCGTTCGTCCAGGGCCCCTGCACTTGCCCCTGTGCACCGGTTTGTGACACCAACCCTGGGTGTATGGCTGACCCTGCTAGTAATATTTTGCAGGCTTTGCACTTAGTGCATAGCCTTTATGAGTCTAGGAGTACCACTACATGACAATTTGAACAGTATGTATATGAGGCCCTCCTTTATGTCTAACACAGGGTGTATTTGAGACTCTCTTTCATCACCATTTTTTGGCAGTTCTTCCTTCCTTCATAAATTACACTGACATTTCCAAATTTTTATAACAATTTCAATTTTGGTTTAATTACATTATTATTATTGAAATGATTTTTAAAATTTTGCCTTACATACAAGTCATTATACAGGAAAGAATGTTTCTTAGCATTTTTTTTGCCTGTAAACAATTTAATGTCGATTTTTAATATTTTCTTGTCAGTCCTTAAAGTGGAGTAAGAGTGTGACACCATTGT
Source organism: Dendrobates tinctorius (assembly GCF_039654945.1). Lineage (NCBI taxonomy): Eukaryota > Metazoa > Chordata > Amphibia > Anura > Dendrobatidae > Dendrobates > Dendrobates tinctorius. The sequence continues at coordinate 16,874,753 of NW_027361743.1, read as the reverse complement.
TCTCAGCAGTGATCTGGGAATCAGAGATGCTTCCAGGGGGCTTCCCCATGCTGTTCTGCTTCCATTCAGCACTTTACCCATTCATTTCAGCATTTTCACTGCCCCCCAGACCTCTTTGTAGGGTCTGCTGGAAAAGCGCTCTGATTTCCCATTAACTCCCATTATACTCCTTACTCAAAACAAGACTCCGAGCATTAGGAATTGCTCAGTTTGAGCAACGAGCAACCGAGTATTTTTGTGCTCGCTCATCTCTAGCTGCTACTAATAGATTGCATTACAGGGAGCTATAGCTATAACTGTGTGGTAGGGGCCGGGGATGGGCATATCCACAAGCTCCCCCTGCAATAGATATGCCTAGTTGATTATATTCAGCTTCCACTTGGAGGGATTGGTATTTGTGACATTCATGCGGTTTTCTGTATGTATATCGTTTGTGATTATTGCAAATCACATTTTGTGGGATGGTTTTCCTTCCCTCCTTGTGATTTCCTATAGGATTTCACATAGTGATTGTAGCTATTGAGGCATATTTATGGTCGCATATTTAAAATTTATATCTGTTTGTTGGTGACTAATGAATGGGTACTGTTCTATCTTTTCCTAAATGGAGTTTACTTACTATGCCTATATCTAATTATTTATAGTTATTGAGCTATTACCACTGATTCTTATATGTATTGTTTTGCTCCAAAAACTTTGTCTTTTGCAATGTGAACCAACATTAACCATTTGTGTACATCATTTGTCTTTTTTGGGGCAGTTTTTCTAGCCTTATTTTGGGCCAGCAGGGTTTACTGTCATATCTATGACTTTTTAAATGTTTTTAATGGGTTATGTCCTTTTTTTGTATCCGATAAAATGATTTTGTTTATTTAGGTGATCCTGGTTTCAGTCTGCAGCTTTTCTCTTTTTCTTATAGGGGCCGGGGATGGGGGGTGGACCGCTGCTTACCAGACGAGGCAAAGACGAGATGGAGACAGATTCCACTTGTATCAGTTCCGGATTTTATTCGTCATCCTCCTGACGACCACAACCACGCACCGCAGCTTCTTTACAGCACTCTACCTCTAGGTACATGCACCTTTGCTCCATTCAAAGTAATGTCCCTTGCAGATCTTTTGCTGGGGCTGTCCTAGACCAATCTACCGCCAGCGCTTCACCTGCCCGAGGTCGTCGTCCAATCAGTACGCCCGGGGCCTTGTCTGTCCTGCGGTCCGTCGGGTCATAGCCACCCCCCGACTGTCTCTTCTCTGTCAGTCCCCTGGTTGAGCTCTTCCACTGTTTCCGGTCTTCTGTCCTGAGTCTTCCTTTCCTGAGCTCCTCCCGGGACTGGCCTGTCTGGAACCCCAACCAGTTCTATTTATCCCCTCTCTCACTGGGGAATTCCCCTCTTGGGTTCCTATCTCCCCGCCCCCCATGACTAAGCGCTTTTTCGTGAGCCATAAGCTGATGTTCAGTCCTCAACTACTCTCCCCTGCCATCTTGTGGTAATTTCTCGGTACTACACCCTCCTATCTACCTTTCCCAGCTGTCACCCTTCCATCCTGTTAATCTCCGTCTCTGGCGCACAAATCATCCCCTCCTACTGCCTGTCACATCTGTCCGTCAAGTCACCTTCCTCACACTCCTCCTCCCTTTGTCCATTGTTGTCCCGACAATCGTACTCCCTACCTATGTCGTTCTAAAGATTATCCACAGTCTTTTGTCGGACAGGTCATTGGGCCAAAACCCGCTGCCCACGGGGCCGAACTAAACCGGGAGCACCATGCTCCGAGCAGCCTACTGATACTCACCAGTGCGCATGCCACGTGACAACTTCTTTCGGGTTGGCGAAGTCCACCCGGACTACTCTACAGCGTGAACCTCCCACTGCTCTCCCCTTCCACTACCTTCAGTTGTCCGGAATGCCATGACCGAGGTCTTTCGCCTACCAGGTCATGGACGCCCGCTCGTCCTTTTGGGGTGTCCGTGGTGTGGGGGATCTGACTGGCGGACCACTGTCTGGTTCAATGTTCTCCGTTTCTTCATCCTTCACCTACAAGAGTCATGGTCGGCGTATTCGTCACTTCTACCTCATACCCGGAACCTGTTACACACATTTTTTTTTTTAAACATATTATTCACTAAATCAACTCTTAACATACGGTTACTCTTACTTTAATAACATGAGGAGTTACTCAACTGGAGTAACCCCTTTTCCTCTTTTTTTTTTTTTTTCTTTTTTTTCCCAAAACACATTAACATTCTTTTTCACAATACTTCCCGTACAGCATCTTTAAAATAAAGACTCCCCCTCGCTTTAACATTAATACTCCCTTTTTCGCATCCCTGCTATGTCAGTAAAAACAAATTCAACAATATAAAAAAACATTATTTTTTCAACCTGGATGAAAACTGTCCTCATGGTCTGCACAACGGTGCAGCAAAATCCCGACAGTCCGGGCCACCTCCTGGTAGCCGGTAGCAAGGGGCCCCACAGCCGTGGAGCTCCCAGGATGCAGGGAGTGTCTTTAGGGGTTCTTTCTACGGGGGTTCGTGGCCTTCGGGTTCAGCAATCACATCTACCACGTAGTAGCCGCGGGGACAGTACTCTTTGTAGTACGATACCAAGTCATCCTCTCGCAATGCCCGGCCATGACGAATGGAGGCCACATTGATGTACACCTTCTGGCCGGTTGCGAGGTCCCGGATGAACCCGTATCCTTTCTCCAAGTTAGTATACACGAGCCGCCCCATAGACTGTGCAGCCGCCATACCAGCCTCCCCTCTCTCATGGAGCAGGTTTCAGACCTCCTGCTCCCTGGCCTTTTTCTTCCGGATGACCTCCGCGACCCAAACGGAGGGTCCGGTGTAGGCCCCGGAGTCCGGTGGGCGGGACACAGCCAGGGTTGAGAGCGGGGCAGAGGCTGCCGTAGATGTTGGCGGCCCAGCAGCCGCTGGGGCCGGGCGGTGGGTAGGGGCAGCCATGGTTCCTGATAGATAGGCCGCAGAGCCCGACAAGCAGGCTGCGGCCGACTCCGGTGGTGGCGCAGTTGCGGCAGCGGGGCAGGCCGCAACCGGAGTCGCAGATGGGGCCGGAGCGGCGGCCGGCTTCAGAGGATGGGCCGCTGCTGGCAGGTGGAACGCAGCAGCGTCGGCCGTGGACTGGCTCCGCACCGGCGACATCGGACGTGGCGCCGCCGGGCGGGGTGGCTCGGGGATGGAAGCAGGGGCATCGCTCAGCCCGGCAGAGGCCGCAGAGCCCTCCACAGCCGGGCTTCCAGGAGCGCAGGAGGCCGCGCGGTGCAGCCGGGCGGTGGGGGCCGCTTGCGGAGCCGCCGGCAGATCCGGGGGAACTCTCACCTTCCCCGATTCCGCGGCCTCCGACACGTCATCCCGTGGCTCCTCCCGCAGCCTCCGTTCTTCACCCCGCCGTCCGGCAGGGCTAGCCTTCAGGCTCGGGGATCCCATGGGGAGGCCCCCCGGTGATGTCTTCAGCGGCTGCTCCCGCGGGGCCCGCAGTCGCTCCTCTTCTCCGCCCGAAGTCTGGAGGACTGCCTGTGACTCCAAGAAGGTCTCCCATCGAGACCCGATCTCCCGATGCCATCGCCACTCCAGGTGTCCGAGGCCACGGCAACTGCAGCATCGCATCCCGTCCGGTGGGCAACAGTCTAATGGCACCAAGCAGCCGCAGCTGGCCACTCCCGCTCCTGGGTGGGGCGATGGCCGACTTCTCCACCCAGCTGCCCAGGGCCAGTATAAGGGGGCGGCGGTCTCCAGACACACACCGCTCCCCCCAGGGGTACGTTGCAGGGGGCTCAGTCCATCCAGAACAACTGCAAACGCCCGTGCCTCTCCCCGGTGTTGGAGTACCACCGCCATATTGGACGGAATCTGGTGCCACCCAGGATATTCTGATGGCAGCGATGATCCGAAACAACGTCCCCAATTTATAATCCACAGGTGTTTGTAATCCACAGGTATTTGTAATCCACAGGTACTTGCAATCCACAGGGAAGCAGTCCAAGTCTTTCTAGCTTCTCCAGACGCAGGCCTGCCATGGAAGGTGTCGTATTAGCGGTGGCGATCCTGCCGACTACGCCAAATGTGGTAGGGGCCGGGGATGGGGGGTGGACCGCTGCTTACCTGACAAGGCAAAGATGAGACGGAGACAGATTCCACTTGTATCAGTTCCGGATTTTATTCGTCGTCCTCCTGACGACCACAACCACGCACTGCAGCCTCTTTACAGTTCTCTGTCTCCAGGCCCGGGTACCTGCACCTTTGCTCCAGTCAAAGTAACGTCCCTCGCGGATCTTTCGCTGGGACTGTCCTAGACCAATCTACCGCCAGTGCTTCACCTGCCCGAGGTCGTCGTCCAATCGGTACCCCCATGGCCTCATCTGTCCTGCGGTCCATCGGGTCAATGCCACCCCCCGACTGTCTCTTCTCTGTCAGTCCCCTGGTTGAGCTCTTCCACTGTCTCTGGTCTTCTGTCCTGAGTCTTCCTTTCCTGAGCTCCTCCCGGGACTGGCCTGTCTGGAACCCCAACCAGTTCTATTTATCCCCTCTCTCACTGGGGAATTCCCCTCTTGGGATCCTATCTCCCCGCCCCATGACTAAGCGTTTTCGTGAGCCATAAGCTGATGTTCAGTCCTCAACTACTCTCCCCTGCCATCTTGTGGTCATTTCTCGGTGCTACACCCTTCTATCTACCTTTCCCAGCTGTCACCCTGCTATCCTGTCAATCTCCGTCTCTGGTGCACAAGCCGTCCCCTCCTACTGCCAGTCACATCTGTCCGTCAAGTCACCTTACCCACAACTGACCTACATACTAATGTCCCAATTTTTATCATTTACCATTATATACTATTTTTTTGTATTACAGTTGTGGCCAAAAGTATTGACACCCCTGTAATTCTGTCAGATAATACTCAGTTTCTTCCTGAAAATGATTGCAAACACAAATTCTTTGGTATTATTATCTTCATTTAATTTATCTTAAATGAAAAAACATAAAAGAGAATGAAGCAAAAAGCAAAACATTGATCATTTTACACAAAACTCCAAAAATGGGCCAGACAAAAGTATTGGCACCCTCAGCCTAATACTTGGTTGCACAACCTTTAGCCAAAATAACTGCGACCAACCGCTTCCGGTAACCATCAATGAGTTTCTTACAATGCTCTGCTGGAATTTTAGACCATTCTTCTTTGGCAAACTGCTCCAGGTCCCTGATATTTGAAGGGTGCCTTCTCCAAACTGCCATTTTTAGATCTCTCCACAGGTGTTCTATGGGATTCAGGTCTGGACTCATTGCTGGCCACCTTAGAAGTCTCCAGTGCTTTCTCTCAAACCATTTTCTAGTGCTTTTTGAAGTGTGTTTTGGGTCATTGTCCTGCTGGAAGACCCATGACCTCTGAGGGAGACCCAGCGTTCTCACACTGGGCCCTACATTATGCTGCAAAATTTGTTGGTGGTCTTCAGACTTCATAATGCCATGCACACAGTCAAGCAGTCCAGTGCCAGAGGCAGCAAAGCAACCCCAAAACATCAGGGAACCTCCGCCATGTTTAACTGTAGGGACCGTGTTCTTTTCTTTGAATGCCTCTTTTTTTCTCCTGTAAACTCTATGTTGATGCCTTTGCCCAAAAAGCTCTACTTTTGTCTCATCTGACCAGAGAACATTCTTCCAAAACGTTTTAGGCTTTTTCAGGTAAGTTTTGGCAAACTCCAGCCTGGCTTTTTTATGTCTCGGGGTAAGAAGTGGGGTCTTCCTGGTTCTCCTACCATACAGTCCCTTTTCATTCAGACGCCGACGGATAGTATGGGTTGACACTGTTGTACCCTCGGACTGCAGGGCAGCTTGAACTTGTTTGGATGTTAGTCGAGGTTCTTTGTCCAACATCCGCACAATCTTGCGTTGAAATCTGTCAATTTTTCTTTTCCGTCCACATCTAGGGAGGTTAGCCACAGTGCCATGGGCTTTAAACTTCTTGATGACACTGCGCACGGTAGACACAGGAACATTCAGGTCTTTGGAGATGGACTTGTAGCCTTGAGATTGCTCATGCTTCCTCACAATTTGGTTTCTCAAGTCCTCAGACAGTTCTTTGGTTTTCTTTCTTTTCTCCATGCTCAATGTTGAGTCAACTTTAATCCATGTCAACTGGCTGTGTGATTTAGTTATTGCCAACACCTGTTAGGTGCCACAGGTAAGTTACAGGTGCTGTTAATTACACAAATTAGAGAAGCATCACATGAGTTTTCGAACAGTGCCAATACTTTTGTCCACCCTCTTTTTTATGCTTGGTGTGGAATTATATCCAATTTGGCTTTAGGACAATTCTTTTTGTGTTTTTTCATTTAAGACAAATTAAATGAAGATAATAATACCAAAGAATTTGTGTTTGCAATCATTTTAGGAAGAAACTGAGTATTATCTGACAGAATTGCAGGGGTGTCAATACTTTTGGCCACAACTGTATCATGCTGATTTGCTTTTTTAGATGATTAGTACAAATTATGTTTTGTTTACTTTAGAGACCCCAGTTTAATTTACAGCGAATCCCCCCTGAGAGAAGGAGAGATGGACAGCAATAAGCAGAGTCATGGCTAGGGTCAAAAGATCATTGTCCCAAGCCCAAAAGATGGCTTCCCATATGCCCCATCCACCACTTAAAGGGATTCTGTCCCCTCCAGAAACACTATTTACCTGCAGATATAATGGTAATCTGCAGGCAAATTGATACTTTGATAGACAACCTACTTTGTAGTGTGTGTTCGCAGAAGAGGCTGTCAATCACTGTGCCATTGAGTGATTAAAGCGCTCTGTGTAGTGAGTGGTGACTTTATCTGCTCCCTGCACATTGGCGATTACTGGAACCGTGTACTGTGACCTTGTGGGCATGTGCACATAATCTTCTGGGCCTCATCAAAGATAAAAGTCTTGGCTCAGTACAAGAAGCTTGGGATTTCAGTGTTTGCAGTGGGGATCAGAAGATGAGACAAGGATTGGACAGGTGACCGTAATGAGCGAAGGGTCCAGAGAAGTGTGCGATAGTGAGTATAAGTCCTTTTTATTTCCAAACTTTTGATGGTCTTTACGGTTCAGAAACACATATATTACTTACTGGTAATGTGTTTTTTCAGAATCCATGCAGGCACCAAATGACAGGAGACACTGACCATGTTCCCAGTACTAGGTGGTTGTCCAGATGGACCCCCATCTCCTGGGACTGGCATCTGTGGTGACTACCACACCCAAGGCACTCCCTCGAGGACTGAATCGAACTTCAACCGCCACCAAAGAGAGCATATCACCTCTGGAGGAAGTGTTAGTTTGCCCTCTAGAGCTCCCTGTAAAGGTACCATCACACTTAGCGATGCATCAGCGATCCCAACAACGATATGATGCGGTCAGGATCGCTGGTGCATCGCTAAGTGGTCGCTAGTGAGCGGCCAAACAGGCAGATCTCACCAGTGACATGTCAGTGGTCGCTACTTACCTGTCAGATGAGGCGATGAAGACATCCTCCCGCCCGCGTCCACGCGTCGCTCGTCTCCACAGCAGGAAGCCCAGCAGGAAGCTGACGATGAGAAACGGCCCAGGCCATTCTCGCGCGATCAGCGATAATCAGTGGGGGAGTCGGTCGGAGGTAAGTATCACACATAGCGATATCGCTAGCAATATCGCAGCTACGTTACAAAATCAGTGACGTTATTGCGATATTGCTAGCGATATCGCTTAGTGTGACGGGGCCTTAAGGCTATCTCATTCTTTAGAATGTTCCACTGTAACTTCTTAATTGAATCTGAGCCCAATTGAAAGTCGGGATATAGGAGGAGAGCGAGCCTAGCAAGGACGTTGCCTTTCTTAAGGTGATTACAGATTTTAGTATTGTCCTGGAGATCAGACTGACTATTTATTCTCTTTTTTGATCTGGTAGACGACATTACTGATGGTCAGAGTCCAGTATGAGACCCAAAATGATCTGCATCTTTGTGGCTCTAATTTTGACTTCTCTAGATTCAAATACCATTCTAAGTCTTTTAAGATGTTGCATATTTCCTCCACTTGACTGACAATTATCATATGAATTTCCTACTATGAGGAAGTAGTCTAAATAGGGAACAATCAGACTGTATTTTTTTGGAGGTAGGCCGTAACTTCCGCTCTTAACCTTGTGAACTCCCGAGGTGCTACCGCTAAGCCAAAAGGAAGGACATTGTATTGAAAGTGCTCCCTGACTTCCCCTATTATTACTGCCACTCTGACAAATTTTGGGAATTCTGACTTCATCACTGACTTTATCTACGCCATTGTGGGGAGGAGGAGTCCCAGACAGTGAAGGGGCAGGTGCCCAGGGGACCGCCATCAGGGTTCCTGAAGGAACGATGCTGGGAGGACAGTAAAAGAAAAGACTTGACTGAAGTTGTCAGGGAAACAGGGGGCGGGGCAAGCTTAACAGGAGCAGGGGGCGCGCTGAAGTGGCAGTTGACAGAGAGCCAGACAACAGACAAGAAGTCGGGTAAGACAGAGAGGACCGAGGGAGCGATCGGTGTGTTGTGGAGAGACCGACAGGGCCCTGTGAAAGGAAAGCTGCGGACTTACCGACTAGTGACACATGAGAGCCTTGCACCGGCGGCCGCTCCCCTCATACGGTCGCATACAGCCGCCCCCGCTGTTTCCCGTCCTGCTGTGACAAGTCCACGCCATCCACTGACCGCTGCGACTATAGACCATTCCTTTACAGCGGTCAGGACACTGCCCCCCTGCCTTCTTCCACAGCTGCGGCCCTGTCATCACCGGCCCCAGGGGGCGCCACCTCGCTACAGGCGGCAGTAGAGGCCCCCGTCTGGTTTGCTGAGGGACTCTGGGCAGAGAGTGGTGAACGGTAGATTTACAGACTGCGTCATCACCGCGCCCCACCGGCATCATTTCTTCAGGGCCTGTTGCACCCCACCGGCATCATTTCTTCAGGGCCTGTTGCGCCCCACCGGCATCATTTCTTCAGGGCCTGTTGCGCCCCACCGGCATCATTTCTTCAGGGCCTGTTGCGCCCCACCGGCACCGTTTCTTCAGGGCCTGTTGTGCCCCACCAGCACCGATTCTTCAGGGCCTGTTGTGCCCCACCAGCACCGATTCTTCAGGGCCTGTTGTGCCCCACCAGCACCGATTCTTCAGGGCCTGTTGTGCCCCACCAGCACCGATTCTTCAGGGCCTGTTGTGCCCCACCAGCACCGATTCTTTAGGGCCTGTTGTGCCCCGCCAGCACGGATTCTTCAGGGCCTGTCGTGCCCCACCAGCACAGATCCTCCAGGGCCCGTCGAACTCAAATCATTCCGGGACATCGGGGCGTCAAGGAAGCCACATCAGCGACCTCTGAGCGGCCGCATCTGCGATCCTGAACGACGCCTGGAAGGATAAGTTGTCCACAGGAAATAAGGACCCTTAGTTTGGCCGTACGTGGCCTACAACACCCGGACTAGCCGGATTAGTCACATTTAGTATTAGGAAAAGTGTTGTAAATGTTATTGAGTCCCTGCGAGGACAGTTTGTTGTTGCCCATTTGATTTGTACAGCACAGCCCCAGCGGCACCAATTTATAAATATTTATTTTACCAATCACACTCAGTCTCGTGTCTCATCACTGCATCCTGAGAACCTGTTTGAACCCTACACCATCTTGAGCGTGGGAATTCTCAAAAACTTGTTCAAGTCTATGAGGTTGATTAAGAGTTGTCTGGGTTCTTTATTAGAAACAGGGAGGAGTAGAATCCTCTCACTGTCTGCTCTGGTTGAACTTCTAGTAATACATTCTTCTTTAGCAGATTTAAGGTTTCTGTCTGTAACGCTAGTTGTTCTGGCTGAGTTGCTCGTAGGGCAGTCATTACAAACCTCTATAGTGGGTGTGTTAGACACTTTAGTCTCAACCCTAATTTTTTAGAATGAGGATCCATACACGAGGAAATTTTTTTCTCAGGCTGGAGGGAAGAATGAGAGCCTTCCGACAAACTCTACTTTTTTTGGATTGGGCATCCCACCTATCCTTCTCTCTGAGTGTCCTCCTTCAGTTGAATTTCTTCCTCCGAAAGGTCTGACTGAAGGATGAAAGGGGCGCTTTTAGGAATCCCTTCTTATCCCCTGCCTTTTCGAGGATATCATCCAGGGCCATGCCAAATAAGTATTAACCTTCACATGGGAGAGAGCACAATTTTACCTTTGCCTATAGGTCTTCCGGCCAGCATTTTAACCAGACGGCTCTGCGTTCTGCGTTAGCTAACACTGCTGATCTGGTTGCTAACCTTGCTGAATCTGCCAAGGCATCTGATAAGAAGGGCTCTTCCCCTTTCATTACCAGGAGTGCGGCTAAAATGGATTCTCAGGGTGTGTTATCCTTCAGCTGGTCTTCTAATCTATTTAATCAGATCATAAGGACACGGCTGTACAAGTTGCCGCTATGGCCGGTTTCAGGTCCCTCACTGACGACTTCCATGTTCCTTTAAGGACGGTATCAATATTTCTATCTAAGGGGTCCTTCAAACACTCTGTGTCCTGAAAGGGAAGAGATCATTTCCTTAAGGCTTTGGAAATGGCAACATCTAACTTGGGGGCCTTGTACCACGATGTTGTTGCCTCCTCTTCAAAGAGGTTCTTCCTCTTGAAAGAAGGGTGCCCTTTTTTCTGGCTTCCCCTTTTCTCTGTTTATGAGCTCCTGCACCCTTTCATTAATAGGGAAGGTCTTATGTTTCCTCTGATGTAGAGTCCCAAACATAAAGTCTTGCACCAATTTTTTGGTTCTGTGGACGACTAGCACTATAGTGGACCTCACTACTTTCACCAGATTGTCTACTTCATCTAGTGGAAAGCAATGACCGGTGCCAGAGTCACTTTCACACAAAGAAGAACTTGAGGATGAGTCCCGTAGAGTCCTTTCATCTGACTTCGTAGCAGACAATGTGGGAGATGTTTTTTGTCTCTGTGATGTCTTTGTGGCGCCCCTGAGGCTTCAGTCACCACAGAGGTACTGCACCTCCTCCTGAGGTGTGGTGCCCCACCATCCAGGTAAGGTGGGAACTCCTGACCATGCTCCAACACTCTCATCCCACACAACACAGTAGTTCAGCAAAGCCACATTGCGGCTCCTTGCTTAGAGAGTAGCAGAGCACCTTTGGTGGTTCCCTGCTTGGAACACAAAACGTGCTGCAAGGCGGGTGGAGTTTTAGAATTCATGAAGAGCGGGAAGAGTCAGTCAGTCAGTCAGTGAGTGAGAGTCACTCGGAGAGGAGGAGGGATGGAGGAAGGAGTGCTGCAGCTGCCTCAGTGATCTGAGCCAGCTGGCCCAGGAAAGGAAAGAAGGAGAAAGACATTAGACTGAAACCTGCCCTTCTATGAGAGAGAGGGATTAGTACGGAACGAAGGTGTAAAAAGTAACACAGAGGACGTGGGTTCGAGGAAGAACCCTGCCTAGAAGTTCTAAGCGCAAGGCCGGGGCCCGGTCCCCGAGGTTGTATGGATACTGAAGGTCCTGCAGCAGACACCGGTGGAGTAGTGGGCTGTAAATGCACTACTCCCATCTAAGACTTGGGGGCACAACAGCAACTTGGATAGTGAGCCGGGGCTCAGGAGTAAGGAGTCCCCGAAGCAGGCTACAGCTGTCTGCCATACAAGTATAATTCTTGGGAACATCTGTCAGGAGGCACTCCAGTGTAACTCAATACTAGGAGTACCTCACTTAAAGGCGCTATAGAGGAGACGTTCAGAAAGGTACATGTTGGCGGAGTGTTGGAAGGGAGCATCCTATCTGCTCAGCAGAGATGTCATTCCCGGCGTCTTGCTCAGTCTACTATTGTTGGCTTGGTTACTGCTGCCAATCAGAGTTCAGCTATAGTAACCTGCAATATCCAGCAGCGAGCTGCTCTTGGGACTAAGTCCTTCTTTCAGCCCACTGAGCATGCCCGTGGGAAGTCCTCTCATTGGAGGTCTGAGGTCACATGCTCAGGTCCTATTGCTGCTCCCATTGACCAATAGGAAGGTCCCGGAAGGACGCTGCTATAAAAGAGTCGCAAGGCCACACGGCCATGCGCTAGTATAGACAGTAATTGGTAGTGATGTGTGTGTTGATGGATGCTTGTGAACCGCTGAATGACTCATTATGAAACCCCTTCCCTTTGATACGCATGTTAGTAGGGTTTAGAGTTCAGAGTCAGCGCCGAGTTGTGTGGCACTGCCTAGCGCCGCAGTGCTCCCAGCTCCTCACACACGCTAGCGCCTGTGTGCGCCAACCTACCTAAGGCACTATGCTATCGCAGGTACTGCAGCATCCATTAGCGTCCTATACGCTTTCCAGGCCTGAGATTAGGCTGGTTAGTGGCGTCCACCAGAGCTGCGCTGTGCAGTAAGCAACGTTCAGCTGCACCCTGTGACTTCTAACAGGGCACAGCATTCTATAGGTGTTTTAGCACTAACGCTCTCTTGCTGAGTCCTGTGAGGATAAACAGGCTCTGGTACTTGTTCCAGCAGCTCTGAGAGGTAACAGAGCTCGCTTCTGTACATACCGATTCAGCGGTTAACCCCTGGTGTTTAGCGCTCCGCCATTACTGAGCAGCAGTTTCCATCTCTACACGGTGGACCCCGGGTTGCGATTGCACTTCCTTATATTTTATATTTAGTACGATCCGCAACTCTAACACCATCTTAATGAGGGATCTCAGACTTGAGAAGATATTTGGGGTCTCTTACTAGATCGTCTCGTCTATGCAAGATTGGCATAGTCTCTTAGGCCATGTCCTGAATAACTCCTAACCGCACAGAGCACAGGTCATGTGATTAGATTTAGCTGAACGTTTTTTATGGAACAAGAAGCAGAATGTTATATGAAATCTCTCCTTTAGAGATCGCAGAATCTATTCTGCAGGAGCTATGCCGACTTGGTTTGGAATCCTTGTTCTTGTGTACTCAGCTTGAACGGACCCCACTCTTGTCCAGACATAGCTGCTGTTTCTACTGAGGATGCTTTCAGGGCCGGCCCGAGAGATTACGGTGCCCTAGGCGAAACTATTTTGTTGCGCCCCTACTATTCTTGGCAGTAGATGAAAACTTGGGATATAAATTTAGGAGCAAAATAAACCACAACAACAATGATTAATTAACTCTCTCCTAACTCTTTAATCTTCTGAGAAGTTGTATAGGACAAATATATACAAACTAATCAATAACACAAAACAAAAACGACCATAGGTAATTAAAATTTTTGTTTCCTTGCCTTTTTTTTTGAAAAGGATGACACTAAGTCACCGAGATTAATTTGTTTAGCAACTTCAGATTCTATCGAAATTGTTGCCAACCCAACCAACCTCTCTTGCGTCATATTTGCCCTTAAATATGTACACTTTTCTTTCCATCCCTAAAACTTTTTGCCTTTTAAAAAGATTTTTTATAATTTTTTCTATTTTTTCTCTGGCGCCCCCTTTGGGTCGGCGCCCTAGGCGGCCGCCTAGTTCGCCGTTACGTTCGGGCCGGCCCTGCATGCTTTTACAGCCGCCAAGGTTGGAGAGGCTGTGGCTGATAGTTTGGCTCTAAGTGCTGCTGAATTATGTGCTGTTGCTGCTGTCATTGTGGCTCTATTGCGAATCACATGAGCACCAGCCTGGCTAGAGATCCTTCCTTAAATAACTCTACCTCAAAGGGATCTGCAGCATCCGGTCCCCGTCCCAGGAAGTATTAACCCGGGTGAAAGATCCTGGCGCGTGTTATAAGGGCACAACCTCCGGTTTGTGTTCCTGTGACCATGCATCCAAAACGCGTGGCTGTTGGCTTACCATGCAGTGATGGTGCTGCAGACCAACATCACGTCCAATGGACGAGTCCCCATCAGGCCCCCTGCGGCGCTTCCATTTCCCCGGCTGTGCTCAGCTAAGCAGTTTTGCTGAATCTGCTTCATTGTCTACCTTTGGAAAACCCATTATTCTAGTCTTTGTTGGGATATGTTTAGAAGAAGACCCTTAATTAAGACCCGGCTCTATTAGCTAAAGAAGAGACCTCCATCAAACATGGTTGTAGGAACTGAAGGACAGATGGAATACATTTAGAATCATTCTGAGTTCATTGTTTTCAATGGATGTATCTATTCTTTTTCTGTTACATACAACTGCTCCGCAGGAGACCTTGAGTGATTGTACAGCTGTTCATGCCATAGCAGCTACTGATTGTGGGATATCAAGTAGTGGGAACACTTTCAAGAAACCATTAGTGTGAAAACCTTCTATATGTCCTATGTTAGGCAATGTTCAATTATGCCCATGGTGTGAGACTGGAGTTCTTTAATTCCACCAGAGACCCCATTCTCCTTACAAACAGAACGATATCTTATAATAACTTTGTTGTTATAGTGTCAGCTATAAGATCTAAGAGAGCATTTGAAAATCATCCTGAATGAAACAGACCCTAATGGCAGGCAATTAGCTCCAAATACATATCCGAGTGGGGATGCCTTCTGTTTGTTCATTGGAGTCCATTATTGTCAGATCCTGGGTACTAGTATTATGTCAGTACTAGCTGACATGTGGAACCTTGATTCCCGTCTTACTACTGTCAATTGAAAGAATTGTCTTGTGACAGTAGATCTGCTCGACTATGCCAGAATTTTGCACTAGGAGTTAGAAAACGTATAATGCATTAATTATGTGCTGACGCTGAAGACTTATGAATGTGCAATGCGCTTTGTACTTTGCTGCAATCTACTGGCTAACGTATGCATATGAGAGTTAGGTATTCACAGTCTTCTCACCATAAGCTTCTTCTAGAAGCTTCCAGACACATGTCTGAGGAGTCTCCCTGCTCAGTCCTCTCATACTTGGAGGGCTGGAACAAGCCAATCCAGGCTAGCCTTGGCATAGCCATGGGAGAGGAAGGGTGTTCTTTTCAAGAAGCACAGTCACGATCCCACTAGTTGCTCTGCCCTAGGGACACTGTGAGTGAGAGCTCAGCTGCCCTACGGATAGCAATGGCGTGTCGGGCTGTCAGTGTAGTGTTTGTGTTTGCTCCAGGTCTCATCTTTTCCGGATAATTACCAGACTATTTAACTAGCTGGCAATGTTAGGTCAGCTTTGCTCAAGAGGTGTTTGTTTGCTCTGTGCTCCTAGTCTGGTATTCTGATCTTTGCCGTTCGACCTTGGATTTGTCTTTACCATCCATTTGCCTAGCCCTTTTGTTATGATTTGCTACCTTCTTGGAATATTGACCTCGGACTATGCCTTTGTGTTACCCCTCTGTCTATGACGTACCCTCTTGACTTTTGACCTCCGACCTCTTGAGTATCATCGCTTGGCCGTAAGTAGTGACTAGCGTCACACAAACCCTTCTACTGTCAAAGTGATTCATTGAAACTTCTTGTGTTATGCAAGGTGGATTTTTATGTCAACATGCAAAACACTACTACACCCAGAATCTAATTCCAGTCCAAGCTTAAGGGACATCATTCTCCACATGGTTGCCAAATTTTCATAGTTGAGCTTTTCTATAGTCAGGACTAAATAATGGCTCCCTTGCATTACTGGTCTCTTTGTGCTCCTTTGGCCGGAGCCAGTGCTGTGACTTCCATGCCACCAACTTTATCTGACATAACCCCTGAAATAGGAAATGTTAGTGACAAAATTGTGAGTAGCTCAATACTTCTAGTTTATCACCACAAAGAGCCAACTCAAGAAGGTCCCTCCTTCAACGGAGCATTACTTGGACAATCTTTAACGTAGAAAATAGATATGCTGCCAACCAGCGGCATATAAACTACACTTTATTGAAAATATGTGCAAAAACCCAGGTGTCAGGACAAATAGAGCAGATAGATTGTATTTTTCCATAATTATTGTGTAAATTGAAAGTGGAGTGAGCTGTGGTCCAGCCACCCGGAGAGGCCCTAAACATGCCTACAGCTCACAAGGGGACGAAACCTCCTCTCATACAAGGACATATCTTCCATACACATGGCCCATGCAGCAGCTATGGGCCCCCAGAAAAAAAGAGGCACATTCCAGCTTGGATTCTTTCCTAATTTCATGGATGATGGAACCGGCAGAGGAACTTGAATAGAGCAAAAAATGTTAGCAAAGTTGTCAGTAAAAAAGTGCTTGTCATAAGGCATACTTGCCCAACAACCATTTTAAAGGTCATAGAACCATAAACCTGAGAGAACTATATACTATTCAAAGAGTCAAACAATAGAAGTCCAATGAACTAAATCAGCCTCTTTCCTTTCTATTTCTTGTAGAATTGTCTCTGTTAGGCTACTTTCACACATCCGGTGTGTGGGGTCCGGCGGCGTGCGGCGAAAAGCCGGGCCGCCGGATCCGGCCTGCAGCCGTGACACCGGATGTGTGTGCGGCGAAACGATATGGCTCGGACATTATTAAAGGAGCCGCAGGACGAGGTGGAAAGAGGCAGCCAATGAGACAGCTGCTGAAAGGGAGGTGAGGGGAGGAGAGGGGAGGGGAGGAGAGGGGAGGGGAGGGGAGGGGGGTGGAGAGAGAGAGATATGGGGGGTTAACACTTAGTGTCCAGGCAAGAGAATCTCTCTCTCTTGCCGGGCACTTGTGGGGTTAACCCCACAGAGAGATCCCTCTCTCTCACCCAGACACTGTGAGTGTTAACCCCACAAGTGCCCGGCGAGAGAGATCTCTCACAAGTGTCCGGGTGACAGAGAGAGATCTCTCTCTCTCTCGCCGGGCACTTGTGGGGTTAACATTCACAGAGTCCGGGCATGCGCTGTGGAAAAAGCCGGTCCGGCGCTGTAAAAAAACGTTACATGGAACGTTTTTTCCAGACGCCGGACAGGCTGTTTTTGCCGGATCAGGCAAAAACCGGATACGCCGCATAGGTATCCGGCGCGATGCGGCAATAATGAAACTGAATGGGGGAAAAACCGGATCCGGTGGCAACCGGCGCCGGATCCGGTTTTTACACTTTTCGCCGCATCGCGCCTGATGCTGAAAACCGGATGTGTGAAAGAGGCCTTACAGTCAATCTTCTTTAGAGAGAGATTGCAGCCATATTTCACTGTGGACAGCACAGACAAGCAGTAGCAGTAAGGGGGGCTGTATATCCGACCTAATGTGACCGGACAGCACAGACATGCAGTGGTAGTAAGGGGGGCTGCATATCTGACCTCATGTGACCAGACAGCATGGACAAGCGGTGGTAGTAAGGAGGGCTGTGTATGTGACCTCATGTGACCAGACAGCACAAAGGAGCAGTGGTGATAAAGGAGGCTGCATATCCAAACTCATGTGACCAGACAACACAGACATGCAAGTGGTATTAAGGGGGGCTGCGAATCCGACCTCCGACCTCATGTGACCGGACAGCACAGACGAGCAGTGGTAGTAAGGGGGGCTGCATATCTGACCTCATGTGACCGGACAGCACAGACGAGCAGTGGTAGTAAGGGGGGCTGCTTATCCGATATCCGACCTCATGTGATGTGACGGGACAGCACAGACAAGCAGTGGTAGTAAGGGGGGCTGCATATCTGACCTCATGTGACCGGACAGCACAGACTAGTAGTGGTAGTAAGGGGGGCTGCATATCCGACCTCATGTGACCGGACAGCACAGACAAGCAGTGGTAGTAAGGGGGGCTGCATATCTGACCTCATGTGACTGGACAGCACAGACTAGCAGTGGTAGTAAGGGGGGCTGCATATCCGACCTCATGTGACAGGACAGCACAAACAAGCAGTGGTAGTAAGGGGGGCTGCCTATCTG
This sequence comes from Dendrobates tinctorius, assembly GCF_039654945.1. Lineage (NCBI taxonomy): Eukaryota > Metazoa > Chordata > Amphibia > Anura > Dendrobatidae > Dendrobates > Dendrobates tinctorius. The sequence continues at coordinate 16,857,011 of NW_027361743.1, read as the reverse complement.
ACCTCATGTGACTGGACAGCACAGACTAGCAGTGGTAGTCAGGGGGGCTGCTTATCCGACCTCATGTGACAGGACAGCACAGACAAGCAGTGGTAGTAAGGGGGGCTGCATATCTGACCTCATGTGACTGGACAGCACAGACTAGCAGTGGTAGTCAGGGGGGCTGCATATCTGACCTCATGTGACCGGACAGCACAAACAAGCAGTGGTAGTAAGGGGGGCTGCATATCTGACCTCATGTGACCTGTCAGCACAAACAAGCAGTGGTGGTGTAAGGAGATGAGACAAGATGGAGTCAGCGGTGTGCAGTGCCCTTTAAGGCTGGGACTATCAGAGCTGTCACCACTGCTAGAGAGGGAGATTTCCCCTGGAGGGAGAAACCATCTGGCCAGTCAGCAGGGGGCAAGGTGTACTTATGGGAGCCTGAGCGCGGGAATAGGGGAGACTTGACGGGAAGGAGACGGTTGAATCCCTCTCCGCAGCTCCTACTGATGACTCCCCTGCTTCCAGACCTCCGTGTACTGACTTGGAGATTACCCCTGATGCTATTGAGTTACTGTCTCTGAGCAAACCATTGGATACCGTTGTTTCACCTGAGATACTGTTATTACAGCCTAGAGACTACACCGAGAGATCACAGATTGTTGTGGCTAGTGCACATGCGCCCGACCAGTGCCCGGCGCCATTCCTGGGACATTCGTGCAGAGGACTGTTTCCACGTTCCATCGTACTAAAAACAAAGAGGACTGATTCCTTAGGCACTTCGGGCGGCAGTGCTATTCCTTCCTTCGGAACAGAGCCAGAGACTTTGTGCACCATTTGCGACGCCGTCAGGAGATATTACAGCCTTTCCCCTGCCAGAACGTCAACCGGTAAGGTTACTGTTTATCTTGTATATTCTTGCTTCCATTATCATTGCCTCCCTGCGAGGAGTATTGTTGTTATCGATTTGGCTCAGAAAATACTTGTTAACCCCTTCTCTGTCTCCGGTTACTCACTGCATCAAATGAACTGCTTTCTCCTTTTCTACATTTTGGCGTAGTCGGCAGGATGCAGTCTGGTAGCACGGACACAGCAGAACAGGCGGTGGGGCCTAGAACCAGCATTTCTTTTGGGGCCATGTTGACCAATCTACCAAAGCTAACGGAGTCTAATACTATGTTGTGGAGTTAGATGGAGCGCATGAGGGGTATGATGAGGATGCACCCGATGACCCCGCACTCGAGGCTGAGGTGGCCATTATGGCTCTAAACGGAGAGGCTTGAGATTCTGTGATGTTCTGTACCCCCTGGGACCGAAATACATTTGCTAAAGTGCTTCTGATATTAGAGGTGACTCATGGGGACCCCACTTACGTAGGGGAACTTAGGACATGCTTGTTTAGCCGTATGCAAAGAGAGGAGGAGACGGTCACACAATACATGAATGCCCTACAAGAACTCTACACTGCCACTGTCAGGAAAGATGGGATGGGGATAGGGCCGACGGGTGTCATGCTGCGTGACTTGTTGGTGACCGGGCTTTGTGACGTCTTGACCAAGCAGACGTTGAGAGAGTGGGTGTGTGTAGACCATCATAACAGTTTTGCTGATATAGGGAGAAAAGCCCGCTCACGTGAACAGGAGCAGAGGGTGACAGTCCCAGTAGGGAAGGTCCAGAGTGGTGAAGTCGAACCTCAATGGGCTAAAGAGATGCGACGAGAACTAGTGAATATTCAAGGAGATCTGGCTCAGATGAAAGAGAAAGCAGAGACTAGCCAGTGTACAGCCAGAAACCTGGGTGGGACAAACACCCGTAATGGGGACTGAAGAGTCCATCGGCCGAGGTCTTTTGCATGCTATAACTGTGAAGAAATAAGACATCTGGCTAGGGAATGTCCGCGACGGGCCGGGCCCTGTCCACGCCACCCATTAAAATAAAGGCTTCCGAGCTTGGGGAACGCTGCCCAAAGCCAGAATGGAAAGGAAGGAGTAGTGAAAGTCCCACGAATCTAGTATCTACTTGTCCACAAGTATGGGCCAAATTTGATGGACGGGCAGTATGTTTTTGGTGGATACCGGGTCACAAGTGACCACAATGCCGGAAGCATACTTTTGACAGCAGTTCCCAGAGACCCTGAGACCTGAATGGGGCCTGGTAGTGAAGTTAACAGCCTCGAATCACCTGCCCATCCTGGTCGCAGGGGTGGTCTGGATGCAGGTATCCCTGTGTGGGAGAGATCTCAGATGGAGGGGAATCATGTTGACTCAGGAGAGGCTGGCCACGGCCACACTGTGACCTTAGGAATAAATATCCTGAAAGAGTTTGGAAAGTTGCTGAGTGATGAACCTTTGCATTTATCTTTGAGTCTATGGAGTACGCATACCCCCCAGCTGATACGTATAGCCCACTTGCAGGAAGTTTCCAGTCAGGGGGAAACGCTGGGAAAGGTGGTGGTACCAGAGTCCGCGCAACTCGTCCTACCATTGGGACAGATTGTGTTAACTCTACCTGTACGAGCCCTTGCCCCTCAGTGGAAGTTCAATTGAAGCCTCCAGTAGTGCAACAACTGCCCGCAGGATTACTAGTGGCCTGAACACTGGCCATGGTGCGAGAGGGAACCGTGTTGATGCGTTGTGTGAACCTCACTGATCAGGAGATTGTTGTCCCATGTAGAGGTGAGTAGTGGGCATGCCTGAGGAAGTCGTACCGTCCCAGGACATACAACTAGCAGTGAATCCATAAGACCCATGGTCGGTAAAAGTCACTACCTCCTCGACGGCCGAATCGCAGTACATCAAAGAGGGTCGGCGAGTCTTAGAGCAGATGCGTGCTGAAATGTCTGAGCTCACCCCCACTCAAGTACATCAGGTAGAGGCGTTGCTGGGGCGATACCAAAGCATTTTTTCGAGTCATGAAGATGACTTCGGTTGCACCACGGAAATTACTCATGAAATCCCTACAGGAGAGACCGCGCCCATCCGACAACGTTACCGGCAGATTCCCCCTCAGTTGTACCAAGAAGTGAGAGAGATGCTCGGTCAGATGTTACAAGCGGGTGTCAGAGAAAGCCAGAGTCCGTGAGCGGCCCCTATTGTATTAGTATGGAAAAAAGATGGATCCTTGAGGTTCTGTGGGGACTACCGTAAGCTTAACACCTGCACCGTAAGAGATTTCTACCCCCTGCCCCGAATTGAGGAGTCTATCTGCCTTGGACAAGGCCAAATTCTTTTCCATGCTGGACCTCGCCAGTAGCTACTGGCAAGTGCCCATGTCCGAAAAGGACCGGGCGAAGACGGCCTTCATACTTCCCATGGGTCTCTGAATTCAACAGGATGCAGTTCGGCTTGGCCAATACCCCCAGTATGTTCCAGCGGCTGATGGAGAGGTGTCTAGGTGACTTGAACTTTGAGGCCACCCTGATCTACTTGGATGACATCATTGTGTACACTGCTTCGTTTGAAGACCATTTACGAAGACTTGAGCAGGTGTTGAGCCGTCTACAGAAGTATGGGCTGAAAGTGAGACCCCAGAAGTGTCACCTGTTCCGGACCCAGATCGAGTACCTAGGACATATAGTTTCTGCTGAGGGAATGAGACCACCACAGGAGAAGATTGCGTTGATAAGAGATTGGCCGACTCCATAAAGCGTGAAGGATGTGCGTGCATTCCTAGGCCTAAAGGGATACTACCGACGTTTCGTGAAGATCTCTACTCGGGTGGTACAACCGTTGCTCGAACTCCTGAAGGGAGTACCCCCAAATGCCAAGGGCAAATCCAAGGGCAAAAGAAAAACAGTTGAAGGCATTCTGTGAGCTGAAAAAAGCACTAACCGAGGCCCCAGTACTGGCTTATGCGGACTTCTCTTTGCCGTTCATTCTCCACACTGACGGTAGCTTACACGTACTGGGGGCGGTGTTGTCGCAGGTTCAGGATGGGAAAGAGAGGGTGATCGCCTATGCTAGTCAGTACTTTCATGATTCCAAGCGCAACCCGGACAATTACAGCTCCTTCAAACTGGAGTTGCTGGAGTTGGTGTGGGCTATGACAGAGAGATTCGCAGAATACCTGTATGGCTCGGAGGTGCTGGTCCGGACTGATAACAACCCGCTGGCGCACCTGGAGAATGCTAAGCTAGGTGCCTTAGAACAATGTTGGGTGGCCAGGATGGCAAAGTTCCGGTACCTGATCGCCTACAGGAGGGGAGCAGAAAACACGCATGCTGACCCCCTGTCTCGAGCAAGACATGCACCACCGGGGAAGAGTAAGGATAAATTGTTAGAGGGGGAGGAGGTTCCCTGGTTCAGAAGGACCGCTGGGACGGTGGCGGCCATGCTGGACCAGATACAAACCCTCCGGCATGAAGGAGTGTTGGGAAGCTCTCAGGACGAGTGGGTACAATTACAGAAGGAGGACCATGAACTCTCCTTGTTTAGGCACTGGGTGACGAAAGGGGAGCTGCCTAGTTAAGAACAGCCATGTGACTTTACCCCAGAAGCGTTGAAGATTTTCCGGCAGTGGGAACAGCTGCAGATGAGAAATGAACTACTATACCGGAAGGTGCAACTCCAGGAAGGACTGGGAGCTTCCTGGCAGGTGGTGATACCAGAAACAGTACTACCGCTCTGGCTACCGACACTCATGAGAGAGGGGCACACTTTGGCCCTGAGAAAACAATTCAGTGGCCCCAACAGTTCGTTTACCATCCACAATTGAGAGCAGCGGTTGAACAAGCTTGTAGGCTCTGTCGGGTCTGTGAGTTAGCCAAGTCCCCAGAACAATGGGATCCGGTGCAGACGATAGTAACCTCCACTCCCCTGGGACTATTGACTATTGATTATTTAAAAATCGGGCCGGCTCATCAGGGATATGTCCACTGCCTTGTGATGGTAGACCACTTCAGAAAATTTGCGGTGGTGACGCCCACATGAGATCAAGCAGCTGAGACGGCTGCGTATGCCATCTGCAAACACTTTATCCAGGTGTATGGGTGTCCACACCGGATCCACTCAGATCAGGGAACATGTTTCTTGGGCAAAGTGATGGATGAATTACAGCGAATCTACCGGTTTGACAGGTCACCACAACATTTCATCCTCAGGGAAACGGGGCCTGTGAATGATTCAACCATACCCTGATTCAAATGTTAAGGACTCTGGAAGATGATCGAAAGGCCAGGTGGTCAGAATACATCTCCGAGCTTGTGTGGATATATAACAGGGGACAGATCTTCAGGTGGGCAATTGAGTGTTGGTGCGGGACAAGCGTCCCCATGACAAGCTGGAAAACCGATGGGAGAGTAGGCCCTACAGGGTGAAGCGTCGAGTTGGTGTGAAGGGACCTGTGTATGAAGTTCTTCCTGCCATGCCTTTCTCAGGATCCCAGATGGAGGGAAGAACCTCCCAAAGTTTCTCCGTGATTGTGGAGGAGGAAGAGGAGGAAGATCTTGAACGACCATTTGAAAGTGCGGCCCCAGATCAGAGTCCCGAGACTCCTAGGGACAACGATGTGGTGAATGAAGATTCAGTCCTGCCTTAAGACTCCACTATTCTTTCCAATCTACGTTCAGAGCATTGGCCATTCGGGGGGGGCTGGCTGGCCAGCAACTACAGCCCCCAATTCGGTACAATCAAGACCAATTCATTTGGCGGCAGACGGCTGAAACTGTAAATAGACTCCCCAGTTGTGTTCCAGATGCCTTGCCCGTGGACTGGTGAGTGAAAAGAGTGGGGGTGTAAGGAGAAGAAACAAGACAGAGTCAGTGGTGGACGGTGCCCTTTAAGGCTGGAACTATTGGGCTGTCACCACTGCTAGCGGGGGAGATTTCCCCTGAGAGGGAGAAACAATCTGGTCAGACAGCAGAGGGCGAGGGGTACTTAAGGGAGCCTGAGCACGGGAATAGGGGAGACTTGGCAGGAAGGAGACAGGAGACGGCTGACTACCTCTCCGCAACTCCTACTGACGACTCCCCTGCTTCCAGACCTCCATGTACTGACTTGGAGATTACCTTTGCTGCTATTGAGTTACCGTCTGTTTGCAAACCATTGGATACCATTGTTTCACCTGAGATACCATTATTACAGCCTAGAGACTACTCCGAGAGATCACGGATTGTTGTGGCTTTTGCATGTGCTCGTGCCCAGTGCCATTCTTGGGACATTTGTGTAGAGGACTGTTTCCACGTTCCAGCATACTAAAGACAAAGAGGACTGAATCCTTCTGCACTTCGGGCGGCAGTGCTATTCCTTCCTTCGGAACAGAGCCAGAGACTTTGTGCACCATTTGCGACTCCTTCGGGAGATATTCCAGCCTTCCACGTCAGAACGTCAACCGGTAAGTTTACTGTTTATCTTATATATTCTTGCTTCCATTATCATAGCCTCTCTGCGAGGAGTATTGTTGTTATCGATTGTCTTAGTAAATATTAGTAATTTTTTGAAACATATTTTTTTTCATTAGGAAGTTAGAAGGGTTAAATGATGACCAGCGATTTTTCATTTTTCCAACACTTACAAAACCATTTTTTTTAGGGACCACCTCCCATCTGAAGTGACTATGAGGGGTCTAAATGACGGTAAATGGCCCAAAGTGACACCATGCTAAAAACTGCACCCGTGAAGGTGCTCAAAACCACATTCAAAAAGTTTATTAACCCTTCAGGTGCTTCACAGGAATTTTTGGAATGCGGAAAAAATGAACATTTAACTGTTTTCTCAAAAAATTTAATTTAGACCAATTTTTTTTTATTTTCACAAGGGTAACAGGAGAAAATGGACACCAAAATTTGTTATGCAATTTCTCCTGAGTATGTCGATACCCCATAAGTGGGGGAATAACCACTGCTTGGGTGCATGGCAGAGCTCGGAAGGGAAGGAGTGCCTTTTGGTTTTCTTTTAATGCAAAATCTGCTGCAACAATGTGCCTATACAGTGGAAACCCCCACAAGTGACCCCATTTTAGAAACCACACCCCTCAAGGATTTTATCCAGTATAGTGAGGATTTTGAATGCAGAGGTACACACAGAATTTGATAACATTAGAATATCATATTGAATATGTCTCCAGTTTGCATCGGGTGCTTGGCTATGCACCGAATATCGCGGGTGATCAAGTGACATGCTCAAGTCCCTGCCCCGCATGTTTCACTGCTGTTAGACACCCAAATAAAAACATGCGGGGATCTGCGATACTCCGTGCATGCAAGAGCACCCGATGCAAACTGGAGTAGCAAGCACTTGCGCTCAACACTAGCTGTATTATCGTAATTTTTTTTTTTTTTTTTTTGAAAACCCCCCAATTCTAACCCTAGCACACCCCTAACCCTAACCCTTACACAACCCAAACCAGGGCTGGCTTCAGGTTTTTGTGGGCACCGAGTGAAAGAGTCTCAGTGGGCCTCTTTAACACAGACCACGAATCATGATGCACAAATATGGCAGAAAAATATAAGTATAGTACAATGCCAAAGATTTCACTTACTTCTTCATTACATGAGTGACATCTATTGTAAATTCTACACTCGCTCAGAAACCAGACAATATACAGTCATGGCCAAAAGTTTTGAGAATGACACAAATATTAATTTTTACAAAGTCTACTGCTTCATTTTTTCTAATGGCAATTTGCATATACTCCAGAATGTTATAAAGAGTGATCAGCTTAACAGCAATTACTTGCAAAGTCAATATTTGCCTAGAAAATTAACAAAACACATTTCAACATCATTGCAGCCCTGCCTTAAAAGGACCAGCTAACATCGTTTCAGTGATTGCTCCATTAACACAGGTGTGGGTGTTGATGAGGACAGGGCTGGAGATCAATCTGTCATGATTAAGTAAGAATGACACCACTGGACACTTTAAAAGGAGGCTGGTGCTTGGCATCATTGTTTCTCTTCTGTTAACCATGGTTATCTCTAAAGAAACACGTGCAGTCATCATTGCACTGCACAAAAATGGCCTAACAGGGAAGAGTATTGCAGCTAGAAAGATTGCACCTCAGTCAACAATCTATCGCATCATCAAGAACTTCAAGGAGAGAGGTTCCCTTGTTGCCAAAAAGGCTCCAGGGCGCCCAAGAAAGACCAGCAAGCGCCAGGACCGTCTCTTAAAAGTGTTTCAGCTGCGGGATTGGGCTACCATCAGTGCAGAGCTTGCTCAGGAATGGCAGCAGGCAGGTGTGAGTGCATCTGCACGCACTTTGAGGCGGAGACTCTTGGAGCAAGGCCTGGTCTCAAGGAGGGCAGCAAAGAAGACACTTCTCTCCAGAAAAAACATCATGGACAGACTGATATTCTGCAAGAGGTACAGGGAGTGGACTGTTGAGGACTGGGGTAAAGTCATTTTCTCTGATGAATCCCCTTTTCGATTGTTTGGGACATCTGGAAAACGGCTTATTCGGAGAAGACTAGGTGAGCGCTACCACCAGTCTTGTCTCATGCCAACTGTCATGCATCCTGAAACCATTCATGTGTGGGGTGGCTTCTCAGCCAAGGGAATGGGCTCTCTCTCAGTCTTGCCTAAAAACACAGCCATGAATAAAGAATGGTACCAGAATGTCCTCCAAGAGCAACTTCTCCCAACCGTCCAAGAGCAGTTTGGCGATCAACAATGCCTTTTTCAACATGATGGAGCACCTTGCCATAAAGCAAAGGTGATAACTAAATGGCTCAGGGAACAAAACATAGAGATTTTGGGACCATGGCCTGGAAACTCCCCAGATCTTAATCCCATTGAGAACTTGTGGTCAATCATCAAGAGACGGGTGGACAAACAAAAACCTTCAAATTCAGACAAAATAAAAGCATTGATTTTGCAAGAATGGACTGCTATCAGTCAGGATTTGATTCAGAAGTTGATGGAGAGCATGCCAGGGAGAATTGCTGAGGTCCTGAAGAAGAAGGGTCAACACTGCAAATATTGACTTGCTGCATTAACTAATTCTAACTGTCAATATAACCTTTTGTTACTCATAATATGATTGCAATTATATTTCTGTATGTGATAAAAACATCTGACAAACACACATAAATACCAGAGGGCAGCAGATCATGTGAAAATATAATATTTGTGTCATTCTCAAAACGTTTGGCCATAACTGTAGTCCTCCATACAGAATAATGAACCCCATATATTGGTCCATACAGTATAATGAGCCCCATATAATGCTCCATACAGTATAATGAGCCCCATATATTGCTCCATACTAGTGATGGGCGAGTCCTAAATTACTCGGAATCGCTTGACTCTAGCGAGTCCGAGCCCGGGACTCGCTACTCGTTGCGAGTCTAGCGAGTCCAATGTTAAAGAATGGGGAAGCGAGTCTTAGCGAGTAATGTGCGATTTACAAATTGCAGATGTGTCTCGGAAAGCGCTTGCATTGGCGATTTGTAAACCCCACTCGCAACAGTTTGTTTCTGCTGTGTCCGAGTCCAAATTGTCTTATTTAGCGCCGATGAGGCGAGGGAAGTGATTTTCTCTAGCACACACCATGCTTTGAGCAAACAGGAAATAATCCGAGTCGAGTTGACATACGCACACACACACAGAGCAATACAGAGCAATCATGGCCCGTGTCACTGTCAACACGCTGCAGTTGATTGATCTAGTGGAGGCTCGGCCCCTGCTTTGGCTCCCCACTGACCCTGCCTATGGGCATAACATCCAGCGGACTACAGCCTGGAGGGAGATCGCTCAAGTGATGTTCCCTGCACTGCTACGGCCACGACCTCGTCCCTTTGCAACCTCTTTTTTGGGAAATTGTGGTTTTTGTGACATTGTTGACAAATGCACAGTCACCGAGATGGAGTTAGGTGGTGCTGTAGGCGTCACTTGCTGGCGGGGTAAGTGTGTGTGCTTCACCTAGCAGTGAAGCTGCACACTAGTCCCTGCACTGTGCACTGCACTGTAAGGCTTGATCCTCCCTGCCTGCCTGCCTACAGTCTACACAGTACTCCTCTGTCCTCCTGGTAGCTCTCAGAAGAGCTGTTTGGGTTTAATATAAGGAATCTTGAAGTTTCCCTACACTAACTGACAATCCCTATGATCTGCTCAAGCATCTACCTCACCCTGCTCTATCTCAGATCTCTCAGGAATGTAGAGGAAATGGCGGTGGAAAAGGCTTATACACAGCCTCGCCTCTCATACATGACATAGGCATCACGATGGACAGAAGCCAATCATAGTCCTGCCACAACCAACATTACTGAATATGATTGGCTAACATGCTTGTCCATCTAAAAAAGTTTTCTGACCTAACACGCTAGGCTGTCTCGGAAGCTTTGTAGGAACATAACAGATTCTATATTTGCGAGTCCCGAATCCAGTATACAGGACTCGGAATCGTAGACTCGCTCAGACTCGCTGTTGACAGTGATGTGATATAGCGAGTCTAGCGAGTGAGAAAAAAAAACTCTGACAAAACTAGGATTGCCATTGACTTGCATTGGACTCGTTACTGTGCGAGTAATCACTGGGAGACTCGCCGAGTAACGAGTCCAGCGAGTCCCTTACTATTCGCCGAGTAACGAGTCCTAGCGAGTAGACTCGCCCATCCCTACTCCATACAGTATAATGAGCCCCATATAATACTCCATACAATATAAGCCCTATATATTGTATAGTATTATATATTATACTAGATGGAGGCCCGATGCTATCGCATCAGGAGGGCGGTAATGTCACGATGGGGGCAGGCTTTGCAGCGTTGAGAATCTCTCCCCCATGTGCTCACCCACCTATCCACTCTCTCTTTCCCCATGTGCTGACTTCTCCCGTCTGTGCTCTCTTCTTTGACCTGTCTACCCCATGTGCCTTCCCCCTTGTCTGATGTCTCTCTCCTTCCTGTGCTGTGTTCTCCCCTCATGTGCTGTCCCGTTTGAGCTATCTCCCCCCTGTGCTCTGTCTCTCTCACCCCTGTGTCTGACCATGTACAGAACATACCACAGCTCCTGGGGAGGAAGCAAAAGACAATACTGACATTACAGCAGGAGATCGCAAAGGATAAATTTTGTGAGGTAAAATATTGTTTAAAAACAGTCAGTGAAATATTTTACCTCACAAAATGTATCCTCTGTGATCCCCTGCTGTAATGTCAGTATTGTCCTTTGCTTCCTCCCCTGCCCAGGAGATGTGGTATACTCCGTACACGGTCAGACACAGACAATTTTTAAAAAGAACTATCGTTCGTGGGAAAACCCCTTTAATGTGACCGGCTTCCTCTGCCTGTAGACACGTCGCGCATCTGCCGCCGAGATCACTGCGCCTGTGATGAATTCGGGCAGGCGCAGTGCGACGGTGTTCCGCTGGTGGTGCAGTGCAAGAGGCTGCGTGAGTGTATGAGTGTGTGAGTGTATGAGTGTGTGTATGAGTGAGTGTGTGTGTGTATGAGTGAGTGTGTGTGTGTATGAGTGAGTGTGTGTGTGTGTGTATGAGTGAGTGTGTGAGTGTATGAATGTGTGTGAGTGTATGAATGTGTATGAGTGTGAGTGTGTTAGTGTATGAGTGTGAGTGTGTGTGAGTGTATGAGTGTGACTGTGAGAGTCTGAATGTATGTGTGAGTGTGTATCAGAGTGTGAGAGTGTGTGTTGTGTACGGCGTATAGTGTGTGTGGTGTGAAGCATCTATCCATTGTTGCTGCTGCTCACACGCACACTCAGTCACATGCACACTCAGTCACACACACACTCAGTGACACGCACACTCAGTCACACGCACACTCAGCAGTGCCACCCTCGCTGCCCGGCTGAGTTGTGGTAGTAGGGGGTACCTCGGTGAATCCCCTCCAGGTGTTGCTGTCTCCAGCTGCCAGTCACGTGATGTGCGGGCACTCAGCCCTCTGCTGGAAGAGGAGGAGGAGGACACAGGTGTCCGGGCGTGCGCCGTGTGCCAGCCTCCAGAGCCTCCTCAGCCGCCGCACTCCTGTCCTGGCTCAGACTCAGCCGCCGCTCACAGCTGAGAGGAGCGGAGCTGCCTGGAGGTGCGGGAGGAGGGCAGCGCATGGCACCCTGACACCCGGGAACACATGGCACCCTGACACCCGGGAACACATGGCACCCTGACACCCCGGAACACATGGCACCCTGACACCCGGGAACACATGGCACCCTGACACCCCGGAACACATGGCACCCTGACACCCGGGAACACATGGCACCCTGACACGCGGGAGCGCATGGCACCCTGACACCCGGGAACACATGGCACCCTGACACCCGGGCAGCGCATGGCACCCTGACACCCGGGCAGCGCATGGCACCCTGACACCCCGGAGCACATGGCTGGGACAAGTTGCCTGGATGAAGCCCAGTCAGCCCCGGCTTTCCTCTGGGGATGAGTCTACAGTCCGACACCATCTCGCTGTCAGGATCCGGGCATCAGGTGAGGGGCCCCGGCTGCACACACCCGCCTCTCCTTACCGGGCTGTTACTGCATTATTATCAAGTATTAGGATTAATATTTATCACTGTTTATTATGTTTAATTATTATTGTTATTAGGAGTAATTGTGGAATTATAATATCGTTATTAATATTATTATTTAAATTGTTGTTATTACTACTACTACTATTATTTTTATTGTTTTTATTATTATTATAATTTTTTAATATTATTATTACAGCTATTATTTGTATTTTTTTGTTATTGTTTTTATTATTACTATTATTATTGTTATTATTATTTGTATAATTATTGATTATTAGATGTATATTTTTTTCATTCTTATTCTTACATTTCTCTCTTTCTCCTGTGGTGATTGGGATCCGGTGAGTTGTCAGTAGTAGCTGTCTGTGTCGCTGTGCGGTGGCACCTGCAGGATGTTCCCACATGCCCCCATGTAAGATGCCAGGTTCCCCCACTGACTGTGACAGCGTGCGACCTGGCACTGTACACGGCAGCCATGTATGACCTGTGTGTTACATCTATGGGTGCATGTTGGGTATGTGTTATGTAGTTATTGAGCACATGTCATGTTATTAATGTAATACCTGCCATGTTATATATTTTATCACCTGGCACGGAATGTGTTATACTACACGTGTACTACATGGTGTATTGTATATATGTGCAGACAGTGACTTGGTACTACACATGTTATATCTGTACCTCCTGACTATTGTAACATGGCAGTACACCTGTTCTACATGGTATATTGTATATATGTGCAGACAGTGACTTGGTACTACACATGTTATATCTGTACCTCCTGACTATTGTAACATGGCAGTACACCTGTTCTACATGGTATATTGTATATATGTGCAGACAGTGACTTGGTACTACACATGTTATATCTGTACCTCCTGACTATTGTAACATGGCAGTACACCTGTACTACATGGTATATTGTATATATGTGCAGACAGTGACTTGGTACTACACATGTTATGTCTGTACCTCCTGACTATTGTAACATGGCAGTACACCTGTACTACATGGTATATTGTATATATGTGCAGACAGTGACTTGGTACTACACATGTTATATCTGTACCTCCTGGCTATTGTAACGTGGCAGTACACCTGTACTACATGGTATATTGTATATATGTGCAGACAGTGACTTGGTACTACACATGTTATATCTGTACCTCCTGGCTATTGTAACATGGCAGTACACCTGTACTACATGGTATATTGTATATATGTGCAGACAGTGACTTGGTACTACACATGTTATATCTGTACCTCCTGGCTATTGTAACGTGGCAGTACACCTGTTCTACATGGTATATTGTATATATGTGCAGACAGTGACTTGGTACTACACATGTTATAGCTGTACCTCCTGGCTATTGTAACATGGCAGTACACCTGTACTACATGGTATATTGTATATATGTGCAGACAGTGACTTGGTACTACACATGTTATATCTGTACCTCCTGGCTATTGTAACATGGCAGTACACCTGTACTACATGGTATATTGTATATGGGTGCAGACAGTGACTTGGTACTACACATGTTATATCTGTACCTACTGGCTATTGTAACATGGCAGTACACGTGTACTACATGGTATAATGTATATGGGTGCAGACAGTGACTTGGTACTACACATGTTATATCTGTACGTCCTGACTCTTGTAACATGGCACTACACCTGTACTACATGATGTATTGTATATGGGTGCAGACAGTGACTTGGTACTACACATGTCATAGCTGTACCTCCTGACTATTGTAACATGGCAGTACACCTGTACTACATGGTATATTGTATATATGTGCAGACAGTGACTTGGTACTACACATGTTATATCTGTACCTCCTGACTATTGTAACATGGCAGTACACCTGTTCTACATGGTATATTGTATATGGGTGCAGACAGTGACTTGGTACTACACATGTTATATCTGTACCTCCTGACTATTGTAACATGGCAGTACACCTGTTCTACATGGTATATTGTATATGGGTACAGACAGTGACTTGGTACTACACATGTTATATCTGTACCTCCTGACTATTGTAACATGGCAGTACACCTGTTCTACATGGTATATTGTATATGGGTACAGACAGTGACTTGGTACTACACATGTTATATCTGTACCTCCTGACTATTGTAACATGGCAGTACACCTGTACTACATGGTATATTGTATATATGTGCAGACAGTGACTTGGTACTACACATGTTATATCTGTACCTCCTGACTATTGAAACATGGCAGTACACCTGTACTACATGGTATATTGTATATGGGTGCAGACAGTGACTTGGTACTACACATGTTATATCTGTACCTCCTGGCTATTGTAACATGTCAGTACACCTAAACTACATGGTATATTGTATATATGTGCAGACAGTGACTTGGTACTACACATGTTATAGCTGTACCTCCTGGCTATTGTAACGTGGCAGTACACCTGTACTACATGGTATATTGTATATATGTGCAGACAGTGACTTGGTACTACACATGTTATAGCTGTACCTCCTGACTATTGTAACATGGCAGTACACCTGTACTACATGGTATATTGTATATATGTGCAGACAGTGACTTGGTACTACACATGTTATAGCTGTACCTCCTGACTATTGTAACATGGCAGTACACCTGTTCTACATGGTATATTGTATATGGGTGCAGACAGTGACTTGGTACTACACATGTTATATCTGTACCTCCTGACTATTGTAACATGGCAGTACACCTGTTCTACATGGTATATTGTATATGGGTACAGACAGTGACTTGGTACTACACATGTTATATCTGTACCTCCTGACTATTGTAACATGGCAGTACACCTGTTCTACATGGTATATTGTATATATGTGCAGACAGTGACTTGGTACTACACATGTTATATCTGTACCTCCTGACTATTGAAACATGGCAGTACACCTGTACTACATGGTATATTGTATATGGGTGCAGACAGTGACTTGGTACTACACATGTTATATCTGTACCTCCTGGCTATTGTAACATGGCAGTACACCTGTACTACATGGTATATTGTATATATGTGCAGACAGTGACTTGGTACTACACATGTTATAGCTGTACCTCCTGGCTATTGTAACGTGGCAGTACACCTGTACTACATGGTATATTGTATATATGTGCAGACAGTGACTTGGTACTACACATGTTATAGCTGTACCTCCTGGCTATTGTAACATGGCAGTACACCTGTACTACATGGTATATTGTATATATGTGCAGACAGTGACTTGGTACTACACATGTTATATCTGTACCTCCTGGCTATTGTAACATGGCAGTACACCTGTACTACATGGTATATTGTATATGGGTGCAGACAGTGACTTGGTACTACACATGTTATATCTGCACCTCCTGACTATTGTAACATGGCAGAACACCTGTTCTACATGGTATATTGTATATGGGTGCAGACAGTGACTTGGTACTACACATGCTATATCTGTACCTCCTGACTATTGTAACATGGCAGTACACCTGTTCTACATGGTATATTGTATATATGTGCAGACAGTGACTTGGTACTACACATGTTATATCTGTACCTCCTGACTATTGAAACATGGCAGTACACCTGTACTACATGGTATATTGTATATGGGTGCAGACAGTGACTTGGTACTACACATGTTATATCTGTACCTCCTGGCTATTGTAACATGGCAGTACACCTGTACTACATGGTATATTGTATATATGTGCAGACAGTGACTTGGTACTACACATGTTATATCTGTACCTCCTGGCTATTGTAACATGGCAGTACACCTAAACTACATGGTATATTGTATATATGTGCAGACAGTGACTTGGTACTACACATGTTATAGCTGTACCTCCTGGCTATTGTAACGTGGCAGTACACCTGTACTACATGGTATATTGTATATATGTGCAGACAGTGACTTGGTACTACACATGTTATAGCTGTACCTCCTGGCTATTGTAACATGGCAGTACACCTGTACTACATGGTATATTGTATATGGGTGCAGACAGTGACTTGGTACTACACATGTTATATCTGCACCTCCTGACTATTGTAACATGGCAGAACACCTGTTCTACATGGTATATTGTATATGGGTGCAGACAGTGACTTGGTACTACACATGTTATATCTGTACGTCCTGACTCTTGTAACATGGCAGTACACCTGTACTACATGGTATATTGTATATGGGTGCAAACAGTGACTTGGTTCTACACATGTTATATCTGTACCTACTGGCTATTGTAACATGGCAGTACACGTGTACTACATGGTATAATGTATATGGGTGCAGACAGTGACTTGGTTCTACACATGTTATATCTGTACCTCCTGGCTATTGTAACATGGCACTACACCTGTACTACATGATGTATTGTATATGGGTGCAGACAGTGACTTGGTACTACACATGTCATAGCTGTACCTCCTGACTATTGTAACATGACAGTACACCTGTTCTACATGGTATATTGTATATATGTGCAGACAGTGAGTTGGTATTACACATGTTATATCTGTACCTCCTGACTATTGTAACATGGCACTACACCTGTACTACATGGTATATTGTATATATGTGCAGACAGTGACTTGGTACTACACATGTTATATCTGTACCTCCTGACTATTGTAACATGGCAGTACACCTGTTCTACATGGTATAGATTCAAGATTCAAAGATTCAAAGAAGCTTTATTGGCAGGACTAAATACACATTAGTTTTGCCAAAGCAGGTGTACAGAAGGGAATAGGGATAGGGACTGTAGGGATGTTGGGAAGGGGCTGTAGGAAAGGTGGATGGGGCAGATCCAGGTTGGGGCTATAGAAGTCCATGGCATAGGGAAGGTGGATGGCGGCATGGGGGCAGATCCAGGATGAGGCTATAGAAGTCCATGGCATAGGGAAGGTGGATGGGGGATTGGGGCATATCCAGGGTGGGTGCCATAGAAGTCCATGGCATATCAGAGTTCTCTTTCTTGCAGTCTATGGCATTCGTTCACATATTGCGCTGCTATCTCCACTGCACTCTCTTCTCCCCCCAGCAGGATGTATGTTTTCTCTTCCTCCTTCATGGTGGTGAAATCCGGGAAGAGATGTGAGAGTCTCCTGAAGTGAGTGTCCCTCACTGCTGAGTATTTGGAGCAGTGTAGCAGGAAGTGGGTCTCATCCTCCAGGGCCTCCTGGTCACAGTGTTGGCATACTCTTTCCTCCCTGGGCTTGTAGCTCTGCCTGTGTCGGCCGGATTCGATGGCCAGACTGTGGGCACTGAGTCTATACCGGCTCAGGATCTTGCGGTCTTTGGGGTCCTGGAGTTTCTCCAGGTATGGAGCCAGTCTGTAGTCTCGCTGTAGACTCTGGTACATGGTCAGTTTCTGTGAGCTGATGATGTCGTTCTTCCAGTCACTTACGTACCTCTCCTGGCCTTCGTCTACCATCTTCCTGATTCCGGCTTTTGTCAGGTTGTTGTGATTGGTTTTCTGGTCAGGTTGGGTTTGGGTGATCTGTTCCGAGGGTCCTGGTTTTTCTGTTTCCCCTACATGTGTCAGGGCTTTATGGTGATGGGAGCTTGGATTGCTCCTACGTAGGTGAGCCCGGAATGACAGTGCCCTCTTTAGAACCGTTAGGTGTAGAGGGAATCTGCCCAGCTCGGCCCGGCAAGCACTGTTGGAGGTGCTCCGATGGACTTGGAGAAGGTGCTTGCAGAATTCCAGGTGGAATATTTCTGTTGGGCTTGAATCCCACCTTGACCAGTCTGGGTAGGTGTGAGGACCCCAGACTTCGCTGCCATACAGGAGGATTGGGGCGATGATAGAATCGAAGATTTTTAACCAGACCCTCACTGGTGGCTTTAGATGGTAGAGTTTCCTTCGGATGGCATAGAAGGTTTTGCATGCCTTGTCTTTCAGGGTCTCTATGGCTTGTTTGAAGCTCCCAGATCGGTGAATCTCTAGGCCCAGATAGGTATATTTGTCCGTTCCTGTAAGGGCGCAGTTGTTGAGGATAAATGAAGGGTGCTGGTCTGATTTTCTCTTTCTCTTCTGGAACACCATGATGTTGGTTTTCTTTAGGTTGACCGGTAGAGCCCAGGTGGAGCTGAATTTCTCTAAGATTTTCAGGTTGTCTTGGAGGCCTTTCTCGGTTGGTGACAGAAGCAGCAAGTCATCTGCATACAGCAGGAATTTCACCTGCACGTCGTGGAGGGTGAGACCTGGTGCTGTGGAAGATTCCAGAGCGGTAGCCAGCTCATTGATGTAAATGTTGAAGAGCGTTGGGCTTAGGCTGCAGCCTTGTCTGACTCCCCGGCTCTGCTGGAAATAAGCCGTTCTTCTGCCGTTCACACTCACACTGCAGAGGTTCTCGGTGTAGGAGCTTTTGATAACATCATAGGTCTTTCCTCCTATTCCGCTCTCCAGCAGTTTCAGGAATAAGCCTGGGTGCCACACCGAATCAAAGGCCTTTTTAAAGTCCACGAAACAGGCGTATATCTTCCCGTTCTTTGTATTGTGGACGTGGCTCTGAATGAGGCTGTGCAGGGTGTAGATGTGGTCAGTAGTGCGGTGGTTTGGCATGAACCCTGCTTGGCTCTTGCTGAGGACGTTGTGCTCGGTGAGGAATCTGAGGATCCTCTTGTTCAGGATGCTGTTGAACAGTTTTCCCAGGTTTCTGCTGACACATATTCTTCTGTAGTTGGCTGGGTCATACCTGTCCCCATTCTTGTGGATGGGTGTGATGAGGCCTTGATTCCAGGTAGGAGGGAAGTAGCCGGCACTTAGCACAATATTGAAGAGTTTAACCATTGCGGCCTGTATTTCTGGTGGGCTGTACTTCAGCATTTCTGGTAGGATTCCATCCAGGCCACCGGCTTTTCTACATCTTATGGAAGAGATTCTCTCTGCTACTTCCTGTAATGTAATAGGTGCATCCACAGGGTTTTGGAAATTTTTTACTTTTTCCTCCATTGCTTTTAGTTTTGCCATTATGTTTTCCTGTTCTTGGCTTAGTTCTTCCTTTGGAATGTCTTTATAGAGGTCTCTGAAGTACTGGAGCCAGATGTTGCCATTTTGGATATGGATGTTGTTTTTCTTGTCTTTTGTGCCCATGTGGTTCCATAGTTCCCAGAAGGAGTTGTCTTGGAGGGCGTCTAAATTATATATACAATTATAATTATTGTATATATGTGCAGACAGTGACTTGGTACTACACATGTTATATCTGTACCTCCTGGCTATTGTAACATGGCAGTACACCTGTACTACATGGTATATTGTATATATGTGCAGACAGTTACTTGGTACTACACATGTTATATCTGTACCTGCTGGCTATTGTAACATGACAATACACCTGTACTACATGGTATATTGTATATATGTGCAGACAGTGACTTGGTACTACACATGTTATATCTGTACCTACTGACTATTGTAACATGGCAGTACACCTGTACTACATGGTATATTGTATATGGGTGCAGACAGTGACTTGGTACTACACATGTTATATCTGTACCTCCTGACTATTGTAACATGGCAGTACACCTGTACTACATGGTATATTGTATATATGTGCAGACAGTGACTTGGTACTACACATGTTATATCTGTACCTCCTGACTATTGTAACATGGCAGTACACCTGTACTACATGGTATATTGTATATGGGTGCAGACAGTGACTTGGTACTACACAGGTTATATCTGTACCTCCTGGCTATTGTAACATGGCAGTACACCTGTACTACATGGTATATTGTATATATGTGCAGACAGTTACTTGGTACTACACATGTTATATCTGTACCTGCTGGCTATTGTAACATGGCAGTACACCTGTACTACATGGTATATTGTATATGGGTGCAGACAGTGACTTGGTACTACACAGGTTATATCTGTACCTCCTGGCTATTGTAACATGGCAGTACACCTGTACTACATGGTATATTGTATATGGGTGCAGACAGTGACTTGGCACTACACATGTTATATCTGTACCTCCTGACTATTGTAACATGGCTGTACACCTGTTCTACATGGTATATTGTATATGGGTGCAGACAGTGACTTGGCACTACACATGTTATATCTGTACCTCCTGACTATTGTAACATGGCAGTACACCTGTTCTACATGGTATAATGTATATGGGTGCAGACAGTGACTTGGTACTACACATGTTATATCTGTACCTCCTGACTATTGTAACATGGCAGTACACCTGTACTACATGGTATATTGTATATGGGTGCAGACAGTGACTTGGTACTACACAGGTTATATCTGTACCTCCTGGCTATTGTAACATGGCAGTACACCTGTACTACATGGTATATTGTATATATGTGCAGACAGTGACTTGGCACTACACATGTTATATCTGTACCTCCTGGCTATTGTAACATGGCAGTACACCTGTACTACATGGTATATTGTATATATATGCAGACAGTGACTTGGTACTACACATGTTATATCTGTACCTCCTGACTATTGTAACATGGCAGTACACCTGTACTACATGGTATATTGTATATGGGTGCAGACAGTGACTTGGTACTACACAGGTTATATCTGTACCTCCTGGCTATTGTAACATGGCAGTACACCTGTACTACATGGTATATTGTATATATGTGCAGACAGTGACTTGGCACTACACATGTTATATCTGTACCTCCTGGCTATTGTAACATGGCAGTACACCTGTACTACATGGTATATTGTATATGGGTGCAGACAGTGACTTGGTACTACACATGTTATATCTGTACCTCCTGACTATTGTAACATGGCAGTACACCTGTACTACATGGCATATTATATATATGTGCAGACAGTGACTTGGCACTACACATGTTATATCTGTACCTCCTGACTGTTGTAACATGGCAGTAGACCTGTTCTACATGGTATAATGTATATGGGTGCAGACAGTGACTTGGTACTACACATGTTATAGCTGTACCTCCTGACTGTTGTAACATGGCAGTACACCTGTTCTACATGGTATAATGTATATGGGTGCAGACAGTGACTTGGTACTACACATGTTATAGCTGTACCTCCTGGCTATTGTAACATGGCACTACACCTCTACTACATGGTATATTGTATATATATGCAGACAGTGACTTGGTACTACACATGTTATATCTGTACCTCCTGACTGTTGTAACATGGCAGTACACCTGTACTACATGGTATATTGTATATATATGCAGACAGTGACTTGGTACTACACATGTTATATCTGTACCTCCTGGCTATTGTAACATGGCAGTACACCTGTTCTACATGGTATATTGTATATGGGTGCAGACAGTGACTTGGTACTACACATGTTATAGCTGTACCTCCTGGCTATTGTAACATGGCACTACACCTGTACTACATGGTATATTGTATATGGGTGCAGACAGTGACTTGGTACTACACATGTTATATCTGTACCTCCTGGCTATTGTAACATGGCAGTACACCTGTTCTACATGGTATATTGTATATGGGTGCAGACAGTGACTTGGTACTACACATGTTATATCTGTACCTCCTGGCTATTGTAACATGGCAGTACACCTGTTCTACATGGTATATTGTATATGGGTGCAGACAGTGACTTGGTACTACACATGTTATAGCTGTACCTCCTGGCTATTGTAACATGGCACTACACCTGTACTACATGGTATATTGTATATATATGCAGACAGTGACTTGGTACTAGACATGTTATATCTGTACCTCCTGACTATTGTAACATGGCAGTACACCTGTACTACATGGTATATTTTATATATGTGCAGACAGTGACTTGGTACTACACATGTTATATCTGTACCTCCTGGCTATTGTAACATGGCAGTACACCTGTTCTACATGGTATATTGTATATGGGTGCAGACAGTGACTTGGTACTACACATGTTATAGCTGTACCTCCTGACTATTGTAACATGGCAGTACACCTGTTCTACATGGTATATTGTATATGGGTGCAGACAGTGACTTGGTACTACACATGTTATAGCTGTACCTCCTGGCTATTGTAACATGGCACTACACCTGTACTACATGGTATATTGTATATGGGTGCAGACAGTGACTTGGTACTACACATGTTATATCTGTACCTCCTGGCTATTGTAACATGGCAGTACACCTGTTCTACATGGTATATTGTATATGGGTGCAGACAGTGACTTGGTACTACACATGTTATATCTGTACCTCCTGGCTATTGTAACATGGCAGTACACCTGTTCTACATGGTATATTGTATATGGGTGCAGACAGTGACTTGGTACTACACATGTTATAGCTGTACCTCCTGGCTATTGTAACATGGCACTACACCTGTACTACATGGTATATTGTATATATATGCAGACAGTGACTTGGTACTAGACATGTTATATCTGTACCTCCTGACTATTGTAACATGGCAGTACACCTGTACTACATGGTATATTGTATATGGGTGCAGACAGTGACTTGGTACTACACAGGTTATATCTGTACCTCCTGGCTATTGTAACATGGCAGTACACCTGTTCTACATGGTATATTGTATATGGGTGCAGACAGTGACTTGGTACTACACATGTTATAGCTGTACCTGCTGGCTATTGTAACATGACAATACACCTGTACTACATGGTATATTGTATATATGTGCAGACAGTGACTTGGTACTAGACATGTTATATCTGTACCTCCTGACTATTGTAACATGGCAGTACACCTGTACTACATGGTATATTGTATATGGGTGCAGACAGTGACTTGGTACTACACAGGTTATATCTGTACCTCCTGGCTATTGTAACATGGCAGTACACCTGTACTACATGGTATATTGTATATATGTGCAGACAGTGACTTGGTACTACACATGTTATATCTGTACCTCCTGGCTATTGTAACATGGCAGTACACCTGTTCTACATGGTATATTGTATATGGGTGCAGACAGTGACTTGGTACTACACATGTTATATCTGTACCTCCTGACTATTGTAACATGGCAGTACACCTGTACTACATGGCATATTATATATATGTGCAGACAGTGACTTGGTACTACACATGTTATATCTGTACCTCCTGACTGTTGTAACATGGCAGTAGACCTGTTCTACATGGTATAATGTATATGGGTGCAGACAGTGACTTGGTACTACACATGTTATAGCTGTACCTCCTGACTGTTGTAACATGGCAGTACACCTGTTCTACATGGTATAATGTATATGGGTGCAGACAGTGACTTGGTACTACACATGTTATAGCTGTACCTCCTGACTGTTGTAACATGGCAGTACACCTGTTCTACATGGTATATTGTATATGGGTGCAGACAGTGACTTGGTACTACACATGTTATATCTGTACCTCCTGGCTATTGTAACATGGCACTACACCTCTACTACATGGTATATTGTATATATATGCAGACAGTGACTTGGTACTACACATGTTATATCTGTACCTCCTGACTGTTGTAACATGGCAGTACACCTGTACTACATGGTATATTTTATATATGTGCAGACAGTGACTTGGTACTACACATGTTATATCTGTACCTCCTGACTATTGTAACATGGCAGTACACCTGTACTACATGGTATATTGTATATGGGTGCAGACAGTGACTTGGTACTACACATGTTATAGCTGTACCTCCTGGCTATTGTAACATGGCACTACACCTGTACTACATGGTATATTGTATATATATGCAGACAGTGACTTGGTACTACACATGTTATATCTGTACCTCCTGACTGTTGTAACATGGCAGTACACCTGTACTACATGGTATATTGTATATATGTGCAGACAGTGACTTGGTACTACACATGTTATATCTGTACCTCCTGGCTATTGTAACATGGCAGTACACCTGTACTACATGGTATATTTTATATATGTGCAGACAGTGACTTGGTACTACACATGTTATATCTGTACCTCCTGACTATTGTAACATGGCAGTACACCTGTACTACATGGTATATTGTATATGGGTGCAGACAGTGACTTGGTACTACACATGTTATATCTGTACCTCCTGGCTATTGTAACATGGCACTACACCTAAACTACATGGTATATTGTATATATGTGCAGACAGTGACTTGGTACTACACATGTTATAGCTGTACCTCCTGGCTATTGTAACGTGGCAGTACACCTGTACTACATGGTATATTGTATATATGTGCAGACAGTGACTTGGTACTACACATGTTATAGCTGTACCTCCTGGCTATTGTAACATGGCAGTACACCTGTACTACATGGTATATTGTATATATGTGCATACAGTGACTTGGTACTACACATGTTATATCTGTACCTCCTGGCTATTGTAACATGGCAGTACACCTAAACTACATGGTATATTGTATATGGGTGCAGACAGTGACTTGGTACTACACATGTTATATCTGCACCTCCTGACTATTGTAACATTGCAGTACACCTGTTCTACATGGTATATTGTATATGGGTGCAGACAGTGACTTGGTACTACACATGTTATATCTGTACCTCCTGACTCTTGTAACATGGCAGTACACCTGTACTACATGGTATATTGTATATATGTGCAGACAGTGACTTGGTACTACACATGTTATAGCTGTACCTCCTGGCTATTGTAACGTGGCAGTACACCTGTACTACATGGTATATTGTATATATGTGCAGACAGTGACTTGGTACTACACATGTTATAGCTGTACCTCCTGGCTATTGTAACGTGGCAGTACACCTGTACTACATGGTATATTTTATATATGTGCAGACAGTGACTTGGTACTACACATGTTATATCTGTACCTCCTGACTATTGTAACATGGCAGTACACCTGTACTACATGGTATATTGTATATATGTGCAGACAGTGACTTGGTACTACACATGTTATAGCTGTACCTCCTGGCTATTGTAACGTGGCAGTACACCTGTACTACATGGTATATTGTATATATGTGCAGACAGTGACTTGGTACTACACATGTTATATCTGTACCTCCTGGCTATTGTAACATGGCAGTACACCTAAACTACATGGTATATTGTATATGGGTGCAGACAGTGACTTGGTACTACACATGTTATATCTGCACCTCCTGACTATTGTAACATTGCAGTACACCTGTTCTACATGGTATATTGTATATGGGTGCAGACAGTGACTTGGTACTACACATGTTATATCTGTACCTCCTGATTCTTGTAACATGGCAGTACACCTGTACTACATGGTATATTGTATATGGGTGCAAACAGTGACTTGGTTCTACACATGTTATATCTGTACCTACTGGCTATTGTAACATGGCACTACACCTGTACTACATGGTATATTGTATATGGGTGCAGACAGTGACTTGGTGCTACACATGTTATATCTGTACCTACTGGCTATTGTAACATGGCACTACACCTGTACTACATGATGTATTGTATATGGGTGCAGACAGTGACTTGGTGCTACACATGTCATAGCTGTACCTCCTGACTATTGTAACATGGCACTACACCTGTACTACATGGTATATTGTATATATGTGCAGACAGTGACTTGGTACTACACATGTTATAGCTGTACCTCCTGACTATTGTAACATGGCAGTACACCTGTTCTACATGGTATATTGTATATGGGTGCAGACAGTGACTTGGTACTACACATGTTATAGCTGTACCTCCTGGCTATTGTAACATGGCACTACACCTGTACTACATGGTATATTGTATATATGTGCAGACAGTGACTTGGTACTACACAGGTTATATCTGTACCTCCTGACTTTTGTAACATGGCAGTACACCTGTACTACATGGTATATTGTATATATGTGCAGACAGTGAGTTGGTATTACACATGTTATATCTGTACCTCCTGGCTATTGTAACGTGGCAGTACACCTGTACTGCATGGTATATTGTATATATGTGCAGACAGTGACTTGGTACTGCACATGTTATATCTGTACCTCCTGACTATTGTAACATGGCAGTACACCTGTACTACATGGTATATTGTATATATATGCAGACTGTGACTTGGTACTACACATGTTATATCTGTACCTCCTGACTATTGTAACATGGCAGTACACCTGTACTACATGGTATATTGTATATATATGCAGACTGTGACTTGGTACTACACATGTTATATCTGTACCTCCTGGCTATTGTAACATGGCACTACACCTGTACTACATGGTATATTGTATATATATGCAGACTGTGACTTGGTACTACACATATTATATCTGTACCTCCTGACTATTGTAACGTGGCAGTACACCTGTACTACATGGTATATTGTATATATGTGCAGACAGTGACTTGGTACTGCACATGTTATATCTGTACCTCCTGACTATTGTAACGTGGCACTACACCTGTACTACATGGTATATTGTATATATATGCAGACTGTGACTTGGTACTACACATGTTATATCTGTACCTCCTGGCTATTGTAACATGGCACTACACCTGTACTACATGGTATATTGTATATATATGCAGACTGTGACTTGGTACTACACATATTATATCTGTACCTCCTGACTATTGTAACATGGCAGTACACCTGTACTACATGGTATATTGTATATATGTGCAGACTGTGACTTGGTACTACTCATGTTATATCTGTACCTCCTGGCTATTGTAACATGGCACTACACCTGTACTACATGGTATATTGTATATATATGCAGACAGTGACTTGGTGCTACACATGTCATAGCTGTACCTCCTGACTATTGTAACATGGCAGTACACCTGTACTGCATGGTATATTGTATATATGTGCAGACAGTGACTTGGTACTACACATGTTATAGCTGTACCTCCTGACTATTGTAACATGGCAGTACACCTGTTCTACATGGTATATTGTATATGGGTGCAGACAGTGACTTGGTACTACACATGTTATAGCTGTACCTCCTGGCTATTGTAACGTGGCAGTACACCTGTACTACATGGTATATTGTATATATATGCAGACTGTGACTTGGTACTACACATGTTATATCTGTACCTCCTGGCTATTGTAACGTGGCAGTACACCTGTACTACATGGTATATTGTATATATGTGCAGACTGTGACTTGGTACTACACATGTTATATCTGTACCTCCTGGCTATTGTAACATGGCACTACACCTGTACTACATGGTATATTGTATATATATGCAGACTGTGACTTGGTACTACACATGTTATATCTGTACCTCCTGACTATTGTAACATGGCAGTACACCTGTACTACATGGTATATTGTATATATGTGCAGACTGTGACTTGGTACTACACATGTTATATCTGTACCTCCTGGCTATTGTAACATGGCACTACACCTGTACTACATGGTATATTGTATATATATGCAGACAGTGACTTGGTGCTACACATGTCATAGCTGTACCTCCTGACTATTGTAACATGGCAGTACACCTGTACTGCATGGTATATTGTATATATGTGCAGACAGTGACTTGGTACTACACATGTTATAGCTGTACCTCCTGACTATTGTAACATGGCAGTACAC
Source organism: Dendrobates tinctorius (assembly GCF_039654945.1). Lineage (NCBI taxonomy): Eukaryota > Metazoa > Chordata > Amphibia > Anura > Dendrobatidae > Dendrobates > Dendrobates tinctorius. Next base: position 16,828,981 of record NW_027361743.1, on the reverse strand, counting down.
CTGTTCTACATGGTATATTGTATATGGGTGCAGACAGTGACTTGGTACTACACATGTTATAGCTGTACCTCCTGGTTATTGTAACATGGCACTACACCTGTACTACATGGTATATTGTATATATGTGCAGACAGTGACTTGGTACTACACAGGTTATATCTGTACCTCCTGACTTTTGTAACATGGCACTACACCTGTACTACATGGTATATTGTATATATGTGCAGACAGTGAGTTGGTATTACACATGTTATATCTGTACCTCCTGGCTATTGTAACGTGGCAGTACACCTGTACTACATGGTATATTGTATATATGTGCAGACAGTGACTTGGTACTGCACATGTTATATCTGTACCTCCTGACTATTGTAACATGGCAGTACACCTGTTCTACATGGTATATTGTATATATGTGCAGACAGTGACTTGGTACTACACATGTTATAGCTGTACCTCCTGGCTATTGTAACATGGCACTACACCTGTACTACATGGTATATTGTATATATATGCAGACTGTGACTTGGTACTACACATGTTATATCTGTACCTCCTGACTATTGTAACATGGCAGTACACCTGTACTACATGGTATATTGTATATGGGTGCAGACAGTGACTTGGTACTACACATGTTATATCTGTACCTCCTGACTATTGTAACATGGCAGTACACCTGTTCTACATGGTATATTGTATATGGGTGCAGACAGTGACTTGGTACTACACATGTTATAGCTGTACCTCCTGGCTATTGTAACATGGCAGTACACCTGTACTACATGGTATATTGTATATATGTGCAGACAGTGACTTGGTACTACACAGGTTATATCTGTACCTCCTGACTTTTGTAACATGGCACTACACCTGTACTACATGGTATATTGTATATATGTGCAGACAGTGAGTTGGTATTACACATGTTATATCTGTACCTCCTGGCTATTGTAACGTGGCAGTACACCTGTACTACATGGTATATTGTATATATGTGCAGACAGTGACTTGGTACTGCACATGTTATATCTGTACCTCCTGACTATTGTAACATGGCAGTACACCTGTTCTACATGGTATATTGTATATATGTGCAGACAGTGACTTGGTACTACACATGTTATAGCTGTACCTCCTGGCTATTGTAACATGGCAGTACACCTGTACTACATGGTATATTGTATATATATGCAGACTGTGACTTGGTACTACACATGTTATATCTCTACCTCCTGACTATTGTAACATGGCAGTACACCTGTACTACATGGTATATTGTATATGGGTGCAGACAGTGACTTGGTACTACACATGTTATATCTGTACCTCCTGGCTATTGTAACATGGCAGTACACCTAAACTACATGGTATATTGTATATATGTGCAGACAGTGACTTGGTACTACACATGTTATAGCTGTACCTCCTGGCTATTGTAACGTGGCAGTACACCTGTACTACATGGTATATTGTATATATGTGCAGACAGTGACTTGGTACTACACATGTTATATCTGTACCTCCTGGCTATTGTAACATGGCAGTACACCTGTACTACATGGTATATTGTATATGGGTGCAGACAGTGACTTGGTACTACACATGTTATATCTGCACCTCCTGACTATTGTAACATTGCAGTACACCTGTTCTACATGGTATATTGTATATGGGTGCAGACAGTGACTTGGTACTACACATGTTATATCTGTACCTCCTGACTCTTGTAACATGGCAGTACACCTGTACTACATGGTATATTGTATATGGGTGCAAACAGTGACTTGGTTCTACACATGTTATATCTGTACCTACTGGCTATTGTAACATGGCAGTACACCTGTACTACATGGTATATTGTATATATGTGCAGACAGTGACTTGGTACTACACATGTTATAGCTGTACCTCCTGGCTATTGTAACGTGGCAGTACACCTGTACTACATGGTATATTGTATATATGTGCAGACAGTGACTTGGTACTACACATGTTATAGCTGTACCTCCTGACTCTTGTAACATGGCAGTACACCTGTACTACATGGTATATTGTATATATGTGCAGACAGTGACTTGGTACTACACATGTTATATCTGTACGTCCTGGCTATTGTAACATGGCAGTACACCTAAACTACATGGTATATTGTATATGGGTGCAGACAGTGACTTGGTACAACACATGTTATATCTGCACCTCCTGACTATTGTAACATTGCAGTACACCTGTTCTACATGGTATATTGTATATGGGTGCAGACAGTGACTTGGTACTACACATGTTATATCTGTACCTCCTGACTCTTGTAACATGGCAGTACACCTGTTCTACATGGTATATTGTATATATGTGCAGACAGTGACTTGGTACAACACATGTTATATCTGCACCTCCTGACTATTGTAACATTGCAGTACACCTGTACTACATGGTATATTGTATATGGGTGCAGACAGTGACTTGGTTCTACACATGTTATATCTGTACCTCCTGACTCTTGTAACATGGCAGTACACCTGTTCTACATGGTATATTGTATATATGTGCAGACAGTGACTTGGTACAACACATGTTATATCTGCACCTCCTGGCTATTGTAACATGGCAGTACACGTGTACTACATGGTATAATGTATATGGGTGCAGACAGTGACTTGGTTCTACACATGTTATATCTGTACCTCCTGGCTATTGTAACATGGCAGTACACCTGTACTACATGATGTATTGTATATGGGTGCAGACAATGACTTGGTGCTACACATGTCATAGCTGTACCTCCTGACTATTGTAAAATGGCAGTACACCTGTACTGCATGGTATATTGTATATATGTGCAGACAGTGACTTGGTACTACACATGTTATAGCTGTACCTCCTGACTATTGTAAAATGGCAGTACACCTGTTCTACATGGTATATTGTATATGGGTGCAGACAGTGACTTGGTACTACACATGTTATATCTGTACCTCCTGGCTATTGTAACATGGCACTACACCTGTACTACATGGTATATTGTATATATGTGCAGACAGTGACTTGGTACTACACAGGTTATATCTGTACCTCCTGACTTTTGTAACGTGGCAGTACACCTGTTCTACATGGTATATTGTATATATGTGCAGACAGTGACTTGGTACTACACATGTTATAGCTGTACCTCCTGGCTATTGTAACATGGCACTACACCTGTACTACATGGTATATTGTATATATATGCAGACTGTGACTTGGTACTACACATGTTATATCTGTACCTCCTGACTATTGTAACATGGCAGTACACCTGTACTACATGGTATATTGTATATGGGTGCAGACAGTGACTTGGTACTACACATGTTATATCTGTACCTCCTGGCTATTGTAACATGGCAGTACACCTAAACTACATGGTATATTGTATATATGTGCAGACAGTGACTTGGTACTACACATGTTATAGCTGTACCTCCTGGCTATTGTAACGTGGCAGTACACCTGTACTACATGGTATATTGTATATATGTGCAGACAGTGACTTGGTACTACACATGTTATATCTGTACCTCCTGGCTATTGTAACATGGCAGTACACCTAAACTACATGGTATATTGTATATATGTGCAGACAGTGACTTGGTACTACACATGTTATAGCTGTACCTCCTGGCTATTGTAACGTGGCAGTACACCTGTACTACATGGTATATTGTATATGGGTGCAGACAGTGACTTGGTACTACACATGTTATATCTGTACCTCCTGGCTATTGTAACATGGCAGTACACCTAAACTACATGGTATATTGTATATATGTGCAGACAGTGACTTGGTACTACACATGTTATAGCTGTACCTCCTGGCTATTGTAACGTGGCAGTACACCTGTACTACATGGTATATTGTATATATGTGCAGACAGTGACTTGGTACTACACAGGTTATATCTGTACCTCCTGACTTTTGTAACATGGCACTACACCTGTACTACATGGTATATTGTATATATGTGCAGACAGTGAGTTGGTATTACACATGTTATATCTGTACCTCCTGGCTATTGTAACGTGGCAGTACACCTGTACTACATGGTATATTGTATATATGTGCAGACAGTGACTTGGTACTACACATGTTATATCTGCACCTCCTGACTATTGTAACATTGCAGTACACCTAAACTACATGGTATATTGTATATGGGTGCAGACAGTGACTTGGTACTACACATGTTATATCTGCACCTCCTGACTATTGTAACATTGCAGTACACCTGTTCTACATGGTATATTGTATATGGGTGCAGACAGTGACTTGGTACTACACATGTTATATCTGTACCTCCTGACTCTTGTAACATGGCAGTACACCTGTACTACATGGTATATTGTATATATGTGCAGACAGTGACTTGGTACTACACATGTTATAGCTGTACCTCCTGGCTATTGTAACGTGGCAGTACACCTGTACTACATGGTATATTGTATATATGTGCAGACAGTGACTTGGTACTACACATGTTATAGCTGTACCTCCTGGCTATTGTAACATGGCAGTACACCTGTACTACATGGTATATTGTATATATGTGCAGACAGTGACTTGGTACTACACATGTTATATCTGTACCTCCTGGCTATTGTAACATGGCAGTACACCTGTACTACATGGTATATTGTATATATGTGCAGACAGTGACTTGGTACTACACATGTTATATCTGTACCTCCTGACTCTTGTAACATGGCAGTACACCTGTACTACATGGTATATTGTATATATGTGCAGACAGTGACTTGGTACTACACATGTTATATCTGTACCTCCTGGCTATTGTAACGTGGCAGTACACCTGTACTACATGGTATATTGTATATATGTGCAGACAGTGACTTGGTACTACACATGTTATATCTGTACCTCCTGACTCTTGTAACATGGCAGTACACCTGTACTACATGGTATATTGTATATATGTGCAGACAGTGACTTGGTACTACACATGTTATATCTGTACCTCCTGACTCTTGTAACATGGCAGTACACCTGTACTACATGGTATATTGTATATATGTGCAGACAGTGACTTGGTACTACACATGTTATATCTGTACCTCCTGACTCTTGTAACATGGCAGTACACCTGTACTACATGGTATATTGTATATATGTGCAGACAGTGACTTGGTACTACACATGTTATATCTGTACCTCCTGACTCTTGTAACATGGCAGTACACCTGTACTACATGGTATATTGTATATATGTGCAGACAGTGACTTGGTACTACACATGTTATATCTGTACCTCCTGACTCTTGTAACATGGCAGTACACCTGTACTACATGGTATATTGTATATATGTGCAGACAGTGACTTGGTACTACACATGTTATATCTGTACCTCCTGGCTATTGTAACGTGGCAGTACACCTGTACTACATGGTATATTGTATATATGTGCAGACAGTGACTTGGTACTACACATGTTATAGCTGTACCTCCTGGCTATTGTAACATGGCAGTACACCTGTACTACATGGTATATTGTATATATGTGCAGACAGTGACTTGGTACTACACATGTTATATCTGTACCTCCTGACTCTTGTAACATGGCAGTACACCTGTACTACATGGTATATTGTATATATGTGCAGACAGTGACTTGGTACTACACATGTTATATCTGTACCTCCTGGCTATTGTAACGTGGCAGTACACCTGTACTACATGGTATATTGTATATATGTGCAGACAGTGACTTGGTACTACACATGTTATAGCTGTACCTCCTGGCTATTGTAACATGGCAGTACACCTAAACTACATGGTATATTGTATATGGGTGCAGACAGTGACTTGGTACTACACATGTTATATCTGCACCTCCTGACTATTGTAACATTGCAGTACACCTGTTCTACATGGTATATTGTATATGGGTGCAGACAGTGACTTGGTACTACACATGTTATATCTGTACCTCCTGACTCTTGTAACATGGCAGTACACCTGTACTACATGGTATATTGTATATGGGTGCAAACAGTGACTTGGTTCTACACATGTTATATCTGTACCTACTGGCTATTGTAACATGGCACTACACCTGTACTACATGATGTATTGTATATGGGTGCAGACAGTGACTTGGTGCTACACATGTCATAGCTGTACCTCCTGACTATTGTAACATGGCAGTACACCTGTACTGCATGGTATATTGTATATATGTGCAGACAGTGACTTGGTACTACACATGTTATAGCTGTACCTCCTGACTATTGTAACATGGCAGTACACCTGTTCTACATGGTATATTGTATATGGGTGCAGACAGTGACTTGGTACTACACATGTTATAGCTGTACCTCCTGGCTATTGTAACATGGCACTACACCTGTACTACATGGTATATTGTATATATGTGCAGACAGTGACTTGGTACTACACAGGTTATATCTGTACCTCCTGACTTTTGTAACATGGCACTACACCTGTACTACATGGTATATTGTATATATGTGCAGACAGTGAGTTGGTATTACACATGTTATATCTGTACCTCCTGGCTATTGTAACGTGGCAGTACACCTGTACTGCATGGTATATTGTATATATGTGCAGATAGTGACTTGGTACTGCACATGTTATATCTGTACCTCCTGACTATTGTAACATGGCAGTACACCTGTACTACATGGTATATTGTATATATGTGCAGACTGTGACTTGGTACTACACATGTTATATCTGTACCTCCTGGCTATTGTAACATGGCACTACACCTGTACTACATGGTATATTGTATATATATGCAGACTGTGACTTGGTACTACACATGTTATATCTGTACCTCCTGACTATTGTAACATGGCAGTACACCTGTACTACATGGTATATTGTATATATGTGCAGACTGTGACTTGGTACTACACATGTTATATCTGTACCTCCTGACTATTGTAACATGGCACTACACCTGTACTACATGGTATATTGTATATATGTGCAGACAGTGACTTGGTACTACACATGTTATATCTGTACCTCCTGGCTATTGTAACATGGCACTACACCTGTACTACATGGTATATTGTATATATATGCAGACAGTGACTTGGTGCTACACATGTCATAGCTGTACCTCCTGACTATTGTAACATGGCAGTACACCTGTACTGCATGGTATATTGTATATATGTGCAGACAGTGACTTGGTACTACACATGTTATAGCTGTACCTCCTGACTATTGTAACATGGCAGTACACCTGTTCTACATGGTATATTGTATATGGGTGCAGACAGTGACTTGGTACTACACATGTTATAGCTGTACCTCCTGGCTATTGTAACATGGCACTACACCTGTACTACATGGTATATTGTATATATGTGCAGACAGTGACTTGGTACTACACATGTTATATCTGTACCTCCTGACTGTTGTAACATGGCACTACACCTGTACTACATGGTATATTGTATATATGTGCAGACAGTGAGTTGGTATTACACATGTTATATCTGTACCTCCTGGCTATTGTAACATGGCACTACACCTGTACTACATGGTATATTGTATATATGTGCAGACAGTGACTTGGTACTGCACATGTTATATCTGTACCTCCTGACTATTGTAACATGGCAGTACACCTGTACTACATGGTATATTGTATATATGTGCAGACAGTGACTTGGTACTACACATGTTATATCTGTACCTCCTGACTGTTGTAACATGGCACTACACCTGTACTACATGGTATATTGTATATATGTGCAGACAGTGAGTTGGTATTACAAATGTTATATCTGTACCTCCTGACTATTGTAACATGGCAGTACACCTGTACTACATGGTATATTGTATATATGTGCAGACAGTGACTTGGTACTACACAGGTTATATCTGTACCTCCTGACTTTTGTAACATGGCACTACACCTGTACTACATGGTATATTGTATATATGTGCAGACAGTGAGTTGGTATTACACATGTTATATCTGTACCTCCTGGCTATTGTAACGTGGCAGTACACCTGTACTACATGGTATATTGTATATATGTGCAGACAGTGACTTGGTACTGCACATGTTATATCTGTACCTCCTGACTATTGTAACATGGCAGTACACCTGTTCTACATGGTATATTGTATATATGTGCAGACAGTGACTTGGTACTACACATGTTATAGCTGTACCTCCTGGCTATTGTAACATGGCACTACACCTGTACTACATGATATATTGTATATATGTGCAGACTGTGACTTGGTACTACACATGTTATATCTGTACCTCCTGACTATTGTAACATGGCAGTACACCTGTACTACATGATATATTGTATATGGGTGCAGACAGTGACTTGGTACTACACATGTTATATCTGTACCTCCTGACTATTGTAACATGGCAGTACACCTGTACTACATGGTATATTGTATATGGGTGCAGACAGTGACTTGGTACTACACATGTTATATCTGTACCTCCTGGCTATTGTAACATGGCACTACACCTGTACTACATGGTATATTGTATATATGTGCAGACAGTGACTTGGTACTACACATGTTATAGCTGTACCTCCTGGCTATTGTAACATGGCACTACACCTGTACTACATGGTATATTGTATATATGTGCAGACAGTGACTTGGTACTACACAGGTTATATCTGTACCTCCTGACTTTTGTAACATGGCAGTACACCTGTACTACATGGTATATTGTATATATGTGCAGACAGTGACTTGGTACTACACATGTTATATCTGTACCTCCTGACTCTTGTAACATGGCAGTACACGTGTACTACATGGTATAATGTATATGGGTGCAGACAGTGACTTGGTTCTACACATGTTATATCTGTACCTCCTGGCTATTGTAACATGGCAGTACACCTGTTCTACATGGTATATTGTATATATGTGCAGACAGTGACTTGGTACTACACATGTTATAGCTGTTCCTCCTGGCTATTGTAACATGGCACTACACCTGTACTACATGGTATATTGTATATATGTGCAGACAGTGACTTGGTACTACACATGTTATAGCTGTACCTCCTGGCTATTGTAACATGGCACTACACCTGTACTACATGGTATATTGTATATATGTGCAGACAGTGACTTGGTACTACACAGGTTATATCTGTACCTCCTGACTTTTGTAACATGGCAGTACACCTGTACTACATGGTATATTGTATATATGTGCAGACAGTGACTTGGTACTACACATGTTATATCTGTACCTCCTGACTATTGTAACATGGCAGTACACCTGTTCTACATGGTATATTGTATATATGTGCAGACAGTGACTTGGTACTACACATGTTATATCTGTACCTCCTTGCTATTGTAACATGGCAGTACACCTGTACTACATGGTATATTGTATATATGTGCAGACAGTGACTTGGTACTACACATGTTATAGCTGTACCTCCTGACTATTGTAACATGGCAGTACACCTGTTCTACATGGTATATTGTATATGGGTGCAGACAGTGACTTGGTACTGCACATGTTATATCTGTACCTCCTGGCTATTGTAACATGGCAGTACACCTGTACTACATGGCATATTATATATATGTGCAGACAGTGACTTGGCACTACACATGTTATATCTGTACCTCCTGGCTATTGTAACATGGCAGTACACCTGTACTACATGGCATATTATATATATGTGCAGACAGTGACTTGGTACTACACATGTTATATCTGTACCTCCTGACTATTGTAACATGGCAGTACACCTGTTCTACATGGTATATTGTATATATGTGCAGACAGTGACTTGGTACTACACATGTTATATCTGTACCTCCTTGCTATTGTAACATGGCAGTACACCTGTACTACATGGTATATTGTATATATGTGCAGACAGTGACTTGGTACTACACATGTTATAGCTGTACCTCCTGACTATTGTAACATGGCAGTACACCTGTTCTACATGGTATATTGTATATGGGTGCAGACAGTGACTTGGTACTACACATGTTATAGCTGTACCTCCTGACTGTTGTAACATAGCAGTACACCTGTACTACATGGTATATTGTATATATGTGCAGACAGTGACTTGTTACTACACATGTTATGTCTGTACCTCCTGACTATTGTAACATGGCAGTACACCTATACTACATGGTATATTGTATATGGGTACAGACAGTGACTTGGTACTACACATGTTATATCTGTACCTCCTGGCTATTGTAACATGGCAGTACACCTGTATTACATGGTATATTGTATATATGTGCAGACAGTGACTTGGTACTACACATGTTATATCTGTACCTCCTTACTGTTGTAACATAGCAGTACACCTGTACTACATGGTATATTGTATATATGTGCAGACAGTGACTTGTTACTACACATGTTATGTCTGTACCTCCTGACTATTGTAACATGGCAGTACACCTGTTCTACATGGTATATTGTATATGGGTACAGACAGTGACTTGGTACTACACATGTTATATCTGTACCTCCTGGCTATTGTAACATGGCAGTACACCTGTACTACATGGTATATTGTATATATGTGCAGACAGTGACTTGGTACTACACATGTTATGTCTGTACCTCCTGACTATTGTAACATGGCAGTACACCTGTACTACATGGTATATTGTATATGGGTACAGACAGTGACTTGGTACTACATATGTTATATCTGTACCTCCTGGCTATTGTAACATGGCAGTACACCTGTACAACATGGTATATTGTATATGGGTGCAGACAGTGACTTGGTACTACACATGTTATATCTGTACCTCCTGACTGTTGTAACATGGCAGTACACCTGTACTACATGGTATATTGTATATGGGTACAGACAGTGACTTGTTACTACACATGTTATGTCTGTACCTCCTGACTATTGTAACATGGCAGTACACCTGTACTACATGGTATATTGTATATGGGTGCAGACAGTGACTTGGTACTACACATGTTATATCTGTACCTCCTGACTGTTGTAACATAGCAGTACACCTGTACTACATGGTATATTGTATATGGGTACAGACAGTGACTTGTTACTACACATGTTATGTCTGTACCTCCTGACTATTGTAACATGGCAGTACACCTGTACTACATGGTATATTGTATATGGGTGCAGACAGTGACTTGGTACTACACATGTTATATCTGTACCTCCTGACTGTTGTAACATGGCAGTACACCTGTACTACATGGTATATTGTATATGTGTGCAGACAGTGACTTGGTACTACACATGTTATATCTGTACCTCCTGACTGTTGTAACATGGCAGTACACCTGTACTACATGGTATATTGTATATGGGTGCAGACAGTGACTTGTTACTACACATGTTATGTCTGTACCTCCTGACTATTGTAACATGGCAGTACACCTGTACTACATGGTATATTGTATATGGGTACAGACAGTGACTTGGTACTACACATGTTATATCTGTACCTCCTGGCTATTGTAACATGGCAGTACACCTGTACTACATGGTATATTGTATATATGTGCAGACAGTGACTTGGTACTACACATGTTATATCTGTACCTCCTGGCTATTGTAACATGGCAGTACACCTGTACTACATGGTATATTGTATATATGTGCAGACAGTGACTTGGTACTACACATGTTATGTCTGTACCTCCTGACTATTGTAACATGGCAGTACACCTGTACTACATGGTATATTGTATATGGGTACAGACAGTGACTTGGTACTACATATGTTATATCTGTACCTCCTGGCTATTGTAACATGGCAGTACACCTGTACAACATGGTATATTGTATATGGGTGCAGACAGTGACTTGGTACTACACATGTTATATCTGTACCTCCTGACTGTTGTAACATGGCAGTACACCTGTACTACATGGTATATTGTATATGGGTGCAGACAGTGACTTGGTACTACACATGTTATATCTGTACCTCCTGACTGTTGTAACATAGCAGTACACCTGTTCTACATGGTATATTGTATATGGGTGCAGACAGTGACTTGGTACTACACATGTTATATCTGTACCTCCTGACTGTTGTAACATAGCAGTACACCTGTACTACATGGTATATTGTATATGGGTGCAGACAGTGACTTGGTACTACACATGTTATAGCTGTACCTCCTGACTATTGTAACATAGCAGTACACCTGTACTACATGGTATATTGTATATGGGTGCAGACAGTGACTTGGTACTACATATGTTATATCTGTACCTCCTGGCTATTGTAACATGGCAGTACACCTGTTCTACATGGTATATTGTATATGTGTGCAGACAACGACTTGGTACTACACATGTTATATCTGTACCTCCTGGCTATTGTAACATGGCAGTACACCTGTCATACATGGTATATTGTATATATGTGCAGACAGTGACTTGGTACTACTCATGTTATGTCTGTACCTCCTGACTATTGTAACATGGCAGTACACCTGTACTACATGGTATATTGTATATGGGTACAGACAGTGACTTGGTACTACACATGTTATATATGTACCTCCTGGCTATTGTAACATGGCAGTACACCTGTACTACATGGTATATTGTATATGGGTACAGACAGTGACTTGGTACTGCACATGTTATATCTGTACCTCCTGACTATTGTAACATGGCAGTACACCTGTTCTACATGGCATATTGTATATGGGTACAGACAGTGACTTGGTACTGCACATGTTATATCTGTACCTCCTGACTATTGTAACATGGCAGTACACTTGTACTACATGGTATATTGTATATGGGTACAGACAGTGACTTGGTACTACTCATGTTATGTCTGTACCTCCTGGCTATTGTAACATGGCAGTACACCTGTACTACATGGTATATTGTATATGGGTACAGACAGTGACTTGGTACTACACATGTTATATATGTACCTCCTGGCTATTGTAACATGGCAGTACACCTGTACTACATGGTATATTGTATATGGGTGCAGACAGTGACTTGGTACTACACATGTTATATCTGTACCTCCTGACTCTTGTAACATGGCAGTACACTTGTACTACATGGTATATTGTATATATGTGCAGACAGTGACTTGGTACTACACATGTTATATATGTACCTCCTGGCTATTGTAACATGGCAGTACACCTGTACTACATGGTATATTGTATATGGGTACAGACAGTGACTTGGTACTACTCATGTTATGTCTGTACCTCCTGACTCTTGTAACATGGCAGTACACCTGTACTACATGGTATATTGTATATGGGTGCAAACAGTGACTTGGTACTACACATGTTATATCTGTACCTCCTGGCTATTGTAACATGGCAGTACACCTGTACTACATGGTATATTGTATATGGGTACAGACAGTGACTTGGTACTACACATGTTATAGCTGTACCTCCTGACTATTGTAACATGGCAGTACACCTGTTCTACATGGTATATTGTATATGGGTGCAGACAGTGACTTGGTACTACACATGTTATATCTGTACCTCCTGGCTATTGTAACATGGCAGTACACCTGTACTACATGGTATATTGTATATGGGTGCAGACAGTGACTTGGTACTGCACATGTTATATCTGTACCTCCTGACTATTGTAACATGGCAGTACACCTGTACTTCATGGTATATTGTATATGGGTACAGACAGTGACTTGGTACTGCACATGTTATATCTGTACCTCCTGACTATTGTAACATGGCAGTACACCTGTACTTCATGGTATATTGTATATGGGTACAGACAGTGACTTGGTACTGCACATGTTATATCTGTAGCTCCTGACTATTGTAACATGGAAGTACACCTGTTCTACATCGTATATTGTATATGGTGCAGACAGTGACTTGGCACAAGAAGTCTGCTATATTTGTACCACCTGGCAAATTGTATGAGTGTGCAGGTAGTAACATGGGACTACACCTGTACCATCTGGTATGTTATATATGGGTGCAGTAGTGATCTGGCACTATAATATTGCACCTGTACAGCCTGCCATGATGTCTATTGCTGTCTTTACACCTTTCTGTTATACCTGTGTTACCTGGCACGTTGCGTGTGAGTGCCATAGCTGACTGGGCAATGCAGATATCACGTACTCTTAGGCTCTGAATGACCCGATTTTGGATTTAAAATGAAACAACTTAGATGTAATTGAAGTGAAGACTTTCAGGTTTAATTAAAGGGTTTGAACCAAAATATCATGTGAACGCTTAGGAATTGCAACCTGATACGTGTGTTCTCCCCCTGTCAGAATGGGAGAGCTAAGTGTTTAAATGGTCGGCAGTGCAATAATTTCCGGGGCCAAATCCACCCAGTAAAGGGCAGCTCTTCATTAGTTGTTGTCTGTTGGGGCCACCCCATAGGGTGTATGGTAAATATGGTCTTAGAAGTCCTGAGGAATGGGGACCATCTTTTGCTAACCCTTCCTGCTATCAGGGGGGGCACAGGTTCCCTGGCGGACTCCGGCTTCTCACTATACAAACCCAATACATCCAGACACAGACACATGTAGCATAAATAATGCCTGACAAAGTAATATGGAGTTTTAAAAACAAAAACAAAACAACTGGTTATCTTGCGCTGCTGAATATGCGCTGCGGAATATGTTAGCGCTATATAAAAATAAAGATTATTATTATTATTATTATTATTATCTTGTTTGAGCCAAGAGGATAGGTAGGGATGGATGGACACATCTGTACGAGAGGTCCTGTGCGTATGTCATCAGAGCTTTGTGCCACCTGCTCTGGAGATTTGGAAGTATCTCCCCATGTCTGCAGCGTCTTTTACTAAGCAAACATAACCTGCTTTATAATACATTGTATGTATATTTTATTAACAATTGTTAATATGTATATGCAGTATTTTTCTAATGTTTTCCTGAGCACAGAAATGATGGCCACTATAATTTTTATAATTACAAAGTGGTCTAATTATTTGTCGGAATGTGTACGTTAGGTTTTCTTCTCTTATGTAAAAAGACATGCCACGTATAACAATACTGTTATAAAAAACCTCAGCTTTGCAGTGAACGTAGACAGGACTGATAACTAAATACTATTTTACCTTTGCTCGTAGTAAGAACGGACCTCAGGAAAACACCCCGATGCGCGTTTAACTGTTCTTACGTAGTTTTTCTTCTCACGTAAAAATTGGGACTTTTTTTTTTTTTACCAGTGAACTGTAACCAGTTTTCATCTATCTTAGGTCAGTGTGTAAGTTTTTACTATTCATATAGGGCAAAAAAGCGTGACCAAAGTTATTAAGGGAATGGGTAGACTGCAAGACAAGCTATCAAACTTGGGGTTATACAGTTTGGAAAATATGAAATCTCAGGGGTGATCTTATTACAATATAAAAAAACATGAGGGGACAGGACAGAGATCTATATAATGATCTATTTACAGCTACACTTTAAACAATTTTTCCGCGCGGTTTTCCTGCGGTTTTAAAACCGCAGAAAGAATTGACATGTCAATTCTTTCTGCGGATTCCGCTGCGGTTTGCCATCTCCTCCATTGTGGAGATGAAAAACCGCAGGGCAGAACCGCAGAGCAATCCGCAGGTAAAACCGCAGGTCTTTTGACCTGCAGATTTACCTGCGGATTTTACAAAATCCGCGCTGCCAAATCCGCACGCCAATCCGCAGCGTGTGCACGTACCTCAAAAGCTATGAAACTACGTGTTATCCGCTTTTCTTGTGTGCAAAAAAAATCCAGCACAGAAGATTTTTCTAAACTTCTTGTGAAAACTGGCCGGCACTGGGATGGCATCAAGATGCCGATGGGTCTTTCTTGGACCCCTTTACTTGAGTTGTTGAGTGTTGTCTTCATATCGGACCAAACTTTGAGATGTCTCTGATGTTGCGCCAATAAAAAAGACATCTGAAAAGGGCCACAGACTGTTATATTTCAGTATGCTATACATAAAAAGACACGGTATACACATATACGTGAAAAACAGACGTGTGATTGAGGCCTATTGGATTGTGTATTGTGTCATGTTACACAGGTGGTAACTGTAAAGGTGATACCGTGGCATGTAAAGTTTACGGCGCCCCTGGTCAAAATTACTGTTATTGTGAACAGTTAAACAAGTTGAAGATGGAATGATCTCTGAAAGGCCTAAATTTAAAATGACACATTCCCTTTGTATTTTAGTCAAACAAAAAAAATGTAGATTTTCATATTTTACATTTTACAAATTACAAAAAGGAAAATGGGCGATATTAAAAGTTTGGGCACCCTTGGAGATTTGTGTGCTCAGATTACTTTGGCCAAAGCTTCAGAACTTAAATAGCCTGTTATCACTTGTTCGCTATCATCTTTAGAAAATGCCCAGTGATGCAAATTTCCCAGGTTTATAAAAACCCAGCCTCCTCTAACCTTGTGCCAAAAACAGCAGCCATGAGTTCTTCTAAGCAGCTGCCTAGCACTCTGAAAATGAAAATGGTGGCGCCCCACAAAGCAGGTGAAGGATATAAGAAGATACCAAAGCGTTTTCAAGTTGCCCTTTCCTCAGTGTGAAATGTAATTAAGAAATGGCTGTTGACAGGAACAGTAGAGGTCAAGATAAGGTCTGGAAGACTAAACAGAAGAATTGAGAGCTGCTCGTATGATTGCTAAAGGGGCAAATCAGAACCCCCGCTAGGCTGCTAAAAACCTTCAGAAAGATTTAGCAGACTCTGGAGTTGTGGGTATTGTTCTACTTTTCAGAGACACCTGCACAAATATGGCCTTCATGGAAGAGTCATCAGAAGAAAACCTCTCCTGCATCTGCACCATAAAATTCAGCGTCAGAACTATGCAAAAGAACATCTAAACAAGTCTGATGCATTTTGGAAAAAGGTTCTGTGGACCGATGAGGATAAAATAGAACTCTTTGGCCACAATGATCAAAGCTAAGTGTTGAGGAAACATGGGCACAGAATTTCAGGAAAAGCATAGGGGTGGATCAATCAAGCTTTGGGGATGTATTGCAGCCAATGGCATGGGGAACATTTCATGGGTAGAGGGAAGAAGGGACTCAATAAAATTTCAACAAATTTTTGATGTAAACATAACACCATCTTTAAAAAAGCTGAAATTGAAAAGGATGGATAATGATCCTAAACACACATCAAAATCCACAATAGACTAACTCAGAAGGCGCCAGCTGAAGGGTCTACAATGGCCATCACAGTCTCCTGATCTAAACATCGTTGACATTCTGTGGCCAAACCTCAAAATAGCAGAGGGGGGAAGATGACCCAGGAATCTCACAGAACTGGAA
Source organism: Dendrobates tinctorius (assembly GCF_039654945.1). Lineage (NCBI taxonomy): Eukaryota > Metazoa > Chordata > Amphibia > Anura > Dendrobatidae > Dendrobates > Dendrobates tinctorius. The sequence goes on along the minus strand of NW_027361743.1, from coordinate 16,811,643 downwards.
GAATTTTCCAAGGAGGAAAGGATGAAAAATCGAAAATCCCTCAAACAAGAACTGAAAGACTCTTGTCTGGCTACAAAAAAAATGTTTACAAACTGTGATACTTGCAGAAGGGGGTGCAACTAGGTACTAACCATGCAGGGTGCCCAAACTTTAGCATTGGCCCATTTTCCTTTTTGTAAGTTTTAAAATGTAAAAGATGAAAATATATAATTTTTTGGCTAAAATACAGATGAAGTGTGTCATCTTTAACTTTAGACCTTTTTGAGATCATTTCATCTTCAACTTGCTTGACTGTTCACAATAACAGTAATTTTGGCCAGGGGTGCTCAGACTTTTGCATGCCACTGAATATGGTCACCACATTATAGGTAAGTTTTAATGTCTCGTAAATAAATGGCGCTGTTGTGTCGGGGGGATGTGTGGGTGGTCTGTGAAATGCTCTCCAGGGCTGCTCATTCGAATTAAGTAAATAAGCTGCAGATAATTCACTTTCTGGTTGATTAATGCCAGTGACTAATAATGGAGGAACACAATAGGTTCTAATTTAATGTCTTATTGTTTTTTATCCATGCACCATAAACTTCAGAAAATTGGGAATTCGAAATCATTATTAAAGGTGCTTTCACCTTTAATAATGATTTTGAATTCTCAGTTTTCTGAAGTTAAGATGAACTTACAAGAAGTGTCCATATGGCTGATTGTTATGAGCCTTATTTAGCTTGGTAATGATTTTATTCGATAAGTTGTAGTTCTGTTTATAACCTATAGGTGTCACAATTTTGTATGTTGATTTCACCAAGTCTAAACTATTGAAGGAGGCAGGAGAAAAGCCCTTTACTCCTGTATTAATATTTTGCCCACAAAGCGGCCCCTGTACTCTTAAACTTTTAGGACATTATCATTGTGTCTCATTGTGAACAATCCAACCATGTTCCTATTTTCAGGAGCGAGGCTGCTAAGTAAGCACTTTTTTTGCCATTGAAATGACTAGAGAGATATAATACAGCAAGATGTCCCCTGTTATAATCCTATTACTTAACATTTATTTTAGTGGAGAATCACCACAAATTGCACAGCTTTTAGACCACCGTATAAAATCCTTCCTTCTCACCCCCCAATGAGGGTGGTCTTTGTTGTCCTTCCTCATTCTCGGGTCCTCCTGGAAGTTTGAGGGTTCTGCACAGGATCTTGGTTGTTCCCAGCATTGCGCTTTTCTGGACAGAGAGCTCAGATGTTGCTCCTGGGATCTGTTATAGCCATTCTTCCATCTTAGGGGTCACTGCTCCAAGTCCTCCTACCACCACTGGAATCACTGTTGGGTTCACCTTCCACATCTTCTCCAGTTCTCTTTGAGACCTGGAATTTCTCCAGCTTCTCATATTCCTTCTTCCTGATGTTGCTGTCACTTGGCACTGCCACATCTATTATCATTGCTGTCTTCTGATCCTGGTCTACTATGACAATGTCCGGTTGGTTAGCCAACACCTGCTTATCTGTCTGGATCTTGAAGTCCCACAGGATTTTAGCCCTTTCATTTCCCACCACTTTCTCTGGGGTCTGCCACCTGGAGTTAGGGGGGCTTAGCCCATATGCTGCACAGATGTTCCTGTATACAATTCCTGTTACTTGGGTGTGGCGTTCAGTATACGCTGTTCTTGCATTTTGCATTTTGTCACTACGTGTTGGACGGTTTCTGAGGTTCTTGTCTTGTGTGGTAGATTCCTGCTTCTATGGATCTGGTACTTAGTGCTTGCTCTTGTGCCGCTATGATTAGTGCCTCTGTGTTGTCTCAGAGTCCAGCTTTCTCCAGCCATTGGTCGAATTTCTCCATGTCAGCCACTTCCATTATCTGTCGGTGGTACATCCCATGCAGCTTGTCTTGCCATGGCGCGTCGTGTTCTTGTTCTTCCTTCCAGATCTGTTGTTGCTGCCTTAGGCTTTCTCTCAGCATCTCATTTTCTGGTGCCATTCTTCTGATGTATTCCTGGATGCTCCTTGCTTCATTTGTGATCATGGCTTGGATGCTTATCAAACCTCGACCACCATCCTTTCTGTTGGTATACAATCTTTGGGTCCTAGACTTAGGGTGGAGACCTCCATGCATTGTGAGGAGCTTTCCTGTCTTCACATCTGCAGCTTCCATCTTTATATACAGTACTGGACTTCTTTCTCTTAGACAGAGACAGTAGATAGCCAGATAGATAGACAGATAGATTATAGCTATAGATATAGATTATAGATACGTTGGAAAAGTTTTAGGCAGATTTGAAAAAATGCTGCAAAGTATAAATGTTTTCAGAAATACAAGTAATAGTTTATTTTTACAAAGTGAATGTGCAAAAGAGAAATCTAAATCAAACCAATATTTGGTGTGACTGCCCTTTTGCTTTCAATGTGCCACAAACTAATAGTGTGAAACACTCCTACTATCGCGCTGCTGGAACATTTTTTTTGCATTCTCCAGTAATCCACACAAGAACATCACAGCAAGCTCTCAGTTTCCCTGCAGCTCCTCCACAGGTGAGTTTAAGTATTACACAGTCCTCATAAAAAGGTCAATGGTCAGAATGCAATGTATAATCCTGCTGGGTCCTCCAGAGCGACGTGTACCTGACTCAGACACGTATGGAAGCAAATGGATGAATGGAAAGCAAGGCAATGCTGATTATTAAAGTAATGTCTCTATGTGATATTTCCTTATTTTATTCGACCTTGTCCAATTTAGCTGGTAGTACAGTATACACTGTGCAACTCCAGGAGCCGTAATGTGAGAATAATCCTCACACAATGGGTTGACTTTTTATAAGCAAACTTCTATTTCACATGCAAATGTTTCCTGAATTTGATTCTATTAATACGTTTTAACAGAAAGGACTTTTATTGGTTTAACTAGAAAGTCAGATAGGTGGTCAGCCCCTATGATCCTAGCAAAAGGGCTGCCTCAGATTAAAGGGAATCTGTCACCTATTTTTTCGAGTATCAGCTTCCGGCACCGCCATCAGGGGCTTATCTACAGCATTCTATAATGCTGTAGATAAGCCCCCGATGTAACCTGAAAGATAAGAAAAACGTGTTATATTATACTCACCCAGGGGAGGTCCGGGTCTGGTTTTGATCCGATGGGCGTCGCGGTCCAGTGCCTTCCATCTTCTAACGATGACTTCCTCTTCTTTGCTTCCCGTCGAGGCTCCTGCAGTGCGCAGGCTCTGGGAAAGGTCAGAGAGGTCCGACGCCTGCGTACTGCAGGACTCTGCTCTGCTCTCAAGAGAGCACATAAAGTATGCCTGTGCCGGAGCCGCAAAGGGAAGCAGAGAAGAGGATGTCATCGTTAGAAGATGAGAGGTGTTATGAATGAGTCACAGTAGGAGGCAAAAACAGAAATACTAGCTAAGTCCAGAAAACCAGATAAGTTGGCAGCTATCGGATTGCAGACCCCTGAACCTATCAACAACAACTAGCAGTAGCCGTGGGGGGTTCCTATGATGCCCTACACCCCTCGATCACAGCCGGAGAACTGCCTAGCCTAAAGACAGAAAGGGAAATCTAAACTGCCCCAGAGCAGACCCCAACGCAATAGGCAGCCCCCAACATATAATGACGGTGAAGCAAGAAGAAAAAAAACTAACACAGATAGAAAGATAGACTGAGCAAATGATGGGGCCCAAGCTAACTAGACAGGACAGGATAGGAAAGCTGCTGTCTGCAATCCGCGAAAAACCCTATGAAAATAAGAGCCAACAGACTGACGGAAAAAAGGCCCTGAAGACGCTAGGCTTCAAAAAGACTATGTCAGTGCTCAGGTATTTTCTGAAGACAGAGCAACCGACAAAAAAGGAATTCAGCTCACCCCAGCAGGGAATGGCAGAATCCAGAAAAGCAAGGCAAACTAAAACCAAAACACAAATGCAAAAAGGCAAAGCAGAAAACTTTTGAGGAGCAGGAATCAGACTGGTCTCCTAGAATTCCACAGAGAAATCACCAGCGAGGAGGAAGGGCGTCGGCTGCCTTATATCCAGTCAGAGATCCCCGTTGCCCAGTCATCCTCTCCCAGCTCAGATGCTTGGTAATCAGCCTCACTACCTTCCTTCACCAGAAGAGGGAGTTCATCAGACCTCAATGGTGAAGGGGAAAATGAACTCATAACAGGGAGGCGCCGGACCGCGACACCCATTGGACCAAAACCGGACCCGGACCGCTCCTGGGTGAGTATAATGTATCTCATTTTTCTTCTCTTTCAGATTACATCGGGGGCTTATCTACAGCATTACAGAATAAGTCCCTGATGGCGGTGCCGGCAGCTGATAGTCAAAAAAATAGGTGACAGATCCCCTTTAAGAAATTCTTAGATTAAAAAGCAGAAATGTGATTGAACACCAACAGCAAGTGCAATAAGGAATGAAAAATGGAAGATCTACTTATATTTCATAGTTATATAGGCACAGATGTTCCTCCATTTTTCTGCAAATCATTTTTATGCTTCTGGTTTACATATTCTGTAGTAATTCTATTTCATAGGATTCAATAAAATAATCAAGCAGTGCTGTTCTGCTAGTGGCCAGAAGGTGGCGACAAAAGATGCCATTACACCAGTACTGTGGGAATGATAATGACTACAGAGTATTTGTAGGATATTGGGAAATGTGGCACGAGTAAAGAAGGCGATGTGCCGAGCGCAGCGTTCAGCATTCGGTGCTATACAAGAGCATTAAACTAATGGCAACCCATCGGCATCCCATATTTGAACCGCGGGAGGGCGATGGGCACCTGAACGGACATCTTAGGGTACCGATACACTTAGCGATGCACCAGCGATCCCGACAACGATATGGATCGCTGGTGCATCGCTAAGTGGTCGCTAGTGAGCTGCCACACAGGCAGATCTCACCAGCAACATCGCTGGGGTCGGCGGTCGCTACTTTCCTGTCAGACGCGGCGATCCTGACGTCCTCCCGCCCGCATCCACGCCTCACTCGTCGGCGCCACAGGAAGCCCAGCAGGAAGCGCCTGACAAGAAACGGCCCAGGACATTCTCGCGCGATCAGCGACAGCGGGGGAACCGGTCGGAGGTAAATATCACATGTAGCGATATCGCTATAACGTCACAAAACCAGTGACGTTATAGCGATATTGCTAGCGATATCGCTATGTGTAACGAGCCCTTTACTGGGATCACACCAATTTAATGCTCTTCTCAAAGAGTGACATCTGCATTTAGGAGGATAAACATCTGCGATCAGAGCCTGCTGCTGTTGAATGCCCCATGCGGAGTGGACTCTGCTCCTGAGCCTGTGTCGTACATCCGCATTGGCTCAATTACGTAATATAAATTTTTTTTCTCACTTATATAGTGCCATTAATTCCCCCGCGCTTTACATTCATCATCATCACTGTCTCCATTGGGGCTCACAATCTACATTCCCTAACAGTATAGTCTTTGGAGTGTGGGAGGAAACCGGAGAACTCGGAGGAGACTCACGCGCAAACACGGGGACAGCATACAAACTCCTTACAGATGTTGTCCTTGGAAATAGTATATCATGGAGCAGGAAAGAGTTAAATAGCTTATAACTTTGCCATTTCTGTGTTGGGATCCTATGTATACACTAGCAAGAGTCCAAGCTATAAAAAAAATATATATTGTATTTTTTGGACTATGACACACTGTTTTCAACCAAATTTGAGAGGAAAATGGTGGTTCGTCTTATAGCCCGAATGTAGCTTACTGTGGAGGAGCAGCGGTAGAGCAAGGTCACAGGAGACAGGGTTGCAACTGCTCAAAGCTGGAAGCAGCAGGAGTGGGGTGATGCGGCGGGTCCTGGGCTGGGTGGAGAGGGGTATCCTGACAGATCTGTGACCCCTGACATGCCTAATCTCAATAACAAGTTTTAAAAAAATCCTGTTTTCCTCCTCTAAATTTGGGGTGCATCTTATGGTCCGAAAAATACAGTAGCTGCAGAGGCAAATGTAACAAGTACACATGAAAATAAGAGACTATATAATCTATTCTGTTATTTCTAAACACTGTTTTTCGGTGATTCCTTTGTATCCCCGTTCATACTTCACCCACACTCACAAATGATACACCATTTGAAAGGTAAACTTGCCCCCTTCAGCAAAAAAATAGCCAAACAAATCACACATCCACGATTTGATCACAAAATGCAGTTTAAACATTAATTTTCATAAACCTGCAGTAGGGAAAAATGACCTGCAGGTAGCACCACAGTACCCCAAAGCATACTACCAACACATTTGTAAACATGCACTGCTTTTTCGATGATTACTTCGCCCCACACACACACGATACACCATTTCAAAGGTAAACTTGCCCCCTTCAGCAAGAAAACAGCAAAACAAACCACACATTAACAATTTTATCACCAAATACAGTTTAAACATTCATTTTCATAAACCTGCAGAAAGACACAGTGACCTGCAGGTGGCACCTCAACCAGAAAACATTTTTTGGCCTCTACTTATCAAACCAATTTATTACATTACCAATCAACATATATAAATACCTGTCTGTGTTCATCAGCTCATGAAATACATTTACATTTGACCAGCTTGCTTTTGCTGAAATTGCCTGAGCCCCCAACGACCAATGTGCGAAAATTTTGCACTGGCCAAGCTAGTACATCTTATCAGAGAAATCTGCTTTTTTCCTCCTCCTGGACTGATCATTCATTCATTTTCAAAATGTTTTTATAGTGCACACTGCGCTGACAACTAAAATTTCCGGGTTCAGTGACTATATGATAAAGACCCAGGATCAGTCAAAATGTCTTCCAAAACGTCCTGTCGCCTATGTTCCCATATCTGACACAATGTTAGTTTAGCTTTTTGCACAAATAAACCAGCAGAAATATTACAAAATCCTCCTGAGAGTGTGGTTGATTTATCTTCTCATACATTTTTGATAACTATCCAGAAAATATCAAGTTGGCAACCACGGTACAGCACTGCGCAAACATTTTAGGCAGGTGTGGATAAAATGGTTCAAAGTAAGAATGTGTTAAAAAAAAATTGAAGTTTTAATAGCTTATTTTTATCAATTAACAAAATAAAAAGTAAATGATCAAAATAGAAACTTAAATCACATCAATATTTGGTGTGACCGCACTTTGCCTTGAAAACAGCATCTAAGCATCAATTCTCCTAGGTACACTTGCACACAGTTTTTAAAGGAATTCAGCAGGGAGGTTGTTCTAAATATCTTGGAGTACTACCATCAATTCCAGGACTCCTTGTAATTCTTTCACATCACTGCTCATACACCATGGCGAGACTGAGCACAAGACACAAGGTAGTTATATTGCATCAGCAAGCTGTCTCCCTGGCAAAGATTTCAAAGCAGCTAAAGCCTGTTTCACACTTCAGTTTTTTGTGTCAGTTAAAATTCGCCAAAATGGCGGAAAAGCGGATCCGTTCGTAACTGATGTGAACGGATGCCAGCGGATCAGTTTTTTTACGGATCCGCCGAATTAAGAATTTTAAAGGAACCGCTGCCCGGGAGGAAGGGGAGAGAGAGAGAGAGAGAATTTTTTTCTTCTGTGGCAGCCAGAAATGATTTCAGGGTTAAATTTCCTCCTGACTTCATTCCTCCTGGCATGCGCTGTATAAAAATGCGGATCCTTCACCACAAAAAACGTTACATGGTCTGTCCAGGCATCTCGGCGGACGCAAAAAAATTGACGGATCCGCAAAACAACGGATCCAATGGATGGCCATCCGTCAAGATCCGCCAGTAGTGCAAGTCAATGGGGAAAAAAACGGATCCGCCAAAAAAAATGGCGGATCCGTTTTTTTGCAAAAACAGCGCATTTTGACTGATGCTCAAAAATGGAAGTGTGAAACAGGCCTTAGCTTGAGTTTTTAACCTGTGTTGTTCAAGTTGAAGAAGCACCGAGGAATTGGCGTTCTTAAGAACCATCAACAAAGTGTTCCTCCAAGGAAACTTGGTGCACATCACATTTCCCTTCAAAATTGGAAGATGTACAGCAGTACCATGAGATTGGAACTTGCAATAGCCAATGGAACCCAGCTATACCAATCTACTGTTTGGTGAAGTCTGGCCAGAAGTGGTCTTCATGGAAGAATTGTGGCCACAAAGCCTGACCTTCAACACAGAAACAAGGCCACAGCTAAGCACGAAAACATAGGAACTTAATTGTATTAAAATGGCTGAGGAGATAATGTGAATTATTGGACTGTAACAGAAGGAGATTTGTTTGCCTAAGGGCTGGAGGGTGGTACAATAATGAGTGCCTGCAGGAACAGTGAAGCATGGTGGAGGATTTTGCAATTTGAGGGCTGAATTTCAGAAAATGTTGGCGAGGATTTCACCAGGATTATTGGTATCCTCAATGCAGAGAAATACGGGCAGATACTTATCCATCATGTAATATTATTAGGAAAGTCTTTGGCTCCAAATAAATTCTTCAGCAGGACGACTCCAAACATACAGCCAATGTCATTAAAAAAAGCAATACTCCTCTCAAAATTTTTATCCTCTTAATATATTGCAGTCATCATATTATATAGCACTGTGTACTTACAATTGCTCATTTTGCCTTTCTATCCAGATAATTCTTCTATTTTCCATAAGGTCTATGACATCACATGATTAAAAACTGACTAGCTGAATCCTTCTAAGCTCTATGTAGAAACAGGAGGTCAATTTTCTCTGCACAAGGTATGAGTCACTGCAAAAGTCCCTGGCAGGGGGAGCAGCTGGGTCAGGAGTTAAAGAGGGTAATAAATGCAGGGAGATGAGACTTCCTATTTCTACATAGGAAAGAGAAGAGAGAAGAATTATCTGGGTAGAAAGGCAAAATGAGCAATTGTAAGTACACAGTGCTATATAATATGATTGTAATATATTAATGGGTTACAAATTTTGATGGGAGGAGGAAGAGGAGGCCTTCTTTAAGATCTATCTATAATGTAAAAAAGAACATTCAGTCCTGGAAGTGATGATATGGTACATCCTCTTCGAATCTCTGGGATTACAAGAAGATACAGAAGGATTTGCACCGGCGACATCCACAGAAGATCTGTGGTTCTCCAAGATGTTTGGAACAACCTCCCTGCCGAGTTCCTGCAAAAACTGCAGTTGTAGGGAATATTGATTTGATTTACATTTCCCCTTTGTTCATTGATAAAAATAAACTGTTAACACTTCTATTTATGAGAGCAATCTTACTTGGTAGCATTTTTTCCACACCTGCCTTAAACTTTTGCACAATGCTGCCCGTTCAGAAATGTCATGTCATAGATTTGCAGAAATATATACAGGAAGTCTACGACAATCCCCGGCCACAAGTATTTTGATTTTGAAAGAGGTTTGCTGCCGTAATCCTTACATTCTGATTCTGTTTCTTAACCCCCCAGAATTTACTTTCATCCACACTGCAGTTTAGCTTCAACCTGACAATGTTACTTATCAATACCCCGCAGTGTTAAGAGGCTGGAGAAGCCTGGTAATTCATGAACACACGCTGAGATCAAGAGAATATATGATTTAGGAAAGAATTGCGCATAATTTCTAATTAAAACGCTTTACAAAAATGACACCCAAGTCTTTTCACTTGACTGGCAGGTAATGTGAGTTTAGCATTCCAATTACTATAATAAAGTAATCACTTCAGATTTACCGGGGAAAGAAAAAAATAATAGAAAATGGTGAATTTTGTGGCTTTTTTTGGGAGTCAGAGTTAATGTAATTTGTAGGAAACAAGACCCTGAGTGCAACTTTCACCGGTCCTCCTCAAAAGCTAAACCTTTAGCAGTGATTATAGATTTCATTTTTTCTAACTCTGATTAAAGGGGTTGTCGAGCAAAAAAGAAAAGAATGTCTTTAAAATGGCAAAATACAACACTTACTGTTTGGCTTTATTTAACAAAAGTGCACAGATCTGAAGTTATCTGATCTCAGGCCTCAAGAGATCCACTTCCAGCTCATGGTTGACAGCTTTGTATGTCATCAGTGCTGTGCGTGAAGGGGACTGGATGACTGCTCAGTTTAATAGCTAAGTCAGACCCTTTTTTCTGTCTGTCCAATGGCCTTGACAGAGAAGAGGGCTGACCTAGTTATTGAAATGAACCAGTCAGCCGGCCCCCCTCACACACAGCGGTGGTCTTGCGCTGATGTAGAAAACTCTTTGGAAACAAAAGATGGTAATGGAGCTGCCTTGACCCTGGACTGCCGTAGATCCAGGTACCTTAAGGAAAGCAGATCAGTAAGATTTATATCTTTTTTGTTTTATCACCATTACAGATCATTATTTTGATCCTATCACCTTGTCCGTGCCGCTCAAACCACAAGCAGCGTGAATCAGTTTCTGTCTGCACAATTGTAACCAGGCATGGTCATTTTTTTTCAAAATGATCCGGCTGGGGATCAAAGCTGAAGACGAGAGTAGGCCGACTAGTACTGGCTCCTCTCAGCTAGAGGTGATTGACAGGTCTCTCTCATAGCAGTAGACCTTTCAGTCGTCCGCAGAAGTGCTGGAAGAAGTCGTCGGGGCAGAGCCAGAGTAGTCTTTTTTTCCAGCTTTGGTCCCCAGCCGAATCTTCTAACTATATATTTTCTGACATGTGAGATCAATGTATAAATGTTTGCAAAATGCTCCTGCGTTCCCTCGAATGGCGGTTAAAGGGGTTTTATCATTTACCTCCATGTACTGTTCAGGGATGGCATTTACAGCTCTGAACCAGAGAAACGGGGAAATGACATCAATTTGGTTTTTGACCTACTTAGAAGAGCAAGTTGGTGTTTAACTGTTGACGTTCAATAAGGATTAACAACTTTATGTTAGGGCGCATACAAGTACTGTATGTCTCAAGAAAGTGTGTGGATAATGCAAATGGGTCCTTTCTTCTTCAACTCATCTTGACGTTTCTGGCTTGATCCGTTTTGAATAGAAAAAAGATCATTTCAGCGTCTCTATTAGGAGAGCACCCAGGATTATTCCCAAAATGGGAATAACATAGTGAATAACTTGTTGATTCCTAGGAGTCCAACTTCTGGGACTCACAACTATCCTTAGAATAGGGCTTCATTCTAGTCAAGGGGTTGCCATTGGAATACAGTTTTATTGGAATTCCCACGGAAACCCTAACATAGTGTGAACCTAGCCTTACAGAGTTGAAGCAGCAAATGACCATGTCAGCGACATCATATAGCAGTTCATTGAAAAACTGACAAATAACCTGTTTTTCGTATATAGCATGTGCTCTTATTATTGTGCATTTAATATTCATCTTCCTCATATCCTGAAATGCCTTCACCTCCAAATATGTGGATGCTCCCATCGGTCACTGGACTTATTATATGTAAATGTCGGTAAGTGCATTGTGTTCATGTGCTTAGTACCATGAAAAAATAGAGAGATCAATAGAAACTGTCAATGATGAAAAAACGGCTGAAGACACAAATCCATAAGGTCATCCGCTACTTAAGCCATTTTGGTGACATCATCGCTTATTCTAGTAAAGAGACTGTCAGAGCAATGGGTCACGAATGAGTAATGTGCGTTACAGGCTGAGCCGAAGCTTCACCTTATGTATTTCGAAATGTTCTCCTGGTCTGAACTCCATCATCGCTTCCTAATAAAACGGCTTAAAATTATATAAATCCCCGTTAATTATCCCACAAAGTTCTTATCAAATATTAATTATTATTCTGTATTATATCATTAATTGTTAAAAAAAACTATATATCTCCATACTCGGGCTTAGTTTTTTATAATTTATAATATGTGTTGAATTTATTTTAATTTAATTAGACTTTTAGATGTCTTACCTTCCATATTTCAGTACGTTCCCCTGGCTTAATAATGTCCATGGGGGATATTCTTGTGTAATCATTTAATTAATACAACTGAAATCACAACCGAGCGTATCGAGGAGCTGCGCTTTGATCTAAGCCGCATTCTTAATTTGTTTGTTTTTCCCTGTGAAAGTTATGTGGACTCATCGACAACCGCGTACAAGAAATACACATGAAAATTCAAGGCTCCTCACTGACCTTATTAATGTTCCCAGCGTACTGAAAATAGAGCTGATCGCAAACTATACTCCACCCTACAATTCTGTGTAGAACTTCATGTGTGAATCACTTGAGCTGAGACCCATATTCATTTCCATCAGTGCTTTGCAGACCTACTTCTTCATGTGTTTTTGTAACATGAACACCTTTCTGGAAGATTGGGATTGTTGGGGTCGTATGCAAAGAGACGTCGCTGAAATATATAGTACAGTACCAAATTCTTGACCAGGATGAGAGAAGTTCAGGTTCTTTACAGTAAATCCATGTCTGTACTTGCCCATACTACATCTGCTTCTATTGCTGGGTGACAACGCTCTTGAACTGTGAACAGCTCACTGGGAAACACAAGTCCGGTTCAGTTAATAGCATAGGTGGGACTTGTGGTGATACTGGGGAGTATATGGGTTAATGCAGAGTACTGATCATAAGCGATAATTAGTTCTCTGCTGTGAGCCTTGGGTGGGGTCACACCCTATTTAAATCCCAAGCTGCCAGTTATAAATGTATTCAGACCTGGTCTGCTGCCTAGTTCATCCATGCTGCTTGATTCCATTGTTTTCTTCTTACTGACTTTCGGCTGTATTCACTTCCCGTATTCCTTACAATTCGATCTCTGACACTCTCCTTCTGGTATTGATTTTACCTTCATCCTGACCACATCCCTTATTTCAGATTCTCTCCTGATTCATTCCTCGATCTGATTCTCACCCGCCATATGGACTATCCTTTGCCAGCTGGCTCCTGTGGCCAGCAACTATTCCATGAACATAACCTAAGGGCCCTGCTTAAAGGGATTATCTGGAACTTTTTTTTTCTCAACCACGAATTACTATATATGGTAACTAGGAAACCAATAAACAATGGAAGCAGAACATCCAAATCACTATGATAAGAACCTGATGGAAAATGCGGATTGGGGCTTGTACTTCACTGCCTCCAGGCTGATCCAACCTTCCTTGGTATATTTGTTACTTTTCCCCATTTTGGGGATTCCTTTACATTTGCACTTTCTGTTTTTCGGCTGTTTGACCATCATTTTGGGATACTAGTTTTATGTATCTACTTTCTGCTACTCTATGTAGAATTATTCCAAAATATTGCTGCCACATTTTGGCGTAAATATGGAGTTAAGTAGACATGTACTTAACTATTTGATTGTACTTATATACGTCTCCTTCTTGGATTTCTCTCTGTACCTGTTTCATGCAGTTGATCCCTGCGGAAGAGGGATCGTTAAATCCACACACCTATCTTTTATCCAGTTTTTATTCTATTCTGATTGTGCCAGTAAAGATTATCATAATGATTTGGCTTTTGTGCTTCCATTGTTTATCGGTTTCTTATATATATATATATATATATATATATATATATATATATATATATATATATATATTTTTATACTTTCTTCTTGGGTATTTATAATATGGACTCTAGATTAGTGCCCCGTTTTTTGGACAACTTTAAATGTGAATACATTGGAAACTTACCGACATACTGTATTTGCTATGTACTAGGCAGGCAGGAAATTGATGGACAATATATAAACCTAGGGCACTCTGACTTTTTTGCCTAAAAAAAAAAAATGGAGGCGTCCATGATTTTTTGAGGGTGAAGAAACTTACACAGATTATTTTGACCGTAATCATCATTTTACAGTTTACAGTGACTTCTGCTGATGTCCACATATCAGAATTATGGGGCTGTAGACATGTGTCACTTATAATCGGAATGGTCTATTATGGTTTTCCAATGTGACCGGAAAAAATATTGTCTGTGATTTTTTTTGATACGTTGTCCAAAAAAAAAAAAAAAGTCAAGTTGGCAACCCTAGTACAAGGTGCCCCGATCTTTCGCTGCAAGCTCCACCTCCTGGCAGGTCTTTTTCCAATTTTGTGTCCCATATAGATCAACAGTTCCTGCATTCGTACGGGACCGAATCTATGTGTGATGGGAGCTGGCTGGCTGCTGTAGCAAAACCAGTCTCCTTCTTTCTGTGGGTTAACCATTGTAGAGAAATGAGCTGGCTTAGGCTATTAAAATAAGCAGTCCGTCACTGCCACAACAGGCGAGCCAGAGCTTGTAGCTGAAGATAGGAACACTTTTAGTCCCCATCTTATATTTCATAATTTTATTATTATAAGCACGATTAACTAGAATTTTTATAATTGGACTACCCTGTTTAATATCCTAGACAGTAATGCCAGCGTTATTCTTCTCAATAAGCAACATAGACACCAACCACTGGACCAATGCAAAAAAAAAAGTACAGTAGATACAGTAGAGTCCCATAGTCATCTGGGATGGCGATATTAGATCTCCATACAACCCAAACACCTAACTTAATAATCATGTCAAGGCTTGTGAATAACTTTGGGAGTCTGTTTAAAAATGTAAAATGAAGCAGATGATTTTTTTTTTTTTTTTACCCATAAGAAAACAATAATGTTTTGAGACATTTTAATGTGACCTTAAATGGTCACTGTCATTTACACAAGTTTTATATACATCCATAATACAAGTGAATATAAGAAATTTTGTAATATGTCTGATTAGAAAAATATACTTCTTTCTGCACTTAGTAGCCACTTCTTCTCCAGTCCTCTGAACTCGCCATCCAGTTTTGGAAAAAGAAAACTGCTCAAATCTGTCTTGCTCAAAACAAGAAGGTTTGGAGAGGGAAGAAAGTAGGAAGAGTATGAAGCTCTCGGTACAGTGGGAGATATACTTGTAATGCAGTTTCAAGCAACCGTTATAACTTAGTACTGTGCTGGATTCACAGTCACACAACTCAGTACTACTGTATAACGTGTAACGGACTGGGTGGTGAAACCATTGTGCCGTGATCCAAGGAGAGCCTGGAGGGGTTTGACTAGATGGCTCAACAAGTCCGATGTCGGGTGCACGGTGGCAGACGACACTGCGATCCAAGGAGGGAGGTGGGACCAGATGCTATACCAGGACTGACCTCTGGCTGGTAGTTGCTGACCCCCATGAAATAGCAGGCAGAAACAGCCCGGAATGGTAGACAGGCACAGCTAATAGGCAGGCAGGCACAGCTGATATGCAGGCAGATGGGCACGACTGATTGATAAAGCAGACAGGCCTGGCTGATAAACAGGTAGGCTGACAGACAAGCAGTTATACAGGAGTACAAGCGTTGGGACCTGAGAACTAGCAAGCGTATGTAAAGGGGCACCTTTTATGAGTAAGGTGATGAGGGAGTTATGCAAGGTCCTGCAAATCTCCCAGATGAGGACTTCAGTGTACCACCGACTTTAAGAAAGAGTTATACTCCAAATAGACTCTTCAGATGTCGGTGTAGGAGCAGTCCTTTCCCAGGAGATACACAGGGAGGAGCACCCTGTTCTCTACCTGAGTAGGAAGCTATTCTCAATTATTCAGGCATAGAGAAGGAGTGCTTGGCCATAAAGTGACAAAAAAAAAATTAGGAGGAAAAAGACAGGGCAAAGGGGTTTTATCCAAGGGAGATAAAGCTGTATAAATAAGGTTATTCTAACCTGATTTAGTTTTGCATGCATAAAATTTCAATCACTTATACATCCAGCTGCTGCAGGTCCAACGGGTCTTCAGCCCGGAAAACACAGATAAGGAGGATTTGTGGATAATCTTCGCTGCTGGTACTGTATATAATAAATCCAAATCCAGACAGAAAGTACATGTGGTTATTTTTTATTTAGTCTACGTTAGAGTTGAGCGACTTTTGTTTTTTTAGGGTCGCGTTTCGTTTTGTGAAACCCGACTTTTCCAAAAGTCGGGTCGAGCAAGATCGTCCGATTATAGGGAAAAGTCGGGGTCGTCCCGAAACACGAAACCCAATGTAAGTCAATGGGGAATAAAAGTCGGCAGTGAGAGGAGGACAGGAAACACACCTACAGTGCCCATTTGAATGCCAAAAGCATCAATTCTTCTTACTTAAGCTTGTCAACCTTAATTAACTTCATAATACAAGTTACGCACTGAAAAATGGGGGTTATTTGGCTAAATTTGTGGGGGGGGAGGGCTGGCTGCAGGTTTTCATGTGCCCTGGGCGAAAGAGCGCCCCTTTAACACATACCACAACTCATCATGCTCCGATACGGCAGAGAAATAGCGGTATAGTACAATGAAAAATACATCACTTTTTACATCTCATGACGAGGCCCATCTATTTCTCCATACAAAATCATTGGTCCCATATAATGTTTGAAACAGTATATGATGAGCTCCACATAATGCTACAGTATATGTTGGTCCCCATGGATGAAGCTCCACTGTCTTATGGGCCCAAATAATGCTCCAAACATAATGGGCCCCATTTCTAATGCTCTAGTGTATAATGGGCCCTGTAAATGCTGCTCCAGTGTCTGATGTCCACCTTTGGAATGTTCCAGTGTATGGTGGGCCCCATCTATCATTCTCCAGAGTATAGTGCTCCCCAAAAATTGCTGTCCCAACATTGAAAACAATCAAATAAGTCTCCTCGCTAGGGAATCCCTGTACTTGTCTGGACAGGTGCTGTAGCTTGCTTAACAGCTCGCCAGCCGTTCTCACGCCCAGTATGGATTGCACGTGATTGCACAAAGGTTAGAAAGGGTACCGTATCCCTGGATAACATGTATGGATAGCGTACACATTCAAAATATATGTCTATACAGCATGAGGCAGGCTCAGACGGTGTTAGGCCCAGTATGGATTGCACGTCATTGCACAAAGGTTAGAAAGGGTACCGTATCCCCGGATAACATGTATGGATAGCGTACACATTCAAAATATATGTCTATACAGCATGAGGCAGGCTCAGACGGTGTTAGGCCCAGTATGGATTGCACGTGATTGCACAAAGGTTAGAAGGGGTACCGTATCCCCGGATAACATGTATGGATAGCGTACAAATTCAAAATATATGTCTATACAGCATGAGGCAGGCTCAGACGGTGTTAGGCCCAGTATGGATTGCACGTCATTGCACAAAGGTTAGAAAGGGTACCGTATCCCCGGATAACATGTATGGATAGCGTACACATTCAAAATATATGTCTATACAGCATGAGGCAGGCTCAGACGGTGTTAGGCCCAGTATGGATTGCACGTCATTGCACAAAGGTTAGAAAGGGTACCGTATCCCCGGATAACATGTATGGATAGCGTACACATTCAAAATATATGTCTATACAGCATGAGGCAGGCTCAGACGGTGTTAGGCCCAGTATGGATTGCACGTCATTGCACAAAGGTTAGAAAGGGTACCGTATCCCCGGATAACATGTATGGATAGCGTACACATTCAAAATATATGTCTATACAGCATGAGGCAGGCTCAGACGGTGTTAGGCCCAGTATGGATTGCACGTCATTGCACAAAGGTTAGAAAGGGTACCGTATCCCCGGATAACATGTATGGATAGCGTACACATTCAAAATATATGTCTATACAGCATGAGGCAGGCTCAGACGGTGTTAGGCCCAGTATGGATTGCACGTGATTGCACAAAGGTTAGAAGGGGTACCGTATCCCCGGATAACATGTATGGATAGCGTACACATTCAAAATATATGTCTATACAGCATGAGGCAGGCTCAGACGGTGTTAGGCCCAGTATGGATTGCACGTCATTGCACAAAGGTTAGAAAGGGTACCGTATCCCCGGATAACATGTATGGATAGCGTACACATTCAAAATATATGTCTATACAGCATGAGGCAGGCTCAGACGGTGTTAGGCCCAGTATGGATTGCACGTCATTGCACAAAGGTTAGAAAGGGTACCGTATCCCCGGATAACATGTATGGATAGCGTACACATTCAAAATATATGTCTATACAGCATGAGGCAGGCTCAGACGGTGTTAGGCCCAGTATGGATTGCACGTCATTGCACAAAGGTTAGAAAGGGTACCGTATCCCCGGATAACATGTATGGATAGCGTACACATTCAAAATATATGTCTATACAGCATGAGGCAGGCTCAGACGGTGTTAGGCCCAGTATGGATTGCACGTCATTGCACAAAGGTTAGAAAGGGTACCGTATCCCCGGATAACATGTATGGATAGCGTACACATTCAAAATATATGTCTATACAGCATGAGGCAGGCTCAGACGGTGTTAGGCCCAGTATGGATTGCACGTCATTGCACAAAGGTTAGAAGGGGTACCGTATCCCCGGATAATATGTATGGATAGCGTACACATTCAAAATATATGTCTATACAGCATGAGGCAGGCTCAGACGGTGTTAGGCCCAGTATGGATTGCACGTCATTGCACAAAGGTTAGAAAGGGTACCGTATCCCTGGATAACATGTATGGATAGCGTACACATTCAAAATATATGTCTATACAGCATGAGGCAGGCTCAGACGGTGTTAGGCCCAGTATGGATTGCACGTCATTGCACAAAGGTTAGAAGGGGTACCGTATCCCCGGATAACATGTATGAATAGCGTACACATTCAAAATATATGTCTATACAGCATGAGGCAGGCTCAGACGGTGTTAGGCCCAGTATGGATTGCACGTCATTGCACAAAGGTTAGAAAGGGTACCGTATCCCTGGATAACATGTATGGATAGCGTACACATTCAAAATATATGTCTCAGGAGGCAGGCTCAGACGGTGTCAGGCACAGTATGGATTTGATGGCCCAGATTACACAGCGGAGGAGCAGGGAGAGGTAAAGATTGCAAATGCTGGGGCCCTGGACAAGCAAGGGGGGCCCACTCGTGGGCGTCGGTACTGGCGCTGGGCCCCTCATAGTACAGCGGTGTGTCTGACGGCGGGTGTGCACCACCACCGTCAGAGACACTTGATTGCACTATGAGGGACCCTGTGCCAGTGCGCGCGCCCAAGAGTCAGCCTACCCACCTGTCCAGGGCAACGGCACTCGCACGGTGTCGTGCGGTAGGTTGTGACCCCGGCCATGGGGGGGGAGGCAGCACAGTTATGGAGTTTTAGAAAGTGGCATATGTTGATGTTGGACATTCAGCTGATGCAAAAGGCGAAATAGGTGAAGTACCAGGAAGAGGTGGACCAAAGCAAGCCATTTTTCTGTCACCCTATGTGTCATCAGGGGAAGGTGGGACAAAATCCTTGGAAACCCATGCGTGGTTCATTTTAATGAAGGTTAGATCATCCACATTTTGGGTTGACGGACGGGTCCTTTTTTCTGTCAGGATTGATCCAGCTGCACTGAAGACTCTTTCCGATAGCACACTTGCAGCTGGGCAAGCGAGCTCCTGTAAGGCATATTGGGCCAATTCAGGCCAGGTGTCCAGTTTAGCGGCCCAATAGTCAAAGGGGAATGACCTGTGTGGGAGAACATCGATATGGGAGGAAAAGTAGTTTGTAACCATAGTTGACAACTGCTGTCTCCTGTCACTTTCCATCGATGCAGTATTACCAGTTGTGTGAGCGGTATTTGAAAAATCAGTCCACAACATTGTCATGAAACCCCTGTCTCCAACGCCACTTCTGCTGTGTGCACCACGAACACCTCTGCCAAGCTGCCCCCGGCCCGTACGACTCTTGTGAGAACCATCACCGCTGCTGTGTGCTGGGAATGCCTCAAGCAACCGATTTACCAGAGTTGCTTGTTTATTTGCAATATTAGGTCAAGGTTCTCCTGTGGCATGATGTTTTGTAATTTGCCTTTATAGCGTGGATCCAGGATGCTGGCCAACCAGTAGTCGTCATCGTTTATCATTTTGGCAATGCGGGGGTCCCTTTTTAGGATCCGCAAGGCATAATCTGACATGTGGGCCAATGTTCCCGGTGTCAATGATGCACTGCGAGTGCTGGGTGGAGGAGCACTTTCTGGCAAATCCACATCCCTCCAGTCACGCACAAACCCTGTACCAGACCTTGCCACGCCAACATTTTCACTTGCCCCACGAGATGCATCCTCCTCCCCTAAGTAATCATCCCCATCATCCTCCTCCTCCTCCTCCTCTTCTTCCTCCACCTCGTCCAGGAGAGGTCCCTGAGCAGACAATGGCTGAATGTCATCAAGGATTCCCTCCTCCTCTTCCTCCTCATCAACATTGGCTGCAGACGCCTGCTCCTTAAGGTGCGTCAAAGTTTGCATGAGCAGACGCATAAGTGGGATGCTCATGCTTAGGATGGCGTCATCTGCGCTTACCAGCCGTGTGCATTCCTCAAAACACTGAAGGACTTTACAAAGGTCTTTCAGCTTCGACCACTACACGCCTGTCAACTCCATGTCTGCTCTCAAAGTGCCTGGCCGTGTATCCTCCCACAAATGCATTATGGCCTGCCTCTGCTCGCACAGCCGCTCCACCATGTGCAGGGTGGAGTTCCACCTTGTTGCAATGTCGATAATGAGGCGGTGGTTGGGAAGGTGGAGCAATCGCTGCAGCTTCTGCATACGAACGGAGTGTACAGGCGACCGGCGGATGTGCGCGCACAGTCTTCGCACCTTCTGGAGCAGGCCTGTTAACTCCGGATAATTTTTGAGGAAGCACTGCACCACCAGGTTCAAGGTGTGAGCCAAGCAAGGTATGTGGCTGAGTTTTGAAAGGGCTATGGCTGCCACAAAATTACGGCCGTTATCACTAACTACCTTGCCTGCCTCAAGATGTACACTGCCCAGCCATGACTCAGTTTGTCGCTTCAAGTACTCGGCCAGCACCTCGGCGGTGTGTCTGTCGCCCAAACACATCATCTGCAACACAGCCTGCTGATGCTTTCCACTAGCTGCTCGATAGGGGGACACATCGTGTGCAACAGTGGCAGCTGCAGATGGAGTGCTCGTACGACTGCGCTCTGTGGAAGAGCTTTCGCTTCTGGAGGAGGAGGAGGAGGGTCGAACGCCTACAGCCAACTGTTTCCTATACCGTGGGCTAGGCAGCACTGTCCCACCACCGATGTCCCCTGTGGACCCTGCATCCACCACATTAACCCAGTGCGCAGTGATGGACACGTAACGACCCTGGCCATGCCGACTGGACCATGCATCAGTTGTGAGGTGCACCTTTCCGCTCACTGACTGCTTGAGTGCATGGACAATGCGGTCTTTCACATGATGGTGGAGGGCTGGGATGGCTTTGCGAGAGAAGAAGTGGCGACTGGGTAGGTCATAGCGTGGTACTGCATAGGCCATGAGTTCGCGGAAAGCTGTGCTTTCCACCAACCGAAAGGGCATCATCTCAAACGAGATTAGTTTGGCAATGTGGGCGTTCAAACCCAGTGTACGCGGATGAGAGACTGAGTACTTTCTTGACCTACTCATAGTGTCTGGGAGGGTGAGCTGGACTTGAGAGCTGCATATGGTGGAAGTAGCGGTGGACAGGGCGGACTGAGAGAGGGTTGATGATGGTGATGGAGTTGGTGTTCTTTCTGATGGCCTAGAATCAGTCTTTCGTTGATATAACAGTGGGATTCCCTGACTGCTGTGGCCTTGCAACGACACCTCAACATTTGCTGCTGTGCTAACCGGTGGGCTTACAGTGGGGGAAACAATGTAGTGTTGCTGACTACCTTCGTTGTGATCAGTTGCACATGTGGCACTTGAGGTTTGGTGTTGTGTCCACGCTTGCAAGTGCATGCTGGTTAAATGTCTAAGCATGCAACTGGTATTCAAATTTTTCAGATTTTTCCCTCGGCTAAAGGTCTTTGCGCACTTCTTACAGATAACCTTGGCCTGATCATGAGGATTTTGTTCAAAAAAGTGCCACACTGCACTCTTCCTACTTTGGCAGACATTTTGTGGCCTAGCACGCTGTGATCTTTTGACCCTCTGGACAAGCTGTCCAGCAACTCTTTTGATGTTTGGAACCTGTCTTTGGAGTGCTCCGGGCCTGCCAGATAACAGCTGTTGCGATGTCGATGTCTGCTGTGGATGCTCCTCATCTGAGCTATTGGAAGCAGCACCCTCTTCCCCCAATGGATGCCAATCTGGGTCAACAACTGGGTCATCCATCACCTCCTCTTCTATGTCATGTGCACCTTCCTCTGTGTCACCGTGTATGGTGGTATAGTGTGCGGGAAGGGGCACCTGAGTCTCATCAGGGTCAGAATCTGGCTCTGTACACTGCGAGGACAATGTAGTGCTCTGAGTGAATGTACCAGCAGAATCATCCATCAGCGGCTGTGCATCAGTGCACTCCATGTCAGATTCATCTTGGCCTGGGTAATTCACCATTTCACTTGATAATCCAGGCATGGTATGTGAAAACAGCTCCATGGAGTAATCAGTAGTATGGCCTGCGTCATCCTTCAATCTTGGTTGGGGTGAAGGACACAAGGAAAGGTGTGGTTCATGAACATGAGCCTCCAATGACGACTCAGTGCTTTTACTTTTTACAACTGAAGAAGAGGAGGTGATAGAGCTGGAGGCTGAGTCAGCAATGTAAGACAAAACTTTTTCCTGATGCTCTGCCTTTAAAAGCGGTTTGCCAACTCCTAGAAAACTAAGCGTTCGAGGCCTTATGTAGCCAGACGATGAAGCAGGGTCAGCACCTCCTGCATTCGGTCCTATTTTGCTCTTGCCACTACCATCAGATCCACCACCAACACCATCATTACCAGCTGCCAACCCCCGCCCAATTCCACGGCCTCTTCCACCAGCCTTCCTCATTTTTGGTAGAAATGTAGACAAAATCCAACAAACTATATAGTAATGTAAAACAAGGTACAAGGTGTCTATAGGACAGGGGAGTTTTAGAATTTCTGCATACACTTGTGGACAGTGGACACTTGTGGATTGTGTGAGGCCCACTGATATCTGAGCGCTATGTGACACGCTCGATGGCACAGCTGCCTGTGACCAAAGTGACGAGAGGATAATGGAGATTTTGAATCTCTGCGTACACTTTTGGACACTGGACACTTGTGGATGGTGTGAGGCCCACTGATATCTGAGCGCTATGTGACACGCTCGATGGCACAGCTGCCTGTGACCAAAGTGACTAGAGGATAATGGAGATTTTGAATCTCTGCGTACACTTTTGGACACTGGACACTTGTGGATGGTGTGAGGCCCACTGATATCTGAGCGCTATGTGACACGCTCGATGGCACAGCTGCCTGTGACCAAAGTGACGAGAGGATAATGGAGATTTTGAATCTCTGCGTACACTTTTGGACACTGGACACTTGTGGATGGTGTGAGGCCCACTGATATCTGAGCGCTATGTGACACGCTCGATGGCACAGCTGCCTGTGACCAAAGTGACGAGAGGATAATGGAGATTTTGAATCTCTGCGTAAACTTTTGGACACTGGACACTTGTGGATTGTGTGAGGCCCACTGATATCTGAGCGCTATGTGACACGCTCGATGGCACAGCTGCCTGTGACCAAAGTGACGAGAGGATAATGGAGATTTTGAATCTCTGCGTACACTTTTGGACACTGGACACTTGTGGATTGTGTGAGGCCCACTGATATCTGAGCGCTATGTGACACGCTCGATGGCACAGCTGCCTGTGACCAAAGTGACGAGAGGATAATGGAGATTTTGAATCTCTGCGTACACTTTTGGACACTGGACACTTGTGGATTGTGTGAGGCCCACTGATATCTGAGCGCTATGTGACACGCTCGATGGCACAGCTGCCTGTGACCAAAGTGACGAGAGGATAATGGAGATTTTGAATCTCTGCGTACACTTTTGGACACTGGACACTTGTGGATGGTGTGAGGCCCACTGATATCTGAGCGCTATGTGACACGCTCGATGGCACAGCTGCCTGTGACCAAAGTGACGAGAGGATAATGGAGATTTTGAATCTCTGCGTACACTTTTGGACACTGGACACTTGTGGATGGTGTGAGGCCCACTGATATCTGAGCGCTATGTGACACGCTCGATGGCACAGCTGCCTGTGACCAAAGTGACGAGAGGATAATGGAGATTTTGAATCTCTGCGTACACTTTTGGACACTGGACACTTGTGGATGGTGTGAGGCCCACTGATATCTGAGCGCTATGTGACACGCTCGATGGCACAGCTGCCTGTGACCAAAGTGACGAGAGGATAATGGAGATTTTGAATCTCTGCGTACACTTTTGGACACTGGACACTTGTGGATGGTGTGAGGCCCACTGATATCTGAGCGCTATGTGACACGCTCGATGGCACAGCTGCCTGTGACCAAAGTGACGAGAGGATAATGGAGATTTTGAATCTCTGCGTACACTTTTGGTCACTGGACACTTGTGGATGGTGTGAGGCCCACTGATATCTGAGCGCTATGTGACACGCTCGATGGCACAGCTGCCTGTGACCAAAGTGACGAGAGGATAATGGAGATTTTGAATCTCTGCGTACACTTTTGGACACTGGACACTTGTGGATGGTGTGAGGCCCACTGATATCTGAGCGCTATGTGACACGCTCGATGGCACAGCTGCCTGTGACCAAAGTGACGAGAGGATAATGGAGATTTTGAATCTCTGCGTACACTTTTGGTCACTGGACACTTGTGGATGGTGTGAGGCCCACTGATATCTGAGCGCTATGTGACACGCTCGATGGCACAGCTGCCTGTGACCAAAGTGACGAGAGGATAATGGAGATTTTGAATCTCTGCGTACACTTTTGGACACTGGACACTTGTGGATTGTGTGAGGCCCACTGATATCTGAGCGCTATGTGACACGCTCGATGGCACAGCTGCCTGTGCCCAAAGTGACGAGAGGATAATGGAGATTTTGAATCTCTGCGTACACTTTTGGACACTGGACACTTGTGGATGGTGTGAGGCCCACTGATATCTGAGCGCTATGTGACACGCTCGATGGCACAGCTGCCTGTGACCAAAGTGACGAGAGGATAATGGAGATTTTGAATCTCTGCGTACACTTTTGGACACTGGACACTTGTGGATGGTGTGAGGCCCACTGATATCTGAGCGCTATGTGACACGCTCGATGGCACAGCTGCCTGTGACCAAAGTGATGAGAGGATAATGGAGATTTTGAATCTCTGCGTACACTTTTGGACACTGGACACTTGTGGATGGTGTGAGGCCCACTGATATCTGAGCGCTATGTGACACGCTCGATGGCACAGCTGCCTGTGACCAAAGTGACGAGAGGATAATGGAGATTTTGAATCTCTGCGTACACTTTTGGACACTGGACACTTGTGGATGGTGTGAGGCCCACTGATATCTGAGCGCTATGTGACACGCTCGATGGCACAGCTGCCTGTGACCAAAGTGACGAGAGGATAATGGAGATTTTGAATCTCTGCGTACACTTTTGGACACTGGACACTTGTGGATGGTGTGAGGCCCACTGATATCTGAGCGCTATGTGACACGCTCGATGGCACAGCTGCCTGTGACCAAAGTGACGAGAGGATAATGGAGATTTTGAATCTCTGCGTACACTTTTAAACACTGGACACTTGTGGATGGTGTGAGGCCCACTGATATCTGAGCGCTATGTGACACGCTCGATGGCACAGCTGCCTGTGACCAAAGTGACGAGAGGATAATGGAGATTTTGAATCTCTGCGTACACTTTTGGACACTGGACACTTGTGGATGGTGTGAGGCCCACTGATATCTGAGCGCTATGTGACACGCTCGATGGCACAGCTGCCTGTGACCAAAGTGACGAGAGGATAATGGAGATTTTGAATCTCTGCGTACACTTTTGGACACTGGACACTTGTGGATGGTGTGAGGCCCACTGATATCTGAGCGCTATGTGACACGCTCGATGGCACAGCTGCCTGTGACCAAAGTGACGAGAGGATAATGGAGATTTTGAATCTCTGCGTACACTTTTGGACACAGGACACTTGTGGATGGTGTGAAGCCCACTGATATCTGAGCGCTATGTGACACGCTCGATGGCACAGCTGCCTGTGACCAAAGTGACGAGAGGATAATGGAGATTTTGAATCTCTGCGTACACTTTTGGACACTGGACACTTGTGGATGGTGTGAGGCCCACTGATATCTGAGCGCTATGTGACACGCTCGATGGCACAGCTGCCTGTGACCAAAGTGACGAGAGGATAATGGAGATTTTGAATCTCTGCGTACACTTTTGGACACTGGACACTTGTGGATGGTGTGAGGCCCACTGATATCTGAGCGCTATGTGACACGCTCGATGGCACAGCTGCCTGTGACCAAAGTGACGAGAGGATAAGGGAGATTGGATTGCTTTTAAAAAAGCAGTTTGCGGAGCAGTGGGTAAACAGCAATGCCAGCGTGTCAGGAAGCCTTAAAAGGCAGCCCAACAACCAACACCACTGATACACCACAATATAGCCTCCCCTTGCACTGCACACACAGTGACTTGTGTGTTGTGCAGGCCAAATCGCTAGCAGCAGAAGCATTTTTTTTGTCTTATTCCCTGCCTAACGCTCTCCCTACAGAATCAGCAGCAACCTCTCCCTATACTAAGATCGGCAGAAGTAAGATGGCGGTCGGCGTGCACGCCCTTTTATACCCCCTGTGACGCCCACCAAAGCAAGCCAATCACTTGCATGCCCTTCTGAAAGATGGTGGTGACCCGTGCCTATGTCATCACGTTGCCCACAGTGTCCGTGGATCCTGATTGGCTGAAAAAGAGCGCAAAACAAACTTTTGAAACGCGACTTTGGCGCGTAAGTCGCCGACCTCGTGGCCGACCTCATCCTAGGGTCGGGTTTCGTTTCATGAAACCCGACTTTGCTAAAAGTCGGCGACTTTTGAATTTTTTCGACCCGTTTCGCTCAACTCTAGTCTACGTGTTTTGAAGTACTACAGACTTCTTCATCAGGACAAGAAAAGCCAATTCTTGTCCTGATGAAGAAGTCTGTAGTACTTCGAAACGTGTAGACTAAATAAAGAATAACTGCATGTACTTTCTGTCTGGATTTGGATTTATTATATGGGATACTTGCAGCGCAGATTATCCACAAATCCTCCTTATCTGTGGCCACAAAGTGGTCGGCGGACACATTACAGGACTATCTGGTAGGATGTAAGTTTAGTTTGGTATCCGACCATGCCCCACTTAGATAGATGAGGGAGACAAAGGGTAAAAATGCTAGGGTCACCCGCTGGTTCTTAGCCCTGCAAGATTTCAACTTCCATGTAGAACACAGAGCAGGGAAGCTACATAATAATGCCGATACCAACTCAAGAATCCCTAGTCTGGTAGTAGAAAGTGCCAAGCCCTTCGGCTTTAGGTGGAGAGGGAAGGTATGTAAAGAGACTAATGGTCATGTAGTTGATGGGAGGTGTGTGTCATAGAGATCGCTCTCTGTGATGTAATCCAGAGTATTTTTCTCTAGTCCACGTAAGCACTAAGAGGTTTGTTTGTTGCACTTAGGACCGGGTTATGGGTAGATATGAGAGAAGGGCAGGTCTAGCTATCCACATACCTCACCTCTGGGTGTGGTTAACAACCTGTATAAAGGCGGCTGTTTTTTCGCACATGGTCTGTATGTTGGGAGGGTGGAAGAAGGCATCCTATGTGTGTTTGTCTCCAGACCGAGCCTGAATACTTGACGCTAACCCAGCCTGTGTGCCACACAGGCCTGGTGGAGCAGAGACCTCTTTACTTTGTTTGCCTGATCTAAAGGCTGTTTGTTTTTCTGTTTGGCTTCTGGGATTATGAAGCAATAAACCCATATGAATTTTTAAAGAACAAGCCTCCTGTTTTCCTCCCGTTGCAACCAAGTGAATAAAACACCTACCCGTGTTAGACAAAGTGTACAACGTTGCACAGGCACTTCCATTCTGGTGGAGGTGCCTTATATAGTACTTGACTCCTAGCCATTGGCTGGGTACACTTTAAGATGGTGCACACGTCGTCTTTAGGAAGGTGGGAGCGCACGCACCCTAAGCACAATGCCTGGGGATCTGTGCGCATACCAAGGCAATCAGAAGTAAGAGAGGAGGGAGGAAATGTGAGACCACGGTGGTGAGTCAGCGTCTGTGCTGGGTAATGAAGGCAGATGGTAAGACGCTGGCACTACATAATGTCTTCCATGCTGTTGCTGTGTCTAAGCTTATGCTGAAAAGAGAAAGAAGAGCAGGAATCCATCTGTTTCTGTGTGTAATGTGTATAAGAGTTTTCATAGAAGATAGTCTTCTCTCACTTGCTCGGAGACAACTGAAAGTTAGAAATAGAGCCTGCAGAAGAGAAAACCGGTGCAAAATGTAGGATACAAGTCATATAATAGTTGTTGAAAGTTACCTGAAATAACAGGTACACTTTAACAAATAAAGGCTGTGTCCCAGATTTCCTGTGAGGTTCTTGGAAAACATGAGACCTCTGGGACTGCAGGAATAATTAGCACATTTCTAGTAAAACCTTCCGATGGGAGGCGTGTCCTAAAAAAGGGGGGGTGGATATATGCTAAAAAAAAAGTTGGCAGCATGCTTCACACACCATACTCTCTTTTAGACAGCAATAACAAAAGAGTTACAGTTGTGGCCAATAGTATTGACACCCCTGCAATTTTGTCAGATAATACTCAGTTTCTTCCTGAAAATGATTGCAAACACAAATTCTTTGGTATTATTATCTTCATTTCATTTGTCTTAAATGAAAAAACACAAAAAGAATTGTCCTAAAGCCAAATTGGATATAATTCCACACCAAACATAAAAAAGAGGGTTGACAAAAGTATTGGCACTCTTCGAAAAATCAAGTGATGCTTCTCTAATTTGTGTAATTAACAGCACCTGTAATTTACCTGTGGCACCTAACAGGTGTTGGTAATAACTAAATCACACTTGCAGCCAGTTGACATGGATTAAAGTTGACTCAACCTCTGTCCTGTGTCCTTGTGTGTACCATATTGAGCATGGAGAAAAGAAAGAAGACCAAAGAACTGTCTGAGGACTTGAGAAACCAAATTGTGAGGAAGCATGAGCAATCTCAAGGCTACAAGTCCATCTCCAAAGACCTGAATGTTCCTGTGTCTACCGTGCGCAGTGTCATCAAGAAGTTTAAAGTCCATGGCACTGTGGCTAACCTCCCTAGATGTGGACGGAAAAGAAAAATTGACAAGAGATTTCAACGCAAGATTGTGCGGATGTTGGATAAAGAACCTCGACTAACATCCAAACAAGTTCAAGCTGCCCTGCAGTCCGAGGGTACAACAGTGTCAACCCGTACTATCCATCGGCGTCTGAATGAAAAGGGACTGTATGGTAGGACACCCAGGAAGACTCCACTTCTTACCCAGAGACATAAAAAAGCCAGGCTGCAGTTTGCCAAAACTTACCTGAAAAAGCCTAAAACGTTTTGGAAGAATGTTCTTTGGTCAGATGAGACAAAAGTAGAGCTTTTT
The DNA here is from genome assembly GCF_039654945.1 of Dendrobates tinctorius. Lineage (NCBI taxonomy): Eukaryota > Metazoa > Chordata > Amphibia > Anura > Dendrobatidae > Dendrobates > Dendrobates tinctorius. The sequence goes on along the minus strand of NW_027361743.1, from coordinate 16,782,315 downwards.
GGGCAAAGGCATCAACATAGAATTTACAGGAGAAAAAAAGAGGCATTCAAAGAAAAAAACACGGTCCCTACAGTCAAACATGGCGGAGGTTCCATGATGTTTTGGGGTTGCTTTGCTGCCTCTGGCACTGGACTGCTTGACCGTGTGCATGGCATTAGGAAGTCTGAAGACTACCAACAAATTTTGCAGCATAATGTAGGGCCCAGTGTGAGACAGCTGGGTCTCCCTCAGAGGTCATGGGTCTTCCAGCAGGACAATGACCCAAAACACACTTCAAAAAGCACTAGAAAATGGTTTGAGAGAAAGCACTGGAGACTTCTAAGGTGGCCAGCAATGAGTCCAGACCTGAATCCCATAGAACACCTTTGGAGAGATCTAAAAATGGCAGTTTGGAGAAGGCACCCTTCAAATGTCAGGGACCTGGAGCAGTTTGCCAAAGAAGAATGGTCTAAAATTCCAGCAGAGCATTGTAAGAAACTCATTGATGGTTACCGGAAGCGGTTGGTCGCAGTTATTTTGGCTAAAGGTTGTGCAACCAAGTATTAGGCTGAGGGTGCAAATACTTTTGTCTGGCCCATTTTGGAGTTTTGTGTGAAATGATCAATGTTTTGCTTTTTGCTTCATTCTCTTTTGTGTTTTTTCATTTAAGACAAATTAAGTGAAGATAATAATACCAAAGAATTTGTGTTTGCAATCATTTTCAGGAAGAAACTGAGTATTATCTGACTGAATTGCAGGGGTGTCAATACTTTTGACCACAACTGTACGTACATAGCTTGAAAAAAGATACAGATCCTTCAAGTTCAAGTTTTCTCAATGAATTATACAGTATGTATTGCACTCACTGAATGAGTTGAATCCTCTAATTCTAAGGTCCAGGAGGGCACATGAGCTATGGGCATTGGAACAGCAGTTTGGTGAGTAGAGGGACTGGGAAAAAATCGTAGGAAGACAGGTGGAATGATGGAAACCGCAGTCAAGTAGGAGGAGTGTAGGAAACCGCAGACAGGCAGAAAACGTCAGGAAACCGCAGGTGGGTGAAGTGAAAGAAACCACAGGCATGTGGAGGATGTCGGGAAACCGCAGGCAGCTAAGTGGAGTGCTGGAAATCGCCGGAAGATAGCAAATAACCCTCAGGAGTAACAGGAAAGTCAGCAACCAAGAAAGCCACATACAGCCAGGAACACGGCATGAAAACCGCAAGTAGACACAGAGGGTCCCACCAGACGGACCCCAAATGGTCTATTTCTCATTAATTGAGCCCCAGACACTTTTAGCTTGAATGCCAGGAGCATTTCTAGTGTACATTCTAATCATAACCAACAAAAAAAATGTCACTAGAACAGCCTATTGTTAGAGGAACAAAAATATTAATTATTGCATTTTCTATGTTTTACAGAATATATCAGCAAACAAGTTAAAACCCCCCAAAACACATAAAATGTCAATAATCGATATCTTTATTTCCATGTGGCTCTTCAAGTGTGTTTCCAGTGAATGTATGATATTGAAGTGTTTTTCCTGCAATCACTCACCAATCTTGTGAAAACCAGTTGGCCACACAGCAACTTCAATCTGGCAAGATCGCATTTCTGTATTTCCCAAGGCAACATAAGTATCCTGAATCTGTGCGGCCATAACCTTTCAAAAGTGCACAGTAAAGCCCAACACCGCTGCAGCCTAATTATCAGCTTCTTGAAAGTTTGCCCAGCAAACTAACAGTTCATAGTCCAGCTGAGAACAGTCGAGTGTTTCCTTTTATTGTTAATACTGAATTCAAAAATTAAATTAATTTGTGGAGAAATATGGAGAAAAACTGAAAAAAAAAGTTTTAAAGAACTTCGCCAAAGTTTGCAAATAATTCTCACTTCAGACTAGTCTTGAAATAAGTTAGTTAATTAGTAGTAAAGTGGTTGACAGACATTAGAATTGAGAGATGGGGGGAGACACCAAGTGCAATAGGGTCTTATCTGGTGGAGAAATAGTCTAGGTGAGAAGTGAAGGAAATGCTGACCTATTGGAGTTGCTTAAGCCACAACTGGGCTGCTGCAGTACCCTCAGGTTGGGATATCATGCCATGCCATGTAGAACAAGTGGTAGGATGACAGGAGTAGTAGTCTGCCCTACTGTGCTAGATTCAAGAAATACAGAGGACGTTGTAAAGGGTTAGACCATTAAAGAAACCTCCTACCATCAAAGTTTTAATCCTATTAATATATTTCAGCATCATATTACACAGCACTGTGTACTTACAATTACTCATTTTGCCTTTCTACCCAGATAATTCTTCTCTTTGCTCTATGTAGAAACAGGAAGTCTCTTGTCCCCCCAAGAAATCATTCCTCTCTTCACCTCCTGACCCAGCTGCTCCCTCCTCCCCCTGCCATTTACTTTTGCAGTGACTGATGACTCATACAGGGAAAATTGACCTCCTGTTTCTACATAGAGATTAGAAGGATGCAGCCAGTCAGTTATTAATCACATGATGTCATAGACCTAATGGAAAAGAGAACAATTATCTGGGTAGAAAGGCAAAATGAGCAATTGTAAGTACACAGTGCTGTATAATATGATGGGAGGAGTGCTTCTATAAAACAGTAATATTGCAGTTCTCCTGATGAAGAATTTGGTTCAACTTCGAAACGTGTTGAGAATTAACCATATGATCTGATCCTTTACAACGTCCTCCAGATTTCTTGACTCTAGTACAACAGCGCAGACTACTACTCCTATCCTCCTACCAATTGTACAGAAATTGGAGTGATATTTACTAAGTAAAATATTCCAGAATTCAGTATTAAATTACCTAGCGCACCAAATTTATTATGTGTTTAAAGCACTTTTTACATCTACCCAACAGTTTTTAAAAGTGTCTAAAAAAAGAGCCGTGATTAAAAGGAGCAGCTGTAATATGTGTCACATTTACTTACAACATGCTCCTTCTTTTCCTAAAGATATTAATATAAATGTACAGTATGTCGGACATGATGTGGCAAGTTTTGTGACATGTGTATCACGCTTTGTGCACATTGTTTGTAAATGTGGCTTCATTTTCCACAGCCTGTGACGCAGCTGAGAGATAATCCCTGGATGTTGAAGAGATGTGGAGAAGCGGATGTGCTGCGTTGCTGGCGTCTCATCTGATGTCAGAAACCAATTGAGATATTTATTGTGGTGCTCCTGATGAAGTGCGTACACTTCGAAACGCGTGGAGAATGAAAGCGCCATATTTACTCCACTATCTCAAGTGTTTTCTGACATTTCTATCAATTGAGACGCCAGCAGTGTGCGGCATATCCGCTTCTCCGCATCTCTTATCTTCTAAGATGGATCTACCTCCCGGCGAAACGGCAACAGCTGGACCTGTTATTTTAGAGCCCTTCCAAGTGTTGTGCTTTCTCACAACGCCACAAGGTGAAGCAGCATCAGTTTCAGGGGCTGGGTTAGTCCCTGCTCTACTGAGAATGCGTCGGTTGTCAATTCTGACACATGCTTAGTATGTGCTCCCTGCTCACTTTGCTATATTCCTTTGAATGCAGAGTGACAGTGCGCTCCCTCACCAGGTCTAAAGAAAAGTGACAAGCCGGCAGGAGAGTGCACTGTCAATGCACATTGAGAAACTAAAGACATCCCGTTTCTGGGCAGTGATGTCCATTTTAGGGACTGGGCTGGTTTTTATTTTCTAGTTGTCCAGTTAACTCGGAAGAATAAACCTCCTTTAGTTTATTTTTAAGCAATTTACCTGGGTAGAAAAGGAAAAGGTTAGTTTAGTGTGTCAAATTGAACAATGATAGTGCCGATATAATAGAAAGCACTGTGAGAATCATGTGGGAATAGTGGATGAGGGCAGGTATATCTCGCCCAGATTCCTTTCCTATGTGGCCTAGTCTGGTCAGTATCGCACCTGCTTACTAATGGATAATGGGAGGTGGATATAAAAGGATGCAAGGTGGTTGTGTGAGTGTTTCAGCCTGGGAACACAGAGAGCCTGTCTGTGTGAGAGACACACGTGAGTGGAAGCAGTGCCCACTGCAACTCTGGTTGGGCTGGACGGGAGAAGCCCGCCAGTTGGTAGTTAGGTTGTCCATTGTTTAGTTAGTGCCGGACAGGCAAGGATTTGTTTTATGTTTTATTTCCTTTTGCATTGCTTTCACCGTTAATAAACCTGACCCAGGGTCAGTTATACACGAATCCCAGCTCTGCGCCTGAGTTTCATGCTGAACGCACGTGACCTTTGACCCCAGCAAAGGCGATCCCGGAGTGTTTTATCACATTGTGGTGGGAGAAAACGCGGGCATCACATTGCAAGCATGAGCATGGAGGACGTGGTGAAAGCGCTGGTACAGTCCACCGCCGTCCAGCAAGAAGCTAATCGGGTGATGATGGCCCAGCTGAAGGAGTTGGTGGACATGACAGCTACCGATCGTTCGCTTCTCCAGCAGGTGGCGCAGCGCCTGGCAAGCCTACAGGAGGTTAACCTGGAAGCCGAGTCGAGAGTGATTCACGTGAGTCGGTACTGGCAGAAGATGACGACCGAAGATGACGTCGAGGCATACCTGACCACGTTTGAACGGACGGCGGTGCGAGAAAAATGGCCGAAGGCACGATGGGCCGGCCTGATTGCCCCGTTTCTTTCCGGTGAGGCCCAAAAGGCGTATTATGACTTGGAACCTGAAGCTGCGCAGGACTTTGACAAATTGAAATCCGAGATCTTGGCCCGGCTGGGAGTGACGACCGCTGTCCGTGCACAGAGAGTGCATCAATGGACTTATCAGCCGGATAAACCACCGCGGTCACAGATGTTCGACCTGATCCACGTGACGAAGAAGTGGCTACAACCCGAGGTGCTGACAGCGCCAGAGATAATTCAGAGAGTCATCATGGACAAGTACCTGAGAGCTCTACCGCCAGCCCTGAGGAAGTGGGTAAGCCATGGAAATCCTACGACTACAGATCAACTGGTGGATCTGGTTGAACGTTACTCCGTGGCGGAAGGACTCCGAGACGACGCTACCCCACCTCGTTCTTCATCATCTCCACGGGGAACCGGTAAGACTGTTCCAGGGAGTAGGGGAGACGGAAAAATCCCTAAGACAGTGGGGGAGGAAAACGGGACTGCTCGCACTGCGAGGCCGAGAGTAACGAACTATGGTCTAAGCAAGGGGCCCGTTAGGTGTTTCCGCTGCCAAGAGATGGGACATATTGCTGCGAACTGTCCGGTCACTACTGAACCCATGCAGTGCGACGTCACAGACTCTAAAAACCGCATGTCTATGGTGGCACGGGTAGTGAGTGTGAATGCCGGTCAAAAAGATGTGGAAAAACATTTGTGTGATTTAACTGTTGATGGCAAAAATGTGGTGGCATTGTTAGACTCGGGAAGTGTGGTGACTCTGGTGAAGGCCACTCTGGTGTCAGCCCCGACTGGACCATCAGACAAATTTTCTGTAACGTGTGTGCATGGAGACACCTGTTCGTACCTCACCGCGGTCATATGCATTACTACTTCCTATGGGTCTGTGCAACATAAAGTGGGACTCGTCCCGGCGTTATTGCATGATGTTATCCTGGGCCGGGATTTTCCCCACTTCTGGCAATTGTGGGAGAATCAGTTGATGCCCTCGTGTAATAGTGTACATGATTCTTCTCCCAGGGCGCGTGTGGGTCCCGAACCCCTGGAAGAGGTCTCCCCGGAAGACTCGGGGGAAGAGTCTGCTGGAAATGACCTACAGTTCCCATTTTCAGTCATGGCGGGTGATACGGAGGAGACCGGGGAAGAGGAGGAGGCCGACAGCCGTCCACCTCCCCGTTTGCCGGATTTGGAAGTTCAGAAAGATGACTTCCAAAGCGAGCAAATAAAGGATCCTACCCTTTCTCAGGCTAGGACAAATGTAAAAGTGATAAATGGGGTACCCGTTGAACCTGGCTCTAGGCTGGCATATCCTTACATGGTTCTGGAGAATGATTTACTCTATCAGATAGAGAAAAAGGGGGAAGATACTGTGCAACTATTAGACGTGCCAAAACCCTACCGGCGGCAGGTGCTGGACCTGGCCCACGGACATGTGATGGGAGGTCACCTGGGAGTCCAGAAAACCACCGAAAGGATATTACACTGTTTTGTTTGGCCAGGCATGCATCACGATATTCGAGTATATTGTGAGTCTTGTCCTGACTGCCAAGCCTCTGCACCTAAGCCCCGGTTCTGTAGCCCTTTGGTACCCCTACCTATTATTGAAGTCCCGTTTGAGAGGATTGGGATGGATTTAGTTGGGCCCCTTCCACGGTCTGCACGTGAACACCAACATATCCTGGTCATCTTGGATTATGCCACTCGTTACCCGGAGGCCAACCCTTTGCGTAACACGGCCACCAAGACGATTGCCAAGGAACTGGTGCATGTGTTTAGTCGGGTCGGTATACCAAAACAGATACTCACCGACCAGGGGACCCCCTTTATGTCCAGGGTAATGAAGGAGCTCTGCCGATTGTTACAAATTGAACCGTTACGCACATCCGTGTATCACCCTCAAACAGACGGGTTGGTCGAACGGTTCAATAAAACTCTGAAGCAGATGCTGAGAAAGGTGATAGACAAGGATGGGAAGAACTGGGACTATTTACTTCCGTATTTGCTTTTTGCCATCAGGGAAGTACCCCAGTCTTCCACGGGATTCTCGCCTTTCGAGTTATTGTACGCCCGACGTCCTCGCGGACTGTTAGACGTTGCAAAAGAAACCTGGGAGGGTCAGGTCACTCCGTTTAAAACAGTGATAGATCACGTCACACAAATGCAGGACCGTATTGCGGCTGTTATGCCTATCGTCAAAGAACACATGATACAGGCTCAAGGAGCCCAAAAAAGAATCTATGATAGGGGCGCCAAGATCCGTACGTTTGCACCCGGAGATAGGGTGTTGATCCTGGTCCCCACGGTGGACAGTAAGTTCCTGGCAAAGTGGCAGGGCCCCTTTGAGATCAAGGAAAGAGTTGGTGAAGTAAACTACAAAGTATACCAGGCAGGTAAACGGAAACCTGAACAGATTTATCATGTAAATCTGATAAAGCCCTGGAAGGATCGGTCTGCCTTGTCAGCGGAGCTGGCCCGTCCTGTCTGCTCGCATACCGTACCGGAGGTACGGGTTGCAGAGACTCTCTCGGAGCGGCAAAAGACGGAAGTCAGGCAGTTTCTACTTCACAACCAAAAGTTTTTCTCAGAAAAACCCGGGCAGACTATGCTAATGAAACATGACATCGTAACGGAACCTGGTGTCACAGTTCACGTAAAGCCCTACCGAATCCCGGAAGCACGCCGTGAAGCCGTTTCCCGAGAAGTGAAGGCAATGTTATTAGAGTTAGGAGTCATTGAGGAATCGCACAGTGCGTGGTCCAGCCCGATTGTGGTAATTCCTAAACCGGACGGCACCATCCGGTTCTGCAATGACTTCAGGAAACTGAATGCGGTCTCAAAATTTGATGCCTACCCCATGTCCCGGGTCGACGAGTTAATAGATCGGTTAGGAAAAGCCCGGTATATTACGACCCTAGACCTAACAAAGGGGTATTGGCAGATCCCTCTGGTGGAGGCTGCCAGAGAAAAGACAGCATTTGCTACGCCGGAAGGTTTGTTTCAGTATGTGTATATGCCGTTTGGACTGCACGGGGCACCGGCGACCTTCCAGAGACTGATGGATCGAGTCTTGAGGCCACATAGGCGGTATGCTTCGGCCTATTTGGATGACATTGTCATTTACAGCTTGGACTGGGAGACTCATCTCCAGAAAGTACAAGCTGTGATTGACGACCTGTGGGAGGCAGGTCTAACCGCGAACCCCAAGAAATGTCACATCGGGCTAGAAGAAGCCCGGTATTTGGGGTATGTAATTGGGAGGGGTGTTGTTAAACCCCAGGTTGATAAGATTCAGGCGGTTCAGGACTGGCCACAACCTGTCAACAAGAAGCAGGTGCAAGCCTTCCTGGGGATCGCCGGTTATTATCGCCGGTTCATACCCAATTTTGCAGCCATCGCTACCCCCCTGACGGATCTTACAAAAGGGAAAGACTCCGTCATGATTAAATGGAGTTTAGCGGCTGAAGAAGCCTTCCATAGCCTAAAACGGGCACTTTGCTCTCAGCCCGTACTGGTGACTCCGGACTTCCGCAGTGAGTTTGTGGTACAAACGGATGCCTCTGATACCGGTATCGGGGCTGTGCTCTCACAAGTGAGGGACGGAGTGGAACACCCAGTCCTCTATCTCAGCAGGAAGCTGAATAAACACGAGCAAAGGTATGCAGTCGTAGAACAAGAGTGCCTAGCCATTAAGTGGGCTCTAGAGGCCCTCAAATATTACCTGGTGGGCCGAAAGTTCAGGCTGATCACTGACCATGCCCCTCTCAAGTGGATGCACTTGAACAAGGAACGGAATAGCCGGGTGACCCGGTGGTTCCTTGCCCTGCAGGCCTACACTTTTACTGTGGAGCACCGCCCAGGTGTACAGATGGGAAATGCAGATGCCCTGTCCCGAGTGCACTGTTTGGCGGGTGTCATTGTTCGACCGGAGTGGTCTGAGCAGAAGGGGGGGATATGTGAGAATCATGTGGGAATAGTGGATGAGGGCAGGTATATCTCGCCCAGATTCCTTTCCTATGTGGCCTAGTCTGGTCAGTATCGCACCTGCTTACTAATGGATAATGGGAGGTGGATATAAAAGGATGCAAGGTGGTTGTGTGAGTGTCTCAGCCTGGGAACACAGAGAGCCTGTCTGTGTGAGAGACACACGTGAGTGGAAGCAGTGCCCACTGCAACTGTGGTTGGGCTGGACGGGAGAAGCCCGCCAGTTGGTAGTTAGGTTGTCCATTGTTTAGTTAGTGCCGGACAGGCAAGGATTTGTTTTATGTTTTATTTCCTTTTGCATTGCTTTCACCGTTAATAAACCTGACCCAGGGTCAGTTATACACGAATCCCAGCTCTGCTCCTGAGTTTCATGCTGAACGCACGTGACCTTTGACCCCAGCAAAGGCGATCCCGGAGTGTTTTATCACAGCACATAATAAAAAAGATCATAGACCCAAGGGACCAATTGCTAAAGTCATGAAGAGCACAAAATAACTATAGTATTTGAAGGCAATTCATCAATGTATCAGTCAGTTACTGAGGTTTAGAACAATTGAGAAAATTGCTATATAGAAGGTGAAAGTCAATATCAAAACAGAATTGTTTCTTGATTTATTGCTTAGAATATAGTAATTCTAAAAACTGTTCCTTTAACCTAAAGTATTTTTAGTCATATTTCACCCAATGTCATTTAGTTATTTTACCAAAGCATGGAAGGAAAGGTTTGTGGATGGTTTCTGCGCTTGCCCAGGATATAAAACGAAATGGTGGTTGATTCTACGCGTTTCAAAGTACAAATGACTTTATAGTAATCACAGGTACATGGGATGCAGTGACGAGACGGGAGACGGGATGACCTTTAAGATGTAACTTTTATATAAATATAGATGCCTATAGGGGCTATCTTGAGAAACCAGACAAGCTAACAACAGTTATCCTCGCAGGGATCAAAACAAGTTTACACTGGTAACATGAACACAACTAACCCGGCAAAGACCGGTCACTATAGGGCCGTGGTATGGCCGACTATGGGTCCTGAATATTAACTACAACGTGTCACTTATCCTCTCTGACGTCCGGCAGAGTGGTGATTGGCGATGCTTCGGCGTTTCAGCCGCAGGGCCCAGCTGACAAGGATCTGGCGGAGACTTCGGGTGTTCGTACTCCCAGGCGAAGAGGGGGCACAGCAGGCCCCTGGAGAGTTCCTCTGCGATGCGCCTATCGGCGGGGGCGGTACAGTGTTGCTCGGGGGTGTGCCTCCCGGCGGAGGCGGTACGGCATTGCCCGGGGACCGGACAATGCAGGCCGCAGCCACAAGATGGGGACGGCCAGCGTCGGCCGCGGGTGGCGGCGAACAGGCCCAGGCCGGAGCCGAGCTGCATGGGCCGCGGGCGGCAGCGGACAGGGTGCAGCTGCGGGCTGGAGTGCGGCAGCAGCGGACAGGCCGCAACCATGAGCTGGAGTCGGGCGGTGGCGGCCGCTAGGAGTGCGGATGTCTCGGCGCCGTCTCCCTTCTGTCCGCGGTGAGTCTCCCTTCAGTCTCTCCAGTCGCTGCTCTCCTCTCTTTGCTCTGGCTCTCTGGCGCCCTCTAGCTTCCTTGCGCCTTCTCTCCTGCTCCGTCGACTGCCCTCTGCTGGCATCCTCAGCACCTTTTATACTGGCTCCCCCCCCAACCTTTCTAGAATTCTTTGTGGTTCGTCCCCTAATTATTTCCACCGGGAACAGTCCCCCTAGGAACCTTGGTGACAGTCCCTTTGGTTCCGGCCCGGGCACACAGCGGGGACTCCTCCTCCTACAGCTTCTTCATCAGGAAAGTCCTTGATACTTGGGATATACGTCTCATTAACTGTTGGCAAGCGCGGAAACCATCCACAAACCTTTCCTTCCATGCTTTTATGTCTTATGGTCAATTGTTGATCCGTGTATCTGCTGCAGCTGAAATTCCATTTCACATGCTTTTTGAATATGTCTCTAGAAGGTGGGTGTAATCTGATTTTACCGCCTGTCATATCTCTCAGATAAGACCCTATTTTTACGCTGATCTCTCCTACAGCTCTGTGATTATTTAGTTATTTTACTCACTTTTTTAGGAGGCACAGAGGAGTAACTAGAGCCCTATGGGCCCCAATGCGAAATTTTCACCTGGGCTTCTGTAGCATGTTGGTCAGATATATGGACCCCTGTAGCGTTCTAAATCCTATAGAGACATATCTGTTCGCATCCCTCGTAAATTAAAAAGAATATAGATTAAATATATTAATTTCTCAGAAAACCTTGCAATAAGATCATTTTCTAAGTAATACTTCTAAATAGTCATCATATCAGTTACCAAATATCGCCATATCGTTATAAAACAAGTACATATCAATAATAAACTGCATAAAGGGAATAAATACCAGCACACAATGAACATATATTATCACCACATAGGGTCTGAGTAGTACCGCCATCCGAGTACTAAATAAAATTCAGTATACCAAGATCAATATACCAATAATATCATATGCAAGGGATAACTACAGCCGCACCATGACCGGACCACAAATTACCACCAAATAGTAACCGAATAACACCACCATACTGACCATTATTAAACCACAGTACTAACACTTAGGCTTTGTTCACACATTGTTTTTTTGCTGCTTTTGTCTGTCCTTATTTCTTGGCAGTAAAAAAGCTGCTGACAAAGAGCACTTGATTTTTTTGCTGCGTTTTTCTTGATTCCAAAGTTCAACTTTGCTTCCACCTTACAAGAATGAACAATGCAAGGTGTTAGGCCACCAATGCAAGATATATATATGAAAACAAAAGAGCAATTTGATCAAATTATTTAGTGGAAAAAGATTTTTATGTCTGAAAAAATGGTGACTATTGTGAACAAAAAAAAGTTAACAACAGGGGGAGGTGAACTGGTCGGGAATAGTTTACCTAAGACATAGGCAGAGCATTGAGATGGTCAGGCATTGTTTACTTTCATACATCAATAACAAAAATAAATGAGTTTCACATTCTACTGTTTCTGCTTTTTTTTTTTTACTAAAAACACTGCAAAAACTGATGGCGATGTTTTTTGCAGCGTTTTTGCTGCCTTTTTGCACTTACTCATTGCTTTCTATGGGTGACAAAATGCTGTAAAAACACTGAAAGAGGTGACATGCTGCAGTTTAAAAAAAAGCAGCAGTTTTCCAATTCTGTCAGGAAAAAAAAGTTTTGTGTATGTATGAGATTTGTCAAATCTCATAGCCTTTTCTGGTGCTGTAAAATACAGCCTTTAATTTGCAGAAAAAAAACGCAGAAAAAACATAACATGTGAACAAAGCCTAATAATACCACCAATAATATTATAAACAAGAGCTCTGTAGATTGTAAAAGTGCAAGTAAATCAGGTGACGTCTCCAATTTAAGGAATTCATTTTCGCTTTTTTTCTTCAACCTGACTCCTTCAGGATTTTTTTCTGCAGAAAACAACATAGGTATAACTATGATAGAGGAGTAACGTCCATCGTTTTGGCCCCCATACTATAATAGCTTCCACCTTTTATGCCTCGATATAATTGGAACAGCCCATATTGTGGTTCCCTAAATTACTAAGTGGGAAATATTATTTATGCCCCCCTTTGTGGATTAATAGTGTTGATTTTCTTGCCTACGTAAAGTAATATTGTCCTCAATTGTCCACATGCAATAATAATAATTATAAGTAATAATGTCCACTAATTGGCTCAATACAGTAATGATGTCCCCTAGTTTGCCCCTATACAGTAATAAAGTCCCCCAAATGCCCCAGTACAGTAAGGGTATGTGCACACGCTGCGGATTGGGGTGCGGATTTGGCTGCGCGGATTTTGTAAAATCCGCAGGTAAATACGCAGCTCAAAAGACCTGCGGTTTTGCCCTGCGGTTTTTCATCTCCTCAATGGAGGAGATGGCAAACCACAGCGGAATCCGCAGAAAGAATTGACATGTCAATTCTTTCTGCGGTTTCAAAACCGTAGAAAAACCGCGCGGAAAAATCCGCACCGTCTGCACAGCGGTTTTCAATTCCCATAGGGAATAATGGTACTGTACACCGCAGCAGAATCCGCAGCGTGTGCACACACCCTAATAATGTACCCCATCCTGTGATAATGTCTCTAATCCAAGCTCTTCCTGTAATAATGTCCTCCATCCTGTAATAATGTCCCTAATAAAAGCTCTTATCCTGTAATTATGTCCACCATCCTGTAATGTCCCTTATCCTGCCCATTCTGTAATAATGTCCCTTATCCTGCCCATTCTGTAATAATGTCCCTTATCCTGCCCATTCTGTAATAATGTCCCTTATCCTGCCCATTCTGTAATAATGTACTCCGTCCTGTAATAATGTCCCTAATAAAAGCTCTTATCCTGTAATTATGTCCACCATCCTGTAATGTCCCTTATCCTGCCCATTCTGTAATAATGTCCCTTATCCTGCCCATTCTGTAATAATGTACTCTGTCCTGTAATAATGTCCCTAATCCAAGCCTTTATCCTGTAATTATGTCCACCATCCTGGCCCCAACCCTGTAATAATGTCCCCATATACTGCCCATCTTGTAATAATGTCCTCCATCCTGTAATAATATCGCCTATCGTGCCCATGCTGTAATAATGTCGCCTATCGTGCCCATCCTGTAATAATGTTCTCCATCCTATAATAATGTCCCCTATCCTGTCTATGCTGTAATAATATCTTCCATCCTGTAATAATGTCCCTATTCTAAGCCCTTATCCTGTAATTATGTCCACCATCCTCTCCCTCTTCAAGTAATAATGTCCCCCATCCTATAATTATGACCCCCATCTTGCCCATCCTATAATTATGCCGCCGTACTGGACCCAGGGTCCTCTTTCTCCTCCATAGCCAACGCAGGAGAACAGGGCGACTCATTGCATTGAAGTCATGAGCTACCCACGATGGGCACGCCGACGCCAGCTGCTGGCCTCTGATACGCCGGTTGCTTGTATAGCTGTTGTGGTGCAGGGAGCCGACAGCTCTCTGCTCTGCAATATATTTCAACTGAAGGATACACATCTGGCTGAGAAAGGCGCTGGCATCTGCTGTCCCCTTTTCTCCAGTCCAAATGTCATTGCACCCTCTGCTACCACAATCCTTACGTCCCTGGTGCACAGGTTGCGTTCACCTCTGCCACTGATATACAAAAGATCCAAAGCCTCTTATGCCACATAAGAATAAATATCAAAATGGCACATAGTAGATTGGAACGCAGGTATGGATTGTGACAGGTCCACCCAAAACTACAAAAAGCATGCATCAAACTTCAAGACAGATGGAAGGCGAGTAGATAGTTGCATATACTGAACTTTGTTGGCCACATCAAGGCTGCCCCTATGATTGTGGTTTTCCACTTTTTGGTATGTATTTGGGGGAAAAAATAATTTTTGCCTTTTGGATTTCCTTAAATGTTTTGGACCATTTTGGCGCTTTGGTTCTGTGTTCTTTCAACTTCATTATAGTCTGTTGTCATAAATGAGCTGAGGAGTTCAGAAAATGACAGATAAACAAGTTACAAACTCCCTGTCAGTCCATTAAATTGTGCTTACTGATTGATTCTCAGTTAACTCAGTCTACAGCCAACAATAGACTGTTAAACAAATATTTTTTTTTTAGCCCCAATTAATGTCCACAAAGGTAAGCAACCCCTGGTGAACAGTGCAGTGTGAGTGTGACTTGGGGGGCTCTTTTTGGGTGCCCTCCTGGCAGGTCTCCCTCTGTCTCTAACCTAAACGTACTCTTGCATTACATAAAAGTCCATTACTTTCACTGTAGCCGGAATGTCTTTCCTATTCTTCAAATGCCAACACTAGTCTGGCATGCAGTCACATAGGAGCAGCCCAATCTTTCTTAGATGATACAAAATTTCATGCCCTAGTAGACCTTAACATGCAGTTTCTATCTGTGTGGGTGTTTTGGGGCACAAACATAGCAAATGCACCACAGGAGGCACATGTTTTTCAATTTCAGAAATTAGTTTCAGCGTCAATAGTCCATGCAGGCTGAATAAGAGCAGGTAATGAGATTTACAGGCGGCATACAGATCAGAGTTAGTGGATTACTGCACTGTCCGCACACATAAAATAGCTAGCACTTAGCTGTAAACACACAAAGGGGAGTCAAATAAGCTAGACATATTTGGAGACTCCATTGGACTTTGAAATTCATAGTCAAGTTATTACCTGATCCCTATAGGCATTGTCTGGTTAAAAAAATTCAAATTTCTTATTAGTGCACTGAGCTAAAGGGAATGTGCAATCACTAAACCAACAAAAAGGCAACCTGCCACCATGAAAATGCCGTCCAAACTGCAGGCAGCAGGGGGAGCTGAGCAGATTGATATATAGTTTTGTGATAAAAAAAATTCTGTATAACCTGTGATTTATTCATTTAATTCTCTGCTATTTTGGGGCTTTCCTGTTTAGTGGGCGGTCCTATCAGTGATTGACCATCTGCAGTCCAGTGGGCGGTCCTATCAGTGATTGACCATCCGCAGTTCAGTGGGTGGTCCTATCAGTGATTGACCATCCTTAGTCCAGTGGGAGGTACTATCAGTGATTGACCATCCTCAGTCCAGTGGGCGGTCCTATCAGTGATTGACCATCCACAGTCCAGTGGGCGGTCCTGTCAGTGATTGACCATCCTCAGTCCAGTGGGAGGACCTATCAGTGATTGACCAACCTCAGTCCAGTGGGAGGTACTATCAGTGATTGACCATCCTCAGTCCAGTGGGCGGTCCTATCAGTGATTGACCATCCACAGTCCAGTGGGCGGTCCTGTCAGTGATTGACCATCCTCAGTTCAGTGGGAGGACCTATCAGTGATTGACCATCCACAGTCCAGTGGGCGGTCCTGTCAGTGATTGACCAACCTCAGTCCAGTGGGAGATACTATCAGTGATTGACCATCCTCAGTCCAGTGGGCGGTCCTATCAGTGATTGACCATCCACAGTCCAGTGGGCGGTCCTGTCAGTGATTGACCATCCTCAGTCCAGTGGGAGGTCCTATCAGTGATTGACCAACCTCAGTCCAGTGGGAGGTACTATCAGTGATTGACCATCCTCAGTCCAGTAGGCGGTCCTATCAGTGATTGACCATCCTCAATCCAGTGGGTGGCCCTATCAGTGATTGACCATCCTCAGTCCAGTGGGCGGCCCTATCAGTGATTGACCATCCTCAGTCCAGTGGGCGGTCGTATCAGTGATTGACCATCCTCAATCCAGTGGGCGGCCCTATCAGTGATTGACCATCCTCAGTCCAGTGGGCGGCCCTATCAGTGATTGACCATCCTCAATCCAGTGGGTGGCCCTATCAGTGATTGACCATCCTCAATCCAGTGGGCGGTCCTATCAGTGATTGACCATCCTCAGTCCAGTGTGCGGCCCTATCAGTGACTGACAGTTTTGTCTGTGTGCACACTTCTGCAAAGAAAGCTGTCAGTCACTGATAAGACCGCCCACTGGACCAAAATCCCAGAAAGGGCAAAAGATTAAATGATTAAAGCACAGGTTATAGTTAATATTTTCTCATAAAACTATATATCAAACTGCTCAGCTGTCCCAGCTCTATAACTTTGTGCCTTAAGATTTGAATGCATTTTCCTCGTGACAAATTCCCTTTAAATTGAGCTTTTATGTTACATTTTTTTTTTATAACTTTTGATCATTTCTCATTATTAGTTCATATTAGACTCCTACTTCCTGACAAAACTCAAGACCCTATTTTCTTGTATAGAAGTATAAACTAGGCATGTTCTAATCTGGGTAAGGTCATCATATAGGTAGGGGAAAGAGGTGAGCTGTGACTTCACCTATTGTGAGTGGTGGATCCTATGTAATCTTATGTGTATGTATAACCGTGTAACTCGTGTGTGCGTCTGTGGCTTTGCTCCTCTGGCCTGTGTTCAGTCTCACACAGACCTGTCCTGCACAGAGCTTCCTACTTTGCTTGCAAACCAAAAACTGACCCACCCGGATCTAAATTAAAGGTTTATATGGGAATCGCGGACATGAGCCACTCCCAAAACTCAGAGTGGTTGGACAGACCCACCCCACTACCAATCCTATAGGTCTCCCCAAAAATAAGGCAGTGTGCACACGCTGCAGAATCTGCTGCGGATTGATCCGCAATTCTTTCTGCGGATTAGAAACCGCAGGCAAAACCGCGTGGAAAAATCCGCAGCATCTCCACTGCGGTTTCCATTTCCCATAGGGAATAATGGTACTGTACACCGCAGCACAGGGCCAAAACTGCTGCGGATCCGCAGCAGAATCAGCAGCGTGTGCACACACCCTTAATCTGACATGGTCAAATAGCTTAACCAAGTCCCCACAGCTGTGGCTGTAATTACAATGCTCTCCAGCAGATTCAAAGCAGTTCTAAGCACATTCTAGGGAACCCTCGCATATTGCTGTCTTACTATATACTCTCTCTCTCTCTCTATATATATATATATATATAAATGTTAAATTGGAAAACAAATGTTAGTCACGTTGCAGGGGAAATGATTACAAACACTCCCACTGTGTAGTGATCTGTGACTGTAACAGCTCCCTGCATCACCCTTATGACTGGAGGTGAGCAGCTGCAGGGAGAACGTAACTTCATTTTCTCCTTGTAGCTGCTCTATCAGTAAACCAGCCATCCATGATTGAAATGCTCTTTACCTACATATTACTACTATATCTACAGGTAAAATGCATTTTTTGTAGATGACATAAAGCTACTTGGGTGCAAAATCTGTAACAACCCCATACATCGCATGTGCCAATTAAAATACTGGGGTCTTTCCATGGAGCAGAGGAGACTTGGGGCCTCCCAGGCGTCCTTTCAGGTGAGACATAGCTTCCATTTTGCAGAATGATAAGGGGATCTCACTGCTACAAGAAAGACTCTTTGTTCAATATTCCTTACCGGGGAATTAGTAGTCCCCCCTTTGTGTGTAGCTTGGTAGATGAGACACAATGTGATCATCTGGCTTATTTCTTGTTACTGGGACATGTTGTGGTCGGGGCCCTGCGGGGTTCTTGAGATGTGCTCCCATCACAACTTATTCCCCAATGGCTTCTGTACTATCTGACATCGCCAGCAGTTTTAATTTCTCCGTCACCCAGCTGGAAGTTTCTTTGTGCGCAGCTTATTGTCTTAGCACTGTACTCTCTAATGCAATAAAAGCCATTGTTATTCCACACAATATGTGACACTCTCCATCTTGTCTAAACCCACACATAAAGGAACAGAGATGGGAGCAATATAAGCGATAACAGGCAGAAGGACCCCACACTGATCTGCTCCTACAGAGGGCTGAATGGGATTATTTCCTTCTGATGTAGAGTTTAGGCTAAGTTCATATCTCGTTTTGGCACATATGTCTTAACGAATACAGAAAGCCTGAAAGTGTCCAGTCAGACAGGTTGTGAAAAAAAACATTTCCTAAGTCAAAATGCAGTTATTATGTATTAGGCGAAATACATGTTTTTATTTTTCACATCCCGTCTGAACGCTTCCTATCGTTTTTCATTTGCGGATTTTTGCCAAGCTGGATTCCTTGGCTTCAGACATTCCGTCCTGCTAATGGGAGAGGTTTGCTGGCTGCTGTAGATGTGTGCATGGCAAAAGAATATCTTTTGGCTAGCATATGTTGTTCGTCTGTTGTGTTAAGAAGGAGGGTTGACTATAATTTTCAATATCACTGTATGCAAAAAAGACAATATAAACATACAGGGCCGGTTTCATCAAGACCGGAGTTGTCCATGCCGGTCTTGATGAGGGAGCTTGCTGATGTCAGAAGCTCTTGATTTATTTTGGGTGTATTCCTCTTCATGAAGCAGGAGAATTGGACGTGTGGCATACACCTATGTTTTTTCCTGGCAACAAATGCTACTCCAGACCACACTGGCGTAGGATTTGTGGTGTAGCAGACACTGCCACTTGTCCCGTCCCATCTCCAGCCATTTTGTCTAACCTGGGAGCATCCCACAAGAGATTGCCAAAAGTCGCAAAATTTGGCGCAACTCCCAAGTGGTGCCTACACTTGTAAAGCTTTATCGCCAAAATTCGGCATTTGGCCCATATTGTCTAAAATAGGAGTCAATAGCAAACGTATTCAACGGTATCGACATGCCGTTACACCTAGAGGCTAGCTATTGGAAAACCTTTTCAAAGTTGCATGTAAGACACAGTGCCAAAACTGAGTGAAAATCCGACCTCGTCCATTATTACCAGCAATTTGGCGTCAGTTTTTCTCAAATCCAAACTAGAAAGCTGAAGGTTTCCAAGATCCTTCTACCTTTAGATAATAAGAAACGTACAGCACTAGGATGCAAAACTGGTGGCCTCAGTCCTGTTTTTCTTGTGCTCATGAATGGGTGATTTTTTTTATCAAATTCAATCAATATTGGATGTGTATTCATCATCTTAGGCTACAGTCACAAGTTCAGTATTTGGTCAGTATTTTACATCAGTATTTGTAAGCCAAAACCTGGTGAGGAACAATTACTGAAAAAGTATAATAAAAACATGTGCACCAATTTTTCATTTTTGACCCACTCCTGGTTTTAGCTAACAAATACAGATGTGAAATACTGACCGAATACTGATAGTGTGACCGCAGCCTTAAAGGAAAAGTCAGACTTGGGAGTGTGACCATAGAATGTGATGGATACGAGTTTTATCTGCGAAAGAGAAGCGAATAGAACACAAGTGAGACATGGACATGTGAATGGGGCTAAACAAGTTTGCCCAAGGTATATCAGCTTTACAAAGCTACATAACCGTGTATTACAAACAGGTAATGTTACCAAAATGTAACTGCTCCTTTATTACCATGAGACTTGAAGACAGCAGAATAAGGCTGAATTCACACATCCATGTAGGTGCTACAATCCAAGAGAAACAGAACACTTTTTCTCAGGTGTCATCCTAGTTGCATCTGGTTTTTTTAGACCGTCTCTGAAATTAGACTCTATTGGATCAGTTAAAAACAGTTGAAAGTATGTATATAAGTTTCTATCTGGGTTATATAGATACCCATAAACTTTATGGCCAAGTCTGATCCGCAAAATCGGAAGAGAATAAGACCTGCTCTGAGACTCACGGTTTGCATTCTCGGTTCTGTGATTTTAACGATGTGTGAATACATCCTTTCTACTCTATAAGTCAGAGTCCTGTCTGAAAAAAAATCAGTACTAATACCTATCACATGCATGTGTCAATGTAGCCCCTTAGAATCAATGCAACCAAAAAAAACTTGTTCACCAGTTTGAGATCTTAGGTCAAAAATTCCCACATGCCTGAGGACTAGACTCAGTACACTAAAAAGAAAAAATCATGTAATCAGTTCCGTAGGCAATATGAAAATGTGAGTCAAAAATACAGGCACAAATTATGTAAACCCTTTCATGTTTTAAGGAGGTGTCCACTACTCAGGCAACCCCTTGTGAATTCTTAGATTTCCTCCCAATAAAATAATACTTATACTCATCTCCGTTGCTATCCCCGTTTCTGCGGTATCAGCACTGGCTCTCACACGGATCTTGTGACATTATTTTGCGCAGTCTCTGCAACAAATTAGCACTGGCTTCACTCTCCTCTCCTTCTGACAAATCAAGACATCTGGAGGAAGTGAGAGAGCAGTTGCAGCTTTCACTTCGTACAGATGTAAATTCTGTCTGTAAAAGAGAATGAAGCCAGCGCTGATTGGCCACATGGATCACCTGACATAACAATGTCACACAATCCCTGGGAGAGCTAGTTCTGACACCAAAGGTGAATATGTGTTTATTTTACTGGAGGGAAACATAAGGATTGATAAGGGGTGGTCCGTGTAGTGGACAATGTGGGCAACCCCTTTAATATTCTTTAAGTCTAAAGCGCTTTGACCAATCATATTCACTTTTGCGAAGCAGTCAGTTTGCTAAGGGGTAACAAGACTGGCCAAGCAGCCAAAGGGAAAGCTGCTAATTTTAATGCAGATCTGTCACCAGATTTCACTGTACAAACTGGCCCACCATAACAACTGATCACCTATCCACAGAATCCACTGAGAATGATGTGATGGTGACACATTAACTCTGCCTCTCTATTTATTGTCTATGTGATTGATGGAGATAGGTGAGCACAGCGCTTATCTTTGTCTATCAGTCCCATAGACAATGAATGGTGTGGTAGTGCTCAGATGTGACCATTGGCCTATTAAAATGAAGGAATCCAGAGCCCCATTGTGAGGACACAGTATTGTATCTTAATTAACCAAACATCTATTTTCAGAATAGACTGTTATCTATATGTTGACTTTTGAATTTGTTTGTTTATTTCTGGTTGGTCAAGAAAACAGTCTTGCTAGTGTAAGCCTGTAATAATTCCTTGAAAGTTGACAATTTCTGGTAAAATATTGTGCTCTTATCCTGGATTACTAGTGATAAAGGGACATTGAACAATGGTGTTTGCTGATATGTTGATTACACATTGTCCAGGCCAGCCAGTTTGTTGACTTGAAAAATAGAGGAGGAAAAAGTATGCAAATAGATTAAATAATTATATAATCCAAGTTGATCTCATCATCAATCTTCTTCTTGAGCTCTGGATACTGGTTTGAAGGACAATGGTGTGAACTATAAAAAGGGGATATATACCTCCATTGACAGAGAGCGAGAGAGAGAGAGAGACAGTGATTCAGCCAAGACATCCAGATATCGAGACATCCAGAGACTCTACAGGACAGCAGCCAAGACATGGCTCCATCACGAGGGACACAGATTTGTCATTTTCCTGGATCCCAGCTTAGGGGACAACAGCCTCGGCTGGAAGAATACAAATCTGCTCCATTGACCATCTTGAACCTATCGATACTTTGGAGAAAGCCAGGATTGGGACTCACCAGTCACCTGGCTCCATGGAGATGTTCGGTGAACCCAGGCTGTGATCCTCCGGTCACTGGCCTTGTACCTGAATGGACTGTCATCTTCCTAAGCTTGTTGTTACTTCCTTTGTACGGTCCAAAGGAGGGGTAGTTGGCCCTGGAAGCTCTGAAATAACAGTTGCTCTTATCCCGGCGAGTCAGTGGAAGGGTGAGACTCTGTAATGTGTATTTTACTGGGATTGTTCCATGTGTTATCTGCCTGTTTTGTGGTTCAATAAAGTATTGCCAGACTGGTTTTACCCTCACCCTGTGTTGTCTGAGTAGCGTTATGCCCATGGTGAAAGGAGAGCGGGCGTTCGGTGGGATGACCCCTGGTCCATGTGGTTTCGGCTAGCGGACCAGGGCACCCGCCAACCCCCCTGTGTCTCCATACCCATGTTCCTGATGAGGGTTGGGAGGGCCAGTATTTAGATACTCGTCACTTATTCGTGCACAGGTAATAAATTGTTATTCTGGGACAATACTTTAAATAAAGACAATATAAAGACCACTAATTCTTACACTATTAGACTTGCTCTCTTTAAATGTTTTCTAGATAAAGTTATGTATTTTATTGCTATATTGCTTCTTTATAAATATGTGGATAAGCTATGTCTAATATGACATACCCATGTGAGACAGTAGAGCGGGCCATACTACAGTTAGTAAATTAATATGGTTCCAGCCTTTCCCTATTCTCACTATCCTGAGGTTAATTGACTTTTGCTCCATGAAATACGATAAACAAGGTAATTTTTTCAGGTATGATGTTTGTGTTCGGGGGTGACCATATTCAAGATACCAGAACAACAAATCAATATGTGATTTAACTAGAACATTGTGGTGACTGAGCCCATTTGTCTTTTATGCACATTGATCCTAGAAACAAAACGATGTATATAAACACATCCTAATTACAGAAGAGTTTTGTGCAAACAACTTTGCCTATCTTCTATCAACTTGATATAAGAGGACAAAGTTAAGTCAAGGTGAGAAACTTAAAAGAGATTGTCGAAAAATGGAGCAATGTACTGTATATGCCCGGAAATAATAAGGAAGCCTGTACCAAGGGGATAAATACCCCATCATGCCAGCCTCTTTGCCCCATGGATATCCTATCACTCTAGGTCTACTTCACAGTGGTGGTTACATACTGACATAACTATTGATTAGTTATTTGCAGTTTTGGGTTATGTCATAAAGGAAACGTATGTCCAAAAGCACTGGTAAGACAATGGCCATTATAGAAATGGTCCCTATCTTTGGACCCAACTCCGAAAGCCAAATACTAAGCAAAAGTTCCCATATGCATTAGTTAAAAGTCCAAGCTCGTTGATTTCACAATCAGACTTTTACTTACCATTTAACTCACAAAGGTGAAGCTTTCCTTAGTGATTTTGGCTAATTTATAGGGTTTTCCAGGTACTTAATTAAACCGATTCTAGACTCTGGATCAACATCAATCAATTTTCTTCAATACAAGCTGTTGTTTTACCTTTCCTGTTGAACATGATGCCTTGAAGCTTTTATATGGTTTCTCAAGTGACATCAGCAGGAAAAATCCTTGAATATTTATTAGTTAGAAATAAGCGATTTCAATTGTGCATTAATCAAATTCAATACAAAGTTTTTTAAATTCATCAAAGTTTGTAGGTTGGTACCTTCTGGTAAAGTAAGGAAAACCCACTGAAAAACTTGTAACTGGCAAAAGTAATTTTGAATTTAAAGTTAACAAAATATCAACTAATGAGAAACAAATATTGCTTTAAATTTTTGGTTCAACAGAAAAATTTGAAAAAAAAACCTAATGAAAAAAGCCTAGAGAAAAATGATAGTAACCTTAGAAAAGGCTGAAAATTATTTGACCACAGAGACATGTTAAGCTAAGACATTTCCTGTAGTCAGTATCTACAAACTTGCAATCAGTCAATTTGCCTCTTTCAAGAGTGAAAAGTAGTTAATGTGCTGTTTGGTATCATTGTCTGTACCACACTGAACATGTACCAAAGAAAGCTAGGGAGTGAGATGTTTCATGAGATTGGAAAGAAAATTATCAGCAAACAAAAAGACTAGAAGACCATCTCCAAACAGCCTGTCTTGACTATTCCCTATAGGTATGATGTATACGCGGGGCTTGAGCTGTGGTACTGGTAAGAATTTTGGTAAGTCAGAACTTAAAGTGAACTTTTGGAAGATTATTATACTGTATATTTTTTATGGTGCAGAGCTTTAATTTTTGATAAGTATAAAATAATGTTAGGAAGGGAGGAACGCACTAAATAAAAATAAATAATAAAGTGCATTCGTCGCTCGGGGTCCACCGTGCAGTAGGTGTAAACACTGCTGCTAAGTAGTGACAAACGAGCAATATGGCGGAAATGCGGACGCGGGTTGATCGTCACCCAAGTGCGCTAAGCAATCTCTGTTTGCTCACAGAGATGTCAGCAGAGGTAAACACAAAAGGCTGAACCTGTTAGTGTCACAGGTCTCAGGTAAATGCACACACGGTATCTGGTCACAGGAGCAGGACCCAAGACAGAGGAGCTGCGTCCGTCTAGACCTACCGTGCGTGTGGCGTCGCTACTGTGGACGCCAAAGAGGGCTGCAACTGCAGCAAGGCGTAGAACACTGCCGCTAGTCGACAAAGCAAGGAAGCAGGCGCAATGTCGGACGCTAGCACTGTGGATGATTTTGTAGTGGCTTGAGGCTTGCCACGCTCTGGCGCTGACTCTAAACTAAGTCCCTGTACACATTCGTAATATCAGAGGGAGAGGAGTCTTAATGAGTCATTCGCAGGTTCATACATCCATCATCATTCACACAGTAGCAACTAGAGACTATACTAGCGCTTGCGCGCTTTTTATAGCCGGGACCTTCCGGAAGCTTCCAGATCTCCGAGATGGACCAATGAGATCTGGAGTAGGACATGGGGACATGACTCCCGATCTCCAGTGGGAGATCATCTCGTGAGCATGCCCAGTAGGAGAACAGAGGGACTTAGTCTCTGGAGCGATCTTCTGCAAAGTAATCTCCTCTGTGGTAGATAGACAGCAGGAGACCGCAGAATGTGAGGCTCTCGATTCCTGCAGAGCAGATGCAGAAACCTGATGCCTAACAAATAAGGCTTACAGAATACTTCTTTCTCTCGGAAACTTTTGGGTAAAAAAAAGTTGACATCTCGTAATGACACCTCATTGGCTAGGGCTTACAAGATGTAGGAATTCTAACAATGTTTACTTATCTTCAAACCTTCTGAAAATCTAAAATAGATCATGTTATCCAGGTTATTTGTAAATTTGTCATGTACCTCTTTTCTGTGCACCCACAATGCCTCCATAACCAACTACAAAGTGGGCCACCACAGTGTTTCCAGTTCTTCTTCTATTCTCCCACCCGATGAGATGTCATTGCCTGATGTCTCACCAGAAGCTTTCTGAACAAAATGCCTTGCAGGCAAACTGAAGTCCAAAGCCTTGTGAGCTTCAAGTATCTGCACATTCGATATAACTTTCATTGAGCTTCAGGCTGTGTCTGTGTGTTTGGGACTGTTAAAGTCAAAGTGATGTATAAATGCAGTATGTCAGACACTTTTGGAATATCCACTGGATGAAACCGGTGTCTATGGATAGAACTAGCATCAATTGGCCATCATTTGGCAAGTGAAGGCAGCCTGTAAACAACTGTTTTCGCTATGTCTTAATTTAAAAAAATCCCCTTAAGACACTGATGCAATCAGTAATGTTTGGCAAGGCTGCACAGAATGAATAAATAGTATGTACTGAGTAAATCCATACTTGCAGACAGCGGTACAGCCTATATAGGGTTGATTTGTAACTTAGGTTACTTTCTGGTACTAAATTACATATGTAGAGTTGGACATTGCCTTCCTTTTTGGATTATTGTAGAATTTAATTTTAGCTGTGTGTGTTATTTTACTAATCACTCACCATCATTCACTGTGGCCTAGGCACGTTGTGAGTGACAGCTCAGCTGCCCTATAGGATCTGGAGTGTGACAGTCCAGTCTGATGCTCGGTGTGCTGGGCTGTCAGCATTTTGACTGACCGCCCTGCTGCTCAATCTGGCCTAGCCTGCGGCGTTTCTCCAGCTGCCTCCCGTTCTTGATTATTTGCTAGCTTTTTAGCTGCCTAGCTATGAGAAGACCATTCTTAGCTATGACTTTGCTCTATTACGTGCTTACTAGAGTTGAGCGAAACGGGTCGAAAAATTTCAAAAGTTGCCGACTTTTGGCAAAGTCGGGTTTCATGAAACGAAACCCGACCCTAGGATGAGGTCGGCCACGAGGTCGGCGACTTACGCGCCAAAGTCGCGTTTCAAAAGTTTGTTTTGCGCTCTTTTTCAGCCAATCAGGATCCACGGACACTGTGGGCAACGTGATGACATAGGCACGGGTCACCACCATCTTTCAGAAGGGCATGCAAGTGATTGGCTTGCTTTGGGGGGCGTCACAGGGGGTATAAAAGGGCGTGCACGCCGACCGCCATGTTACTCATGCTGATCTCAGAATAGGGAGAGCTGCTGCTGCTGCTGATTTTGTAGGGAGAGCGTTAGGCAGGGAAGAAGACACCAAAAACTGCTTCTGCTTCTAGCGATTTTGCCTGTACAGCACACCAGTCACTGTGTGTGCAGTGCAAGGGGAGGCTATATAGTGGTGTATCAGTGGTGTTGGTTGTTGGGCTGCCTTCTAAGGCTTCCTGACATTCCTGCATTGCTGTTTACCCACTGCTCCGCAAACTGCTTTTTTAAAAGCAATCCCAATTTTTTTTTTTGTCCTGCTGAGAAGAAAAAAAAACTGCTTCTGCTGCTAGCGATTTTGCCTGTTCAACACACCAGTCACTGTGTGTGCAGTGCAAGGGGAGGCTATATAGTGGTGTATCAGTGGTGTTGGTTGTTGGGCTGCCTTCTAAGGCTTCCTGACATTCCTGCATTGCTGTTTACCCACTGCTCCGCAAACTGCTTTTTTAAAAGCAATCCCAATTTTTTTTTTTTGTCCTGCTGAGGTACTGAGCGTGCATTTTTTCACACCATACAGCGGTGTACGCTCCTCACACAGTACCGTGTAACGGCTGTTATCACAGCCACAGTGAAGCTATCAGTGTGTCACTCTGTGAGAATAAAACGAGGACATGTTCCGTTCTTACAGACCTGCACTCTAGGGAGATTCCTATTCTGCCCAATTCTACATACACCTTGTAGTTTGTGATACACTAGCCAATTTCTGCCTGTGACATAGCGCTGTGATATTCAGTGGGCCTCACACAATCCATAAGTGTCCAGTGTCCACAAGTGTGTGCAGAAATTCAAAATCTCCCTTATCCTCTAGTCACTTTGGTCACAGCTGTGCCATCGAGCCTGTGACATAGCGCTCAGATATCAGTGGGCCTCACACAATCCAAAAGTGTCCAGTGTCCACAAGTGTCTGCTGAAATTCAAAATCTCCCTTATCCTCTAGTCACTTTTGTCACAGCTGTGCCATCGAGCCTGTGACATAGCGCTCAGATATCAGTGGGCCTCACACAATCCAAAAGTGTCCAGTGTCCACAAGTGTCTGCTGAAATTCAAAATCTCACTTATCCTCTAGTCACTTTGGTCACAGCTGTGCCATCGAGCCTGTCACATAGCGCTCAGATATTCATTGGGCCTCACACAATCCAAAAGTGTCCAGTGTCCACAAGTGTCTGCTGAAATTCAAAATCTCCCTTATCCTCTAGTCACTTTTGTCACAGCTGTGCCATCGAGCCTGTGACATAGCGCTCAGATATTCAGTGGGCCTCACACAATCCAAAAGTGTCCAGTGTCCACAAGTGTCTGCAGAAATTCAAAATCTCCCTTATCCTCTCGTCACTTTTGTCACAGCTGTGCCATCGAGCCTGTCACATAGCGCTCAGATATTCATTGGGCCTCACACAATCCAAAAGTGTCCAGTGTCCACAAGTGTCTGCTGAAATTCAAAATCTCCCTTATCCTCTAGTCACTTTTGTCACAGCTGTGCCATCGAGCCTGTGACATAGCGCTCAGATATCAGTGGGCCTCACACAATCCAAAAGTGTCCAGTGTCCACAAGTGTCTGCTGAAATTCAAAATCTCCCTTATCCTCTAGTCACTTTTGTCACAGCTGTGCCATCGAGCCTGTGACATAGCGCTCAGATATCAGTGGGCCTCACACAATCCAAAAGTGTCCAGTGTCCACAAGTGTCTGCTGAAATTCAAAATCTCCCTTATCCTCTAGTCACTTTTGTCACAGCTGTGCCATTGAGCCTGTGACATAGCGCTCAGATATCAGTGGGCCTCACACAATCCAAAAGTGTCCAGTGTCCACAAGTGTCTGCTGAAATTCAAAATCTCCCTTATCCTCTAGTCACTTTGGTCACAGCTGTGCCATCGAGCCTTTGACATAGCGCTCAGATATCAGTGGGCCTCACACAATCCAAAAGTGTCCAGTGTCCACAAGTGTCTGCAGAAATTCAAAATCTCCCTTATCCTCTCGTCACTTTTGTCACAGCTGTGCCATCGAGCCTGTCACATAGCGCTCAGATATTCATTGGGCCTCACACAATCCAAAAGTGTCCAGTGTCCACAAGTGTCTGCTGAAATTCAAAATCTCCCTTATCCTCTAGTCACTTTTGTCACAGCTGTGCCATCGAGCCTGTGACATAGCGCTCAGATATCAGTGGGCCTCACACAATCCAAAAGTGTCCAGTGTCCACAAGTGTCTGCTGAAATTCAAAATCTCCCTTATCCTCTAGTCACTTTTGTCACAGCTGTGCCATCGAGCCTGTGACATAGCGCTCAGATATCAGTGGGCCTCACACAATCCAAAAGTGTCCAGTGTCCACAAGTGTCTGCAGAAATTCAAAATCTCCCTTATCCTCTCGTCACTTTTGTCACAGCTGTGCCATCGGGCCTGTCACCTAGCGCTCAGATATTCATTGGGCCTCACACAATCCAAAAGTGTCCAGTGTCCACAAGTGTCTGCTGAAATTCAAAATCTCACTTATCCTCTAGTCACTTTTGTCACAGCTGTGCCATCGAGCCTGTGACATAGCGCTCAGATATCAGTGGGCCTCACACAATCCAAAAGTGTCCAGTGTCCACAAGTGTGTGCAGAAATTCAAAATCTCCCTTATCCTCTAGTCACTTTTGTCACAGCTGTGCCATCGAGCCTGTGACATAGCGCTCAGATATCAGTGGGCCTCACACAATCCAAAAGTGTCCAGTGTCCACAAGTGTCTGCTGAAATTCAAAATCTCCCTTATCCTCTAGTCACTTTGGTCACAGCTGTGCCATCGAGCCTTTGACATAGCGCTCAGATATCAGTGGGCCTCACACAATCCAAAAGTGTCCAGTGTCCACAAGTGTCTGCAGAAATTCAAAATCTCCCTTATCCTCTCGTCACTTTTGTCACAGCTGTGCCATCGAGCCTGTCACATAGCGCTCAGATATTCATTGGGCCTCACACAATCCAAAAGTGTCCAGTGTCCACAAGTGTCTGCTGAAATTCAAAATCTCCCTTATCCTCTAGTCACTTTTGTCACAGCTGTGCCATCGAGCCTGTGACATAGCGCTCAGATATCAGTGGGCCTCACACAATCCAAAAGTGTCCAGTGTCCACAAGTGTCTGCTGAAATTCAAAATCTCCCTTATCCTCTAGTCACTTTTGTCACAGCTGTGCCATCGAGCCTGTGACATAGCGCTCAGATATCAGTGGGCCTCACACAATCCAAAAGTGTCCAGTGTCCACAAGTGTCTGCAGAAATTCAAAATCTCCCTTATCCTCTCGTCACTTTTGTCACAGCTGTGCCATCGGGCCTGTCACCTAGCGCTCAGATATTCATTGGGCCTCACACAATCCAAAAGTGTCCAGTGTCCACAAGTGTCTGCTGAAATTCAAAATCTCACTTATCCTCTAGTCACTTTTGTCACAGCTGTGCCATCGAGCCTGTGACATAGCGCTCAGATATCAGTGGGCCTCACACAATCCAAAAGTGTCCAGTGTCCACAAGTGTGTGCAGAAATTCAAAATCTCCCTTATCCTCTAGTCACTTTGGTCACAGCTGTGCCATCGAGCCTGTGACAGAGCGCTCAGATATTCAGTGGGCCTCACACAATCCAAAAGTGTCCAGTGTCCACAAGTGTGTGCAGAAATTCAAAATCTCCCTTATCCTCTAGTCACTTTGGTCACAGCTGTGCCATCGAGCCTGTGACAGAACGCTCAGATATTCAGTGGGCCTCACACAATCCAAAAGTGTCCAGTGTCCACAAGTGTGTGCAGAAATTCAAAATCTCCCTTATCCTCTAGTCACTTTGGTCACAGCTGTGCCATCGAGCCTGTGACAGAGCGCTCAGATATTCAGTGGGCCTCACACAATCCAAAAGTGTCCAGTGTCCACAAATGTGTGCAGAAATTCAAAATCTCCCTTATCCTCTAGTCACTTTGGTCACAGCTGTGCCATCGAGCCTGTGACAGAGCGCTCAGATATTCAGTGGGCCTCACACAATCCAAAAGTGTCCAGTGTCCACAAGTGTCTGCAGAAATTCAAAATCTCCCCTGTCCTATAGACACCTTGTACCTTGTTTTACATTACTATATAGTTTGTTGGATTTTGTCTACATTTCTACCAAAAATGAGGAAGGCTGGTGGAAGAGGCCGTGGAATTGGGCGGGGGTTGGCAGCTGGTAATGATGGTGTTGGTGGTGGATCTGATGGTAGTGGCAAGAGCAAAATAGGACCGAATGCAGGAGGTGTTGAGCCTGCGTCATCGTCTGGCTACATAAGGCCTCGAACGCTTAGTTTTCTAGGAGTTGGCAAACCGCTTTTAAAGCCAGAGCATCAGGAAAAAGTTTTGTCTTACATTGCTGACTCAGCCTCCAGCTCTATCGCCTCCTCTTCTTCAGTTGTAAAAAGTAAAAGCACTGAGTCGTCATTGGAGGCTCATGTTCATGAACCACACCTTTCCTTGTGTCCTTCACCCCAACCAAGATTGAAGGATGACGCAGGCCATACTACTGATTACTCCATGGAGCTGTTTTCACATACCATGCCTGGATTATCAAGTGAAATGGTGAATTACCCAGGCCAAGATGAATCTGACATGGAGTGCACTGATGCACAGCCGCTGATGGATGATTCTGCTGGTACATTCACTCAGAGCACTACATTGTCCTCGCAGTGTACAGAGCCAGATTCTGACCCTGATGAGACTCAGGTGCCCCTTCCCGCACACTATACCACCATACATGGTGACACAGAGGAAGGTGCACATGACATAGAAGAGGAGGTGATGGATGACCCAGTTGTTGACCCAGATTGGCATCCATTGCGGGAAGAGGGTGCTGCTTCCAATAGCTCAGATGAGGAGCATCCACAGCAGACATCGACATCGCAACAGCTGTTATCTTGCAGGCCCGGAGCACTCCAAAGACAGGTTCCAAACATCAAAAGAGTTGCTGGACAGCTTGTCCAGAGGGTCAAAAGATCACAGTGTGCTAGGCCGCAAAATGTCTGCCAAAGTAGGAAGAGTGCAGTGTGGCACTTTTTTAAACAAAATCCTCATGATCAGGCCAAGGTTATCTGTAAGAAGTGCGCAAAGACCTTTAGCCGAGGGAAAAATCTGAAAAATTTGAATACCAGTTGCATGCTTAGACATTTAACCAGCATGCACTTGCAAGCGTGGACACAACACCAAACCTCAAGTGCCACATGTGCAACTGATCACAACGAAGGTAGTCAGCAACGCTACATTGTTTCCCCCACTGTAAGCCCACCGGTTAGCACAGCAGCAAATGTTGAGGTGTCGTTGCAAGGCCACAGCAGTCAGGGAATCCCACTGTTATATCAACGAAAGACTGATTCTAGGCCATCAGAAAGAACACCAACTCCATCACCATCATCAACCCTCTCTCAGTCCGCCCTGTCCACCGCTACTTCCACCATATGCAGCTCTCAAGTCCAGCTCACCCTCCCAGACACTATGAGTAGGTCAAGAAAGTACTCAGTCTCTCATCCGCGTACACTGGGTTTGAACGCCCACATTGCCAAACTAATCTCGTTTGAGATGATGCCCTTTCGGTTGGTGGAAAGCGCAGCTTTCCGCGAACTCATGGCCTATGCAGTACCACGCTATGTCATACCCAGTCGCCACTTCTTCTCTCGCAAAGCCATCCCAGCCCTCCACCATCATGTGAAAGACCGCATTGTCCATGCACTCAAGCAGTCAGTGAGCGGAAAGGTGCACCTCACAACTGATGCATGGTCCAGTCGGCATGGCCAAGGCCGTTACGTGTCCATCACTGCGCACTGGGTTAATGTGGTGGATGCAGGGTCCACAGGGGACAGCGGTGGTGGGACAGTGCTGCCTAGCCCACGGTATAGGAAACAGTTGGCTGTAGGCGTTCGACCCTCCTCCTCCTCCAGAAGCGAAAGCTCGTCCACAGAGCGCAGTCGTACGAGCACTCCATCTGCAGCTGCCACTGTTGCACACGAGGTGTCCCCCTATCGAGCAGCTAGTGGAAAGCATCAGCAGGCAGTGTTGCAGATGATGTGTTTGGGCGACAGACACACCGCCGAGGTGCTGGCCGAGTACTTTCAGCGACAAACTGAGTCATGGCTGGGCAGTGTACATCTTGAGGCAGGCAAGGTAGTTAGTGATAACGGGC
Source organism: Dendrobates tinctorius (assembly GCF_039654945.1). Lineage (NCBI taxonomy): Eukaryota > Metazoa > Chordata > Amphibia > Anura > Dendrobatidae > Dendrobates > Dendrobates tinctorius. Next base: position 16,750,090 of record NW_027361743.1, on the reverse strand, counting down.
GTAATTTTGTGGCAGCCATAGCCCTTTCAAAACTCAGCCACATACCTTGCTTGGCTCACACCTTGAACCTGGTGGTGCAGTGCTTCCTCAAAAATTATCCGGAGTTAACAGCCCTGCTCCAGAAGGTGCGAAGACTGTGCTCGCACATCCGCCGGTCGCCTGTACACTCCGTTCGTATGCAGAAGCTGCAGCGATTGCTCCACCTTCCCAACCACCGCCTCATTATCGACATTGCAACAAGGTGGAACTCCACCCTGCACATGGTGGAGCGGCTGTGCGAGCAGAGGCAGGCCATAATGCATTTGTGGGAGGATACACGGCCAGGCACTTTGAGAGCAGACATGGAGTTGACCGGTGTGCAGTGGTCGAAGCTGAAAGACCTCTGTAAAGTCCTTCAGTGTTTTGAGGAATGCACACGGCTGGTAAGTGCAGACGACGCCATCCTAAGCATGAGCATCCCACTTATGCGTCTGCTCATGCAAACTTTGACGCACCTTAATGAGCAGGCTTCTGCAGCCAATGTTGATGAGGAGGAAGAGGAGGAGGACATTCAGGCATTGTCTGGTCAGGGACCTCTTCTGGACGAGATGGAGGAAGAAGAGGAGGAGGAGGAGGATGATAGGGATGATTACTTAGGAGAGGAGGATGCATCTCGTGGGGCAAGTGAAAATGTTGGCGTGGCAAGGTCTGGTACAGGGTTTGTGCGTGACTGGAGGGATGTGGATTTGCCAGAAAGTGCTCCTCCAACCAGCACTCGCAGTGCATCATTGACACCGGGAACATTGGCCCACATGTCAGATTATGCCTTGCAGATCCTAAAAAGGGACCCCCGCATTGCCAAAATGATGAACGATGACGACTACTGGTTGGCCAGCATCCTGGATCCACGCTATAAAGGCAAATTACAAAACATCATGCCACAGGAGAACCTTGACCTAATATTGGCTAATAAACAAGCAACTCTGGTAAATCGGTTGATTGAGGCATTCACAGCACACAGCAGCGGTGATGGTTCTCACACGAGCCGTACGGGCCGGTGGCAGCTTGGCAGAGGTGTTCGTGGTGCACACAGCAGAAGTGGCGTTGGAGACAGGGGTTTCATGACAATGTTGTGGACTGATTTTTCAAGTACCGCTCACACAACTGGTAATACTGCATCGATGGAAAGTGACAGGAGACAGCAGTTGTCAACTATGGTTACAAACTACTTTTCCTCCCATATCGATGTTCTCCCACACAGGTCATTCCCCTTTGACTATTGGGCCGCTAAACTGGACACCTGGCCTGAATTGGCACAATATGCCTTACAGGAGCTCGTTTGCCCAGCTGCAAGTGTGCTATCGGAAAGAGTCTTCAGTGCAGCTGGATCAATCCTGACAGAAAAAAGGACCCGTCTGTCAACCCAAAATGTGGATGATCTAACCTTCATTAAAATGAACCACTCATGGGTTTCCAAGGATTTTGTCCCACCTTCCCCTGATGACACATAGGGTGACAGAAAAATGGCTTGCTTTGGTCCACCTCTTCCTGGGACTTGACCTATTTCACCTTTTGCATCAGCTGAATGTCCAACATCAACATATGCCACTTTCTAAAACTCCCTAACTGTGCTGCCTCCCCCCCCATGGCCGGGGTCACCACCTAGCGCACAACACCGTGCGAGTGCCGTTGCCCTGGACAGGTGGGTAGGCCGACTCTTGGGCGCGGGCACTGGCACAGGGTCCTTCATAGTGCAATCAAGTGTCTCTGACGGTGGTGGTGCACACCCGCCGTCAGACACACCGCCGTACTATGAGGGGCCCAGTGCCAGTACCGACGTCCACGAGTGGGCCCCCCTTGCTTGGGCAGGGCCCCAGCATTTGCAATCTTTACCTCTCCCTGCTCCTCCACTGTGTAGTCTGGGCCGTCAACTCCATACTGTGCCTGACACCGTCTGAGCCTGCCTCCTGATGTATAGACATATATTTTGAATGTGTACGCTATCCATACATGTTATCCGGGGAAACGGTACCCTTTCTAACCTTTGTGCAATCACGTGCAATCCATACTGGGCTTAACACCGTCTGAGCCTGCCTCCTGATGTATAGACATATATTTTGAATGTGTACGCTATCCATACATGTTATCTGGGGATACGGTACCCTTTCTAACCTTTGTGCAATCACGTGCAATCCATACTGGGCCTAACACCGTCTGAGCCTGCCTCCTGATGTATAGACATATATTTTGAATGTGTACGCTATCCATACATGTTATCCGGGGATACGGTACCCTTTCTAACCTTTGTGCTATCACGTGCAATCCATACTGGGCCTAACACCATCTGAGCCTGCCTCCTGATGTATAGACATATATTTTGAATGTGTATGCTATCCATACATGTTATCCGGGGATACGGTACCCTTTCTAACCTTTGTGCAATCACGTACAATCCATACTGGCCTAACACCGTCTGAGCCTGCCTCCTGATGTATAGACATATATTTTGAATGTGTACGCTATCCATACATGTTATCTGGGGATACGGTACCTTTTCTAACCTTTGTGCAATCACGTGCAATCCATACTGGGCCTAACACCGTCTGAGCCTGCCTCCTGATGTATAGACATATATTTTGAATGTGTACGCTATCCATACATGTTATCCGGGGATACGGTACCCTTTCTAACCTTTGTGCAATCACGTGCAATCCATACTGGGCCTAACACCGTCTGAGCCTGCCTCCTGATGTATAGACATATATTTTGAATGTGTACGCTATCCATACATGTTATCCGGGGATACGGTACCCTTTCTAACCTTTGTGCAATCACGTACAATCCATACTGGGCCTAACACCGTCTGAGCCTGCCTCCTGATGTATAGACATATATTTTGAATGTGTACGCTATCCATACATGTTATCTGGGGATACGGTACCCTTTCTAACCTTTGTGCAATCACGTGCAATCCATACTGGGCCTAACACCGTCTGAGCCTGCCTCCTGATGTATAGACATATATTTTGAATGTGTACGCTATCCATACATGTTATCTGGGGATACGGTACCCTTTCTAACCTTTGTGCAATCACGTGCAATCCATACTGGGCCTAACACCGTCTGAGCCTGCCTCCTGATGTATAGACATATATTTTGAATGTGTATGCTATCCATACATGTTATCCGGGGATACGGTACCCTTTCTAACCTTTGTGCAATCACGTGCAATCCATACTGGGCCTAACACCGTCTGAGCCTGCCTCCTGATGTATAGACATATATTTTGAATGTGTACGCTATCCATACATGTTATCTGGGGATACGGTACCCTTTCTAACCTTTGTGCAATCACGTGCAATCCATACTGGGCCTAACACCGTCTGAGCCTGCCTCCTGATGTATAGACATATATTTTGAATGTGTACGCTATCCATACATGTTATCCGGGGAAACGGTACCCTTTCTAACCTTTGTGCAATCACGTGCAATCCATACTGGGCCTAATACCGTCTGAGCCTGCCTCCTGATGTATAGACATATATTTTGAATGTGTACGCTATCCATACATGTTATCCGGGGATACGGTACCCTTTCTAACCTTTGTGCAATCACGTGCAATCCATACTGGGCTTAACACCGTCTGAGCCTGCCTCCTGATGTATAGACATATATTTTGAATGTGTACGCTATCCATACATGTTATCCGGGTATACGGTACCCTTTCTAACCTTTGTGCAATCACGTGCAATCCATACTGGGCCTAACACCGTCTGAGCCTGCCTCCTGATGTATAGACATATATTTTGAATGTGTACGCTATCCCTACATGTTATCTGGGGATACGGTACCCTTTCTCACCTTTGTGCAATCACGTGTAATCCATACTGGGCATGAGAACGGCTGGCGAGCTGTTAAGCAAGCTACAGCACCTGTGGTTTGCACACGTAAGTTTTTCATTTTTTCAGGAATGACGGTTAGGCCTAATTCCGGAACTGCGGTTGACCTGTACTTACTGGGAAATCATTGTTCGCGGGTAATAATTGTAATCAGTGATCCCCATCACTAACGTTGTTCAGCGGGTTATCTGCACCTGTAAGCGACAAACGCTGGCCTTTTCAGTGTAGCGCACATGCAGCCACGGACATGTAAGGGCATGACACACCAGTTATTGGCCAATCTCATGTGCCAGAGCCTCACGTGTCCCTCTAGTAAGCCGGACTCGGACCGCGGGGCATGACGGAGTCTCGTTCGTTAACGGAATTAAGCTTGCAATGTGTGCATCTGTTCTGTAGCTGGCATGGTTGAGGTTTCCCAGGTGGAGTCGAATTTAACCGTAGGCTCCACTCCTGGTGGTGCCCTTCTGGACATTCCTTTAAGGTTCAGCTTTGCAACCATACTGCCCACGTAAAACAAACACTTTGCCTTCATGAATGCTGTTTGGAGGGTCATGACTCGTGGGAATAACGCCGCCCAATCAGTTAACCTGCTAGAGAGATCGTTCGTTGCTCCCAAGCATGACATCACACTCCCTAGGAAGAAGGTAATGCCACTGTGGCGACCGTACTCCTGGGGGCGACACAAGTGCACTGATGCCCAGCCACTGCTCGATGAATCTGCTGGTACATTGACCCAGACCACTACATTCCCCTCGCACGCTACACGACCTGAATCTGACCCTGATGAAACTCAGGTTACCCTTCCCATATACAGTTCCATCTTACACGGTGACAAAGAGGAAGCTGCAGATGAAAGTGCAGGTTCGGCCCACCCGCCATCAGACACACCACCGTACTATCAGGGGCCCTGTGCCAGTGCCGTCGCCAACGAGTGGGCCCCCCCTGCTTGCTCAGGATCACAGCACTTGCAAAGTTGAAATACTGTGCAGTGAGATGGAAGATGGGGACGACGAGGAGTCCAGACAAGTACAGGGATTCCCTAGCGAGGAGCCTTATTTGATTGTTTTCAATGTTGGGACAGCAATTTTTGGGGAGCACTATACTCTGGAGAATGATAGATGGGGGCCACCATACACTGGAACATTCCAAAGGTGGACATCAGACACTGGAGCAGCATTTACAGGGCCCATTATACACTAGAGCATTAGAAATGGGGCCCATTATGTTTGGAGCATTATTTGGGCCCATAAGAGAGTGGAGCTTCATCCATGGGGACCAACATATACTGTAGCATTATGTGGAGCTCATCATATACTATTTCAAACATTATATGGGACCAATGATTCTGTATGGAGAAATAGATGTGCCTCGTCATGAGATGTAAAAAGTGAAGTATTTTTCATTGTACTATACCGCTATTTCTCTGCCGTATCGGAGCATGATGAGTTGTGGTATGTGTTAAAGGGGCGCTCTTTCGCCCAGGGCACATGAAAACCTGCAGCCAGCCCTCCCCCCCACAACTTTAGCCAAATAACCCCCATTTTTCAGTGCGTAACTTGTTTTATGAAGTTAATTAAGGTTGACAAGCTTAAGTAAGAAGAATTGATGCTTTTGGCATTCAAATGGGCACTGTAGGTGTGTTTCCTGTCCTCCTCTCACTGTCGACTTTTATTCCCCATTGACTTACATTGGGTTTCGTGTTTCGGGACGACCCCGACTTTTCCCTATAATCGGACGATCTTGCTCGACCCGACTTTTGGAAAAGTCGGGTTTCACGAAACGAAACTCGACCCTAAAAAACCAAAAGTCGCTCAACTCTAGTGCCTACTTTGTTCTGTATCTGGTTTTCTGATCTAGTTGCCAAACCTAGGATTTGTCGGCATTATTCGTGTGTTAACCCCTTTGCTCTTGATTCTCTCTGATTCTCTCTGGCCTCAGGTACCTGACTCCGGACTTGGCCTCTGACGAACCATTTCTCTGATCTACTTATCTTGACGTACCCTCCTGGCATTGGAACCCGGACATTTACTTGACCACTCTTTTGTATTGCTCTTCTGTACTACAAGCCCTCCTGGTATCTGACCTCGGACCTGCTGACTACACTGTCTCATGGCTTGTCCGAGAGTAGTAACTCAGCATCACACAATGAGCCTCCAATCTTCAAGAAGCACTTCTGTTATTTTGTTTATTCACTAAACCTGCGTAAATGTTAGTGTATTGTAAGTGTAGTAAAATACTCACTGATTGCTGTTTTCCCCGGTTTCTAGCACTGCTCTGTTCCTCTTCTAAGTCATGTGACAACAATTCCAACTCTCTGGATCATAATGTCTTGTTTGTGAGCCGGAAGTCTCTTTTACAATGTAAGTCTACAGAACATCAGAACATGGCTCTGTAAAATCAACTTCAGACTCACACTCAGCCCAGTGTGAGCCAGCAAGTCAGAAAAGCCATCATGTGACTCAGAAGAGGACCAGAAGGGAGCTGCAAAGTGAAAAATACAGAGATCGGTGAGTATATTAACACACTTACACTACACTAACATTTAAAACAGGTTTATGGTATAAGGCTGGAGTCACACGGCCGTATAACTCATGCGATACTTGCATCGCACTGCACGGACTGGCTGGCACCTCTCCTGACCCGAGCAAGACAGCATGATGGATTACTATGCAGCTGTCAAGCTCTGGTCAGGAGAGCCGACATCCAGTGCTAGTTTTACAATGCGATTCTCACACGAGAAATACAACAGTGTGTCTCTGCCCTAAAAATAATAACAGGAGTGCTTCTTTCATAGACATCTTTGGAGTCTCAGAATGGCGACATTCCTTGGTTTCTGGTTGTACTTCACTGGGTATACTTTTAAAGGGGTTTTGTCATGAAAAAAGTGCATTTTAATTAATAGATCTTGGAATAAAAATAAGTTCCTCAATTTGATTTGTTAAAAAAAATGTTCCTGTGCTGAGATAATCTTACAAATGTGCTCCTGCTGTGTACTATGTAATGGCTGTGTATGACCCTGCAGGAACATGGTCTGATCATACCACATCTCCTGGGCAGGGAAGAAAAAAGAGTATACAGACAGGACAGCATGGGATTACAGCTCTTTCTGTTAATCAAAGCATTTAATTGTTAATTGCCTGTTTTTAAGCAATGTTTTACTTCAAAGAAAGAATCAGCTGTGATCCTATGCTGTCCTGTCTGTATACTCTTTTGCTTCCTCCTCTGGCCAGGAGCTGTAGTATGATCAGACCATGTCCCTATATGGTCAGACATGGCCATTACACAGTACCCAGCAGGGGCACATTTATAAGATTATCTCAGCACAGGGACTTTTTTTTAAACACATCTAATTGTGGAAATTATTATTATTCCAAGAACTATTGAATAAAATGAATATTCATTTCTCTTAAGTAGCAGCACATGTGACCGCCGGCAGCAGCAGTAAGCCGGTGGCTGACACTGCGCGCTACTGAAGAGCATTCAATACTCACTGCTCTCTGCGCGCTTTGTCCCAGTGAGTATTCCGGCATCTGTTCTCTGAGCAGCGCATGACGTCCCTGCCCTGCGCTGCTTACAAGCGTAAAGCAGTTGCTGGCACCGGAGCAGGACGCTGCGAGGGAGCGCAGGAAGGTAAGTGTAATGTTTGTTTTTTTTTAGTGTTTTCTGATGGGGCCCTGCATACAGGATAGGGATGGCGCCATGCATACTAGTATAGAGATGAGGGCCCTGCGTATCAGGATATGGATGGGGCCATGCATACTAGGAAGAAATGGGGGCCCTGCATACCAGGATAGGGATGGGGCCATGCATACTAGGACGAGATGAGGGCCCTGCATATCAGGATAGGGATGGGGCCATGCATACTAGTATAGGGATGAGGGTGATCATTTCTGTCAGGATAGGGATGAGGTAGCCATGTATAACAGGGTAGGGATGAGTGGATCATGTATACTAGGATAGGGGATATTAATTACAGAATTGACCAGATTTTTTGCTTCAATTTTTTTCTCTTCTAAAACCTATGTGCATCTTATGGTCCGGTGCATCTTATAGTCCAAAAAATACGGTATAAAATTTTTGGGCCTTTTTAGCCTAAGGGAAGCAAGGTGCCTACTAATTCTGCACACTGTGATAAAGGATGGTGATATCCTTAGGTCACACCCTCCTTCATTACACAAATACACATCACCTGACCTGCTTCATCCAATAAGTATTCATAGAGTATTTTATAGAGTTCGGAGTTGGAAAATACTCACTTGCCTAATAATTCTTTTTTTATCATTTCATGCAATACGTTACTCTATACAATGGTAGCATGACATTCAGTGAGACCTTTTCTGACGATCGGATAAAAACTGAAATAAGGGAAATTGTTCCTTCTTCTGTGACTTTACTTCATTACTATTAAAAAATGGAATTTATGGTTCAGCGGCTGATTAAAATGTTCATGACAAATGATGACTGGTATAATTGCCGGCGTGTTGCTTTGATGAATTATATTTGCAGTGACTTTGTGAAGAAATGTAATTATTGTACTGTACAGCAAATATTAATGCAGCTTGTGCTTACGTCTCATGTAAATCAATAGAGTCATAATTCTCTGGAGGCAAAGTTTGTCTTAGTCAAAATCAAGAAATAAGTTTGCAGGGTTGGGTGTAGATTTGTTAACTTGCCGGGTTCCAGAATGCTGCCAAATCCCGTCTACAAACGTATCATACGTATATTTCAAGCGCTTATTTCTCAGGCTGCACAATAAGATTATCCATAGTGCTAATTCATAGTCTCAGAAAAGAGATTCATATTGTGAGTACAATCCCAGGTCACAATGTCAAAATAAGAAGTCTCGGTGCCAAAAGGGCAGCACTTATTACATGTGACGTGTCGGCCAATGTATGTAGAATGCTACAAAAACAGCACAAAACTTTCCATAGATGGAACAAAGCTGCACATCCAACGCCGTACAAAATCACAATGCTTTATTATAACCACACACCTATACAGTATGTACTGCTCTGCACTCTTAGTATACTGCATGCTCTGAACTTTTCCCTTACTGTACTACGTGCATTATACTGCAAGCCTCCAGATGGGGGCAGGAATGGGCGCAGCTAGATGAAAGCCCCCCATGACTGCATTGGCCATGGGGTTTTCTTTCAATTAAGGAGAGCTGAGATTGGATTGGTGGAATGGGTTTGTGGGAGGAGTAGTGGGAGGGCGGGATTTGAAGCAGAGAAAAAGTGCGGGAAAATAGGCTGTATCCCTCAGGAAGCTGGAGAAAGAAGAACACCGTTAAGAAGGCTCACCCATGGACTCGGCGGAATCCTTATTTCATCGTCTGAGGAGTGTCGCTCGCTCAAGGAGGGGTTGAATGGCTGGAGGAACAGCTTTCCTCCTTGCTGGGTGTGGAGAATCAGGAGCGGAATGACAGGAGCAGGAGGAGGAGATTACCTCATGAGGTGATGACGCGCGGCAGGCAGAGGCCACGGAGCCATGTTAATGAATCCTTAAGGTCCATTCACAAGCACTAAGTAGTTGCAGCAGACAATCTGCAGCTAATTTATAGCAGAAAATTCTACTTTAAAATTGACATCTAGTGATGCGGGTTTGATGCGACAACCTTGTCCTCTGGCTGTGATTGACAATGGCTGGATACCTGCAAATCATGGTTGGTGGACAAGGTTACCACTCTGCTTATCAACATGGCAGACCACTGTATCTTAAAGGCAGGACTTCAACTTTGAAGCTGAGCAGAGAATCAGACTGCAACTAAGTGAAGCATAGTTGGAATCAGTAGGCTTCACCCTACATTACACTATTCTCAAAGTTTCCCTTTAAGGTAAAATAATCACATAGTATTCTATATCAGCACTGTGTAATAGATAATTGTTCACATTTGTGCAACATAAACTTTGCAATAATTCTATATAATGGAAATGTTAAATGCTCACCAGAGTCATGCAGAAGGAACTGCTGCTGGATACCATCAATATTGATCTCCTGGATCTCCTGGGGAATAACAAGTTGATCAAGAGTTTGGGGCAACCTTGGAATATTGCCAAGTTGCCTTGATAATCGTATTGTTCTCTTCAGTGATGCTTTCCTTGGGAGAAGAGCTACAACATTAGAATGGGCTCCTGAAATGACTTCTGTGAGAATCTGTAGTGGTGTCTCCTGTGTTGTCCTTGCCCTGGTGACTGCCTCATTGACAAGTCGGATTGCTTCAGGTCCTGCTGCTTGTTCTGCGTGGTTGTGGGGATTGGTTACTTTCACCACTTCACCAGATGCTTCATTGGTCCAAACACGTCCCTTGCATGTCGACTGTATTTCACAGACCCAGATGGAATGGACATCATCAGCCGTTCGTTTGGAAAATACGTAAATGTGATTCTCGTAGACCAACTTCTTCCCACGTTTGGATAGAACTGAATTCATACTTGTAGACAGTGAATTGCTGTGGAAGCTGACTGATGTTTTGTGCTAGTACACCTCTCTCTTTGTAGAGATTTTAGACACTGCTATATTCTGATGTAAAGATGGAATAAAAGCTAGTCTAATGTAACTTGAAGGACACCTGACATGAAAATTGTTACATCTGCAACAAAACTTGCAAAAAAGCAGCTCAGTGCTGGGTCAGGTAAAAGATGACAAAATGTTTTGATTTTAGAGTGGTTTACATTCCCCACCTAAATCAGGCCTTATTCACACTACATTTTTTTATTCCGTTTATTTTTTTCATGTTATGTTTATGTAACACAAAAATGTTTCAGAAATGTTTTGGAAAATGTCTTGTTAAAATTGCGGGCAAAATGCTCTGACACTGTAATGCAATCAGTTGTGAGGTTTACAGATGGAAACAGTTGATTTAAAATGTCACAAAAGTGCAGCACTCTGTGACATACTTTTGTGACATGAATTGATGACGGACGGGAATTCATGAACCACAAGGACAAACTGGCAAAACATCCAAACACAAAATTCTGGGGGCAAAACGGTACACACATCCGGGGGTAAACTACCGGGGTGCTGGGGGCAAAACATTCGGGGGCGAACTTCCGGGGGCGAAAAATCCGGGGGCGAAACATCCAGGGATGAACTGCTGGGGCGAAACATCCGGGGGTGAACTGCCGGGGGCGAAAAATCTGGGGGCGAACTGCTGGGGGCAAAACATCCGGGGGCGAACTGCTGGGGGCGAAACATCTGGGGGCGAAACATCCGGGGGCGAACTGCTGGGGGCGAAACATCCAGGGGCGAACTGCTGGGGGCGAATAATCCGGGGGCGAAATGGCGGGGGCGAACTGCTGGGGGCAAAACATCCGGGGGCGAACTGCTGGGGCAAAACATCCAGGGGCGAACTGCTGGGGGCGAAAAATCCGGGGGTGAACTGGCGGGGGCGACCTGCTGGGGGCGACCTGCTGGGGGCAAAAAATCCGGGAGCGAACTGCTGGGGGCGAAATGTGCGGGGGCGAATCCTCCTGGGGGCGAAATCATAGGGGCGAAATGTGGGGGGCGAAATGTACCCGGGGCGAACTGCTGGGGTGAAACATCCGGGGGCGAACTGCTGGGGGCGAAACATCCAGGGGCGAACTGCTGGGGACAAAAAATCCAGGAGCGAACTGGCAGGGGCAAACTGCTGGGGGCAAAACATCCGGGGTCGAACTGCTGGGGGCGAAACATCCAGGGGCGAACTGCTGGGGGCGAAAAATCCGGTGGCGAACTGGCGGGGGCGAACTGCTGGGGGCGAAACATCCGGGGGCGAACTGCTGGGGGTGAAAAATCTGGGCCGAAACATCCGGGGGCGAACTGCTGGGGGCGAAACATCTGGGGGCGAACTGCTGGGGGCGAAACATCCGGGGGGCGAACTGCTGGGGGCGAAAAATCCGGGGGCGAACTGACGGGGGCGAACTGCTGGGGGCGAACTGCTGGGGGCGAAACATCCGGGGGCAAACTGCTGGGGGCGAAACATCCAGGGGCGAACTGCTGTGGGCGAAAAATCCGGGGGCGAAACATCCGGGGGCGAACTGCTGGGGGAGAAAAACCCGGGGGGCGAACTGGCGGGGTCGAACTGCTGGGGGCGAACTGCTGGGGGCGAACTGCTGGGGGCGAAATGTGCGGGGGCGAAATGTGCGGGGGCGAAATGTACCTGGGGGCGAACTGCTGGGGGCAAATTGCTGGTGGCGAAACTTCCTAAAACCGTCAGACGGAGGGGGCGCAGAGCATTCCGGCGGGCAGGCTGCGGCAATGGGACAACCCTCAGCTGTGCCCTGGATACGATCATCGGTCCCGTGGAGCGGCGGGCAGTGGGGCTGGGCTGCCTGGCAGGTCACATGAAGGGGGTTTTTTGGACCAGGCTGGCGAGCCTGAGTTTGGTGATCGGGAGCGGTCCCGGTCCAGCAGGAGATTGGTGGAGCGTCAGCAGCAGGATTCGGGATGTCAGGTTGGCGGGGCCACAGCACCCGCGCAGCACAGTGAGTATGCTTCCATGTTTTGTCTTTAGCCATTTGGGTGCGTGTCAAGGGATGTTGGGGGGAGTCAGACATCTGGGTCGGATGATATGGGTTTGAGTGGATCTGGTGGTTTAGGGGTGCCAGGTATTAGGGATACTTTGGTTGAAATATCGCAAATTTTTGGGGGATTAGATGTTGGGGATGATAGAGCTAAAGGGGAGGTGTACATGTGTTTTGAGGGACCTTTGAGTGCACATTTGGAAATGGAGGTGAAGGAAAAAATGTGGAGGGATGAGTATGTGGAGATATTCTCCCTCCTTCCTTTGGAACAAATTAATTTGGATAAGTGGAAAAAGAGTGACGGTAAGAAGGAGGAGGAAGAGAAGAGGAGGTGGCGGCTAATTCCGTAAACATTTGTTAATTGGTTGCAGGCGTTTGCAATATTGGCCAGCGTAATAGGTAAAAAGTTTCCTGAGAATTGCTCGGGTTTATTTTGCTACTTAGAGGCACCGTACGTATGGGGCCAAGCGTGGCTGCGCTATGAAGAGCAATTCAGGCAGAGAAAGGCACTTATGCCTGAGATCAAATGGGATCAGAAGGACTTTGGGCTTAGGTTGAAAGTGATGGCTTCAATTGGGTATGGGCAGTCCTTTCTTGGGAGCAGAGGTACCAGCAACCAGCAGGCAGGCCACGGAAGTCGGGGTCATAGTACCCAAGGAGCGAAGGAAAAATCCGAAACGTGCTGGGAATTTAATGAGCGCGAGTGCAAATATGGCAACAACTGTAATTCAAGCTTGTCTGTTCACATTGCAATGGGAGCTCACATGGAGTGTCTGAATGTTTCAAAAAATCAAGGGGAAAGCCATTGGTGGGTGCCAGTCAAGGGGGAGACGACGGTGAGGCTTCAAGAGATGGTCCCTTATCTAAGTAGGTACCCCAATAAAGCGAATGTAGGGGTTAGTTTGAATGGTTTTGCAGAAGGTTTAAAATCCCTCCCCCTAATCACACGGTTCCTTTTTTCCTTTTAGAAGTTGAGGTCAGCGAATTTGCATTCCGAGGTGGTTAGTGCTAAGTTGGACAAAGCAGAGGGATGGAGTTGGGTAGGATGGTGGGTCCATTTATGTTTTTGCCAGTTAAAAGGATGATTGTTTCCCCCTTGGGTGTTGTGCCTCAGAAGGGACCAAACAAATTTTGGTTGATTCATCCTTTGTCATACCCAAGAGGACAGTCAGTTAATGATGGCATCGTTGTAGGAGTATGTTCAGTAGTGTATAAATCGTTTGAGGCTGCAGGGCAATGGGTTTGCATTCGCAGGCACGGGGTGGGGGCTTTGCTTGTTAAAACGGATATGGAATCTGCCTTTAGATTGCTTCCGATGCACCCGGACAGCATTCCCTTGTTGGGCTGTTTGGAACGGAGGTCTCTACTTGGATAGATGTTTGCCAATGGGTTATGCAATTTCATGCTCATTGTTTGTGACGTTAAGTACCTTTCCAGAATGGGAGGTTAGGGATGCTGCCGGCGTTTCCTCCATTATTCTTTATTTGGACGATTTTTGTTTATAGGTCCAATGGATTCAATGTTATGCAGGAATTCATGGGCCTTCAGGGAGTGGGTGGCAGAGTGTTTTGGTGTGCCATTGGCAAGAGAAAAATTTGATGGTCCTAGTACTGTTTTAAGTTTTCTCGGGATACTATAGGTTCGGAGAGAATGGAGTGTCGATGGCCCGAGGATTAGCTGTTGTCGCTTAAGCAGGAAGTGTAGAGAATTGGGGGCTGCGTGTGGTGACGTTGAAAGAGTTGCAGTTGTTATTGGGCCGTTTGAATTTCGCATGCCGGATCATGCCCATGGGCAGAAATTTTTTGCTACAGGTTGTCTGGGGCGACGGCAGGGGTGCAGGCGGCGCACCATTTCATTCGCTTAAATAAGAAGTGCAAGAAGGATTTGGTCATTTGGCAGTGTTTTTTTGAAGAATCATAATGGGAGATCTTTGATACAACAGGAGACATTGAATGATTTTGATTGCGAAATTTACACGGATACAGCTGGAGCGGTCGGTTATAGTACCTATTGTTGTGGGAAGTGGAGTGTTGGGTCGTGGCCGGAGTGGTGATGCCAGAAGGGTTTCACCAAGAATCTTGCACATCTTGTTCCCAATTGTGGTGTCGGTATTGATGGGGGTAAAATGTTCGCAACTGGAGGGTCAGGTTTCATTGCGACAATTTGAGTGTGGTCTCGGTGATCAACAGCTTGTCTGCTTCCTCTCCCCCCGTGATTACGTTGGTGAGGGAATTAGTTTTTCCCGTGCCTTGAATGGAATGTGTGGATTTCTGGAGTGCACGTACCAGGTGTCCAAAATTATATAGCGGATGCTTTATCTCATTCGCAGTGGGGACGTTTTCTAGAGTTGGCACCAGATGCGGAGGCCTCAGGAGTGCAGTGGAATTGTACTGACGTCTGTGGTCGGAAAGGGTGGGCCTACTGTTGTGTCACGAAGGGGGGTATTTTTGTTGCGTTTTTTTCAGCTTACTGCAGTTTTTTGAATAAAGGGTTGGAGGAGTAGGGCCTCAGCCCTAATATGTATGGGTCGCATTCTTTTAGGATTGGGGTTGCTTCGGAAGCTGATAAATTGGGCTTAGGAGTTGAAGTGATCAAGTTGATTCTCAGATGGAGCCTGAATTGTTACTTGACTTATCTACGTTGCTAGATAATTCGGGTCTTGTAACTGTGGGATTAATGTTAATTGTTGTTGGGTATTTTAAGGTCGGGATCCCTTCTTGACCTGGAATTTCTTGGACATTCCTTGTGTATTGGAGCGCGATTCGGGCTGACGCGAGACCGGACGGTAGGTATTTAGGTTTTAGTAGGGGCAGTGTGGTCATTCCATTGTTAGGGTTTAGAGGAATGGTGTGGAGCAGGGTATTATCAGAGTTTGCTCGTGCCGCTCGTTTGGATAGAGCACCGGACATTTTTCATTGTGCATTTGGGCGGGAATTCCTTGGGCGTCAAACCAGTTAGGGAATTTATTAGGGATATTCGTTTTGATCTCTTGAGATTGTGGGTATCTCTTTCAGGGGCGTTGACGGTGTGGTCGGATATTGTGCCACGAAAAGAGTGGAGGGCAGCACGATCTTTGAAAGGGATAAATAGGGCCAGGGTAAAAGCTGAACAGGGCTGTGGTGAGTTTTGTATCCAGGAATGGGGGTATTTGTATGAGGTATTTTGATTTGGAAGCTGGGGTTGGTAATTTTTTGGTAGTAAGATGGGGTTCAATTCAATGACATATGGATTGATTTGTGGGCACTCGCAATACATGAGGGGGTTGCGAGGTCATTGGCGTGGTTGAGGCACTCACGAGCCTGAGGTGATCAGGGTGGTTCGTGGTTGGCGGGGGGTGGGGTTCTTGGAGTTGACGCTGATTTATCGGGGGAAGGAATTGTATGTTAAATTCTGATCATTTAAAATTGTTTGGGGTTGATCTGGCATTTGGTTATGGGCTCTGGACTGGGTTTTACCTTGGGAGCTTTGGTGGTTTGTCTGCCCAGAACAGGTTACATGGTGCCCTCGAGCTGGTGGTTATGGCTGAGGGTAAAAGTGGTGGTTCAATTTTGCTTGTGGTTTTGCCACCTTTTATGCCAGATCGTTTAGCTCCAAGAACACTCCCCTCAGGTTTTTGCATATGTATTGTTATACATGTTATTTATGTTATTGTTTGTTAATAAACTGGCCGCTGTGGCGAAAATTATCCAAAGAATATAATGTGTTGCGTATTTATTTTAAGGAAAAAAGGGGTAATGTTTTGGTACAGGATGGTGGTGGTAAGGGGGTGACATGTGGGAAAACCCATATTGTCCGTACGCGGTCATGTACTATATGTATCGGACTGCTCTCATCCTAGACTTCATGCGCTGAACTGCTCCCTACCTGTCCTGCAAATACTGTACTGCTGTCTACCTCTACCGCATGCAATATACTTCTATCTACCTGCACTATGTTTACTTCACTGCTCTCTTCCTATTCTGCATGCATTCTACTGCTTCATGTCTGTACTATATGTACTGTACTCCTCTCTATTTGTACTACATGTACTGTACTATACTGTACTACATGTACTGTACTCTACTGTACTACATGCACTCTACTGCTCTCCACCTGTACTACATGTACTGTGCCGCTCTCTACCTGTACTACTTGTACTGTACTCTACTGTACTACATGCACTGTACTGCTCTCTACCTGTACTACATGTACTGTGCCGCTCTCTACCTGTACTACTTGTACTGTACTCTACTGTACTACATGCACTGTACTGCTCTCTACCTGTACTACATGTACTGTACTCTACTCTACTGTACTACATGCACTGTACTGCTCTCTACCTGTACTACATGCACTGTACTGCTCTCTACCTGTACTACATGTACTGTACTGTACTCTACTGTACTACATGCACTGTACTGCTCTCTACCTGTACTACATGCACTGTACTGCTCTCTACCTGTACTACATGTACTGTACTCTACCCTACTGTACAACATGCACTGTACTGCTCTCTACCTGTACTACATGTACTGTACTCTACCCTACTGTACTACATGCACTGTACTGCTCTCTAACTGTACTACATGTACTGTACTCTACCCTACTGTACTACATGCACTGTACTGCTCTCTATCTGTACTACATGTACTGTACTCTACTCTACTGTACTACATGCACTGTACTGCTCTCTACCTGTACTACATGTACTGTACTCTACCCTACTGTACTACATGCACTGTACTGCTGTCTACCTGTACTACATGTACTGTACTCTACCCTACTGTACTACATGCACTGTACTGCTCTCTATCTGTACTACATGTACTGTACTCTACCCTACTGTACTACATGCACTGTACCGCTCTCTATCTGTACTACATGTAGTGTGCAATACTCTATTGTACTAAATGCAGTGTACTGGTATTTTCCTTTGCCAGGACATAATGCTCCGAGTCCTTTCTAAATAGGAGGGATGCAGTATAAGGATGTGTGCACACGCTGCGGATTCTGCTGCGGATCCGCAGCGGTTTTGGCCCTGCGGATCCGCAGCAGTTTCTGCTGCAGTGTACAGTACCATAATATCCTATGGGAAATGGAAACCGCAGTGCAGACGGTGCGGATTTTTCCGCGCGGATTTGATGCGGTTTCTAATCCGCAGAAAGAATTGACATGTCATTTCTTTCTGCGGATTCTGCTGCAGTTTACCTTCTCCTCCATTGTAGAGGTGATAAACCGCAGGGCAAAACCGTAGGCTAATCCGCAGATAAACCGCAGGTCTTTTGACCTGCGGATTTTGCAAAATCCGCGCGGATCAATCCGCAGTGTGTGCACACACCCTAATGCGTGTAATGTACTGGATCCTGATATAGACCCTGTTTTCAATATAGAAAATTCTTCACCAGCTTCCAGCACCTATTTCTGACAGTTTTTTATAAGGCCTTGCTTTGATAGCTTCATAAACAATTACCGTACTAGTTTTCATTAGAGTAATAGTGCAGAAACAAGAAAAATGTGTAACTTGAGGGTGAACTGTGACGCCATCGGCCCGGTAGAATGGGAATGTGCCGATAAAATGTAGACTTATAATTTACATATTCACTGAAAAGGATATCAATTCCACAAAACACCACAGAAAAAAGCAGCCATCCTTACCAACACGCGGTCACAACACCAATGTACTGCAGGATGCCATGGCAGCTTTTTTGTGATTTTTTTTTTAATAAATGTAAATGTATGTAAATATATTTAAATGTTTTATGAAAGCAAGATCATGATTTGCTGATGTCCTGATCAACTGATGAGTTAGAATACAGAACAGTTTTTCATACTCGCCATCTATAAAGTGATTTATAATGTAGGCACCAACTGATGGAAATGGCGAATGCTTTTGTCTGAACAAGAAGCATTCTCTTGCATTCACATCGCATAGGACTACATGGCTTTTATTTGTAATTAACCTTTATTATAACACTGTAGTGTACATGTTATCCTCCATGAAATATAATATACACATTGTGAAGTGTTTCTTTAGCGTGCCACAATGAAACAAAAAGATCATAAAAATCAGTATTAGGTCTTGTTCACATTACTATTTTTTACCCCGCAGTTTTTTTCATCATTGTTTTACAGCGCCGGCTAATTGACTCTGATTTATGAAATTTCATGCACACGCTGCTTATTTTTTTCTTTGCAGATTTGCAAATCTGCAGCACGTCAATTCAGCGTTTGTCATCCATTCACATAAATGGGAAAAGCCGCATGTAAAAATGAGGCAAAAACGTCTATTTTACCCAACATATGCTCTGCTATCACTTTATGCAAGGTAAATTATTATTATTATTAATATTTATTTATATAGCACCATTGATTCCATGGTGCTGTACATGAGAAGGGGTTACATACAAACTACAGATATCACTTACTGTAAACAAACAGGTAGAGAGCGGTACAGTGCATGTAGTACAGTGGAGTATAATATAGTACATGTAGTACTGGTAGAGAGCGGTACAGTGCATGTAGTACAGTAGAGTATAGTACAGTACATGTAGGACAGGTAGAGAGCGGTACAGTGCATGTAGTACAGTGGAGTATAATATAGTACATGTAGTACTGGTAGAGAGCTGTACAGTGCATGTAGTACAGTAGAGTATAGTACAGTACATGTAGGACAGGTAGAGAGCGGTACATTGCATGTAGTACAGTGGAGTATAATGTAGTACATGTAGTACTGGTAGAGAGCGGTACAGTGCATGTAGTACAGTGGAGAATAATATAGTACATGTGGTACTGGTAGACAGCGGTACAGTGCATGTAGTACAGTAGAGTATAGTACAGTACATGTAGGACAGGTAGAGAGCGGTACAGTGCTTGTAGTACAGTAGAGTATAGTACAGTACATGTAGGACAGGTAGAGAGCGGTACAGTGCATGTAGTACAGTGGAGTATAATACAGTGCATGTAGTACAGGTAGAGAGCGGTACAGTGCATGTAGTACAGTGGAGTATAGTACCGTACATATAATACAGGTCTCAGTTAGTCTTAGTTCAGAGATATATGGAGGAGACATGTTATAGATGGCCTTGTAGGTCAGTATTAGTAATTTGAATTGGATACGCTGAGGGAGTGGAAGCCAGTGAAGAGATTTGCAGAGGGGAGAAGCGGAGGAGTAGCGAGGAGAGAGATTAATTAGTCGGGCAGCAGAGTTAAGGATGGACTGGAGAGGTGCGAGTGTGTTAGCAGGGAGGCCACAGAAAAGGATGTTGCAGTAGTCGAGACAGGAGATGATGAAGGCATGCACAAGCATTTTAGTAGAGTGAGGGTTGAGAAAGGGACAGATTCTGGAAATATTTTTGAGCTGGAGGCGGCAGGAGGTGGAGAGAGCTTGGATGTGTGGTTTGAAGGACAGGGCAGAGTCAAGGGTGCACAAGTGGTGAGGTGTGATTTGGAGAGACGACGAGCAAGCTCCCTTCAGTGATGTTGGATAAGGAGGTTGTGGGGTTTGGGCATTGGTCTAGTATACAAAGGGGTTGTGGTGGTTGAATAATAAAGACTTGCCGTGTTTGGTTGATCTTGTTTTTGAAGTGTGCGGCAAAGTCCTCGTCAGAGATTAGGGAAGTCGGAGGGGGCAGTGGTGGGCGGAGGAGGGAGTTAAAAGTATTGAACAACTGTTTGGGGTTGTGGGATAAGGAAGATACAAGGGATGTAAAGTAAGCCTGTTTAGCAGAGGTGAGAGCTGATTTGAATGCAAGTGTTGCTTGTTTGAGTGCAGTGAAGTCATCTTGTGAATGCGTTCTCTTCCAGCGCCGTTCAGCAATTCTGGATGCTTGCCGAAGCCTTTTAGTGGTGTTATTGTGCCAGGGTTGTCTATTGATTCATCGCACTCTGTTATGCATGACAGGGGCGACCGAGTCAATGGCTGATGCAAGAGTGGCATTGTAGAAACTAGTGGCAGTGTCTGTGTCATGGAGTGAAGATATGGAGGACAGTGGTAGGATAGAGTCAGAGAGTGTGTGTGTCTAGATGTGCAAGGTTTCTGCTGGCGTGCGCGTGTTGCTGAACATGGGTGACAGGTGAGGACAGTGATGAGAAAGAGAGTAGATGGTGGTCAGATAGAGGGAGAGGGGAGGTTGTGAAGTTAGATAGGGAGCAGAGACGGGTGAAGACCAGGTCTAATGTGTGTCCGTCTGTGTGGGTGGCTGAGGAGGACGACTGAGTAAGTCCAAAGGATGACGTAAGGGACAGGAGTTTGGAAGCTGCCGACTGGTGGGTGTCAATGTGGATGTTGAAGTCACCCTTGATGATGGTGGGAATGTCAGCAGAGAGGAAGTGAAGGAAGCCATGTAGAGAATTGGTCAATGAAGGCAGTGGTTGGGCCTGGAGGTCAGTATATGACTTCCACTTGGAGGTTGTAGGGAGAGTAGATGTGGAAAGAGTGGACTTCAAAAGAGGGGAGGATAAGGGAGGGAAGAGGTGGGATTGGGTTGAAGGTGCAGTTGGAAGAAAGGAGAAGGCCCACTCCTCCACCATGTCTGTTGCCAGGGCGAGGAGTGTGGGTGAAGTGGAGATTGCCATAGCATAGCGCAGCAGGGGAGGCGGTGTCGGAGGGTGTCAGCCATGTTTCAGTGACACCAAGGAAGGAAAAATTGTGAGAGGTAAAGAGGAATCACATGGAGTTTATTGCAGACGGAGCGGGCATTCCAGAGTGATCTAGAGAGAGGGAGCTGGGTAGTGGGCGTCAATGGCACGTATTTGAGGTTGGAAAGATTTCGGGTGTTTATATTGGATTGGGAGTGATAGAAGGGGTAATAATGGAAGGTATGAGCTGTTGGGGTCCAGGATTGGGAGATATGTCACCAGCAGTGAGGAGAAGCAGAGACAGGCAGAGCAGGTGGGATGAGGAGAGTGGGCGATTTGTTTCGTGTGTTATTAGGAGAGATCTGAGGTTGAGAAGCAGGTCAGCGGATGAGGTCAGGTGGGGGGGCAAGAGGAAAGGAGAGATTATTACTTGATTAGAGGGTACTGGGGTCTGTGGATAGCGAAGGAGAGTTAGGAGTAATGGAGGCAAAACCATTAGAGCATATGTCAGCATGGTAAGGGTAGGTGTGAAGCTAACAAAAATAAATTTAGTATATTTAAACAGAGTTTTAGTATACCTTGTGGTCACTTCTGGCATATTTCTATTGTTATCCTTAAAATGACATTCTTGTAATGACAGACCAGGGTCTAACAGACCAATGGCTCTGAATTTATAACAGCTCAAATGCACATCAAACAGGCCCAGGTGTGAACAGGAGGGAGGGGCAGCAGGGACACTGGTTACAGACACAGGAGGGGATTAATTAGAAGTCAGGAAGGAAAAAAAAACATCCAAAAGGACAGATAAAGCATTGATAGCATACAGATACAGGGGTGATTGGGGTTCAGGAAAGATGTGTGATGATGGTATTGCAGCCAGGGGACATAACATTGATAGCAGACAGATACAGGGGTGATTGGGGTTCAGGAAAGATGAGTGATGATGATATTGCAGCCAGGGGACATAACATTGATAGCAGATACAGGGGTGATTGGGGTTCAGGAAAGATGGGTGATGATGGTATTGTAGCCAGGGGACATACCTGAGGATGAAGCAGATCGATTGTCAGATTGATACCAATATTGAAGCATAGTGACAACAACAATGACGCATCTAGTACAGGGAGTTATTCTTCTGGCATATCTCTATTGCTATCCTTAAAGTGACATCCTTGTAATGACAGACCATTCTGCTGAAAATACCAAAGGTGAGCACATACCCTTCCATATCAAAGCTGTGTACATAGACATGGTATAGTGGAGCACTTATTCCTTATGATTCCATATTAAGTATCCATCGTTATATCAACACCATGTGCAATGCCATATACTCCTCTAGACAGAATCATTGCATCCAAGGATGCGTTTGTCTTCAACGCCACATTCGCAAGGTCTGTATTTGGTCAGTATTTAATGTATATGGGGTCCTTAAGTCAGAAAATGGCCCATTATTTTTCATACGGATTCAGATGTGCCCCTTCTTACATTTTCTGTTGGCCTGAGATATCTCCCCATGAGTGGCACTACATGATCAGCTGTAGAAATAAACTTTAGCATTGTTATGCCAGGTGTTGAGAGTACCACAAAAGTTTTTCTTTTTTTGTTATAAAGCTGGTCATTTTGTGCCTAAGGATAAGTTGATTTTGGAATGACAAATCCGTACATATAAAAAAAATGAACTTGAAGATATCCACTACAAGTATGGGTATATAGTGATAATGAGCCAATTAGTTCTAAATGAATCAAATTTGCTTAGAAATGTTCAAAATTCACAGATTCTAGTAAATTTGAATTTCTTGGGATTCTTGGGATTCGATTTGCGAAAGTCCAGAAAAATGGCGGACAATTGACTGTGAGTTTGTTGGCTTTATATGGCCTAGGACAGGGATAAAAAGTCATAATATTTCATACTCACTTTGCCCTTCACTTGTCGCTGTCATAACTTCCCACTGGACCTCTGCTAATGTCTTCACTTTACTCTTCATAGTGCAAAGTGACCACACAGGGTGACACATTTCATGATGTCATAATATGAGTCAAGAGGAGAGATGAGCGAACCCGAACATAAAAGTTGAGGGTTTGTACCGGACAGTTAGTGTTCGGTGCTAATCTCAGAACACGGACATCTCCCGGAAGTCCGTTGCAATGTTCGGAGTTCCAAGGTGAAGGAGAGAGAGAATTTTCCAGCTCAAAAGTTTTCAATGAGGTTTGGGTTTTGGTCCAATTTCGAGTAGAGCTCTGGTACCCAAACTGAACATTGGAGTAAAGTTCGGGTTGAGTGCCAGAACCTGAATTTTCACAGGTCTGCTTATCCCTAGTCAAGAGTGAAGAGAACACCAGACCTGGAGTTGGCACCTTAGGAAGTGAGCAGAGGACCTGCAGGGAGCTTCATCTACAATTTCAATTTCGAGAGATTCGTTCCTCTGTAATCTATGAGTGTCGTAATATCAATCAGTACAACACATAACTTTACATATTTTTTATTGTACTCACACATAGCTTCCACAGCACTTTACACACGTCATCATCGTGGTCCCCATTGGGGCTCACAATGTAAATCTCAGTAATACAGCTGTACATATGGCCCCTGAGGAGATTTTATATTATATGTTACTGTACATCTCTATTCCAAATTATTTTCCTTATTACTGGAAAAAAAAAGTTTTTCGAAAACCCAAGTAACTTCATGCAACTTATGGTTCTTTATCCTTCTGTTTTACCGTGATCATGAACTGAACTTGTAAAATGTCTTTCTCTGCATTTTTCGTTATACGCTTATCATATAAAATGATATATGCGATTAATCAGAGGATCCCTAACTGGCTGAACTTGCCTGAATAATCTGCATGTGGTTGGCTTAATAGAGCACCCTGGCTTGTAATGGAAGTAACTAGAAGTTCCTGCTGAGCTCACAGGGCTCTGGTTATAGCCTTAATTGGTGGAAAGAGACTTCTTCGCCTGGCCGGGGATAACATCAATTTTATTGTATTGTTTGCATTGTGTTAGAGTTTTTATCTGTAGAGCAGATGCATTGCTTACGTTTGCCTTAGAAAAAAATTAGGTTGCAAGTATTGCAAATATTCCAGGTCATTAGAAAAGTTTTTTTGTTGCTTTTTTTGAGAATTAGTATAGACATCAATGGTCAAATCAGGCAGAAAAGGGCCCCCTGTGCAAGCACAAAATATGGGCCTTTGTGCCTTCCAATAACTCATCGTAATGCACAAATCCACCTGCTTTCGAGGTTGAAGTGGGGCCTCTTCTTTGTCCCCTCTGTGGCTGTACAGGTTGCACCAATGATATGTCCACCGCCGATAGAAATTAAATTGTTAAATTTAGAAGAAACTTGGAGATTTTGCTTCCTGTAGTTGACGCTAGGAAAAATCTTCAAATTTTCAGTAATTTTCATTATTTGCAGGGTTTTTTAAGTCACTTTTCTTTTTCTATTTGTCTTGTGTTCATTGTAATTTTTTCTGCACCAACTTCTTCATTGGTTCATAAATTTTGCACAAAAACAAAAATTGTTCGTTATCCCTTACCTGTTTTGCAACTTTTAATGGGCAAAAAAATCACATTTCCCTCTAAAATGTTGCATAATTTGAGCAAAAATACCAGGAGTACCTACAATCATTCCAGGAAGACACAAAAGTCACATCTGGAAACCCCAAACCCCATCCACAATGGCAAACATAAACAGGCGAATACACATAAAATAGACTTTAAGAAAAGGTGCAAATTAATCAAAAGAATTAAGTGCAAATAAAACATGACAGTGATTGACACATTAGCCAATGATGGGACAGTAGTAGTCCCATCATCCGGCTAATGTGTTGAATGTAAAAAACAAAACAAAAAAAAACATACATACTACATACATACTACATATATACAACATTCATACAACATACATACATACTACATACATCATATATACTACATTCATAAAACATACATACTACGTACATACTACATATATACTACATACATACTACATACATACTACATATATAGTACATTCATACAACATACATACTACATAATACATACATGCTACATATATACTACATTCATGCAACATACATACATACATACTACATACATAATACATTCATACAACATACATACATACTACATAATACATACATACTACATACATACTACATTCATACAACATACATACATACATACTACATACTACATATATACTGCATTCATACAACATACTTCATTCATACAACATACATACATACTACATACATACTACATATATACTACGTCCATACAACATACATACATACTACATATACAGTATACTACATACATACTTACATAGTACATACTACATACATACTACATACATACAACATACATAAAACATGCTACAGACATACAACAATGCTACAGACATACAACATGCATACTACATACATACTACATACAATACATTCATACATTCATACAATACATACATATAGACATACAGTACATATAACATAGAGTACATACCATCACTTGTCACTTTGATCTCCGAAGCCAGTGTCATCTGTAAAAAAATATTAAAATAACAAACAACCGATATACTCCCTGATCCGCAGAAATCCATGAGTGTCCCACGATGATCTCCCATGGAGAACAGCAGCATCAGCTGATGCAACCGCTCTCTAGGGGCTCCAGGAATACAATGACGGGAGGTAGGTATCCTTCCGCACTGTATTCCTCCGCCACAGTAAAAAAATAGTCCCTAGTCTCATTTTTGGCATTGCTGTGTGAGAAAGTTCCCACGCAGCTTTTGCCATAAAGTGAGACCAGTGAACTATAGTAACCTCTCAGTGAAGCACTGCAGGAGATCGTCGTGGGACACTCGTGGATTTCTGCGGATCAGGGAGTATATTGGTTGTTTGTTATTTTAATATTTTTTACAGTGGGATGACATTGGCTTCGGGGATCAAAGTGACAAGTGATGGTGAGTATGTAATCTACACTCACTGGCCACTTTATTAGGTACACCATGCTAGTAACGGGTTGGACCCCCTTTTGCCTTCAGAACTGCCTCAATTCTTCGTGGCAGAGATTCAACAAGGTGCTGGAAGCATTCCTCAGAGATTTTGGACCATATTGACATGATGGCATCACACAGTTGGCGCAGATTTGTCGGCTGCACATCCCTGATGCGAATCTCCCGTTCCACCACATCCCAAAGATGCTCTATTGGATTGAGATCTGGTGACTGAGGAGGCCATTTGAGTACAGTGAACTCATTGTCATGTTCAAGAAACCAATCTGAGATGATTCGAGCTTTATGACATGGCGCATTATCCTGCTGAAAGTAGCCATCAGATGCCTGTTCTTAGCTGAGAGGAGTGGTACCCAGTGTGGTCTTCTGCTGCTGTAGCCCATCTGCCTCAAAGTTCGACGCACTGTGCGTTCAGAGATGCTCTTCTGCCTACCTTGGTTGTAACGGGTGGCAATTTGAGTCACTGTTGCCTTTCTATCAGCTCGAACCAGTATGCCCATTCTCCTCTGACCTCTGGCATCAACAAGGCATTTCCGGCCACAGAACTGCCGCTCACTGGATTTTTTTTCTTTTTCGGACCATTCTCTGTAAACCCTAGAGATGGTTGTGCGTGAAAATCCCAGTAGATCAGCAGTTTCTGAAATACTCAGA
Organism: Dendrobates tinctorius; assembly: GCF_039654945.1. Lineage (NCBI taxonomy): Eukaryota > Metazoa > Chordata > Amphibia > Anura > Dendrobatidae > Dendrobates > Dendrobates tinctorius. The sequence continues at coordinate 16,723,490 of NW_027361743.1, read as the reverse complement.
CCAGCCCTTCTGGCACCAACAATCATGCCACGTTCAAAGGCACTCAAATCACCTTTCTTCCCCATACTGATGCTCGGTTTGAACTGCAGGAGATTGTCTTGACCATGTCTACATGCCTAAATGCACTGAGTTGCCGCCATGTGATTGGCTGATTAGAAATTAAGTCTTAACACACAGTTGGACAGGTGTACCTAATAAAGTGGCCAGTGAGTGTATGTTATATGTACTATATGTCTATATGTATGTATTGTATGAATGTATGAATGTATTGTATGTAGTATGTATGTTGTATGTATGTTGTATGTCTGTAGTAAGTATGTAGTATGTATGTATGTTGTATGAATGTAGTATATATGTAGTATGTAGTATGTATGTTGTATGAATGTAGTATATGTGTAGTATGTATATATGTTGTATGAATGTAGTATATATGTAGTATGTATGTATTATGTAGTGTGTATGTAGTATATATGTAGTATATATGTAGTATGTATGTAGTATGTATGTAGTATGTATGTATGTTGTATGAATGTAGTATATATGTAGTATGTATGTAGTATGTATGTATGCTGTATGAATGTAGTATATATGTAGTATGTATGTTGTATGAATGTAGTATATATGAAGTATGTATGTAGTATGTATGTATGTTGTATGAATGTTGTATATATGTAGTATGTAAGTAGTATGTATCTAGTATGTAGTATGTGTTTGTTTTGTTTTTTTTACATTCAACACATTAGCCGGATGATGGGACTACTTCTGTCCCATCATTGGCTAATGTGTCAATCACTGTCATTGTAGCAGGCATAGCCCGATGGGACTTGTAGTCCCATCGGATGATGCCTGCACACACACAACCCCCGGCAGGCCCTTACAGACCCCCGGCAGGCCCTTACAGACCCCCGGCAGCCTGCACAGACCCCCAGCAGGCCCGCACAGACCCCCGGCAGCCCGCACAGACCCCCGGCAGGCCCGTACAGACCCCGGCAGCCCGCACAGACCCCCGGCAGGCCCGCACAGACCCCCCAGCAGCCCGCACAGACCCCCCGGCAGGCCGCACAGACCCCCCGGCAGGCCTGCACAGACCCCCGGCAGGCCCGCACAGACCGCGCATCATGATGACATCATTTCAGCAGCCAATCACAGCCATGCCATTAGTTAACATGGCTAACACAACTGGCTCATTGCATTATGGGAACTTCCGATTCCGGTATTCAATGTTGTAAAAATATCGGAACTCAGTATCGGAACTCCAATACAGCGAATATCGGCCGATACCAATTATTTGCAGTATCGGAATGCTCAACACTAGTTATGATCCAATATCCTGCTCCCCTGTCGATCATCTCCAATCTGTATTGGCAGCTGCCAGAAGTAGGCAATGTTCGAAACTTTGCACATTCTGTACATTTATTAGTGGCCGTTTTGTGCAGTTTATCACCCATTAAAGTCTATTTCTTGTGAATAATTCTATAACAACCACCAAATGGGGTTGTCTTCTGCTGGACCTTTCTGGCATTTTATCATGTTGCAGTCTGGGGCTCTTAGAGGATCTTCTGGAACTTTAATATGCAAGTTTAAATGGACGTTCACATTGAGTTTTTTTATGTAGATTTTGATTTAAATCCACTCCAAAAATGGCTTCAAATATTATTTAACCCCTTCCCACATTAGGAGGCATTTTAACAACCTGAGAAGGTGGTTGCAGGTGTTTAATCTCCCACACATGACAGAGTTTTTATTTTATTTATTAAAAAAATAACCACCATTTTACTTATTTATTTTCATAAGTCACACGTGTGAATAGAAGACACTTTATAATATATCTTATTAGACAAATCTCCTTCTTTCCCTGCTAGGACCAATCATTCACTCAAAATTCTCGATTCATGTGTAAAATCTGTTTTCAGTGAGCAGATTTTCCCATTACTGAGACAGGAGATGACAGTTGGTGTTGTTTCAGAAGTTGCAGTAGAATGTCTGTGTCAGCCTCTAGCTCCTCCCACGGTCCACATATACATGGTTGCATGGACCAGTAAGTACGGGTAGGGATGTTATATCTGTCCAGTAAGTAATTGTTGTTTCTGGGTCTGAGGCAAAAAGCAGTTTGGTGCATGTTCTACTACCACAGAGGATTGCTGGATGTTTTTGAATATTTCTCCGCCCATGTTGCCTCCTCCTACTCTGCTTCTTCCAATGCCTCTGCATCTGTTCAGCGTAACACCTGCACCGCCAAGTTCAGCACAGCGAGGGGTTAACTGCAGCAGGTTGTTCTGAATCTCATCTGTTTTTGGGAAAAATCCCACACTGCGCAGGAGCTGTGGGTCAGGATCAAAGAACAGACAGATGTGTGGTTGATGCTGCTAAACCTCAAGCCCAGCTTTGTGGTGTGCAATAAGCCTGGAGTCACACTAGCGAAAAAATCGAACGAATGCAATGCGATAAAAAATCGCATTGCATTCGTCCCAATGTTATTCTATGGTGCAGCTCCCATTATCCGATTTTTTTTCGGAACATTTCCTCGGACCGAGACAATCGCTGCATGCTGCGATTGTCACCGACTTTCGGATCAGACTCGCCAATGCAAGTCTATGGGTGCGATTAAAAATCGGATTACAAACGGACCACAAGTGTGACTTGCGATAAAATCGCAAGACTTCTCCAGGTCAACAGGAAAGAGCATCAGGCATTGGCATTGGATGTCAATTTGATGCTTAAATGTGAATAAAATCGGTTCATCGCCGGAAATTCGGATGACAGACGGATCCCTGGACAAGAAATCTTTGTGCGATTTCATACCATAAAAATCGGACCGATTTTTTAATGGTTGTGTGTGACTCCAGCCTAACAGGCAAAATCTAGTAGTAGCTCTAGGCCTAGCCAATTGGTCGCACATACCTTGCCTGACGCATTTGCTGAATTTGGTAGTGCAGAGCTTCCTTAAAAATTACACAGAAATGTCAGAGCTGCTGCTAAAAGTGCGGGCCGTCTGTGCGCAATTTTGGTGCTCTCTCCCTGTTGCTGCTCACCTGTCTGCGCTGCAGCTTCACTTCTGCCTTCCCCCTCACCGACTGATGACGTACCCACAAGGTGGGGCTCTACCTTGCACATCCTGTAGAGACTCTGCGAGTAGTAGCTGGTGATACTGGAGTTTGAGCTGCAGCACTCACTGGTCCACTACACGACCAGCGAGTGGACCTTCATACAGGATGTGTGTGCTGTTTTGCGCTGCTTCTAGTACTCCATAACTTCCTTGAGGGACATAGTTTACAAAATGTGTCACTTGTCGGGGGTTCCACTGTTTAGGCACGTCTGGGGCTCTGCAAACATGACATGGTGTATTCTATCTGTTCCAGACAATTCCGCCAAATGGTGCTTCTTCCCTTCCGAGCTCTGCCATGTGCCAGAACAGTGGTTTTCCACCACATATGGGGTATCAGTGTACTTAGGAAAAATTGCACAACAACCATTTTCTCCTGTAACCTTTGTGAAAATGACAAATTTGAGGCTAAAACAACATTTTTGTTGGAAAAAAGTAACATTTTGATTTTTTTTTCTTACACATTACTATAATTCCTGTGAAGCACCTGAAGGATTATTACAATTTTTGAATGTAGTTTTGAAGTTTTTTTAGGGCTTCAGTTTTTAAAATGGTGTTACTTTTGAGTATTTTCTCGCTCGTAGGCCCTCAAAATTACTTCAAATGCGATGTAGACCCCCACAAAAATAGTTTTTGCAAATTTTGTTGGAAAAATTAGAAATTACTTATCAACTCATTACTCTTTCAACTTCTTAGCACAAAGTAATTATGTTTCAACAATGTTGCTGATGTAAAGTAGACATGTGGTGTTAACTATTTTGTGTGACATGAATCTGATTTAAGAACATAAAAATGAAAGGGTTTGAAAATTGCGACAATTTTTACCAAAATTCCAATAATTTCACAAATAAACGCAAAAAATATCGATCTAAAGTTACCACTAAAATGAAATACAAAAAGAAAACAATCTCAGAATCAGTGGGATCCGTTGAAACGTTCCAGAGTTATTACCACATAAAGTGACAGTGGTCAGAATTGTAAAATTTGAACTGTCCAGGAAGGTGAAAACAGGCTCGGTGTCATGATCCAGGAAGGGGTTTCGCTTTGGCCCATCCTGGTCTGATTGGGGGTTAATTGTTCCGCCTCTCCCTGGCAGAGGGCGGCTATTTAATGCTCACTGGACCTAGGTCCGGTGTCAGTTATACTCCTGCCCTCGGCTGAGTTAGTTGACCTTGTGCGTACGTGTGCCTTGTGCCTGATATCTTGCTTGCTTGTTTGGTTTTGATCCGGTTCTGTCCCTGTTACGACTTCTGCCTGTCCCTCTTGTACTGCGCTACCTCTCGTGTATGACTCTCTGCTTGTGACCCGACTTCTCTCTGCTCGTCCCCTTGGTACCGCGTCGCCCTCTTGTGTACGACCTTTGGCTTTGTCTGACCTCCCATCTGTTTACCCCTCCTGTACCTCGCTGTTCGTACTGTGAATGACCTCCGTTTTGCCCGACTCTGAGTTTTCTGTCTTCTCTGAAAGCAGGACGCTAAGCCTCGCCCCCTGGCAGTCACAAGACCGTAGGTCCCGTTCCGGCTTGTTAAACTTCATCACTAAGGTCCTGTGCACCTATACTTTCTAGCTATCCTGGTCCCCAGGGGTCCCTACAGTGCGGGTGAGTCCCTGCTCAGCGGAGGCTGTACGCCGGCGCTGTCAGGATCCTGATACTCGGGAGGAGTTGATGGGTAAATACGATTTTTATTTTTGTCAATGGGAAATAGAGGGTTTTTTTCCAACAAGTTTTAAATAACCTTGCTATGAAAAAAAAAAAGAGTTTTCACTTTTTTTTATTCAGAATCCTCATGGAATCTGCTCCAAACTGGTCACCATCAAGTTAAAAGTCACAAAAAAAGGGTGAAAAACACCTAAAAACATGAATCCTCTTAAAAAACAAACCTTTGGTTATTTTTTTGCCTTAAAAAGCTCTTGACTATATCCCTACCCTCTGTGTTTGCTTGGATCCAGCCCTTTTGTTCTGACAAGTCCCTTTGGCCAGTGTCAGACTCCTCTCCCGGATTTGCAGAGTGCCATGTTATTTTTCTGGAAACCTGCATTTATTACCATCTTACGAATTTCATTTTCCAGTTGCCGTCTCTCTGCTGACTCTTAAAACATTTTTTTTTTTTTTAAATGTTCTTTGTGTAGCAAAATGCATTTGCATCAATGAGTCTGACGTCGGCTGTCATTTGCTCTTCTTTATTCTTCTAGAGGCTCGTAGATGCAAAGCGAAGGAGTCAGCTACAATACCGGCAGAGTAAAATTAGCAGAGTATGTGGCTGCAGTGGGCTGGAATGTGCGACACGGCCAAACATGTGAATGCATTTTGCCTCTCTGATATTTGGCCTGTCTTAAAATATCTTCCACTCCCGGTCTGGAGGCGGAGGAGAACTTCAAGACAGAAACTCTGTCTGCTTTAAACTTTAACAAACTTTGCTTTTTTATCGATACGATCTGCAGGAAACTGAGCTACAGAAACCAGAGGTTGGTTAACTTTACATCAACTGTAATGTCTTTTATATATAGTCAATATCTATAGCATTGTGTTATTTATGAGGTTTTTTTTAGACTTGCCTAAGGCTATGTTTCCACGATGAGTTTTTTTTGCCCTTATTTTTTTAAAAATGCAAGTAACCTGCTCAGCTCAACCTTAGGCCGGGGTCACACTTGCGAGTGCAATGCGAGAAACTCGCGCCTCAATAACCGGCACTGCCGCTGTCAGTTCGGACCGGAGCATTCAGCTGCATAGAAAGACATGCAGCCGCACACTCCAGTACCGAGTGCCGGCGGCAGTGTCGGGTATTGAGGCGAGAGACTCACACGAGTTTCTCGCATTGCACTCGCAAGTGTGACCCCGGCCTAAGGGTAAGTTCACACTAGGTGTTTTTTCAGCTTTTTTTCTGCAGCTAAACCTGATCTCTTGGCAGGAAAGAAGCTTCAGTAAAAAAGTATGTTTTCCTTGGCTGCATTTTTTATGCTTTTTTTGCTGCAGTTTTGGCATGCTCGATTTGACAAAAAAAAAAGCAAGCTGTGCACATGAGATTTTTGAAATCTCAGACTTTGCTGGTACCGTAAGACGCAGCTGAAAATTTGCATTAAAAAAGTAATTGCAAAAATGCCCAGCAAGAACTTAGCTGTAAGCTTCATTAATATAAAATATTCTTGCATGGAATGGTATATTGTGTCTTTTCTGGAATATTATACGGTACCCATATACATGGGCGTTTTTGCCGTCAGTTGTTGTTGAAATATATGCATCATCGTGGTCTGGGAGTTGTAATTGCAGCAAGAATCATGGTTTTTAAGGATATTTAACAATTGTTTAGTCATTTTTTGTTTTTTTCTAAAACTTAAAGATCTCGTAGCATAGATGCATATGTAAGTCACACAAAAAAGAAAAAAAAAAAACAAGCCCTGGCACCGCTCCATCGACGAGAAAATTAAAAATGGCTTTCAGAAAATGGCGACATATATATGTTTATATACATACTGTGTATATATATATATATATATATATATATATATATATATATACACTGCTCAAAAAAATAAAGGGAACACTAAAATACCACATCCTCGATGTCTCTGAATGAAATATTCCAGTTGCAAATTTTTATTCATTGCATAGTGGAATGTGTTCAGAACTATAAAACATAACAATTATCATGTAAATTATCAATGTAAATCAAAATGAATATCCCATGGAGGTCTGGATTTGGAATTATACTCAAAATCAAAGTGGAAAATCAAATTACAGGCTGATCCAACTTCAGTGGAAATGCGTCATGACAAGGGAAAGATGCTCAGTATTGTGTGTGGCCTCCATGTGCCTGTATGACCTCCCTACTGTACAACGCCTGGGCATGCTCCTGGTAAGGCGGCGGATGGTCTCCTGAGGGATCTCCTCCCAGACCTGGACTAAAGCATCCGTCAACTCCTGGACAGTCTGTGGTGCAACGTGACGTTGGTGGATGGAGCGAGACATGATGTCCCAGATGTGCTCAATCGGATTCAGGTCTGGGGAATGGGCGGGCCAGTCCATAGCTTCAATGCCTTCATCTTGCAGGAACTGCCGACTCACTCCAGCCACATGAGGTCTGGCATTGTCCTGCATTAGGAGGAAGCCAGGGAAAACCGCACCAGCATATGGTCTCACAAGGGGTCTGGGCATCTCATCTCGGTACCTAATGGCAGTCAGGCTAACTCTGGTGAGAACATGGAGGGCTGTGCGGAACTCCAAAGAAATGCCACCCCACACCACTACTGAAGCATTGCCAAATCGGTCATGCTGAAGGATGTTTCAGGCAGCAGATCGTTCTCCATGGCATCTCCAGACGCTGTCACATCTGTCACATGTGCTCATCTGTGTGCTTTCATCTGTGAAGAGCACAGGGCGCCATTGGCGAATTTGCCAATCCTGGTGTTCTGTGGAAAATGTCAAGCGTCCTGCACAGTGTTGGGCTGTGAGCACAACCCCCATCTGTGGACGTCGGGCTCTCAGGCCATCCTCATGGTGTCGGTTTCTAACCGTTTGTGCAGACACATGCACATTTGTGGCCTGCTGGAGGTCATTTTGTAGGGCTCTGGCAGTTCTCCTACTGTTCCTCCTTGCACAAAGGTGGAGGTAGCGCTCCTGCTGCTGGGTTGCTGCCCTCCTACGGCCCCCTCTACGTCTCCTGGTGTACTTGGCTGTCTCCTGGTTGCGCCTCCAGCCTCTGAACACTACACTGACAGACAAAGCAAACCTTGCCACAGCTCGCCTGAGCCACTACCTGAGCCACTTGTGTGGGTTGTAGAGTCCGTCTCATGCTACCACGAGTGTGAAAACACAACCAACATTCAAAAGTGAAAGTGACCAAAACATCAGCCAGAAAGCATTGGTACTGAGATGTGGTCTGTGGTCCCCACCTGCAGAACCACTCCTTTATTGAGTGTGTCTTGATAATTGCCAATAATTTCCATCTGTTGTCTATTCCATTTGCACAACAGCATGTGAAATTGATTGTCAGTCAGTGTTGCTTCCTAAGTGGACAGTTTGATTTCACAGAAGTTTGATTTACTTGGAGTTATATTCTGTTGTCTGTGTTCTCTTTATTTTTATGAGTAGTGTGTGTATGTGTATATACACTCACTGGCCACTTTATTAGGTACACCATGCTAGTAAGGGGTTGGACCCCTTTTGCCTTCAGAACTGCCTCAATTCTTCGTGGCAGAGATTCAACAAGGTGCTGGAAGCATTCCTCAGAGATTTTGGACCATATTGACATGATGGCATCACACAGTTGGCGCAGATTTGTCGGCTGCACATCCCTGATGCGAATCTCCCGTTCCACCACATCCCAAAGATGCTCTATTGGATTGAGATCTGGTGACTGAGGAGGCCATTTGAGTACAGTAAACTCATTGTCATGTTCAAGAAACCAATCTGAGATGATTCGAGCTTTATGACATGGCGCATTATCCTGCTGAAAGTAGCCATCAGATGTTGGGTACATTGTGGTCATAAAGGGATGGACATGGTCAGCAACAATACTCAGGTAGGCTGTGGCGTTGCAACGATGCTCAATTGGTACCAAGGGGCCCAAAGAGTGCCCAGAAAAAATTCCCCACACCATGACACCACCACCACCAGCCTGAACCGTTGATACAAGGCAGGATGGATCCATGCTTTCATGTTGTTTACGCCAAATTCTGACCCTACCATCCGAATGTCGCAGCAGAAATCGAGACTCATCAGACCAGGCAACGTTTTTCCAATCTTCTACTGTCCAATTTCGATGAGCTTGTGCAAATTGTAGCCTCAGTTTCCTGTTCTTAGCTGAGAGGAGTGGTACCCAGTGTGGTCTTCTGCTGCTGTAGCCCATCTGCCTCAAAGTTCGACGCACTGTGCGTTCAGAGATGCTCTTCTGCCTACCTTGGTTGTAACGGGTGGCAATTTGAGTCACTGTTGCCTTTCTATCAGCTCGAACCAGTCTGCCCATTCTCCTCTGACCTCTGGCATCAACATGGCATTTCCGGCCACAGAACTGCCGCTCACTGGATTTTTTTTCTTTTTCGGACCATTCTCTGTAAACCCTAGAGATGGTTGTGCATGAAAATCCCAGTAGATCAGCAGTTTCTGAAATTCTCAGACCAGCCCTTCTGGCACCAACAATCATGCCACGTTCAAAGGCACTCAAATCACCTTTCTTCCCCATACTGATGCTCGGTTTGAACTGCAGGAGATTGTCTTGACCATGTCTACATGCCTAAATGCACTGAGTTGCCGCCATGTGATTGGCTGATTAGAAATTAAGTCTTAACACACAGTTGGACAGGTGTACCTAATAAAGTGGCCAGTGAGTGTATATATATATATATATATATATATATATATATATATACATTCACACATGGGTGAATAATAAGCTGTTTAATAAATTTTTCGTACTAATTCTTCGTGTTTACATGCAGCGGATATCCTTAACCCCTTGAGGACCAAGCCACTTTGTAGGTTAATGACCAGGCCTTAATTTTTAAATCGGACCACTGTCACTTTATGTGGTTATAACTCTGAAACGCTTCAACTTTTCCCACTGATTCTTAGATTGTGTATTGTGACATATTGTTCTTTATGATAGTAGTAAAATTTCTTCAACATTTCTAGTGTTTATTTGTGAAAAAAAATGTAAATTTGGTCAAAATGTTAAAATTCTTAAATTTTATGCCCCTAAATCAGAGCATTATGTCACACAAAATAGTTAATAAATAACATTTCCCACACGTCTACTTTACATCAGTACAATTTTTGAAACATAATTTTTTTTTCGTTAGGACGTTATGAGGGTTAAAAGTTACCAGCGATTTCTCATTTTTTTTCAACAAAATTTACAAAATCATTTTTTTTAGAGACCACCTCACATTTAAAGTCACTTTGAGGAGTCAATATGACAGAAAATACCCAAAAGTGACACCTTTCTAAAAGCTGCACCCCTCAAGGTGCTCAAAACCACAAGAATTGAAGCAATGTGGAAGGAAAAAATGAACATTTAACTTTTTTTCACAAAAATTTTACTTTGGACACAATTTTTTTTTTATTTTGTCAAGGATATCAGGAGAAAACGAACCACAATATTTGTTGTGCAATTTCTCCTGAGTACACCGATACCCCATGTGTCAGGGAAGACCACTCTTTAGGCGCACGGCAATGCTCAGAAGGGAAGGAGCATCATTTGAGGTTTTGAACGTAAATTTGGCTGGAATTGAGATCGGATGCCATGTCTTGTTTGGAGAGTCCCTGATGTACCTAAACAGTGGAAACCCCCCACAAGTGACCCCATTTTGTAAACTAGACCCCCCCAAGGAACTTATCTAGATGTGTGGTGAGCACTTTGAATCCCCAAGTGCTTCATAGAAGTTAACGTAGAGCCGTGGAAATAAAAAATCATATTTTTTCCACAAAAATGATCTTTTTGTCCCCAATTTTATATTTTCCCAAGGGTAACAGGAGAAATTGGACCCCAAAAGTTGTTCTGCAATTTGTCCTGAGTACGCTGATACCCCATATGTGGGGGGGAACCACTGTGATCGCCTTACTGCTTACTTACTTGGGAGGCAGAATGAACAAATCCACAAAAGGTGAAGAATTGGTTTTATTTTTTACATCGTTCCTCGTGCGGTATAAGTGATTAGGTGACCTTATTCTTCGGGTCGGTGCGATTACAGCGATACCAGATTTATATCCTTTTTTATGTTTAGCTTCTGTCACACACTAAAAGATGGATTTTTTTTGTAAGAAGTTTTTGCATCACCACATTTTGAGAGCTATAATTTTTCCATATTTTGGCCCACAGAGTCATGTGTGGTCTCGTTTTTTGAGGGACGAGCTAACTTTTTTATTGGTACCATTTTCGGGCGCATGACATTTTTTGATCGCTTTCCATTCCAATTTTTGTGGAGGCAGAATGAAAAATAACCAGCAATTCAGGAATTGTTTTTTTTCTCCGTTCTGCGTTTGGTAAAATTGGTAAGACAGCTTTATTCTTCGGGTCAGTACGATTACAGCAATGCCACATTTATATCTTTTTTTTATGTTTTGGCGTTTTTACAGAATAAAAACTTTTATAGAAAAAATTATTATTTTTGCATTGCTTTATTTTGAGAGCTATAACTTTTTTATTTTTCCAATGATGGAGCTGTATGGCAGCTTGTTTTTTGCATTTTATTGCACTTTTTCCAAGCGGTATGATGATAAAAAGCATAATTTGCTACTTTTTTGTGTGTTTTTTTACGGCGTTCACTGAAGGGATTAACCAGTGTGACACTTTTATAGATCAGTTTTTTCCAGACGCGGCAATACCAAACATGTGTACTGTTTTTGTTTATATAATTTTTTTTACATAAAAATGTGTATTTATTAGTGGATTTTTTTATTATTTTTTATTTTTATTTTTTACATATTTTTCTTTTTCTTTTTTTCTTTTTTACCTAGTCCCTTTATGGGACTTTCACTTTTTTCACTTTGATTGCAGGTATATATTGCAATGCTCCAGCATTGCAGTGCATTATACCTATACTTAAAGCTTCTGACACCATGCTGTAAGCATGGTCTCAGAGGCTTTCTGTAGCTTGATGACCCAGGGTCACCATGGCAACGATCGGGCCCTGGGATGACGTCGCGGGGGCGCCAATCTGAAGGCAGAGGGAGCTCTTGACCCTTTGCCTCCCTCCTGAACGCTGCGATCGGGCTCGATCGCAGCAATTAGGGGGTTAGCAGCCAGGGGCGGCGCAGACGCCGCTCCTGGCTGTTAGTGCAGAAGCTCAGTCACTGGCAGCGTTGAGTTCCTGCACTGATCAGGCGGGAGGTGCTGATATTTCAGCATCTCCTGAGCGGTAATGCTGTTATCGGTCACTCAGACTCACTGACCGATCACAGCGATCTGGGTGCGGGGACTGACAGCACAGGTCCCTGCACTCCTTGCCGTGACTTTCAGCTGTCACAGACAGGTGTCGGGACTGAACTACCACTGCATGTTTACACGCAGTGATAGTTTAAATGCATGACGGACACAGTCCGTCCTGGAGCGGGAACTTACACCCGGTCATGATGGACTGAGCGTTAAGGGGTTAATCAGCCACCACTATTATTTTGCAGAATGCATCACAGACGGTGACTTGTTGGTACCATGAAACTTATTTCTACTTCTGTTCTCACACAACCCCTTTTATGAGGGCTAATGATGAGTGAATGTGCTAGGATAAGATGTTATCCGATGCTCAGGTGTTAACAGAGTGTCTTCGGCGTGCTCGAAAAATATGTTTGAGTCCCCGCTTCTGTATATCTGGCGCCTGTTCGACAGCTGCAACACATGTAGGGGTCTGTACAAGGATTCACCATTAGCAAATTCTGCAGCTCTCTGGAATATTATATTATAGTACGAAGAGATGAGGAAATGCCTAATGGAGGAGCTGAAAGGAGCAGAAACAATGACCATTGTCAGAATTGCCCCCAAGTAACTCTACTGCTCAGAGGTGAAGCTTGAGGATTCATGTATATTGGTTGGTTTGTTATTGCTGCATTTCCTGGCATCCAGTACTCAGGAAACAGATGACATTATTATTATACCAGTACTAGTGCAGATAGAAGTAGATCGGAAACCAGAAATGGAAGTTGTATCCTGATTCCTTTCACCCATTGATGACCATTGTGACATGTGAGTGTATGGTGGTGAATTGTGGTGATCAAGGAAGAAGTAGAAGTAACAGGTTAACTGATAAGGTCCTTGAAGTTATTTACCAAAGGGGGAATATACAGTATGTCTTACATTCTAGAAAGCAGTTTAGCCAGTAATGGCTTAATGATGTCCTTGTGAATACAGCAGCAACTGTATAATTGGATGATATCATCACATTGAAATTCACCAAGGGGCCGCTGCAACAGTATCAGACTGCAGGACAAATGTCACATTTTTCTGGGTTTCAAAATAGCTCGAACCAATTTCTGTTATCAATAAATTCTGTGTTTAAAGGTATTATCCTAGCAAAAAGAAACTTCCACAAGGGCTATCAAAAATAATCTTCTCAGCATTGATGATTTGTGCAGAAGTGCAGAACATTCCTCAATCATTAAAGGGGGTCTACAGGAATGTAATAAAACGGCCCCTGTCATGTAACTGAAATGGCAGCCCATCTTCTTCATGTGCCAGGATGGGCTGCAGTCTGAAGAAACACATCTCCCAAGACCCGTGTTTCAGCTGAGAAAGAAGGTGTATCATAAGCACATGTACCTCCGTGAGCCATGGAGAAAAGATGTGACATGAAGAGAAATAAATCTTCTCTTCGGCTGACTGAATCCAAAGGATTTTTTTTTACAGCTTCATTCCTTTTGGTTCAGTCAGCTTAGGGGAAGATTTATTTCTTCAGATGTCACAGCCCTTCTCTTCTACTCATGGAGGTATGGGTGCTTATGATGCAGTTCCTCTGTCAGTTTGTTTCTTTAGACTTCTGTCTGTCCTGACACTTGATTAGGACAGGCTGCTAATTGAATTATGTGACAGGGACCTTTTTATTACATTCTTGAATAACCTTTTTAATAACCTCATTGATAGCAGTCTATGCATGTTAGTGGGTGAATTTCTATGTGTGACACTCCTTCTCAATATTGACTAAATCAAGATGTTTTGAAAATGTTGTTTCCATTTTTTCATAATTTGCATAACATTAACATGTCTAGAGATTTTGCGACTTCTATAATTCCACGACTTTTCCTTTTTGGTGTTACAAATTCAATGTAACTACTAGCACACACCTGGATTCAGTGCAGGCTGCTCCCTGGTCTGCACAGACATGGGAAGAGGAGATGTCACCATTCCACCATTAGTAGGACCACTAAAGCCTGTGATTGGTTGACTGGGAAGCGGAGATGTCACCAATCCACCAGCAGTAGGACCACTGAAGCCTGTGATCGGATGACTGGGAAGAGGAGATGTTGGCATTCCACGAGCAGTAGGACCACTGAAGCCTGTGATCAGATGACTGGGAAGATGAGATGTCACCATTCCACCAGCAGTAGGACCACTGAAGCCTGTGATCGGATGACTGGGAAGAGGAGATGTTACCATTCCACGAGCAGTAGGACCACTGAAGCCTGTGATCAGATGACTGGGAAGATGAGATGTCACCATTCCACCAGCAGTAGGACCACTGAAGCCTGTGATCGGATGATTGAGAAGATGAGATGTCACCATTCCACCAGCAGTAGGACCACTGAAGCCAATGATTGTATGATTGGAAAGAGATGTCACCATTCCACTAGAAGTAGGACCACTAAAGCCTGTGATTGGATACAATGTTCAGGTGACTTGAGCAATGCATCATTGGATGATTTTCTGCTGATGCGCTGCTCAAGTCACCTAACCGCTGCAGCCAGTCACAGGCAGCAGCAATTCTGCTAAAGGTGCCACGGTAATGTGTCCTCTATAAACACCGCAGACTAGGTACTAGATTTTTCCTAGTTCGCTTTTGTTTAGGAACAGCCCACCCCTTACCCTGGATTACCCTGCTCTTTGTGCAGTGACTATTACTTGCACGTCTGATGAAGGGTGCTATACCTGAAACATGACGCATTTGTACACGGCGGTCTGATCTATGGATATTAAAAATTCTTCAGAAATCTTAAGCATTTCCACATGTCTTTTGGTGTACACCTACATCTATCTACTGCAGTTTGACAGGAGCTTAGTAGCTGGCTTTTGAGGAACTACCACCCTCCAAAAATTTAACCATTCCCGAAGGGTGTGCCACCCCTTCCCTTTTGATGCTTTCTCTCCTCATGTATCAGCACAGACAAAAGAGCGGCCTGCGCTGGATTCTGGTGGGAGCTGGTTGGTTGTGATTATTATGTTGTTTTTTTAACCTAAAGAATAATTAGTCTGGAAAGAAAATAAAATACAGTATCTGTTATAGGATCATCCCACATTAGTGTGAAATGGAGGTAATAGGTTGCTTGTAACAAGAGGCAAATTTCCAGGCTTTGTTTTATTTGGCCACTTAAGAACTTACTACTATTTAAACTTTTTGATAATGCTGAAGGGAGTTTTGATGTGTGGCCAGATGTCAGCACAGTGTAAAGACCCTATAGCATGGTAATCTGTGATTACATGGTAGTAATGACTTATCAGCAAAGCATCTTTGAGATTTGTATTATATTTTATATCACTATTCCCTATCACCATTTACTGTAGCCTAATGTCACTGTGAAAATTATAAGATCCCACCCTATCTCTCTCTATATATACAGTGTATATACACAGTATATCACAAAAGTGAGTACACCCCTCACAGTTTTGTAAATATTTTATTATATCTTTTCATGGGACCACACTGGAGATATTACACTGATACAATGTAAGGTAGTCCATGTACAGCTTGTATAACAGTGTAAATTTGGTGTGCCCTCTAACTCAACACACAGCCATTAATGTCTAAAACGCTGGAAACAAAAGTGAGTACACCCCTAGATGAAAATGGCCAAATCATGCCCAATTAGCCATTTTTCCTCCCTGGTGTGATATGACTCATCAGTGTTACAAGGTCTCGAGTGTGAGCATAGAGCAGGTATGTTAAATTTGGTGTTGTTGCTCTCACTCTTTTAGGCTGTGTGCACACGTAGCGATTTTTAAGCGTTTTTGCTGCGATTTTCGGTGCGAAAACGCTTAAAAATCGTTTACAGAACGCCCCCCATGCATTCCTATGGTATTCCGCACATGCTGTGCTAATGCTGCGCTTTTTTCCGCGGCGGAATCGCATCGCGGAAAAAATCGCAGCATGCTCATTCTTTTGTGCGGATTCGCAAAGAATTGCCGCGATTCCGCACCCATAGGAATGCATGAGAATCGCTTACTTCCCGCATGTGGCTATGCCCACCATGCGGGAAGTTAAGCGTCTCATGTGCGGTTGGTACCCACGGTGTGGAGGAGAGGAGACTGTCCTCGAAGCCCTGGGTACCATACCCCTGTAAAAAAAAGAATAAAAAATAAAAAATCGGGGTATATTTACCTTCCAGTGTCCTGCGCTGCATTCCCGGCCTCAGCGTTCCCAGTAATGCCTTGCAGCAAGGCCCTGTAATGACGTAGTCTCGCGTGACTCTAGCGGTCTCGCGAGATCGCTATAGCAACGCGAGACTACAACATCACAGGTCTCGCAAGGCATTACTGGGAACGCTGAGGCCCGGGAATGCAGCGCGGGATGCCGGAAGGTAAATATACACCGATTTTTTTTATTTTTTTTAGCATTTTAACATCCTATCTTTTACTATTGATGCCGCATAGGCGGCCTCAATAGTAAAAACCTGGTCACACTTGTCAAACACTATGTTTGACGAGTGTGACCAACCTGACAATCACTTTCCAAGAGATGCTTCAAATCGCTTGGAAAGTGCTTGAATATCGCACGTGAAAATCGCGGCAAAATCGCGATCATATTCGCAGTAAAATCGCGTTTTTTTTCGCGCGATTTCTGGGAAGGAGTCCGGTTTTTAGTGAGCGTTTTAAAACGCTACGTGTGCACATAGCCTTAGGCGTCGGGTTCCTGCCACTGCACAGCAGGAATCAAGAGCCTTGCACCCAGCGGTCTCCTATTCTTCGGCCGCAGTGGAGCCTGCTCAGCAGATTCGTCGGTCCCGGCGCTATGCCCAGGTCAACTCCGTGGGTTTGCTTGCTGCTGCCACCTCTGGCACAGCTATGACAATGCAGGCTGCTCAGCAGTGAGATTCTCCAGGGACTAAGTCCTCATGTCGGGCCACTGAGCATGCCTGCTGAGTGATCTGTCACATGCTCAGGTCCTGCTCGTGTTCGGATTGGCCCATCCGAGAAGCCAGGAAGGTCCCGGACGCCCGTGGCTATAAAAGGTTCGCAAGGCCGCTTGCCCATGCGCTAGGATAGACTGTATTTACAGACTATAAGGTGTGAGAGATGTATGCATGTATGAATGTATCTGGTGACTGACTCATTATGAAACCCCTACCCTTGGCACGCATGTGTTGTGCAGCCTAGCCTGCTAGCGCCCAGGCTTAGGTGTAGGTAGCTCAGGGTTTGAGTCAGACATTGGTCCTCACCAGTAATCCAACACGCCTCAGTGCACGTGCTCCACATTCCACTGCCAGCGTCTTTAGCGGCGCTCGTGACAGCGACGCCGCACGCTCAGTGGGCCTAGAGGGACTCTAACCCTGTGTCCTTGAGGTAGCGTTCTGTGGCCGTACACTGTGCGCTCTTTTAGCCGAGCTCTGTGAGCACAAACAGGCTTCGGTGTTATGAATGAGTCACCGTAGGAGGCAAAAACAGAAATACTAGCTAAGTCCAGAAAACCAGAGAAGTTGGCAGCTATCGGATTGCAGACCCCTGAACCTATCAACAACTAGCAGTAGCCGTGGGGGGTTCCTACGGCGCCCTAGACCCCTCGATCACAGCCGGAGAACTAAATAGCCTAAAGACAGAAAGGGAAATCTAAACTGCCCCAGAGCAGACCCCAAAGCAATAGCCAGCCCCCAACATATAATGACGGTGAAGCAAGATGAAAAAAACACTGACACAGATAGAAAGATAGGCTGAGCAAATGATGGGGCCCAAGCTAACTAAATAGGACAGGATAGAAAAGCTGCTGTCTGCAATCCGCCAAAACCCTATCAAAACAAGAGCCAACAGACTGATAGGGAAAAAAGCCCTGAAGACGCTAGGCTTCAAAAAGACTATATCAGTACTCAGGTATTTTCTGAAGACAGAGCAAAAAGGAATTCAGCTCACCCCAGCAGGGAATGGCAGAAATCCAGAAAAACAAGGCAAAACAAAACCAAAACACAAATGCAAAAAGCAGGGCAGAAAACTTAGCTTTTCAGGAGCAGAATCAGACTGGTCTCCTAGAATCCCTCTGAGAAATCACCAGCAAGGCAGAAGGGCGTCGGCTGCTTTATATCCAGTCAGCAATTCCAGTCACCCAGTCATCATCATCCTGCTCAGGTGCTTGGTAATCAGCCTCACTACCTTCCTTCACCAGAAGAGGGAGTTCATCAGACCTCAATGGTGAAGGGGAAAATGAACTCACAACACTCCGGGGTTTATGTACAGCGGTAGTGCGGCTCAGTGAAGCAACAGAGTCCGCCCCCGTACACACCGGATGACGATAACCCGCATGTGTTTTTATAGTATAACACCATATAGCATCCGCCATTACTGAGCAGCAGGTTACCAACCCTGCACGGTGGACCCCGGGCTGCGAACGCACCTTATTACCATCTTTATTATTTGGTGCGTTCCGCCAGCCCTAATACACTCTCTCATACTGGCAACATGGTACCTCATGGCAAAGAACTCACTGAGAATCTGAAAAAAGAATTGTTGCATGCTCAACATCATAGCCAGAGGTTTTCTTTTCAAAATAGATGTACTAGTGCTGCCAGCATTGCTGCACGGGGTTACAGGAGTGGGGGGGTCAGCGTGTCAGTGCTCAGACCATACATTGCGTCAACAGAAGGAAGCCTCTTCTAAACATGATGCACAAGAAAGCCAATAAACACTTCGCTTAAGACAAGCAGACTATGTACATGGATTACTGCAACCATGTCCTGTGGTCTGATGAGACCAAGATAAACTTATTTTTTTCACATGGTGTCAATCTTGTTTGGCGGGAACCAGGTGAGGAGTACAAAGACAAATGTTTCTTGCCTACAGTCAAGCATGGTGGTGGGAGTGTCATGGTTTCGGGCTGCATGAGTGCTCCCGGCTGAGGGGAGCTACAATTAATTGAGGGACCCATGAATGTCAACATGTACTGTGACATACTGGAGCATGATCACCTTCCTTCGGAAACTGGGCGGCAGGGCAGTATTCCAAAATGATAACGACCCCAAACACTCCTCCAAGAAGAACACTGACTTGCTAAAGAAACCGAGGGTAAAAGTGCCAGACTGGCCAAGCAGGTCTCCAGACCTAAAAGCTATTGAGCATGTGTGGGGCATCCTCAAATGGAAAGTGGAGAAGAGCAAGGTCTCCAACATCGACCGGCTCCGTGATATCGTCATAGAGGAAGTGGAAGAGGATTCCAGTGGCACCTGTGAAGCTTTAGTGACCTCCATGTCCAAGACAGCTAAGGCAGTGCTTGAAATAATGGTGACCACACAAAATATTGACACTTAGGGCACAATTTGGATATTTTCACATGTAATCACTTTTGTTGCCAGCGGTTTAGGCCTCTTTCACACATCAGTTTTTCGCCGTCAGACGCGAGCCGGCTTTTTTTTGTAAAACCGGATCCGGCAAAATGCAATGCCGGATCCAGTTTTTCCCCATTGACTTGCATTAGTGCCGGATCGCGCCGGATGGCATTGCGTTTCATCCGTTTTTTGCCGGATCCGGCTACTTGTCTCATTCCGGCGTCTGGAAAAAACAGCTACTGTAACGTTTTTTGTCTCCGGCGAAAAAGCCGGAAGCGCCGGATCCGACGCTTCCGGCTTTTTGCCACAATGAAAGTCTATGGGCGCCGGAATGTGCCGGATCCAGAAAAAGATGGATCCAGCCACCGGATCCGTTTTTTTATGTCTGCGCATGCTCAGATCCAATTGGCCAGCCCCCAGGAAACAGATATAACCTGCTAGACGGATCCGGCAGAAAAACGGATCAGTTTCTACAGTTCTCCAAAATTTATGCCGGATCCGTTTTTTCTAAAAATAGCCGGATCCTGCCTGACGGCAAAAAACTGATGTGTGAAAGTAGCCTTAGACATTAATGGCTGTGTGTTGAGGTATTTAGAGGTCACAACAAATGTACACTGTTATGCAAGCTGTACACTGACTGCTTTACATTGTACCAAAGTGTCAGATCTTCAGTGTTGTCCTATGAAAAGATATAATAAAATATTTACAAAACCGTGAGGGGTGTACTCACTTTTGTGATATACTGTGTGTGTGTGTATATATATATATATATATATATATATATATATATATATACTGTATATTTATAAATATATCCAGAATTTCGCCAAAATCTTATGACTTCGTGAAAACTGTATGACTTTATTGAAAATCGATTAAAAAATCTTCACTACAGAGGAAAATAGACGTTGATGTGCTTTGACGCTACAGTCTGACTGTTAAGTTGAAATGCGTCAACCTCTATTTTCCCCTGTAATTAAGATTTTTTAATGGATTTTCAGTAAATTCATACAGTTTTCATACAGTTTTCACGAAGTTACCAGTTTTTGCTAATTTTTGGAGATGTTTACCTGCCTTGACCAACAGGTTCACTTGGCTTCAGTATATCTATGTCTGCGGTAGTGAAGATATTATGGAGAGTGGAGTGGAGACTGGCACCAGGCCTAATAGTAGACTTTTCCTTCCTACTCTATTCAGCAACCACATGGACGTTCTCAGTAATAGGTTGACTCAGACCTATATTTGTTTGTGCAGAATTGTTCTAGTCTGGGCAAAAATCATTGTTTGGGAGGGTGCTGTCACGCGGGGCTTAGGTCAACTAAGGCTGAAATACCCAGGCTCCTGTGGTGTCCCTTTCACTAGGGGAAACCCTGTCTGACCCTCAACCCAGGGTCTTTGCTGATGGTGCAAATGCCTGAGCCTCCAACCTTTCCTTATCTCCTGCTCAGCCCTAAGCTTAACCCTCCACCCTCCACCCAGTGAGGAGACAAACCACCAAAGCCCCAAACAGTAATGACAGACAGGAAGAACTTAAACTGCACCGCGCTGCATACACACAGGACTATACAGTAATGTGAACAGGGCACAACAAAATACAAATATGGGAAGGCGAAAAGGTAACAACGGATCATACGCCACCAGATACGAATCTCTCTCTCTCCAACACCTCCACTCCAGACCGGAACCACTTGGTATGAAACACAAGCTATAATCGGCGACGCCCATAGGCCAGCACGACTATTTAAAGACCGTGGGCGTGACCAAACATCCAAGCTGATCTCCAGCTAGATTAACCCCAGATAGCCTGAGAAAATCAAGCCGGCGCCACTGAGGCTATAGTGGACGGAGGTGGAACTACCACTGCCTGCCGAACGCTGTGGTGTGAATAGCGTCCGACATGACAGTACCCCGTCTTCTATGAGGGACCCCAGGTCCCTCAAGACTCATAGGACCCGGCTTGTCCGGATGACGACGGTGAAAAGAACTGACCAGCCGATCCGCATGTATGTCCGGGTCTGGTACCCAAGACCTCTCCTCCGGACCATACCCCCGCCAGTGTACCAAATACTGAAGAGTATGGCGCACTACTCGAGAGTCCACTACCTTGGAGACCTCAAACTCTAAATCGCCATCCACCATGACCGGAGATGGCATCGGCGTCGTGTCCACAGAGCCTACCACCTTTTTCAATAAAGCCCTGTGAAACACGTTGTGTATCTTGTATACCGCAGGAAGTTCCAACCGATAAGCAACTGGGTTAATGATGGCAGCAATCTTAAAAGGGCCAATAAACCTTGGACCCAATTTTAAAGATGGAATTTTGAGTTTTATGTTTTAAGTCGCTAACCACACCCATTCACCCACACACAGGTCCGGACCTGGCACGCGTCTACTGTCAGCCACCCGTTTGTACCTCGCACTCATGCTCAACAATCGCTGTTTCACCCTCCTCCAGACCGATGATAATTGAGCTCCTAGCTGGTCCTCCTCCGGGACGCCCCCCGAGTCACCCTGACGTAAGGTACAAAATTGAGGATGTTGACCGTAAACACAAAAGAACGGAGACTCTCCTGAAGATTCCTGGCGGTGATTATTTAACACGAACTCGGCCAGAGGAAGGAAAGTAGACCACTCCTCTTGGTTGTCGGACACAAAGCATCGTAAATACTGCTCCAGATTTTGGTTCATGCGCTCAGTTTGACCATATGACTGTGGATGAAACGCCGATGAATGTGACAACTTGATCCCCAAACGTGAGCAAAAAGCTTTCCAAAACCTCGCCACAAATTGAGTTCCCCTATCAGATACTATGTCCAACGGAACTCCGTGGAGTCTGACCACCTCCTGCACAAACACCTGAGCCAATGTCTTTGCATTGGGCAAGGAAGGCAACGACACAAAATGTGCCATCTTTGAAAATCGGTCAACCACCATCAGGATGACCGTGTTCCCCGCCGAGGCTGGCAAGTCAGTGATAAAATCCATGGAGATTTCTGTCCATGGCCTATTAGGTACCCCCAGAGGCTGTAGCATGCCAGCAGGACGGGCTCGGGGCGACTTGGCCCTAGCGCACATGATGCAAGCTGCCACGTACGAGACCACGTCCTGCCGGATTTTGGGCCACCAGAAACGACGCGATACCAGCTCCAAGGTGCCCTTAACCCCTGGATGGCCAGCCAGTACTGAGTCGTGGTGTTCCCTCAACACCTTAAGACGAAGATGAAGGGGTACAAATGATTTGTTGGCGGGAAGTCCTGGCGGTACCTCCTCTTGGGCCTCGGCAATCTCCGCCTCTACCTCAGTCGTGAGAGCCGAGACCACTACACCTTCCTGGAGGATGGGTACCGGCTCTTCCCGAGGTTCTCCCCCCGGAAGACACCTGGACAAGGCATCCGCCTTGGTGTTTTTAGCCCCGGGACGGTAAGTCACCAGAAAATTGAAACGTGTAAAAAACAATGCCCAGCGAGCCTGCCTAGGAGACAGACGCTTGGCCGACTCCAGATAGAGCAGGTTCTTATGGTCGGTGATGACTGTGACCAGGTGAGCCACCCCCTCCAAGAAGTGTCGCCATTCCTCAAAAGCCAATTTGATGGCCAACAACTCCCTGTTGCCCATATCATAATTCCGTTCGGCCGGCGACAGCTTCTTGAAGAAGTAGGCGCATGGATGCATATCGCTCAAAGACGAGCCCTGTGACAGTACTGCCCCCACTCCCACCTCAGACGCATCAACCTCCACCACAAAAGGTTTAGACACGTCCGGTTGCACCAGAATGGGGGCTGAAGCAAAACTGTTCTTCAGACGCTCAAATGCACGTATCGCCACCTCAGACCAGCTAGCCAGATCGGTACCTTTTTTTGTCATGTCCGTGAGCAGTTTGGCTATAGTAGAAAAGTGTTTTATAAATTTCCTATAATAATTAGCAAACCCAAGGAACCGCTGGAGCGCTTTCAGATTATCAGGCCTTTCCCATTGCAGCACCGCTTGCACCTTAGCGGTGTCCATTTTAAACCCTGCGGCGGACACAATATATCCCAAAAAAGGCAACTCCTGAACAAAAAATAAGCATTTTTCCAGCTTAGCATAGAGCTTATTCTCCCGGAGCAACTGTAACACCTGCCTGACATGCTCTAAATGAGTGTCCCGGTCGCTCGAATAAATGAGGATATCATCCAGGTATACAATCACAAATTTCCCCAGGACATGAGCAAATACATCATTAATAAAATGTTGGAAAACAGCAGGCGCGGTTGTCAACCCAAATGGCATAACCAGGCTCTCAAAATGACCCTCAGGAGTGTTAAACGCAGTCTTCCACTCATCCCCCTGACGGACCCTTATGAGGTTATACGCCCCCCTGAGGTCAAGCTTGGAAAACCACTTCGCCCCCGCCACCTGGTTGAACAAATCAGGGATCAAAGGCATCGGGTAGGGATCACGGATCGTAATCTGGTTTAAGTCCCGGAAATCCAGACACAGGCGTAACCCCCCATCTTTCTTCTTAATGAAGAAAACCCCGCTGCTACAGGCGAGGACGAAGGCCGGATGTGTCCTTTGCTCAGACTCTCCGCGATGTAGTCTTTCAGAGGTTGTCTCTCTGGACCAGAAATATTAAACATCCTGGCCTTAGGTAATTTGGCCCCGGGTTTTAACCTAATCACACAGTCATAGGCTCGATGTGGAGGCAGTTCTGAGCAACCCCTCTCAGAGAATACATCCGCGAAATCCTGCAAAGCCTCCGGAAGGCTGGGCGTCACGGTGGGCACACATGTGGCCAAGCAATTGCCCTGGCAGAAACCACTCCATTGGACTATGTCCTGAGTTTTCCAATCAATTACCGGGTTGTGCCTGGACAACCATGGAAAACCCAGGACCATTTGTGCTGGGAGATTACAGAGGACCCTACATGTAACCCACTCAGAATGTAGGACCCCAATGTGGAGTTTCACCTCAGCCACAAACTCTGTAATCTCCCCTTGTGGGAGGGGAGCGGCATTAATGGTAACCACCCGAATGGGATGAGGGAGTTTTTCAATCTTAAACCCAGCAGTGTGTGCAAACTCCTCATCTATGAGATTGGTGGCAGAACCGCTATCCACAAACACTGATATTGGTAGCTCTCTGCCCTCGATAATAACCTTGGCAGGGAGCATACACTGAGATACCATCATGGAGGATATGCATACGCTCAGTTGGGCCTCCTCCATACCCTCTGAGCGATCACTGGGTTTTGGCCGTTGCAGCTGAAAAGAGGAAATCGGAGAAACCAGGGGAAGAGTCTTGAGGAGATCATTTGCATATTCCCAGTGCCTTCTGGGATAAGTGAAGAGTCTCCGCGAGCTCAACGATCACTGGGTTTTGGCCGTTGCAGCTGAAAAGAGGAAATCGGAGAAACCAGGGGAAGAGTCTTGAGGAGATCATTTGCATATTCCCAGTGCCTTCTGGGATAATTGAAGAGTCTCAGCGAGCTCAACGATCACTGGGTTTTGGCCGTTGCAGCTGAAAAGAGGAAATCGGAGAAACCGCGCGCCTGTCGGCGCGCGAATTTTGGCTCATCTTTCATCTTTTTAAGAAATCTCAAGATGGAAGAGGCCAGGAGCCATTTGGTGAGCTGCATTTCTTTCTACATGTTCACAGATTTACCAGTGGAAAAGCCAAACTTCACATGCCACAAATGCAAGCTTGTGACCCTGTTGGAGGAAAAGTTGCAAAATCTCGAAGAGAGGTTAGCTACGTTGAAGATCATTAAGGAAGGTGAAGAGTTCTTGGACAGAGCAGAATTATCTCTTCATGTTACAGAAAGAGAAGAAATTCGAAGTGCACCTGAAGAAACAGAGGAATGGAGACATGTGACCCAGAGAAGCAGGAGGATCAGGAGGCAGTCAGCACCCATACTGCTCAGAAACCAGTACTAGGCTCTCACGCAGGAAAACGATGAAGAAATACATAAGGATAAGACTTTGCCAACAAACAGCAACCTTGTACGCTTTCAGAGTCCTCCTGTCTGGAGAAAGAAAAATGTTGTGAAGAAGAAACGGAGAGTGGTGGTCATGGGGGATTCCCTGTTGAGAGGAACAGAGGCCGCTATCTGCAGACCGGATATAACTTCAAGAGAAATGTGCTGTCTTCCAGGTGCAAAAATTAAAGATGTGTCTGACAGGATATCAGGACTCTTCAGACCTACAGATGACTACCCATTCCTGCTACTACATGTGGGGACAAATGACACCGCAAGAAACGACCTGGAAACCATCTGCAGAGACTTTGAAGACTTAGGCAAGAAAGTGAAAGAACTGGGAGCGCAGGTGGTCTTCTCTTCCATCCTCCCAGTGGATGGCCATGGAACAAGGAGGTGGAATAAGATTCTGCAGGTGAACAACTGGCTACGTCGATGGTGCCGTCAGCAACGATTTGGATTTCTGGATCACGGAGTGAACTACTTATACGATGGACTACTTGCTAGAGATGGGGTGCACCTTACGAAGACTGGAAAGCAGGTATTTGGAAGTCGCCTTGCTACACTTGTAAGGAGAGCTTTAAACTAGAACAACATGGGAAGGGAAGCAAAAGACCAGAAAAAGCCATACACCTGACACATGCTACTGAGAACTCTGCTATTAGAAGTGGAAAGGAAGAACAAAGACGAAAGAATCTAATTAAAAAAAATATTGGAGAAAGAGAAACCAATCACAAACTAAAATGTTTCTATACTAATGCACAAAGCATGGGCAACAAACAAGGAGAATTGGAACTACTAACACAGGAAAAGAAATATGATGTCATTGGAATC
The DNA here is from genome assembly GCF_039654945.1 of Dendrobates tinctorius. Lineage (NCBI taxonomy): Eukaryota > Metazoa > Chordata > Amphibia > Anura > Dendrobatidae > Dendrobates > Dendrobates tinctorius. The sequence continues at coordinate 16,697,432 of NW_027361743.1, read as the reverse complement.
ACTGAAACTTGGTGGGACAATACACATGATTGGAATACAAGACTAGAAGGATACAACTTATTTGCAAGAAACAGACTTGATAAACAAGGAGGGGGTGTCGCATTGTATGTTAGAAATGCGTATATCTGCACAGAGATTGAAGCTTCAGAGACTGGGAGTTCTGTGGAAACTGTTTGGGTAAGAATACAAGGACAGAACAATGGAAAGGACACCATTGTAGGCATTTACTACAGGCCGCCTGTGCAAGCTGAAGATATGGATGAACTCTTTATGCATCAAATGGCCAAGTTCTCCAAAAAATATGACATAGTTGTCATGGGAGATTTCAACTATCCAGACATTTGTTGGAAATCTCTCTCAGGCAAAACTAACAGGTCAAGGAAATTCTTATCCTCTCTTGCTGACAACTTTATCTTCCAAAAGGTAAAGGAAAAAACAAGGGGAACTGCTACCTTGGATCTAATCCTTATAAACCGGGAGGAAATGGTTGAGGAGGTAAAAGTGGCTGGGACCCTAGGAGGTAGCGACCATGCTATTTTAGAATTTTGGATAACTAGAGGCGGAAGACCTGTGAAGACTCAGACGTCAAGGTTAGATTTCAGAAAGGCAGATTTTAAGGGATTCAGAAAGAGAATTGGAGGGATCCAATGGCTGGATATCCTTAAAGACAAAAAATGTCCAGGAAGGATGGGAAATCTTGAAAAATGAAATTCTCAAAGCACAGTTGTTAACAATTCCGAAAAGAGGGAAGAATAGGAAGCATTTAAGGAAACCAGGATGGATGAACACAGAACTTAAGCACATGCTAAAAAGGAAGCAAAAAATGTTTATAAAATGGAAAGAAGGAGGCATATCTAAAGAAGAATATAATGCTGTCTGCAGAACCTGCAAGGCACAAATCAGATTATCTAAAGCTGAAAATGAATTGAGGCTTGCAAGAGATGTCAAAAGCAATAATAAAGGATTTTGGGGATATGTCAAAAGTAAAAGAAAAGTCAAAGATGCTATAGGATTTTTACAGGATGAAAATGATGAAATGGTAAGACAGGATGTTGAGAAGGCTGAACTTTTAAATTCCTATTTTGCATCTGTTTTCTCTCAGAAAGGAAATGTAACATCAACTGTTATTCACTGTCCTATTAAGGGAATAGAAGAATCCAGGATATCTATAAACAGAAAGATAGTGAGGAAACACTTAGCTAACCTAAATGTATTCAAGTCTCCAGGTCCAGATGAATTACACCCCAGAGTACTGAAGGAGATAGCAGACGAAATTTTTGAACCCCTCTCCATAATCTTTGAAAATTCTTGGAGAACAGGAGAAGTGCCAGAAGACTGGAGAAGAGCAAATGTTGTTCCTATCTTCAAAAAGGGGAAGAAGGCGGACCCAGGCAACTATAGGCCGGTGAGTCTGACTTCTATACCAGGAAAGATCTTTGAACAAATTATTAAACAACATGTATGTCAATACCTGGATAAGAATGAAGTGATTAAACAGAGTCAGCATGGGTTTGTAACTAATAAGTCATGTCAGACTAATTTAATTTCCTTCTATGATGGTATTACTGATTGGGTGGATCAAGGAAATGCTGTAGATATAGTATATCTTGACTTCAGCAAAGCATTTGACAAAGTCTCTCATACAATCCTTATTGAAAAAATGACTAAGTATGGAATGGACAAGGCAACTGTTAGGTGGATTCATAACTGGCTTAGTGATCGGACCCAAAGAGTGGTCGTAAATGGCTGCACATCCAGTTGGAAGAATGTCTCAAGTGGGGTACCACAGGGCTCTGTCCTGGGCCCTGTATTGTTCAACATCTTTATCAACGATTTAGATGAAGGAATTGAGGGTAAACTGATTAAATTTGCTGATGACACAAAGCTAGGAGGGATAGCTAATACTAGAGAAGAGAGAGAGAGGATTCAAAAAGATTTAAATAAACTGGAGAAGTGGGCAGCAACTAACAGAATGGTTTTTAACAGGGAGAAATGCAAAGTACTACATCTGGGCAATAAAAATGAAAAAAGCATATATAGAATGGGAGGAATAGGGCTAAGTGACAGCACATGTGAAAAAGACTTGGGTATACTAATAGATCACAGACTGAATATGAGTCAACAGTGTGATGCAGCAGCAAAAAAGGCAAATGCAATTCTAGGATTTATTAACAGAAGCATACAGTCTAGATCACGTGAAGTAATTATTTCCCTCTACTCCTCTTTGGTCAGACCTCATCTGGAATATTGTGTCCAATTTTGGGCACCACATTTTAAAAAAGACATCAACAAACTGGAGCAAGTTCAGAAAAGAGCGACCAGAATGGTGACCGGTCTGCAAACCCTGTCTTATGAGGAAAGGTTGCAGGATTTGGGAATGTTTAGTTTGCAAAAGAGAAGACTGAGAGGAGACTTAATAGCTGTCTACAAATATCTAAAGGGCTGTCACATTGTAGAAGGATCAACTTTATTCTCATTTGCACAAGGAAAGACTAGAAGCAATGGGATGAAGCTGAATGGGAGGAGACACAGATTAGATATTAGAAAAAACTTTTTGACAGTTAGAGTGATCAATGAGTGGAACAGGCTGCCACGAGAAGTGGTGAGTTCTCCTTCAATGGAAGTCTTCAAACAGAGGCTGGACAGACATCTAACTGGGATGATTTAGCGAATCCTGCTTTGAGCAGGGGGTTGGACCAGATGGCCCAGGAGGTCCCTTCTAACTCTACGATTCTATGATTCTATGATTCTATAATGATTTCTTTTACCACAGTAAAAACATGCTCCGGGCTTCCTGAACCCAGGAACGCGATGCTTAACCTTTGACACCCCCGCAATTTGCATAGGTTCAGTGGGCTCACCTGCAGCAACCACACTTGCACCTCTGCTTTCCCCCAGGGGTAGCATCTCCTGTGTCCCCTGACGCAAACGGCGATCAATACGTATCACCAAACTCATGGCAGACACCAACGATGCAGGAGTCTCATACATCAGGAGGGCCTGTTTAACATTTCCTGAAACCCCATGAATAAACTGGCTCCGCAGCGCTGGGTCGTTCCACTGTGTGTCTACTGCCCAACGGCGAAATTCCGAACAATAGTCCTCCGCCAAGCGCTCCCCCTGGCGGAGGGCGCTGATTTTAGATTCTGCTAGAGCCAATCTGTCAGGATCATCATAAATGAGCCCGAGTGCAGAAAAAACATTATCGACAGAATGAAATGTAGCAGAGTCAGCTGGTAAGGAAAATGCCCATGCTTGGGGGTCACCACTCAGTAATGATAACACCAGACCCACCCGCTGAGCCTCATTACCTGAGGAGATAGGGCGCATGCGGAAGTATAACTTGCAGGCCTCCCGAAATATGACAAATTTGCTGCGTTCCCCTGAGAATCGTTCTGGCAGCGGGATCTTCGGCTCTGCCCCGATACCTGCAGATGCCGTTTGCACCTTCGCTACTACCAGGCCCTGCTGCTGAACTGCCCCTTCCAACTCGGAGACCTGTAAGGACAGCGCCGCCAACTGGCGGGTTATGGAATCCATGGGATCCATGGACTCCTGAGAAATGTAGGCCGATTATAATGTCACGCGGGGCTTAGGTCAACTAAGGCTGAAATACCCGGGGCCCCTGTGGTGTCCCTTTGACTAGGGGAAACCCTGTCTGACCCTCAACCCAGGGTTTTTGCTGATGGTGCAAATGCCTGAGCCTCCAACCTTTCCTTATCTCCTGCTCAGCCCTAAGCTTAACCCTCCACCCTCCACCCAGTGAGGAGACAAACCACCAAAGCCCCACACAGTAATGACAGACAGGGATAACTTAAACTGCACTGCGCCGCATACACACAGGACTATACAGTAATGTGAACAGGGCACAACAAAACACAACTATGGGAAGGCGAAAAAGGTAACAACGGATCATACGACACCAGATACGAATCTCTCTCTCTCCAACACCTCCACTCCAGACCGGAACCACTTGGTATGAAACACAAGCTATAATCGGCGACGCCCATAGGCCAGCACGACTATTTAAAGACCGTGGGCATGACCAAACATCCAAGCTGATCTCCAGCTAGATTAACCCGAGATAGCCTGAGAAAATCAAGCCGGCGCCACTGAGGCTATAGTGGACGGAGGTGGAACTACCTCTGCCTGCCGGACGCTGTTGTGTGAATAGCGTCCGACATGACAGGTGCGCTGTGACATTATTGTGAATGGGGTTTCTACTGTATATAGAGATGTTATCATTCATTTTCATTCTGCCTGTGATGAAAAAGTCTTCACAGAACAGGAAGTGTTTGTCAGGTATTAGTGTTTTTTTCTGTCTTTTTTTTTAATAAAATGGAAAATTGAAAAAACAAAATATGGAAAATTGAAATAGAAACACCAATAACAATGTTGAAAAAGTACAAAATCCTGATTTAAGCAATAGCTCATTTTCTGATAACACATTTCCATTACGTTTACAGTGTGCAGTCCAGTTGCATATTGACTTCAATCTAAACTTGCCCATAGACACTAAGGCTGTGTGCACGCATTGCGGATTGTGCTGCGGATTTTTCCGTGCGGATTTGGCTAAAAGACCTGCGTTTTGCCGGCGGATTAGCCTGCGGTTTTCCCCTGCGGATTGACACCTGATCATGGAGCAGGTGTCAAACCGCTGCGGATTCCGCACAAAGAAGTGCCATGCTGCGGATTACAATGCTACTGTACAACGCAGCAGAAACTGCTGCGGATCTGCAGGGCCAAATCCGCTGCGGATCCGCAGCAGAATCCGCAACGTGTGCACACAGCCTAAATAAAAGTTGATTGAGCGTTGGGTGAAATTGAACAATAAATATTTGTTTTAGCGACCAATGACCCACCGCCAGCTTCTGTTTGAATTTTTTAATCCAAAATTTAACTTCCCTTGAAAGAATATTCTCAGAAAGATGTTTTGTCCAATATTTTTGAGATTGGCTGAATGACTATAATGGCCAAATCGGAGGTCGATAATGGCCAATATGGACTGAAATGCTTATGCTGTGTCAGCGTAACAATTGTTTACCAAAACATCATTCGGTTATTCCACAATCAACCTACAGTTCTGATGTCAGAAAAGTGGCAATTATAAAGAGATGAATGGCCTAGAGATAGCCTGTATGTTCCTGCAGAGCTGTCTGGTGCCGGTCACTTTTAGGTCAGGTGCAGACAACTGTATTTTCTCCATCCGAGAAAACACATTCTGATCATAGTGAGACCCGATTTTCTCGAATGTGGGGAGAAAAAAAAAGTTTCTCCTCCCTCCCCATGATGTCAGTCAATGAAAATCAGATTTTTTTTTTCTATAGACCCATAGACATGATTGGGCAAACCCCACACGATTCTCGGAGTTAAAACATGCATGCTGTGATTTTTTTTTTTCCTTGGACCACTCGGTCCTAGGAAAAAATCGGACAAGTGTACGGCCCCATAGAACAACATGGGAACAAGTACTATCTGTCAAAACCATCCAAATCATGGATAACTTTCCTACAATTAAAACGGTCATCAGCACGAGCCCTTACAGGGCGTTGTGTCTCCTGTATCATCGGACATAGTGAGAAATACGTCCTGCAACAGCTGCGGTGTCCATGATACAGTCCGTGTCACAGTTTCTGCAGTACATCATCATTCACAGCGCAGACATATATATTTTTTCTTTTTTTAATGGATCATAGTGAAGGATGGGATTTCTGGAAGTCAATCACTCAATTTCCCCTTTCATCTTCAAAAAAAAGTTGTGCAGCAGCTGACATGGGAATTAGGTGGTATTATAAGAAGTAATGTACACCCTACATTTTTAGAGTCACTAGAGTTAAGCAAAAAGATTGACAGGACCCTACTCCAGTGGCCACCTCAGTAGTCTGGAGCAGCTGGACCAGAGCCTGGCGCTCCTTCTCCTACCAAATGTAGTGTTGAGCGATACCGTTCGATACCCAAAAATATCGTATCGGATGGTATCGCCCGATACGAAAAAAATATCGGGTATCGCCGATTCCGATACTGGAAGTCCCATTCAAGTCAATGGGACTTCCGGTATCGGAATTAAAAAAAGGCCTTTATTTCCTTGTTGGCTAATTCTACATAATTGAAAACAAATAAGAATCATGTAGAATGTATTGTGGGAGGTGGAGGAGACATTAAAAGCATAGTGGTTTATTCAAATCACATGGCATAGCATTAATTCCAATTTTTTTTTTCAAGACGTTCGGAGTTAAAAAGATATTGACTATGTTAACTTTTTTATATTTTGTCAGATATGTATGTTTCGCAACTTCCATGCTCCTCACCTTCTTTTGTACTTCTCCCACACTTTCTCCTTCATGATCCGCAGCAGTAGCATTTTTTTCATCAACTTTTTCTTCACCTTATTCATCTTCTTCACCTTCTTCCCATTAATTTTTTTTTTCCATTCTTCATATTCAGCTATTATTAATTTTAATATGCTATTTCTTCATCTTCTTCCTATTCTTCTTTTTCTTCATTTTCTTATGGTGACAGGCATTCCTGTAGTACTTATCTATAAAAGTTATAAGATTACACCTTAGGTTCTGCCTGTCACAAAAGATTTACAACAGGATTTGTCCGCGTTCAGTTTGGCCTGCAGCAGCAGGCATTTTCCAGGGGCACCACGAGGAGGAACGGACTCTCACCCATTTACTGCTTAGTCTTCTTCTGCTTATAATTTTGATTTCTTCTATGCTGATTTTTTGTCTTATGCTTAAATGTTCTTCTGCTTTCTGTTCTTCTGCTTTTGCTTCTTCTGCTTCTTGTTCTTCTGTCTTTTGTTCTGTATCTTGGTGGTTGTCTTCATGTTCTTTGTCCTCTTGGTCTTATTATTTAGGGTCATATTTCTGGTCTTCTTTGTTGTGGTCTTCAGGGTCGTCATCATCAGGGTCATCGTCATGGAGATCAATAAGGATTACCAAAGACAATTTCAAAAAGCTTGATCTTGGAAATGTAGCAGAAGGTACAAGAAGGCTGAGAAACTGGCGAGAACCAGCAGACAGTGCTGGCACCCGGATGGGTAGCAGAAGGAACAAGAGCCAATGGCACTACCGAGGACCAACTGACGGTGCTGGACAACGGTTACTAAGCAGAAGGTACCTGTGCTAAAAAGCACTACAAAGGACCAGCTGATGGTGCTGGACCTCGGATACCGAGATGGAGGCACCTAGGCCAAAGGCTGTGGCGAGAACCAGCAGACAGTGCTGGCACCCGGATGGGTAGCAGAAGGAACAAGAGCCAATGGCACTACCGAGGACCAACTGACGGTGCTGGACCACGGTTACTAGGCAGGAGGTACCTGGGCTAGAAAGCACTACCAAGGACCAGCTGACGGTGCTGGACCTCGGATACCGAGATGGAGGCACCTAGGCCAAAGGCTCTGGCGAGAACCAGCAGACACTGCTGGAACCCGGGTGGGTAGCAGAAGGTACCCATTGAAAGCAAAGTAGCCAGGCCGCAAGCCGGCCGCAGTTATCGAAACCCACAGTCCTACAGGGGGTCCATGTCCCATTGGCACTACGGATCCAGCCTTCAGTGCCAGTTCCCGCAGCCCACATAGGAGTCACCTAAACTGCAGGCACCGTAGAGTCGGCTAACCCGGCCGCAAGACGACAGGACAACGGATTGGTGGCATAGTGACCTTGACACTACCCGGAAACAGCAGGCGTGCTGGAACCAGGCTGGGCAACAGGGAGTCCCCGTGCCAAAGACACTGCCGAGAACCAGCTGACGGTGCTGGAACACAGATGGGCAGCAAAAGCTACAAGAGCCAATGGCACTACCGAGGAACAGCTGACGGTGCTGGACCACGGATACTAGGCAGGAGGTACCTGTGCTAAAAAGCACTACCAAGGACCAGCTGACGGTGCTGGACCTCGGATACCGAGATGGAGGCACCTAGGCCAAAGGCTCTGGCGAGAACCAGCAGACAGTGCTGGAACCCGAACCCGGGTGGGTAGCAGAAGGTACCCATTGAAAGCAAAGTAGCCAGGACGGAAGCCGGCCGCAGTTACCGAAACCCACAGTCCTACAGGGGGTCCAAGTCCCATTGGCACTACGGATCCAGCCTTCAGTGCCAGTTCCCGCAGCCCACATAGGAGTCACCTAAACTGCAGGCACCGTAGAGTCGGCTAACCCGGCCGCAAGACGACAGGACAACGGATTGGTGGCATAGTGACCTTGACACTACCCGGAAACAGCAGGCGTGCTGGAACCAGGCTGGGCAACAGGGAGTCCCCGTGCCAAAGACACTGCCGAGAACCAGCTGACGGTGCTGGAACCCAGATGGGTAGCAAAAGCTACAAGAGCCAATGGCACTACCGAGGAACAGCTGACGGTGCTGGACCACGGTTACTAGGCAGGAGGTACCTGTGCTAGAAAGCACTACGAAAGACCAGCTGACGGTGCTGGACCTCGGATACCGAGATGGAGGCACCCAGGCCAAAGGCTCTGGCGAGAACCAGCAGACAGTGCTGGAACCCGGGTGGGTAGCAGAAGGTACCCATTGAAAGCAAAGTAGCCATGCCGCAAGCCGGCCGCAGTTACCGAAACCCACAGTCCTACAGGGGGTCCATGTCCCATTGGCACTACGGATCCAGCCTTCAGTGCCAGTTCCCGCAGCCCACATAGGAGTCACCTAAACTGCAGGCACCGTAGAGTCGGCTAACCCGGCCGCAAGACGACAGGACAACGGATTGGTGGCATAGTGACCTTGACACTACCCGGAAACAGCAGGCGTGCTGGAACCAGGCTGGGCAACAGGGAGTCCCCGTGCCAAAGACACTGCCGAGCACCAACTGGCGTTGTTGGAGCCCAGGGACAATCATGGTGTAGGCCGAGGCCTACTTGGTGGTAGTTTTAGATTGTTTGTAGGCTACAACAGACTGTCAACGTGCTCCAATTAGGCATCTGTCTCCACTCTGTTTCCAGGATTTCACGTGACCACCAACACCGCCAGTTTATGCCTACAGCAGCCGTCTGCCCAATCCACACGTGTTCCTGTGTTACTGGGGTTCTGTAATGTCATCAGATCCCCTGATGTGTGTCTGCCACTGTCTCCTGCTCTGTCCACATTCCCACCACTTGCAGTGGGAAGGTGGACAGCGCAGGAGACAGTGCCGGACACACATTGGGGGATCTGCTGACGTAACAGAACCCCAGTAACACAGGAACACGTGTGGAATGCATGGACGGCAACTGTGAGCAGGAACTGGCGGTGTTGGAGGTCAGGGGAAATACTAGAGACAGAGTGGAGACAGAGGCCAACTCAGAGACTGTTTAAATCTGAAGTAGTTACAATTTGGAGGCAGCAGCAGTTTGCCCTCCACACAGCAGGGAATTAGCTGACGTTACTGAACCCCACTTTCACATGAACGAGTGTGTTTTTCTGTGTGGACAGCACTTCCGAGCACCAACTGGCGGTGTTGGAGCCCAGGGACAATCATGGTGCAGGCCGAGGCCTACTAGGAGCCAGGTGTAAAGCTGAGGTATTTTGACTTTGGAGGTAGCAGGACACTTTGCCCTCCACACAGCAGGGGATCAGCTGACGTTACTGACCCCCACTTTCACATGAACGAGTGTGTTTTTCTGTGTGGACAGCACTTCCGAGCACCAACTAGCGTTGTTGGAGCCCAGGGAGAACCAGGGTGCAGGCCGAGGCCTACTTGGTGGCAGTTTTAGATTGTTTGTAGGCTACAACAGACTGTCAACGTGCTCCAATTAGGCATCTGTCTCCACTCTGTTTCCAGGATTTCACATGACCAACAAGGGTACGTGCACACGCTGCGGAATCCGCTGCGGATTAATCCGCACGGATTTTGCAAAAACCGCAGATAATCCGCAGGTCCAAAGACCTGCGGATTATCTGCGGTTTTGCCTGCGGTTTGGTCCTGCGGATTCACTATCTCCACAATGGTGGAGATAGGAACCCGCAGCGGTTTCCGCGGAAAGAATTGACATGCAATTCTTTCTGCGGATTCAAAACCGCAGCAAATCCGCGCGGTTTTTTCCGCAGCGTCGGCACAGCGTTTTTTTTTTCCCATTCAAATGAATGGTACTGTACACCGCAGCTAAAACTGCTGCGTGTCCGCAGCGGCCAAAACCGCTGCGGAAACGCAGCGGAATCCGCAGCGTGTGCACACAGCCCAACACCGCCAGTTTATGCGTACAGCAGCCGTCTGCCCAATCCACACGTGTTGCTGTGTTACTGGGATTCTGTAATGTCAGCAGATCCCCTGATGTGTGTCTGCCACTGTCTCCTGCTCTGTCCACATTCCCACTGCTTGCAGTGGGAAGGTGGACAGCGCAGGAGACAGTGGCGGACACATATTGGGGGATCTGCTGACGTTACAGAACCCCAGTAACACAGGAACACGTGTGGAATGCGTGGACGGCAACTGTGAGCAGGAACTGGCGGTGTTGGAGGTCAGGGGAAATACTAGAGACAGAGTGGAGACAGAGGCCAAATCAGAGAATGTTTAAATCTGAAGTAGTTACAATTTGGAGGCAGCAGCAGTTTGCCCTCCACACAGCAGGGGATCAGCTGACGTTACTGAACCCAACTTTCACATGAACGAGTGTGTTTTTCTGTGTGGACAGCACTTCCGAGCACCAACTAGCGTTGTTGGAACCCAGGGACAATCATGGTGCAGGGCGAGGCCTACTAGGAGCGAGGTGTAAAGCAGAGGTATTTTGACTTTGGAGGGAGCAGGACACTTTGCCCTCCACACAGCAGGGGATCAGCTGACGTTACTGACCCCCACTTTCACATGAACGAGTGTGTTTTTCTGTGTGGACAGCACTTCTGAGCACCAACTAGCGTTGTTGGAGCCCAGGGAGAACAAGGGTGCAGGCCGAGGCCTACTTGGTGGCAGTTTTACATTGTTTGTAGGCTACAACAGGCTGTCAACGTGCTCCAATTAGGCATCTGTCTCCACTCTGTTTCCAGGATTTCACGTGACTACCAACACCGCCAGTTTATGCGTACAGTAGCCGTCTGCCCAATCCACACGTGTTCCTGTGTTACTGGTGTTCTGTAATGTCAGCAGATCCCCTGTTTGTCTGCCAATGTCTCCTGCTCTGTCCACATTCCCACCACTTGCAGTGGGAAGGTGGACAGCGCAGGAGACAGTGGCGGACACACATTGGGGGATCTGCTGACGTAACAGAACCCCAGTAACACAGGAACACGTGTGGAATGCGTGGACGGCAACTGTGAGCAGGAACTGGCGGTGTTGGAGGTCAGGGGAAATACTAGAGACAGAGTGGAGACAGAGGCCAAATCAGAGAATGTTTAAATCTGAAGTAGCTAAAATTTGGAGGCAGCAGCAGTTTGCCCGCCACACAGCAGGGGATCAGCTGACGTTACCGAACCCCACTTTCACATGAACGAGTGTGTTTTTCTGTGTGGACAGCACTTCCGAGCACCAACTGGCGTTGTCGGAGCCCAGGGAAAATGAGGTAGTAGGCCGAGGCCTACTTGGAGCCAGGTGTAAATCTGAGGTTGTTTGACTGTGGAGGGAGCAGGACACTTTGCCATACACACAGCAGGGGATCAGCTGACGTTACCGAACCCCACTTACACATGAGCGAGTGTTTTGTCTGTGCGGACAGCACTTCTGAGCACCAACTGGCGGTGTCGGAGCCCAGGGAAAATCAGGTAGTAGGCCGAGGCCTACTTGGTGGCAGTTTGCGATTGTTTCTAGACTACTACTAACTGTCTACGTACTCCAATTAGGCCTCTGTCTTCACTCTGTTTCGAGTATTTCCGCTGGCTTCCAACCACGCCAGTTGCTGCTCTGAAATGCCGTCTGCACAACTCACACTTGTTCCTGTGTTACTGGGGTTCTGTAACAGCAGCTTCTCCCTAGAGGTGAGTCAGGCAATGTCTCCTGCTCTGTCCACATTTCCACTACAAGTAGTGGGAATGTAGACAAAGCAGGAGACATTGCCGTGCTCAACTCTGGAGATGAGCAGATGTTACAGGACCCAGGTACCATAGGAACAAGTGTGGATTGTGCAGACGGCACTTGAGAGCAGAAACAGGCGGTGTTGTAGGCCGGAGGAAATACTCGAAACAGTGGAGACAGAGGGCAAATCAGAGAACATATTAAATCAGAGGTACTCAGAAGTTGTAGGCAGCAGGAGAGTTTGCCGTACACACAGCAGGGGATCAGCTGACGTTACCAAACCCCACTTACACATGAGCGAGTGTTTTGTCTGTGCGGACAGCACTTCTGAGCAACAACGGGCATTGCTGTAGCCCAGGAAATAAAGTTCAAGTCATAGAAACATGAACACAACAGGAGACCTGGATCCTGTTGCCAGCCAATTATTTATTCTGGAAGAGGACTGGCAAATTCAGGTGAGATCCAGGCCTTGTTCATTTTCACAAAAGTAAGCCGGTCAACATTATCGGCGGATAGTCGCGTGCGACGGTCTGTTACCACACCACCTGCAGCACTAAAGACACGTTCCGATAATACACTGGCAGCAGGGCAAGCCAGCACCTCCAATGCATACTGGCTAAGCTCTGGCCATGTATCCAGCTTAGAGACCCAATACTTGAACGGGGAAGAGCCGTCTGGGAGAACACTAACAGGGCACGACAAGTAGTCTGTCACCATCTGACGGAAACATTGCCTCCTGCTGACTGGAGCCGTCTGTGATGGTGTAGCCGTTTGTGGCGGTCCCACAAAACTTTTCCACATTTGGGCCATACTGGCCTTGCCTTGTCCTGCGGCACTGCCTCTGCTACCTCTTTGTGCAGAGCTTCCTCCACTGCCTCTACCCACATGGCTGCTTTGAAAAGCACTACCAGCAACACTTGTGGGGGGAATAGAGAACATGGCTTTGTAAGTTGTCCCGGTAGCGAGGATCTAGGAGGGTGTACACCCAATAATCAGCCGTGTGGAGAATGTTGGCGATGCGGCGGTCATTTAACAAGCACTGCAGCATGAAATCAACCATGTGCTGCAGACTGCCAACTGGACCGGAAACGCTGTCCCCAGCTTGAGGCAGCATCTCTGCCTGCTCAGCATCACCCCACCCTCGCTGTACACACTGACTACTAGAGCCTTGTGTACCTCCCTCCTCTGGAGAGATGTGTTCCTCCTCCTCCATTGACTCCTCGTCATCCTCATCACTAAGTGTCCCCTGCCTGGGCCTTTGTGTGGAAGCTCGTTGCGCAGACTTGCCAGAAGCAGATGGCATTTCTGACTGCTCATCCTCGACCTCTTCAAAAACCTCCTCACTTAGTGCTTGTAAGGTTTTTTGAAGCAGACAGATGAGGGGGACAGTCATGCTGATTAGTGCATCATCTGCACTGGCCATCCGCGTGGAGTCATCGAAGGCACGCAAAACTTGGCAGATGTCCCTCATAGTGGCCCACTCAGTGGTGGTGAAGTGTGTCCGGCGCACAGTGCGACTTGTTTGCGCCTGATGCAGCTGGTACTCCATTACTGCTGCCTGCTGCTCACACAACCGCTCCAACATATGTAACGTTGTATTCCACCTGGTGGGGAGGTCACATATGATGCGATGTTCTGGCAGGCGGAATCGGCGTTGCAGAGATGCAATGCGCGATCTTGCCATGCTGGAACGCCGCAAGTGAGCACACTCTAGGCGAACCTTGTGCAGCAGTGCATCAAGATCCGGATAGTCCCTCAGAAAGCTCTGCACGACCAAATTGAGCACGTGTGCCAGACATGGTATGTGGTGAGGTTGCCTAGGCCCAGAGCTGCCACTAGATTTCGGCCATTGTCACTCACTACCAAACCTGGCTGGAGATTCGCTAGCACAAACCACACATCGCTCTCCTGCTTGATGGCATTCCAGAGCTCCTGTGCTGTGTGGCTCCGATTCCCCAAAGAAATTAATTTAAGGACGGCCTGTTGACGTTTGGCCACACCTGTGCTCATATCTGGCCTAACAGGCTCACGCAGTGCTGATTCCGAGGAACTAGAGTAGGAGGAGGGCTCAATATGTACAGACTGCATTCCTGCAATCCTTGGAGTTGGCAGAATACGTACATAGCCACTCTCCAGATCTGTACCCGGCTCCACAACATTGACCCAATGGGCAGTGAGGGAAAGGTATCGTCCCTGTCCATGGCTACTGGTCCACGCATCGGTGGTCAGGTGGACCTTGCTACTGACGGCATTTAGTAGCGCATTTTTAATTTTTCCCTCCACATGCTTTTGCAGGGCAGGGACAGCTTGCCTGCTGAAATAAAAGCGGCTGGGCACATTGTATTGTGGAACTGCCAATGACATAAAGTTCCGGAATGTGTCAGTCTCCACCAGCCTGAATGACAGCATCTCAAGGGCCAGTAGTTTGGCAATGCCGGCATTCAGAGCCAGTGCTCGGGGATGGTTTGCCGAGTATGGCCGCTTTTTCTCCCATGCCTGTGCTACCGATTGCTGGTGAGTGGCCTGGGAGGGTGCTGATGACTGCGAACGTGGTTCAGTGGGTGGAATTTCACTGGGTCTCTGGACAACAGTGGCAGTGGTTCTTCCATGGCGTTCCAGTGAGGAAGCCGAACCAGCAGTGTGTGAGCTGGAGGAAGAGGCCCCAACACGAGCTGAAGAGGTGGTAGGTGTTGCTGAAGGTTGGCCTACATCTTCAGTGTGTCTGTGTAACTCCACCTCGTGCTTGGTACGCACATGTTTCCACATATTTGTGGTATTGAGGTTGGTCACATTTTTGCCTCGTTTCACTTTCTGATGACACAGCTTGCATTTGACAAAGCAAATGTCATCTGCAACTGTGTCAAAAAAATACCACACACTGCAAGTCCTGGGAGCGCCCGTTTTGTGTTTTGGAAGAGGATTGCTCCTCACGGGTGCCAAAGTGGAGGCTACAGGCAACCAAGTCTGCCCCCGCCCTCTCCCTCCTCTTTTGGCCGTTCGGGGAATCTCTTCCTCAGAGCTGCTCCCACCACCTTCCTGTGGCTGACGCCATGATGGGTCAAGGACCTCATCATCTCCACTCCCCTCTTCAAGCACCGGCTGGTCCTGGGTTGTCTCGCCAGCACCGTACGCACCAGAAATTGGCAACTGAGTCTCATCATCATCTGATGCATACTGAGGTGTGCTGACCATAGGCACTGGCCCACCCGCCTCTTCAGATTCAGAGGGATAAAGCAGTTGCGCATCACTGCATACTCCCTCTTCTTCACGATCTAGAATGCTGCTTGGCTGGCCACCTCTTTCCAAGCCAACAGATTCTGAGAACAGAAGTAAAGATTGAGATGGCTCCTGTCCAGGGCTCTCAGACTGCCTGGGCAATTTGGCAGGTGGTGAAGAGACAGATGGTTGCTCTTCAGTGCTCTGGCCTTGGGAGGATGCGGAAGTCATTGAAGTGGATGCGTTAGCTGCCATCCATCCGACAACGGCTTCAATTTGTTCGTCACGCAGCAGTGGGGTACGGCGAGGTCCTACAAAGCTGCGCATGAAGGACTGTTGCCTGGTAAAAGTGGGGGATGCCGGGTCACTGGTGGCCGCAGCAGATACCGAATCCCCATGTCCTCTCCCTGCTGAATCCCCCCGTCCTCTCCCTGCTGAAACTCCACGGCCACGACCCCGTGCCTTACTCCCTGCCTTCTTCATCTTGGTAGACTGATATAGATAGGCAGAAAAGTAAAAAAGGGGTGGCTTAGTGTTCTTATTCCTGAACACCTGCTAACCAGTATAAGAAACACTAATTTGGCTAAGAGTGTGTGTACTACACTTTAATATGATCTAATGTGGCCTAGACAACTGTAAAGTGGAGTGTTTGGTGAACTTTATTTCCTTTTTTTTTTTTGGGTGGGGGGAAAGGAAAGGATGTGACCAAAGTTTGAAAGCTATAGTATCACAAACTTTTTGGAGCGATTACAATGCAGGAAGCTAACCTACAATGCAATTGATGAGGCTCCAAAAAATAGGGTGATACTAGCCTGGCTGGCCCTGAAGGGCACAAGCCAGCAAAAAGGCTCCTCTATCTAATCCTATATAGTGTTTGCAACCAACCAATGACAATGGATGCGGTTGGAAGCACACTAATATAGGAGCAAAAATCTGGCTAAATTTGCTGCAAAAAAAGGACTATGTATGAGGCAGTGATGCACGCTGAGCGGACTACAGCTAGCGGTGGCTGTAGAACACACTGCAACGTGAGCTGCACTCACAGAGAGACCTATCAGACAGCAAAAACAGTGCAGAGAAATGGGCTATAGCACTGAAAGGCTGCTGAAAGGCTCCGCTATCCACTCCTTTAGTGTTTGCAACCAACGTATATGGATACGTATGGAAGCACACTATACAGGAGAAAAAAAAAGCAGCAATAAAAGAAAAATGTGTATGAGGCAGAGACACACGCTGGCCGGCCTACAAGCAGACGTGCCTGCAGGACACACTACACAGCGTGGGTCTGCACTCACACAGCCCTTGCAGACAGCTGTGAAAACAGCGCTGCTAGGGAAAAGCAAGCTACAGTGGTGGTTTATGTAGCCTGGATAAAGCACAATATTGTTTTTAGAATCGCTATTTCTAACTGTCCCTCACAGTCTTCAACAGCAGCCTGTCCCTAACTGAATTCACAGCAGAGTGACCAGAAATGGCGGCTGCAGCGCTTTTTATAGTGCATCATGACATCATTTCAGCAGCCAATCACAGCCATGCCAGTAGTTAACATGCCTACATGCCTAACAGGATGTGCCCACACTTCTGAGGATCCACCATTGGCTGAATCAAATCGAGCGGGCTCCTAGCATTATGGGAACTTCCGATTCCGGTATTCGATATGAAAAAAGTATCGGAACTAAGTATCGGAATTCCAATACAGCTAATATCGGCCGATACCCGATACTTGCGGTATCGGAATGCTCAACACTAACCAAATGGCATCCCCAGCACCACAATGATGACATCACGCCTGACTTGCTAATCATAAGAGGCGCCATAGATGATGGCTAGTAAGAGGAGGTGTTCAGAACTCTGCAACTGATCATACCAAAGTCCTGCCAATCTTCCCCAACTTTAGGAGTAAAAACACTCAGTCTTTGGCCTAAGGATCTCCTCGTTGAGTTCTTTTATTCCTGTAATTACCATTACGGATGGGACACATTATCACACCATTTGGCTAAAAATGATTGACATTAATGGATCCTTTTTTAAGATTTGGTGTTTTGTGACTGTGCTTAGTTTAAAAAGGGAAGCACACGCAAGTACCGTACAGTGTACCCTACTGCGGAATTTCCAGAGTTGGCGATGACAAGGTCATCTATGAGCTGTAGGTGCCTGGCATTCAGGGTCAAATTATTGTGTTCTCTTTAGAAATGTAAATAGGATTAGTTAAAATTTGGATTTGTTTTTCATATTCGGTTAAAAATGACTAAACACACTTGTAAAGAATACACATTGGCTAATGATTTTGTTAATTGCTTGTATAGTGATTAGAGTTGTTCAACACATTAGATTAAAGGAGTGTATACTACTTTAATTTTTTTAAGGTATGGCCAAAACATAAACATGACCTACTCATCTGCTTATCCCCTCCTGCTCTTACATTTCACTTGACAGTTACCTTGCCGGTCTCTTTTCCTTCTGTTCTTGCTTTTTTGCTGCATAAGTACAACAGTCAGTCAGTGGCCACAGTGTTGACCAGTGTATCTCCCTATCAGTCGAGATCTCTAATTCTACGGGAACTAGATGACAGCATTGTGTATATGGGGGTCTCCTTACTCTATCCATCTGATGTGAAAGGAATGAGGGAAGATATGTTGAATTTTAATGCCTCATAGTTTTGTCCTCAATGGACATTGATGGTGATCAATGAGTGGAACAGGCGAGAGGTGGTGAGTTCTCCTCCAATGGAAGTCTTCAAACGGAAGCTGGAAAGACATCTGTCTGAGATGGTTTAGTGAATCCTGCATGGAGCAGGGGGTTGGACACGATGACCCTGGAGGTCCCTTCCAACTCTAACATTCTGTGATTCTAGCCAAAATAAGCAACCAACAGAAGTGTCTGACAGCGGCTTACTTCCCTATTCCAATACAAAACACATGAACAATTGGTCGAACCAAGTATACAGTGGGGAAAATAAGTATTTGATCCCATGCTGATTTTGTACGTTTGCCCACTGACAAAGACATGAACAGTCTATAATTTTAAGGGTATGTTAATTTTAACATTGAGAGATAGAATGCGAAAATTAAAATCCAGAAAATCACACTGGTGGTGTGAATAGTTTCAAACACTAAGTTATTTAGTACTGACGTACATCAGTAAACAGGTGCTCTTTCAACTTATTGAAGTCCATATGGCATCACTTAAAGCACCATACACATTAGCCAAAGTGGTTTGATGGTTGAACAACTATTACAGGATTGCTTGTATGGTGAATGATCGCTGTGCAGATGCTTTCATACACATTTTATGCCATGTTGTTCATTCAAGTTTAATCTTTCCAAACATTCTCAATAATACCATTCAACAGATGGATGATCTTTCTAAGAATATTGCATAGAGAAAAATTGCTTTTGGACAAAATATTTTTCACTCAATTAAAGTCTAAATGACTGATTATTGAACGAAACAATTAAACACAGGCAACAAATTGTGCCTATTTGACATGCCATCAAACCCCATCCATCTACTGTCTCACCTTGTCCCTCTCACACAGACACTACCATCTTTTGACTGTCCTCCACAGAAATCTTCTACCTTGTTACTGTCCTTCTTGCCCCCCACAGACCTTCTGCCACCCACAGTCTCACCTTGTCACACCCAGGGATTTACTACCAAATATTGTCTGTCCTTCACAGAGATCCGCCATCTCTTAACTGCCTTCCTTTGTAGACCTTAATCAACTTACTGTCTCACCTTGTCACACCCACAGAGCCACTACCAACTTGTGCTTGTCCTCCACAGAGATCTGCCACCTTGCGACTGCCCTCCTTGCTCCCTATAGACCATCTGCCACCTACTATCTCACTTTGTCATAAGTATGAAGCCACTACTGTCATGGTTTGGACAGGGTTTATGCTCTGCTCTCAAAGGGTTAAATGTATGTGGCCTCCTTCTGGATCTGGGAGGGGTATTTATGCTCACTCTTTACCAGGGTTCTCTGTCAGGTGTACTCTGCCCTCGGCTTAGTTAAGTGACCCCTGTGCATGAGTGCTTTGTGCCGTGTGCCTGCTTTTCTGTATGATTTCTGGCTCCCGACCCAGTCTGTCCTCCGTTGTGCGTTTGCTTGCTGAATTTGCACTGTCTGCTTGTCTGCCTGGTTTTGACTTCCGCTCCGTCTCTGACTATTCTGCTGTCTTAACCTTCAGTGTATGTTTTTGCCCTCTCGGTTATTGACTCTCCGTCTTGGGATTCCCCTTCTAGTCTCACACCCGTTTGCCGCCACGGCCTCGCGGCGTACTTGCCAGTACTCCTCTAGTTTCTCTGCTGGTTTTTCCCTAAGTATTAGCTCCCTCTGGGAGACCAGTCCCTGGCCACGCCCAGCCCCACCTCCGGCAGTCACGTGTCGCAGATCCTGCACATTGGCTGCCTCACCAGGGACGCCAGCTCCCTCCGGACTCGGTAAGCCCCATACTTACTTGAACTCAGACTCTGACCTGTATAACAGGTTTGAGTACCCTGACAACTACCATCTTTTGTCTGTCCTTCATAGAGATCTGTCATCTTGTAACTGCCCACCTTTTCTGCCATGGACCTTCTGCCACCTATTGTGTCACCTTGTTACACTCACAGAGCCACTACCATCTTGTGTCTATCCTCCACAGAAATATTCCACCTTGTATCTGTCTTCTTGCCCCTCACACACCTTCTGATACCTACTGTCTTACGTTATACCTCCCACAGAGCCAGTACAATCTTTTGTTTGACCTCAACAGAAATTGAAACCTTTGTGACTGCTGTTCTTGCCTCTGAAACATCTGCCACCTACTACTTCACCTTGTCCCATTCAGCGTCTTGTCGACCTTGTGTCTGTCCTCTTCAGCAATTTTCCACATTGTGACTGCCTACCGTGCCCCTCACAGACCTTCTGCCACCTATTGCCTCTCCTCGTCTTACCCACAGAGCCACTACCATTTTGTGTCTGTCCTCCACTGAGATCAGCCACCTTGTGACAACCCATCTTGCTTCCACAGACCTTCTGCCACCTACTGTGTCACCTTGCTTCACCCACAAGGCCAACTACCATCTTGCGTCTGTCCTCCACAGAGTTCCAAAACCTCATGTCCCTCCATGACACAGGGGAGGGGCCCAAATTAGGGCAACATTATTGTGGTGTTCACACCTTTTCTTAATTCCTTATTCGAACTACTAAGATGACCAAGTAATACAGGGCAGAAGCTACTTTGTCCAGTCTACCAATAGTTAAGAACACCTCAAAGCTCCCCCCAAAAAAAATGCTTAATCTTGTCTTGCTAAAAAAAGAAATACCAATTATTTGTGTTACTTTCTGTAGCATTTAGCTCATGTGCATATATTATTTTGCAAAATGTTCTCTCAGGCATTGTGTAATCAAAACGAAGCCAAGAGGAAAAAGTGCTGATGAAGACTGAAAAGCGCCCCCCGTGTCTGCCGAACAGTGTGAGGTTTTTATTAATGCACTGTCACAGCGGAGGGGATATTTTGTATAAGCCATATTTGATAAGGAGCGTAATTGTATTTACCACAAGAGCCCCAATCCTTTTATTCTTTATGA
Organism: Dendrobates tinctorius; assembly: GCF_039654945.1. Classification (NCBI taxonomy): domain Eukaryota; kingdom Metazoa; phylum Chordata; class Amphibia; order Anura; family Dendrobatidae; genus Dendrobates; species Dendrobates tinctorius. The sequence continues at coordinate 16,676,708 of NW_027361743.1, read as the reverse complement.
GCTTTGCTGATGCGTTGTCGCCAGAGTCGCTAGCACGGTTGATGAATTGCAAATAGCTTACCATTCTTTTACATTACCCTCTAGTCTCACTGGAGTTTTGCTGTCAGAGTTTCTATTGAACTCTTAGGTTATTGGCTTGCAGCAGAACGCTTTAGCGAGATTTTAACATACTTATTCCTGCTTAGCGAGAGTAGGAATATTTATAAACTTGGATATCCGTGACACTTTTAGAGAGATTAGGTGCAAAAAGACAATGCAATTTGGAAATTCACTTTTTTTGAGAATAGTTTTAAAAATTGAACTTTTTCTGGATTCATAGCTGAGTTGTTTATTCTATGCTCGCCTGGAGAGATCAATTTAAAGACGATGCATTTTTCTCTTAAAGGGATATCCCAAGAAAAGTTTTTTAATCTTACCCCAAGATAGGTGATAAATGTTTAATGACCGTTGGAACTTCCATCGATTCCAAGAATGGAGGTCCCACAATCCCATTTGAATGGTATTGCAGTCAGTGTGCATGCATGACAACTCCATTCATTCATGTATATATATGGGTATATGGGAATGGTAGTGTACATGCATGACCACCGCTGTCACTGTCTATGGGAGTATAGGTGATGGCATGCAGACTTCATGACCTTGTGATGTAAAAAATTGACTCTGCAACGGGGCTTTCCACTTTTGATAGCCTTTGGCTTCTTTGAAGCATCTCGTAAAAAAAAAAATATTTCGATCACAAAATGACTAACTACTGAGACCCCCGGCTGTAATCTCAGAGGGAGCTTCTCTGTGTTTATTTTCCTGCGGCGCCACACCACAGTTAAAATAATGCATTGCATAGTGCCTCTTGAAATAATTGCTTTTTTTCTACATATTGTAAGGCACAATAAGTTCTCCAAAGCATGATAAGCTCTTGTTACCATTCTCCAGTCTGACCAAGAGGTCATTATCCTGAACAAAGGATCTTCTGTAATTCAGAATTCCTTAAAGGTCTTGTCCACTACTACATTTCTCAATCCGTGTGTTTCCCCTTTATAGAATAAAAATACTTATACTCACCTCCGGTGCCAACGCCGTTCCTGCAGTTCCAGCTATGGCTCTCCCAGGGATTGCGTGACATTATGTCATGCGATCCCTGCAGCCAATTCCCACTGGCATGACTTTCATCTATAGATGAATGACATACATCAGAGCCGCTGTTCTCTCAATTCCTTCTCAATTGAGAAGGGGTTGTCCTAGTAGTGAACAAGCCCTTTAATAACATAGGTTTTCTAAACTGGAGAACATGTTTTTTGCTAATCCTAACTATCTAAACAAGGGAGTGTAGGTGTGAAAATATGCTTACCTATTTCAGTCTTTCCCAGTTCTCAGTGTCTCATTGGTCCTCCCCAGGGTCATGTGACATAAATTCCGACTTGCCGGATCACACTGGTTTATGCGCAAACTGGAAGTCACTTTCACAGTATCAGTCTATGGACCTTACATTGATAAAGATGCATTGCCCCACACAAAGAAGAGAAGCGCTCATGTGACCCAAAAGAGGACTAGGAAGGCACTGTAAACCAGGGAAGATGGCGATCAATAAGTATATTAATGAACTTACACTACATTACATAAAAAATTGGACAGGATTAGGAAAATAATCTTGGGAGTGCTTCTTTACAGTTTCCATTGATTCTTTCACTTAGATTTTTGATTAACACATAATGATATAACAATTGTCACGTGAGGGTTGGTATTTCTGGAATAGGATTGGTGTTGGAGAAGACTCACATGACTTGGTGTCTCAGGACCCTCCGCAGGGTAATCAGTGTCCAGCAGGAGAATATTTTGGTAAAATTTTGCCAGTACATGTCGTTGGATATGAGATCGGGGCTGTCCATTATCAGTCTTTTAGACAATTGTTATCAAAAAATCATTCTTGCTCTTTGAAGACAAATTGTGTAAAGTCTGGGCTCATTTTTGTAAAGGTTAAACATTTTTCTTTAATGTCACTTCATTGAGCGTTTATTTCTATAGAGGATTACGGTCTTGTGAGAAGTTCTGATTGTAACCATCTAGAATATAGTACATTTCTATACTTTGACTTATATGTCTTGTTTGTACAAATTTTACTACAAACAATAACTTTTAGTAACATTCATTTTTAGATAATTTATTCACTCTACCTGTGCAGACCTGGCTCTTCTTCTTGTCCAGGCACCCACTGCACATGACAGTAGCAACCACGGCATGTAAGCAGTTAGACCAGGGTTCCCCAACTCCAGTCCTCAAGGCCCACCAACAGATCATGTTTTCAGGATTTCCTTTGTATTGCACAGGTGATGCAATTATCACCTGAGCAATACTAAGGAAATCCTGAAAACATGACCTGTTGGTGGGCCTTGAGGACTGGAGTTGGGGAACCCTGAGTTAGACAATTCACTTGTCTGTCAATTCACCGACACCCACCTGATATTGATGGGTTGTCATTACAATCAAGCCTAATGAATGTCCCCCCAAACTTTCCATCTTAGTAGTTCTATGAATCTTTGCCACAGAAAGGGATAAATAGGAGAATGAGGACATGACCATACACTGCAATACAGATCTAATTCAGTGTATTGTACAAGTAATCAAATGATAGAAAAAAAATAATAAATCAACCCCTTTTCCTATTAGCAACTTAAAAAATGTGGCGCCCCTGAGGCTCAGTTGCCACAGAGGTACTGCACCTCCTCCTGAGGTGTATTATCCCACCATCCAGGTAAGGTGGAGACTCCTGACCACACTCCAACACCTGCACCCCACACCACAAAGTAGTGTAGCAAAGCACCTTCGGCGGCTCCCTGCTTGGAGTATAGCAAAGCACCCATTGGTGGCTCCCTGCTTGGAACACGAAACTTGGTGGGTGGAGTTAGTTTACATTACATTGAGCGGGAAGAGTTTAGGATGAGAGGTCAGTTGGTTAGAGAGCTGGAGAGAAGAAGATGCCCGGAGAGAGGGTTAGATGGATGGAAGTGTTGCAGCAGATCCCAATGACCTGGGTCTGCTGGCACGGGAAAGGAAGAGAGAGAGCAACATTGACTGAAAGCCTGATTTTCCATAGAAAGCAAGAATTAGTACGGAACGTGAGGAGTAAGAGGGAACAGAGGACGTGGGTTAGAAGAGAACCCTTCCTAGAAGTTCCAAGTGCAAGGCCGGGGCCCGGTCCCCGAGGTGGTATGGATACTAATGGTCCTGCAGCAGACACCGGAGGAATAGACGTAGCGACCACTTTATTCCCACACAAGACTTGGGGGCACAACAGCAACTGGATAGTGAGCCGGGACTTAGTAGCAAGGAGTCCCCGAAGCAGGCTACAGCCGTCTGCCGTACAAGTAGAGTTCATAAGAACATCGGACAGGAGGCACTCCAGTGTAACTCAGTACTAGGAGTACTTCATCTAAAGGCGCTATAAGAGGAGACGTTCAGAAAGGCACATATTGGCGGAGTGTTGGAAGGGTGTAGTCCATCTGGCCTGGAGGTTGACTGAGTCCCTGACCCGGAGGACACGGCCCGGAGGCAGGCACCTGTTTGTACAACAGACTGTGAGTAAAGCTTTGGAACTACATGCCCTGGTGTCCTCCACTCATTCCTGCGCCAACACACCAGGCACTGCTACATCTTGGTGCTCAACATTGCCTCACCTACGTCTTCCCTTGACCTCTACATCTACACTGCCCTGGGACTACAGCTCCGCCTGTGAGGAGCTATAACACCTTCGCTGCGCCATACCATCAGTCCCAGAGGACTTGCATGCAGCGTCGGCTTAACACCTCCCTTGCCGAACACCACAGGTGGCGTCATGAACTATTCACTTTAACTACATTTCACCATTCAATTCCCCTTTTACATTGGGCGCCCAGGGCCACGGACCGGGTCACCGCTGCTGTGACATTCCCATCTGAGAGACTGGCCCGCTACCGAGTACCCCGCAGCCTAGGAGGGCGACCCAAAAAACATATCTGATATTGCCAGTAGAAAACTGATCAACTAAAAGAATCTTGAGATTTTACCCACAAGGTAATCATTGTAGAAAAATAAAGAAATAAAAATGCTAAAACTGCAATTTTTCTCTCCCTTTTCATCCAAAAAATAGCAAAAAGAGCAACTAAAAAGTAATATGGTACCAAAAAAAAACTAACTCTTCAAATAAGACCTCACTCACTATTTTTTTTAAGTAGTAAAACGTAAAAATAATATATACTTGGTAAAAAAATAATAGCAAAAGTACAATTTTTGTTTTCTTTCCGCCTGAAATGTTTATAAATTCAAAAGCAATCCCTCACGTTTATTATTATTGACTGCTTGAACATAATTATCCATTGCTTCATAATGTATGTATTGCTGGGGCTTGATAATATGGAGTATTTTACTTTCTCCTGGAGAAGTAAGGAATTGACTGAGTCATCGTGGACGAGGCACATGATGTTTAGAAGATGAAGCCTTGTTCCTTGATACAAAAGGGGCTTTTGTCTTCATAGAAAGAACTCAGTGGAAAAACGGTCTGTTTGAAACATCTCTGTAGGAATTATGTTACAAAAGAGTCTCAAGTTTTCCTGGGTGTTTTTTTGGGTGTTTTTTATTTGCTCTTTTCTTTTTCTTTTTTTTGTTACCTTTCTTGTGAACCATAACATCTGCTCTTAAATGAAAGCTTCCTGCAGTGAAGACATAGAGATAAGTCCCTGCTATGAACCAGAAGATTGTCATTAAAAGGGTTGTTGGGTTTAGAAAATTAATTTTAAAAATGATATTAGATAAAGTTCTTGAATGGCGGACCTCTATTTTACCTCCGAGGAGAGAACAGTAAATAGTGTCCTGAACTCTGGAGGACCCAGTATGATCATGTATTAAGCTTAGTTCAGATGAGCAAATGACACAAAATATTGGCTTTACTGATAAACGTTTTCAGAGCAGTAGATGCAAATGGATATTCTTGTTCTTATTGTAGCCCCTAATTATCTTCTGATTTTGTTTCTTATGTATTTTTAAGGGAATTTTTCACCTGTTTCATGTTGCCGAAACAACGGGCAGCATGAACCATATATATACATAAAAAAATAGAAAAACTGTCAAGTCAGCTCACCACTTCTGCACTAGAGAAAAGTATTCCAGGAGACCTCCGCGGTAGACAGTCTGTGGTCTGGGGGTGTTGCACGGAGTATTGGCGTCAAGGTGAAATAGCTCTCAAAGGTCCAAAAGGGATGTTCCAAAGGAAAGTAGTTAAAACTTAGCCTTTAAACGTGTAGGATAATTGAGAGAATGTACACATAGTAAAGAAAAAAAAAGTTATGCTTACGCATTTTGGGTGCAAAAACCCTTAATCTATGATTAAGGATTTTTCTACCGGAACGTAAGCATTATAGGTTTTTTTTTAAATATGTGCACAGTCTCCCTTTTTTATCCTATATGATTAAAAGATGAGTTTTAACTACTTTCCATTGATGCTGGCGAACATTTTTGGGCCACTGAGAGCATGAGCAAGAGCCTGCTGCATTATATATAGTATATTCATTTTATATATATATATATATATATATATATATATATATATGTATAATGCACAGTATATAGATATACTTTCCTCTGTAATGCTCTAGCATTTTAGAGAAAACATGCTTTATAGATCCGTCCGGGGATCATAGATGGAGACGAGACTACTCCCGGGTGGCTTCTACCAGCGACACTTCAAGTGATTGATATGTTTCTCCCAGGGCAAGAGACTTGTCAATCACCTCGAGCAACGCTAGGAGAAGCTTACCAGGGACGGGGCCGAACTAGTCTTGTCTCTTGCTAAAGTCAGATTACTGGCTGCAATCGTGTAGCCAGGCTCTAATTCCTGTGGTTTGGGCATCATTAATCAGGTGACTGGTTCCATTTGAGCAATCGTTTGGAAGTGTAAATACGCATATTGCTGATTTCAGTAAACATATGTACTGGTTTTACTATATCTCACCAGAGTTACCACTTTTTTTTCACTACTTCTGACCCTGAGCACTTTATGGCCATTTACACCTTAGCACATTATTATTTTTTAATTGTTTATTTGCTTCCTAAATGCAAAGTTAAACAACTTTCTAAATGATCTATGTAAAAAAAAATGTCTACCAGTCCTGCTGCAAGTGTGCGTAAGTCTTTTAGATGAGTAATCTGTAAAAATATTACAAGAGGAATAGAGGGGGTTGTGCACAGATCTCCACAGCATGGATAGGGGAGAAAGTATCAACAGTCTCAGTGAGGGCAGAGAAAAAAAGGCTTTAGGAAAGCACATGAAGAGGAAATAAGTACAGATAGAAGCTATGCTGATACATGAAAGCAAGTAAAAACAACAGCACCCTGGATACACACAGAGGGCACATACTTCCTTTATTACTGAGAGAGACACTCCCACAGGAGAAACATCTTTTATCTGATTTATATGGGGGGTCTTTAGTAAATTTACAGTGAGTAGTCCAATATTCCATCGAGTGTTCATCATATGACCAGTCGTAATTGCCAGGATACTGCAGCAAGGAGATAGCTACTAATATAGGTGTAACTAGCCAAGAATGACAATGTCACAAATCTATATAAAAAAATATATATATAAAATCATGAAATGTCTCTTCTGACCTTTTAGGGACTGACTTTAATAATGAAAAAGATAAATTAGATGCATATGAAACCACTGGTCTCAAAACTGGGATTTTTGACCCAGCCGGCGGTCCAGTGACTGACAGTTTTCTTTGTAACAGTGGGCATAGGGAGACAACTGTCAGTCACTGATAGGAGGCCGACGCCCACTAGCCCAAAAATCTCAGAAAGAGCAGAGGATTAAATGGTTCAAACGCAAGTTACTATTTCTTTATCATCTCATGTGGAAACTTTTTACTGAGCTAATGTCAATCACTTTCAGGGTAATGTAGGCACAAGCCAAGAAAACACAAAGGAATGTGTTCTTCGCATTTTATCGTCTACCTGCTGTAGGAGCTAAATGTTATTAACATATTGTTATATCTGGATGCGCTCTGTACAAGTGGATAAGCCATTGCTGTATAGTAAGGGGAATCTCATTGTGCTGTAATCACAGGACATGTCTGTGTATAGGAGTACATCGCGTTCATGGAGCTGATGACAGTTCTGAAAATGAAAAGTTGACTTATGGTCATCTGCATTCACATCCCCCTGAAAAGTGAACAAATTCCCAGAAAGCCAGGAATCTGTACAACAGTTGTTAAAGAGAACCTTTAACTGGATTTTTTTTGTAAACTTAGTACCTCTTCCGATTAATGCAGCTCCACTGATTCTTCAACAGTTGTCCTTTTCTTCTGTGCCCTTCCGTTCCAAAGTTATACCCGTGGTATTAATCGGGCAAATTTTCCCTTCGACCAACTGGGCGTATATCACAGAACTTCTCTTTGGACATTCGCCTTTGCTCCTCTGATCCTGGCCAATCAAAACATAGCCACACCCACGCAGAACTTCTGTTGTTTACACCCAGTTGGTTGAAGGGAAAATGTCCATCTTTATTTCCGAGGGCCAGAACTTTGGAGTGGAGAAGTACAGAAGAAAAAGAGAAACTGTTCCGGAATCAATGGAGTAGCATCGATTGGAGAAAGTGGTCAGCTTAAATTTAAAAAATTCAATGAAAGATTCACTTTAAATAAAACACTTTCTCGGTACTAGTCTCTACTTATAAAGCTCCAGGTGAGACAGTGATATGCTCAGTACGCCTCTCACGTTTACCTTTCTACCTTTTACCTAATAAAAGTAAATGCACAGATTTTTTTTCTTGAAATATACTAGGTATAGTTCTCAGCCAATTCCAGGGTGTCAAGAAAAGCCGTACTGAGCCCTTGGCCTCAAGGGAGTGGTCGGCCTCCCTCTTGTCGGATGCAGCACAGCGGGGAATGCCTGGACCTGGAGCGGCGGGTGCCTGCGCGGCAGCGGGGCCTGCTCGGCAAGTTGGAGCCAGGGAATCCAGGGGATGGGGGCCTTGCCTGGGGGGCCCCTCAGCGTTTGGAACGAAACGGGCGACAATCGGCTGGCCCTGCTAACAGCGCACGGTCAGCAGCAGCGCAGGATGAAGTGAGGCAATGGAATCATGGGGAGGGGGAGGAGAGTATGGCTGCATATGGGAGCGGGCAGCAGTCAGCTGCCTTGGTCGCCTCTTATACACTCCCGTTCCGGATGGCGGGGGAGCTATCTGGAAGCGGGCAGCAGGACACACGCCAGCACCAGCACAATGGCGGCTCCGAGGGTCCCTGTACAGGTAGCCAGCACAATCTCTGTGGGAGGTTGGCGGCCTGGCTTGCAGGTGGACCCGGGAGCTGCTGAACTGACAGATGACCAGCTGGGGAGGAGAACTGGACCCTCACTTCAGGAATCTGGACCTTCGGCTGCTGGGCACACAGCACCCAGGCAGCTAGGTGAGAGTGACCTTTATTTTCCATTTAACCCTCGCTTAGCTTCCTCTGAGAGCAGAGAAGTAATATCTGGGGGGATTAGTGGGGGTATTGGGTTAATATTACATGGCATTAGGGATTTAGCCAGGGTGTGTGGGCTTCAAGGGGGGGGGGGTGTCACTGTCAGCCGCATGGCTTGGGAATTGTGGACAGTATGCGGGTGGTTCGGTATATCCTAGTCCAGGGACGGGTGTTCCATCTTCATTAACGAGTGACGGAGGGGCGTCTGACGGAAACGCACGGGTGACTTGGAATGCACAGTTCAAAGTGCGGGGGTTAGTGGAGAAGCGGACAAGGATGATGGGATTCGTTTAGGCGATTCAGCCAGGGGTGTGGTGTACGTATGTTCCGAAGTTCCGTTGGGGTCATATTTAAAACAAGAGGTTAGGGAAAAGATATGGAAATGGGAATATGTTGAATTATTTTCCTTGTTACCGTTGGAGCGTTTTAATCTTGATAGGCTGAGAAGGGACGATTCAAAGAGGGAGGCGGAAGAAAGGAGGAGATATCGTTTGATTCCTAGGAGATTTTCAAACTGGTTACCGGCATTTGCCATCTGGGCAAGCGTGATTGGGGAAAAAGCACCTGAAAATTGTTCAAGCCTTTTCTGTTATATGGATGCAATAGGTGAGGTGTATCGGGTTTACGGTGGACAGGGTTGGCTAAGATACGACGAACAGTTTCGGCAACGGAAGGCGGTTCGGCCTTCCATTCGTTGGGATCATAAGGATATAGCCTTATGGATGAGGGTAATGGTTCCATCGAGGGCGCAACCGGTTCAGTCCTTTCACGGCGGAACCGGGAATTCAGGTCAGTCAGGGCACTCAGCGGCAATGCAGAAGGGACTGTGCTTTGCATTTTAACGAGGGGACTTGTAGATTTGGGAGTAAGTGTAAATTTAAGCACGAATGTTTGGCATGCGGGGGCACCCATGCAGCAGCAAAGTGTCTCCGGGGGGTTAAACAGAGAGGCGGGGATGCAGCTGATAAAAGGGGAGACGCCGGTGCGTCTGGGGGCGATGGCGGGATACCTAAATAGGTACCCTGATGCTGCAGCAGCTTCTTTATTGAAGGAAGGTTTTGGGGAAGGTTTTAAGATTCCTTTTGTGGAGCAGGAAGTTAGGTTGTTAACAAAGAATTTAATGTCCGCATTTCAGTTTCCGGATTTGGTTTCTGAGAAGTTAAATAAGGAGGTCGCTTTGGGTAGGATGGCGGGTCCATTGAAAACGGCTCCACTCAGTTATTTGAGGGTGTCGTCACTTGGTGTGGTTCCCAAAAAAGAATCCAATAAATTCAGGCTTATTCATCATTTATCTTTTCCAAAGGGGTCGTCGGTGAACAACGGGATAGATCCACAGTTGTATTCAGTTTCGTATACATCGTTTGATGCTGCTATGGATTGGGAGCGGGTATGCGGAAAGGGCGTCGTTGCTTGCAAAAGCGGATATAGAAGCGGCTTTTCTCTTATTACCAGTGCACCCTAGTAGCATGCATCTGTTGGGATGTTTTTGGGATGGGGGATCTTTTTGTTTACCGTTGTCTTCCAATGGGTTGTTCGCTATTGTATGCTTATTTCGAAACCTTTAGTATGTTTTTGGAATGGGTTGTTAGAGATGTGTAGGGCTTAAACTCGTGTATACATTACTTGGATGATTTCTTGTTTCTCGGTCCGGCCCAAACCACTGATTATTCAATTTTGTTGCAAACAATGGAGAGAGTGGCTAAGAGATTTGGAGTTCCGCTGACGGAGGACAAGACTGTGGGCCTGTAACTTCTCTAACTTTTCTCGGTATTGAGATTGACACTGTGGCTATGGAAAGTAGATTGCCAGATGAAAAAGTGTTGGCTCTGCGAGAGGAAGTTCAACACGCATGCATTTCAAGGAAGATAATTCTACGCGATCTACAATCATTATTGGGCAAACTGAATTTTGTAGGATTATGCCAATGGGGCGCGCTTTTTGTCGTTGGTTGTCTTTGGCGACAGCGGGGGTAAAATCTCCCTCACATTTTATTAGACTAAAAACGGAGTCGAAAGAGGATTTAAAGGTGTGGGCGCTCTTTTCAGTGGACTACAATGGTAAATCGATTTGGATTCGGCCGATGGAGAATGTAGAGGCCTTGGGTTTTTCATTTAAGATAGTTGGATATTTCGGTTTTGGCTTGTGTTTTAAAAACAAATGGTTGATGGTTGAATGGCCTAGTGCGTGGCGTGAGCAGGGCTTGGTTTCAAATCGGCTTTTGGCTCAGTTATTCCCAAGGGTTGCAGCGTTATCTTTGTGGGGAGGAGCGGTGCGGGACAGAAAAATTTGTTTTCATTGCAAACACACTGGAGCCGTGGCGGCTATAAATATGCTATCTGCAGCGTCACCAGAAATTGTAAAAGTGTTGCAACACATGGTTTATTTATGTCTGAAGTTTAACTTGTGGATTGTGGCAGAATTGGGAGAAGGGGTTGTTAATCCTGTTGCTGATGCTATTTTTCATTCACAGTGGGACCAGTTTTTGAAGTCGGGACTTCAAGAGGATTCAGCCGGCCTGGAGTTCCTGGCGGAGTTGTGGAACCTGCCCTTTGGGCAGTGAAGGAGTTGTTCTCTAAGTCATTGTCTGTCAGGTCTTGGAAGCGATATGATCAAGCCTGGGCGGCATGGCAGGCTTGGAGGGCGTCATTAGGCGCTGACATGGAGTGTGAGAGTTTACTATTGTTGCTTGTAGGTCATTATTGGGAGGCAGGCTGGTCAGTGTCTAAGGTCAGTAAGTTTCTAGCGGGTTTATCCTTCGGTTTTAAGGTTAGAGGGTTTCCGGATGCGACAAAATCATTTTTGGTACTTCAGACGGTTAAGGGTTGGAAAAAAAGATGGAAGTCAATGGATGGTAGTAGGCCGGTATCTTATGAAGTTTTACTGGTCATAGGAAAGCAGCTATCCAGTTTTTGTTCTTCCACTTGGGAGGTGGACCTATTTCGTGCAGCTTTTGCCTTGGCGTTCTTCGGGGCATTTCGTTTAGGAGAATTGGTCAGCCCTTCCAGAGTAAAAAATGGGGGATTATTGCGGGAAGATGTAGACGTTTCTAATGATAGGGTGGTAGTGTTCATCTGTTCTTCCAAGACGGATATGACAGGAAAAGGTTGCAAAGTGGTGTTGTTTCGGGTTCAAGGTTCCCCCTTATGTCCAGTGGTGTCTGTAGATAATTTCATGAAACGGGGTGGTAGTTTGGGTGACCCGTTGTTAGTTCATGCGGATTTGTCTTTTCTGTCACGCTTCCAGTTTATTGTGGTTTTCAGGCACTGTTTGGATTGGGGGGCATTTCGACGTCTGATTACAGTGGACATTCATTTCAGATCGGGGCTGCTACGGAAGCGGCCAGGATGGGTTTATGTGAAGAAGTGGTGAAGAGGATTGGGCGTTGGGAATCAGAGAGATTCCGGTCATATGTTCGCCTGGCTTTGATTTGACAACTCAGATATGCTTGTAATTTCTTAATGGTGTTGTTGTTTTTCTTTTCCGTTGCAGACGACAATCACCGGCTGGTGTGGATTATGGGATACTCATTCGTTTTCTGGGCCGCACTGAGGGCAGCAGTTCGTCCGGATGGGCGACAGTTAGGTTTTCTGTGGGACTTGGTAACCCTGCGTTGGATTGGTAAAAAGGGGATGGTATGGAGACAGTTGTTGCCCGAATTTCATCGTTTTGTGCACCTGAATCGGGTTCCTGATATAGTCGTAATACATTTGGGAGGTAACGATTTAGGGAAGTGGCCTTGTAGGGAATTAATAAAGGACATAAAATTTGACATGTTGCTTTTATGGGCAATGTTCCCGAAGGTTCTGATTGTTTGGTCAGACATTGTTTTCCGGAAAGTGTGGATGGGAGCGCGATCGGTAGATGGAGTGAACAAGGCACGGATCAAACTGAACAAGGCTGTTTCTCGCTTCATGGCAAGGAACGGGGCGGTTGTTGTGAGACACATGGATTTGGAGTCAGGTGTAGGTGCTTTTTGGAGGACCGCTGGTCCTCCTCATTTGAATGCGGTTGGTATAGACATGTGGTGCTTGGCTATACAAGAGGACATCGAAACAGCTTTGAGAGTTTGGGGGGACATAAATGTTTGAGGGGGTCACAAAGATGTTCATCTCATCCAAGCTTTTTTGTATTTTCCACGGGAAGGGAATGGAAAGCCACTGCCAGAAACAACATGATATCGGGGAAGATGATCAACTGGTCCCGCACAAGTCATCAAGTTTGAACGATTTTCATCTAATGTGCATAAGAGCTTGAAAGGGGTTGTTTGGCCTTAGGCTACAAGTGTGCAGTTAATGAATGGGACTGCAGACTTGTGAATCCTCACATCGTGCTCACTGTGTGCTCTGAAGATTCACCAGCGCCGGTGCAGGGAGCGTGACAGCAAGTATGTGATTGGTATACATGTGGTTATGTGGCGGCCCTGAGGCCTCAGTCGCCACAGAGGTACTGCACCTTCTCCTAAGGTGTGGTACCCCACCATCCAGGTAGGGTGGGAACTCCCTTTCACGTTCCAACACCTGCACCCCACACACAGGATAGTTCAGCAGGGACCCATCCATGCTTTATGCTGGAAAGGTCATGGGATGCCTTTTGTGGTCCCTGGCTTCGTAACACGGGAGGTGCTGGGGAGGCGGGTGGAGTTAGATATAAAAGAGAGGGAAGGTGTAGGATTTCAGGTCAGTCTGTTGTCAGTCCCAGAGAAGGAGGTCAGTCTGACAGAGGGTGAGAGAGAAAGGAAGTCACTCAGACAGGAGTGAGGATCCCTGGAAGAGGGGTGGAGGAAGGAGTGCTGCAGCCGCCTCAGTGACCTCAGCCAGCTGGCACGGGAAAGGAACAGAAGGAAGGAGAAGTAGACTGGAGACTACAGATTCCATAAGAGACATAGAACAGATCGGAACGAAGGAGAATAGCAGGACGGTGGGAAGCAGGTTGAGAAAGAGAGAGAACCCTTCCAGTCTAGAGCGCAAAGGCCGGGGCCCGGTCCCCGAGGTTGATTGGATCTTTATGTCCGGCAACAGACACCGGAGGAGTAGTGAGCCACTAACGCCTTACTCCCATCATAGACTTGGGACACAACAGCAACTGGATAGTGAGCCGGGACGCAGAGAGGAGTCCCCGAAGCAGGCTACAGCTGTCTATCATACAAGTAGAGACTAGGAACACCTAGAGAGAGGCATTCCAGGGTAACTAAGTACTGGAGTGCTTCGCGCCTAAAGGCGCATTGGAGGAGTCGTTCAGTAAGGTACATATTGGCGGAGTGTGGAGGGGAGAATCCTATCCTGCCTGGAGGTTGGCTGGGGCCCTGACCTGAAGAACACAGTGCGGAGGCAGGCATTTGTGTGAACTGCAAACAGTGAGTAAAGCTTTGGAACCGCATACTCTGGTGTCCTCCAGTTATTCCAGCACCGCTACATCTGGGTACCAGCCTCTATACCATTCTGCGCCTCTCCTCATCCATTACACCTACACTGCCCTGGGACTACAGCTCCACCTGTGGGGAGCTGCACCATCTTTGCTGCACCTCACCATCAGTCCCAGTGGATCTGCATGCAGCGTTGGCTCAACATCTCACTTGCCAAACACCACGGGTGGCGTCACGAACTATCCAAATAAACTATTGCACCATTAACATCACCGCCATTGATATTGGGCGCCCAGGGCCACGGACCAGGTCACCGCTGCTGTGACACACATTCCCCCTGACACCGGCCCGGTACCGAGTACCCCACTGCCCTGGGTGTGAGGGGCGACCCAGTTACTTGCTGACTAGATCATCACGGCCCCATTCAGTACAAGAGTATTGAGCGAGGTCGGACACAGTATAGTCGAAATGGGGCCAGAAATATGCAAATCGCATACTTGTGGTCACATGATGTGATCGTCCACTCCCAGCACTAGAATATCCTCATACTTGTAGCCTAAGGCTGGACAAACCCTTTAAGATATGATACTTAAAGAGAATATGTCAGCAGATCTTTGCTATGTAATCTGAAGACAGTATGAGGTAGGGGTTAAAACGCAGGTTTCAGCGATGTCTATCTTATCAAGCTTCAAGGTTTTATTTGCTTACAAGGATTGTTTTAGCACCAAGAGCTTATCATTGCTGGGACTAGCTGGTCACGTGAGCCTTGGTCCCACACACCTCCCTCCTGTGATAAGTACGTCACTGTCTATGGACTTTGTACATCGAAAGCCTGGTGTGGGCGGGGCTAGCTGTGGTATGGGAAGGATTAGCTTTCTCAGCTCTGCTGCAATACTAAATGTAAAAACTCTGACTGTGTGAGAACACCAGCACCCAGTAATCTAAGTTATATATCGTTGGATTCAGCTTCTCTTTGCCTATCTCAGGCTGCTCTCAGATGAGGTAGCAAAATCTGCTGACAGGGTCCCTTTAACACCATAGTATCCCCAGGCTGATTGAGGGACAAGAAGACACCCCTCTGACTATTTTGGCCCAAATTGGGCATCATCTACTCGAGAATCACACTTTAATATCGAAAATGTGCTCAATCTTAACACGCAATAAAGAAGTCATCAATTAAAATTTTCACACAAGAAACTTGGGATGACCTTTACAGCAATTGTCTAGTGGGTGCTGGAATTAGTAGCAAACCTCTGCAGCTCTTTACAGGAGCACATCACAGAGGCATAGCTAGGGTTTTGGTTCAGCAGGGGCAAAACTTCTGAGTGGACCCCTAACCAGGTAACCCTGATTACAACTATGATGGCGCACCTTAATTGTAGGTATAAGGGAACCCCAGCAGATGACAGAGCTGTTACTAAAAAAAATCTCTATACAAAGGCCAGCAACAATATTGCCGCCATATTGTGACCATATAGTGGTAGATACCAGTCCTGCAGAACATGTAATAGATTGCAGTACAGTTACAGATACTTACTTACAGGTGACGTTCTTTCTGGTGGAGTCGTTCACTTTTCCCATCTATTCCATCTGTCCCAATAAAGTATCCCACAGGGTATACTGACCCCTTAGTAACCCCCAAATTGTTTGATGGCCCCCACACTATACAAAGATATCACATTATCTCCCATATTGTATGATGTCCCCTATATAGCCTCCATATAGTATAGTGCACCAGATGGTCCTCATTATAGTGTAATGCACTCCCCATTGGCCTCTATATAGTAAAATGCACTCCCCTTAGGCCTCCATATAGCAAAATGAACTCCCTTTAGGCCTCTAAATAGTAAACTGCACTCCCCATATGCCTATATATAGTGTAAAGCACCCTCATAGGCAGACTGTATATAGTATAATCCACTCCTCATAGGCAGATTCTATATAGTATTATACACTCCCCATAGGCAGACTCTATACATTACAATGCAACCCCATAAGCAGACGATATATAGTATAATGTACTTCCCATAGGCAGACTCTATATAGTATAATGCACCCCCATAGGCAGATTCTATGCAATATAATGCACCCCCCATGGGCACACTCTATATAGTATAATGCACCCCCAGAGGTAGACTCTATAGTATAATGCACCCCACATAGGCAGACTCTATATAGTATAAAGCACTCCCCATAGGCTGACTGTATATAGTATAATGCCCTCCCCATAGACAGACTCTATATAGTATAATGCATTCCCCATAGGCAGACTCTTTATAGTATAAATCACCCCCAAAGGCAGACTCTATATAGTATAATGCACTTCCTATAGGCCTGTATAGTATAATCCACTCCCATATGCCTCTATATAGTATAATGCACTCCCCATAGGCAGATTCTACATATTGCACCCCATAGGCAGATTGTATATAGTATAATCCACTCCCCATAAGCACACTCTATATAGTATTATGCACCCCCCATAGGCTGACTCTATATAGTATAAATCACCCCCCATAGGCAGACTCTATATAGTATAATGCACTCTCCATAGGCAGACTCTATATAGTATAATGGACTCCCTATAGGCAGACTGTATATAGTATAATCCACTCCCCATAGGCAGACTATATAGTATTATGCACTCCCCTTAGGCAGACTCTATATAGTATAATGCAATCCAGTAGGCAGACTTTATATAGTATTATGCATTCCACATAGGCCTCTATAAAGTATAATGCACCCCTATAGGCAGACTCTGTACAGTATGATGCACCCCATAGGCAGACTCTATAGAGTAGAATGCACTCCCATAGGCAGACTCTATAGTTTAATGCACCTCTCATAGGCAGACTCTATATAGTATAATGCAATCCCCATAGGCAGACTGTTTATAGTATAATGCACTCCACATAGGCAGACTCCATATAGTAAAATGCACTCCCCATAGGCAGACACTATATAGTATAAATCACCCCCATAGGCAGACTCTATATAGTATAATGCACTTCCTATAGACCTGTATAGTATAATACACTTTCATATGCCTCTATATAGTATAATGCACCTCCCATAGGCAGACTCTATATGGTATAATGCACTCCACATAGGCCTCTATATACTAAAATGCACCAACATAGACCTTCATATAGTATAATGCACTCCCCATAAGCAGATTCTATATAGTATAATGCACTCCCCATAGGCAGACTCTATATAGTATAATGCACCCCCATAGGCCTCTATAGTATAAAGCACCACTATAGGCAGACTCTATATAGTATAAGGCACTCCTCATAAAAAAATAAATAAATACAATGCTCACCTCTCCTCCTTGTTCCTCCACTGCTCCGCTCATCACTGGGTAGCGAGCGCCAAGTAATGACGCTGTCAATGTTTGCATTAGGGACGTCAGACACAGAGGGGAATGATGGGAGAGGCAGCGTGTTGCTCCCTGGCTCATCAGGGCTTTCAACTGTATCAGCATCCAACCAATACAGTTAAACTTGTAACGGTGGACGGGGGTCCGGTGCCGCTCCTGACCCGCCTCCCCCTTCCTGCTCAAGGTCCATAAAGTGGCCGGATGGCAGTGCAGGGAGACTGATTCTCCTAGTTCTGCGCACGCCCAAACAGCTAACAGTAGCGTAGCATGGAGTGGGCTCCTCGGAGCACGGGGCCCTGGGCGACCTCCCCCTCTGACCCCCCAGTAGCTACACTACCAGTAGCCCTATATGAAGTTTTCTCAAAAGTTTTGTTTTATTCCCTATATAGGTTCTTATTTGCCCAGTACCTGAGGGTACAAGTGTCCTTCCTGGATGCAACCTGTCTGCAAAACCAAGATATTTAGTTCATCAAAATAGCAAAAGGAAGCCAAATCATAAATAAAATATAATCTTTATTGAAGTATGATTAAAATAATCACATAAAAATCAATAATGATGTTAAAATATGGATACTGCACAAAAATACCACAGCAAGAGGTAAATATATAAATACTACTAGTGTTACCAACATAGTACAGTTAAATACAGATGAAAGTAAGGTGCGAGCTCATTTGAACCATTATTGCTACTTACTTAAATAGAGGTAGTTGTGACCGTGCAAATAAGCATAAACAAAGAACGTCAATAAGCCAGTGTGAGCCTATGCAAAAAGTGGCAATGTGACAACTTTGAAAGCAAAAAAGGTATATGGGAGGAAGAAATGAGCCGGCTTAGATTCTAAGCTGGCTCATTTCTTCCTCCCATATACCTTTTTTGCTTTCAAAGTTGTCACATTGCCACTTTTTGCATAGGCTCACACTGGCTTATTGACGTTCTTTGTTTATGCTTATTTGCACGGTCACAACTACCTCTATTTAAGTAAGTAGCAATAATGGTTCAAATGAGCTCGCACCTTACTTTCATCTGTATTTAACTGTACTATGTTGGTAACACTAGTAGTATTTATATATTTACCTCTTGCTGTGGTATTTTTGTGCAGTATCCATATTTTAACATCATTATTGATTTTTATGTGATTATTTTAATCATACTTCAATAAAGATTATATTTTATTTATGATTTGGCTTCCTTTTGCTATTTTGATGAATCATTTTTGGAAGCTTTCCTATATCTAGGCTTTTCTAATTTTGATTCAAGATATTTAGTTATTGTCCAGGATATTACTTTAAGAGTCAAGTAACGGTTAGTAGAGGTTCTCACTAGAATTTCAGGGCAGGCGTGTCTCTAGGGCAAGGACTTCACATACATGTATGATGCACCCTCATTACACATGTGCTTTGCAGCAGCTGCTCTTTCCAATAATAGATTGTCGGTAACTAACTCTTTACAGACACAAACAGCTGTTTGTATGCAGGCGGCTATTTCTTCTGAGCCCTGTGACAGGTCTGTTTGTGGTGCGTGACTCGCAGCTTATTGTCTGTAATCTGTGCTATGTTTTTTCTGGAGTTTACTATTGTCCGGCTACCAGAGTTCCAAATATGACAACCTTGATTGAATTAAAACTTTAAGGCTATGTGCACACGTCCGGAATTCCCGCGGATTTTATGCGTTTTTGCCGCGTTTTTTCGCCGCGAAAACGCTGCAAAAACACATAATATAAGCAACCCATTGAATTCAATGCCATTCCACACATGCTGTGCTAATGCTGCGTGTTTTTCCGCTGCGGAATCGCATCGCGGAAAAATACGCAGCATGCTCATTCTTTTTGCGGAATTGCGGGAATTTCACACACAGAGGAATGCATTTTTCTGCTTACTTTCTGCATGTAGCTATGCCCACCATGCGCAAAGTAAGCGGAAAATGTGCGGATGGTACCCACGGTCTGGAGGAGAGGAGATTCTCTTCCAGGCTCTGGGTACCATATCCGTGTTAAAAAAGAATTGAAATAAAAAATCGTGATAGTCTCACCTTCTGGCATCCCACGCAGCGTCCCCAGGCCTCAGCGATGCTCCGGGCAAGTCCCGTTCCCAGCGATGCCTTGTGACAATGACCTTTGATGATGTAGCGGTCTCACGAGATGCTACGTCATCTGGGGTCATTGCCGCAAGGCATCGCTGGGAACGGGACTTGCCGGGAGCATCGTGAGGATCGGGAATGCTCTGGGGGCCGCCGGAAGGTGAGAATATCACGATTTTTTCATTATTTTTAACATTCTGTCTTTTTACTACTGATGCTGCATAGGCGGCCTCAATAGTCAAAAGTTGGTCACACTTGTCAAACACTATGTTTGACAAGTGTGACCAACCTGTCAATCAGTTTTTCAAGCGATGCTACAGATCGCCTGCAAAACGCTAGTTTTTTCGCGGGAATTATGCATGTGGATTTCTCGCCTCTTTCCCGCGGCAGGGAGTTGCAGAATTGCCACGGAAATTTCTGCGTGAATTCCGGACGTGTGCACATAGCCTAAATTCTTGGGAATGCAGCAACTGATGTAAGATATAAGATGACAATGGATTTACAATTCAAACACCTGCATGATTATACTGTATATGCTGTTTGGAGAAGGGTTGATCTTAAAGCAGTTAGCCACTATTTTATAAGTCCCTTAAATGTGAACTAACTTCCATAAATAAGATTTTTTTGTAATTACCTTTTTACTTCCAAATCCTGCTGTGAGCTGAGCTGCTCTCCTGGTCATATCAGCAGGGCTCTATTCAGCAGAGCTCGTTCTCTGCGTCTGTGCATTCTACTGCAGACACAGCTCTCCCAATTTCCTGCACTTTTTCCCTCAAGAGTTCTCTCTTGTATATGTACAATATGTATACAACGGAGTATATACTGTATGTGCGGGTGTATATCTAATATATAAAGCTCAAAGTGTGTATGTATGTATGTGTGTATGTGTGTATGTGTGTGTGTGTGTGTGTGTGTGTCCGGGATAGGCATCCGCACCGTCGCAGCTACAGCCACAAAATTTGGCACAGTCACACGTCTGGCCCCCGAGAGTGTCATAGGCTATGTTGTGAGGCGAAATTTTAACCCCGCACATTCCAATTCACCAAACAATTTTGCCCCAGCTACATAATGGGGAAAAAGTGTATGCGTATCAAGCCCCGCCCCTCATTATGATGTCATTATGGTTGCCTTGGCGACGCTAATGTCATCATAGGTTGCAAGCCCCGCCGCTCATTATGATGTCATAATGGTTGACTATGGGATGGAGGATGTGTGATGGGTATATGGGCACTAGACTATGGGATGGAGGATGTGTGATGGGTATATGGGCACGGGACTATGGGATGGCGGATATGTATGACGGGTATATGGGCACGGGACTATGGGATGGCGGATATGTATGACGGGTATATGGGCACGGGACTATGGGATGGAGGATGTGTGATGGGTATATGGGCACTGGACTATGGGATGGAGGATATGTATGACGGGTATATGGGCACGGGATTATGGGATGGCGGATATGTATGACGGGTATATGGGCACGGGACTATGGGATGGCGGATATGTATGATGGGTATATGGGCACTCTACTATGGGATGTAGGATATGTATGATGGGTATATGGGCACTCTACTATGGGATGCAGGATATGTATGATGGGTATATGGGCACGGGACTATGGGATGGAGAATATGTATGATGGGTATATGGGCATGGGACTATGGGATGGAGGATGTGTAATGGGTATATGGGCACTGGACTATGGGATGGAGGATATGTATGATGGGTATATGGGCACGGGACTATGGGATGGAGGATAATTATAATTTGTTATAATTAACCACAGTTGGTTACTATGCCCGGGCAGCGCCGGGCTCTTCAGCTAGTATATATATATATATATATATATATATATATATATATACATAGAGAGAGAAATAAATGTATATGCCATACACCCTGCTTTATGTAAATGCACCATGCTGTATTCCCTCTATAATACACTATGGCCCTGATTCATAGAATCATAGAATCATAGAATCGTAGAGTTGGAAGGGACCTCCTGGGCCATCTGGTCCAACCCCCTGCTCAAAGCAGGATTCACTAAATCATCCCAGTCAGATGTCTGTCCAGCCTCTGTTTGAAGACTTCCATTGAAGGAGAACTCACCACTTCTCGTGGCAGCCTGTTCCACTCATTGATCACTCTAACTGTCAAAAAGTTTTTTCTAATATCTAATCTGTGTCTCCTCCCATTCAGTTTCATCCCATTGCTTCTAGTCTTTCCTTGTGCAAATGAGAATAAAGTTGATCCTTCTACAATGTGACAGCCCTTTAGATATTTGTAGACAGCTATTAAGTCTCCTCTCAGTCTTCTCTTTTGCAAACTAAACATTCCCAAATCCTGCAACCTTTCCTCATAAGACAGGGTTTGCAGACCGGTCACCATTCTGGTCGCTCTTTTCTGAACTTGCTCCAGTTTGTTGATGTCTTTTTTAAAATGTGGTGCCCAAAACTGGACACAATATTCCAGATGAGGTCTGACCAAAGAGGAGTAGAGGGAAATAATGACTTCACGTGATCTAGACTGTATGCTTCTGTTAATACATCCTAGAATTGCATTTGCCTTTTTTGCTGCTGCATCACACTGTTGACTCATATTCAGTCTGTGATCTATTAGTATACCCAAGTCTTTTTCACATGTGCTGTCACTTAGCCCTATTCCTCCCATTCTATATATGCTTTTTTCATTTTTATTGCCCAGATGTAGTACTTTGCATTTCTCCCTGTTAAAAACCATTCTGTTTGTTGCTGCCCACTTCTCCAGTTTATTTAAATCTTTTTGAATCCTCTCTCTCTCTTCTCTAGTATTAGCTATCCCTCCTAGCTTTGTGTCATCAGCAAATTTAATCAGTTTACCCTCAATTCCTTCATCTAAATCGTTGATAAAGATATTGAACAATACAGGGCCCAGGACAGAGCCCTGTGGTACCCCACTTGAGACATTCTTCCAACTGGATGTGCAGCCATTTACGACCACTCTTTGGGTCCGATCACTAAGCCAGTTATGAATCCACCTAACAGTTGCCTTGTCCATTCCATACTTAGTCATTTTTTCAATAAGGATTGTATGAGAGACTTTGTCAAATGCTTTGCTGAAGTCAAGATATACTATATCTACAGCATTTCCTTGATCCACCCAATCAGTGATACCGTCATAGAAGGAAATTAAGTTAGTCTGACATGACTTATTAGTTACAAACCCATGCTGACTCTGTTTAATCACTTCATTCTTATCCAGGTATTGACATACATGTTGTTTAATAATTTGTTCAAAGATCTTTCCTGGTATAGAAGTCAGACTCACCGGCCTATAGTTACCTGGGTCCACCTTCTTCCCCTTTTTGAAGATAGGAACAACATTTGCTCTTCTCCAGTCTTCTGGCACTTCTCCTGTTCTCCAAGAATTTTCAAAGATTATAGAGAGGGGTTCAAAAATTTCTTCTGCTATCTCCTTCAGTACTCTGGGGTGTAATTCATCTGGACCTGGAGACTTGAATTCATTTAGGCTAGCTAAGTGTTTCCTCACTATCTTTCTGTTTATAGATATCCTGGATTCTTCTATTCCCTTAATAGGACAGTGAATAACAGTTGATGTTACATTTCCTTTCTGAGAGAAAACAGATGCAAAATAGGAATTTAAAAGTTCAGCCTTCTCAACATCCTGTCTTACCATTTCATCATTTTCATCCTGTAAAAATCCTATAGCATCTTTGACTTTTCTTTTACTTTTGACATATCCCCAAAATCCTTTATTATTGCTTTTGACATCTCTTGCAAGCCTCAATTCATTTTCAGCTTTAGATAATCTGATTTGTGCCCTGCAGGTTCTGCAGACAGCATTATATTCTTCTTTAGATATGCCTCCCTCTTTCCATTTTATAAACATTTTTTTCTTCCTTTTTAGCATGTGCTTAAGTTCTGTGTTCATCCATCCTGGTTTCCTTAACTGCTTCCTATTCTTCCCTCTTTTTGGAATTGTTAACAACTGTGCTTTGAGAATTTCATTTTTCAAGATTTCCCATCCTTCCTGGACATTTTTGTCTTTAAGGATATCCAGCCATTGGATCCCTCCAATTCTCTTTCTGAATCCCTTAAAATCTGCCTTTCTGAAATCTAACCTTGACGTCTGAGTCTTCACAGGTCTTCCGCCTCTAGTTATCCAAAATTCTAAAATAGCATGGTCGCTACCTCCTAGGGTCCCAGCCACTTTTACCTCCTCAACCATTTCCTCCCTGTTTATAAGGATTAGATCCAAGGTAGCAGTTCCCCTTGTTTTCTCCCTTACCTTTTGGAAGATAAAGTTGTCAGCAAGAGAGGATACGAATTTCCTTGACCTGTTAGTTTTGCCTGAGAGAGATTCCCAACAAATGTCTGGATAGTTGAAATCTCCCATGACAACTATGTCATATTTTTTGGAGAACTTGGCCATTTGATGCATAAAGAGTTCATCCATAGCTTCAGCTTGCACAGGCGGCCTGTAGTAAATGCCTACAATGGTGTCCTTTCCATTGTTCTGTCCTTGTATTCTTACCCAAACAGTTTCCACAGAACTCCCAGTCTCTGAAGCTTCAATCTCTGTGCAGATATACGCGTTTCCAACATACAATGCGACACCCCCTCCTCGTTTATCAAGTCTGTTTCTTGCAAATAAGTTGTATCCTTCTAGTCTTGTATTCCAATCATGTGTATTGTCCCACCAAGTTTCAGTGATTCCAATGACATCATATTTCTTTTCCTGTGTTAGTAGTTCCAATTCTCCTTGTTTGTTGCCCATGCTTTGTGCATTAGTATAGAAACATTTTAGTTTGTGATTGGTATCTCTTTCTCCAATATTTTTATTAATTAGATTCTTTCGTCTTTGTTCTTCCTTTCCACTTCTAATAGCAGAGTTCTCAATAGCATTTGTCAGGTGTATGGCTTTTTCTGGTCTTTTGCTTCCCTTCCCATGTTGTTCTAGTTTAAAGCTCTCCTTACAAGTGTAGCAAGGCGACTTCCAAATACATGCTTACCAGTCTTCGTAAGGTGCACCCCATCTCTAGCAAGTAGTCCATCGTATAAGTAGTTCACTCCGTGATCCAGAAATCCAAATCGTTGCTGACGGCACCATCGACGTAGCCAGTTGTTTACCTGCAGAATCTTATTCCACCTCCTTGTTCCATGGCCATCCACTGGGAGGATGGAAGAGAAGACCACCTGCGCTCCCAGTTCTTTCACTTTCTTGCCTAAGTCTTCAAAGTCTCTGCAGATGGTTTCCAGGTCGTTTCTTGCAGTGTCATTTGTCCCCACATGTAGTAGCAGGAATGGGTAGTCATCTGTAGGTCTGAAGAGTCCTGATATCCTGTCAGACACATCTTTAATTTTTGCACCTGGAAGACAACACATTTCTCTTGAAGTAATATCCGGTCTGCAGATAGCGGCCTCAGTTCCTCTCAACAGGGAATCCCCCATGACCACCACTCTCCGTTTCTTCTTCACAACATTTTTCTTTCTCCATCCAGGAGGACTCTGAAGGCGTACAAGGTTGCTGCTTGTTGGCAAAGTCTTATCCTGATGTATTTCTTCATTGTTTTCCTGCGTGAGAGCCTGGTACTGGTTTCTGAGCAGTATGGGTGCTGACTGCCTCCTGATCCTCCTGCTTCTCTGGGTCACATGTCTCCATTCCTCTGTTTCTTCAGGTGCACTTCGAATTTCTTCTCTTTCTGTAACATGAAGAGATAATTCTGTTCTGTCCAAGAACTCTTCACCTTCCTTAATGATCTTCAACGTAGCTAACCTCTCTTCGAGATTTTGCAACTTTTCCTCCAACAGGGACACAAGCTTGCATTTGTGGCATGTGAAGTTTGGCTTTTCCACTGGTAAGTCTGTGAACATGTAGCAAGAAATGCAGCTCACCAAATGGCTCCTGGCCTCTTCCATCTTGAGATTTCTTAAAAACGATGAAAGATGAACCCAAATTCGGTTTTTCCGATTTCCTCTTTTCAGCTGCAACGGCCAAAACCCAGTGATCGTTGAGCTCGCGGAGACTCTTCACTTATCCCAGAAGGCACTGGGAATATGCAAATGATCTCCTCAAGACTCTTCCCCTGGTTTTCCGATTTCCTCTTTTCAGCTGCAACGGCCAAAACCCAGTGATCGTTGAGCTCGCGGAGACTCTTCACTTATCCCAGAAGGCACTGGGAATATGCAAATGATCTCCTCAAGACTCTTCCCCTGGTTTTCCGATTTCCTCTTTTCAGCTGCAACGGCCAAAACCCAGTGATCGTTGAGCTCGCGGAGACTCTTCACTTATCCCAGAAGGCACTGGGAATATGCAAATGATCTCCTCAAGACTCTTCCCCTGGTTTTCCGATTTCCTCTTTTCAGCTGCAACGGCCAAAACCCAGTGATCGTTGAGCTCGCGGAGACTCTTCACTTATCCCAGAAGGCACTGGGAATATGCAAATGATCTCCTCAAGACTCTTCCCCTGGTTTTCATCAAGAACGGCAGAAGAATTGTGTGGAGGGGGCCGTAGTGTGTATGCGCTCCTGATTCATTAAGAAACACACATAAAAATAGGAAAAAAAACATAGAGAAATAACACAGTTACATTAATGCTCTAATTACTTACATAATTACTGTTATTGTTTGTTTTAGGTGATTATCTGCATATTTATATAAATATAAAACACAAAGCAGTTTATAGACAATAAAACAGAAAATGCAAGAAAGATCCAATAAACAAGCTCAGGGGGAACAATCTGACACAGAGGGATGCAGCATCCCGCCTACGAGGGTCTAAAATCTGCAATGAAAGGCAGAATATGACATCAGATGCTAGTTAGAAGAGTTATTGTAGTTTAAAGGTGGTGGGTTATCAGGTTGATTTTTGAAGGTTTGGATGTTGGGAAAAAGTCTGACGCGTTGAAGGGTTTGTCTCATCTTTAGTAATGTGTAATATTAAGCAGTGCTTGGAAAAGCATGCAACTCTGCAGTTTACCTCCTCTCAAAGAACCTCAAGACTGGAAGGACTTCTAATTCTACAGTGTACAGCTCATTGCTGAATTGCCACCCTTCATTCATGTAGTGGCCAGTTACCTAAGCAAGAAGCATGTACAGCTTGCAGGCTCTGTGGTTTAGAACCTGTAAGTGCCACACTGGCGCTATCACTAAATTCAGACACTTTTCAGTTCCTCTAGGCTTCTTCAGAAGAGAACATTGACAACATGAAATCCATCCATGGGAATAAAACCAGATATACAGTATATTATATTGCAGGATGTGCTGTTCCATAGTGACATAAAACTAGTGTTAAAAGGAGGGGGAAAAGGAAAGTGAGGAGGAATTAGATATAAGAACAATAGAAAGGAGGTAGGTGGGAGAGGGAAGAGGGGCAGGAGGTGTAGGAACAACAAGGACTCATATCTATGGGATCAGCTTTCCCCAATAAAGGCCAGATATTCATCAGAGACTCTAAATTTTATCCAATAAAACCATGTCTTGTAGAAACCTTCAAAGGAGTTATTGACAGTAGAGGGATAACCAGAGGGAAACCGTCGGCATGGAGTTCTTTTTCAAAAGCAAAGGAATCACTAGATTCACCTTTTCACAAAAATGAGTGAGACATTTGCTGGAAAAAAATTGCTATCAGGTATCCTTCCTCCTCCCCGCTTCTCCAATACATGGGATTAGCTTCAGGGAAGATGGAATGTCAGCGAGTTGGGACCCTATACCAACAAGACAATAGTTTCTAACTGACCTCATGGTAGCGAGAGCAAATAGATGAATTGTGTGTTAAGGTGAAAATGTGCCTCCACTGATCCTTTCAAAGGGAAATGCCAAAATCACCTTCCCATTGGGTTTGAAGGTGGCAGGTGAGTCAAGGGCTTCAATCAGTAGGGAGTAGGAGAAGGATTGAGTGTGTCGAAAGTTGTTTAGTCATTATTATAAAAAGATCAGCTGGGGAGTGATTGAAAAAATGTGTCAAATGGCCGACTCCAGATTCCCAAGGAAGATGGAGTAGAGATGCTGATAAGGTGCTCCTTTTGAAGGCTAGTTTTGTCTAACTCCAAAATGAGATTTCCTCAAGTAGCCACTGTTTAGTCAGGTACGAAAGACATTGTTATCCAATCCCGAGGGAAAAAGGAGAGTACCCAAAATGGGGTACATAGAGGTGGATTGCAGTATAATATGTGAGATGATCACAGGGTGGATTCAACAGACGAGGGTAGCCCCAATTGTGGGGTAAGTTTTGAGTGACTTAACCAAGTCCAGCCAGGGAACAGCAATCAGAGGGATATTTGTACAGCTTTCCTCAATCCGGCCTCAAGCCTTCCTTCCACCATTCCTACACCAATCCAGAATTCTAGAAAGGTGAGTGGCAATTATAGTAAGATCTGAAATTGGCCAAGAATATAGCCCAGAGGACTCCGGAAGATATAAAACAGTTACTCTGATCCAAGGGTGTTTACCTGACCATATAAGCTTGGTTTGTACCATTGCAAGACTCCTGAAGGATGAGGGAGCCCCAACCAGAAGAGCTTGTATTAGATACAAGATCCTGCACTGATTGGAGTAATAAAGGAAGGTTGAGCGTGTATGTCAAGCTTACGTCTTTCTGTAGAAAGATTCCTAACTATTTTAGGGATGAATTGGTGCACTTGAAATTAATGTGGCTTTCAAGGGCTTTATTGTCGAGGAAGGAATGTTAATGCACAAGGCCTCTGATTTGGAGAAGTTGATTTTAAAATTAGATGTCATTGTATGAGCGGAATTCTGCCATTAAGTTTGAAGCTGCCTCTACTTTCAGAATGGAAAAAAACTCAGTTCATGCCATTGGTCCGATCTGTCAGTATTCAAGAGCTCACTGCCCCGAGAATATGAGAAACTAGGGAGAGATGTGCTCCTGAAGCAATCAGATTAGATATCCCCTTGACGGTAGTGAGTTCTAAAACATGTGATACACAGCTGACCTCTCGAAAACGGAGTGAAGTGAATAAAAAATGAAATGCTAATGTATATGTGCCGAAAATGTCATCGATAGAAGTTACTAAATTTCCCATAAGACTTAGCATCTTTCAGCCCCTTTAATGTGAAAATAAAACAAATATTACATTCTGTAATGGTGAAATTGGCAGCACCATAGTATGAAGTCACAAGAACTTCATCCATTGTGTACACGATTTGTATGTATAGTCTCCCCTACATTTTTTTGGGTGGATTTGTACAGAATCTGCAAGGTAAAAATGTCTTCTTGTCTTGGTGGTATTCAGCGCTCTTAAACCAAGTTGTCAAATGTAGTCTTTCAATGCATAGGCCCAATTTGCGTAAGTAGACTACGCAAATTGAGAAGTAGCAGAATGACTAGTCATCTTCAAAGCCAACTTCAGAAGAAGAATACGCTTTAATCAATGAGTGATCTTTGGTGAGGGAGGAGAATTTGTTCAATTTTTCCTTGTAATTGGTGCAATAGTTAATACTCGTTGTTTGGCTTCAGTTGTCCTTTAGCATCACATTAATTTTGCCACCCTTCATTGAACCTTGAAAGGAAAAATGTGGAACAAAGGTTCAGTCTTCTCCATAGCTTCTAATCAAACGGTGTTTGATATACGGGGAATGAAGGAAAGGATGGCGAACTGTGTGATTTACTTGCTTCAATTAAAAAAAAAAATCTTAAGAAGACCATATTTCTAAGGAATTATTAATGTCTCACTGAAAATGTGAAATTTCCTAATTAACTATGCTTAGCTATGTGTCTCCCCCAGTCATCCGTGTGTTAAATGCAGCTAAGGAATAGAAATAAGGATTTTCTGACTATTACCTATGATATTGTATTGGCTAAATAATTTATGTTTCCGTTCAATAAGAGACTTTAATCAGTTCCAACAAAAGTCCAATTTTGTTTTAATTAACTGGACTTGTGGATTTGATGTATGGGGGGAATTCATTGGGAGAAGGATTCTTTAAGTCCGTTTTTCTTCTGGCTTCGTTGCCGTTATTCGAGTCAAGTTTATCAATGTCGATTGAGTTTGCGTATCCTTACACGTAACACTTCTGTCTTTAGTAGGTTTTCCTCTTATTATGTCGTTATTACCTTACTGTTGTGTGAGTTGAAACTTTTTGGAAAGTTACAGCTAATAAATCTGACTTAAACCTTATTTACACGGCCAATTTTTTAAAAACTGATAAAAAAGCAAAACATCAAAAATTTGTGCTGAAAAATGGCGATTTTATGAAATTTGCAACATTCTGACACCAAAAAATTGTAAAAAAAAAAACCCTTGATAAATGACCTCTATGTGTGACTTTACAAGCTTACCAGATATAGCCATATTTTGAGCTTTGTGA
The DNA here is from genome assembly GCF_039654945.1 of Dendrobates tinctorius. Classification (NCBI taxonomy): domain Eukaryota; kingdom Metazoa; phylum Chordata; class Amphibia; order Anura; family Dendrobatidae; genus Dendrobates; species Dendrobates tinctorius. The sequence goes on along the minus strand of NW_027361743.1, from coordinate 16,647,072 downwards.
TTGCGTTTTACATATATTAAAAAAGACTCCTTACCCAAAATGCTGATTTGCACGCCTCACATAAACAATCTTAGGCTAGGTTCACATTAGCATTTGAGTCTGCAGCGTATCATCCACATGCACAAACGCATGTTTACGCAGCGTTTTTATGTGCATTATCTTACGCATGACGGAAAACCGCTGTGTGTGCATGCGTTTTTGCATGCGTTTGCGTTGTTTATGCGCATGCGTTCGATATGACACCGGACAAAAATGGGCGTGTCTCATGGGATTTCCATTTTGAAGAAAGCATGCATATGAATGTCCTTGCGTACCAATGCGTTCCCATAGACAGTAATGCATTTTTACGCACTCATCTGCATATTTGATGGATTTTTGATGCCTCAAAAAATGCAACATGTTGCAATTTCCGGACACCGCCGCACACTGTGAAACAACGCATGTGTACGCAAATAAATATATGTATGTATGACGCATGTGGATCTATACGGATCAAACGCTGCGCACACAGGCGCAAATGTGAAACCAGCCTTAGTCGTTCAAAGGAACTGAAAAAGTCAGCGTGGTGTTTCCTTTAAATACTTAAAAATAAACCAAAAGAGAGGCGCAACACATGTGCGGTAGGGGAAAAGGTATTCAACTCACCTCTGGTAGCTGTGCATGCCAGGCACAACGCTGCTAAGCGGTGAATGTCGGCAGTCCTGGACTCCTGGAGCGCTTCAGCACCTTCCGCCTGCTCCTGGCGTCCTGCTCAGGAGCCATAATGTAGTGAAAAACGATGAAAGGTGGGCAGTGAAGATCCACAGGGCGCCACGCTCTGAGTCAGGAACCACCCAGGTCAGATAAGAAAAGTCGATTTATTCAAAAAACAACGCAATTCAGGGATGATCTGTCCCTTTCATCAGGTGATTACCAAATGTATACTATGCTCAGTGCTTTAAAGAGACAGGCACTTGGTTGATAACTAATTGCACACAGGCTTTAAAAATCTTGAACATATATCATTTTTCACTTAATAAATACTTAGAGGGAGAGATGAACAAATCAATTCACAGAATCCTGGTCCAGCAGCCAGGCCAGTATTTTGTGACTGCCATGCTGGCATCCTTGATGCTTCTTCTGAATAGTAGACCTGGCATGACATTATAGGTCTGCAACAATGACAAATCAAAAAGGGACCCAGGGGGAATCATCAGGTAGGAAGTGGTTTACAGAGATCCTATATGAGCAGCCAAGGAATACTGACATAGCCTCTAGACCAGGGTCCTCAGAATTTATTCACTCATCTCTACTTAAAGGTGTTGTCAAGCTTTGAGGACAATTTTTTTTTTTACTTCAAATGTATGCATTAGTGGTTTTCAACCTTGATGTGGTCTGTGGGCATAAGTCAACAAAGAGGAGCTCAGTAGAAGACAAGATTTCTAATGTTTGATCATCAGAACGAGTTCACTGACAGATTCTTGGATAAAAGGAACCTTTCGTGTCCACAAAAGCATCTATCTACAGATATTGGATTAATTTGCAGGTAAATAGCATTTATGTCCTGTGCGACGGCTTATAGAGCAGCAGCTGCAGGGAGAAAATAAAGTTTTATTTTCCCTGCGACTGCTCATTTCCAGTCATCTGGACGGGGCAGGGAGCGGTGACAGTCATCTGGCACTGTATAATGAGAGCAGCTGTTATCACTTCCCGGCACATTGAATCAATGCCTGCTCTGCAGTGTTTGTGCAGCATGTGTGTGCAGAGCAGGCTGTCAATCAAAGTGCCGGGGAGCGATTACAGCCGACAGTGACTGATGACTGTAACGGCTACCTGCCCCGTCCAGATGACTAGAAATGAGCGGCTAACAGTGGACAATCCCTTTTAAGGCTTTAGGGCAGAGACACATTGGCGTATTTCTCCTGCGATAATCGTATCGTACTGAACGGACTGGCCGGCACCTGAGCATGACAGCATGATGGATTACTATGCAGCTGTCAAGCTCAGGTCAGGAGAGCAGACAGCCAGTGCGAGTTTTACAATGCGATTCTCGGACGAAAAATACAGCAGTGTGACTCTGCCCATAAAGGGAATCTGTCACCCCTTTTTTTGACTATGAGCTGCTGGCACCGCCATCAGGGGCTGATCTACAGCATTCTGTAATGCTGTAGATCAGCCCCTGATGTAACCTGAAAGAGAAGAAAAAGGAGTTATATTATACTCACCAGGGGCGGTCCGGTTTTGGTCCGATGGGTGTTGCGGTCTGGCACCTCCCATCTTCTAACGGTGATGTCCTCTCCTTTTCTGCCTGTCATGGCTCCGGCGCACTGCTCTGTCCTGTTGAGGGCAGAGCAGAATACTGCAGTGTACAGGCGCCGGACCTCTCCCTGCACCTGCGCACTGCAGAACTCTGCCCTCAACAGGGAAGAGCATTGCGCCAGCTCTGGAACCACAACAGGCAGCAAAGAAGAGGACGTCACCGTTAGAAGATGGGAGGCACCATACCGGACAGCTACACCCATCGGACCGGACTGGACCCCCAGGTCAGTATAATATAACTCCTTTTTCTTATCTTTCAGGTTACTTCGGGGGCTTATCTACAGCATTACAGAATGCTGTAGATAAGCCCCTGATGTCGGTGCCGGCAGCTCATAGTCGAAAAAGGGGTGACAGATTCCCTTTAAAGAAGATAGAAAGCTCCAAAGCAAAGGCAGCAAGCAACAATATTCTGGCTGCCAGCTGCCAGTGTATGAACAGTATTTTTTACTCAGTACTCAGAACAGTATTTGATCTCTTGCTGCTGATTTTGTAAGTTTGCCCACTGACAAAGACATGAACAGTCTATAATTTTAAGTGGTAGGTTAATTTTAACATTGAGAGATAGAATATTAAAAATAAAATCCAGAAAATCACATTGTATAAATTATATACCGTAAATTTATATTTGGATTTTATTTTTTATGTTGTATCTCTCAATGTTAAAATTAATCTACCACTTAAAATTATAGACTGTTCATGTCTTTGTCAGTGGGCAAACCTACAAAATCAGCAAGGGATCAAATAATTATTTCCCCCACTGTATACTCACTATCTTCCCCTTTTGGTGTCTTTTAGCAAGTCTAGGAGTGAAACTTGGTATCAGAAAAATCAGAAAAACAGCTTTAATGTACATAAAGATATATTATGCAGGGGTTCACGGTTAGTATATTCTCAACAACATGCTACAACGATATTATATCTAAGTAACACTCCCTGAACTAAGGACTCGGCAAACCTTAACTTGACATTTAACACATGAAAAGCCACGGAAACCGTCAGTTCATGGTTTGCTGCATCATAGTATGTTACTTGATAATGTCAAGTCAAACCCTTCTGAAGCTTTGCTGCAATGCATCAATCAGTGTGTAAAGTTTGCTCAGGGCCGGTTTTAGACAAAGTGGGGCCAAGGGCAAAAGTTTAAAGTGGGGCCCCAAATGCTCACATATTGTACCCTCACACAACTTTTCTGTTGTATTTACAAGCACTAAGTTCAGGCCGCTAAACGAGTGTGATCGACAATATTGAAGTCATTTGACGCTTGTTTCTCAGCCTTTTTAGGGTAGGTGCACATGTTCTGTAATTGGCAGCGCTTTGGACGCAGCACATGTCCGCTGACGGCTATTGAATGGAGGTAACTCCGCATGTGATTACTGAATCATGCGGATTCACCACATCCAATATATTGTATGGGTGAGATTTAGCATGTGCAGACTCGCGTCTCCGCAAGACAAATGGACATGCTGTGGTCTGGAAAGATGCGCCGCGTGTTCGTCTCCATGGGTGAGCTGCAGGCGTGTGTGCACGCATAGTGGTCTTGGGTTTTCTTGAAATCACATCCACTATGTTGTAACATTTGGATGCTGCACAAGTATGCAGCGTCCAAACCGCATCATTTACTGACCGTGTGCACCTAACCTTACTCCAGCTGAGGAAGAATGATGGGTACAGATAGTGCTCGATACAGTATAATGCAGGTCCCATATAATCCAAATAGTAAAATGCACTCCCCATGGTCCTTGATACAGTATAATTCAGCCTCCTTCATAAAGTATAATGCAGCCCCCCAATACAGTATACTGCAGCCCCCCTCATAGAGTATAATGTAGCCCCCCTCATAGAGTATAATGTAGTCCCCTCATAGAGCATAATACAGCCCCCTTCAGAGTACAATGCAGTCAGACTATAGTGCAGCCCCCTAAGAGTATAATGCATCCCCACACACAGTATAATGCAGCCCCCCAAAGTATAAAGCCGTCCCCTCAGAGTATAATGCATCCCCCACACACAGTATAATGCAGACCCCCCACACACAGTATATTGCAGTCCCCGCACACACAGTATAATGCAGCCACCACACACACACAGTATAATGCAGCCCCTACACATAGTATAGTGAAGTCCCACCACAAACAGCATAGTGCAGCAAGCACACATACAACACAATATAGTGCAGTCCCACACACTGTATCGTGCAGCAGACACACACACACAATACTTACCTCTCCTCCTTGTTCCCCTGCTGCTCTGGCTTCTGCACAGTGTCTCAGCTTCTCATCAGCTCCCCTGCTGGCACACGCTGAGTCACAGGCAGAGGTGGAGTGATGGGAGAGGGAGCGTCACATGACGCTCTCTCCATCACTGCTTTCAACTGTATCTGCATCTATGATACCGATAAATTGAATGTGCGATGCGGGGAGGGGGCAGCGCCAGGATTCTCTTACTCAGGGGTCCCATAGGGCTCATGTGGTGTGCTGCTGTTAGCGGCACGCCACTGGCTGGGGGCCTCTAGAGGAGCGGGGGCCCTAGGCGGCTGCCTGGTCTGCTTTCCCCTAATGCTGGCCCTGTGTTTGCTGTATGAATGAGTCTGCAATCCTGCAAACAATTATATCTATTTTTCAGCTGAAGATTCAGAAACATTTTAAAAAGGGAACTTTCATCATTTTTTACATACTAAACGAGACACCTCTATGATGATTCTGCTGGAGATCTGAATAAAACCTATTTTTACTTTTATATTTCTCATCTCCGTCACAGAGATATTAGTTTGTACACTTTACACTATAACCAAGTGTGCATTAACAGAGATTCTTCACTGGGGGAGGTTACTTTTTCCCCTGCATGAAGCTGACCATTCATAAGCAGGAGGTATCATGCAGGAGAAAAAAAGACAAAGTCAAAACCGGCATTCTCTATGTGATATGGTAAGACAATAGGTCACACAGATCTCACTGCCGGCGATTATTGAGAGGAGAGTTGTGTGTCATTGCAAACAATGCTCGGCATCTATCCCAGGTATCAGGGAATACTTCAGAAAGAATGAAAATAATGTCCAATCCAGGTGATGAATTCCAAAAAAAAAGGGTTTATTCTGCCATATAAATGCAACGTTTCGACCTATAAGGTCTTTATCAAGTATGACCTTTTAGGTCGAAACGTAGTTCTATGGCAGAATAAACCTTTTTTTTTTTAATTCATCGCCTGGATTGAACGTTGTTCCCATTATTTCTGAAGTTGCTGATTTTCCAAGTGGGTTCCTTGGAGCTTGAACAGGCGTCCATACTTAGTGAGTGCTGTCAGCCTTTTCTTTATGTGCTTAGGTATCAGGGAATAATCTGGGAAAAATGTTCTAGATCCTGGAAATTAATACAAAGCACTGTATGTGACAAGCGCTGATGGCGCATAACACCACTATTATCACAGATCAGTTACTTCATCATGATTTGGCCGGTTTAATAAAAATGTGGTTAAAGGTCTTCTTTAGTTCAATAACAGCAAAACATCCTGACAATGGTAAAAAAATTGAAACATTGAATATTTCATAAAGTTATATAAAATTTGGTGATTAAATGTAACTACACTTTTAAAGTGATTTTGATCTGGAACCTCATTTGAGATTTTTCCCCAAATTTATTAAAACAAAGCATAAAGTGTAACACATGTTAACATGTTTTTAAAATGTTGCACCACTCAAGTTGTATTGTTTGTGGTTGGATGAAGTCCTGAGACCTTATGTAACTACTAAGCAAAAGCATGTAAGACTAAACATTCAATTTAGGAAAATCTCAAGTGTGATTATGGTGGTTTTAAAAATTCAAAATTCCCTACAATGAATGAGTGAAACAGGCTACCATGAGAGGTGGTGAGTTCTCCTTCAATGGAAGTCTTCACCCAGAGGCTGGACAGACATCTGTGTGAGATGGTTTAGTGAATTCTGCATTGAGCAGGGGGTAGGACACAATGACCCTGGAGGTCCCTTCCAACTCTAAAGCCCCCGTCACACACAGCGAGATTGCTGCTGAGTCACAAGTTTTGTGACGCAACAGCGATCTCACCAGCGATATCGTGTGTGTGACAGGATCGTGCTCAAAATCCCTGGACTTTTTTTGATCGTTGGTCTCCCGCTGGCCAGCACACATCGCTGCGTGTGGCAGGCGGGAGAGCAACGATCAGCGAGCTCCCAGCTGGTAACCAAGGTAAGCAGCGGGTTTCTAAGCGCCGCACGGCGCTTAGAAACCCGCTGTTTACCTTGGATACGAGCTCCCTGCACCATCACGCTGGTATCTAAGATACACAGCGACGCGCGTGCTCGTCGTCGCTGGTGATGATCGCTGTTTGGCAGCTCACCAGCGATCATGTAGCGACACACCAGCGGAATTTCACCCCCCAAACCTACTTATATGTACATTTAGGTCTTTCAAAGACAAATGTAATAATACCTTTACGTGACCAGTCTGTTACTCTGTTACAGAGAAATCAGTGTTTAAATTGATATGCAAATGAGGCTGAAGAGCCATTTGTAGATCTGAAGCCTCTGTCACTCTGGCTCTATTCCCTGCCCAATGCCGCCTCCTCCTCCTATTTGACTAACAGCCTTTATGCCATGTGATTTAGGGCAAAGTAACTGTCAATAAAGCAGGAGGATGTGGCGCTGGGCGGGAAAAGAGCTGGAGTGACCAAGACTTCAGATATACAAATAGCTCTTCAGCCTCATTTGCATATCAATTCAAATAGCAATTACTCAGGACCAGAGGAACGGACTGGCCTAGGAAAGGTATTGCTGGACTTGTGTTTGAAAGAGCTACATGCGCATATAAAGAGTTTGGAGTGTGAAATCCTGCTGACAGATTCCCTTTAAATATTTTTTCCTGTGAATGATAAGCCATGACATTACATTTGGCTGAAATCCAGTCTTTGGAACCCAAGTGGTCGTCCCAGAAGTCAGATCCCCACTGATCAGGAAGCGTCATTATTACCATCGTTATGAGGTGCAGAGATCAGCATTTACACCCAGTGATCTCTATAAGTAACACTTTATTACTGAGCTAAATTCTATTATACATTGTAAATTCAGCTGTATGAGTTTGGCATTAAAACTTTAGCACAGTAAATACAGTAAACCTCTATGCCAGGAACTACTCAGCGTGAAGTAATACATACTTTAACGTAACAGTCCATTAACTTTAATAGTGTCTTTCATTAGGTGTAGTTACCGCAAATGTCACTGATCATGGTTATTGGAGGGGAAGAATTCAATAAAGCTAGATCAAGTCTATTAAAGGCATAGTTACTCAAAGCCAATATAAATCTATGGGAATTAACTTTTCAAAACTTGTTACCTGAAGCATTAGATCCATTTTTTTTTTGCCCATAAAACAACTAATTTAGGGCTTTGGGGAAACATTTGGGTGGTGTGTCGTAATTAGAAGATTGCCTTGTCGCACATGTAATGTCAGAGTTTGCAACTATTATGATAAGTTCACACTGGGCGTTTTTGTTGCATTTTTTTGAAGCATTTTTTCTGCTAATTTTCAGCTGTGTTTTACATCATAGTAACAGCATTTCAATAACTCACCTGTCTTCGTCACAATGTTATTTTTTTTCTTAGAAGGTACTTTGTGGCCAATCATGTATGACCTTTAATATTGCACCAATTTACTATATGTTTCATTTTATGACTTTTATAGCAGATGGTCCGGGAGCAATACACCACAACCACACAAGGAAATAGCCTAGAGCGTCCGGAGAGGCAGTATGTCTACAATATTGGGATTTATGGATGGAGAAAGCGCTGCCTCTACCTGTTCGTCCTTCTTCTCCTTATCCTCTTAGTGGTGAATTTTGCTCTAACTATTTGGATTCTTAAAGTCATGTGGTTCTCACCGGTGAGTAAAGATCACATTTTATTATAATCTTATACAAAAGTTGAAAATGAAGTATGATCCTTTCATTTCAGGCGATGTTATATCACTGAGATGGGAGGAGACACAGATTAGATATTAGAAAAAAAAATTTTACACTGAGGATGATCAATGAGTGGAACAGGCTGCCACGAGAAGTGGTGAGTTCTCCTTCAATGGAAGTCTTCAAACAGAGGCTGGACAGACATCTGTCTGAGATGGTTTAGTGAATCCTGCATTGATCAGGGGGTTGGACTAGATGACCCAGGAGGTCCTTTCCAACTCCAACATTTTATCATTCTATGATCCCCCCCATTGGGGTCTACCTTCTGGGACCGCCACTGAACCTGAGAATAAAGGGGCTGCTGTTCTGATAGTTATTGTTTTGGTTGTGTCGGTCCCTTGACTCTACACGATATCCACAGCCGTTCCTATTCACTTGAATGGGATTGTGCTGTAAAAAGGAAAATCTGGGATGGGGATAAAGTGCTGAATCAGTACTGCGGCCCCTTTATTCTCAAAATTAGTCAGACCCCCCATTTGATCATTAAGGGGTGGCAGATCTTAATGAAATGAAATCACGGAGTTAGGAGACCTCAACAGAGGAGTCTGGCAGTGACCTATTCCCCTCTGCTCATTGAGAACACATGCACACTCGACTGAGCTGATTGTGAATGAGAATGAAGATGTCTCGACAAATAGCTGTCAGCTAACTTAGTAATCAGATGACAGCTATAGATCGGGTATAGCCGGCTTAGGGAAAGAGCAGTATGAAATTGGGCATGGACCATTATTCCAGGACTTGGTCAATTAATGGGCTTTTGACTGTAATTTTTAGAATTCCATTTTTTATCTGCTGCACCTCTTCTAGTCTTCTCAATGGCAAGCTCCTGTTATGTGTTCCTCTATATTCATGAGTGCTGGCTATCTCAGCCCCCAATATTGATCGATAGCTTTCTGACTACCCTTTGGCATATGAAGAAAGCCATCAATTCATAGTGCAGGCAGGTTATACAGAACGCAGCACTGAGAGGACTAGCAGAGCTGCAGCAGATAAATCAGTAATTTATATAAACTACAGCAAGTAGCTAGGAGGTGAACTAGCGCTGGAATTAGGGTCTCTGCCTCTATACTTTAGCCACCCATTAATAAGGTGAGCACAAATAGATAAAGAAAAGCCCCTCTAAGGTTAATTTTATGACTTGGCCTTTTGTCAAAGAGTAGAAAAAAAATGATCTACAATCTAAAGATTGTTATTACCGAACTTGTAAAATGTCATTTTTATATTAGTAAAAATTTTATTTTAATTATTTATGATCTTCAAACCCAGTAAAATATAAGCGTTCGTCTATATTATGACATTTCCAAATCCATCTATTTTAATTGTGAGCCGAAACGTAATTGTTTTCATCCCACATTTGCCAGGTTTTTTTTTTTTTTTACTGTTTAGTTAATGTTTTAATTTGTATTTCTCTTCGTTGCTGGTTACACAGTTAATCACATCGCTAAAGGTTTTTGCTGAAGCTATTATAACAAGTTCTAGAACCTAATGTTGTAATTAATCTTTTTTCAATTGATGTTAATTATTATGGATATCAGCCTGTTAATGTTCCATGATTCAATTTCGGTTCATTCGCCTCTCTGCTTAGGTGTGCCTGCTAATTGTTCATTTTTAGATTCATGATTAAGAAGTCTGTGAAGGAGGAAACTTCCGTAGGGTGGAACACTCGCGAGCGGCCAAAAACCAGGCCAATGTCCAACACCTTACACAACACAAAGCTGTGAACACTGAGCCTGTATGTTGTCCTGATAACTCCATTCTATGGACCGCTAGGCACTCTGTATAGTGCTGCTATACGGCACTGCGTTATGAAGCACGGTTTGCTGGGAAATAGTCGAAATATGATTTGGCTTCTAATGAAATGGCATTTGTCTTGTTGGGTTCTCTATGGATGACAGAGAAAAAAAGCATAAAAAACTAAGTTTTGTATCAGATTTTTGTTGTTTTTGTTGCCATTCTTTTGTATATGAGACTTATTTTCTGCTTCAGTTGAGCCAATTCAAAGTCATATTTCGAGCTTTTTTCACCATGTTACATTTATTTGGTCATGAAACCAGTGGTTCATCGATTTCTCCAAAGTTTCCCAGGAGTTATTTTTCAACAGTACAGCACCACACTGCATTTTGTTGCTGGTGTTACTGTGAGCAGCCTGTGTGGCCTAAATGTGCTACCACGACCTGCAGCGTCTCCAGACTTGTCTCACATTGAGCACAACTAGGATGTCATTGGTCGGCAATTGCAAAGGGAGCCGCCAGCAGGGGATCTTGATGATTTGCCCAAGTGCGTTCAGCGCGGCAGAACATTCCTCAACAACCATTAATAACATCATTGATAGCAGCCAAGGTGTGTAAGTGTGGGGATCTCTGCACCTGGTGCTCATACTCTGTGCTAAATAAATCAAGATGTTTGAAAATGTCTTTTCAATTATACCATCACTTGCATATCAGTAACATATCTCCATTCTGTGATTTCCAGAATTCCGCGACTTTTCCTTCTTGCTGTTGGAATTTCAGTTAACGACCACGGTATATGTACATCTGCCCATTCATTTAAAGTGGTGGTCTACTACTGGATTACCCCAGATTAATCTATTCAGAGCCAAACATAATATAAACAGTGCACTGTATATTCACCCACCACAGCGCTGCCATTCCACCAATGTTGGCTGCTATGTCCAGTGGGTGAGGAAACATTGTTATATCACATGACCGCTCAAGGTAATCAGCGGATGCTGACCAGCTGCATGCAGCCTTTACTATTTCATCAAAGAGTACATCCAATGTGTCAGAATATCGGTGAGCTACAGCCGATCAGCTTGTGCTGATTAGCTGCAGCGGTTATTTGACATAACAATCTTGTCAACCCCTGGGAACCACAGAGCTGAATTTCTGCTGGGTGAATACACATTATTTATACTTTCTGTAGGCCACTGAACTGGGGAAGCAAAGGTTGTGCAGTAGTGACCATCACCGTAGCACTATAGGAGTGCTGGCCCGTCCTATATTTTACTGCATTGTGCATTGGTGCCATGGCCCCCTTTATGGATTGTGCACCGTTATCCACCCATGTTTCCCAACCAGAATTTAATTAGTGCTAAATTGGATCGTATCTCTATTCAAGGGTATTGGAGGCCAGAGTGGCATATGGAGAGGTGATAATTTTAGAGCCCTATCGCTGTTGGATGACTTATAGGTTTCTTAGTCAAAAAATGTTGACATAACTTTTAAACTGCATATAACAATGGAATTCATGCATTCATTATGCGCAGAGCACAGTTTTTGTGAGTGTGTATACAGTGGAAAGTGTTCAGATCCCTTTAAATTTTTCACTCTTTGTTTCATTGTAGCCATTTAGTAAATTTAAAAAAAAAGTTCATTTTTTTTTTCATTAATGTTCACTCTGCACCCCATCTTGACTGGAAAAAAACAGAAATGTAGAAATTTTTGCAAATTTATTAAAAAAGAAAAACTAAAATATCACATGGTCATAAGTATTCAGACCCTTAGCTCAGTATTGAGTAGAAGCACCTTTTGAGCTAGTACAGCCATGAGTCTTCTTGGGAGTGATACAACAAGTTTTTCGCACCTGGATTTGGGGATCCTCTGCCATTCTTTCTTGCAGATTCTCTCCAGTTCCGTCAGGTTGGATGGTGAATATTGGTGGGCAGCCATTTTCAGGTCTCTCCAGAGATGCACAATTGGGTTTAGGTCAGGGCTTTGGATGGGCCAGTCAAGAATGGTCACAGAGTTGTTTTGAAGCCACTCCTTTGTTATTTTAGCTGTGTGCTTAGGGTCATTGTCTTGTTGCAAGGTGAACCTTCGGCCAAGTCTGAGGTCCAGAGCACTCTGGAAGAGGTTTTCATCCAGGATATCTCTGTACTTGGCCACATTCGTGTTTCCTTCAGTTGCAACCAGTCTTCTTGTCCCTGCAGCTGAAAACACCACCATAGCTTGATGCTGCCACCACCATATTTCACTGTTGGGATTGTATTGGACAGGTGATGGGCAGTGCCTGGTTTTCTCCACACATACCACTTAGAATTATCATCAAAAAGTTCTATGTCTCATCAGACCAGTGAATCTTATTTCTCATAGTCTGGGGGTCATTCATGTGTTTGTTAGCAAACTCTATGCGGGCTTTCATATGTCTTGCACTGAGGAGAAGCTTCCGTTGGGCCACTCTGCCATAACGGCCCCACTGGTGGAGGGCTGCAGTAATAGTTGACATTGTGGAACTTTCTCCCATCTCCCTACTGCATCTGTGGAGCTCAGCCACAGTGATCTTGAAGTTCTTCTTTACCTCTCTCACCAAGGCTCTTCTCCCATGATTGCTCAGATTGGCTGGACGGCCAGGTCTAGGAAGACTTCTGGTAGTCCCAAACTTCTTCCATTTAAGGATTATGGAGGCCACTGTGCTTTTAGGAACCCTGAGTACTGCAGAAATTCTTTTGTAACCTTGGCCGGATCTGTGCTTTGCCACAATTCTGTCTCTGAGCTCCTTGGCCAGTTCCTTGGAACTCATCATTCTTATTTGGTCTGTCATGCACTGTGAGCTGTGAGGTCTTATATAGACAGGTGTGTGCCTTTACAAATCAAGTCCTATCAGTTTAATTAAACACAGCTGGACTCCAATGAAGGAGTAGAACCATCTCAAGGAAGATCACAAGGAAATGGACAGCATGTGACTTAAATATGAGTACCTGAGCAAAGGGTCTGAATACTTATGATCATGTGATATTTCAGTTTTTCTTTTTTAATAAATTTGCTAAAATTTCTATATTTCTGTTTTTTTCAGTCAAGATGGGGTGCAGAGTGTACATCAATGAGTAAAAAACTAACTTTTTTGAATTTACCAAATGGATGAGTTTTTAAGTAAAAGAGCCACCTTCAGCAGAACTAAAGCTGCATTCTGTGAAGGTGGCTATTCCGTTTCTGACCCCCAGTAACGCTGAGATATTAACTTTTATAAATAGGTCCTCATACCTGTAATTCGTCCCATAGGAGTTTTGTGTCCCCCTGAAGCAGCCGCCTCCCCGCCGTCAATCATGTCTCTGCAGCGTCTGGGCCCCGCCTCCCATAGACGTCCATCATGCGCCTGCTCTGCCGTCTGTGCCACGCCTTCTGTCTCCTATGCCGGCGCCTGCTCTGTGAAAACAGTTCTTGGGCATGCGCAGTGCGCGCTGCCCGTGAACTGACATCAGGTGATCACGCCTGCGTGTTGTGGAGGCCCCAGATCCTGCCCCGCAGTGTGTGTGTTATGATGTATTCACACTGCGGGGCAGGATCTGGGGCCTCCACAACACACAGACGTGATCGCCTGATGTCAGTTCACGGGCAGTGCGCACTGCGCATGCCCGAGAACTGTTTTCACAGAGCAGGCGCCGGCATAGGAGACAGAAGGAGGCGGGGCACAGACGGCAGAGCAGGGGCATGATTGATGTCTATGGTAGGCGTGGCACAGACGGCAGGGCAGGGGCATGATGGACGTCTATGGGAGGCGTGGCACAGACGGCAGCACAGGATGGGACTAGGTGCTGAACCATGCATGATGGGATGGGGAGCTAAGTAATGCGAGGCAGGGGGGCCACACATACCAGGACAGAACAGAGGGAGCCACATGCAGGACAGGATGGGGGGAGCCACATAAATTACATGGGGAGCCACATACAGGACAGTGGGAGCCACACATAGCAGGACAGGTGAACATCTGAAAGTAGTTTCTTTCTGCCAGAGCTGTGTATGTATGTATATATATATATATATATATATATATATATATATATATATATACAGTATATAGTGACTGAGTCACTGGCAAAGTGCTGGAGCGGAGATACATTTCACTGATACTATTAGCTTCGGTTATTACTACAGCACACTATATAATGAGAGGAGTTAATCAGCCATTTTAAGGGCTGGGTTTTTGTGAGCAACCATAGAGCAAGTGAGAGGTTTTCCACCTTATCTCCACCCCAGGGTGTGGTCTGGGATTTAAGTAGTTGGCCCTCTGAGGCATTCAGCATTCACTAGGCCTAAAGAGTGGAACTACAGTGCTATGTGTCCGAACAAGCAAACTAAACCAGTGGATGTTGATTTTTTTCTGAACGGGCGGACTGTGCAGAATATTATGTTTTGTTTTTCCTTAGGCTACTTTCACACATCAGGTTTTCGGCGTCAGGCGCGATCCGGCGTCGTGCCGGAACGCCGGATCCGGCAAATGTTTTGTAAAACCTGATGTGACGGATCCGGTTTTCTGCCGGATCCGTCTTGTTCTTGACAGACAAAACCGGATCCGTCTCATCCGGTTCATCCGTTTTTCTATCCGTTTTTCGACGGATTACGCCGGATCCGGTTTTTAAAATTGACCCTTGTGGCCTTCCGAACGGGATTGGCTAATGGAAAACTATATATAGCGTGTTCCTACAGCCCTTCTTTGACAGGTTGTAGAGGAGAAAGTGCAGGTTGGAGAGAAGAGCAAGTTACTGGCGAAGATGGATGTTGTCATTGGAAATATTTTGAAGAATTTGGCGGATTTTATAGCGGAGGCAAATCGTTTGAGGGTGATTGTTCTGGAGAAGGAGAGAGCGAGACAGCAGCGCATCAGGCATCGTAGACGACGTTTGTGGATCCACCCCATCACAGCCAAGAGAATGACGCGTGGGGTCTATTATACACTCTGCATGGACATTCGACGAAACCCGGATAAATTTTTTGGATATGTTAGGATGAAAATGGAGAATTTTGATTACTTGGTGGAGCGCATTGCACACCTCATAAGAAAAGCGGACACCTATTGCCGCTTCTCTGTTTCACCCGCAGAGCGTCTGATGGTGACTTTAAGGTAAGCCACATTTATTGGATGTGATCGCATCAGAGCACACTTTCACTGCAATCTTGTTGGTGGTAGTTTGTATCTCCAAGTGTTATAGCTGAGTTTTGGTATGTAATGCTGTGATTTTAAACTAATTGATTGTTTTTTAATTCCCCACAGATTTCTTGCAACTGGAGAATCCCTTTCGTCACTGCATTTCCAGTACAGACTCGGGATTTCCACCATATCTGGAATAGTGAAGTACACATGCCGTGCACTGTGGGACTCCTTAGCTGAAGAGTTTTTACCAGAGCCCACAACAGAGAGGTGGATTGAAATTGCTGACAAGTTTCAACAGATATGTCAGTTTCCCAACTGCTTGGGTGCTGTGGACGGGAAACATATCCGCATTGTAAAGCCAGCCGGATCGGGATCGGAATATTTCAATTACAAGAAATATTTTTCAATTGTCCTCATGGCCATCGCTGACGCGGAATACAAATTTATTGCTGTTGATATTGGGGCCTATGGCTGCTCCAATGACTCTCAAGTTTTCAAACTGTCTGCCATGGGGCGTAAACTGTATGGAAACACCTTCCAGTTCCCACCACCTAGACCGCTGCCGCAAACATCTGGTCCACCTATGCCATTTGTCTGTGTAGGGGATGAAGCCTTCCAGCTGTCAGAACACCTTTTGAAACCGTACTCTAGCAGAGGATTGACAAGACCAAAACGCATTTTTAATTACCGCCTCACAAGAGCAAAAAGAATGGTTGAATGTACCTTTGGTATTCTGACAGCCAAATGGCGGGTCCTATTGACTGCGATCAACCTCAAGACAGAAACTGTGGACGAGGTGATCAAAGCTTGCGTGGTACTCCACAATTTTGTTATCTGCAAGGAACCCATTTCCATTGAGGACACCTCTGAAGAAACCACCTTGCAAGATTACCATGACATTACCACTAGAAGTTCTGTGACGGTTTCAGTAATGAGGGACAATTTTCCACTATACTTTATGTCACCTCAAGGCAGAGTACACTGGCAGGATGACAGAGTGTGAAAGATTTGTGCCCTAACCAAACTTGTGTACCTTCTGTACCAACAGTATATACCTTTGCCAACCAAAGTTGGCTATCTTGTCATGGTCTCTATTTTTAGCTTTAGGCCACAGGTGTGTACCTGGTTGTGTTTTATGCAAAGTATTTCACCTTTTAACAAAAGTTGTGTACATTGTTAGGAAATCACCAACAATAAACACAACTTTTTAGGTGAAATACTTTGCTTCAAACACAACCAGGAACACAACTGTGGCAAAAAGCTAAAATTTACCCACAGTTATATACCTGGTTTTGAATACCTTTTTACCTTTTAAATACCCTGTATTTAACCTTTTTTTTAAACATATTTCGCCGCAGAAAGAAATGACAGACAACCAGTGTAAACAATAATTTAACTTTTATTTAAAATATTTTTTTTTTGTAAACTGTTTTTAAAGTTAAAAAAACTTTTTTAATAAAGGTTTGAAACCAACTGGGCATTTTTATTACAAAACACATCATAAATCTGTGTACTGTGGGGTGGAAATACTGCTGGAGGGGCTGCGGGACACTTCGACAATGGGAGTGTGGAGAGAGGACTGGGATCGTGGTGGGGAAGGAACAGTTAGAGGTGATGGTGTGGAAAAAGCTACAGAATGGGTGGACATGTGGGAGGCAGAAGAGGTGGTGGGCGGTGGAGTGGAGGGTTGGGCAGGGACTGTAGGAGCAGATGATGTTGATGGAAAATTGTATGGGGAAGGAGTTTGGTACGGGGAAGGAGTTTGGTACGGGGAAGGAGCTTGGTACGGGGCAGGTTGCTGGAAGTGGGGAGATGTCTGGTACTGGGGAGGTTGCTGGTACTGGGGAGGTTGCTGGTACTGGGGAGGTTGCTGGTATGTAATAGGAGGGGGAGGATGGAAAGTGGCTGGAGAGGGTGCAGATGTAATAGGAGGGGGAGGATGGAAAGTGGCTGGAGGGGGTGCAGGTGGAGGAACTACAGTGGTGGGAGGTGGAGGTTGGGAGGTAACCTGCTGTAGATCACCGTGGCACGAATGCATTACATGCATCTGCTGGGTAGGAGATAGTGTTGCCATGCGCTCCACAACAGACCTGAAAAAGGTGTGGTTTGGCGAAGATCTTGCTTCTGAATGCATGGTTTGCAGAAGTGTCTTCACCTCCAGAATGCTGGAGTTGATCTGCTGAAAGCCTGCGGAGATTTGCTCTGACAAGACTTTTAGACAGTTCTGGAAAGATGCATTCAGATGCAAGAACTCTGGCGCATAACTCTTTTCCTGACCCCTCTGCCACTGCCGCCCAGTACCCACAGGTGTACTAGAGGTGGCAGGGGCAGAAGGGTGGGGTAAAGGGAAAGCGATCTCCTCACCAGCAGCTTCATGTAATGTAGGCGGCCACGATGCTCCTGTGCTGGTGGATGGGACAGATGGGTCGAATGTGTGGGAAGGCTGGGAAGGTGCAGATGTACCGGGGCGGTCGAAGTGTCCCTCGGTGCCGGTCTCCTCAGGGATCGCCTCAGAAGGGTCCAATCGTGCAGGCTCCCGAGTGCTGCTCACCGTGCTGTGGAATAAAGAGAAAAAAAACCAATTAAAATACTGACATGGTATGGCCCTGGCTGAAAAAAAAAAGTTACATCTAAACATTTTTTTGTCACATGTGGTGTGTAATATTTACCTTCTGGTGAGCATTGTATCCCGGAGGAACGACAGGGCTCGTGCGTACTTGTACTTGCTCCTGCGTCCTCCAGATCCACTCGGGGCCCGCATCTCTTTATTGAACTCCTTCTTGAAACGATCCCTCACAGACCGCCACCGCTTCACAATTCTCTCCCCTGAAACGTGAAAGGACAAAGTGGTTAGTATACAACATCAGTGTTTCCCAAACTCCAGTCCTCATGGTCCCCAGGGGTCATGTCGTCAGGATTTCCAAAGTAAATAAAAATCCTGAACACATGATCCGTGGGGACCACGAGGACTGGAGTTCGGGAAACACTGGTTTAAATCAAGCAACCGGTACTGTATATACTTACGCTCTTTAATCTGGGCCCGAGCTTCGAGGTCCTCCCAGCGGTCCACAAGGAGCGAACAGATTTCCTCCCAGAGTCGTCGGGTAACGATCAGGTCAGCATGGCGGCAGTCAGCCATATTCCAGAGCGGCTCCCTTTCTCTGACGAGATCGATGAGGTGGTCCACATCGATTCCTCCATCCTCACCGTCAGAGTCGGGAGCACGCTGTGAAGGCTGTTAAAGAAAAAGACAAAAATAACATAATTAGCCTCCACAAAAGAAATGAAATAAAAAGTGCAAAAAAACAAAGCAAAAATATTTATACTTACACGCTGGTGACCGCCGCGTTGCTGTCGCCGACGACCCTGGGAGGCACTGCGAGGACCTCTTGGCTGAGCACCAGATTGGGAAGACTAGAGAAGAAAACAAAAAATGTTATGTGTTTGGATGTAGGCATTTGTTTGCTGTGAGTGGTCTGCAGAACATTGTTTTCTATGTGTTGTGTGTAGTGTGATGTTGTGTTTCTGCGTTTGATGCAAAAAACTTACCAATTGTGAGCCCACTCCAAGTGTCTGTCCACCCCTTCCTTCTTCTTCTGGGAGCTCCTCTTCATCTTGTGATTCCTGTTTTGAAATAAAAGGCAATGAATAGACATATATTACAGAGATGATGGATTTTGGAAATAAAAACTTACCGTCAAACGCTGACGATGCGAGGGAGGGCTCCCAGAAGAAGATGTGCTGTCTTCCTGCTGGCCAGACTCCATGGCTGTGGGTGGTGTTCCTGCTGCTGCCATTGCTGCTGCTGCTGCTGCATCTATTGGGCGGCTGTTGAATAAAGAGAAACAAAGGGCCAATGAATATCTTGATATTCCATAGCCCTAGTTTGGAGGAATGGGGGATTTGATAATTACCGTCTCTCATCTGCTGCTGGACTCCCCTCCCGTTGTTCAGCATGCTGCTCCATTTGGGGTGGTGCTGATGGTGCTGCTGCAGATGTCTGCTGCCTTCTCCTGCTCCTGGTTCTTGGCTTGGGTGGCATGTTGGGTGTGGCTGAGGGTCCCACTGTCTTGCTTTTATATATGTCTTGTGGGCAGAGCTACTGAGCATGCTCAGACCAAAAAAACCGGATCCGGCCACCGGATCCGGCTGTCGCCGGATCAGGCGCATTGCGGCGCTCATAGGCTTTCATTGTATGAAAAAGCCGGACACGCCGGATCCGGCGTTTCCGGCTTTTTCGCCGGAGACAAAAAACGTTACAGTAGCCGTTTTTTCCAGATGCCGGATCGCGTCACATTGCCGGATCCGGCGAAAATCGGATGAAACGCATGGCCATCCGGCTCGATCCGGCTCTAATGCAAGTCAATGGGGGGGAAACCGGATCCGGCATTGCATTTCGCCGGATCCGGTTTTTGTCAAAAGCGCCGGATCGCGCCTGATGGCGAAAACCTGATGTGTGAAAGAGGCCTTAGGCCAGAAAGGCCTTGGTTTTTTTTTGCTAAGGCCTCTTTCACACATCAGGTTTTCGCCGTCAGGCGCGATCCGGCGCTTTTGACAGAAACCGGATCCGGCGAAATGCAATGCCGGATCCGGTTTCCCCCCCATTGACTTGCATTTGCGCCGGATCGCTCCGTATGGCCATGCGTTTCATCCGGTTTTCGCCGGATCCGGCAATGTGTCGCGATCCGGCGTCTGGAAAAAACGGCTACTGTAACGTTTATTGTCTCCGGCGAAAAAGCCGGACACGCCGGATCCGGCACGTCCGGCTTTTTCACACAATGAAAGCCTATGAGCGCCGCAAATGCGCCTGATCCGGCGAAAGCCGGATCCGGTGGCCGGATCCGTTTTTTTTGGTCTGAGCATGCTCAGTAGCTCTGCCCACAAGACATATATAAAAGCAAGACAGTGGGACCCACAGCCACACCCAACATGCCACCCAAGAAAGCAACCAAGCGAAGCAGGAGAAGACAGGAGACCACTGCAGCACCATCAGCACCACCACCACCCCAAATGGAGCAGCAAATGGAACATGCTGAGGAGGGGAGTCCAGCAGCAGATGAGAGACGGTAATTATCAAATCCCCCATTCCTCCAAACTAGGGCTATGGAATATCAAGATATTCATTGGCCCTTTGTTTCTCTTTATTCAACAGCCGCCCAATAGATGCAGCAGCAGCAGCAGCAATGGCAGCAGCTGGAACACCACCCACAGGCATGGAGTGTGGCCACCAGGAAGACAGCACATCATCTTCTGGGAGCCCTCCCTCGCATCGTCAGCGTTTGACGGTAAGTTTTTATTTCCAAAATCCATCATCTCTGTAATATATGTCTATTCATTGCCTTTTATTTCAAAACAGGATTCACAAGATGAAGAGGAGCTCCCAGAAGAAGGAAGGGGTGGACAGACACCTGGAGTGGGCTCACAATTGGTAAGTTTTTTGCATCAAACGCAGAAACACAACATCACACTACACACAACACATAGAAAACAATGTTCTGCAGACCACACACAGCAAACAAATGCCTACATCCAAAGACATAACATTTTTTGTTTTCTTCTCTAGTCTTCCCAATCTGGTGCTCGGCCAAGAGGTCCTCGCAGTGCCTCCCAGGGTCGTCGGCGACAGCAACGCGGCGGTCACCAGCGTGTAAGTATAAATATTTTTGCTTTGTTTTTTTGCACTTTTTATTTCATTTCTTTTGTGGAGGCTAATTATGTTATTTTTGTCTTTTTCTTTAACAGCCTTCACAGCGTGCTCCCGACTCTGACGGTGAGGATGGAGGACTCGATGTGGACCACCTCATCGATCTCGTCAGAGAAAGGGAGCCGCTCTGGAATATGGCTGACCGCCGCCACGCTGACCTTATCGTTACCCGACGACTCTGGGAGGAAATCTGTTCGCTCCTTGTGGGCCGCTGGGAGGACCTCGATGTTCGGGCCCAGATTAAAGAGCGTAAGTATATACAGTACCGGTTGCTTGATGTAAACCAGTGTTTCCCGAACTCCAGTCCTCGTGGTCCCCACGGATCATGTGTTCAGGATTTCTATTTACTATGGAAATCCTGAAAACATGACCCCTGGGGACCATGAGGACTGGAGTTTGGGAAACACTGATGTTGTATACTAACCACTTTGTCCTTTCTCGTTTCAGGGAACAGAATTGTGAATCGGTGGCGGTCTGTGAGGGATCGTTTCAAGAAGGAATTCAATAAAGAGATGCGGGCCCCGAGTGGATCTGGAGGACGCAGGAGCAAGTACAAGTACGCAGAAGCCCTGTCGTTCCTCCGGGAAACAATGGTCACTAGAAGGTAAATATTACACACCACATGTGAAAAAAAATGTTAGATGTAAATTTTTTTTTTCAGCCAGGGCCATACCATGTCAGTATTTTAATTTTTTTTTTTCTCTTTATTCCACAGCACGGTGAGCAGCACTCGGGAGCCTGCACGATTGGACCCTTCTGAGGCGATCCCTGAGGAGACCGGCACCGAGGGACACTTCGACCGCCCCGGTACATCTGCACCTTCCCAGCCTTCCCACACATTCGACCCATCTGTCCCATCCACCAGCACAGGAGCATCGTGGCCGTCTACATTACATGAAGCTGCTGGTGAGGAGATCGCTTTCCCTTTACCCCACCCTTCTGCCCCTGCCACCTCTAGTACACCTGCGGGTACTGGGCGGCAGCGGCAGAGGGGTCAGGAAAAGACTTATGCGCCAGAGTTCTTGCATCTGAATGCATCTTTCCAGAACTGTCTAAAAGTCTTGTCAGAGCAAATCTCCGCAGGCTATCAGCAGATCAACTCCAGCATTCTGGAGGTGAAGACACTTCTGCAAACCATGCATTCAGAAGCAAGATCTTCGCCAAACCACACCTTTTTCAGGTCTGTTGTGGAGCGCATGGAAACGCTCTCTCCTGCCCAGCAGATGCATGTAATGCATTCATGCCACGCTGCTCTCCAGCAAGTTACCTCCCAACCTCCTCCTCCCACCACAGTAGTTCCTCCACCTGCACCCCCTCCAGCCACTTTCCATCCTCCCCCTCCTATTACATCTACACCCCCTCCAGCCACTTTCCATCCTCCCCCTCCTATTACATCTACACCCCCTCCAGCCACTTTCCATCCTCCCCCTCCTATTACATACCATCCACCTCCCCAGCACCATCCACCTCCCCAGCACCATCCACCTCCCCAGCACCAGCAACCTCCCCAGTACCAGCAACCTCCCCAGTACCAGCAACCTCCCCAGTACCTGCAAACTCCCCAGTACCAGCAACCTCCCCAGTACCAGACATCTCCCCACTTCCAGCAACCTGCCCCGTACCAGACATCTCCCCACTTCCAGCAACCTGCCCCGTACCAGACATCTCCCCACTTCCAGCAACCTGCCCCGTACCAGACATCTCCCCACTTCCAGCAACCTGCCCCGTACCAAACTCCTTCCCCATACAACTTGCCATCAACATCATCTGCTCCTACAGTCCCTGCCCAACCCTCCACTCCACCGCCCACCACCTCTTCTGCTTCCCACATGTCCACCCATTCTGTAGTTTTTTCCACACCATCACCTCTAACTGTTCCTTCCCCACCACGATCCCAGTCCTCTCTTCACACTCCCAGTGTCGAAGTGTCCCGCAGCCCCTACAGCAGTATTTCCACCACACACTACACAGATTTATAATGTGTGTATTTAAATAAAAATGACCAGTTTTATGGTTTCAGTTTTATAGTTTCAAAGCTTTATTAAACAAGTTTATTAAAATTTTAAAAAAGTTTACTAAAAAAAACATTTTTCAATAAAAGTTAAATTATTTTACACTGGTTGTCTGTCATTTCTTTCTGCGGCGAAAAAGGTTAAATACAGGGTATTTAAAAGGTGAAATGGTATTCAAAACTAGGTATATAACTGTGGGTAAATTTTAGCTTTTTGCCACAGTTGTGTTCCTGGTTGTGTTTGAAGCAAAGTATTTCACCTAAAAAGTTGTGTTTATTGTTGGTGATTTCCTAACAATGTACACAACTTTTGTTAAAAGGTGAAATACTTTGCATAAAACACAACCAGGTACACACCTGTGGCCTAAAGCTAAAAATAGAGACCATGACAAGATAGCCAACTTTGGTTGGCAAAGGTATATACTGTTGGTACAGAAGGTACACAAGTTTGGTTGGGCACAAATCTTTCACACTCTGTCATCCTGCCAGTGTACTCTGCCTTGAGGTGACATAAAGTATAGTGCAAAATTGTCCCTCATTACTGAAACCGTCACAGAACTTCTAGTGGTAATGTCATGGTAATCTTGCAAGGTGGTTTCTTCAGAGGTGTCCTCAATGGAAATGGGTTCCTTGCAGATAACAAAATTGTGGAGTACCACGCACGCTTTGATCACCTCGTCCACAGTTTCTGTCTTGAGGTTAATCGCAGTCAATAGGACCCGCCATTTGGCTGTCAGAATACCAAAGGTACATTCAACCATTCTTCTTGCTCTTGTGAGGCGGTAATTAAAAATGCGTTTTGTTCTTGTCAATCCTCTGCTAGAGTACGGTTTCAAAAGGTGTTCTGACAGCTGGAAGGCTTCATCCCCTACACAAACAAATGGCATAGGTGGACCAGATGTTTGCGGCAGCGGTCTAGGTGGTGGGAACTGGAAGGTGTTTCCATACAGTTTACGCCCCATGGCAGACAGTTTGAAAACTTGAGAGTCATTGGAGCGGCCATAGGCCCCAATATCAACCGCAATAAATTTGTATTCCGCGTCAGCGATGGCCATGAGGACAATTGAAAAATATTTCTTGTAATTGAAATATTCCGATCCCAATCCGGCTGGCTTTACAATGCGGATATGTTTCCCGTCCACAGCGCCCAAGCAGTTTGGAAACTGACATATCTGTTGAAACTTGTCAGCAATTTCAATCCACCTCTCTGTTGTGGGCTCTGGTAAAAACTCTTCAGCTAAGGAGTCCCACAGTGCACGGCATGTGTTCTTCACAATTCCAGATATGGTGGAAATCCCGAGTCTGTACTGGAAATGCAGTGACGAAAGGGATTCTCCAGTTGCAAGAAATCTGTGGGGAATTAAAAAACAATCAATTAGTTTTAAATCACAGCATTACATACCAAAACTCAGCTATAACACTTGGAGATACAAACTACCACCAACAAGATTGCAGTGAAAGTGTGCTCTGATGCGAGCATATCCAATAAATGTGGCTTACCTTAAAGTCACCATCAGCGCTCTGCGGGTGAAACAGAGAAGCGGCAATAGGTGTCCGCTTTTCTTATGAGGTGTGCAATGCGCTCCACCAAGTAATCAAAATTCTCCATTTTCATCCTAACATATCCAAAAAATTTATCCGGGTTTCGTCGAAGGTCCATGCATAGTGTAGAATAGACCCCACGCGTCATTCTCTTGGCTGTGATGGGGTGGATCCACAAACGTCGTCTACGATGCCTGATGCGCTGCTGTCTCGCTCTCTCCTTCTCCAGAACAATCACCCTCAAACGATTTGCCTCCGCTATAAAATCCGCCAAATTCTTCAAAATATTTCCAATGACAACATCCATCTTCGCCAGTAACTTGCTCTTCTCTCCAACCTGCACTTTCTCCTCTACAACCTGTCAAAGAAGGGCTGTAGGAACATGCTATATATAGTTTTCCAGTAGCCAATCCTGTTCGGAAGGCCACAAGGGTCAATTTTAAAAACCGGATCCGGCGTAATCCGTCGAAAAACGGATAGAAAAACGGATGAACCGGATGAGACGGATCCGGTTTTGTCTGTCAAGAAAAAGACGGATCCGGCAGAAAACCGGATCCGTCACATCCGGTTTTACGAAACATTTGCCGGATCCGGCGTTCCGGCACGACGCCGGATCGCGCCTGACGCCGAAAACCTGATGTGTGAAAGTAGCCTAACTCTGCACTTGCTTATGCAGCAACCCTAATAAACCAGTGAGTCTTAAAGAAACAATGTTCCTTTGTCTACATCCGTGTGCAGCCAAGACTGGTACAGGGGGAGAGGACCCTGCCTTTGTGGGCTTACAGTCTTCAGGGTAATGAGGTCGGAGAGACGGAGACAGTATGTTATGATATACATGCTCAGAATGTATATATGTATAAATTCCCAGCATTGTCTGACTCCTATAGTTGTAACTTCCACCTATTTGTTTCTGTGATGCCTTCTTATTGCAATTTGGCAATCTGCTCCTGGTAATGAAAAGAAAAATGAAATAGATCAATCATTCATCTGTCAACGCGACTGAATGTACAGGAATTTCTCTACACACTGCTAAACATCTGCATATTACACTGTGTTCCAAACTGACGGCACAAATTCACCAACATTTCATCTCGTCACCTGTTTTCTGTGTATTTAATCTGGATTGCATTTTACCTCAGGTATAGGTAACGCACTTGTATACACAGCCTAGTTTACATGTATCAGGTAGTACTGAGCGTCACCTCTTATCTTCTGTGTCAGGAGGCCAATGTACTCAGGCGTGACCATGTCTGATACTCCAGGATTGTGACGTCACTTTGTGCATGACTCCCGGTCTAGTAATACATTGTTTTTACCGTAAACACTGTGGAACTAATTCCTGCCCTCATTCAACAACGGGGCGCGCGTCAGAGGATATGGGCATGACTTAAAGGGAAAAAGGATGTGGTTTGAAATTCTACTATGTGCCCCAAATTCCTCTCAAAAAATTAATCTTCTGACCCATTAGGGTGAGTGCACACAGTGCGGATTGAGCTGCGGATTTTTCCCTGGGGATTTGCAGGTAAAACCGCAGGTAAAGTGACCTGCGGTCTACCTGCGGATTTGCCAGCGGTTTTCCCCTGTGGTTTGACACCTTGACAATGGAACAGGTGTCAAATAGCTGCAAAATCCGCAGAAAGAATTGACATGCAGCAAGTTGTCAGCTATAGTGTACAGGCGACAGCTGCTGGATTGTCACCTGTATGGAGAGGCTATTCTCTTATATCTCAGGTCAGTTAAAAGACTTATTGGCTGTCATTAAGGGGTTAAAACCGCAGCAAATCCACGCGGAAGTGCACTGCGGTTTTGAAATCCCATTGATTTGCATTGTACTGTACCTTGCTTGCGGATCCGCAGCAAAATCCGCACCGTGTGCACATATCCTTAGGTTACTGACTCTGTATTTATAGATTTTTGGGCTAGATTTACTAATTATGTCCGATTTTAGAGATGGCATAAACTTTTTCATCGTTGTACTGGAGCCGATGCACTTATCTTCCTGATGATGTAATATGTTACTTATATCATTCTTTTGCAAGTTGTACAAATAAAGCTGGTTTTGTACAGACCGTGCCATGTGCTCACTCTGTTCATATGGTGTGACATGTGATGGGTGTACAAAAAAAAAGAGTGTGATGAGTGACGGACAAGTGAGCGGTGTTTGTCATATGTGGGAGCCTGAGAGAGATTTGTGTACTGACGAGGTATGTGCAGAATAGCTAGTTAGACAAATAATACCACAGGGCAGCGGGTATTATCGCTGCATACACATATTCGTGTGAAATGTTCTGACTTTGTATCGAATGGCACATGACCCAGGGGCGGATATATCATTTGTGCAACCTGTAAAGGCTGATGCGCCCCAGAGGCCGTGGGATACTCGGTACCAGGCCGGTCATCTTAAAGGGATGTGTCACAATGGCAGTGACCCGGTCTGTGGCCCTAGGCGGTCTTGTAAAATGGAAGTATTGATTAGGGATAAAGTTTATGTAGTGATTCGTGACGCCAGTTGGAGTGTTCAACTGTAGTTTAGCCGGTACTGCAGATGATCCCTGGGGGAGTAGATGGTGATGGAAGTGCAGATGTTTAACCCCCTCCAACCAGGGCTGACCCCCAGAGATTGTGACAGAAGTAGAAGGCACGGAGTAATAAGGCAGGAGACAAGGAAAGTCACTTTATCGTTTACTTTAGTTCAGGTGCAGTTCAGAGGAGATATTACAACTCTCACCAGGTTACTGTCTGCTCTGCAGAATGGGAGTTATCCTTCACTCTGCTGTGACTCAGTGTAAGCTTCCTCCTATTCTAATCCCTTCTGGGATCAAGGCTTCCCGGAGTTTAGAACTTCCAGTATAGTCACTGCTCACTGTGTATTCCTCCTCTGGCAACTTGCAGCTTGGATCCTGTGTGAAGCTCAAGTTCCTTCTTGCACAATCCTTCACTGGTCCTAGTTTGCTGCAGTCTTCCTGGGGAAAACACTCTGGTGTTGGTTGTATAAACCCACACAGTCTCTCAGCTTACCACCCTGCTCTGAAAGCATGGATGGCCTAGGGGCTGACTCCCTGATTCTTCTTAGCTTTGCTCATGGAGGAAGCGCATGTCATGGCTTCCAGGAGTGTTCTCCATTCTTCCTTCTTCCCTGAAAACAACAACTCAACTCCTCCCCCTCCCAGTTAGGGTATGTCTGCAAAGCTCTAAGCTTCAGACTAGTAAGGGAGTGAGGTAAATTGTGTGTAGTGGTCTCTAGCTGAGAAAGCATAACTCCCATTGCTTACAAAACACATACAAAATAGTACATATTCTACCATTTTGTGGCGGCAAAGACACAGGGCGCTGTTATGATTGAGTCACCGTAAGAGGCAAAAACAGAAATGCTAGCTAAGTCCAGAAAACCAGAGAAGTTGGCAGCTATCGGATTGCAGACCCCTGAACCTATCAACACAACTAGCAGTAGCCTAGCCGCGGGGGATTCCTACGATGCCCTAGACCCCTCGATCACAGCCGGAGAATTAAATAGGCCTAAAGAAAGAAAGGGGAAATCTAAACTGCCCCAGAGCAGACCCCAAAGCAATAGGCAGCCCCCAACATATAATGATGGTGAAGCAAGATGAAAATACTAACACAGACAGAAAGATAGACTGAGCAAAGAGGGGCCCAAGCTAACTAAATAGAAAAGGACTGGAAAGCTGCTGTCTGCAATCCGTGAAAAACCCTATGAAAATAAGAGCCAACAGACTGACAGTGAAAAAGGCCCTGAAGACGCTAGGCTTCAAAAAAGCTATGTCAGTACTCAGGAATATACTGAAGACAGAGCTACAGGCAAAAGGAGATTCAGCTCACCCCAGCAGGGAATGGCAGAATACTGAAAAGCAAGGAAAACAAAAAACAAAACAAAAGGCTAACAGGCAAAACAGAAACAGAGGAGCAGGAATCAGACTGGTGTCCTAGAAGTCCACAGAGAAATCACCCGCAGGGCAGAAGGGCGTCGGCAGCCTTATATCCAGTCCGTGACTCCACTCAGCCAGTCATCCTCATTAGACTCAGGTGCCTGATAATCAGGCTCATTACCTTCCTTTACCAGAATAGGGAGTTCACCAGACCCCAGTGACGAAGGGGAAAATGAACTCACAACAGTACCTCCCCCTTGAGGAGGGGTCACCGAACCCTCAACCACGCCACCAGGGCGTTCAGGGTGAGCCCGAAGAAATGCACGCACCAATCTTTTGGCATGAATATCAGAGGCAGAGACCCAGGAATTATTCTCCTGACCATAACCCTTCCACTTACCAAATACTGGAGTTTCCGTCTAGCCAGACGGGAATCCAGTATTTTCTCTACCTCATATTCCATGTTACCTTCAACCAATACAGGGTCTGGAGGTGCCACCCCAGGAACAACTGGTTCAACAAACCTCTTCAACAAGGACTTATGGAACACATTATGGATTTTAAATGTGACAGGAAGAGCCAAACGAAAAGAGACCGGATTAATAATCTCCAAAATCTTGTAAGGTCCAATAAATCTAGGCTTAAACTTAGGAGAAGCCACCTTCATAGCAATATTTTTTGATGATAACCACACCATATCACCAATCTTAAACTGGGGACCAATGGTCCTATGTCGATTGGAAAACCGCTGGGCCTTTTCCTGGGAGAGAGATAACTTATCCACCACTTGGTCCCAGATCTGGTGCATTCTCTCCACCACAGTGTCAACACCTGGGCAGGCAGAAGGCTCCATCTGCCCTGAAGAAAATCGAGGATGAAACCCAAAGTTACAAAAAAAGGTGACATCAAAGTGGCAGAACTAGCTCTATTATTTAAAGCAAATTCAGCCAAGGGCAAAAACGGAACCCAATCATCCTGATCAGCGGAAATAAAACATCTCAAATATGACTCCAAGGTCTGGTTTGTTCTCTCTGTCTGCCCATTGGTTTGAGGGTGAAAAGCAGAGGAGAAGGACAACTGAATTCCCAGCTTGGAACAGAAAGTCCTCCAAAATCAAGACACAAACTGAACTCCTCTGTCAGACACAATGTTCTCATGAATCCCGTGTAAGCGAACCACCTGTTGTAAAAACAGGGGCACCAACTCAGAGGAAGATGGCAACTTAGGGAGTGGTACAAGATGATCCATCTTAGAGAACCTATCACAAATCACCCAAATAACAGTCATTCTTTGAGAGACCGGCATATCAGAGATGAAATCCATTGAAATATGGGTCCATGGCCTCCTGGGGCCCGGCAAAGGCATCAACAACCCACTAGAGCGAGAACAAGATTTAGACCGGGAGCAAGTCCCACAGGACTGCACAAAATTCCTGACATCATGAGACAAGGTGGGCCACCAAAAAGAGCGACTCACCAGATCTCTAGTACCAAAAATACCTGGATGACCAGCCAATGCAGAGCAATGAACTTCAGACATCACTCTCTTCTTCCACTGGTCAGGAACATACAACTTTCCACTGGGACAACGCTCAGGTTTGTCCTCCTGGAACTCTTGCAGAGCAAGTCTCAAATCGGGCGAGATGGCAGAAAGAACTACCCCTTCGCCTAAGATGGTAGCAGGCTTGGTCACCACAGGAGAATCAGCAAAGAAACTCCTAGAGAGGGCGTCTGCCTTGACATTCTTAGTTCCAGGAAGAAAAGAGACCACAAAATCAAAACATGTAAAAAACAAGGCCCACCTAGCCTGTCTAGGGTTCAAGCGTTTAGCCGACTCTAGGTAAATCAAATTCTTGTGGTCAGTGAGGACCACAACTTGATGTTTAGCTCCCTCCAACCAATGTCTCCACTCCTCAAATGCCCATTTCATGGCCAACAGTTCCCGATTCCCCACATCATAGTTACGTTCAGATGGAGAGAACTTTCGGGAAAAGAAAGCACAGGGATTCATTTTAGATGTTACAGGATCCTTTTGGGACAAACAGCTCCTGCACCAATCTCAGAAGCTTCCACCTCTACCTGGAACAGGAGTGAGACATCAGGTTGCCGCAAAACCGGGGCGGAGGTAAATCTTCGCTTCAGCTCCTGAAAGGAAGCAACAGCCTCAGGAGACCAATTCAACACATCAGCACCCTACTTAGTCAGATCAGTCAATGGCTTGGCAATACTAGAAAATTTTGCTATAAATTTCCGATAAAAATTAGCAAAACCCAAAAACTTCTGGAGGGCCTTCAAAGAAGTGGGCTGAACCAAATCATAAATGGCCTGTACCTTGGCCGGGTCCATTTCAATAGTTGACGGAGTCAAAATAAATCCCAAAAATGAAATCCTCTGTACTCCAAAAAGGCATTTCGATCCTTTGACATACAGGGAATTCTCCCTCAAGATCCGGAACACAGTCCGAATATGTTACACATGAGAATCCCAATCCTTGGAGAAGATCAAAATATCATCCAGATAGATAATCAAAAATTTATCGACAAAGTCTCGGAAAATATCATTCATGAAGCACTGGAAGACAGAAGGGGCATTAGTGAGCCCAAAAGGCATCACCAGGTACTCAAAATGTCCCTCCGGAGTATTAAACGCCATCTTCCATTCATCCCCCTGCTTAATGCGGATAAGATTATACACCCCCCTGAGGTCAAGCTTGGTAAACCAGCAAGCACCTCTAACTCTAGAGAATAGATCCGAAATCAGGGGTAACGGATACTGATATTTAATAGTAATTTTATTGAGGGCACGATAATCAATACAAGGCCTTAAAGAACCATCCTTTTTGGCCACAAAAAAAAAAACGGCACCTAAGGGTGAAGAGGATGGTCTAATATGAACCTTCTCCAATGCCTCCTTAATATAGGACCGCATAGCCTCGTGCTCGGGTACAGATAAATTGAAGAGCCAACCCTTGGGAAATTTACACCCCGAGCTTAGTTCAATTGCACAGTCATAACTCCTATGAGGAGGCAAGGACGCAGACTCATTCTCACTAAATACATCATAAAAGTCCGCCAAATAGTCAGGAACATCATGCGACTGAGGAGAGGTGGAAAAAACCGGAGCCTCACTAAAGGCACACCGACAACCCCAACTCACCACAGACACAGATTTCCAATCCAAAACTGGATTATGAATTTGCAACCAGGGAAACCCCAGAACAACGGCATCATGCAGACCATGCAATACCAAAAATCTGCAATTTTCTTGATGGTCTGGGGCGACCCGCATGACCACCTGGGTCCAAAACTGAGGTTTATTTTTAGCCAAAGGAGTAGCATCAATCCCCCTCAAAGGGATAGGCGTCTGCAGAGGTGTCATCGGAAATCCATAACGTTTAGCAAAATCCAAGTCCATTAGGTTTAGCGCTGCTCCCGAATCCACAAAAGCCTTGGCGGAAAATGTGGACAGGGAGCAGATCAGAGTAATTGCCAGAAGAAACTTAGGTTGAACACCACCAACAGAAAACGTGTGTGCAAAGCGTTTCTCTCGTTTAGGACAAAAAGAAATAATATGCGAGGCATCGCCACAGAAAAAACACAGCTTATTACGTCTTCTGAACTCCTGACGTTGCGCCTTAGACAAAACTCTATCACATTGCATAGGTTCAGACGTCTGTTCAACCGGTGGCAACACCTCTCGTGCAATCCTGCGTTCACGTAAACGCCGATGAACCTGAATGGCTAATGACATAGAATCGTCCAGACCAGAGGGAACAGGAAATCCCACTATAGTATCTTTTACGGCTTCTGACAAACCCTTCCGAAAGAGAGCAGCCAAGGCATTATCATTCCAGGTAGTAAGGACCGCCCACTTTCGGAACTTTTGACAGTACAACTCTGCAGAATTTCGACCCTGGTTCAATGCCAACAGGGTCTTTTAAGCCTGATCAATAGCATTAGGTTCGTCATACAACAACCCCAAAGCTTGAAAGAATGCGTTCACATTAGTCAGAATAGGATCATCTGGTTTCAAAGAAAACGTCCAATCCTGGGGATCACCACGCAGCAAAGAGATGACAATTTTAACCTGCTGCGCGGAGCTCCCTGACGAGTTAGGCTTCAAGGCAAAAAATAATTTACAATTATTTTTGAAACTCAAAAATTTAGATCGATCCCCAAAAAATACATCAGGTGTAGGGATCTTTGGTTCAACAGCATGCGAACGAGCAAGGTAGGCGGAAATTCCCCGCACTTCCGCAGCGAGCTGCTCTACACGATCAGACAATTGCTTTATCTCCATTGAGAGAGAAAAAAAAAAATTCCCCCTACGGCCTCAGAGATATAGAGGAAAGAATATACACACACTTTTTTCTTTTTTTTTTTTTTTAAACACAATTCTTTCCTGCTATTGAGTACCCTAGGATCTGTGGTAGGGCGGGTGATTCTGTTATGATTGAGTCACCGTAGGAGGCAAAAACAGAAATGCTAGCTAAGTCCAGAAAACCAGAGAAGTTGGCAGCTATCGGATTGCAGACCCCTAAACCTATCAACACAACTAGCAGTAGCCTAGCCGTGGGGGGTTCCTACGATGCCCTAGACCCCTCGATCACAGCCGGAGAACTAAATAGCCTAAAGACAGAAAGGGAAATCTAAACTGCCCCAGAGCAGACCCCAAAGCAATAGGCAGCCCCCAACATATAATGACGGTGAAGCAAGATGAAAATACTAACACAGACAGAAAGATAGACTGAACAAAGAGGGGCCCAAGCTAACTAAATAGAAAAGGACAGGAAGGCTGCTGTCTGCAATCCGTGAAAAACCCTATGAAAATAAGAGCCAACAGACTGCCCATGAAAAAGGCCCTGAAGACGCTAGGCTTCAAAAAAGCTATGTCAGTACTCAGGAATATACTGAAGACAGAGCTACAGGCAAAAGGAGATTCAGCTCACCCCAGCAGGGAATGGCAGAATACTGAAAAGCAAGGAAAACAAAAAACAAAGCAAAAGGCTAACAGGCAAAACAGAAACTTAGCTTTAGAGGAGCAGGAATCAGACTGGTGTCCTAGAAGTCCACAGAGAAATCACCCGCAGGGCAGAAGGGCGTCGGCAGCCTTATATCCAGTCCATGACTCCACTCAGCCAGTCATCCTCATTAGACTCAGGTGCCTGATAATCAGGCTCATTACCTTCCTTTACCAGAATAGGGAGTTCACCAGACCCCAGTGACGAAGGGGAAAATGAACTCACAACAGGGCGCCACACGGATGCACAAGGGCCCAAGAGGTAATGGGGCCATTTCTACCTCCAAAGCAGGTATAATTTTGCATTTTTAGGAGCGCTTTGTCTGCAAAGGGCCCATACATTGTTCTTGCACATGGGCCCATTTCAGTGCATGAACCCATAGGGTCTCATGCAATCTAGTCAGAAAACTGTGAGAATTATGGATCCAAGTATGAGATCTGTGAGATTCAGAGCAGGTCCCATTCTGATCTGATTGTTTGAGAATAAATAATGTGACAGCACATCGACACTTCACATGGATGCATGAATGAATCATAAGGTGTAAAGCAGATGGGAATGATGCAATGTGTGCTTCTAGTTACTAGTAATTAGTTATTTCTAGTGCAAATCCAAAGAAGTGATTTCTTCCACTGAACTGTGGGGACTGTGATAGTGTCAGCAACAGAGTGCCGCATGGGGCGCCTGATCACCCAGTTATGTGAGAAAGCAACCAGTACTGGAGAGGAAGCTAGAATAGTGCTGCAGGGTCCAAAGTGCGCCATACAAATTCATCATTTTTATGACATCAGGACAGAAACGTATGCTAGTCAACCTCTGCCACCAGTTGTCAAGGAGGACATCAGGGGGGTTCGCAGAATTCACCGTTGTTACTACTTTTTCCCAGATGACATCGGGGAGATCACGCAGATCCACCCACTGTCACCAGTTTGTCAAGATAACACAACTCCGCTGCCTCGAATCGTCAGGACAAGTACACAATTGACCATCAAGGGATGGACACGGAAGCAGCAGTTTCCACTTCTAGGCCTGTTATTGTGGGAGGGAAGTACTCTTCAGGAAAGTGGACAGAACCCAAAGCAAGCCGTACCTTCCAGGACTGACAAATGCCCAAACCCAATTTCTGCTTTTTATTAGATCAAAATTATGCACACATACCTCCCCTTGGTGAGCTCATGTGGGGGCTGGTTGTGGGATGTGTTGGGTATTTCAGAATTTTATGAGATCCCCAAGTTACAGGATATCGTCGCACTTGAAGGTCCCAGGTGGTAAATATTGTCAAAGAAATAGAGTAAAGCCAACTCACCTGTTGTGGCGTGTTGTCAGCACGGACTGCAAGGAGACCGCTTGGAAACAATATAGAAAAAGGAAAAGTCCAGCTGATAAAAAAATAGGCTATTTATTGAAAAGATTCAAGTTAAGATCAGCATCCCGCAGACAATTAGGTAGTGCAGCTACACGTTTCGAACACTGCATGTATTCTTTGACAGAGCTCTGACAAAGAACACATGCAGTGTTTGAAATGCGTAGCTGTGTTACCGCTAATTGTCTGCGGGATGCTGATCTTAACTTGAATCTTTTCAATAAATAGCCTATTTTTTATCAGATGGACTTTTCCTTTTTCTATATTGGTAAATATTGTCATCATGTTTCTTACCACGATTTTACGTTTATATTGAGTTGAAACATGGCTTGGATGGCATCATCCATCACACCTTTATTAAGTTGTAGGTGTTAAAATGGCCTTACAGTGATGTGAGTTTGTGCGTTATGTCTTTTCCTTCGCTACGACACCGAAAATCTATCTTCCATAATTATCAGATTCATCACTGACCACTGGCTTTGAAGTGTCTCAGAAGGATTCTCTGTTCATAGGAAGATCTTTGGTTTGGAAGAGTACTTCCCGCCTTTGCAACTAATCTAAGGGCTCATACTCACATACGAGAAACTTGGATGAGTCTTGCACGTCAATACCCGGCACTGCCGCTGGCACTCGGTTCGGAGAATTCAGTTACATAGAAATACATGCAGCTGAACGCTCCGGATCTGAGTGCTGGCGGCAGTGCCGGGTATTAACGTGCAAGACTCGTCCCAGTTTCTCGCATGTGAGTCTGAGCCCTTAGACTTGGTATCTTTTTCTTAGCAAATCTGCCTCATGTAATTACCTGGTCACTTCAGGAGGTCCTTTCTTCAATGGAGATGGAAGTGTCATCTCTCACACTTTCCTGTCTCATGATCCAGTCCAGAGTTTGTTTTCTGCTGTCTTCTCTTTGGACTGGTCATGCGGGAGTTAATCTCCTGCCTTGATTTGGAGCTGGCTGGGCTATTTCAGTCCTCTGCAGCCTGCGGGCCAGTGTCAGCTATAATGCAAGCTTTCAAGCTAGTGCTTCTGACCTGTATTACTTTAGTGTTCCTTCTACCCCTGATTACCTGGACTTGTGTATGACTCGGCTTGATCTCTGGACTCTGCTTCTGGTTTTTCCATTTCTGATACCATGCTTTCTGACTGGCTTTTGACCATCTGGCTTGTACCCTGACAATGCCTTTCGTCTTACATTTCTGATACCATGTTCCTGGTAGGTCCTGACTTCTCGCTCGTCCCTGACTACGCACTTGCTTTCTCCCTTGGTACTTCTGCTCCTGTGAGTTGCTGACTTCGGCTAGTCTGACCACTCTTTCGTTACCTGTGACACCTGTGCTGTTGCTCTGTGTAACTCCACTGTGTATGTGTGTGTGCAACCTCTCTTCCCTCACTAGCACCCCCTGGTGGAGGTTGCGCTATACTGCACTGCAGCAGCATGTTACACTGTCATAATTAGTATCATATGCTCAATCTGAGGGTGATATGGCCCCTCTCTGGAGATGTCTTATGGATTATTAAATTTTCTCTATGACATGTATATTTAGTTGTAATAACCTAATGACTTATATATCCTAGTTAAAAACTCCCTACCGTTCCCTCTCTATGATAACTGCTTTTTTTACCTACTTCCTGTTAGGAGTCAGATTTCTGCGTTTACTCCAGACCCTCACATTCTGCACTCTCCTCCTATTTTTCCACTGCAGAGGAGATTGCCTTGCAGCAAATCTCTCCTGAGGCTAAGTCCTTCTGTACTGGGCATGCTCATGGGACGATCTCCTATTGGAGATCGGGAGTCATGTGCTCAGGTCCCGCTCCAGATCTCATTGATCCATCTCAGAGATCTAGAAGCGTGCAGCAGGTTCCGACTGCTATAAAAGACGCGCATGGCTGTTCCGCCATGCGCTAGTATAGAGTATACTTGCTATGTGTAAATGGTGACGGATGTACTGTATGACTCTGGTGACTGACTCATTTGAAACCCCTTCCCTCTGATATTACGCATGGTGATAGGGAATTAGTTTAGTAGACAGCGCCAGTCAGTGGCAAGCCTTAAGCCACTGTGCTCACCGCACCGCTACGCTAGCGTCCGACATCGCGCTTGCTATCTGGCTTTGCCGTCGAGCGGCAGTGTCCTGCGTCGCGCTGCAGTTGCAGCCCTTCTAGGCGTTCACAGCAGCGACGTCGCACACGGTAGGTCTAGAGGGACGCAGCTCCTCTGTCTTGGGTCCTGCTCCTGTGACCAGATACCGTGTGTGCATTTACCTGAGGCCTGTGTCACTAACAGGTTCAGTGTTTTGTATGTTTTTGTTGCGACACCGCTGTGTGTGAACAGAGCCCGCTCTGCACACTCTGGGTGAAGTTGAACCGGTGTGCATCATACCGCCATATTGCTCGTCTGTCATCACTCAGCAGTGGTTGTTACACCTACTGCACGGTGGACCCCGAGCGGCGAACGCACTTTATTATTTATTTTTATTTAGTGCGTTCCGCCGTTCCTAACATTATACTAACGCCAGGGTCTGGCTAGTGATGGCAGAACAGCAGCAACTCTTAGGCCGGGGTCACACTGGCGAGGAATACGGCCGAGTGAGAGGCGCTAAAAGCACGCATTAGACACGGATCAATGATTCTCTATGGGGCAGCTCCCAACAGCCGTATATTTCCCCTCCGTATCCTACGCTCCGTGCCACTCGCAGCATGCTGTGATTGTCAGCGTACTACGGCCGTAGTACGCCAATGCAAGTCTATGGGTGCGCAAAAAATACGGATTACACACGGACCAGATGTGTGACCTACGAGCAATACGCACCCGGTGTCTTTTAGCAAAGCTGGCAATTCAGTGCGCTATACAGTAAACTCACACTGACAGGTTTAATAAAGAAAGAAAGAATAGATATAGACACATAGAATACATACATATAGATATATATATATATATGCATTCTATGTGTCTATATCTATTCTTTGGTTTCTGTTATAAACCCTGTCTTAGGGCTCCATTATATGTCCATTTTGCAAGCGTGCGAGAAAATCTCGCCATACGGATTCCATACGGATGGTGACATGCGCAAAATACGCGACCACACCTTGCTTACGGATGACATACGGAGCACTATTTAGGGGCCATTCATCCGTATTACGCATGTAAAATACTGACCGTATTTTGCGTCGGTTAGTGTGACCCCGGTCTAAGGACTAGAGAGAAGTGGTTGGAATATTAGGAATTAGGGTCCCGTTACAATAAACGACACTCCAGCCATCCCGACAACGATACGAGCTGGTCAGGATCGCTGGTGCGTCGCTACATGATCGCTGGTAAGCTCTCAAACAGGCAGACTCACCAGCGATCGGGACCAGCGAGGGCGCTGGTATCCATAGTAAATAGCGGGTAACTAAGCGCGCGCGTCACTTAGTTACCTGCTGTTTACCATGGATACCAGCGTGCTCGCGCTGGGAGCTGGTATCCAGGGTAAACAGGGGGTAACTAAGCGCGTAACTAAGACTCGCTTATTTTCATCCCTTCTTACTACATAAAGCAATTTAATAACTTAAGAATGCGCCTTTAAAGAGATCTTGCAGGATTAAACAAAAATTACATCTGCTGCTTCACTCCACCTCTTTGTTGCCCCCCATCGGTCTTTGTATACAAGGCTGCAGTGGTGATGACTTTTGCAGCCAATCACTAGGGTCAGCGATATCAAACACTGGCGTTAGCACTGAGTGATCAGTTGTAAAACATATGGCTTTACAAGATGAACATGTACCAGATTCTTCATTATTGCATAATATTGGAGCATACCTAATCTTACCATTGTTCTGTACATGATAGTTTATTTCATTGTTTTATAGTTTATATTACATTTCTTCTGTGTTTAAAGGAAATAAACAGTCAAACATTAATTTGTTACATTTTAACAGTGCTGATATTTAGAGTTGAGCAAATTTTTCTAAATTAAATATACACACCTGGACCCGTTGAAGCGCTTGCCCTGCATACCCGCAAATCCTGTACAAAGTCTTTCACCCGGAGGAAATAAAAAGGACTTTGGAATATTTAATCCATCTGGTGAGTGCCGCATTATTTTTCTTGAAACATACAGTAATTAGGCCAGGGTCACACTAACCGACGCAAAATACGGTCAGTATTTTACATGCATAATACGGATGACAGACCCCTAAACAGTGCTCCGTATGTCATCCGTAATCAAGGTGTGGTCGCGTATTTTGTGCATGTCAGCATCCGTATGTAATCCATATGGCATCCGTATGGCGAGATTTTCTCGCACGCTTGCAAAATGGACATATAATGGAGCCTTATGACAGGGTTTATAACACAAACCAAAGAATAGATATAGACACATAGAATATATACACTCACTGGCCACTTTATTAGGTACACCATGCTAGTAAGGGGTTGGACCCCCTTTTGCCTTCAGAACTGCCTCAATTCTTCGTGGCAGAGATTCAACAAGGTGCTGGAAGCATTCCTCAGAGATTTTGGACCATATTGACATGATGGCATCACACAGTTGGCGCAGATTTGTCGGCTGCACATCCCTGATGCGAATCTCCCGTTCCACCACATCCCAAAGATGCTCTATTGGATTGAGATCTGGTGACTGAGGAGGCCATTTGAGTACAGTAAACTCATTGTCATGTTCAAGAAACCAATCTGAGATGATTCGAGCTTTATGACATGGCGCATTATCCTGCTGAAAGTAGCCATCAGATGTTGGGTACATTGTGGTCATAAAGGGATGGACATGGTCAGCAACAATACTCAGGTAGGCTGTGGCGTTGCAACGATGCTCAATTGGTACCAAGGGGCCCAAAGAGTGCCCAGAAAAAATTCCCCACACCATGACACCACCACCACCAGCCTGAACCGTTGATACAAGGCAGGATGGATCCATGCTTTCATGTTGTTTACGCCAAATTCTGACCCTACCATCCGAATGTCGCAGCAGAAATCGAGACTCATCAGACCAGGCAACGTTTTTCCAATCTTCTACTGTCCAATTTCGATGAGCTTGTGCAAATTGTAGCCTCAGTTTCCTGTTCTTAGCTGAGAGGAGTGGTACCCAGTGTGGTCTTCTGCTGCTGTAGCCCATCTGCCTCAAAGTTCGACGCACTGTGCGTTCAGAGATGCTCTTCTGCCTACCTTGGTTGTAACGGGTGGCAATTTGAGTCACTGTTGCCTTTCTATCAGCTCGAACCAGTCTGCCCATTCTCCTCTGACCTCTGGCATCAACATGGCATTTCCGGCCACAGAACTGCCGCTCACTGGATTTTTTTTCTTTTTCGGACCATTCTCTGTAAACCCTAGAGATGGTTGTGCGTGAAAATCCCAGTAGATCAGCAGTTTCTGAAATTCTCAGACCAGCCCTTCTGGCACCAACAATCATGCCACGTTCAAAGGCACTCAAATCACCTTTCTTCCCCATACTGATGCTCGGTTTGAACTGCAGGAGATTGTCTTGACCATGTCTACATGCCTAAATGCACTGAGTTGCCGCCATGTGATTGGCTGATTAGAAATTAAGTCTTAACACACAGTTGGACAGGTGTACCTAATAAAGTGGCCAGTGAGTGTATATATATACACTCACTGGCCACTTTATTAGGTACACCATGCTAGTAAGGGGTTGGACCCCCTTTTGCCTTCAGAACTGCCTCAATTCTTCGTGGCAGAGATTCAACAAGGTGCTGGAAGCATTCCTCAGAGATTTTGGACCATATTGACATGATGGCATCACACAGTTGGCGCAGATTTGTCGGCTGCACATCCCTGATTCGAATCTCCCGTTCCACCACATCCCAAAGATGCTCTATTGGATTGAGATCTGGTGACTGAGGAGGCCATTTGAGTACAGTAAACTCATTGTCATGTTCAAGAAACCAATCTGAGATGATTCGAGCTTTATGACATGGCGCATTATCCTGCTGAAAGTAGCCATCAGATGTTGGGTACATTGTGGTCATAAAGGGATGGACATGGTCAGCAACAATACTCAGGTAGGCTGTGGCGTTGCAACGATGCTCAATTGGTACCAAGGGGCCCAAAGAGTGCCCAGAAAAAATTCCCCACACCATGACACCACCACCACCAGCCTGAACCGTTGATACAAGGCAGGATGGATCCATGCTTTCATGTTGTTTACGCCAAATTCTGACCCTACCATCCGAATGTCGCAGCAGAAATCGAGACTCTTCAGACCAGGCAACGTTTTTCCAATCTTCTACTGTCCAATTTCGATGAGCTTGTGCAAATTGTAGCCTCAGTTTCCTGTTCTTAGCTGAGAGGAGTGGTACCCAGTGTGGTCTTCTGCTGCTGTAGCCCATCTGCCTCAAAGTTCGACGCACTGTGCGTTCAGAGATGCTCTTCTGCCTACCTTGGTTGTAACGGGTGGCAATTTGAGTCACTGTTGCCTTTCTATCAGCTCGAACCAGTCTGCCCATTCTCCTCTGACCTCTGGCATCAACATGGCATTTCCGGCCACAGAACTGCCGCTCACTGGATTTTTTTTCTTTTTCGGACCATTCTCTGTAAACCCTAGAGATGGTTGTGCGTGAAAATCCCAGTAGATCAGCAGTTTCTGAAATTCTCAGACCAGCCCTTCTGGCACCAACAATCATGCCACGTTCAAAGGCACTCAAATCACCTTTCTTCCCCATACTGATGCTCGGTTTGAACTGCAGGAGATTGTCTTGACCATGTCTACATGCCTAAATGCACTGAGTTGCCGCCATGTGATTGGCTGATTAGAAATTAAGTCTTAACACACAGTTGGACAGGTGTACCTAATAAAGTGGCCAGTGAGTGTATATATATATGTGTCTATATCTGTTCTTTCGTTTCTTTATTAAAACTGTCAGTGTGAGTTTACTGTATAGCGCACTGAATTGCCGGCTTTGCTTAAAGACACCGGGTGCGTATTTCTCACAAGTCACATGTGTGTTCCGTGTGTAATCCGTATTTTTTGCGCACCCATAGACTTGCATTGGCGTACTACGGCCGTAGTACGCTGACAATCGCAGCATGCTGCGATTGGCACGGACCGTAGAATACGGATGAGAAATATACGGCTGGTGCGAGGGACCCCATAGAGAATCATTGGTCCGTGTGTAATGCGTGCTTTTAGCGCCTCTCACTCGGCCGTATTCCTCGCCAGTGTGACCCCGGCCTAACAGTGTATTCGGCAGCTTGAGGGCCGGCTGGCCACTCTTGAGAGGGCTCTCTCAGCTGCACAATCCACCAAAGCTGCTGTAAAGGCAATCACAGACGCGCTTTCCCGTATGTTCACGTCCTCCCCCGCACCGACAGTTACCTGCCTCCCATTGCCCGATAAATTTTCTAGCGATGGCGCCTCCGGTAGGGGTTTCATCAGCCAGTGCTCCATTCAGCTGTAGTTACTGGCTGCGCGATTCCCTACGGAACGGGCCAAGGTGGGGTTTATTGTTTCCCTGCTGTCAGGCAAAGAGCTGGATTGGGCTACGCCACTATGGGAGCATGGTGACCCAGAGGTCCGGACCGCTGCTCACTTTCTAACAGCTATTAAGCAGGTCTTCCTCGGTCCACGGGTCACGCACGATACCTCTCTTCAGCTTATTGCTTT
Source organism: Dendrobates tinctorius (assembly GCF_039654945.1). Taxonomy (NCBI): domain Eukaryota; kingdom Metazoa; phylum Chordata; class Amphibia; order Anura; family Dendrobatidae; genus Dendrobates; species Dendrobates tinctorius. The sequence continues at coordinate 16,604,810 of NW_027361743.1, read as the reverse complement.
GACTCGGGGTGCTCTCTCGGTTAGTCAGTATGCCGTCCGTTTTCGGACACTGGCTTCCGAGTTGGAGTGGTCAGATAAAGCCCTCATCCCTGTGTTTTGGAGAGGTTTGGCGGAGCACGTTAAAGATGCTCTCTCCACTAGAGAGGTTCCTGCCAGTTTGGAAGAGCTGATTGCCATTTCCACACGCATTGACCTCCGTTTTTCAGAGCGCGATATGGAGCGTGCTCAATCCAAACGGAAGGTTACTCCGGCTCCCAATTTTTTTGAGCCTCTGGAACTACCCGAACCAGAGGTTCCACCCCCAGAGCCCATGGAGGTGTCTTGCGCCGTTCTCCAGGCGTGTCCGGCACAAGACTCCAGTCTCGGTCTTTTTTGTCAACACGCGGTTCTCAGAACAACAGTGCCCCGCAACGGCCAAATTCTGTACCGCCGGGTAAGACCCTTGTTCCTCCACACCTTCGTCCGAAGGTTCTTGCTTGGGCACACACGTCCAGGAGGGGTGGTCACTGTGGCTATATGCAGACCACAAAACTCCTGGCAGGGTCTTACTGGTGGCCGCACAGGGCTCGGGATGTTAAAAAATATATTCGGGCCTGCACCTTTTGTGCTCGGAATAGCCTCCCTAAGCGAAGAGCGGAGACGCCCGCCGACACACGGTGGCATTCCACTTTAACTTCCGTTCCCGCTGTCTCTCATGGGTCCCTTCTGAGACCGGGCGATCTTGCCACCCCTGAGGCCTTCCACATGTCCCGGGTCTCTCTGTCATCTACCGGGACATCAGACTTGGCTGCGGACGAGTCTGAGGCCTATACCTCTTATGGGCACAAGTTGGTGGATCGTAAGGCTCAGGGAGGGGGGCCCTAGGAGGGGGGGTAATGTTAGGAGTCGGATTTCTGCATTTACTCAGCAGGGATCCAGATCCTCACATTCTGCACTCTCCTCCTATTTTTCCACTGCAGAGGAGATTGCCTTGCAGCAAATCTCTCCTGAGGCTAAGTCCTTCTGTCCTCTTACTGGGCATGCTCATGGGACGATCTCCCATTGGAGATCGGGAGTCATGTGCTCAGGTCCCGCTCCAGTTCTCATTGGTCCATCTCTGAGATCTGGAAGCGTGCAGAAGGTCCCGACTGCTATAAAAGGCGCGCATGGCTGTTCCGCCATGCGCTAGTATAGACTATACTTGCTATGTGTGAATGGTGACGGATGTATGACTCTGGTGACTGACTCATTTGAAACGCCTTCCCTCTGATAATACGCATGGTAATAGGGAATTAGTTTAGTCGTCAGCGCCAGTCAGTGGCAAGCCTTAAGCCACTGTGCTCACCACACCGCTACGCTAGCATCCGACATCGCGCTTGCTATCTGGCTTTGTCGTCGAGCGGCAGTGTCCTACGCCGCGCTGCAGTTGCAGCCCTTCTAGGCGTTCGCAGCAACGCCGTCGCACACACGGTAGGTCTAGAGGGATGCAGCTCCTCTGTCTTGGGTCCTGCTCCTGTAACCAGATACCATGTGTGCATTTACCTGAAGCCTGTGTCACTAACAGGTTCAGTGTTTTGTATGTTTTTGTTGCGGCACCTCTGTGTGTGAACAGAGGCCGTTCTGCACACTCCGGGTGAACTTGAACCCGTGTGCATCATACCGCCATATTGCTCCTCTGTCATCACTCAGCAGCAGTTGTTACACCTACTGCATGGTGGACCCCGAGCAACGAATGCACTTTATTATTTATTTTTATTTAGTGCATTCCGCCGTTCCTAACACTTCCATTTTGATGACATTTCTTTTGAGAATCCCCAGTGCATGATGGGATACTCAAATGAAATGTCATCATGGGTCAGGGGCTGCGGTAACTGCCACAGCTTCTGTTCCCTTCCTAAAATGAAGTGTCATCTGTGATGTCTGTTTGAGTGGCTGGGCTATTCCCTGCGACGATACTGAGCATGTGTAGGTTGTCAGTACTGATGTGTGGTCGATATAAGTTCCCTTGTCACTATGCAATATACTTTCAATGCACAGTGACAGTGCGCTCACTCTGCCCCTAATGAGAAATAATGAGCCAAGAAGAGAGCGCATTGTCGGTGCTCATTGTAAGGAAAGAACACAGCAAGCAGAGACTAGCCCCACCTCAGAAAGTGATTTGGGTGTTGCTCAGTACTAGCATACAAGACACCAGTCCTGATGAATCAGTGTCTGTATTCATCCCTCTATTAGTAGGTTTATGAGTCACCTTAAATATTCTCTTCTCAACAGAATATTACATGTGCCGAGTGCCCTGTTTTATACTGGAGGGCACTGCTGTATGAAGAAATATGGGGTAAGTGCTTCAGAAAAATGTGGGTCGCAATGAAGCTATGTGCCCACGTATGCAGAAAATTTCTGCATGAAACCCGGACTCCTTCCCAGAAAACGCGCGTTTATGCGTTTTTTTCCGCGCGTCCCCAGTCCCATAGAAAATAGCTAGAAACGTGGATTTTTCCACAAAATTAATAAGGATGCTGCATTTTATTCCGCGATGCGTTTTTTTCGTGGAAAAAAATGCATCAATATGCACAAAAAGTGCAGAATGCATTAAAATGAATGGGATGCTTCTTTTAAGCGATTTTTAAGCGTTTTTGCCTGTAAAAAAGCTTAAAAAACACACAAAAAAAACGCTTACGTGTACACACAGCCTTAATGTATGCCTGGTTGATGTTAGTAGAGTTGATTAGGGAAAAGGGTTTTTTTTCCATACACAATTATGAGTTCTTATAATCAGCCATGCAATGAGAGCAATGGGAGTGCATGTGAAAGCTCATAAAATTAGAAAATGGTGCAATGCGCTAAATTAGCACAGGCGCTTTTATAGGTCTATATAGTGAGGCTCCTGTTCTCCTAGACGTGTCAGCTGTAATTCAATATTTACAGTGGGGCAAAAAAGTATTTAGTCAGTCAGCAATAGTGCAAGTTCCACCACTTAAAAAGATGAGAGGCGTCTGTAATTTACATCATAGGTAGACCTCAACTATGGGAGACAAACTGAGAAAAAAAAATCCAGAAAATCACATTGTCTGTTTTTTTTTCATTTTATTTGCATATTATGGTGGAAAATAAGTATTTGGTCAGAAACAAGCAATCAAGATTTCTGGCTCTCACAGACCTGTAACTTCTTCTTTAAGAGTCTCCTCTTTCCTCCACTCATTACCTGTAGTAATGGCACCTGTTTAAACTTGTTATCAGTATAAAAAGACACCTGTGCACACTCTCAAACAGTCTGACTCCAAACTCCACTATGGTGAAGACCAAAGAGCTGTCAAAGGACACCAGAAACAAAATTGTAGCCCTGCACCAGGCTGGGAAGACTGAATCTGCAATAGCCAACCAGCTTGGAGTGAAGAAATCAACTGTGGGAGCAATAATTAGAAAATGGAAGACATACAAGACCACTGATAATCTCCCTCGATCTGGTGCTCCACGCAAAATCCCACCTCGTGGGGTCAGAATGATCACAAGAACGGTGAGCAAAAATCCCAGAACCACGCGGGGGGACCTAGTGAATGAACTGCAGAGAGCTGGGACCAATGTAACAAGGCCTACCATAAGTAACACACTACGCCACCATGGACTCAGATCCTGTAGTGCCAGACGTGTTCCACTGCTTAAGCCTGTACATGTCCGGGCCCGTCTGAAGCTTGCTAGAGAGCATTTGGATGATCCAGAGGAGTTTTGGGAGAATGTCCTATGGTCTGATGAAACCAAACTGGAACTGTTTGGTAGAAACACAACTTGTCGTGTTTGGAGGAAAAAGAATACTGAGTTGCATCCATCAAACACCACACCTACTGTAAAGCATGGTGGTGGAAACATCATGCTTTGGGGCTGTTTCTCTGCAAAGGGGCCAGGACGACTGATCCGGGTACATGAAAGAATGAATGGGGCCATGTATTGTGAGGTTTTGAGTGCAAACCTCCTTCCATCAGCAAGGGCATTGCAGATGAAACGTGGCTGGGTCTTTCAACATGACAATGATCCAAAGCACACCGCCAGGGCAACGAAGGAGTGGCTTCGTAAGAAGCATTTCAAGGTCCTGTAGTGGCCTAGCCAGTCTCCAGATCTCAACCCTATAGAAAACCTTTGGAGGAGTTGAAAGTCCGTGTTGCCAAGCGAAAAGCCAAAAACATCACTGCTCTAGAGGAGATCTGCATGGAGGAATGGGCCAACATACCAACAACAGTGTGTGGCAACCTTGTGAAGACTTACAGAAAACGTTTGACCTCTGTCATTGCCAACAAAGGATATATCACAAAGTATTGAGATGAAATTTTGTTTCTGACCAAATACTTATTTTCCACCATAATATGCAAATAAAATGAAAAAAAAACAGACAATGTGATTTTCTGGATTTTTTTTTCTCAGTTTGTCTCCCATAGTTGAGGTCTACCTATGATGTAAATTACAGACGCCTCTCATCTTTTTAAGTGGTGGAACTTGCACTATTGCTGACTGGCTAAATACTTTTTTGCCCCACTGTACTTTGAAATGTATTGTAAAGACTATACACCATGTGGGCAACGACAATTATCAAAATGTCTCATGAAATACGTACTGTATGTACAAGAGTCTCTTCATAGCGGGACACTCTGAAGATCTGTCTGCACTATAAATGGATCAGAATATATTTGCATTAATGTTTTCTGTATGGGTTCCCATGCAGATGAGGCATATGTGTATACATACTGAACAAAAATATAACTGCAACACTTTTGTTTGTGTTCCCATTTTTCATGAGCTGAACTTAAAGATCTCTTTTCTATGTACACAAGAGGCCTTTTTCTTTCAAGTTTTGTTCACAAATTTGTGTAAATCTGTGTTAGTTAGCTCTTCTCCTATTCTGTGTTAGTGAGCTATTCTCCTTTACCGAGGTGTGGCATATCCAGATGCTGGTAAGACACATCGTTATTGCACTGTCACTCAAGACACAGACAGTAGAGATGGGCGATTTTGTTCGGATTTCGGCCCCAAATCTGATTTTGACAAATTCGAACGCTATTCGTGCTGAATGTTTGTCTTATATTCTGTTCCGAACATATTCGCTAATTTCTACTCTCATTGACTCTAATGAAGTTCCGCTGTGTTCGACGAATATTGCAAAAACAATATTCGAATCCAATCGTATTCGGAACCAAATCCGAATAAATTCGCTCATCTCTAACAGACAATTCAGCACGCACCAGTATCATCACCATACTGACAGCTCAGCACGCCCCTGTCCTAGATTGGACAACAGAACTGTCATTCACTGCATCGAGACACACCCAAAGGAGGAATCCTGATCGTTTTCTTGTCCTAGGACTGTTCGCCCCACACCTGTCTTGCTGCCATTCCTTCAGTCTTCACCTTGGATCTTCCAGATCTTCTAACATCTGGTCTTTGGTCTTTCTTGTGCTGACTAGACCTCACATAGTGATGTGGGGCGCAACCGGACAAAGGATCAAAAGCGAAGACTTGAGGATCTAGCTGGGAGCTTTGGCAACAGAAAAGGGGCAAACCTCAGACAGGTGAACATAATCTTGTTTTTTTATTTTTCCACTTTCCCAGCCCTCAAAGGAATCCAAGAAATAGCAGCTAATACAAAGTCATTTTGCTGGATATACCTGAAATACTTCATAACTAAACTCTATCTGGAGAATGGCAAATTGGAATTGTGTAATTTGTGAAAAATTCGATTTGATGCGAATCAATTTGCTCATCTCTATTGCCAACCTATAAAGGATACGAATAATAAGCGAGCAATATGGCTGTCCAATTTCCTCCTTTTTTTTACTAGCTTTGGGGCAGTAGCATGGATCTAGAGATCAAGAATTTGATCGCCTGGAAGTATTTTTGATCTCAGAATCTGAAAACTATAATCTAGAACCAGTTGGCAGAAAATCTGAAAACTATAATCTAGAACCAGTTGGCAGAAAATCTGAAAACTATAATCTAGAACCAGTTGGCAGAAAATCTGAAAACTATAATCTAGAACCAGTTGGTAGAAAATCTGAAAACTATAATCTAGAACCAGTTGGCAGAAAATCTGAAAACTATAATCTAGAACCAGTTGGCAGAAAATCTGAAAACTATAATCTAGAACCAGTTGGCAGAAAATCTGAAAACTATAATCTAGAACCAGTTGGCAGAGTTAAATGATGGAGTTACAAAGAGTCGGCATCTACTGAGATGGATCATGAATCATGAAAGTACCCTGTAACATTGAGAATAGGTACACTTTAAACTCTAGATGAAGCACTTACACAGGTCAGTCAGACGGAGGGACATGTCTCAGACCTGATCCTGATTTATGAGACCGGAGAATACATATTTTATATGACCGTAGACCATGATAAATTAGCTGTGGCAAAACTTGAAACATGCACAGTCAGCAATAACATAGCAACTCATCCATTAAAGCTGTGACCTTTATTGGATAATAGATCGGCTTCATGCATTTAGTTCTCCATTGTTTTTGCAAATGTTCACAATTGTCAGTAAAATTAGTGTAGAAAAAAAGTTAAATACTTTGTTTGCATAATATATTGAGATATCTGCCCTCCCTTCCTAACAAAAAGAAGAAATAACGTACAGTACAGTGATGTATTACAGTATCGCGTATGGTAGGGTTCAGTCTGGAGTTCAGCAATTTGTGAAAACAACAGCAAAAAAGTGCTGTGCAGGGGTATCATGCGAAGCCACCCTAAAAGGAGGACTACGTGAAGGAAAAAAAAATACCGTGTGCAAGTCAGGATATCCCACTATAAGATTTGGGCTATTGTCAGGCTACTAATATAGGCACCAAGACAATCTTCACATGAACAGCAAAGTGGATTTACAAATAAAATGAGTAGGAAGAGTTTTGAAAGCATATTTTCAACAAATTTTTAGGAGAATTTTTTGAGAGGAACCGCTCAAAAAAAATTCTTTAAAAAATTCAGTGTGAACATAGCTAAAGAGATATTTGTAATGTAGGAGTTAAATTGTTGGTGAGAGTACTGTAGCATTTCAAATAAGGGTAGATCAAGATGGTGATGTAAGCAGGTGAAAGACTTATGCAGTTGAATGCACCATGGAGCCTTAATAAAGGAACACTGCCGTCTAGTGACCACAGGGTTTAAGAGCGAGAACAAAAAGAAAGCAAGTAGGAACTAAAAGAGGGTGTGTGTGTGTTGATGGGTAAGTAGAAGAAGCAAGAGGCACAAGGTCATATGATAAGCTGTGTCGCAGTTAGAAAATATAAAAAAGCCTCTGAGGCCAGGGCAGAGGAGGAGTCATGACCTGGACCTGTGTCAGGTCAGATGTGCAGTGCTAGCTGAACTGAAACATCTAAGGCCTGTTTCACACATCCGTTTTTTGATGTCAGTTACAATCCGTCAAAATGGAGGAAAACAGATCCATCTCCATTATCATACCAACGTGTGCCACCGGACTGTTGTTCTGACGGATCCGGTGATGGCAGAACTTTAAAGGAACAGCTGCCTGGAAAAAGGGAGAGATTTGTCTTTCAGTCCCGGAACAGCGTTTGAGGGTTACAAGTGTTCCAGGGGCAAAGCTTCCGCACAGGCGCAGTTAAAAATAGCGGACCTTCAAGTAAAAAAAACGTTGCAGTGTCCGTCCCATCCGCCCGGGAGACCGAAAAATTTTGGCGGATCAGTCAAAAAAGGGGTGTGACGGACGACCGTCAGTCAAGATCCGCCACTAATGTAAGTCTATGGGGGAAAAAACGGATCCGCCCCTTTTTTGGCGGATCCGTTTTTTTCGGAAATTGGCGGATTTTGACTAACGCCAAAAAACATGTGTGAAACAGGCCTAAGAGACGTGAGAACAGCAGGACAGGATCCTTTGCTCACCCCGATTAACAAAGTGAGAACTGCTCTGGTGACGCGGTAGTACGGGGTCTTCAAATGAGCAGTTAAATGAATTGAAGGATATGGACAATCGAGCAAGAGGTCAAAGAGATTCATACAATCAAGTGAGATTCAGATGATCCAATGAGCTGGAACCCAGAGGCCTAGATGACGGTACAAAGAGGGCATGGGTTGTGCTCTAGGAGACGGAGGCAGCCGGCACGTCGCTGAAGTTACTCATAAGTACACTTTTCCAATAGACTTGTGGCCTAACAGAGAAATAGAGCTGACTCCTGTTGAGACCTGTTACAGAGACAGACTTAGTGTTTATGTGACAACGGTGATGACTACCACGCGGACTTTAACATACCACGGACTGTCGTACCAGTAGTAATAGTGTTTGGTATATTAGTTAACTTTGTGATTCAAAACTGTGCGGTAATTCAGAGACACTGGTTATATTCATATTCCTAGAATAATTACCCCATTTTTACTAGTTTAGCATTTCTTGTAAATCACTAAACCTTTAAACGTTTCCTTTCTCTTCACCCGAATAGTAAATAATCAATTGGTTCAAGTTACCCTTCAGTCTTCATCTTCTCTGTCGTTGCATCCGCGTACCTGTTTGCAGTGAATCTGAAAAACATGATCAGGCATTAGGTGGAATGTAATAGATCCAGCAGCCAGGAGATGTCTTTCTTATATATTTGTTTTTGTTTTGTTTTTCCCTGGAAAATAATACAGAACAGACACCAGACAAATATACATATATATATATATATATATATATATATATATATATATATATATATACATACAGTGGGGAAAAAAAGTATTTACTCAGTCAGCAATAGTGCAAGTTCCACCACTTAAAAAGATGAGAGGTGTCTGTAATTTACATCATAGGTAGAACTCAACTATGGGAGACAAACTGAGAAAAAAAAATCAAGAAAATCACATTGTCTGGTTTTTTTTTCATTTTATTTGCATATTATGGTGGAAAATAAGTATTTGGTCAGAAACAAAATTTCATCTCAATACTTTGTGATATATCCTTTGTTGGCAATGACAGAGGTCAAACGTTTTCTGTAAGTCTTCACAAGGTTGCCACACACTGTAGTTGGTATGTTGGCCCATTCCTCCATGCAGATCTCCTCTAGAGCAGTGATGTTTTTGGCTTTTCGCTTGGCAACACGGACTTTCAACTCCCTCCAAAGGTTTTCTATAGGGTTGAGATCTGGAGACTGGCTAGGCCACTCCAGGACCTTGAAATGCTTCTTACGAAGCCACTCCTTCGTTGCCCTGGCGGTGTGCTTTGGATCATTGTCATGTTGAAAGACCCAGCCACGTTTCATCTTCAATGCCCTTGCTGATGGAAGGAGGTTTGCACTCAAAATCTCACGATACATGGCCCCATTCATTCTTTCATGTACCCGGATCAGTCGTCCTGGCCCCTTTGCAGAGAAACAGCCCCAAAGCATGATGTTTCCACCACCATGCTTTACAGTAGGTATGGTGTTTGATGGATGCAACTCAGTATTCTTTTTCCTCCAAACACGACAAGTTGTGTTTCTACCAAACAGTTCCAGTTTGGTTTCATCAGACCATAGGACATTCTCCCAAAACTCCTCTGGATCATCCAAATGCTCTCTAGCAAACTTCAGACGGGCCCGGACATGTACAGGCTTAAGCAGTGGGACACGTCTGGCACTGCAGGATCTGAGTCCATGGTGGCGTAGTGTGTTACTTATGGTAGGCCTTGTTACATTGGTCCCAGCTCTCTGCAGTTCATTCACTAGGTCCCCCCGCGTGGTTCTGGGATTTTTGCTCACCGTTCTTGTGATCATTCTGACCCCACGGGGTGGGATTTTGCGTGGAGCACCAGATCGAGGGAGATTATCAGTGGTCTTGTATGTCTTCCATTTTCTAATTATTGCTCCCACAGTTGATTTCTTCACTCCAAGCTGGTTGGCTATTGCAGATTCAGTCTTCCCAGCCTGGTGCAGGGCTACAATTTTGTTTCTGGTGTCCTTTGACAGCTCTTTGGTCTTCACCATAGTGGAGTTTGGAGTCAGACTGTTTGAGGGTGTGCACAGGTGTCTTTTTATACTGATAACAAGTTTAAACAGGTGCCATTACTACAGGTAATGAGTGGAGGAAAGAGGAGACTCTTAAAGAAGAAGTTACAGGTCTGTGAGAGCCAGAAATCTTGATTGCTTGTTTCTGACCAAATACTTATTTTCCACCATAATATGCAAATAAAATGAAAAAAAAACAGACAATGTGATTTTCTGGATTTTTTTTTCTCAGTTTGTCTCCCATAGTTGAGGTCTACCTATGATGTAAATTACAGACGCCTCTCATCTTTTTAAGTGGTGGAACTTGCACTATTGCTGACTGACTAAAATACTTTTTTTCCCCACTGTATATATATATATAACTATTCTGTTACTGATGCATCAAAGTAATCATGTAGGGCTTGTTCACACTACCATATTTTCGGTTCGAGTGTTGTCCATGAAAAAAAACAGACCGCACTCTAACCAGTGTTAGTCAATGGGGCCCTTCAGATAAGCAATCTTTTTCCACTGACTCAATCTACACGTGAAAAAAATCACCGTATGCACTAGTTTCTTCCGTAAATAGGATGAGACTCAACTGTTCAAGTCTGCAGGTGCTTAAAAAAGTTAGATGCCGTACAGAGCCACAGTAAAGAATCTGAATTCAAGGAAGTCCAGAATGTCAAAATAAATTGCCCTCAATAACTGGTCATGGAGATCCCTTAATCTGGGCAGTTTCAAATCCTAGGTATTTAAGAACTTCTGTGGCTGGGGCAAAAGTGATACACCAATCAGCTGTGGAGTCTGAGGGAAGTCTCTTAGCTCCATTTAGGGTAGGTGTTGTGAATTCACTTTCTGGCCTACCTCTGGTTGCTGGTGAAGGTAGTGGAGATGGTTGCATTGACAGAGGGGTCGCAAGTTCTCTTTCCGGGCTCCCTCTGGTGGTTACAGGAGGTAATGGAGCTGATCTAATTAACAGAGGCCTGCCACCTGATAATGAGGAGGACGATTGGACATTGGGAGTTTCTGACTGGATTTAAGACAGCCGACTCCCTCTATCCCTGCTGGTGATTTTTTCCTGCCTCCTGAGGTCTTAGTTTCCAGCTCAGTCCCTGCATGCTCAAGCTAAGTGTTCTTTTGCTATTGTTCACATTTGATTTGGTTTTGTCTATTTCAGTTTTGTGTGGTCAGCCAGCCCCGGCTGGGGCTGTGCTGAATTTCCATCCTTATGTTATTCTTTGTGCCAGTTTGTTTTTGTCCCTTATTAGATTGGCCTCTCTTTACTCTGTTTTCAGAATATACCAGAGTGCTGATATAGTGGGCGAAGTCTAGTGACTTCAGTATTTTTTCTATCAGACGTGTTGGGCATTTTTTGCAGGGTTTTTTGTGTGATTGCAGACAGTGTCTTTCCTTTCCTGTCCTGTCTAGTTAGTTTGGGCCCCATCATTTGCTCAGCCTATTTTCCTACCTGCGCTTGTGTTTTCATCTTGTCTCACCGACATTATATGTTTGGGGGCTATCTATTCCTTTGGGGTCTGCTCTGGGGCAGTTTAGATTTCCCCTTTCTTGCTTTAGGGTTATTTAGTTCTCCGTGTTAGGGGTGGCGGAAGACACTAAATAAAAAATAAATAAAGTGCCCTCGCCACTCGGTTTCCACCGTGCGGCGGATGGAAAAACCGCTGCTAGAAGAGGCAGAGCACTATGGCGGTATTGTGCACAGGGTTAAACTGCACCACTGTGCACTGGAGCAAGCTCTGTTATTTGCACAGAGCTGCAGGCATAAACAATACAGAAAACGCTGTGTCTGTTCAAGGTCACAGACCCCAGCGATGCAGTCACGGTATCCTTAGTCACAGGAGTAGCCTTAGACGTCAGGACTACTCCGTCTAGACCTACCGTAAAAATAATTTGTGTGGTGTCACAACTGCGAACGCCCAGCAGAACTGCAAACGCAGTGCGGCGTCAACTGTGCCGCAGATATGGCACCGCTAAATCACAAGCGCGATGCAGGACGCTAGCTGCTGAGATAGATGGAGTATATGCGCGCTGGCGCTAGCGCTGCTACTGGCTGAACCCAGACTCTCACACAATCGTATTATCAGAGGGAAGGGGTTTCTAAATAAGTCAGTCACCAGTCCAAGCATCCATCACCATACATACAGCAGCAAGTATGAAATACTAGCGCAAGGCTCCAGGAGGAGCCAATAGGATTCGACACAGGACCTGAGCACGTGACTCCCGAACTCCAATGGGAGCTCGTCCCATGAGCATGCTCAGTGAAGGGAACAGAGGACTTAGCCTCTGGAGAGAGTTGCCGCAAGGCACTCTCCTCTGCAATCTCCTCTACCGTAGATGAAACGCAGGAGACTGCAGAATGCAAGGGCCTAGATTTCATCATAGGAGAGGAAGAAATCAGATTCCTAACACTCCGGCTGTGTCGAGGCATCTAGAATCATGGAAGGTACGCTCCAAGGCTACTGCTAGTTGGGTGGATAGGATCAGGGGTCTGCAATCCGCTTAGTTACCAACCTCTCTGGTTTTCTGTGGCTTAGCTTGGTCTTGCTTTCCTCCTCGGTGACCCAATCATAACAGGTAGGGCTACATCACGACTTTGGCCACAACACAGGTCACGTGGCCAAAGACCACTACGTTTTGCACCGCAATACATGTGAATAGGGTTACAATGCATCTCCCCTAGTGTACAACAGCCGCTTATCGCAGTAACCTAGGGGTCACACTTTCAGATACATTAGATCTTACTTTAACCCTATGAATACACCCATTTTTAAGCTAGCCACAAAAAGTAAAATTTGCATACCTATAAATCCTAGATCAAACACACGACATTAATTTCAGACGCTTTTTGCTGTGCAGTCTCATTTACCGGAGGTAATCCTGCTTGACCTGTTTATCAAAGTATCCGGGAAGTCACCGCAAAGTAGAGCAGCCAGCTCCATTTTATAGAAACCGTCACTAAATCAGTAGCGATGTTCTCGTTTAACCCTACAGGTTTCTTCTAAAGTACGGCTGTATGGGCATTAACTAGTACAACTGCAGATTTTTATCACATTGCTAATTACACCGTAAAGTGAATAAAATACAAATGTCTGATTAAATATAGTGCACTGGGGTGAAATTCAGCAAGAGAACATTATCTTCCACTTGGATCTAACCCGTGGAGATCACTTTATTGCTGGCTATGGAGCAACAATTTTAAAATAGGATCTACAAAGTAAATACAGTGAGACGCCAGAACCTGAAAATAGCTTGTCTCCTTCAGGGTCTGTTTTTAGTTCAAGCCCCTCTGGTGTTCTGAGTCCTCATGGCTTCTATGTATTCGTGTTAATCTAAATCAGTGTTTTTACCACCCGTCTCTAGGACCCTAAAAAGACGCAATATCAGATCATTAATTCTCCTTGGCTCCAGGTTCTGATACAAAATTGAGACCAAAAGGTCTAGAAATCTACAAGCTGATTTGTGTTCCATCATTTTTTACTAGGGACAGGACAGGAGAAGATTTGGGTTTTTTTGCCTTTTTTTTAAATAAAGTTTATTAGGGCAGATGGACATCTTAGAGAGGATCCCAATACGTGGCACCTCCCCCTGTGGTCAGCGCTCATAGCAAGTGAGCATTTTTGCTACAAGCAGGTGATCTGCTGATCAATACCTGTGGGTAGCAGAGGCGATCAATGTACTGCAGCTTCTAGTCTCCCATGGAGAATATTGAAGCATGCAAAAAGTAAAAAAAAAATGTTTTTAAAAATATTAAAAAAAATAAAAATAAAAGTTCCAATCACCCCCCTTTCACACCATTCAAAATAAAACAATTACAAAAAATCAATTATACACATATTTGGTATCAACGCGTTCAGAATCGCCTGATCTATCAATTTAAAAAATGAATTATCCCGATCACTAAATGGCTTAACGAGAAAAAAAAATTCAAAATGTCAGAATTATGTTGTTTTGGTCAATCAAAAGATCGTATCTGCACCAAAATGGTATCAATAAAAACGTCAGCTTGGAGCGCAAAAAATACCAACCCAGATCACAAAAAATGGAGAAGCCACATGTCTCGGAATATGGCACCACTTTTTTTTTTTTTTTTAACAAATTTTGCAATTTTTTTTCACCACTTAAATATAAAAGAATCTAGACATGTCTGGTGTCTATGAACAACTCGTAATGACCTGAAGAATCACAGTGGCAGGTCAGTTTTAGCATTTAGTGAACATGGTAAAAAAAAAACATGACTATGGAATTGCTCTTTTTTTGCAATTTCACCGAAACTGGATTTTTTTTCCCGTTTTCCAGTTCAGGATATGTTAAAACCAATGGTGTTGTTCAAAAGAAAAACTCGTCCTGCAAAAAACAAGCCTTTACATGGTCATATTGACCGAAAAATAAAAAAAAAGGTATGGCTCTGGGAAGAAGAGGAGCAAAAAAACCAAAAACGCAAAAATTGATATACCTCTAGTCGCTAAGGGGTTCAAATAATCGAAAATAAATGGGCATATAGGTTATCTGAGAAATCTCATATACTGTATGTGGAGCAATAAATTCGTCCTGGGCTTATAGTATTGGAATCTCAACTTGATGAAGAACTCTTTCATTGAACACCCTGCAATGTCTATTACACAAGTGACATAGTAATCTCAATAGAAAAACCTATGACTAATATCCACTGAATAATAGACAAGAGCGGTAAAATACGAGAATCCTGGGGCTTTTCACATTAAAGCTTACAGCCTGTGTCATCACACTGAGCGTTAGCTGCTGTTGGTGCTAAAACCGTCATTGGGGTCAGCAGCAGCGTTCTCTGCTTCGGGGACTATTGAATCAGTGCCGCCAAGTAAACGCCTTGTTTTTATCACCATGATGTATTGAAATACAGACAGGGTAACAAGCATCATTTGCAAGTAACACTAGGTGAGATGGATGATGAATATACTGTACCAGATAATTTATATTTTTGATGTCTTTTCCTTTGAAGATTTTAAAGAGGACTCGTATATTGAATTTTAAATAGCTGCGGAATATGTTGGCGCTATATAAATAAAGATTATTATTATTGTATCTGTATATTCAATGTATTGGAAGAAGTATGTTTACCCCATGAATGTTTCCACATATTTTCACATTGCACCAACAGACTTACTGTAAATGTATTTTATTGGGATTTTATGTGCTATACCAACACAAATTAGGAAGTATTTGCAAAGTTTATGGTAAATTATACATGTTGTATTCACACACATGAATATGCTTTGATCTAAACTATCCACTGTAGTTCTGACAGTATGTTTATGGTCGTTGTCCTGCTGGAAGGTGAACCTACGCCCCCATGTCAAATCTATTACAGCTTCTAACAAGTTTTACTCCAGGATTGCCCTGTATTTAGCTCCATCCATCTTCCCATCAACCATGACCAGTTTACCAGTTACCCCGTCCCTGCTAAAGAAAAGCATCCCCACGGCATGATGCTGCCACCATGTTTGAAGGTGAGGATGGTGTTTTCAGCATAATGTGCAGTGTTAGTTTTCCACCACACATGACTTGTTGCATTTTGCCCAAAATGTTCTCCTTTGGTCTCATCTGAGCAGAGCACCTTCTTCTATATGCTCACTGTGTCGCTACATGGATTTTTGCAAACTGCAAATGGAACATCTTATGATTTGCTTTCAAAAATGTCTTTCTTCTTGCCACTCTTCCATAAATACCAGATTTGTGGAATAAATGACTAATAGTTCTCCTGACATATTCTCCAATTTGAGCTGTGGATCTCTGCAGCTCCTCCAGAGTGACTATGCGCACTTTGACTGCTTCTGTAATTAAGGCTCGCCTACCTTGGGTTGTCACTATAGGTGGATGGCCATTATTGGATGATGGATTGAACAGTGCTCCGTGCAATTTTCAGAGTTTGGGCTATTTCTTTGAAACCTAACCCTGCTTTACTCTACTCCACAGCTTTATCCCTGACCTGTCTGAGATTTCATGATGGTTTTCATGATGCTGTTTAATCCCTAAGATCTCAAACAAACCTCTTAAGCCTTCACAAAACAGCTGTAGTTATACTGAGAATAAATTACACACAGGTGGACCCAGTTTATGTGACTCTTGGAGGAAATTGCTCCCTCGGTATTTTATTTAGGGGTATCAGACTACAGGGGGCTGAATACAAATGCACATCACAATTTTCAGATTTATGTTTTTAAAATAATTAGATAACCATGTGTCATTTCCTTTACACATCACAAATGCTTGCAACTTAGTGTTGGTAAATCACATAAAATTCCAATAAAATACATTTAAGTTTGTGGGTGTAATATGAAAAATGTGTCAAGTGTACGGGGGGTGTGTGTCGCAATTACTCCACTCAGTGTGGTGAGTGGCAGCTCAGCTGTCCAATCTGGGGCACGAGCGTACTGAGCTGTCAGTATCATGATAGACAGCTCAGCCGTCCAATCTGAGGCTTGGGCATGCTGTGAGGTCAGTGTGGTGAGTGACAGTCCACTCGCCCAATCAGGGTCAGGTTTCCTGTTTGGAATGATTCCTGGCAATTTAGCTGGCTTTCTGGCTCTGATCTCTGTAGTATGTGTTACCTAGTATTCTGATCTTTGCTTCCTGACCTTTGATTTTCCTTTGACCATCCGTTTGCATAGCCACTTTGTCTTATCCGCTACCTTCTTGGAATTCTGACCCCGGACTGTGACCTGACTACGCCTTTGCCTCACCCCACTGTTTTTAACGTACCTCGGACTCCTTGACTTCCCCACTTCATGGCTAGTTCTTTTTCAAAGCACTGTATATGTCTATATACCTGTAGTTTTACAGTATTGTCATCAACACATATTCCCAGCACATGATGTGGACAACACATGTAAGCGAATCTGTTGCGGCAAATCAAATTGGCCTTGAATTTGAAAAAAATATCGGATTTGTCTAAATTCAATTTATTATGTCAAGGTAATTCATTTGGGATCAGACTGAAAATATCTGGTGCGTGACTCACTCTGGTTCCTAATGGGTGTAGGACAGTGCCTTGAAGAGGAAGACTCAAAGTAACTTTTTGTGCACAGCAGGTATACAAAAGTAGAGATGAGCGAATTTGTTCGTATTTTGGCCCCAAATCTGATTTTGACATATTTGGGCAATATTCAGACACTGTTCGTTCCGAATATATGTCTTATGATCGGTTCCAAACATATTCAGTAATTTTTACCCCCATTGACTCTAATGATGTTCGGTTGTGTTCAACGAATATTGCAAAAACAATATCGGAGTCCGATCGTATTCGGAACCGAATCCGAACAAATTCACTCATCTCTACACAAAAGCTTTATTTAGGTCTTTGATAATACACTAGCAGTTCTGCCTTATTACAGAAGTAATTAAACCAATCAAGACTATTCTCTATTATGATGCATGCATACATAAATTGATATCTAGGTGCTGGTCTGGGTGATACCTGGAGTTCTCCCACCAAAAAAATTTACAAACTAGACTGCTAAACATATGAAGCATTAATTCATTATACTCCTATAGTCCCTTTTTATTCTCATTTCAATCTTAGAATAATTGGAGCATTACCCTTGTGATTACCTTGGCGGGGTCTTTGTCTCTCCTGGTATGACTTTGAATATCCTTCGTAACTTTTTAATCTTCACTGTTTTATCTGGGTAATGGTAATGCTTGGTACAAACTGGGTGGGAACATTGTATAATCCCGTGGGAACTCATGACACAGTTTCCTTGGAAGCATGCACCTTCCAGTGGAACAGACGAGCCATCAAGACTGTAGTCTCCACTGTTTATGTGAGACCAATCAATGCCCTGGGTTGTTCCTTTCTTCGACCATGCTTTCCCTTCTGCCTCTAGAGCTTAGACCTGTGGGGTTCCTAGCACAACACCAGTCTTAATGAATCAGCCCCATAGTGTTTCTAAGCTCATGAAGTGCACATACTAAAGTCGGTGTATGCAGTGGTATAGATTTGCTCTTTGGAAGTACACATGTAAGCATGACCCACACTTCTAAATATTGGGGAGTTTCAGACCTTGACACATGGAAGTAAAATTGGAGCTGTAAATATGAACCTAAAGCAACTGCAATATTTAGCTAAATGAGTGTTTTTTTATAATAGTTCACCATCCAACCTGACGGAACTGGAGAGGATCTGCAAGGAAGAATGGCAGAGGATCCCCAAAACCAGGTGTGAATAACTTGTTGCATCATTCCCAAGAAGACTCATGGCTGCACTAGCTCAACAGGGTGCTTCTACTCAGTACTGAGCAAAGGGTCTGAATACTTTCCGTACCCATGGTACACACACGCTACACATACACGTATATATACACACATTGTACATACATATGTGTACACACACACTCCACATTAATATGTACTGTATATGCACACACACTTGAGCTTGTACAACAATGAGTCTTATTAGGAATGATGCAATAAGGGATTTGGGGATCCTCTGCCATTCTTCCTTGCAGATCCTCTCCAGTTCCATCAGGCTGGTTAGTGAACGTTGGTGGACAGCCATTTTCAGGTCTCTTCAGAGATGCTCAATTGGGTTTAGGTCAGGGCTTTGGATGGGCCAGTCAAGAATGGTCACAGAGTTGTTTTGAAGCCACTCCTTTGTTATTTTAACTGTGTGCTTAGGGTCATAGTCTTGTTGGAAGGTGAACCTTCAGCCAAGTCTGAGGTCCAGAGCACTCTGGAAGAGGTTTTCATCCATGATATCTCTGTACTTGGCCGCATTGATGTTTCCTTCAATTGCAACCAGTCGACCTGTCCCTGCAGCTGAAAAACACCCCCATAGCATGACGCTGCTACCACCATGTTTCACTGTTGGGATTGTATTGGGCAGGTCATGAGCAGTGCCTGGTTTTCTCCACACATACCACTTAGAATTATCACCAAAAAGTTCTATCTTCATCTCATCAGACCAGAGAATCTTTTTCCTCATAGTCTGGAAGTTCTTCATGTGTTTTTTAGCAAACTCTATGCGGGCTTTCATATGTCTGGCACTGAGGAGAGTCTTCCGTTGGGCTACTCTGCCATAAAGACCCGACTGTTGGATGGCTGCAGGGATAGTTGATATTGTGGAACTTTCTCCCATCTCACTACTGCATCTATGGAGCTCAGCCACAGTGATCTTGGGGTTCTTCTTTACCTCTCTCACCAAGGCTCTTCTCCCACGACTGCTCAGTTTGGCTGGATGGCCAGGTCTAGGAAAACTTCTGGTGGTTCCAAACTTCTTCCATTTAAGGATTATAGAGGCCACTGTGCTCTTAAGGCCCTGTCACACTTAGCGATGTACCAGCGATCCCGACCAGCGATATGACGCGGTCAGGATCGCTGGTACATCGCTAAGTGGTCGCTAGTGAGCTGCCACACAGGCAGATCTCACCAGCGACATCGCTGGGGACGGGGGTCGCTACTTACCTGTCACACCAGGCGATCCTGCGTCCTCCAGCCCGGCTCCACGTGTCGCTCGACTCTCCACAGGAAGCGCCGCAGGAAGCTGACGATGAGAAGCAGTCCTGGACGTTCTCGTGCGATCAGTGATAACCAGCGGGGGAGCCGGTTGTAGGTAAGTATCAGACACAGCGATATCGCTAGCAATATCGCTATAACGTCACAAGTTATAGCGATACTGCTAGCGATATCGCTTAGTGTGACATGCCCTTTAGGAACCTTGAATACTGCAGAAATTCTTTTGTAACCTTGGCCATATCTATGCGTTGCCACAATTCTGTCTCTGAGCTCCTTGGCCAGTTCCTTTGACCTCATGATTCTCATTTAGTCTGACATGCACTGTGAGGTCTTATATAGACAGGTGTGTGCCTTTACAAATCAAGTCTTATCAGTTTAATTAAAGACAGCTGGACTCCAATGAAGGAGTAGAACCATCTCAAGGAGGATCACAAAGAAATGAACAGCATGTGACTTAAATATGAGTGTCTGAGCAAAAGGTCTGAATACTTATGACCATGTGATATTTCTGTTTTTCTTTTTTATTAAATTTGCAAAAATTTTTACATTTCTGGGTTTTTTTCAGTCAAGATGGGGAGCAGAGTGTACATTAATGAGAAAAAAATGAATTTTTTTGATTTTTCGAATTTACCAAATGGCTGCAATGAAACAAAGAGTAAAAAATTTTAAGGGGTCTGAATACTTTCCGTACCCAATGTATATATACTGCACTGCACATATCAGCCTGTCTCCTCTTCAGTTCGTCTAGACTCCTGCAGTTAAAGGATCTTTAGTGACAACATGGTCACATGACTGTGATGTCACCAAAGGTCCTTATGCAGTGTTAACCTTGGAATAGAAAGACTGGGAGACCCTAAGAGAATGGGGGAACTGGGCAACTGCACAGTTTTCCCCCTCCCCAATGCCAGCCCTGACTGTAACTTGCTTATTTTTAGAGTAGGGCTTATATTTCAAGTATACTTCAAAAATCCTGGAAAATCATACTAAGGCTTATTTAAGGAGCAGGTGTTATTTTGGAGAAACTGGATCCTTGACAGGTGAAGCAACCTTATCTACTGTTATGCAGTCAGTGGCTGCACAGGTGGAACAATGCGAGGTCATCACACTGACTGTGCAAGGTCATCCTCTGCTGATCGAGAATGGTCGAATTGGCAGGAGGCATTATGGTAGTGAAAATTCTAAAATGTTGCTTATTGTGATATTGGTGAGAATGTAAGATACTCTAAATGTATCTGCAGGAATTAGTGCATATAGCAGCATAGGGCGGGTGTGCTTTATACCTGAATTGGGAGTTAAAGGGAATCTGTCACCGGCAGCAGGCGGCCTCTGTAAATGGCCTGAGTCCGGTCCGATGGGCGGTGTTTCTTCTTTCTCCACCCCATCCATGGCCCCCGTCCACGATCTTTGCCGGTATTAGAGAAGTTCAACTCCATAGTTCGCGTGTGCGCAAAGCAATCTTGCTTCGCGCACACGCAGTATGCATTACCCAACTTCGGGCAAAGCCGAAAATCATTACTGCGCATGCGCCGGTACACTATGTCCCGGAACACAGCGAAATACTTCGGGACATAGTGGACCGGCGCATGCCCACCAGCTCAGAGAGAACTGAAAATTATAGCTAGAGCCTTCAAAGGGAGAAAACTGGTGAAAAGTGTGGGATAGAAGTCATATAATTGACAGAAAAGTGTATACACCCAAGATGTGGTCTCTGTCTTATATATACTCCAGCTCCACCCAGATACACTGGCATCCTTACGTGGGACCTATGACCTCGGCCATCCTTTATACCCACTGCCCAGTATATTAAAGGAACTGTGCTTGACATTGTTAAGTCCATGTGACCATCTGAAGGACAGATGCCACCTCAAAGGAGACCGAAAGGATTCTGTTTGCCTCATTGCATGGCTCCATCAGGGGCACATCGCCCATCTCACGTGACCCCCCCAACAGACCTATCCATTAAAGTAAACGGCTGCCCACTCTCTCCAGTCCCACAAGCTCACTGTCTCGGGGTTATCCTTGACACTGATCTCTCTTTCAAACCACATATCCAAGCCCTTTCCGCTTCCTGCCGACTCCAACTCAAAAGTATTTCACGGATCCGTACATTCCTCAACCAAGAATCTGCAAAAACCCTAGTCCATGCCCTCATCATCTCCCACCTTGACTACTGCAACCTCCTGCTCTGTGGCCTCCCCTCTAACACTCTCGCACCCCTCCAATCTATTCTTAACTCTGCTGCCCGACTAATCTACCTGTCCCCCCGCTATTCCCCGGCCTCTCCCCTCTGTCAATCCCTGCACTGGCTCCCCATTACCCAAAGACTCCAGTTCAAACCCTAACCATGACATACAAAGCCATCCACAACCTGAGTCCTCCGTACATCTGTGACCTAGTCTCCCGGTACTTACCTGCACAAAACCTCCGATCCTCACAAGATCTCCTTCTGTACTCCCCTCTTATCTCCTCATCCCACAATCGCATACAAGATTTCTCCCGCGCATCCCCCCTACTCTGGAACTCTCTACCACAACATATCAGACTCTTGCCTACCATGGAAACCTTCAAAAAGAACTTGAAGACCTACCTCTTCCGACAAGCCTACAACTTGCAGTAACCACCGATCCACCAAACCGCTGCACGACCAGCTCTACGCTCGCCTACTGTATCCTCACCCATCCCGTTGTAGATTGTGAGCCCTCGTGGGCAGGGTCCTCTCTCATCCTGTACCAGTTGTGACTTGTATTGTTGAAGATTACTGTACTTGTATGTATTATGTATACCCCTCCTCACATGTAAAGCGCCATGGAATAAATGCCGCTATAATAATAAATACTAATAATAATCTGTATCCCGTTTTTCAGGGATTTTGATAGAAGATCCAAACAGAAGCCATCAAAGCACCGCTGGACGCAGTGTGTACTTAGCTTAAATCCCCCATTTTTTTCTTATTTGAAGAACGTGTATAATTGAACCCGCTTACAATTTCCAATTCTGCATTAAAATTTAAAGCTCAGTTTCATCCTTTATTGGATTTAATTACTAAAGTTTGTGAAGCTCCACAGCTACTGTTCTGCAACCTACTTTCTTCTCATAGATGCCTTCCAAAAAGTGTTAATAGCTGCTGCTCATAAAAAAAAGCATTTCCAGCTGCCTGAGCAGCGGTGCCAACGATTTTTATGCTTAACTATAGCACAAACTCACCCCATGCACCGGCACAGACAAGTAGGGAAACCATCTTTATGGGTATTCTAGAGTAGCCAGGCAATATCAATCTCATAAAACATGGTGGGCAGACATGAAAAAACAGAACCATATGCACATGTGAATCACATAAACAGTATATATACAGTATGTAAGCCAAAACACTCAATGCATGGGTTTAATGCCTCTTTATACAGTTGTGGCCGAAAGTATTGACACCCCTGCAATTCTGCCAGATAATACTCAGTTTCTTCCTGAAAATGATTGCAAACACAAATTCTTTGGTATTATTATCTTCATTTAATTTGTCTTAAATGAAAAAAACACAAAAAGAATTGTCCTAAAGCCAAATTGGATATAATTCCACACCAAACATAAAAAAGAGGGTGGACAAAAGTATTGGCACTGTTCGAAAAATCATGTGATGCTTCTCTAATTTGTGGAATTAACAGCACCTGTAACTTACCTGTGGCACCTAACAGGTGTTGGCAATAACTAAATCACACTTGCAGCCAGTTGACATGGATTAAAGTTGACTCAGCCTCTGTCCTGTGTCCTTGTGTGTACCACATTGAGCATGGAGAAAAGAAAGAAGACCAAAGAACTGTCTGAGGACTTGAGAAACCAAATTGTGAGGAAGCATGAGCAATCTCAAGGCTACAAATCCATCTCCAAAGACCTGAATGTTCCTGTGTCTACCGTGCGCAGTGTCATCAAGAAGTTTAAAGCCCATGGCACTGTGGCTAACCTCCCTAGATGTGGACGGAAAAGAAAAATCAACTAGAGATTTCAACGCAAGATGTTGGATAAAGAACCTCGACTAACATCCAAACAAGTTCAAGCTGCCCTGCAGTCCGAGGGTACAACAGTGTCAACCCGTACTATCCGTCGGCGTCTGAATGAAAGGGACTGTATGGTAGGAGACCCAGGAAGATCCCACTTCTTACCCCGAGACATAAAAAAGCCAGGCTGGAGTTTGCCAAAACTTACCTGAAAAAGCCTAAAACGTTTTGGAAGAATGTTCTCTGGTCAGATGAGACAAAAGTAGAGCTTTTTGGGCAAAGGCATCAACATAGAGTTTACAGGAGAATAAAAGAGGCATTCAAAGAAAAGAACACGGTCCCTACAGTCAAACATGGCGGAGGTTCCCTGATGTTTTGGGGTTGCTTTGCTGCCTCTGGCACTGGACTGCTTGACCGTGTGCATGGCATTATGAAGTCAGAAGACTACCAACAAATTTTGCAGCATAATGTAGGGCCCAGTGTGAGAACGCTGGGTCTCCCTCAGAGGTCATGGTTCTTCCAGCAGGACAATGACCCAAAACACACTTCAAAAAGCACTAGAAAAAGATTTGAGAGAAAGTACTGGAGACTTCTAAGGTGGCCAGCAATGAGTCCAGACCTGAATCCCCTAGAACACCTGTGGAGAGATCTAAAAATGGCAGTTTGGAGAAGGCACCCTTCAAATATCAGGGACCTGGAGCAGTTTGCCAAAGAAGAATGGTCTAAAATTCCAGCAGAGCATTGTAAGAAACTCATTGATAGTTACCGGAAGCGGTTGGTCGCAGTTATTTTGGCTAAAGGTTGTGCAGCCAAGTATTAGGCTGAGGGTGCCAATACTTTTGTCTGGCCCATTTTTGGAGTTTTGTGTGAAATGATCAATGTTTTGCTTTTTGCTTCATTCTCTTTTGTGTTTTTTCATTTAAGACAAATTAAATGAAGATAATAATACCAAAGAATTTGTGTTTGCAATCATTTTCAGGAAGAAACTGAGTATTATCTGACAGAATTGCAGGGGTGTCAATACTTTTGGCCACAACTGTAGTGTGTGCTTGCCTCAATTGATGCTGAACACAGTAATCCAACTTTTCAAGTGGTTTCACTTTTTGTTTTCTAGTGGTTTTAACTACAGGGTTTTACTGAAGTTGTAGAGAAGAAATTATGTAACAGAAAGAGGCATTCTCTCCATAGATGTCTGTGTCATCTCAACCACTTATCATTAGAACAGGGGGCTCTTGCCTGCTGAGGTGGCAACTGACCACTGGATTAGGGTTGGAAATTTTGTTTTTGCTTTGTCACTCATATGGATTTTTTTTTCTTTAAATATAATTTTAGTTCTCTGCAGTATATACTATGTTGAGTTAAAATTAAAAAAAAATTTAAAAAATAAAAAAGAATGAATTTAGAGGTGCACATCAGCAGAACTCTACTTTTTCTCCCCTTGGTCATTTTTTGAGATCTTGGGGTGTTGTTGTTCTTAAAAGGAACATGTCAGGACAATTTTACTAATATGACTAATGGTGTGACTGCACAGATCATAGAGCAATATTTGAAGCTTTCAAGCAATATGCAAAATAATCTGAAAGTGTATTGGGGGGAGTGTCAATGCACTCAGCATTACCAAGGACCAAACAGAGTTACATGCACAGGTGAGGAAGTGCGCTTCAGAAATCTTATGACAGTGACTGGGGGGCCTTATATACATGGCTATTTTTCCAGTTACAAAGGCCCCAGCACAAGTCGGAATGGAAAATAGGGGACTAGAAATGGGCAGAAACCTGGAAGTTCGAGTCCGATGGGTTCGGCTGAACAGTTACAAAAAGTTTGGGTTCGGGTACCAGAACAGTACCCGGACCCTATTCAGTTGAATGTGGGGCCCGAACAGACAATGTTTGGCATACTGTCATGTGCATGACAGCGCGGCAAACACCGCTTCTGATCGGCAGTAAAATCATCACCGCCGGCCAGACAGTCGCGGTTCTCTTGTTGTCAAATGACAGCGTGAGCACGCAGCTATGGTCAGAGGAATAAAGTTTACCTCCGGCCATTGGTGTCAGCTGATGGGACTATAGCTCCTATCAGCTGTCACCTGTTGCCACTAATAACAGTGAGAACAGGAGCCGCTGATGGCAGTATTCATCAGCCGGTGCCTACGCTGTAAATATATACACACATGGTCAAAATTGTTGGTACCCCTCGCTTAATGACTTAAAAACCCACTGTGGTGACAGAAATAACTTGAATCTGACAAAAGTAATAATCAAAAATCTATGAAAATGAACAAATGTAAGTCATACATTGCTTATCAACCATGCTTTCACATAATTTAAAAAAAAATAAAGCTCATGAAATAGGCCTGGACAGAAATGATGGTACCCCTGAAAATAATGTGACAAAAGGGACATGTTAAATCAAGGTTTGTCCACTAATTAGCATCACAGGTGTCTACAATCTTGGAATCAGTGAGTGGCCTGTATAGAGGGCTACAGATACACACTGTGCTGTTTGGTGACATGGTGTGTATCATACTCAACATGTACCAGAAGAAGCAAAGGAAAGAGTTGTCTCAGGAGATTAGAAAGAAAATTACAGACAAACATGTTAAAGGTAAAAGATATAAGACCATCTCCAAGCAGCTTGATGTTCCTGTGACTACCGTTGCACATATTATTCAGAAATTTAAGCTCCATGGGACTGTAGCCAACCTCCCTGGATGTGGCCGCAGGAGGAAAATTGATGACAAATCAAAGAGACGGATCATACAAATGGTATCAAAAGAGCCCAGAAAAACTTATAAACAGATTAAAGGTGAAGTTCAAGGTCAAGGAACATCAGTGTCAGATCGTACCATCCGTCGTATGAGCCAAAATGGACTTCACGGGAGACGACCAAGGAGGACACCATTGTTGAAAAAAATCATAAAAAGCCAGACTGGAATTTGCCAAACTACATGTTAACAAGCAACAAAGCTTCTGGGAGAATGTCCTATAAACAGATGGGACAGAAATTGAACTATTTGGCAAGGCACTTCAGCTCTACAGTATGTTCACAGACAGAAAAATGAAGCATATCAAGAAAAGAACACTGTCCCTACTGTGAAACATGGAGGAGGCTCTGTTATGTTCTGGGGCTGCTTTGCTGTATCTGGCACAGGGTGTCCAGAATCTGTGCAGGGTACAATGAAATCTCAAGACTATCAAGGGATTCTAGAGAGAAATGTGCTGCCCAGTATAAGAAAGCTTGATCTCAGTCGCAAGTCATGGGTCTTGTAACAGGATAATGACCCAAAACAACAAGCTAAAAACACCCAAGAATGGCTAAGAGGAAAACATTGGACTATTCTTAAGTGGCTTTCTATGAGGCCTGACCTAAATCCTATTGCGCAACTTTGGAAAGAGCTGAAACATGCCGTCTGGAAAAGGCAACCTTCAAGCACAAGACAACTGGAGTAGTTTGCTCTTGAGGAGTGGGCCAAAATACCTGTCGAGAGGTGCTGAAGTTTCATTGACAATTACAGGAATTGTTTTATTGCAGTGATTGCCTCAAAAGGTTGTGCAACAAAATATTAAGTTAAGGGTACCATAATTTCTGTCCATCCTCTTTCATGAGTTTTATTTTTTTAAAAATCCGGTGGAAGCATGGTTGAAAAGCAGTGTCTGACTTCATTTGTTTATTTTCATAGATTATCAATTTATTATTACTTTTGTTAGATTCAAGTTTTTTCTGTCACCATTGTGGGTTTTTCTGTCATTAAACGAGGAGTACCAACTATTTTGACCACGTGTGTATATTTTTAAAAAAAACATCGTTGGTTCCCCTGTATTTTTGATAACCAGCCAGGCAAAAACTCACAGCTGGGGGCTGCAAACCTCAGCTGTCAGCTTCAGCAAGGCTGGTTATCAAGAATAGAGGGGTTCCCACTCCGATTTTTTTAAAAGATTTAAGTAATTAATTTAAAAAACTGGAGTGGGATCCTCCCATTTTTGACAACTAGCCAAGCTAAAGCAGACAGCTGGGAGCTGGTAAGGGGGCATGGATATTGGCCCTCCCAGTCTAAAACTAGCAGCCCGCAGCCGCCCAGAATAGGCACATCTATTAGATACACCAATTCTGGCACTTTGTTCAGCTGTTCCCACTTGCCCTGTAGCAGTGGCTATTGAGGTTCATATTTGTAGGGTTGATATCACCATTATATTGTCTGGTCACATGAATCCCAAGGATGGAGAGGCGTCTATAAGACTGTTCGGGTTCACCCATCTCTATGGGGACCTCGTTTTTGAGCTAGGTATGGATTTCAGACCATAATTCTTAAGTTTTTATGGCATACTCTGTGAGAGGAGTAATGTAGAAAGCACTGATTTAAGTCTTCAGATTTTCCATAAAAACATGTAATTGTGGACATTACATCATTCATTTCTACGTAATGAAAATATTTTCCTTTCCTTTTAGACTGGAATGGGACACTTACAAGTTACAAGTGAGGGTCTACGTCTAGAAGGGGAATCGGAGTTCCTTTATCCATTGTATGCCAAAGAAATACGTTCTAGGCTGGTAAGTGTTTAATGTATCTCACGAGGCAATCAGCATTGTTCGTTTTTATCCTAAGGCTATGTGCACACGCTGCGGTTTTTGCTGCGGTTCCGCTGTGGTTTTGGCCCTGCGGAACCACAGCAGTTCCGCAGACATGGTACAGTACCATGTAACCCTATGGGTTTTCAAAACCGCAGTGCTCACGCTGCGTTTTTTTCTGCGCGGTTTTGCTGCGTTTTTTTTTCCGCAGCTTGTCAATTGTTTCTGCGGATTCCGCTGCGGTTTCACACGTTTAACATAGTAGAGGTGTGAAACCGCAGGGCAAAACCGCAGGCCAAACCGCAGCAAAACCGCAGGTCACTTTACCTGCGGTTTTACCTGCGGTTCCGCTGGAAAAAACCCGCAGGTGAATCTGCAGCGTGTGCACATAGCCTTGCTGTTCTTGAAAACTTTATGCACAGAAAACACAAGCATTGTCATTTATCTACATCAGTGCCATAAAAGTGAATAAAGAGTTGCTCACGCTTGTGCACTGACATGGGGAGACGTGACCGAGGTCACTGACTAGCAGGAAACGGATACTGATGGACTGTACGGACGTCTTGGATATTGAAGATAGGTTCTTGTTCACACACGTAGTTATCAGGAAACAGTTCTGGAACTGGCCGTATTAGGACCGGGGACAACGGTCTCAGGACTGGCCGCATCGTGACCAGGAGATCGGGTATAGGTACCGCAGACGCGGTTTCAGAAATAGGTTACCACCGAAGCGGTCACAAAAACAAACAATTCTATATTAATAGGAATACACGATATGGTAGTAACTATAACAGACTAGGGATGGGGGAGAATACAGTTACACACACACACCAATGCCCTGCACATGAGGAAAGAGACATAGCTAATCAGGAGAACTATACTACATATCTAACTGGAGGAATTTTCTTTTATTATTATTATAACTAGTACAAATTAGGATAGGATCTTTGAGATGGGAATACCCTGTTACACCGCTCCGCCATACTCACCCGGCCTCCGCTCCCACGCCGCAGCCTCTCTCCACCCGACGGCCGCGGCGGTCACCTGAGACAGACCCGCGACCGATGCCTTCCCTGCATGCTATGCGCATGCGCCATAGGCCGCGGCCGCGCCTCCTTCCTGCTTCTTATGCTCCGGCTGTGCCCTGACCCGGAAGCACATTTGGACCAATGGCTGACCAGACGGGGCCATATCAGGCCGCTTCCCCCTGAGGGAGGCGCCTGATCGTTGTGTTTCCTGACACTCTGGCCTCGCTCCATCGTGCACACTCTGCTCCTGCAGTTCCTGCCTCGGCTGCTCCTCACAGCAGCTTCTCAGTCCTGCTACCCGTGTTCCTGTCGTCCTACTCCAGTCCTGCCTTCACTGTTCCTGCCGTCCTACTCCAGTCCTGCCTTGTGTTCCTGCCGTCCCACTCCAGTCCTGCCTTCACTGTTCCTGCCGTCCTACTCCAGTCCTGCCTTGTGTTCCTGCCGTCCTACTCCAGTCCCGCCTTCAGTGTTCCTGCCGTCCTACTCCAGTCCTGTCTTCAGTGCTCCTGCCGTCCTACTCCATTCTCAGTCTTACTCTGGTCCATCCTGAGCCGCCCCTCTCGGTACCGGCTACCGTGGTACTCGAACCCCTGGGCCTGCTCCTAACGGTCCCTGTATAGGGGTCGGTTCCACCTGGCAGCTCGCCCGGGGTCCCTCGGTGCCACGGTCCAGAGGGTCCACTCTCGGAGCTCCCGCTCCTGACCACCCACGCTAACAGTACGATCAGGCCATGGACTCCGCCGGTACTACGGCTGCTACCCAGAAAGAGTTGCTATTCCTACGGGAGAATCAGGGGCGCATTATGTCAATCATGAAGTCGATGGACACCCTTTTGTCGGCCTTACAGGTGGCCGATCCTGGAAATGCCACTCAGCTGGCCAGTCTCCAACAGGAGCTGGGTCAGCAGCAAGATACTCAAACCCACATTTTGTCCTACATGGCCTCCTTTGATAGTCGCTTGTCGGCCCTCCAGGCTGCCGCTGCAGTGCCGACTCCTCCCCCTACGTCTGCTGCTCATCCGACGCCCCGCCTCGCCAAGCCGCCTCGTTTCACCGGGGATCCCAAGCTCTGTAGGGGGTTCTTAAATCAGTGTAGTCTCCACTTTGAATGGCTGCCGCAGCAATATCCCTCGGACCGGGCCAAAGTGGCCTTCATCATGTCCCATCTGGAGGGAGAGGCCCTTTCTTGGGTAAACCCGCTCTGGGAACGTGACGACCCGGTCGTTTCGAGTCTCCCGGTTTTCCTGGATACGTTTCGTAAGGTTTTCGATGAGCCGGGCCGGTTAGCCTCTCTCACTGAGTCACTCTTTAACTTACACCAGGGCTCTCTCACGGTCGGACAGTACGCTATTCGCTTTCGCACTATTTCCTCTGAGCTCGGCTGGAATAACGCAGCTTTGGTGGGGGCATTCTGGCGCGGTCTTTCTAGTAAAATAAAGGATGAACTCGCTGGTCGAGATACCCCGTCCACCTTAGAGGACCTTATCTCGCTGGCTACCCGCATTGACCTGCGCTTCCTGGAGCGCGCTCGGGAGTCAGTGAGAGACAGGCGCTCCTCCAGGTCAGTTCCTCCTTTCACTCAGTCGGCCAGCTCACGTTCAGTCGGATCTTCTTCCCTCTCTTCGGGTGAGCCCATGCAGATAGATCATCTCAGGTTGGCCGAGTTACGTCAGAGAGAGAGACGGGCACAAGGTCTGTGCCTCTATTGCGGTCATTCGTCACACTATATCCACACCTGTCCTAAGAGACAGGGAAACGACTCCACCTAGGTCAGGTAAGAGAGGCCTTCCTAGGTGATGATGATGATTCCTCTCAACCCCTTACGATTTCTGTGCTTTTGGTTTCAGGAGGGAGGCGTGGTTCCTAGGTGGCCTACGTGGATTCGGGCTCAGCGGGTAACTTCATTCGGCCGGAAGAGGTAGACAAATACCAAATTCCTGTAGTCACTCTATCTAACCCAATTCAGATTGCCACCGTGGATGGCAAACCGCTACAGGTGACCGTCACCTTGGTCACTGAAGAGGTGGAATTGCAAATCGGAGCCTTACATCGAGAGAAGATAGCCTTTTACGTTTTACCTAAGCTCTCTCACGCCATTCTACTCGGTCTTCCATGGTTAAGGACTCATCAGCCTGTTCTCGACTGGTCTTCTGGGGAGATACTCCGCTGGGGGCACCCGTGCCAAGCTCGCTGTCTGACTCCTGTCCGCCTGGCGGCCGCTCCACGGTCACCTCCAGACCTCCCGGGTCTTCCTCCAGCTTACAGCTCCTACGCCGATGTTTTTGATAAGAAGGAAGCAGAGGTCCTCCCTCCACACCGGCCGTTTGACTGCCCAATTGAACTTGTTTCTGGTTCAACCCCCCCAAGGGGCAGAATCTACCCTCTGTCTCCCGTGGAGACCACCGCCATGTCCGAGTACGTCCGAGAGAACCTCGCCAAAGGCTTTATACGGAAATCCTCTTCGCCCGCGGGAGCCGGGTTCTTCTTCGTCAAAAAGAAGGACGGGACTCTACGGCCATGCATTGACTATAGGGGCTTGAATGAGATTACCATCAAGAACAGGTACCCTCTTCCACTCATTCCGGAAATGTTTGACCGTCTCAGAGGGGCTCGGGTCTTTACCAAGCTGGACCTCAGAGGAGCCTACAATCTGGTCCGTATCCGTGCAGGTGACGAGTGGAAGACCGCTTTCAACACTCGAGATGGCCATTACGAGTACCTGGTCATGCCCTTCGGTCTTTGCAATGCTCCTGCAGTCTTTCAAGAGTTCGTCAACGAGATCTTCCGGGATCTCTTGTACTCCTGTGTGGTCGTGTACTTAGACGACATCCTCGTCTTCTCGCCGGACCTCTCGTCCCACAGAAAGAGTGTCCGCCTGGTGCTTCAGCGTCTTCGGGAGAACCGTCTGTATGCAAAGATCGAGAAATGTCTCTTCGAACAGACCTCTCTGCCATTTCTGGGATACATTATCTCCGACGCTGGTCTAAGGATGGATCCCGAGAAGTTGTCTGCCATCCTCAAATGGCCTCGCCCCGTCGGATTAAAGGCGATACAACGATTCCTCGGGTTCGCCAACTATTACCGGCAATTTGTCTCCCACTTCTCCGCGATCACAAGACCCATTTCTGTGCTCACCCGTAAAGGGTCTACTTCCAAGGATTGGTCTCCTGAGGCAGAGGAGGCCTTTCTGTCCCTAAAACGGGCTTTCTCCACGGCTCCGGTCCTGCATCGCCCTGAGAGCGATCGACCTTTTGTACTCGAGGTGGACGCTTCCTCGACTGGTGCCGGGGCGGTGCTGTCCCAGAGAACCGCCTCCGGTCGCCTGCACCCTTGTGGCTTCTTCTCGAAGGCCTTTTCTCCATCCGAGTGTAACTACTCGATCGGTGACCGGGAACTTTTGGCCATCAAGTTGGCCTTGGAGGTATGGCGCCACCTCCTGGAAGGAGCTGTCCATCCTTTTGTCATCTTCTCGGACCACAAGAATCTGGCCTATCTCCAGTCTGCCCAGAGACTAAACCCTCGCCAGGCCAGATGGTCTTTATTTTTTGCCCGATTTGATTTCGAGCTCCGATTCCGTCCCGGCAACAAGAATTCCAAAGCCGACGCCCTGTCCAGGGTCTTCCAACCACACGAATCCACGGAGGAACCGTCACATATCATTGATCCCACTAGGATCATCACCGTGGCTCCAGTGAACTGGCTTACTCCTCCGCCTGGCAAGACGCTTGTGCCACAGAATCTCAAGCAAAAGGTTCTTCTATGGGGGCACTCCTCCAAACTGGCCGGCCATGCCGGAACTAAGAAGACCCTTGATCTTATCAAACGTCACTACTGGTGGCCCTCACTTCGCCAAGATGTACTCGATTTTGTGGCTTCTTGTCCATCCTGTGCAATGAACAAGGTACCACGGAGATCTCCGTCTGGCTTGTTGCTTCCGTTGCCTGTCCCTACGGTTCCTTGGGAGAACATCGCCATGGATTTCATCACCGACCTACCCTGCTCTGCGGGCTGCTCAGTCATTCTGGTGGTGGTGGATCGTTTTTCCAAGATGGCTCACTTCATCCCTCTGCCCGGTCTTCCCTCAGCGCCGGAGCTGGCCGAGATCTTCATTCATCAAGTCTTCAGGCTTCATGGACTACCTCGACGCATTGTGTCTGACCGAGGGGTTCAGTTTACCTCCAAGTTCTGGCGTTCGCTTTGTAAGCTTATGAACGTTTCCCTCGACTTCTCCTCGGCCTACCATCCACAGTCCAACGGACAAGTAGAGCGTACCAACCAGACGCTTACGGGATACTTACGCCACTTCTCTAACGCCCACCAGAACGATTGGGTCAGCTTACTCCCCTGGGCAGAGTTCGCTTATAACAACCATGCTAGTGAGTCTTCGGCCAAGTCTCCGTTTTTCATTGTTTTTGGCAGACATCCTGGTGTTCCTGTTCCGATAACCCCTGCCTCTGAGGTACCCGCGGCCAATGCCTTGTCCTCGGAATTTTCTAAGATTTGGGCTGAGACCAGCACATCACTCAAGAGATCCGCTGATCAGATGAAGAACTATGCAGACAAAAAGAGGTTGGATTCTCCTCCGTATCGTGTTGGCGACAAGGTCTGGCTCTCCTCCAAATTCGTCCAACTAAAACTGCCCTCCTACAAGTTGGGTCCACGCTACATCGGTCCGTTTGAAATTCTGGGACGTATTAACGAAGTTGCCTACAAATTGAGGTTGCCTGCTTCGCTCCGGATCCCGAACACCTTTCACGTCTCTCTCCTGAAGCCTGTGGTGCTGAATCGTTTCCATTCCTCGCTTGATCTTGGTCCTCAGCCGGTGGGTGCCGACAACGTTTTTGAAGTGCAGGACATCCTCGCTGTGAAAAGGGTTAGAGGTAGGACTTTCTTTCTCGTTGATTGGAAGGGCTTTGGTCCTGAGGAGAGATCCTGGGAGCCTCGGGAGAATATTAATGCTCCCCGTATCCTCAAGAGGTTTCTTGTTAATCTCCGGGGGGGGCGGCTTAGGGGAGGGGGTACTGTTACACCGCTCCGCCATACTCACCCGGCCTCCGCTCCCACGCCGCAGCCTCTCTCCACCCGACGGCCGCGGCGGTCACCTGAGACAGACCCGCGACCGATGCCTTCCCTGCATGCTATGCGTATGCGCCATAGGCCGCTGCCGCGCCTCCTTCCTGTTTCTTATGCTCCGGCTGTGCCCTGACCCGGAAGCACATTTGGACCAATGGCTGACCAGACGGGGCCATATCAGGCCGCTTCCCCCTGAGGGAGGCGCCTGATCGTTGTGTTTCCTGACACTCTGGCCTCGCTCCATCGTGCACACTCTGCTCCTGCAGTTCCTGCCTCGGCTGCTCCTCACAGCAGCTTCTCAGTCCTGCTACCCGTGTTCCTGTCGTCCTACTCCAGTCCTGCCTTCACTGTTCCTGCCGTCCTACTCCAGTCCTGCCTTGTGTTCCTGCCGTCCCACTCCAGTCCTGCCTTCACTGTTCCTGCCGTCCTACTCCAGTCCTGCCTTGTGTTCCTGCCGTCCTACTCCAGTCCCGCCTTCAGTGTTCCTGCCGTCCTACTCCAGTCCTGTCTTCAGTGCTCCTGCCGTCCTACTCCAGTCTCAGTCTTACTCTGGTCCATCCTGAGCCGCCCCTCTCGGTACCGGCTACCGTGGTACTCGAACCCCTGGGCCTGCTCCTAACGGTCCCTGTATAGGGGTCGGTTCCACCTGGCAGCTCGCCCGGGGTCCCTCGGTGCCACGGTCCAGAGGGTCCACTCTCGGAGCTCCCGCTCCTGACCACCCACGCTAACATACCCCCTTAATTATTATATAAAAAACAGATACAAAATTATTGTATACTAAACAGATAAACAACGTCCACGGTGTATATTTGACATATCTATTCCGCTTCCTCTTTTGGCTTCACACAGGCATCTTTTGGATATATTGCTAATTATTCTTTATGAGAAGTTTGCATTTTCGGCGCTGATTACATAACGATTTCATCTTTCCTAATTGGGGACTACTACATCTCAGCCGTCATTTCTAGCAATGGATTAAATGTCTGTAATAAAAACTATTGCTGTTAATAGAGTTCTACTTTTTCACTAAATCCAATTTGATTGATTTGATTTATTTTCTGTTTATTCCTTTGTGGCATTTAATCTATTGTAATAAATGTCTTGCTGGAAACATTCATTTTATTTCGCTTTCGTTCACGGCGGTGTCCTCAATTATGTTCACAAATAATAGCAAACCACCGTGGCAATGAATTATTATATGAGCATTGATTTGGTGAAGTAATTGGGAGGGATTGTGTGTTTTATGCTCAGACACAAATGAATCAAGAATATTAGATGCAAGATATCAAATGTAGTAACTGCAAATAACACATAGACGGGCACAGATGTGTACCTGCCGGTATGTGTTTGAGGTCGTTCGTACAGCACTATATAGAACATATCGGGGGGGATTTGTGGTGCCCTCTAGATGTGATTTCTGACATCAAAAAGTTGCAAAATTTGTCCCAAGTAGTAATTGCTCAAAAAAAGATTGGTCAAAAAAGTCAGATCCCACCGGTCGGTCATTAATGGCATATCATATAGATGTGTCTACTGTAGAGTTGAGCGACTTTTGGTTTTTTAGGGTCGCGTTTCGTTTCGTGAAACCCGACTTTTCCAAAAGTCGGGTCGAGCAAGATCGTCCGATTATAGGGAAAAGTCGGGGTCGTCCCGAAACACGAAACCCAATGTAAGTCAATGGGGAATAAAAGTCGGCAGTGAGAGGAGGACAGGAAACACACCTACAGTGCCCATTTGAATGCCAAAAGCATCAATTCTTCTTTCTTAAGCTTGTCAACCTTAATTAACTTCATATTACAAGTTACGCACTGAAAAATGGGGGTTATTTGGCTACAAACTGTGGGGGGGGAGGGCTGGCTGCAGGTTTTCATGTGCCCTGGGCGAAAGAGCGCCCCTTTAACACATACCACAACTCATCATGCTCCGATACGGCAGAGAAATAGCGGTATAGTACAATGAAAAATACCTCACTTTTTACATCTCATGACGAGGCCCATCTATTTCTCCATACAGAATCATTGGTCCCATATAATGTTTGAAACAGTATATGATGAGCTCCACATAATGCTACAGTATATGTTGGTCCCCATGGATGAAGCTCCACTGTCTTATGGGCCCAAATAATGCTCCAAACATAATGGGCCCCATTTCTAATGCTCTAGTGTATAATGGGCCCTGTAAATGCTGCTCCAGTGTCTGATGTCCACCTTTGGAATGTTCCAGTGTATGGTGGGCCCCATCTATCATTCTCCAGAGTATAGTGCTCCCCAAAAATTGCTGTCCCAACATTGAAAACAATCAAATAAGTCTCCTCGCTAGGGAATCCCTGTACTTGTCTAGACAGGTGCTGTAGCTTGCTTAACAGCTCGCCAGCCGTTCTCACGCCCAGTATGGATTGCACGTGATTGCACAAAGGTTAGAAAGAGTACTGTATCCCTGGATAACATGTATGGATAGCGTACACATTCAAAATATATGTCTATACAGCATGAGGCAGGCTCAGACGGTGTTAGGCCCAGTATGGATTGCACGTCATTGCACAAAGGTTAGAAAGGGTACCGTATCCCCGGATTACATGTATGGATAGCGTACACATTCAAAATATATGTCTATACAGCATGAGGCAGGCTCAGACGGTGTTAGGCCCAGTATGGATTGCACGTCATTGCACAAAGGTTAGAAAGGGTACCGTGTCCCCGGATAACATGTATGGATAGCGTACACATTCAAAATATATGTCTATACAGCATGAGGCAGGCTCAGACGGTGTTAGGCCCAGTATGGATTGCACGTCATTGCACAAAGGTTAGAAAGGGTACCGTATCCCCGGATAACATGTATGGATAGCGTACACATTCAAAATATATGTCTATACAGCATGAGGCAGGCTCAGACGGTGTTAGGCCCAGTATGGATTGCACGTCATTGCACAAAGGTTAGAAAGGGTACCGTATCCCCGGATAACATGTATGGATAGCGTACACATTCAAAATATATGTCTATACAGCATGAGGCAGGCTCAGACGGTGTTAGGCCCAGTATGGATTGCACATCATTGCACAAAGGTTAGAAAGGGTACCGTATCCCCGGATAACATGTATGGATAGCGTACACATTCAAAATATATGTCTATACAGCATGAGGCAGGCTCAGACGGTGTTAGGCCCAGTATGGATTGCACGTCATTGCACAAAGGTTAGAAAGGGTACCGTATCCCCGGATAACATGTATGGATAGCGTACACATTCAAAATATATGTCTATACAGCATGAGGCAGGCTCAGATGGTGTTAGGCCCAGTATGGATTGCACGTCATTGCACAAAGGTTAGAAAGGGTACCGTATCCCCGGATAACATGTATGGATAGCGTACACATTCAAAATATATGTCTATACAGCATGAGGCAGGCTCAGACGGTGTTAGGCCCAGTATGGATTGCACGTCATTGCACAAAGGTTAGAAAGGGTACCGTATCCCCGGATAACATGTATGGATAGCGTACACATTCAAAATATATGTCTATACAGCATGAGGCAGGCTCAGACGGTGTTAGGCCCAGTATGGATTGCACGTCATTACACAAAGGTTAGAAAGGGTACCGTATCCCCGGATAACATGTATGGATAGCGTACACATTCAAAATATATGTCTATACAGCATGAGGCAGGCTCAGACGGTGTTAGGCCCAGTATGGATTGCACGTCATTGCACAAAGGTTAGAAAGGGTACCGTATCCCCGGATAACATGTATGGATAGCGTACACATTCAAAATATATGTCTCAGGAGGCAGGCTCAGACGGTGTCAGGCACAGTATGGATTTGACGGCCCAGATTACACAGAGGAGGAGCAGGGAGAGGTAAAGATTGCAAATGCTGGGGCCCTGCCCAAGCAAGGGGGGCCCACTCGTGGGCGTCGGTACTGGCACTGGGCCCCTCATAGTACAGCGGTGTGTCTGACGGCGGGTGTGCACCACCGCCGTCAGAGACACTTGATTGCACTATGAGGGACCCTGTGCCAGTGCCCGCGCCCAAGAGTCGGCCTACCCACCTGTCCAGGGCAACGGCACTCGCACGGTGTCATGCGGTAGGTGGTGACCCCGGCCATGGGGGGGGAGGCAGCACAGTTAGGGAGTTTTAGAAAGTGGCATATGTTGATGTTGGACATTCAGCTGATGCAAAAGGCGAAATAGGTGAAGTACCAGGAAGAGGTGGACCAAAGCAAGCCATTTTTCTGTCACCCTATGTGTCATCAGGGGAAGGTGGGACAAAATCCTTGGAAACCCATGCGTGGTTCATTTTAATGAAGGTTAGATCATCCACATTTTTGGTTGACAGACGGGTCCTTTTTTCTGTAAGGATTGATCCAGCTGCACTGAAGACTCTTTCCGATAGCACACTTGCAGCTGGGCAAGCGAGCTCCTGTAAGGCATATTGGGCCAATTCAGGCCAGGTGTCCAGTTTAGCGGCCCAATAGTCAAAGGGGAATGACCTGTGTGGGAGAACATCGATATGGGAGGAAAAGTAGTTTGTAACCATAGTTGACAACTGCTGTCTCCTGTCACTTTCCATCGATGCAGTATTACCAGTTGTGTGAGCGGTATTTGAAAAATCAGTCCACAACATTGTCATGAAACCCCTGTCTCCAACGCCACTTCTGCTGTGTGCACCACGAACACCTCTGCCAAGCTGCCCCCGGCCCGTACGGCTCGTGTGAGAACCATCACCGCTGCTGTGTGCTGGGAATGCCTCAAGCAACCGATTTACCAGAGTTGCTTGTTTATTAGCCAATATTAGGTCAAGGTTCTCCTGTGGCATGATGTTTTGTAATTTGCCTTTATAGCGTGGATCCAGGATGCTGGCCAACCAGTAGTCATCATCGTTCATCATTTTGGCAATGCGGGGGTCCCTTTTTAGGATCCGCAAGGCATAATCTGACATGTGGGCCAATGTTCCCGGTGTCAATGATGCACTGCGAGTGCTGGGTGGAGGAGCACTTTCTGGCAAATCCACATCCCTCCAGTCACGCACAAACCCTGTACCAGACCTTGCCACGCCAACATTTTCACTTGCCCCACGAGATGCATCCTCCTCCCCTAAGTAATCATCCCCATCATCCTCCTCCTCCTCCTCCTCTTCTTCCTCCACTTCGTCCAGGAGAGGTCCCTGAGCAGACAATGGCTGAATGTCATCAAGGATTCCCTCCTCCTCTTCCTCCTCATCAACATTGGCTGCAGACGCCTGCTCCTTAAGGTGCGTCAAAGTTTGCATGAGCAGACGCATAAGTGGGATGCTCATGCTTAGGATGGCGTCGTCTGCGCTTACCAGCCGTGTGCATTCCTCAAAACACTGAAGGACTTTACAAAGGTCTTTCAGCTTCGACCACTGCACGCCTGTCAACTCCATGTCTGCTCTCAAAGTGCCTGGCCGTGTATCCTCCCACAAATGCATTATGGCCTGCCTCTGCTCGCACAGCCGCTCCACCATGTGCAGGGTGGAGTTCCACCTTGTTGCAATGTCGATAATGAGGCGGTGGTTGGGAAGGTGGAGCAATCGCTGCAGCTTCTGCATACGAACGGAGTGTACAGGCAACCGGCGGATGTGCGCGCACAGTCTTCGCACCTTCTGGAGCAGGGCTGTTAACTCCGGATAATTTTTGAGGAAGCACTGCACCACCAGGTTCAATGTGTGAGCCAAGAAAGGTATGTGGCTGAGTTTTGAAAGGGCTATGGCTGCCACAAAATTACGGCCGTTATCACTAACTACCTTGCCTGCCTCAAGATGTACACTGCCCAGCCATGACTCAGTTTGTCGCTTCAAGTACTCGGCCAGCACCTCGGCGGTGTGTCTGTCGCCCAAACACATCATCTGCAACACAGCCTGCTGACGCTTTCCACTAGCTGCTCGATAGGGGGACACATCGTGTGCAACAGTGGCAGCTGCAGATGGAGTGCTCGTACGACTGCGCTCTGTGGACGAGCTTTCGCTTCTGGAGGAGGAGGAGGAGGAGGGTCGAACGCCTACAGCCAACTGTTTCCTATACCGTGGGCTAGGCAGCACTGTCCCACCACCGCTGTCCCCTGTGGACCCTGCATCCACCACATTAACCCAGTGCGCAGTGATGGACACGTAACGGCCCTGGCCATGCCGACTGGACCATGCATCAGTTGTGAGGTGCACCTTTCCGCTCACTGACTGCTTGAGTGCATGGACAATGCAGTCTTTCACATGATGGTGGAGGGCTGGGATGGCTTTGCGAGAGAAGAAGTGGCGACTGGGTAGGTCATAGCGTGGTACTGCATATGCCATGAGTTCGCGGAAAGCTGTGCTTTCCACCAACCGAAAGGGCATCATCTCAAACGAGATTAGTTTGGCAATGTGGGCGTTCAAACCCAGTGTACGCGGATGAGAGACTGAGTACTTTCTTGACCTACTCATAGTGTCTGGGAGGGTGAGCTGGACTTGAGAGCTGCATATGGTGGAAGTAGCGGTGGACAGGGCGGACTGAGAGAGGGTTGATGATGGTGATGGAGTTGGTGTTCTTTCTGATGGCCTAGAATCAGTCTTTCATTGATATAACAGTGGGATTCCCTGACTGCTGTGGCCTTGCAACGACACCTCAACATTTGCTGCTGTGCTAACCGGTTGGCTTACAGTGGGGGAAACAATGTAGCATTGCTGACTACCTTCGTTGTGATCAGTTGCACATGTGGCACTTGAGGTTTGGTGTTGTGTCCACGCTTGCAAGTGCATGCTGGTTAAATGTCTAAGCATGCAACTGGTATTCAAATTTTTCAGATTTTTCCCTCGGCTAAAGGTCTTTGCGCACTTCTTACAGATAACCTTGGCCTGATCATGAGGATTTTGTTCAAAAAAGTGCCACACTGCACTCTTCCTACTTTGGCAGACATTTTGCGGCCTAGCACGCTGTGATCTTTTGACCCTCTGGACAAGCTGTCCAGCAACTCTTTTGATGTTTGGAACCTGTCTTTGGAGTGCTCCGGGCCTGCCAGATAACAGCTGTTGCGATGTCGATGTCTGCTGTGGATGCTCCTCATCTGAGCTATTGGAAGCAGCACCCTCTTCCCCCAATGGATGCCAATCTGGGTCAACAACTGGGTCATCCATCACCTCCTCTTCTATGTCATGTGCACCTTTCTCTGTGTCACCGTGTATGGTGGTATAGTGTGCGGGAAGGGGCACCTCAGTCTCATCAGGGTCAAAATCTGGCTCTGTACACTGCGAGGACAATGTAGTGCTCTGAGTGAATGTACCAGCAGAATCATCCATCAGCGGCTGTGCATCAGTGCACTCCATGTCAGATTCATCTTGGCCTGGGTAATTCACCATTTGACTTGATAATCCAGGCATGGTATGTGAAAACAGCTCCATGGAGTAATCAGTAGTATGGCCTGCGTCATCCTTCAATCTTGGTTGGGGTGAAGGACACAAGGAAAGGTGTGGTTCATGAACATGAGCCTCCAATGACGACTCAGTGCTTTTACTTTTTACAACTGAAGAAGAGGAGGCGATAGAGCTGGAGGCTGAGTCAGCAATGTAAGACAAAACTTTTTCCTGATGCTCTGCCTTTAAAAGCGGTTTGCCAACTCCTAGAAAACTAAGCGTTCGAGGCCTTATGTAGCCAGACGATGACGCAGGGTCAGCACCTCCTGCATTCGGTCCTATTTTGCTCTTGCCACTACCATCAGATCCACCACCAACACCATCATTACCAGCTGCCAACCCCCGCCCAATTCCACGGCCTCTTCCACCAGCCTTCCTCATTTTTGGTAGAAATGTAGACAAAATCCAACAAACTATATAGTAATGTAAAACAAGGTAAAAGGTGTCTATAGGACAGGGGAGATTTAGAATTTCTGCACACACTTGTGGACAGTGGACACTTTTGGATTGTGTGAGGCCCACTGATATCTGAGCGCTATGTGACACGCTCGATGGCACAGCTGCCTGTGACCAAAGTGACGAGAGGATAATGGAGATTTTGAATCTCTGCGTACACTTTTGGACAATGGACACTTGTGGATTGTGTGAGGCCCACTGATATCTGAGCGCTATGTGACACGCTCGATGGCACAGCTGCCTGTGACCAAAGTGACGAGAGGATAATGGAGATTTTGAATCTCTGCGTACACTTTTGGACACTGGACACTTGTAGATTGTGTGAGGCCCACTGATATCTGAGCGCTATGTGACACGCTCGATGGCACAGCTGCCTGTGACCAAAGTGACGAGAGGATAATGGAGATTTTGAATCTCTGCGTACACTTTTGGACACTGGACACTTGTGGATTGTGTGAGGCCCACTGATATCTGAGCGCTATGTGACACGCTCGATGGCACAGCTGCCTGTGACCAAAGTGACGAGAGGATAATGGAGATTTTGAATCTCTGCGTACACTTTTGGACACTGGACACTTGTAGATTGTGTGAGGCCCACTGATATCTGAGCGCTATGTGACACGCTCGATGGCACAGCTGCCTGTGACCAAAGTGACGAGAGGATAATGGAGATTTTGAATCTCTGCGTACACTTTTGGACACTGGACACTTGTAGATTGTGTGAGGCCCACTGATATCTGAGCGCTATGTGACACGCTCGATGGCACAGCTGCCTGTGACCAAAGTGACGAGAGGATAATGGAGATTTTGAATCTCTGCGTACACTTTTGGACACTGGACACTTGTGGATTGTGTGAGGCCCACTGATATCTGAGCGCTATGTGACACGCTCGATGGCACAGCTGCCTGTGACCAAAGTGACGAGAGGATAATGGAGATTTTGAATCTCTGCGTACACTTTTGGACACTGGACACTTGTGGATTGTGTGAGGCCCACTGATATCTGAGCGCTATGTGACACGCTCGATGGCACAGCTGCCTGTGACCAAAGTGACGAGAGGATAATGGAGATTTTGAATCTCTGCGTACACTTTTGGACACTGGACACTTGTGGATTGTGTGAGGCCCACTGATATCTGAGCGCTATGTGACACGCTCGATGGCACAGCTGCCTGTGACCAAAGTGACGA
The DNA here is from genome assembly GCF_039654945.1 of Dendrobates tinctorius. NCBI lineage: Eukaryota > Metazoa > Chordata > Amphibia > Anura > Dendrobatidae > Dendrobates > Dendrobates tinctorius. The sequence goes on along the minus strand of NW_027361743.1, from coordinate 16,561,690 downwards.
GAGGATAATGGAGATTTTGAATCTCTGCGTACACTTTTGGACACTGGACACTTGTGGATTGTGTGAGGCCCACTGATATCTGAGCGCTATGTGACACGCTCGATGGCACAGCTGCCTGTGACCAAAGTGACGAGAGGATAATGGAGATTTTGAATCTCTGCGTACACTTTTGGACACTGGACACTTGTGGATTGTGTGAGGCCCACTGATATCTGAGCGCTATGTGACACGTTCGATGGCACAGCTGCCTGTGACCAAAGTGACGAGAGGATAATGGAGATTTTGAATCTCTGCGTACACTTTTGGACACTGGACACTTGTGGATTGTGTGAGGCCCACTGATATCTGAGCGCTATGTGACACGCTCGATGGCACAGCTGCCTGTGACCAAAGTGACGAGAGGATAATGGAGATTTTGAATCTCTGCGTACACTTTTGGACACTGGACACTTGTGGATTGTGTGAGGCCCACTGATATCTGAGCGCTATGTGACACGCTCGATGGCACAGCTGCCTGTAACCAAAGTGACGAGAGGATAATGGAGATTTTGAATCTCTGCGTACACTTTTGGACACTGGACACTTGTAGATTGTGTGAGGCCCACTGATATCTGAGCGCTATGTGACACACCACCGAGCCGGCTCCACCCTATGACTGAACACTGTTGGGAAGAGTTATAGACAATTTCCTACCGGCAGCAGCAGGGCTCTCAGTGAATATGGGCATGAACGCTAATTTTCTATATTACTTCTAACTAGATGTATCATTGTCTGTGCTTATAGGCCACCTGTCATGTCACTGACTGCTCCCATCCCCTACACATACCCACCTATTCCTTTATTCTAGTAAGGAGTTAGATGTGTCTTAGTTACTAAAAATGCAATCCTTCAAGAATGGACTTTTAGTCTGCAGCGTCATATATGCTAATGAGGCACAAATGGTCCAGAGCGGCGTTATCAGCTCCGGCAATGGAGTATAGAGCCAGAACCGCACTGCTCCGTACAATGTGCAACGGCCATTACTGAGAACTGCAGCTCAGCTCCTAGTCAATCAATGTTGAAAACTTCTGATCACTGGGAATTCCATATGTCAGACCCCCAAAAATCTGATATTGATGACCTATTCAATGTATAATAACGCTTTTAACTGGTAACTCCGCTAACGACTTATGTAGGTTTCTGTGCTTTTCTGAACAGATATCTCAGCTCTTCTGGCAGCAGGATTTTACTGTTTAATCTGAGGGCAGCATAATGTAAAGCAAGAGAGGCTGATTTCATGGATATACAGTCATATGTAAAAGTTTGGGCACCCCTATTAATGTTAACCTTTTTTCTTTATAACAATTTTGGTTTTTGCAACAGCTATTTCAGTTTCATATATCTAATAACTGATGGACTCAGTTATATTTCTGGATTCAAATGAGGTTTATTGTACTAACAGAAAATGTGCAATCTGCATTTAAACAAAATTTGACCGGTGCAAAAGTATGGGCACCCTTATCGTTTTCTTGATTTGAACACTCCTAACTACTTTTTACTGACTTCCTGAAGCACTATATTGGTTTTGTAACCTCATTGAGCTTTGAACTTCATAGCCAGGTGTATCAAATCATGAGAAAAGGTATTTAAGGTGGCCACTTGCAAGTAGTTCTCCTATTTGATTCTCCTATGAAGAGTGGCATCATGGGCTCCTCAAAACAACTCTCAAATGATCTGAAAACAAAGATTATTCAACATAGCTTTTCAGGGGAAGGATACAAAAAGTTGTCTCAGAGATTTATCCTGTCAGTTTCCACTGTGAGGAACATAGTAAGGAAATGGAAGAACACAGGTACAGTTCTTGTTAAGCCCAGAAGTGGCAGGCCAAGAAAAATATCAGAAAGGCAGAGAAGAAGAATGGTGAGAACATAACATAGTAACATAGTAACATAGTTATTAAGGTTGAAGGGAGACTTTAAGTCCATCTAGTTCAACCCATATCCTATCCTAACTTGCCCTAATATGTTGATCCAGAGGAAGGCAAAAAAAACCCATGTGGCAACAGTAAGCTTCACATTGGGGAAAAAAATTCCTTCCCGACTCCACATACGGCAATCAGACTAGCTCCCTGGATCAACGCAATATTAAGGAGACTAGTGTATATACCCTGTAATATTATACTTTTTAAGAAAGGCATCCAGTCCCTTCTTAAATTTTAGTAGTGAATCACTCATTACAACATCATATGGCAGAGAGTTCCATAGTCTCACTGCTCTTACAGTAAAGAATCCACGTCTGTGAGTATGCTTAAACCTTCTTTCCTCCAGACGTAGAGGATGCCCCCTTGTCCCCGTCACAGGTCTAAGAGTAAAAAGATCATTAGAAAGGTCTTTGTATTGTCCCCACATATATTTATACATTGTAATAAGATCACCCCTAAGCCTTCGATTCTCCAAACTAAATAACCCCAAGTGTAATAACCTGTCTTGGTATTGCAGACCCCCTAGTTCCCTAATAACCTTGGTCGCTCTTCTCTGCACCCGCTCCAGTTCAGCTATGTCTTTCTTATACACCGGAGACCAGAACTGTACACAGTATTCTAAGTGTGGTCGCACTAGTGACTTATATAGAGGTAAAATTATGTTCTCCTCATGAGCATCTATGCCTCTTTTAATGCATCCCATTATTTTATTTGCCTTTGCAGCAGCTGCTTGACTCTGGCCACTAAATGTGAGTTTGTCGTCCACCCATACACCCAGGTCTTTTTCAGAGACTGTTTTGCCCAGTGTTTTACAATTAAGCACATAATTATACAACTTGTTCGTTCTACCCAAGTGCATGACCTTACATTTATCCCCATTAAAGCTCATTTGCCATTTATCAGCCCAAGCTTCTAGTTTACATAAATCCTCCTGTAATATAAAATTGTCCTCCTCTGTATTAATTACCCTGCAGAGTTTAGTGTCATCTGCAAATATTGAAATTCTACTCTCTATGCCCCCTACAAGGTCATTAATAAATATGTTAAAAAGAAGCGGGCCCAAAACTGACCCCTGTGGTACCCCACTGCTAACCGTGACCCAGTCCGAGTGTGCTCCATTAATAACCACCCTTTGTTTCCTATCCCTGAGCCAGCTCTTAACCCACCTACACATATTTTCCCCTATCCCCATTGTTCTCATTTTATGTATCAACCTTTTGTGTGGCACCGTATCAAAAGCTTTTAAAAAGTCCATGTACACCACGTCCACTGCATTCCCTTGGTCCAGTCCGGAACTTACCTCTTCATAAAAGCTTATCAGATTAGTCTGACAGGAACGGTCCCTTGTAAACCCATGTTGATATTGGGTCATGAGGTTATTCTTCTTCAGATACTCCAGTATAGTATCTCTTAGAAAACCCTCCAGGATTTTACCCACAGTTGAGGTTAAACTTACTGGCCTATAATTTCCAAGTTCAGTTTTTGTCCCCTTTTTGAATATTGGCACCACATTTGCTATACGCCAGTCCTGTGGTACAGACCCTGTTATTATGGAATCTTTAAAGATTAAAAATAGTGGTCTATCTATGACTGTGCTTAATTCCTGCAGTACTCGGGGGTGTATCCCATCCGGGCCCGGGGATTTGTCAATTTTAGTGATTTGTAGACGCCGCCGTACTTCCTGCTGGGTTAAGCAGGTGACATTTAATGGAGAATTTTTATCCCTGATCATGTTATCCGTCATGGGATTTTCTTGTGTAAATACTGTTGAAAAAAAGTCATTTAGCATATTGGCTTTTTCCTCATCCTCATCCACCATTTCACCCAGACTATTTTTAAGGGGACCAACACTATTATTTTTTAGCTTCTTACTATTTATGTAGTTAAAGAATATTTTGGGATTATTTTTACTTTCTCTGGCAATGAGTCTCTCTGTCTCAATCTTTGCTGTCTTGATTTGCTTTTTACAGAATTTATTTAATCTTCTGTATTTATTTAATGCCTCATCACTACCTACTTGCTTTAATTCTCTAAATGCTTTATTTTTATCTCCTATTGCGCCCCTTACAGCTCTATTTAGCCATAGTGGTTTCCTCCTATTTCTCGCATGTTTATTCCCATACGGTATATATTGTGCACAGGTCCTATTCAGGATGCTAATAAACGTCTCCCATTTTCTTTGTGTATTTTTATGTCTCAGGATATCGTCCCAGTTAATTGCACCAAGATCATCTCTCATCCGTTGGAAATTTGCTTTCCTGAAGTTTAGTGTCCTTGTAACCCCTCCACTACACATCTTATTAAAGGATACATGAAAACTTATTAATTTGTGATCACTATTACCCAAGTGACCCCCAACCCTTACATTTGATATGCGGTCTGGCCTGTTGGATAATATTAGGTCTAGCAGTGCCCCCCCTCTTGTTGGGTCCTGAACCAGTTGTGAAAGGTAATTGTCTCTCATCGTTGTCAGAAACCTATTACCTTTGCTGGAACTGCAGGTTTCGGTTCCCCAATGTATTTCAGGGTAGTTGAAGTCCCCCATAATAATGACTTCTCCTTGAGTCGCTGCTTCATCTATTTGCTTTATGAGGATATTCTCTGTAGCTTCCATTATTTTTGGAGACTTATAACAAACCCCTATCAGTAATTTATTATTTTTCCCCCCTCCCCTTATCTCTACCCACAGGGACTCTACATTTTCATTAGATTCATATATATTATCACGAAGGATGGGTTTTAAGGATGATTTTACATATAAACACACGCCTCCCCCTCGCTTATTTGTACGGTCATTTCTGAACAGACTATAGCCATGTAAATTAACCGCCCAGTCATGGCTCTCGTCCAGCCATGTCTCAGATATCCCCACCATGTCATAATTATGTTCCAACAACATTAACTCCAATTCCTCCATTTTGTTGGCGAGACTTCTGGCATTAGTGTACATGCACTTTATGTATCTCTCTGTACCTCTATTCTTTCTTAAATTATTAACTGTTCTAACCCCACCCCCCATGCCACCCCCACCCCCAATGTCATTATTTGTGCCCAGGTCTCTATCTGCACTGTCTTCCCCTCCTATAAAAGGAATACCCTCCCCCCGTCCCTAGTTTAAACACTCCTCCAACCTTCTAGCCATTTTCTCCCCCAGCACAGCTGCACCCTCCCCATTGAGGTGCAGCCCGTCCCTAGCGTAGAACCTGTAGCCAAATGAGAAGTCGGCCCAGTTCTGCAGGAACCCAAACCCCTCCTTCCTACACCAATTCCTGAGCCACTTATTAACCTCCCTAATCTCCCGTTGCCTCTCTGGTGTGGCACGTGGTACAGGAAGTATTTCCGAAAATACCACCTTGGAGGTCCTTGCTTTAAGCTTACAGCCTAATTCCCTGAAATCATCTTTAAGGACCTTCCACCTACCTCTAACTTTGTCATTTGTGCCAATGTGCACCATGACCGCTGGATCCTCTCCAGCCCCTCCCAGTAATCTGTCAACCCGATCAGCGATGTGTCGGACTCGAGCGCCAGGTAGGCAGCACACCGTTTGACGATCCCTGTCTTTGTGACAGATTGCCCTATCTGTTCCCCTAATAATTGAGTCTCCCACTACCAGAACCTGTCTGGCCTGCCCTGCTCTCCTATTTCCCCCCTTACTGGAGCAGACACTCCTCCGGCTTTCAGAGGACATGCCTTGCTGCAGCAGTGCTACTCCTGCACTAACACTCCCCTCATCTGCCAACTTAGCAAACTTATTGGGGTGTGCCAGATCAGGACTAGCCTCCCTGGTGCTCTTCCCTCTACCCCGCCTTCTAACTGTCACACAGCTAGCTGCTTCATTGTCCTGCAGCTCCAACCTAGCATCCCCCCTCATCTATCCCATTGAGCGTCTGCTCAGTGAGCAGAAGACTCCTTTCCATATTGTCTATGGATCTCAGTGTTGCCAGCTGCACATTTAGATCCAGTATCTGGGCTTCCAAATGCACAACGTGCTCACATCTCGCACAGCAGTATGCACCCTCGACCGGCTGGTCAAGGATTTCATACATGCGGCAAGACGTGCACTGGATGGCATTGGCAATAGTGGAGCACATCCTAATGGGGATTGCACCAGACAATAAGATAAGCAAAAATAAATTAAAAAAAAAAAAAAAAAAAGTATTAATATAACAGCAATTCAGTAAGACCTTCCTTGGAAACTCCCTGAATCTAAAGTCACTGAATTTCAAGTCACACACTTACCACAGTTCGCACTTACACTCAGGTCACACTCAGCTCGTTCACACTCGCTCAGGAAAAAGATTTAAAAGAGGTTTTTTTTTTGTTTTTTTTTCCCCCTTTTACCAGCACACCACCCTGCTGCGCAATGCGCTTCCAAAAGAACAGTCAAGGACAATCCACAGACCACCTCCAAAGACCTGCAGCATCATCTTGCTGCAGGTGGTGTCACTGTGCATCGGTCAACAATACAGCGCATGCATAACGCCTTTTTGTATGACCAAACAACTCAATCTTTGTTTCATCAGTCCACAGGACCTTCTTCCAAAATGTAACTGGCTTGTCCAAATGTGCTTTTGCATACCTCAGGCGACTCTGTTTGTGGCGTGCTTGCAGAAACGGCTTCTTTCGCATCACTCTCCGATACAGCTTCTCCTTGTGCAAAGTGCGCTGTATTGTTGACCGATGCACAGTGACACCATCTGCAGCAAGATGATGCTGCAGGTCTTTGGAGGTGGTCTGTGGATTGTCCTTGACTGTTCTCACCATTCTTCTTCTCTGCCTTTCTGATATTTTTCTTGGCCTGCCACTTCTGGGCTTAACAAGAACTGTACCTGTGTTCTTCCATTTCCTTACTATGTTCCTCACAGTGGAAACTGACAGGTTAAATCTCTGAGACAACTTTTTGTATCCTTCCCCTGAAAAGCTATGTTGAATAATCTTTGTTTTCAGATCATTTGAGAGTTGTTTTGAGGAGCCCATGATGCCACTCTTCATAGGAGAATCAAATAGGAGAACTACTTGCAAGTGGCCACTTTAAATACCTTTTCTCATGATTTGATACACATGGCTATGAAGTTCAAAGCTCAATGAGGTTACAAAACCAATTTAGTGCTTCAGGAAGTCAGTAAAAAGTAGTTAGGAGTGTTCAAATCAAGAAAATGATAAGGGTGCCCATACTTTTGCACCGGTCAAATTTTGTTTAAATGCAGATTGCACACTTTCTGTTAGTACAATAAACCTCATTTGAATCCAGAAATATAACTGAGTCCATCAGTTATTAGATATATGAAACTGAAATACCTGTTGCAAAAACCAAAATTGTTATAAAGAAAAAGGTTAACATTAATAGGGGTGCCCAAACTTTTACATATGACTGTATCACTTACTAGTCTGTGTTGTAGTTTCAGTACCGCTGGACTAGGTCTCACATGCTCGACAGTACAGCTAATCTGTGTAACCCCGCCCCCTCCACTGATTGGCAGTTTACTGACAATCCACAGTGTACACAGGAAGCTGCCAATCAGGTGTGTGGGCGGGGTTATACACAGCTTAGCATTTTGAATACAGCTACAACGGGATTGTATCAAAACTACAACAAGCAGCCCAGTAAGTGACACGTCACTGGAATCAGGATCTCTTTTCCTATATTCTGCTGCCCTTAAATTTCATAGCTGACAGATTCCTTTTAACGCATGTAGCCATTATAACAGTGGGAAAAGGGCCATTTGTTCCTTTGCACCATTTAGATTTATGCCCAAAGCAGATGGTATATTTTGTTTATTAATAAAAAACTTTTCTATTAGGTGTAACACGTGTCTTTTTTCCCACAGGACAATTCTCTGCATTTGCATTCTTCTCAAAATGTAACTGTAAATGCAAGAAACTCCGATGGGCAAATCACCGGGAGATTGACAGTGGGTAAGTCAACGCCGGCACGTGAGAGCACATCGATCAGCGAGACGCCGAACCAATTACAGCAGCGTTGCATTATGACATCACTACAAATGTGTTTGTGCAGCCTTAGCATTAGTAATGGGCTCGGGATGATGTTTATGAGTAGTCCATCCGTTTCTGTGAGAAAAAATATTGTTACGGAACCAAATAATGAGGAGGGAAATTCAGAGTATCTCAAATAAATAACATATTCCTTCCCGGTATTCTTCAGGGTAATGTTTGAAATATTAAGGCAGAAACCAAGGATTAATTAGACAGTAGAAAACTTTCCTATTCACCAAATGACTGTGTATTAGTCACACAGCTCCAGTAGATCATTAGAAGATGAAAGTATACTTAGTTATGCTACTTTAGATAAGAAATATTGGACAACTGAAGTACAGAAACATTAGGAGAGGGAACATTAAACCCCAAAAGACTACAGAGGTGCATGAAAAATAAAACACATATTTACGACTATTAAATTAGCCTGACAAGGGAGCAGCTAAACGAGGGTCTGTCACAGCTTGTCTGTGCTCTATATAGGCAGAGTATTGATTTTAGTGAGAATTTTGCAATGCTTCATTTGATCTATAGTGGTGCAACACTTGGTAATGAATATCTTTACAGATTCCAGCAGTGCAATGTGGACTAGCCCTATATGTCGGGTGACACAAGATACATTAACCTAATATATATATGTGGCGCCCCTGAGGCTTCAGTCGCCACAGAGGTACTGCACCTTCTCCTATGGTGTAGTGCCCCACCACCCAGGTAAGGTGGGAACTCCTGACCACACTCCACACCTGCATTCCACACACAGGATAGTTCAGTGGGGCCACCTAACAGCTTCAGGCTGGGGGTTAGCAGAGCACCCCTCGTGGAACCCTGCTTCGTAACACGAGATGTGCTGGGAGGCGGGTGGAGTGAGATGATGATACAAAAGAGTGGGAAGAGTGAGAGTTAGTTAGTTAGTTGGTGAGAGGAGAGAGAAGATGGATGTCTGAGGGACGTGCTGCAGCAGGTCCCAGTGATCTGGGCTGCTGGCACGAGAAAGACAGAGAAAGAGACTGATAAGATTGATAACCTAACCTTCCATAAGAGAGAGAACAGATCGGAATGAAGGAGAATAGAAGGACGGTGGGAAGCTGGTTGAAGAAAGATAGAGAACCCTTCCAGTCCAGAGAGCGCAAAGGCCGGGGCCCGGTCCCCGAGGTTGATTGGATCTTTATGTCCGGCAACAGACACCGGAGGAGTAGTGAGCCGCTAACGCCTTGCTCCCATCATAGACTTGGGACACAACAGTAACTGATTAGAGAGCCGGGACGCAGTGAGGAGTCCCCGAAGCAGGCTACAGCTGTCTGTCATACAAGTAAAGACTAGGAACACATAGAGAGAGGCATTCCAGGGTAACTAAGTACTGGAGTGCTTCGCACCTAAAGGCGCATTGGAGGAGTCGTTCAGTGAAGGTACATGTTGGCGGAGTGTGGAAGAGAGAATCCTATCCTGCCTGGAGGTTGGCTGGAGCCCTGGCCTGGAGAACACAGTACGGAGGCAGGCAGTTGTGTGAACTGCAAACAGTGAGTAAAGCTTTGGAACCGCATACTCTGGTGTCCTCCAGTTATTCCCGCAACACTACACCTGGGTACCAGCCTCCATACCAATCTGCGCCTCTCCTCATCCATTGCACCTACACTGCCCTGGGACTACAGCTCCACCTGTGGGGAGCTATACCATCTCTGCTGCACCACACCATCAATCCCAGCGGATCTGTATGCAGCGTTGGCTTACCATCTCCCTTGCCAAACACCACGGGTGGCGTCACAAACTATTCATATAAACTTTGACACCATTAACATCACCGCCATTGATATTGGGCGCCCAGGGCCACGGACCGGGTCATCGCTGCTGTGACACATTCCCCTGACACCGGCCCGGTACCGAGTACCCCACAGCCCTGAGAGGGCGACCCATATATAAATATACATATATATATGAACATTTCTGTATTATTCTTCATTTGTTATGCACAATGTGGATACACTTCACACCAAGCTTTTGACTTTTATTATTTTTAAAGGAAACCTATCACCAAAAAAGTGCCATCCAATCTGCAGACATTGTGTTATAGCACAGGGGAAGCTGAGTAGATTGATATATACTGTAGATTTGTGAGAAAAAAATCAGTATAACCTGTGTTTTAATCATTTAATCTTTGCTATTTCTGGGATTTTTATTTTCAGTGGGCGGTCCTATGAGTGATTGACCATGCTCAGTCCAGTGGGTGGTCCTATCAGTGATTGACCCTATTCATTCAAGTGGGTGGTCCTATCAGTGATTGACCCTATTCATTCAAGTGTGCGGTACTATCAGTGATTGACCATCCTCAGTAAAGTGGGTGGTCCTATCAGTGATTGATCATCCTCAGTCCAGTGGGAGGTCCTATCAGTGATTGACCATCTTCAGTCCAGTGGGTGGTCCTATCAGTGATTGACCATCCTCAGTCCAGTCCTATCATTGATTGACCCTATTTATTCAAGTGGTTGGTCCTATCATTGATTGACCATCCTCAGTAAAGTGGGTGGTCCTATCAGTGATTGATCATCTTCAGCCCAGTGGGTGGTCCTATCAGTGATTGACCCTATTCATTCAAGTGGGTGGTCCTATCAGTGATTGACCCTATTCATTCAAGTGTGCGGTACCATCAGTGATTGACCATCCTCAGTAAAGTGGGTGGTCCTATCAGTGATTGACCATCCTCAGTAAAGTGGGTGGTCCTATCAGTGATTGATCATCTTCAGCCCAGTGGGTGGTCCTATCAGTGATTGACCATCTTCAGTCCAGTGGGTGGCCTATCAGTGCTTGACCATCCACAGTCCAGTGGGTGGTCCTATCAGTGATTGACCCTATTCATTCAAGTGTGCGGTCCTATCAGTAATTGACCATCCTCAGTCCAGTGGGCGGTCCTGTCAGTGATTGACGATCCTAAGTTCAGTGAGCAGTCCTATCGTTATTTGACCATCCTCAGTCCAGTGGGCTGTCCTATCAGTGATTGATCATCCTCAGCCGAGTGGGCGATCCTATCAGTGATTGACCCTCTTCCAATTGACGGTTCTATCTCATACATAAATGTGACTTGCAACTATTTAGCATATGATTAGTTATGCAGATTCTTGTCATGTCACTGCATTGTTGATGTTTTGGTCCTGGTGGTGGAAAAATGTTTTTCTACCTGTATACTGCAAAATACAACCTTTTCTGACATATCCTAATAACTCACTATGGTATTGATTCCCAAGCGAAAGGTCACTGATTCAAATTGAAGAGCAGCCATAAAGAAGATTTCTCAAGAAAAGAGAAACAGCATCATCCAGCTCATGGATAGCGGTTTCTCGGCCAAGAAAATTGTCAAATTTCATCATGTGAGCGCCATGACAGTTGGAAAAATACAAAACATGGAGGTCGAACATGTGCTATTCAAGACAGGGTCCTGCAGTTCCAAAATCTTACCTTCCAGAGCACCATTCCTCAAATCGCTGAATGTCCCAGTCCGGGTCAGTTTTAGCTTTTGAACTGCCTTAGATGAAAATTGCTCATAACTGGATATTTTTCATGTCAGCAGACGCACCCAATCACCGGCAGCAGTGGCTATGGTATCACATCTGCTGCCGACTGAATGCAGACAGTGACAGCAGATGTGTATTGATTTTGCTATTTTTGGTGAATCCAAGCTTAAGATGAAGGATATTCCTATGACTAAGGGCGTAGTGTACGCCAGAAATGTGTAAGGTTTTATCCCCATGATGCATACTCCTGTTTTTAAATAAAATGCTAACCAAAAGATTAATTTTATGGATGGAAGTGCCAGAAAATCCTTTTATCTCCTTTGGTTCTGCAATAGTTTAGCTTCATCAGCAGGAATTGGTACGCATTCATCAACTTCCTTGTGTATCCTGAGCAATACTGGTGTGGTGAACTTCTTTATTTCTTGTGACTTCTGTAGGAGCTACTATGAGTTTTGTAGGTCCATGTCTCTAAGGGCTCATATGATTTCAAAAGGGGCTAATAATCTTAATCCCTATTACATAGGGTTATAACAAACCCTGATCTCAGAAATCACTGTAAAGAGATGGAAATAGTGCTCCCCTTCCACCCTTGAAGATAAGCATATTGTTGTTACCGTATATGATGGACAAACCCAAACAGTAAAGTTTGTTGTCTGTAGAGAACACCTACTGTTTGGGCACAGCCCCCGAACACAGACTTCACCAGGAGGTCTGTGTTATTGTTCGGGTTCGGCCCCCCAAACATCGGGTGTTTCTCTCGCTGTCATACACATAATAGCACAGCAAACACTGCCTCTGATTAGCTGTAAAATCATTACCATCAGACAGACAGCTGTCTTGCCCACACTAGCTGATGTAAGTATTCATTAGCCAGCGCCTGCGCACTAAATAAATAATTTAAAAAAAACGGCTTAGGTACCTCTGTATTTTTGATAACCAGTCAGGCAAAACTGACAGCTGTGGGTTGTGACACACTGCTGTTTTCTTTAGCAAGGTTGGTGATCAAGAATTGAGGGGTCCCCACGTTGTATTTTTTTAGTTATTTAAATAAATAATTTAAAAATCGGCATGAGGTTCCCCCCATTTTTTGACAACCAGCCTTGTTAAAGCAGACAGCTGAGGGCTGGTATTCTTAGGCTGGTAAGGGGCCATGGATATTGACCCCCCCAGCCTAAAAACAGCAGCCTCCAGAAAAGGCGCATCTAAATGCGAATTCTGGTGCTTCGCCCAGCTCTTCCTACTTGCCTTGTGGCAATGGCAAGTGTGGCTCATATTTGTGGGGGTGATGTCACCTTTGTATCATCCAGTGACATCAAGCCCACAGCTTAGTATTAGAGAAGCATCTATATGACACCCATCCATTACTAATCCTATAGTTATATCGTAAATAAAGACACGGCCAGAATAAAGTCCTTTATTTGAAATAAAGCAAAACAGATTTTTCCTTTTTTTAAGAAAAATAGCAAACACAGTTATACTCACCTAATGCCCATTCCATTGAAGCCCTCGTCTCCTGTAATAAAAAAAATTTAAAAAAAACAACAATATCCCTGTCCGTCATTCTGTCCCACACCATAATCCATATCATAAACAGTTTTCAACCTGGGCAGTGCCAAGATGCGACAGTGCTGAGAACCACTAAAGAATGAGCTGCTGTGAGCGCAGCATCAGTGTCCAGTGGTAATGTTATCAAGGATACCACCGGTCACTGAGCCTGCATTCACAGCCGAGCCCCCACAGATATTCTTCTGACACTAAAGCATTGATAATGTCATGTGTACCTGTATAGTGTGTAGTGATGTTTGATAATATTTTGTAAGGAAGACCTGCCCAGAAACAGTCAGCAGACTCAGAAGTAGTTAATGGTTGCTACTAGCCCAAAATGGGAGAGGTTAGTGTTAAGGAAAGTGGCTGCTTATTGTAATGAAGGCGCAGAGTCTGGAGTGCAAAGTGAGTGGACATAAAGGTCTAAGATGAACAGTGCTGCATTGGAGGGTGACCCTGAATGAGAGGAGACTGAAAAGAAGGGATAGAGAGATCATGAGAATAAGTGACAGAGAAACAGAGTGATCTTCCAGAGACAGGTTCTAGTAGAGGATGCCTAGAAAAGAGATATTGGGCTTTTAATGCTGAAAGGTAAAGGGCCTAAACAGGACTGAAACACTGGGAATAGTGAAGGGTCCTGAGCAGTAGTTCAAGGGCACCAGTAGTGGAAGAAATAGGACGCAGAACTGCTGAACAAGTAAAGGAGGCTTGTTAATCAGGTCTGTAGTGTTAAAGCTGGCTTGCCCAAAGGGAGAAACAGCGGATATAGTAAGCCCTGGAGTATACTACAGAGGAAGGATACTATGTGGCAAATGCATCATACTGTAAAAGGAAACGTTCATAACACCTTGTACCCGCTATCCCTTATATATAGCCTTGATTAAGCTGCTGTTCAGTATCGTGTGTATTTTTCAATGTTGGTCTCCCTCATTGAACTGTGAAATATCTGGTCCAGGCCAACCCACAACATCGGTTACATGTGGGCGTAATGCTCTCACAGCAAAAGTTCACAGGCCCAGCCAAGACCTCCGTTTTCATGTAACGTGCAGGTGAAATTTAGACGAGTGCCTTGCCACAGCTGCCGCCTGAGTGTGCGGGTGTGCCTATTACTATGGGGACAAATAAATCTGCTTTGCATCTGTAGACACTGCATAGTCTTCATTAAAAATGTCCTACCATTTAAAGAAAAAATAGGTGGAAATAGCCTTTGAGGATTAAACAGCAGTTCCAATGGCTCATCTAAAGAGCAGCGCAGCAAGGTTGTTTTGCTTGCTTGCAGACCATTGTTCATCTCCCAGATAAAGTTCTTTAATCGGGAGCCGTCTGCCATAACTGCTGCAGTTCAGTAACCATCACTTTCTTCAGCCCTGGTAATTACCTGTGTCCTGTAGTAACTTATTACATCTTGGGAGAATATGCCTCCAAGTCCCACATGCTGCGCGCTCCCTCCTATTCATAATACGCTTGATTGCAGATCATATTTTATAGTGAAATTCATTAAATCGTAATTGACAATTCCACAAAGCAATTAACTTCTGCCTCTGTGTGGTTTGGCATTGTGTTGATCTGTCTTTTACCTTAGATATTTGTTTCTCCTTTAGGAATGATCATGAAGAATTCAATGACCTTATTTTTTTATTTTATTTGTTTTCTTAGTGGCGATGCTGGAAAGTTATCTTCTGTTTCTCATCAAAACTTTGTGCCTCATTAATATTGTCGAGGCCTTCAGCACACAGACCCGAATACAGACAGGCAGAATCAATAACCTCAAAGTATATGTGACCATTAGAAGTATATAATGAGCAGCCATGGTGCAGAATACAAAGGAAATCTCATTTATTCCCATGGATCTGCGACGCCTTTAATAGATAATGGCTGATTTAGTCAAATCTCTCTCTAGGTCAGGGGTCTCCTGTATAATAGGATGCCATATTTTGCACTATACATTAAGATCAACAGTTTACATATATTAATACAATCATTTGGATTTTTTGGCCTCCAAATTGCTTTTTTTTGTTATATTTTTAATACAAAGTTAATTTGGAAGAATGGGAAATCATGTCTTTGGAAGTACAATATTGAGTAAGATCCAGGGCTGCAGAAAATGGAGAATAACGTAACATACGTGGTAGTGCAACCACTGTACCAAGGCCCGAGGAGACCCTGGGGGGGTGTGACTAGCCGAAAACCTGATTCTTCGCTAGAGCCCCTGATGGTGTGGTCAGACTTGGCTCCAGATGGAGGCCAGGTGCTACTCCAAGACAGACCTCAGACCCGGACAAACAACAGCTGACCCCCAGAGGGGCAGGAAACTGGAAAGGTCAGGAATGGGAAGGCTTGGCTAGTACTGTCACGCTCGACAGGTATAAAGGAATGGCAGGTGCTGGCAGGCACGGCTGGTATATAGAATGGCACGGCAGGTACTGGCAGGCACAGCTGGTATACAGAAAGGTACTGCAGATACTGTCAGGCACGGCTGGTATACAGGCACAGCAGGTACTGGCAGGTACGGCTGGTATACAGAAAGGTATGGCAGGTACTGGCAGGTATGGTTGGTATACAGGCACAGCTACTACTGGCAGGCATGGCTAATATACAGAATGGTACGGCAGGTACTGGCAGGCACGGCTGGTATACAGAAAGTTACGACAAGCACGGCTGGTATTCATGCACAGCAAGTACAGGCAGGAACAGGCAGTAACTGGGAAAGAGGTGACCTGACAACTAGCAAGTGTGCAGACAAACTGACAGAGCACGATGCTTAAACACCTCCCAACAGGTAGAAGTTCCTTAAAGCGAACTTGTCATCAGGACTTTGCTAAGTAAACTACAAGCACTGTCAGGTTGGTGCTGTTCAGGGCCGGCTCCAGGTTTTTGAGGGCTACGGGCGAAAGAGTCTCAGTAGGCCCCCCCCCCTTTAACACATACCACGATTCATGATGCACAGATACAGCAGAGAAATATACAGTCATGGCCAAAAGTATTGACACCCCTGCAATTCTGTCAGATAATACTCAGTTTCTTCCTGAAAATGATTACAAACACAAATTCTTTGGTATTATTATCTTCATTTAATTTGTCTTAAATGAAAAAACACAAAAAGAATTGTCCTAAAGCCAAATTGGTTATAATTCCACACCAAACATAAAAAAGAGGGTGGACAAAAGTATTGGCACTGTGCGAAAAATCATGTGATGCTTCTCTAATTTGTGTAATTAACAGCACCTGTAACTTACCTGTGGCACCTAACAGGTGTTGGCAATAACTAAATCACACTTGCAGCCAGTTGATATGGATTAAAGTTGACTCAACCTCTGTCCTGTGTCCTTGTGTGTACCACATTGAGCATGGAGAAAAGAAAGAAGACCAAAGAACTGTCTGAGGACTTGAGAAACCAAATTGTGAGGAAGCATGAGCAATCTCAAGGCTACAAGTCCATCTCCAAAGACCTGAATGTTCCTGTGTCTACCGTGCGCAGTGTCATCAAGAAGTTTAAAGCCCATGGCACTGTGGCTAACCTCCCTAGATGTGGACGGAAAAGAAAAATTGACAAGAGATTTCAAAGCAAGATTGTGCCGATGTTGGATAAAGAACTTCGACTAACATCCAAACAAGTTCAAGCTGCCCTGCAGTCCGAGGGTACAACGGTGTCAACCCGTACTATCCGTCGGCATCTGAATGAAAAGGGACTGTATGGTAGGAGACCCAGGAAGACTCCACTTCTTACCCCGAGACATAAAAAAGCCAGGCTGGAGTTTGCCAAAACTTACCTGAAAAAGCCTAAAACATTTTGGAAGAATGTTCTTTGGTCAGATGAGACAAAAGTAGAGCTTTTAGGGCAAAAGCATCAACATAGAGTTTACAGGAGAAAAAAGAGGCATTCAAAGAAAAGTACACGGTCCCTACAGTTAAACATGGCGGAGGTTCCCTGATGTTTTGGGGTTGCTTTGCTGCCTCTGGCACTGGACTGCTTGACCGTGTGCATGGCATTATGAAGTCAGAAGACTACCAACAAATTTTGCAGCATAATTTAGAGCCCAGTGTGAGAAAGCTGGGTCTACCTCAGAGGTCATGGGTCTTCCAGCAGGACAATAACCCAACACACTTCAAAAAGCACTAGAAAATGGTTTGAGAGAGAGCACTGGAGACTTCTAAGGTGGCCAGCAATGAGTCCAGACCTGAATCCCATAGAACACCTGTGGAGAGATCTAAAAATGGCACTTTGGAGAAGGCACCCTTCAAATATCAGGGACCTGGAGTAGTTTGCCAAAGAAGAATGGTCTAAAATTCCAGCAGAGCATTGTAAGAAACTCATTGATGGTTACCGGAAGCGGTTGGTCGCAGTTATTTTGGCTAAAGGTTGTGCAACCAAGTATTAGGCTGAGGGTGCCAATACTTTTGTCCGGCCCATTTTTGGAGTTTTGTGTGAAATGATCAATGTTTTGCTTTTTGCTTCATTCTCTTTTGTGTTTTTTCATTTAAGACAAATTAAATGAAGATAATAATACCAAAGAATTTGTGTTTGCAATCATTTTCAGGAAGAAACTGAATATTATCTGACAGAATTTCAGGGGTGTCAATACTTTTGGCCATGACTGTAGGTATAGTACAATGCCAAATTTCACATCTTAAATGAGTGATAGCTATTGTAAATTCTACAATACCATACAGCAGAGGGGCTTTATATAATTCAACCCCTTTTATGCCAGATTCCACACCAGCTCTGTCTACACTGTCCCACCTCCCACTCTTGGAAAAACTCACCACATCCGCACTGATCAGGTATTAACAGTTTCCATCAAACACCAGATCACATACATAACCAGCAGCTTTTGTTCTGGCCAAAATAATTTTTAAGCTGATACCTCGACACGGTAGAAATCATGTACAGCCCCACTCACCCCCCTCCATCATGTACAGCCCTATTCACCCTCCTCCATCTTGTGCAGCCCCATTCACCCCCCTCCATCATGTACAGCCCCATTCACCCCCTTCATCATGTGTAGCCCCTGAACCCCCCTCCATCATGTACAGCCTCATTCACCCCCCTCCATCATGTACAGACCCACTCACCCCACTCCATCATGTACAGCCCCATTCACCCTCTTCATCATGTGCAGCCACGGCACCCCCCTCCATCATGTACAGCCTCATTCACCCCCCTCCATCATGTACAGACCCACTCTCCCCACTCCATCATGTACAGCCCCATTCACCCTCTTCATCTTGTGCAACCACCGCACCCCCCTCCATCATGTGCAGCCCCTGCACCCCCCTCCATCATGTACAGCCCCATTCACCCACCTCCATCATGTGTTGCCCCCTCACTCACTGAATTCATTTTATAAAAAAAAGTTTCCTATACTTACCTCACAGCCACTCCCCAGCAGTGCCTCTCTGCATCCAGCGTCCAGGTACATGTCAGCGATTGCACGATGACATCATCGCCCAGGCCCAACACCTCACCCGGAAGTACAGAGGGAGTGGGAGCTGCGCAGCCATCAAGGTGACGGCCATGCACAGCTCCCGGCCCCAGCGTGATACACTGACGCGGGCGGCTGTGTCTGCTGCCTGCGGCGTCACAGTACAGATTGCATGGCCGCGCACAATTTGCTGTGCGGCCGGGCCAGCCCTGTACAGGTGCTGGGGAGTGGCCCGGGGGGCATTTGCCTCTCTGCCATCTGGCCCAGCCCACCCCTGGTGGGCCCCTCCATCTCACCAGGGCCCTGCACTTGCCCGGGTGCGTCAGGTGCTGACGCCGGCCCTGGTGCTGTTACATGGATTAAAATGATACCTGGGTTGAAGAAGTCCACCTTTTGGTTGTTGTTTAAACTTTGTTTTCAGTTTTCAGTTAATAAGATTCTCGTGCTCTGGAGTGGGCCTGTGGTTGGAGCTTTATGTGCTGCTCTCTGGCCTCATCTTCCTTATTGTGACTTAACTCACAGGTCACTGATCCTGCCTCCTATTTTAAATTTTGCAGTTTATAGTGTGGACTTTGAAAAAAAAATTTACCTCCAGCCAAATTGGCGCCAGCACAATAGAATCAATTGTCTACTAAAATATTCTACTGCACATGTGCTGCTGGCACCATTTTTCTGGAGCCAATTTTATTTATTCACACTGGTGGCTGTCGCCGCCATTTTGCTGGAGTAATATAAAAAATTTGGCTCCAGCAAAATTGCGCCAGTGGTGGTGCATGTGCTGTAGCATCTATCTGTCACAGGTATGTCAGAAGTCGCAGACAGTCGCATCTGCATCTAGCTGCAGAAGGTCTCTGTTTTTGGCTTTGCAGACACCTTCTTAACCCTTCTGACTCTTTGACCCAGTGGCAATCTTTCTCCGGCTCTAATTGGCACACCAGGACCTGGGTGTTTATAGACTCCCAGCCTGCTGCTGGGAGTTGTCAGTGATATTTCCATTTCCCCCTGCCGAGGCTTTGAGCTATAGCAGTCAGCTATCTTTTTGGTGTTGCTGGAGGACGTCTGTGTTACATATCTGAGTTTTCTCAAGATAAATGTTCCCCTTGTTCGTCTATCCCAACTGTCTTGAGTGGTAGTGGGGATCGACTAGTGCTCATTTCGTCATTCCCTAAGCAGGGCTTATTGCCAGAGTTATTCAGTGATTAGGTTCCTGCTTGGAGATAGGTGCAGAATCTATATAGGGATGTTTAGGGCGGACTGGGTGACTTTAGATCTGCCTAGGGGTGCCCACTTCCCCCTTCCCTAGTGTTTGGCTCCCTTAACTTACTGTTTCCTACACCGTGCGTGACACTATCAGTAAGCCACACATGCCACTGTGCAGGCGCCGGTGCCATCATGCTGAAGGTAAACAAAAAATGTCAAAGCCCACACTATAAACTAATTGTAAATATATACGGTAATTAATTATTATGCAACCCACCAGTCCAAATATAAATTACAATCCACCACAGTGCTTCCTCTAACTATAAATAGCAACTTTCCCCACCCAATAAATATAAAAATTAGAACCTGTACTCTTTCCACCAGTCACATTAATGCATCCCCGATGCTCCCCACTCTGCACCTCCCTCTCTGATTCCTTATATTTACATGCTCCTTCCACCCCAGTTCATTATGTCATGTACAATCTTTCTCCCACCCCCACCCTCAATTCATCATCATTTGGTCTCCGCCATCTTCAATGTAGCATCATTTGCTCTCTCCCACAGTCAATTCATTATTTACTCTCCCCCTCACCCAATACATCATTTATTGTCCCCATCTCCCACTCTCAATACATCATTTACTCTCCCCATCCTCAATTCATTATCATTTGCTGTACTCCACCCTCAATTCATTCATCTCCCCACCCCACACTCTCATGTCTTCATTTGCTCTCCCCCATCCAACTTAAATTCATTTCCTGTCCCTTGTCTCCCACCCTCAAATAAATTCCTGTACCCCATCCCCCAACGTAAATTCATCATTTGCTGTCCCACACTCTAATCATTTGCTGTCCCCCACCTCTATACATCATCATTCACTGTCCTCGTCCCAGCTCCTCAGTTCATCATTTGCACCCCACAAGCCCATTTAATTTATTCTATTAAAAAAAAAACAACAGTTTTTCATACTTGCCTCTGATAGGATCCCCTGCATTTCCGCTTTTGGTATCCCGGCAAGTGGCATGCGTACATGACGCGCACGCGATGACGCCATCGTGAACGTGTCATCACGAGCACATAACAGAAGAGGTGGAGGGACTCCCATGGAGCTGCACGGCCATTCTTTGAAGGTCCACGAAGGCTCCCTGTGGCGAGAGGTGCTCTGGGGCCCAGATACTTCTGTTCACTGGGTTCCATACAACAGTAAGGGCAGTAATTCCCTGATGGAGGCCCTGACTACCAACACCCTGTGATGGTGGGTTGCTGAAAGGTTTTGGTGCTTTCACATTGTGTTCCGAAACTCGTTCGGTGGCCCCATCGAGGCTTACATCTGAACCACCTCCAAAATGGGTTACGGTCTATAGAACTATAGAATATAATGGTGCTGGCATTTTTGGACATATACGCCTACTGGTGGTGGATACTTAGACCCAGTCTACTACGTCTCAGTGTCCACCTCCAGTCGGCGTACATGCTTGAAAATGATGCAGCCGGGCCTCTTTTTGTTGGCTTGGTCTATTGGGGCGTCTGTCACTGTGTGTTGCATATTATAGTGCTGGAGCAGCCCGCCTGAGAATACTATGGGCGTCACTAATGGGTTGCAAGCCAGACACTTTGCATCACACTTACATGTGTGACTGGCGTCCTATGCAAGCCTTATCTATGTGCATTTTTTCTACTAGGCAGCCAACTCCTCCATGGTTTGGTAGGTGTGGGGTGGTTGTTTTTATCAGTAGTTGCACCTGAGCTGCCCCTTGCCTTTATTAGTGGATGCCTGCTGCATCCTGCTATATGTGCATTTGTCATCAGACAGGGTTTTGGGAAGGCCATATCTTGTGGTAGAAGTTTTTTTGAATTTTTTCTATGTTAGCTGTTTTGATATTAGTGTTAGGGACCTGCAAATTATGAGGAGCCTTGACGTGGCTTGCAGGCTCTATCTGTTTTGGCCAAAATATTAACCAATACCTCATTTAATGTACTCATTGTATGCATCAATTTTTTGCACTTATCATATCATTTTTTGTAGGATGCAGCCGGGCCTCTTTTTGTTGGCTTGGTCTGTTGGGGCGTCTGTCACTGTGGGTTGCATATTATAGTGCTGGCATCCTATGCAACCCTTATCTATGTGCATTTTTTCTGCTAGGCAGCCAACCCCTCCATGGTTTGGCAGGTGTGGGGTGGTTGTTTTTATCAGTAGTTTGCACCTGAGCTTCCTCTTGCCTTTATTAGTGGAGGCCTGCTGCATCCTGCTATATGTGCATTTGTCATCAGATGGGGTTTTAGGAAGGCCATATCTTGTTGTATGAGCCTCTTTAAACCTCTCCAGGTAAGACGCTTCAGGAAAAATACATTTTCCTGAAGTATCTTCTGCCTAAAAAACTTTGGTGGTTCACTCGAGTTTCAAAGTCATCACGTACACATACCCTAACTCTAACACTGTTTAGAAACATTCTCTATTGTGAACACTTTTGACCTGGCTTCTGAGTTTGTGCTCTCTCTGGTGGTTGCTGCTGTTAATGGAGCTGGACTGGCTGACAGAAGTCAATCACCTGAGGAGGATGATAGGAGGTCAGGTGTTACAGACTGGAGAGATTTAAGTGAGCAACCTTCCCTCAGTTGTTGCCGGTGATTTGGTTTTCATCCTGAGCATTTTGGAAGTCTGCTTGCCTCCTGCTTTGTCCTGCATCTTTCAGATAAGTTATTTGTCTGCTTGAATCTTTTTGCATTTGATCCATTATTTGCTTTTCTCTGATTTCTGCCTTGCTGGTGTGAGTTCAGCCTTGTTCCCTGCTGGGACCAGTGCTGGACTCTGTTTCATTTGCCACAGCTTATGTCAGTCTTTTCAGTATTTCTAATCCCCTGTTATATCATTATCTTTTGTTTTGCGTCCAGTTCACACCAGAGTTCTGATTTAGTGGTGGAGAGGTCGTGTGGCCTCAGTATTTTTGCAATTCAGACTTGCTGGAATTTTTCTTAGGGTTTTTGCATGATTGCAGACAGTATCCTTTCCTGTTCTGTTCTATCTAGACAGTTTGGGCCCCATCATTTGCTTACTCTATTTTCTGCCTGTGCTTTGTGCCTCATCTTGTCTCACCGGCAACATATGTTCAGGGGCTATCTATTCCTTTGGGGTTCTACTCCAGGGCAGTTTAGCTTTCCCCTTTCTCTCTTTATGCTTAGTTAATTCTTTGGCTGTGCCGAGGCGTCTAGGGCATCGTAGGTACGTCCCACGGCTAATTCTAGTTGTGTTGTCAGTTTAGGGGTGTTAGCACCGCTCCCGCTGCCATACTCACCGCTCCTGCTTCTGCCCCGACTCTCTCCTCTGACGCGTCCTGCACGCGCGCCTCCACTTCCCTTGCTTTCCGGCGACCGGCGTCCCGACGTTCTCCTCCACTTCCCTCGGCCGCGCGCACTGTGCCTCTGCGCACGCGCCGGAGGGATAAGCCGCACGCTGCTACCGGCAGCCACCTGTCTGCCGTGACCTGACCCGGACCGGCCCCCCGACCTATCAGAGGCCACCACCAGGTATTTCAGGCCGCCCTCCCTTAGTGGAGGCGCCTGACTATTGAGTTGCCTCTCGGTTGTCTTGGCCGTGCTCCCTGCTGCTAGTTCCTTGCTAGCTGCTCTCTAGTTTATTCCTTGTGTTTTGTGCCTCCTGTTAGTTCCTGTGTCCTCAGTGTTCCTCTGTCCCTCTGGTCGTTCCTCCTGCCTAATCCCTGTGTCTCCTTCCTTTTCAGTTCGCCTCTTCCTGGACCCCCGCCTTCCTCCGTCCTTCTCCTCTTCCGCAGTCGCTGGACCCTGGTCACCCTGGTTCCTCTCTGGACCTTCCTCTGTTCCTCATCACTAGTTCACCCTCCTGAGCCGACCCCTGGTCCTGGCTGCCGTGGCGCTAGAACTTCCCGAGTCTGTTCCCTAACGGTCCCTGTATAGGGGTCGGTCCACTTGGTGCGCTCGCTCGGGGAGAGCTCGGCGCCACGGTCCAGTGGGTCCACTCTCGTCACCTGTGTCCACAACGTAACAGTATAGTCAGGCCATGGACCCCGCCGGGGCCGCTACCCAAAAGGAGTTGGTTTTCCTTAGGGAGAACCAGACCCGTATTATGTCTTTCATGAAGACCATGGATTCCCGCTTGTCGGCCTTGCAGGCCGCTGATCCTGGTAACGCCTCCCAACTTGCCAGCCTCCAGCAGGAGCTGGTTCAACAACGGGACACCCAATCCCATATTCTTTCGTATATGGCTTCGGTCGACGATCGGCTGCTTTCCCTTCAATCGGCCGCCGGACGCGATTCATCCCGCAGTTCAGATCCCGGACCCTCTCTGCCTCCCAGGCTTGGTAGACCGCCTCGGTATGGCGGCGACCCCAAGTTGTGCAGGGGCTTCTTGAATCAGTGCAGGTTGCACTTCGAACTCCTGCCCCAACAATACCCCACCGATCGGGCCAAGGTTGCCTTCATTGTCTCCCATTTGGAGGGAGAAGCACTCTCCTGGGTAAATCCCCTGTGGGAGCGGGACGATCTCGTGGTCTCCAGTCTCCAGACCTTCACTGACACATTCCGTAGGGTCTTTGACGAGCCCGGACGGTTGGCTTCCGCCACGGAGTCTCTTTTTTGCCTCTCCCAGGGCGCTCTTACAGTCGGACAATACGCCATCCGGTTCCGTACCTTGGCCTCCGAGGTAGGGTGGAATAACGAGGCTTTGGTTGGGGCCTTCTGGCGTGGCCTCTCAGGCAAAATTAAAGATGAGCTGGCAGGGCGAGACACCCCAACCTCCTTGGAGGATTTAATTTTGTTGGCCACACGCATCGACCTTCGGTTCCAGGAACGCGCTAGAGAGACTGGTAGGGACAGGAGACCGCTGAGACCATCTGCTTCTTTTCACAGGCCGTCCAGCCCACATCCGCCTGGGGCATCCTCCAGTCCGGCGTCTGAGCCAATGCAGGTGGATCGGGTCAAGTTGGCAGAACGGCGCCGTAAGGAGAGAGTGATGGAGGGTCTGTGCCTGTATTGCGGCAGCGCGTCCCACTTCTTACGCTTCTGTCCTGAGAGACCGGGAAACTCCTCCACCTAGGGCAGGTAAGAGAGGCCGATCTAGGTGTGTCTCACTCCTCTCACCCCCTTACCCTTTCAGTTCAGTTGGTTTTGGGTCGGAGACGTGGTTCGGAGGTGGCCTATGTGGACTCGGGCGCGGCAGGGAACTTCATTAGGTTGAAGGAGGTAAAGAAGTATCAGATTCCTGTGGTCTCTCTGAAGACTCCACGTGTCATCGCCTCAGTAGATGGTAGACCCCTACGTGAATCCGTGTTCCTGGTAACAGAGGAGGTGTGTCTGCAAATTGGGGCCTTGCACCAGGAGCGGATCGCTTTCTACGTCCTCCCCAACCTTTCCCATGCTGTGCTGCTTGGTCTTCCGTGGCTTAGGACTCATGAACCTGTCTTGGATTGGCGTTCCGGTGAGGTCCTCCGCTGGGGGCATCCCTGCCAAGAGAAGTGTCTGGGGCCTGTCCGCCCGGCTAACCCTCCACCAGCCTCCTCGGGCCCCGAGGCTCTTCCAGCCGCATACTGGGCTTTCTCTGACGTATTTGACAAGAAGGAGGCAGAGGTTCTTCCTCCGCATCGCCCGTATGACTGCCCCATTGATCTGCGACCCGGGACCACTCCGCCCCGAGGGCGAATTTATCCCTTGTCCCCTGCAGAGACTACGGCCATGTCCGAGTATATTCGTGAGAATTTAGCTCGAGGGTTCATACGGAAATCTTCTTCCCCGGCCGGAGCCGGGTTTTTCTTTGTAAAGAAGAAAGACGGTTCTCTCCGTCCTTGTATTGATTTCCGGGGCCTGAACGACATTACTGTGAAGAACAAATATCCGTTGCCTCTCATTCCTGAACTCTTTGACCGGTTACGGGGAGCCCGCATTTTCTCAAAGTTGGATCTACGTGGGGCTTACAACCTCATCCGCATTCGCCCTGGTGACGAATGGAAGACCGCCTTTAACACCCGGGACGGGCATTACGAATACCTGGTTATGCCCTTCGGTCTCTGCAATGCTCCCGCGGTCTTTCAGGAGTTTGTTAATGATATCTTCCGAGACTTGTTGTACTCCTGCGTGGTGGTATATCTGGACGACATCCTTATTTTTTCCCCGGATCTGGCGTCCCATAGGAGGAGTGTTCGTCTGGTCTTACAACGTCTGCGGGAGAATCGCCTCTACGCGAAGCTTGAGAAGTGTCTCTTTGAGCAGTCTTCCTTGCCTTTCTTGGGCTACATCGTTTCAGATTCTGGGCTGGAGATGGATCCTGAGAAACTGTCGGCTATTCTTCGATGGCCTCGCCCTGTGGGGGTCAAGGCGATTCAAAGGTTCCTCGGCTTCGCCAACTATTACCGTCAATTTGTGCCACATTTTTCGTCCATCATCAAACCCATCTCCAGTCTCACTCGCAAGAGCGTCAACTCCTCGTCCTGGCCTCCGGAGGCTGAAGAGGCCTTTTCCTGCCTGAAGCAAGCCTTCGCGACCGCACCTGTTCTACACCGACCCGAGGCTAATAAGCCATTCATCCTGGAGGTAGACGCCTCCTCCACCGGAGCAGGTGCAGTGCTCTCACAGAGGTCCCCGTCCGGCCGCCTGATTACCTGCGGGTTCTTTTCAAAGGCCTTCTCGCCGGCTGAGTGTAACTACGCCATCGGGGATCGCGAGCTGTTGGCCATAAAGTTGTCGCTCGAGGAGTGGCGTTACCTCCTTGAAGGCTCGGTCCATCCGTTTACCATCTTTACCGACCACAAGAACCTTGCATATCTCCAGTCAGCCCAGAGACTTAACCCTCGGCAGGCCAGATGGTCCCTCTTCTTTGGTCGGTTCGATTTTGAATTGCGTTTCCGTCCCGGGCCAAAGAACATCAAGGCGGACGCATTGTCCCGGTCTCTGCAGCCCGCTGATCTGATGGAGGAACCATCTCACATTATCGATCCCGCTAAGATCATCACTGTGGCCCCGGTGAGACTGATTACTCCTCCTCCCGGCAAGACCTACGTCCCAGATGCTGAAAGAGAAAAGGTACTGCATTGGGGACATTCCTCGAAAGTTTCCGGACATGTCGGAGTCAAGAAGACATTTGAGCTCATCGCTCGTTTTTACTGGTGGCCCTCACTCCGCCAGGATGTGACAGACTTCACGGCCTCCTGTCCCTCTTGTGCCAAGGTCAAGATTCCTAGGCGACCACCCGCCGGCCTTCTGCTTCCTCTCCCGATTCCTTCGGTTCCATGGCAACATATTGGTTTGGATTTCATCACGGATCTGCCTAAGTCTTCCGGATCTACGACTATCCTGGTGGCTGTTGACCGCTTCTCCAAGATGGCCCATTTTGTTCCTCTACCTGCGCTGCCCTCCGCTCCAGAGTTGGCGAAGATTTTTATCCAGCACATCTTCCGCCTCCACGGCTTTCCACAGCATATTGTTTCCGATCGAGGGGTACAGTTCACCTCTCGGTTTTGGAGGGCCTTGTGTAAACTTCTAGAGATAAAACTGGACTTTTCATCCGCATACCATCCCCAGTCCAATGGTCAGGTTGAACGCGTTAATCAGGTACTAGCGTCCTACTTACGGCAGTTCTCTAACGCTCATCAGGATAACTGGGTCCATCTACTTCCCTGGGCAGAGTTCTCCTACAATAACCATCCCAGCGAGTCATCAGCCAAGTCTCCATTTTTCGTAGTCTTTGGCATGCACCCTGGTGTTCCTCTACCTTTGTCCGGTTCCTCCGGTGTGCCTGCAGCCGACTCCCTGACCCAAGAGTTCTCTCGGATCTGGTCCGAAACTAAGGCACGCTGACAAAAGACGCTTGGATGCTCCCAACTACCTCCCAGGTCAACAAGTTTGGTTATCGGCCAAGTACATTAGGCTAAAGCTCCCTTCCTACAAGTTGGGACCGCGCTACATTGGGCCTTTCAAGATTCTCAAACGTCTGAACAACGTATCTTACAAACTGGAGTTGCCTGCGTCGCTTCGGGTCCCCAACTCCTTCCACGTCTCCCTCCTTAAACCGGTTGTCCTGAATCGGTTTCACCCGGCCCCGAACCTTTCTCCTCTTCCTGTTACGTCTGATGACGTCTTCGAGGTAAAAGACATCCTGGCCTCGAGAAAAGTTAGAGGTAAAACCTTTTTTTTGATCGACTGGAAGGGTTTTGGTCCCGAGGAGAGATCCTGGGAGCCGCAGGAGAATATCAATGCTCCTCGCATTCTTAAGAGGTTTTTAGCCAGACGCAGTGGAGGGGAGTGTAAGAGAGGGGGTACTGTTAGCACCGCTCCCGCTGCCATACTCACCGCTCCTGCTTCTGCCCCGACTCTCTCCTCTGACGCGTCCTGCACGCGCGCCTCCACTTCCCTTGCTTTCCGGCGACCGGCGTCCCGACGTTCTCCTCCACTTCCCTCGGCCGCGCGCACTGTGCCTCTGCGCACGCGCCGGAGGGATAAGCCGCACGCTGCTACCGGCAGCCACCTGTCTGCCGTGACCTGACCCGGACCGGCCCCCCGACCTATCAGAGGCCACCACCAGGTATTTCAGGCCGCCCTCCCTTAGTGGAGGCGCCTGACTATTGAGTTGCCTCTCGGTTGTCTTGGCCGTGCTCCCTGCTGCTAGTTCCTTGCTAGCTGCTCTCTAGTTTATTCCTTGTGTTTTGTGCCTCCTGTTAGTTCCTGTGTCCTCAGTGTTCCTCTGTCCCTCTGGTCGTTCCTCCTGCCTAACCCCTGTGTCTCCTTCCTTTTCAGTTCGCCTCTTCCTGGACCCCCGCCTTCCTCCGTCCTTCTCCTCTTCCGCAGTCGCTGGACCCTGGTCACCCTGGTTCCTCTCTGGACCTTCCTCTGTTCCTCATCACTAGTTCACCCTCCTGAGCTGACCCCTGGTCCTGGCTGCCGTGGCGCTAGAACTTCCCGAGTCTGTTCCCTAACGGTCCCTGTATAGGGGTCGGTCCACTTGGTGCGCTCGCTCGGGGAGAGCTCGGCGCCACGGTCCAGTGGGTCCACTCTCGTCACCTGTGTCCACAACGTAACAAGGGGTCTGCAACCCGCTAAGTTACCAACCTCTCTGGTTGTCTGGTTGCCTATCCTATTTCCCTGCTATCCTTCTCGGTTACCTAATCATAACAATTCTCCTTGTGTGAGCTTCTCTGCTTCCCTTCCCCATATTCAGACAGTGTTTGCAATACGGTTTAAGCATGAAATCTTGGTAGGGCATTAGTTCAAAGCAGCTTCTAAAAGAACATTAACTAGTTGGAAAAATCAGTATGTTGCTCGAGAGAGGAGGCAAAATAAGGTAAATGAAATTAAATATATTATATATATATATATTTAATAAATAAAAAAGTGTAGTTACTTTTTAATAAAAAAGTACCCTAAGATGTCCATATACTTAAAGGGATTAATTTGGTTTTTCATTGTCAAATAGGTTACATATTTCTTTACATTTTTTTGCCAAGCTTCACAGAACCTTGTATAAAAATAGTATAAAAAAAAAGGTCTTGTGTTCCATGGGGCTCAAATAAATTTTAGTACATGGTAAATGCTCCTCTGCTCTTTTCTAGAACCACTTCTTCTTGTTTTACCATGGAGTCTGTACCTTTACAGTATATGAAAGGAAACCACAGAGAAGATGTTAGTACAGGTTTTATTTCTCAAGGTATTGGATGAAGATTAGTGCGTAGTTTGTTCTTTAACCACGCCTTCTTCTCATGGATTAATATAAGTTCATATCTACATCTTTGCTTCAGAGACTATGTTTGATCTATTTCAGGAAAGAACCTTGTATAAAGTCTTTAATTATGTAAGTCACTCATTATCCTAATCACAGTAATCCTCCGCTGTCTCCTCCTTTTTGACAGTTGGCTCAATAATTTACTGTCAGAGCAAAGGGAATTTGTGCAGATGTCAAATTAAAATGTTCAGAATCCCGTCATTAAAAAGTTCCAAGTTTTCCTTCACTTAATGTATTAACTTTGTGTTTGGTCTGATGTAAAACATAAATTGGTATATATCAGGGACGGACATAAAGTCTGTACTGATTGTTCAGTAGCCCATGGAACAGACCTGTCAAGGGGCCCACTCTGACCTTAGGCAGTTTTAAAACAGTTATGTTTTTTTTGCCAGGTACTGCATCATCCCAGTTAGCCAATTTTTTTAAAGTGAATGTCCACTATTCGGACAACCCTTTCTGAATTCGTATATTTCCCACAAAATGAAAAAGTAATACTTATGCTCACTTCCAGTGCCAGCGCCGTCGCCACTTGCTCTCCTAAGGCTCATGTGACATTGTTATGTCATGCAATCCCTGAGGCCACTCAGCACTGGAATCACTCTCCTCTCCTACTGATATAATTTACATCCGGAAGAAGTGAGAGCTGTGGCTGCTCTGTCATTTCTTCCAGATGTTTGGATTTTGTTCAAAGCAGGAGACAGTGAAACGCTGATTGGCCGCCGTGTTCGCATGACTTAATGTCACGCAAGCACCGGGAGAGCCAGTGCTAACATCGCTGTAACAACGCCGATGCCAGAAGCGAGTATAAGTGTTATTATTTTACTGGAGGGAAACATAGGGATTCAGAAGGGGTTGTCCAAGTAATGGACATTTCTTTTCATTTTCTGGTTCATAATTTTAATCAGTGCACTAGGTCACCAGATACATTATCATTAACCCTTTCACTACCCTAAACCACCAGGAATGAAACCATACTGCCCACCCATGCTGTAGATCACAAAGAACCTTATCATTAATCCCATAAAAAAAAAAAATTTAAAGTATGGGAAAAATTTAAGTTGAAAAAAAGCACATGATCAGTTTAATCACAACCCCTTAGTCTGGATAATTTGTACCATCCTTGGAGCATGCGTGGTGCAAACCTTTATGTATGCACAATGCATGCTCTGCCAAAGGTTCCTCGTGCCCAATATATTCTGGCCACCTTAGTCAGTCATTCCCAGAACAGGGGAGAAAAAAGAGCAATGTAGCATGAGCCGGTCATTCCAAGAGAAGCAGAAAAGTGGCAAGTTACATGAAAAAGTATTTGCTGGGGTTCCAAGATGGCCATTGAAGGAGTTCCCCCGTGATAAATTTTTTTAGTTTAAAATAATAAACTCAGATTTAACTCACCTGCTCTTGCACTGTGTCTCTTGTTCACAGACTGCAGTAATGATGTCACCACTGCATTACGTGTGATCGCTGCAACCAATCACTGGCAATATCTAGGTAGATGTTATGAGCCATTGAGCCTAGTGATTAGCTGCAGAGGTCATGTGTGCTGTAATCTTGATGTCTCTGCTGCAGCCTGTCAAAAAAGACAGTGGAATTGGCAGAAACTTGGGGATATTCATTACCTATACAAACAGAAGACGATGGAGAGGGAAAGCCAAAATACTTCTTTAAAAATTACACTAAGTGGTGGGAAACCCCTTTAAATGTAGCCTGAACACTGACACATGCAGCTCAAACAATGGGTAGCATGTATCAGACACTGGCTCTATTATTTCAGCATCATATGTTGTATTCCGAAACACAGTGATTGT
Source organism: Dendrobates tinctorius (assembly GCF_039654945.1). Classification (NCBI taxonomy): domain Eukaryota; kingdom Metazoa; phylum Chordata; class Amphibia; order Anura; family Dendrobatidae; genus Dendrobates; species Dendrobates tinctorius. Next base: position 16,530,519 of record NW_027361743.1, on the reverse strand, counting down.
GTAGATTCAAAGCAAAACTTACACAATAAAGCCAGCTGGAGACTGTGCAGATCAGCTGACTAGTCCAATTGCCTGGTCCTTGGCAGCTTTTCCCCATCACACTCTCCTTGGGTGACAGGTTTCTCCCTATAAACACACAAACAGGGAGACCTGTCACTCAAGGGAAAATGGGAGGGGAAAAGCCACTAGGGAATTCCTTCTTGGACCAGGCACAAAAGTGGCATAGTCCACAACCGGCTTTTAAATGTGCAGTTGAAACCAGAAGTTTGCATACACTATATAAAGAGACACATGCATGTTTTTCTCAATATCTGACATGAAAACAGAACAAACCTTTCCCGTTTTAGGTCAATTAGGATTACCATAATTGCTGATATTTGCCAAATGCCAGAATAATGAGAGAGAATGTTTTAAGGCATTTTTATTACGTACTGCAAAGTCAAAAGATTACATACACTAACATTACTATGCCTTTAAACAATTCTGGACTGCCCATATGATGATGTCATGTGTTTGGAAGCTTCTGATAGGTTTTGCAATATCTGAGTTAATTAGAGATACACCTGTGGATGTATTTTAATGCACACCTGAAACACACTGCTTCTTTGTATAGCATCATGGGAAAGTCTCAAGAAATCAGCCAAGATATCAGGAAGAGAATTGTGGACTTGCACAAGTCTGGCTCATCCTTGGGTACAATTTCAAGATGCCTGAAGGTGCCTCATTCATCTGTACAAACAATTATACATAAGTACAAACAAGATGGGAATGTCCAGCCATCATACCGCTCAGGAAGTTGACCGGTTCTGTGTCCCAGAGATGAAAGTGCTTTGGTCCGACATGTGCATATCAACCCAAGGACAAAAGCAAAAGACCTTGTGAAGATGATGGCGGAAGCTGGTAAGATTGTGTCAATATCCACAGTGAAACGAGTACTGTATCAACATGGGCTAAAAGGCCACTCTGCCAGGAAGAAGCCATTACTCCAAAAGAAACATAAAAAAACAGATTAATGTTTGCAAATGCACACAAAACAAAGACCTTAATTTTGGGAGATATGTCCTGAGCTCTGATGAAACTAAATTTGAACATTTTGGGCATAATGACCATCATTACATTTGGAGGAAAAAGTGAGACGTTTGGAAGCCAAGAACACCATCCCAACTGTGAAATATGGGGGTAGCAGCATCATGCTGTGGTTTTGTTTTGCTGCAGAAGGGACTGGTGCACTTCACAAAGTAGATGACATCAAGAGAAAAGAAGATTATGTGGAAATACTGAAGCAACATCTCAAGACATCAGCCAGGAAGCTAAAGCTTGGGCGGAAATGGGTTTTTCATATGGACAATGACCAGAAGCGTACTGCCAAAATGGTAACAAAGAGGCTTAAGAATAACAAAGTCAATGTTTTGGAGTGGCCATCACAAAGCCCTGGTCTCAATCCTATTGAATATTTAAGGCAAATCTGAAAAGGCCGGTGTGAGTAAGGCGACCTACAAACCTGGATCAGTTACACCAGTTTTGTCAGGAGGAATGGGCCCAAATTCCGAACAACTATTGTGAGAAGCTTGTGAAAGGAGATCCCAAACGTTTGACCCAAGTCATTTAGTTTAAGGGCAATGGTACCAAATACTAATGAAATGGATGGAAACTTTTGACTTTGCAGTAAGTAAGAAAAATGCCGTAAAACATTCTCTCTCTCATTATTCTGGCATTTGGCAAATATTAATAATTATGGTAATTCTAATTGACCTAAAACGGGAAAGGTTTATTCTGATATCATGTCAGATATTGAGAAAACATGCAGATGTGTCTTTTTATATAGTGTATGGAAACTTTTGGTTTCAACTGTATGTTTGCATCTGAAATTATAGAGCCGGTTTCTGATAGATTTTAGGTGAAAATCTTTATAGTTTAGGTCTTTAGTAGATCTTTTTAGTTGTGCAATGGTTATATTACTGAACCACAAATCATAAAAATATCCCAAATCGTAGTTATGTTGTTGTACTGTTGCTATGTATTTTTTAGCAAAAGGTAATTTTCTCAGCATGTGACCTATGTACACATGTATTGCATGTGTAAGAGATGAAGGCTGTGATCCAAATGTAGAGGTTTTTTGGAGTGAGATTATTAACAGATCAGGTTTGGCATGTTAAACCTGTTTTATATTAAATTAAAGGCATAGAGAAAATCTAGTATTTCTATATCTCAGTTCTAGAATAAGCAGGACGTTGGCATGCATGGTATAATGTTGATTACTAAACTAGAACATTGTAGCTTATGACTAGAGTGAGTCATTGGGCTACGTACCCATACTGGCATCCAGGCAGCTAGACGGCATCCGCATGCCCAAACGTGAAGGTGGGGCCCGGTTACAGTGACATTTCAGCCAGAATTGGATTAACTGCAATTGATATTGAATTTGTTTAGCCTTTTCTTTGATTGTATACTTTTATCTTATTTTCTATACATAATTAGGAGGGCAACTATCTTGCCTGATTACAATGAGAATATTGCCATCCTTGCTCATGCTTCTGGGAGCTATGATCCAAAAGGTGACAGGGAATTGATGCACCCATTCTGGCCAGCATGGAAAGTTGAATTTTTTTAAAATGACAATGATATATTAAAAATTAGATTTTTTTAGGTCATTACTTAAGGTATTATGCTCCAGCTGTCCAATATCAATACACATTAGCCGACAGCACTTCAATAGGGAGATGCACGTTCTGGTCCAATGGCCCAATTGGAACATACTGTATACCATCAATAGAAAAAAGGAACAGCATCCCATCCAGGTGATTAGACATTTTTAAGAAGACTTTATTCTTCATCATGGCAAAATAAAGTCTTCTTAAAAATTTTTAATCACCTGGATGGGATGCTGTTCCTTTTTTCTATTTATTCTCCAGCTGTGTCTTGAGCAGCCCACAGCTTTCTAGTATCTTTCACTTCCCGGTTTCTGGCAAGGCGGACTCTCCTGAGGCTCAGCAAATGTTCTGCTTTAACATTTTCTGAGTTTGTTCTGAGTCTACACTATCAACGTATTTACACATAGAGATAACAGGGAATTTGAGCAAGTACATAGCTCCAAACAATGACAGCAGAGGGCCATGATCAGGAGATCTGCTCTGAAATCTGCCCGGCTGGTGGTTTTGCAAGATTTACAACAGCAGCTTGTCAGGATCTGAGAGGGAAGGGGATGGAGATAAGCAGCTAACTGCTGCATATTAATCAATGGACTAGAGAGAAGTGGTTGGAATATTAGGAGTTAGGGTCCCATTACAATAAACAACACGCCAGCGATCCTGACAACGATATGACCTGGTCAGGATCGCTGGTGCGTCGCTACATGATCGCTGGTGAGCTTGTAGGGAAGGTGACCTGACGGACGGACGGACTAGTCAGAGTGAAGAAGGAAAGGTTTGCACAGTGTAGGTAGGTGTTAGTTATTACAGTGGGGAAACAGCTAGGAAAGTGTAGTGGACGTGCAGTACCTTGGGTTGACCATTAGATGGCAGGGAGGAGTGTGAGCAAAGGACTTGACAACAGCTTAGGGCTTTAGAAACCGTTGGTCATGGGGGGCGTGGTTACAGTGACAGGGGACCGGGAGAGCTATAAATACTGAGGGAGGGTTCCAGAAGGTTCCAGTCCCCAGGGGGAGCTCCAGTGACAGGAGGACTGCTACAGTCTGTGAGCTGTGAGGAGAATCCAGACCAGGGGGACTGAGGAGAGAGAACGTCAGGGGGGTGGTCCTGACAGATATACCGCAACAGAGACGAGTTAAAGAGAATAGGCATACCGTGTAAAGAACGACGTTTGACCAGTGAAAGGACTGTTGGTGATTAGGCCTAGGGCAGCCACAGTGTCGGAAGCTGTCAATGCGTCAGGAAAGGAAAAAGGACAGGACGTATATATACGTCCCAGGCGAGAAACACGGTGTGTGAAGCGGCTCTGGATACAGAGGGCCATGAGTGAGGTACTGTGCTGTATTGTGAAGCGGCTCTGGATACGGAGGGCCGAGAGAGAGAGATATGGCGATGTGCTGCGAGGGCCGTCAGGCGGATGGCGAGCGAAAATAAACTTGGACCTGTTGCACCCAGAATCTGCCTCCATTTCGTCTCTGTTGTGTCTCTGCGCGGTAAGAAGAGGGACCACCCCCCCAGCTTGCCCCACCAACCCTACATTTGGCGTAGTCGGCAGGATCGCCGCCGCTAATACATCATCTTCTGCGGCAGGCCTGCCTCAAGTAATGGAAAGGGGTTTGGACTATGCTGCATGGAGTGAACACACCTGTGGATTACAACTGGTTTACCTGTGGATTACAAATTGGGAGCGCTGTGGTGACTCCGTGGTGCTGACAGAAGATCCGGGGCGGTACCAGGTGCTGCGCAAGATGGCGGCATTGCTACAGTGCAGGGGAGAGGTCCGGGTGTTTACAGCCGTGTTGAATGGACTGGGGACCACCCCCCCAGCTCAGCCACCGACCCTACATTTTGGCGTACACTGGGGGACTGCGTCTGGAGAACAGTTCTAGTTAAAAAATGTTTTATGTGCTGAGTTTGTTTTTAGTATGTTCCTCTTACAGGATGTTATTTGCTGATTTGAAACCTGACAGAGCGGGGATACGTAGAAGAGAGGGAGTGTCCATGTCCAAGGAAGCCCCCCCAAGGAAGACATGCAATGTTCGTGTTATATGTTGGTTTTAGAAGCAAAAGAAAATGAAAAAAAATATATAAAAATGGGTACTTGTGCTATTATAAAGTTGTTTAATGTATAATATGCCAAAGTAAAATGCAAAAGGTCCAGGTAAGGGAAGGTCTGCGGGACCAAAGGAAAGTGTGAGATCCGGTAGGGATCTAAGAGTTGAGGAGGTCTGGGAGACCGGGACGCCGACCATGACATGTAATTGAAAGAAAGGAAAATGAGTTGGAAGACGTGAGAGAGACAGCCGTCCTAGGTCAGGTCCCCAACACCACGGACACCCCTGAAGGAGGAAGGCGGGCGCTGGTAATGATCTGGAAGGTAAGAGACCTCGATCATGGCGTACCGAATAGTGGAAGGTGACAGTATGGGAGAGTAGGGGAAGGTACACGCTATAGAGAGAATATGGGTGTACCTAGCCCAATTTGAAAGACGTTGTCATGTGGCGTGCGCGCTGGTGAGTAGCAGTAGGCTGCTCAGAGCATAGTGCTCCCAGTATGGTTCGGCCCCCGCAGATAGTGGGTTTGGCTCAACAGCTGGTCCGACAACAGAATGTAGGTGTAGCTTCAGAACAGCGAAGGCAGGGATGACGATTGTCGAGGACGACAATGGACAAAGGAAGGGGGAGTGTAGGGAAGGTGACCTGACGGACGGACCGACTAGTCAGAGTAAAGAAGGAAAGGTTTGCACAGTGTAGGTAGGTGTTAGTTATTACAGTGGGGAAACAGCTAGGAAAGTGTAGTGGACGTGCAGTACCTTGGGTTGACCATTAGATGGCAGGGAGGAGTGTGAGCAAAGGACTTGACAACAGCTTAGGGCTTTAAGGTCATGGGGGGCGTGGTTACAGTGACAGGGGACCGGGAGAGCTATAAATACTGAGGGAGGGTTCCAGAAGGTTCCAGTCCCCAGGGGAGCTCCAGTGACAGGAGGACTGCTACAGTCTGTGTGCTGTGAGGAGAATCCAGACCAGGGGGACTGAGGAGAGAGAACGTCAGGGGGTGGTCCTGACAGATATACCGCAACAGAGACGAGTTAAAGAGAATAGGCATACCGTGTAAAGAACGACGTTTGACCAGTGAAAGGACTGTTGGTGCTTAAGCCTAGGGCAGCCACAGTGTCAGAAGCTGTCAGTGCGTCAGGAAAGGAAAAAGGACAGGACGTATATATACGTCCCAGGCGAGAAACACGGTGTGTGAAGCGGCTCTGGATACAGAGGGCCATGAGTGAGGTACTGTGCTGTATTGTGAAGCGGCTCTGGATACGGAGGGCCGAGAGAGAGAGATATGGCGATGTGCTGCGAGGGCCGTCAGGCGGATGGCGAGCGAAAATAAACTTGGACCTGTTGCACCCAGAATCTGCCTCCATTTCGTCTCTGTTTCGTCTCTGCGTGATAAGAAGAGGGACCACCCCCCCAGCTCGCCCCAACAACCCTACAAGCTCTCAAACAGGCAGACTCACCAGCGATCGGGACCAGTGAGGACGCTGGTATCCATAGTAAATAGCGGGTAACTAAGCGCGTGCGTCACTTAGTTACCTGCTGTTTACCATGGATACCAGCGTGCTGTTTACCATGGATATCCAGGTTACTCTGGATACCAGATCCCAGCGTCTGCTTAAAGCGCTGGGAGCTCTCTGATGGTTGGTCTCCCGCTGCTACACGCAGCGATGCGTGCTGGCCAGCAGGAGACCAACGATTAAAAAATGGCCCAGAACATTCCTGCACGATCAGCGATACCCGGCGGGCGGGCCGGTCGCTTATGCGTGCCACAAACAGTGAGATCGCTGATGCGTCACAAAATCGGTGACGCATCAGGGATCTCGCTAGCGTTCTCGCTTAGTGTGAAGTACCCCTTAACCTCTTTCCTGAAATTTAGCTACTGCACACTCTCGGCCTGGGTCTAGGCTGGCACTAGTGGCCAAACTATGGAAACCACCTATGAAACGATGAAAGATAAAAGCTATGAAAAATATAAAGCTATCATATCAGGAGAATGACAACAGATAGAAAAAACAAATTAACAACAGACTTGCTTATTTTCATCCCTTCTTACTACCTAAAGAAATTTAATAACTTTAAAGAGATCTTGCAGGATTAAACAAAAATTACATCTCCTGCTTCACTCCACCTCTTTGTTGCCCCCCATCAGTCTTTGTATACAAGGCTGCAGTGGTGATGACTTTTGCAGCCAATCACTAGGGTCAGCGATATCAAGCACTGGCGTTAGTACTGAGTGATCAGTTGTAAAACATATGGCTTTACAAGATGAACATGTACCAGATTCTTCAATATTGCATAATATTGGAGCATACCTAATAATCTTAACATTGTTCTGTACATGATAGTTTATTACATTGTTTTATAGTTTATATTACATTTCTTCTGTGTTTAATGGAAAAAAACAGTCAAACATTAATTTGTTACATTTTAACAGTGCTGATATTTAGAGTTGAGCGAATTTTTCTAAATTAAATATACACACCTTGACCCGTTGAAGCGCTTGCTCTGCATGCCTCCCTAACCCGCAAATACTGTACAAAGTCTTTCACCCGGATGAAATAAAAAGGACTTTGGAACATTTAATCCATCTGGTGAGTGCTGCATTATTTTTCTTGAAACATAATTAAAGGAAACCTGTCACATTGTATGTGCAGTCTGATCTACGGTCAGCATGGTATGGAGAAGCTGAGCAGAATGACATATAGGTTTGTCGGAAAGAAATTTAGTATAACTTGTCTTTTACTCATGGAAATCCCTGGTGTCTGTATCCATATGAGTCCAGTGGGTTTTCCTACATAGTGATTGACAGTTATCTCTGCATGCACAGTCATACTTGGAAGATTGTCAGTCACTAAATAGGACCGCCCACTGGACTCGTATGCGTACAAACACCAGGGATTTCAATGAACAAAATATAAGTTTTACTGAAACTTTTCCCACAAGAGCAAATAACAATCTGATCAGTTTAGTCTGCTCCTTATTATCCTGCTTGCAGATCAGATACCATGTTCAACATGACAGGGTCCCTTTAAAGGCAGTTTGTCTATGATCAAAAAAATGACTGTTCAAACCATGCACATGCATTCTGTGCACTCAGTGCTTCATGGTCACACTAAAGGGTCCAAGCCTGTTGCAACCAGCATAGTTGCTCTGGATCCTATGGGTTTAATATCAGCGTCAGTACCGGATAAATTATGCAACTGATTTACAAAGTTCTTTAATTTCCTTCTGTAGATTCTCCAGACATTGAGGAATAAGAAAACAGTGAGAACATTAGCAAAGGGAGTTCAAATCCAGGGAATGGTACAATATTAACACTTGGTGTGCACAGTTGCCTGGCACAAGGTCTTTCGCCTTCAGTTTATAAATAATGAGATTTTTTTTAGCATCTCTGCAAATTACAAAGTCAATTATAAATTGACTCGAGAGTATGTGTAATATCACGGTGTCAATAATACAAATCTGCTGCCCCCAAAATAACAGCAGATCAGACACGGCATAGGCTTTAATCCGCCCCGAGATGGAATAATGAAAATAAATGCGGTACACGTTGCTTATTTTTTACCGAATTATTAAATAAGCTTCAGCCTGTTGTTCATTCTCCATAGTAAAGTCTTAGAGGAAATTATTTAATGCATTTTTCTACGGCTCTAGTTAAACCAAATACGGTATGTTTTTTAAGTACATATTATTTCATTACGGCCCTGTGCAAAATGATTGCTCGGCGCTAATGAAGCATGTATCGAGGGTAGTTCAGAACAGAACGCCCTAAAGCCAGAGTTGCAAACTTGTCTTAATGACGAACATCATAATCTCATTAGGTTTTGTATCCTTTATGAATCCCAAATGAGAGTGGCTTTGGAATTCATCTTCCCGAATCGCCGGCTTACTAAAGAACGGGGTCTTTTTGTTTCTGATCTGACGCCTACGAAAGTTCTTTTGTACTTTTTTTTTTAATCAATATGTAGCTGGTCCATTAGGGCCGGTGATTTAATACGAGGTGATTGCAAACGATATGTTAAAAAGTTTATCAAGTTGTCTAGAAACGTATTAACTGCGGTTATGAAGGGTTCCTATTGTACAGCGGAATGAAAGCTAAAATAATTGTGATCTGATAAGATGTAATTACAAGTTGTAGGTTTGACAATGTATAATTATGCACGCTGCTTGCGGATATGTATTCACTATACACTTCTTTTAGATAACTTTTTATTCAAATAGGTGCTGATCTAGACCCACTAAACAAGATGACGGAGTGGCGGTGTTCTGATCCATACAGTGTCCATCCAGCTGCTTGTAGGTGATAGTGATGAGCAAACATGCTGGGATAAGGTGTTATCCGCCATGCTCGAGGGCTAACTGAGTGTCTTCTGCGTGCTCAAATAATATGTTAAAGTCCCCGCGGCTGCATGTCTCTGCTGTTCAGCAGCTGCAACACATACAAGGATTGCTTAGCAAACAGGCAGTCCCTGCTTGTGTTGCACCTGTCAAACAGCCACGAGACATGCAGCTGCGGGGACTGGAACATATTATTAGAGCACGCCGGAGACACTGTGTTAGCACCCGAGCATGCCGGATAACAACTTATCCAAGCACGTTCACTCATCACTAGTAGATGATAGAACCAGGATAGGTCATCAATGTTTACAGGTAAATGTGCCAATAAAAAGTAGTAGGGATATGGCTTATGTCATTTTAATTAACTTGCACACCGATAATGAAACTGTCAGATTTACTGACTTTCAAAATGTACTTGCATAAATGTCAATCAATATGCAAAACGGAATAATTTGTTCTATTGATGACCTTAGGATAAATGAAACAAGCGTGCTGGAGTCCTGAAACCAGAAATATTTCTCTATATATAATATACACACACTCATCAACATTAAAATTGCAATACCAAGGTGAAAAAATCGAGGAATTATGGAAATCACAGGATTTCTAGACATGTTAATGATATGCAAATGGCAAAAAAATGGAAGCAAAATTTTCAAAATATTTTGATTTAGTTGGTATCGAGCATGAGCGCCATGTTTAGAAATCTTACAGCCTTGGTGCTGTCAGTGAGGTTAGTAATGGTTGTCAGAGGAATGTTCTGACGTGCTGAATGCACTTAGGACACACAAATCCTCAAGATCTGCTGCTGGCAGCTCCCTTTGCAGTTGCCAACCTGTGACATCCCAGATTTGAATGATTTGAGACAATGTGATAGTCTGGTGATGTTGCCGTCAATGGTGGAACGTTTAGGCCATGCATGTTGGTCACAGTATCATGCGCAACATGCAGTCTGGCTCTGTGTTGTAAAACAGCACCTTGGAGACACTTTAGAGAAATGGCAGTACCACTGGTACCACTACCAAATCAATGTAATACCAATGTCCGTACCAATGGGCTACCGTACATTATGCCACCCCACATTAGGACCAGTGTGATGATATTTCCTGGAGGCTTCTTCATGGCATTGCCCGTATGGTCTCCAGCTATCATTGTGTCCAGCAAATGCATAGTGCGTGCTGTCAAGATTCTCTGGCACCAGGAGTGGGTAAGCAAGTGACCACGAGTATATGATTTGCATACATGCGGTCGCATGCCGTATAGAAGTGTGCAGCCTCGCTCACTTCAAGTGAATTGAGGGAGACCAGCCAAGTATAGTTGGAATGTGTCCGGAAGTATACAAACTTGAACCAGAATTGAGCCACAAGCCTGGGCAACGCCTTTAAGTTTTCTCCTGTGTTTCTGTTTTTGGGACCTTTCTGGTAAACATGGGCTCTAAGCAATTATCTACTAATTTTGGAACTTTGAGTTAGTAGACTAGGGCCCCCACACAACCTCTCTGTTTTTAGTTAGATCCAATAAAAGTGTCATTGTAATTCTTCATTGATCCTTTCTCATGTCTTCTATACTTCAGGTCCTGGGCTAGTAGAAACCCATGGTCAACAATTCCAGATACACTCTGATAAAGGAAAGATGCTATTTTCTGTGGATGAAAAAGAAGTTCTAGTTGGAACAAACCGTCTGAAAGTTACAGGTGGGAGAACAAAAATTGTGCTGTGGTTTCAGGTAATTCTGTGCAAATCTATGAATCTATGAATCTCATGACACATTTGCATCACTCCATCTTACCAAAATGACCTCCTTATTGGGTGAATATTTATGTTTGATCACGACCCCCACATTAGAACGGGCTTCTAGGGTATTGAACAAGTGACCTGTACTAAGATCATCTCCCAAACCATTGATGGACGCTTTGGTTGTTGACAAGTCATTTCTTAATTCACAGCCCTAGGTCAAAAATTGCCTACATACTTCTGACTTCACAAATATCATTTCTTATTAAAAGGTTAATTTTGATTATGACTAAGCGTGCCTGAACACCTGAAACGCGTTGAAGCTATCGCTATCATGAAAGTTCTTTATCATGAATAAAGAATCATTAATTGACCATGAGCTGAATCTTCTTCTACTGACTGCATTCACACAAAGACAAAGCATTTTCCGTGCTCCGAGCCACGAGGATATACTAACAGTGAGCTGAAAACTGTTTTACATTTAATTTTGTCATAACACTGAAGCATACAGTTGGCATTCAGGTGTTCATAAACTCTATGACATTCAAAGTGCACTGCTGGAAATTTTGGGCTGTAGCCATGACCCATTTTGATGTCACTCCCTGTACGGGGGCGAAATGTACCCGGGGGCGAAACATCCAAATCCCGTTTGTTTAGTACCGTACTTTCTGTATGCACAGTTGATTTACTTAAGGGTTTAAAGGGAAACTGTCACCAGGTTTTGGCTATTTAATCTGACGGGAACATGATCCTGGTTTCAGTGATGTGTCGCTTACAGGGATGTGTGGCTATTTCAATAAATTTTTAAGACATTTCTTAAAATATTAGGATATTATAAATGCACAGACCCAAAACTCTATTAAACCATATTGGACAAGATTTCCGAGCAGTAGTCCTGCAGCTAGGACCACATGGCGCATGCGTCTTTAAGGAAAATTCCACTCTCCGTGTGAAGTGGGCATGGGCATAGTAAGTCGAGAATTGTGCATGCTCAAACATTCATAGGCGTCAATGGAAGAAAAAACTCAGAAAATGCTGTTTCTGCGGGAGGGAGGACTTATTTAAAACAAAAAAATGACTGTAAATTCAAATATTCACGCATTATAATAATCGGGGTGCAGAAATATTAACGTTTTCACAGCCCACTCAAGTTCCAAACTTTGCATTGATCTATGACGCTCATGGTTGAAATCTTCATAGAACTCTTAATTATCCCAGAAGGAAAATGATCTGGACTGATGGCACGCAAGTCCTTGGCATAGGACTCCATGTACCCAATGATGCAAAGAAATTAATTGTTGACCATTGGCCACATGGTACGTTATCACTATAGAACTTAAAAAAATATAATTTTTATATTCGGGCAATGTATTGTTGATCTGCAGAAACCAATTTCGACTGAATGTAGAAAATAAAATAATGTCGTTTTCTGCAATCATTTTAAAGTACATTCTGCAGAGTGTATAAAAAGCACCGGGGTGCGAAATCTGGTAAGTGCACATTTTATGTAAAGTCCATTTACCAGCCACAGCCATTAGTAGGGAATCTTTGTCAGCGTCACAGTTGCCGGTGACTTTCAACCAGGTTAAAAAAAAAAAATCCCGTGAAGAAGAGACATGCAAAATAAATGTTACCCCTGATGGATGGGGCGAATGGTTACACAAGAATGAATGGCAAACTAGTAAGTTCAGTTTAGTCCTGTAGCTCAGGATTTATGGGGATTTTTTTTTTACACCTAGTCCAATGACATAGTGTGTAGTGTCATAGCGGAGAGTCTACGGCCCAGTGACCACAGGCATCACTTGAGTAATTTGCCTACAGCCCTCGGGTACAATGGCGGCGCAGGTGCACGCACTTGGCTCTAGCAATAAGGTTTTGAGTAGCGATTACTGCATCCTTCCCAAATATCCTTTCCGAAGGCCGGAGCAGAAGGAACCCCTTGAGATAAATGAGGTGATTTTGTGTTGTTCGATTTACGCATCTTTCAATCGAAATCATCAAAAGTCATTTAACAGTTTCACTTGAGCGCACATGAAGATGTACCTTATCTTATACTTATAGCAAAATTTGTCAGCTGCAAACCGGGATTAAAAATAGAAATTTATAGTAATATAGTAAAAAAACGCTATAAATATTTTGTGTATTTACAGCCGAGAGTTACAGACAAACAGTCAAAAAAATGTTCACAAGACTAACATGTCTTTATTCTACCAGAGGAAATCTAAGACACTGCAGTCTGTCAGGTGCAGAGGGAAAGTGATCAAAATGTTAAGAGTTGATAGAGGTAACCGGATGGTTAATGTTAGGAATCTGTGTCCTGCCATACTAATGCAGAGATCCAGATCCTCACATTCATCTCCAGAGGCTAAGTCCTTTCTGCCAGCTTGTGAGCATGCTCCTGGAATGAGCTCCCATTGGAGTTCAGGAGTCAGGTGCTCAGGTCCTGCTCCTGATTACATTGGGTCAGCTCAGGTCTCTGGAGATTTCCGGAAGGTCCCGGTCACTATAAAAAGTGCGCATGGCCGTTATGCCATGCGCTAGTATTTTCTGATACTTGCTGCTGTATGTTTTTTGATGGATGCTTGGTCTGGTGGATGACTTATTATGAAACCCCTTCCCTCGGTTATTACGAGTGTGTGAGTGATTGGGTCAGCCAGTAGCTGCGCTAGTGCCAGCGCGCTCAAGCTTCAGCCATCTCAGCAGCAAAGCGTCCTGCATCGCGCTTGCGTTATTGCGGTTGCAGACTTCTGTGGCGTTCGCAGTTGCGACGCCGTGCACACGCTCATTCACGGTAAGTCCGTTTGGTTGTAGTGTCACTTTAACTACTCCTGTGTTCAGCTACCGTACGTGTGCCGCTGTGTCCCTGTGCGTTTAACAGGCTCAGTGTTACCTTTTCTTTATTATTTTTCTGTGCAGCTCTGTGTCCCATAACAGAGACTGCCTCTTTTGCACTTGGGTGATTTAGAACCCTGTGCACACTACCGCTGTAGTGCACTGCCTCCTTTAGCAGCGGTTTTGCCATCTGCCGCACGGTGGACCCCGAGTGGCGAAGGCACTTTAATTATTTATTTTTTTTAGTGCCTTCCACCACTCATAACATAATACTAGTGCCAGAGTCTGGCTAGAGATGGCGGATCAGCAGCAGCTGTTACAGCTTGTGCGTCAGCTCGAGGCTCGTCTTGCTACCCTTAAGAGGTCTCTCGCAGCTGCGCAGGCTACTGATGCTGCCGTCCAGGCACTTACGGACGCGGTAGGGCGTATGTCCATGTCCGCCCTTGCGCCGACAGTTACCCGCCTCCCGTTGCCCGATAAATATGCTGGGGATGGCGCCTCCTGTAGGGGTTTTATCAGTCAGTGCTCGATACACCTAGAGCTGCTGGCTGCGCAATTCCCTACGGAGCGGGCTAAGGTGGCTTTTCTCCCTACTGTCAGGCAAGGCGCTGGAATAGGCTACGCCTCTGTGGGAGCGTGGTGACCCCGAGATTCGGTCCGCGGCTAACTTGCTGACTGCCATCAGGCAAGATTTTCTCGGTCCTCGGGTCACGCATGATACGTCCCTGCAGCTACTCGCCCTTACTCAGGGGTCACTCTCGGTTAGCCAGTATGCCGTCCGTTTTCGGACACTGGCATCCGAGTTGGAATGGTCCGACAATGCCCTAATCCCCGTTTTTTGGCGAGGTCTAGCGGAGCATGTGAAGGATGCTCTCTCTACTAGAGAGATCCCCACCAACTTAGAGGAGCTAATCTCCGTCTCCTCACGGATTGACCTCCGTTTTTCAGAGCGCGGTATGGAGCGGGCGCACTCCAAACGCAAATCCGTTTCAGCTCCCAAATTTTTTGAACCCCTTGAGCTGGCAGAGCCAGAGGTTCTACCTCCTGAGCCCATGGAGATATCTCGTACCAACCTTAATTCAGACTCCGACCAGGAGTCCATCTGCGGTTGTCATCATGTCTGTGCGGTTTCTCCGGAAGCCGGCCCCCCGCACAGGTTGGAGTCTGAACCGGTTATCGAGACCTTTGTTCCTCCTCATCTTAGGGCTCAGGTGCTCGCCTGGGCACAGGCGCCTAACACGCACCACCATCGGGGCTATATGCAGGTCTCAAAACTGTTGGTTGGTGCGTATTGGTGGCCCTATAGAGCTCGGGACATAAAAAGATTTATTCAGGCTTGCACCTTGTGTGCTCAGCCTAACCCTCCTAGACAGAGGGTGGCGACATCTGCCGACACGCGGCAGCGTGCCTCTGTCACTCCCGCTCCTACTATCTCCCAAGTGTCCCTCTTGAAACCTGGCGACCTCGGTTCCTCTGATGCCTTCCAGGTGTCTCGGGTTACTGTAACTCCTACCAGGGCTCGGGGAGGAGGGGGCCTAAGGAGGGGGGGTAATGTTAGGAATCTGTGTCCTACCATACTAATGCAGAGATCGAGATCCTCACATTCATCTCCAGAGGCTAAGTCCTTTCTGCCAGCTTGTGAGCATGCTCCTGGAATGAGCTCCCATTGGAGTTCAGGAGTCAGGTGCTCAGGTCCTGCTCCTGATTCCATTGGTTCAGCTCAGGTCTCTGGAGATTTCCAGAAGGTCCCGGTCACTATAAAAAGTGCGCATGGCCGTTATGCCATGCGTTGTATTTTCTGATACTTGCTGCTGTATGTTTGTTGATGGATGCTTGGTCTGGTGGATGACTTATTATGAAACCCCTTCGGTGATTGGGTCAGCCAGTAGCTGCGCTAGCGCCAGCGCGCTCAAGCTTCAGCCATCTCAGCAGCAAAGTGTCCTGCATCGCGCTTGCATTATTGCGGTTGCAGACTTTTGTGGCGTTCGCCGTTGCGATGCCGTGCACACGCTCATTCACGGTAAGTCCGTTTGGTTGTAGTGTCACTTTAACTACTCCTTTGTTCGGCTACCGTACGTGTGCCGCTGTGTCCCTGTGCGTTTAACAGGCTCAGTGTTACCTTTTCTTTATTATTTTTCTGTGCAGCTCTGTGTCCCATAACGGAGAATGCCTCTTTTGCACTTGGGTGATTTAGAACCCTGTGCACACTACCGCTGTAGTGCACTGCCTCCTTTAGCAGCGGTTTTGCCATCTGCCGCACGGTGGACCCCGAGTGGCGAAGGCACTTTATTTATTTTTTTTAGTGCCTTCCGCCACTCATAACAGTTAATTACAGAGATTATAGCAACATGAACACAGGCTGTAACTCTTCCTTATCGGGCGCCAGTTCTCCATTCTAGTGCTTTGTTGACTGGACAGTGTACTGAACACACAGTGTCTGTAGATGTGAACTCTGCACACATGATCTCTGCACACACAATCTCTGCACACATCATCTCTGCACATACAACCTCATCACATACGGTCTCTGTAGATGCGAACTCTGCACACATAATCTATGCACACATGATCTCTGGAGTCTGTACACATAATCTCTGCACACACAGTCTCTGTACACTTGATCTCTGCACACACGCTCTCTACATACAATCTCTGGATATGCAATATCTGCACATACAATCTCTGCACACATAATATCTGCATATACGATCTCTGCGCACACGATCTCTGCGCACACGATCTCTGCACACATGATCTCTGCACACACGATCTCTGCACACACAACCTCATCACATACAATCTCTGCACACATAATGTCTGCATATACGATCTCTGCGCACACGATCTCTGCACACATGATCTCTGCACACACAACCTCATCACATACAATCTCTGCACACATAATCTCTGCACACACAGTCTCTGTACACTTGATCGCTGCACACTCGCTCCCTACATACAATCTCTGGATATGCAATATCTGCACATACGATTTCTGCACTTACAATCTCTGCACACATAATATCTGCATATACGATCTCTGCACACATAATGTCTGCATAGATGATCTCTGAGGCAATAAAGCAGACAGACTTTTACGTAGTCATTTTTCCACACCTGTCACTAAAACATGGCTTAGTAGGGACGTTGTTGGCTGCCAAAAATGTGGTCACTGTGTTGCTTGTCAACACATTGGTGTAGGTAGGAGTTTTGAGAGTAATGTAACGGGAAGAAATTACTCCATTAAACATTTTGTGAATTGTAGTACCAAGGGTGTCATTTACAAAGCCACTTGTACCTGTGGACTTGAATACGTGGGGAAACCTATCCGCGAATTCAGGAAGAGGATTGGGGAGCATGTTGGTGATGTAACATAAGAGGGACGCCCCAATTTTTAGACACATCCACAGTGTACATAATGGCCAAATTGAACATCTTAAATTTACTAGTATTGACAAAGTATTTAAACCCCAGAGGGGGGGTAACTGGGATCAGTTGCTTCTACAACGGGAGGCTAAATGGATTTTTTACTTGGACACGGTCACACCAAAGGGCCTAAATGACCAGATTAACTATGGTTGTTTCATTTGATTGCTAATGGATTTACCTACAAAACATCTTAAATACTACTATGCCTAAATCCCTTTGTCACCTTCTATTAGGATTTGCATATATATATATATATATATTTTTCTTTATAACTCCTCCCCTTTTTGTATATCTTGTATGTATAGGGTGCCTCCAGTTATCATTAATGTTTTCTTTCTTATATTTATGTATTGCCAACTGTTTAGCAATAAGGTTCGGATATGGCTTTAAAGAAGGCTACTACTTGGATATAACACAATTTTATTATACAATGATTAATTTAAATGATAAAACACCAAATTAATGGAATGGCAGATATAATATTATCCTGTCTTGTTCATACAATTATTTTGAATTATAGTACATAGAGAAATATGCATTCATACATTACCAAGTAGTATTGCAACATCACTTCTCCACTGGAGGGACCACAGTGTCAACGAGAAGGAAAAACTCTGGTCTTTTCATCACAGAAACCGTGCACCCACGATACCTTCTGGAAATGTCCCTACCTCGCTGAACCTTTTTATATACAACACTCCCACATTACAACTATGCAGTATGTTTAGTCTGCATCAGAATCTTGAATCTGAACAAGACTTCAAGGTCTGTTTGTTATAGCCTCTTAGTGTGTTTGCACCAACCAGAGATTTGTTTGCCATTAGTATGTCTCTTAACAATAGCACAATGCATCAGGGTTGTTTTGCTACTGATTATAACCCAGGCTCTGTTTGCCTCTGGTCAACTTGTCAAAGTTGTCTATCACTGTTCAAAGTTCAACATATGTTGCTTGCTACAAAGTTAACTCTTCATGCTGATGGTAGCATATGGACAGCATGACTTCCATAATCACCTATTCTGAAAACTGGATACCTATCATAACCCAGGCACACACACATACATGTCAGATGTGTATCACAATCGGTCCTCGATTATTGATGTCATGCATAACCATTGCTACATGAGACCATAACATTTTGGTCTCTCTTGTCAATCGAGAATCATACTATTATTAAGCACAAGACTTCCTTGTTCAAGCAGCATAAATATTCATTATCTGTACAGTTGTTATTCCTATTGTCCTAGCACATATGTAAGAATACACCACACAGAATTAGTTGGAAAGCTCCTTCCCATCAACCACCCCCCAAGTGAAAGTATTCAGTATCTATCACTGTTTGTCAACAGGGGTCACTTGCGTGCAAATCAGGATAATGAATCTTTGAAACACAGAGCTTCAAAGACCACAGAACAATTCCTTGTCTTACGGTATTGACACAGAGCAAACGCTTTGTATCTCAGTATCAAAGTTCAGCATTAATGATATTACACCATAGTATATTGCAATATAGTGTTTGGATTCAAACAACCATATTTCATATTTGCAATACTTTCCACCCTTGGTCTAATGACCACACTATATCAAAGCATATAAACAATATATTACAATATGTAGGCTATAAGATATCCATATTTTTATTAGCACCACAATATACTATATCACCACTGTGACTGTCTTTGATGTTATATTTTTATTTTTCCTCCACTTATTTGCTTGTGTTCACACTGGAAGCTGCACATATTTGTTTGACATGATCTGTGCGCTCCTGGACCCAGTGGCAAGCAGGGAGTTTTGTCTGTTAGTGAAGCTTACTGAGCAGACCATTGTTGGCAGCCTGTGTTTCACTGGTTTGAGACTGGACCCTTTGTTGGCCTGTGTGGCCGGAGGTCACGCCTGTTGAGTGGGTTGTACTCGCCAGTGTATATACCGGGCACTTGGTTGCACTCTGTTGGCCTGTGAGGCCGGAGCGCACGCCCGGTAAGTGGGTTGCACCCGCCAGTGTGTAGTCCGACAATCGGACACAGTTTATGGTTGCGCCCCATGGACTGACGTTACCGGAAGTGACGACAGTGTCTCACAGCTTGACGAAACCGGAAGTGACGCTAGCGTTTCAATGAGCGGCTCAGCGCTTGCTAGCGTGCGTCTCACAGACCGGAAATCAATGTGAGCAATGGTAGACGCTCCGTACATCATCAGTATGTCATTAAGATATCGGGAGTGAGTATGTTTATAATGCCTGCTACATTTGACAGATGCGGTGACAGGTATTAGTGGTTATATGTGATTACACATAAGTGACGAACTTTACAAATATGCCCCCTTCACTTCATTTTCTTGCAGACAGCATCTAGAGTAGAAGGACCTATGTCTCTCTAGTTATGCCACTATGGCACTTTATAACAAGTTAGTCCCCTGAAGAGTTTACTTGGATGAAATGCGTTGGGACCCCCCCTTTTTTTTAGGGAAAGTGCAGGGCACGTGTATTATAGGGTGAGCTGTGGAGTGCCCTTTTAAGGGCGGGTGTTTTGGGGAATAGATTACTGCTAGCCCCATAGGGATTTGACAGGGTATTGTCTTCCCACCGTTATCTACCAGGGACCGCTGTTGGATTCAGGACTCTGATGACTCCCGGCTCTACATTTCTGTGTTGAGACTGTTCCTTATTTATGTTTCACCTTTTGGCTTATACATGTAGCCATTTCCTGGCACTTTTTTGTCAGCATATGTGTGCAACTAGGCTATGGCATTCAGACATTAAACTGTGATTTATTAATTGCTGTATCCTGGAGATGTGTTGTTGCCTATATTACAGACTATCTTGGGCAACAATTTACATCCTTTGTAATGCTTTTAGGTGGTTTCCCTTTTTTTATAGGGACCCTTTATTGAATTGGCATTTTTAATATTTTTTTCACTTTGGGTGACACATAATTATTAGGTCTTTTATTCAACAGATTAAAAGTTACGTTTTAATTCCACCTATTGCTGTGTATACATAGATGATCTCTGCCCACACTATATCTGCACATACAATCTCTGCACTCACAATTTTTGTACCCATAATATCTGCATATACGATCTCAGTACACACAGGCTCTGCACATACAATCTGTGCATACATAATATCTGCACTGATGATCTCTGCGCACATAGTCTTTGCACACACGATCTCTGCGTATGCAATTTCTGCATGTAAAACCTCTGCGCACACAAACGCTGCACACACACATGCACTCACAGGGAAAACATTGCACTTACTCTGACTGTCCAACTCATATCTCTTCCCCATGTCATCCTGACCAAGGATCTCACATTGTATTATTGAGGTGGATGAATGCTGGATGTTACAGTTTCATCTATGTGTATGTTATAGGACGTTGTATACTGTGCATGTCACGATTCCTCCTACAAGTGTGTTTAGGACACAGTGAATGACAGTTCTAACGTCCAATCTAGGACAGGGGCATGCTGAACTGTCCGTATGGTGATTGACAGCTTAGCCGTCAATTGGATGCTGGGGCAAGTTGAGATGTCAGTGTCTTGAGTGACAGCTTAGCTGTCCAATCAGGACCAGGATATGCCGGGCTTCATCCATGGGTCACCTGTTCAGCGTAATTACCTGGCTAATTAGCCAGCTTTATGCCTCAAAATCCTGCCAATTGTGTTTATGCGCATGCGTTCAATATTTCCAATGCCTTTCCAGTAGAATTTCCTTGACACCAGACATCCAATGGGCGTGTCTCTTGGGATTTCTATATATAGACACACTGTACTGATGAAATCCTCATCTTTTGCTGCTGTATCAAGCTGCAAGATGGATCTTAACGTGGAGAGCTTCATTATTAATCTTGATTTGTCATTGAAATTGGCTTTTGCCTTTGCTGTGGCTTGTGAAGGAGAAAGAAGAAGAGAAAGACGGAAAAGACATCATTGTCGCTATTGGCAACACCCCATTGTTGAAGTTCGAGAGAGCCGTGGAGCCTACCACTCGTTGTACACAGATCTGCGTGAAAACCCTGAGAAGTTTTTCGAGTACACGAGAATGACTTGCTGCTACGTGTCCGATTTTCCATCAAAAGGCAGGACACACAGCTACGTCGAGCAATTCCTGCTGAGGAACCCTGATGGTTGGTGACCCTGAGGTATGTAATTTTGAAAAAGAAACACCTGTCATTAATATGATTGTTCTAAAAGCCATGTACTGATTTTTTTCCCATTTTCTCTTCGGCAGACTGCTGGCTACCAGAGAGACCTTATCATCTCTACATTTTCAGTTCTGGATTGGAGTGTCCACGCTTTATGGGATTGTTGGAGACACCTGCCATGTTTTTTGCGGCGTTCTGCATGAAGAATTCCTCCCCCAACCCACAACTGGACTCTGGCTGGAAAATGCTGCAAAATTCCAGGACATTTGTCATTTTCCAAACTGTTAGGGGGTTGTGGACGACAATCACATTCGGATTATGAAACCTGCTGGAAGTGGATCTGAGTATTTCAATTACAAAAAATACTTTTCAATTGTTCTCATGGCGATTGCAGATGCTGACTGTCGATTTGTCGCTGTGCACGTTGGCTCATTTGGATGAGGAAATGACTCACAGACTTTTAAAAACTCTGACATGGGCCAACGTTTGTATGGGAATAATTTCAATTTTCCACAGCCAAGACCTCTTCTGAACACTGAATACCTGCCAATGCCATGTATTGTGGTTAGGGTTGAGGCGTTTCAAATGAGTTCCAACCTCATAAGACCGTACTCAAGTCGGGACTTGAATCACATCAAAAGGATTTAGAACTACCGACTGACAAGGGCACGAAGAACTGTGGAGTGTGCCTTTGGATTGCTGGTGTCTAAATGGCGCATTTTGGGAGCAGCCATCAATCTAAAAATTGAGACAATTGATGAGGTTGTGAAAGTGTGTGTTGTTCTGCACAATTACATCCTGGTGAAAGAGCGGCAACACTTAGAACTTGAGGAACCTGTTAATACCACATTGCAGGATTACCAAGATCACCCTCTGAGGACTACAGAAGAAGTTGCCCAAATGAGGGATAAATGTGCTGCCAACTTTGTTTCGGATATTGGACATGTGGTATGGCAAGACAAAATGGTTTCAGCTGCTTATAAGTAATGTACCCGTAATGTTTGCTGACTTTAATACTTACACCTTCACTGTAACTTTAATACTAAACACCTTGACTGTAACATCCATTAATACTTCATGCAACAATACACATGTTTAACCCCTTAACAACCGCCGATACGCCTTTTAACGGCGGTAATTAAGGGTACTAAAACCACAGCGCCGTTAATTCACGGCGCTGTGATTTAAGTGAATAGCGCCCCCCAGTGTCGGATTTTCTCCGGGGTCTCGGCTGCCAGGGGTAGCCGAGACCCCAGAGAACATGAATCGGTCAGTTTTTACTGACCCCCGCTTTTGCGATCGCCGTTATTAACCCTATAACGGCGACCGCAAAAAAAAAAAAAAGCCGCGATTTTACATTTGATTTCTCTCTCCTCTGATGTGATCGCACATCAGAGGAGAGAGAAATAGGGTCCCCGATCCCCCCCGGTACCTCTCCATGGCCCTCCGTCCCCTCCCGGTGGTCCCACGTCCCGCCGGCATCCTCCGATGGGCGCCGCCATCTTGAAAATGGCGGGCGCATGCGCAGTGCGCCCGCCGGGAATCTGCCGGCTCCAGCTGGCAGATTCCATTCATTATTTTGATCACTATGATAAACGATCATAGTGATCAAAATAAAAAAAATAGTACATAACCCCCCCGTTTATCACTCCCTTATATAGGCCAATATAATGAAATAAAGAAAATATTTTTTTTTTCAGTTTTCCATTAGGGTTAGGGCTAGGGTTAGGGTAGGGTTGGGTTAGGGTTAGGGTTAGGGTAGGGTTAGGGTTAGGGTTAGGGTTGGGCTAGGGTTAGGGATGGGCTAGGGTTAGGGTTGGGCTAGGGTTAGGGTTAGGCTAGGGTTAGGGTTAGGGTTGTGCTAGGGCTAGGGTTAGGGCTCGGGTCACGACTAGGGTTAGAATTAGGGTTAGGGCGAACTAGAATTAGGGTTAGAATTAGGATTAGGGATTAGGGTTGGGATTAGGGTTAGGGGTGTGTTGGGGTTAGGGTTGGAGCAAGAATTGAGGGGTTTCCACTATTTGCCAACTTTGGGGGTCTAAAAATTGGGGTCGAAAAAATCACTTTTGTGGAAATAAAAAAAGACTTTTTATTTTCACGGCTCTGCGTTTATAAACTTTTGTGAAGCGCTTGGGGGTTCAAAGTGCTCACCACACATCTAGATAAGTTCATTAGGGGGTCTAATTTCCAAAATGGGGTCACTTGTGGGGGGTTTCCACTGTTTAGGCCCATCAGGGGCTCTGCAAGCGCAACATGATGCCCGCAGACCATTCCATCAAAGTCTGCATTCCAAAATGGCACTCCTTCCCTTCCGAGCTCTCCCATGTGCCCAAACAGTGGTTCCCCCCCACATATGGGGTATCGGCGTACTCAGGACAAATCGCATAACAACTGTGCGGGTATGATTTCTCCTGTTACCCTTGTAAAAATAAAAATTTGGGGGCGAAAAGATCATTTTTGTGGAAAAAAAATGGATTTTTTATTTTCACGGCTCTACGTTATAAACTTCTGTGAAGCACTTGAAGGTTCAAAGTGCTCACCACACATCTAGATAAGTTCCTTAATGGGTCTAGTTTCCAAAATGGGGTCACTTGTGGGGGGTTTCCACTGTTTAGGCCCATCAGGGGCTCTGCAAGCGCAACATGATGTCCGCAGACCATTCCATCAAAGTCTGCATTCCAAAATGGCACTCCTTCCCTTCCGAGCTCTCCCATGCGCCCAAACAGTGGTTCCCCCTCACATATGGGGTATCGGCGTACTCAGGACAAATCGCATAACAACTGTGCGGGTATGATTTCTCCTGTTACCCTTGTAAAAAATAAAAATTTGGGGGCGAAAAGATCATCTTTGTGGAAAAAAATAGATTTCTTATTTTCACGGCTCTATGTTATAAACTTCTGTGAAGCCCTTGGGGGTTCAAAGTGCTCACCACACATCTAGATAAGTTCCTTAATGGGTCTAGTTTCCAAAATGGGGTCACTTGTTGGAGGTTTCCACTGTTTAGGCACATTAAGGGCTCTCCGAACGCAACATGGCATCCGATCTCAATTCCAGCCAATTCTGCGTTGAAAAAGTCAAACGGTGCTCCATCCCTTGCGAGCTCTGCCGTGTGCTGAAATAGTGGTTTACCCCCACATATAGGGTATCGGCGTATTCAGGAGAAATTGTACAACAAATTTTGTGGTTGATTTTCTCTTTTAACACTTGTGAAAATAACAAAAATTGGTTCTGAAGTAAATTTTTTGCAAAAAAAAAGTTAAATATTAATTTTTTCCTTCCACATTGCTTTAGTTTCTGTGAAGCACTTAAAGGGTTAATAAACTTCTTGAATGTGGTTTTGAGCACCTTGAGGGGTCTAGTGTTTAGAATGGTGCCACTTTTGGGTATTTTCTGTCATGTACACCCCTCAAAATGACTTTAAATATGATGTGGTCCCTAAAAAAAATGGTTTTGTAAATTTTGTTGTAAAAATGAGAAATCACTGGTCAACTTTTAACCCTTATAACTTCCTAACAAAAAAAAATTTTGCTTCCAAAATTGTGCTGATGTAAAGTAGACATGTGGGAAATGTTATTTATTAAGAAACTAGATTATAGAATCATAGAATCATAGAATCGTAGAGTTGGAAGGGACCTCCTGGGCCATCTGGTCCAACCCCCTGCTCAAAGCAGGATTCGCTAAATCATCCCAGTCAGATGTCTGTCCAGCCTCTGTTTGAAGACTTCCATTGAAGGAGAACTCACCACTTCTCGTGGCAGCCTGTTCCACTCATTGATCACTCTAACTGTCAAAAAGTTTTTTCTAATATCTAATCTGTGTCTCTTCCCATTCAGTTTCATCCCATTGCTTCTAGTCTTTCCTTGTGCAAATGAGAATAAAGTTGATCCTTCTACAATGTGACAGCCCTTTAGATATTTGTAGACAGCTATTAAGTCTCCTCTCAGTCTTCTCTTTTGCAAACTAAACATTCTCAAATCCTGCAACCTTTCCTCATAAGACAGGGTTTGCAGACCGGTCACCATTCTGGTCGCTCTTTTCTGAACTTGCTCCAGTTTGTTGATGACTTTTTTAAAATGTGGTGCCCAAAACTGGACACAATATTCCAGATGAGGTCTGACCAAAGAGGAGTAGAGGGAAATAATGACTTCACGTGATCTAGACTGTATGCTTCTGTTAATACATCCTAGAATTGCATTTGCCTTTTTTGCTGCTGCATCACACTGTTGACTCATATTCAGTCTGTGATCTATTAGTATACCCAAGTCTTTTTCACATGTGCTGTCACTTAGCCCTATTCCTCCCATTCTATATATGCTTTTTTCATTTTTATTGCCCAGATGTAGTACTTTGCATTTCTCCCTGTTAAAAACCATTCTGTTAGTTGCTGCCCACTTCTCGTGTGTTATGGCCCGATGCTATCGCATCGGGAGGATGCGATAGCATCACACCTCTTGCCATGTTAACCCTCAACACACACACTCCTCAACACACACTCCTCTCACCTTTCACCATCTCCACTCACTCTTTCACTCCACATACGACCCCTTCTCTCACTCCGTCTCTCATACTCACGCCGTCATCACCGCTGCTCCACGATCCCCGACATCTTCTTCCGCCGGCGCCATCCTGGATCCAGACGTTGTCCACGCCGGCGACATGTTCTTGCGGCGACGCCATCTTGAGTATCGTGAAATCCCGCGATAGTCAAGATAGCGTCGCCGGAAGAACATGTCGCCGGCGTGGACGATGTCGGGATCCAAAATGGCGTCGGCGAAATCTCGCGAGTTTTCGCCGACGCCATTTTGGATCCCGACGTCGTCCTTGCCGGCGACATGTTCTTGCGGCGACGCCATCTTGACTATCGCGGGATTTCGCCGATCCAAAATGGCGTCGCCGCAAGAACATCGGGATCCAAAATGGCGTCGGCGTAATCTCGCGAGATTTCGCCGACGCCATCTTTTTGGATCCCGAGTCATCCACGCCAGCGACATGTTCTTGCGGCGACGCCATCTTGAATCTCGCGGGATTTCACGAAATCCAAGATGGCGTCGCCGCAAGAACATGTCGGCGGCCTGGAGAACGTCTGGATCCAGGATCGCGGTGGCGGAGGAAGATGTCGGGGCAGCGACGATGACGGTGTGAGTATGAGAAACGGAGTGAGAGAAAGGAACGTATGTGGAGTGAAAGAGTGAGTGGACGTGAGTGGAGGTGAAAGGTGAGAGGAGTGTGTTGAGGCGGTGTGGTGTGTTGAGGGTTAACATGTGCGTGTGTGTGGTGACGTCACCGGTTACAACTGGACGGAAGTTGTTACAACCGGAAGCTGCTTAGGGCATTTATTATAGATGATGAGGAAGAAGCCGTCTGTTGTTGGCGGTGATGGCGTGTAGAGGCTTCTTCAGCCAATGTAATAGATTTAGAGTTAGGGGATTCGTGTGTGAGACGATGGCGTTTATAAGCCTTAATCTTGTCAAGTCGATGCTGTTTTTCCTCAGGAGTCTCATTAGCACGGCGTTGTTTTTGTCGTAGTGCTAAAGCTGCTTTCCTTTCACTGGCATTGGCATACTGTGCATCGGTATTGAATGGTGGTATTGATAGGGCAGAAACAGATTGCTGATTAGTTATGTCAGTGAACGGCATATGGGATGAAGTGTAGCAGTAAATTGTTCCACATGCTGATGTGGAAGCATCCTGTTGTGAGTCTAATAATAATGATGAGGAAGAGGCCATCTGTTGTCGGCGGTGACAGCGTGCAGAGGCTTCTTCAGCCAATCTTATGGATCTAGAGTTAGGGGATTCGTGTGTGAGGCGACGGCGTTTATAAGCCTTAATCTTCTCAAGGCGATGGTGTTTTTCCTCAGGAGTCTCATTAGCACGGCGTTGTTTTTGTCATAGTGCTAAAGCTGCTTTCCTTTCACTGGCATTGGCATACTTTTTGTTATGACTCATGTTGGCACAGGTAAAGGAGTCTATTTGGCAGTTATCTGGCAGTGAAGAAGGCGTCCTGGAGTATTGTAGAGTAAACAGATACTAATTGACCCTGTAATTGCCCAGCAGTAGTTATGAAGTGATAGTGGCAAATTGGCCCTGTAGTTAGACACCGGCAGAGGAGCAAGGCAGCAGTAGTTATGGCGGTAGAGGCAAATTGGCCCTGTAATTAGACACCGGCAGAGGAGCAAGGCAGCAGTAGTTATGGCGGTAGAGGCAAATTGGCCCTGTAATTAGACACCGGCAGAGGAGCAAGGCAGCAGTAGTTATGGCGGTAGAGGCAAATTGGCCCTGTAATTAGACACAGGCAGTGAACAGTCAGAGGAGCAAGGCAGCAGTACTTATGGCGGTAGAGGCAAATTGGCCCTGTAATTAGACACCGGCAGAGGAGCAAGGCAGCAGTAGTTATGGCGGTAGAGGCAAATTGGCCCTGTAATTAGACACCAGCAGAGGAGCAATGCAGCAGTAGTTATGGCGGTAGAGGCAAATTGATCCTGTAATTAGACACCGGCAGAGGAGCAAGGCAGCAGTAGTTATGGCAGTAGAGGCAAATTGATCCTGTAATTAGACACCAGCAGAGGAGCAAGGCAGCAGTAGTTATAGCGGTATTGGCAAATTGGCCCTGTAATTAGACACCAGCAGAGGAGCAATGCAGCAGTAGTTATGGCAGTAGAGGCAAATTGATCCTGTAATTAGACACCGGCAGAGGAGCAAGGCAGCAGTAGTTGTGGCGGTAGAGGCAAATTAGCCCTGTAATTAGACACCGGCAGAGGAGCAAGGCAGCAGTAGTTATGGCGGTAGAGGCAAATTAGCCCTGTAATTAGACACCGGCAGAGGAGCAAGGCAGCAGTAGTTATGGCGGTATTGGCAAATTGGCCCTGTAATTAGACACCAGCAGAGGAGCAATGCAGCAGTAGTTATGGCAGTAGAGGCAAATTGATCCTGTAATTAGACACTGGCAGAGGAGCAAGGCAGCAGTAGTTATGGCGGTAGAGGCAAATTGGCCCTGTAATTAGACACCGGCAGAGGAGCAAGGCAGCAGTAGTTATGGCGGTAGAGGCAAATTGATCCTGTAATTAGACACCGGCAGAGGAGCAATGCAGCAGTAGTTATGGCTGTAGAGTTAAATTAGCCCTGTAATTAGACACCGGCAGAGGAGCAAGGCAGCAGTAGTTATGGCGGTAGAGGCAAATTAGCCCTGTAATTAGACACCGGCAGAGGAGCAAGGCAGCAGTAGTTATGGCGGTATAGGCAAATTAGCCCTGTAATTAGACACCGGCAGAGGAGCAATGCAGCAGTAGTTATGGCGGTATAGGCAAATTGGCCCTGTAATTAGACACCGGCAGAGGAGCAAGGCAGCAGTAGTTATGGCGGTATAGGCAAATTGGCCCTGTAATTAGACACCGGCAGAGGAGCAAGGCAGCAGTAGTTATGGCGGTAGAGGCAAATTGGCCCTGTAATTAGACACAGGCAGTGAACAGTCAGAGGAGCAAGGCAGCAGTACTTATGGCGGTAGAGGCAAATTGGCCCTGTAATTAGACACCGGCAGAGGAGCAAGGCAGCAGTAGTTATGGCGGTAGAGGCAAATTGGCCCTGTAATTAGACACCAGCAGAGGAGCAATGCAGCAGTAGTTATGGCGGTAGAGGCAAATTGATCCTGTAATTAGACACCGGCAGAGGAGCAAGGCAGCAGTAGTTATGGCAGTAGAGGCAAATTGATCCTGTAATTAGACACCAGCAGAGGAGCAAGGCAGCAGTAGTTATAGCGGTATTGGCAAATTGGCCCTGTAATTAGACACCAGCAGAGGAGCAATGCAGCAGTAGTTATGGCAGTAGAGGCAAATTGATCCTGTAATTAGACACCGGCAGAGGAGCAAGGCAGCAGTAGTTGTGGCGGTAGAGGCAAATTAGCCCTGTAATTAGACACCGGCAGAGGAGCAAGGCAGCAGTAGTTATGGCGGTAGAGGCAAATTAGCCCTGTAATTAGACACCGGCAGAGGAGCAAGGCAGCAGTAGTTATGGCGGTATTGGCAAATTGGCCCTGTAATTAGACACCAGCAGAGGAGCAATGCAGCAGTAGTTATGGCAGTAGAGGCAAATTGATCCTGTAATTAGACACTGGCAGAGGAGCAAGGCAGCAGTAGTTATGGCGGTAGAGGCAAATTGGCCCTGTAATTAGACACCGGCAGAGGAGCAAGGCAGCAGTAGTTATGGCGGTAGAGGCAAATTGATCCTGTAATTAGACACCGGCAGAGGAGCAATGCAGCAGTAGTTATGGCGGTAGAGTTAAATTAGCCCTGTAATTAGACACCGGCAGAGGAGCAAGGCAGCAGTAGTTATGGCGGTAGAGGCAAATTAGCCCTGTAATTAGACACCGGCAGAGGAGCAAGGCAGCAGTAGTTATGGCGGTATAGGCAAATTAGCCCTGTAATTAGACACCGGCAGAGGAGCAATGCAGCAGTAGTTATGGCGGTATAGGCAAATTGGCCCTGTAATTAGACACCGGCAGAGGAGCAAGGCAGCAGTAGTTATGGCGGTATAGGCAAATTAGCCCTGTAATTAGACACCGGCAGAGGAGCAAGGCAGCAGTAGTTATGGCGGTATAGGCAAATTAGCCCTGTAATTAGACACCGGCAGAGGAGCAAGGCAGCAGTAGTTATGGCGGTAGAGGCAAATTAGCCCTGTAATTAGACACCGGCAGAGGAGCAAGGCAGCAGTAGTTATGGCGGTAGAGGCAAATTAGCCCTGTAATTAGACACCGGCAGAGGAGCAAGGCAGCAGTAGTTATGGCGGTAGAGGCAAATTAGCCCTGTAATTAGACACCGGCATAGTAGCAAGGTAGCAATAGTTATGGCAGTATAGGCAAATTGGCCCTGTAATTAGACACCGGCAGTAAACAGGCATAGGACCAAGGCAGCAGTAGTTATGGTGGTACAGGCAATGCCAAGCGTCCGCACAGCAAGTCGGCGTGAGGTAAATGACGCAATTTCACGAATGCAAGATGGCGTCGGCAAAATCTCGTGAGATTTCGCCGACGTCGTTAAGGCTGTGTGCACACGCTGCGGATTAGGTGCGGATTCATCCGCGCGGATTTTGTAAAATCCGCAGGTGAAACCACAGGTCAAAAGACCTGCGGTTTTACCTGCGGATTGCTCTGCGGTTTTGCCCTGCGGTTTTTCATCTCCTCAATAGAGGAGATGGCAAACCGCAGGAGAATCCGCAGAAAGAATTGACATGTCAATTCTTTCTGCGGATTGAAAACCGCAGATAATCCGCGCGGAAAATTCCGCACCGTCTGCACTGCGGTTTTTGATTCCCATAGGGAATCATGGTACTGTACACCGCAGCAAAAACTGCTGCGGGTCCGCAGCGGCCAAAACCGCTGTGGAACCGCAGCAAAATCCGCAGCGTGTGCACACAGCCTCACACCTCTTGCCATGTTAACCCTCAACACACCACACCGCCTCAACACACACTCCTCTCACCTTTCACCTCCACTCATGTCCACTCACTCTTTCACTCCACATACGTTCCTTTCTCTCACTCCGTTTCTCATACTCACACCGTCATCGTCGCTGCCCCGACATCTTCCTCCGCCGCCGCGATCCAGGATCCAGACGTTCTCCAGGCCGCCGACATGTTCTTGCGGGACGCCATCTTGGATTTCGTGGAGTCCCGCGATATTCAAGATGGCGTCGCCGCAACAACATGTCGCTGGCATGGGCGACATCGGGATCCAAAATGGCGTCGGCGTAATCTCGCGAGATTTCGCCGACGCCATCTTTTTGGATCCCGATGTCGGCGGCCTGGAGAACGTCTGGATCCTGGATCGCGGCGGCGGAGGAAGATGTCGGGGCAGCGACGATGACGGTGTGAGTATGAGAAACGGAGTGAGAGAAAGGAACGTATGTGGAGTGAAAGAGTGAGTGGACATGAGTGGAGGTGAAAGGTGAGAGGAGTGTGTGTTGAGGCGGTGTGGTGTGTTGAGGGTTAACGTGCGTGTGTGTGTGGTGACGTCACCGGTTACAACTGGACGGAAGTCGTTACAACCGGAAGCTGGTTAGGGCATTTATTATTATAGATTTGTGTGACACATCTCTCTGATTTGAGGGCATAAAAATTTTAAGTTTTAAAATTGCAAAATTTTCAAAATTTTCGCCATATTTCCGTTTTTTTCATAAATAAACACAAGACTTATCGAAGAAATTTTACCACTAATATGAAGTACAATATGTCACGAAAAAACAGTCTTAGAATCAGTGGGATCCATTAAAGCGTTCCAGAGTTATAACCTCATAAAGGGACAGTGTCAGAATTGTAAAAATTGGCCTGGTCATTAAGCTGCAAACTGGCTCTGTCGCTAAGGGGTTAAAGAGATAAAGAAAACAGAGGGAGACAGGGATTGTGAAAAAAAAGAATTTTTAGTAACAAAAATAAAAACAATGTTTAATTTAACACTTCCTGGACCTGCTCATTCTGAAGTACGTATGCGTATCGAACACATGCGTACGCATGTCCTCTCGTACCAATGAGTTCCCATAGACAGTAATGCGTTGTTTTGATGCACTCATCCGCATGCGCATGACTGCACATATTTGAAGCCTCAAAAATGCAACATGTTGTGTTCGCTGGACACCGCCGCACACCGTGAAACGACGCATGCATCTTCCTTATTATGTCCCTGGGTACACAATGTTAAATATATGTATGCTTGACGCATGCGGATCTATGCCGATCATACGCTGTGCACAGATACGCTAATGTGAAAACAGCCTAAGACATATCCTCCTAGCGTTTGACTTCCGAGTCTGACCTCTTGACTACTACTCAGCCTCACGGCTTGTCCGTGAAGTAGTGACTAGCGTCACATTGCACTTACATATATATTACATAGAAGTTTTCGGATAACTGCAATTCCAGTTTTCTTCAGTTCTTAATGAAACAGAGATTTAATGAGAATACTGGTTTAAAACAAATTATACCAATACATACTTCACAAAGAAATGAAATATCTAGTATGTAAAACCTGTCATTACAGCAACAATAATTTCTCCAAGTATTTACTGGGATATTAGATTACAAATGAGATTTATTTACCTCATTTTTAATAAAGCCCAATCAGGATTTCTGCTGATCACAGATTGATTAAAGAAAAATGTAATTACCCTGTTGATAGTTACAGTAGAAATTACAATTATTGCTTCCTACAAAGAGTCTTCTAGTTTGTAATATAATATTAGGTCAGCAAGTGTATGTGTGTAGCTCAATAGAGATTCTGTCTTATTAAAATGATCTTTCTGTTCTCTAAGTCTAAATGTACCATATATAGTATATACAGTGAGATTTTCATTGAAACCAAAGTAAGAGGAGAAGCTAGCTAGTTCCTCCCTCACTCCCACCATTGCCATTTACTTTTCTTTTCTTCTATATATACAGTATCTAATATAAAAAAATAACAGTAATATGTATATTTCAGTACAGGCTAAGCAAAGGGATGGCTCAGGTCTCTTTTATGATCAGATTAACATTTGGTACATAAATCATATGACTTGCTCAGTGAGAGGGATAGAAATCTCTGTGATTGATGCTAGGGAGACCTGAGAGCGGAAGAAAAACCTCTGGGTGTTCAGGTGAGTTAAGCAGTTAGTGAAACTTTAAATTCTTGAAAATGTTTTAGAAAAGGCTCTTTCTTGTTCTAGATTTTGGCTATCATCCTACCATCCTCACTCATATAGTCATATATAGACTCCACCGCCTTGATAGCCTGAAAAAAATCATATGGCCGGGCCTGTAGGATAGTAAATTTGGAAAAATAATACACGCTTCGACTAGCGTGGCATAATACCCCATAGCTTCCCCAAAAGCTTAACCCAACAAGACCAAAATGTTGGCAGATCTTAGTGTAAACAGGTACGCGGATGCAACGGCGCAGAAGAAGAGGACACAGTGGTAACACTTAATCAACAACTATTTATTTGATTAACACAAGTAGAAGTGGTGCCTACAGCAAAATACAAAGGGTAAGCAAACTACCCAAGCCAATTACCTCAATTAAGGGAAGGGTTAACACTCCATATCATAAAAAACCATACTGATCAAACGGCATCAAAAAGTGTTTGTGCAAAAGGAATATAAAATTCAACTCTTTATTTATACCAGTTTAAAATCATATATAACGAATACAACATAAAGGAGATGAAAAGGTGCCTCAAGCCAGGACACAGGGGAGGCAGCTGCAGTGAATACTTAGTTGTCATAGATATGACAGCTCCTGAGTCATCGTTAAACAAGTATAAAGATACGATAAGTCTTAAATCTGAAATGCATATAGCTAGATGGCTAAATTACAATCCAGTGTCCTAACCTTGGCATTAAAATACAATCATTTCCAAGCGTCAGTGGGGCTGGGTGAGGGCAGTGTATTACAGCCCTCAAAGGTTCAGGTAAGAGAATTGGATTTAATGCCTAGATATCATTATGTCATCAACCACCACTGAGATCCTTGGCGCTTGGAGATGGTGAGCTGTCAATGCACAGTGGCTGCTGACAAAACATAAGGTACATATAGTATGCAACTCTATAAATAAGTGCTACTGCGAAACAATTCCCCCTATATGTTGTTAGCCATTGAAGTAGTATCACAGAGTGGCATAGACTGTAGAGATACGTATTCAATGCAACAAATAAATCTGCAAAGATTAACAGTGCTTGATAAACTTGAAAGTGTACATATTATCTGTGGGAATCAAAGCTGACATGTTGATAATGGCTGCACGTTGCCTCCACTTACCCCGACGCGCGTTTTGCTGATGCATCTTCCTGTGGAAAGTATTGTGCACCTCTAAAAATAAGTTTACCACTGAACAGAGGCCAGACAGAGTCCAGAGTAACTCTGCTTCCTAATTATAGTGGGTGGCTCCCTCGTGTGTTTAATCTGAATCACTTCACTCGGAGATTTAGATGGAAACCCCAATCTAAGTGCTCAACGTAGAGCATAGGATAAATGTGATCCCAAATGTTATGAATGACAAATGTTCCCAACAAAAGATTCAATTTAGTCTACAAAAAAAGAAAGTCCCCACTCAGGTCCGTCATCTGTTAACAGAAATAAAGGAGACTGGTAGAACAAAGGCTCTGGAAAAGCGATATGGCTCCTTGTCACCCAAAAGAAATTTAGCAAATTATGTGCTCCCAAAACCAAATGACCCCTCTTTTTTGAGCCCCACAGTGTGCCTATACCATATTTAGTGTCTACATGTTTGATATTTCTGTAACCATGAGAAGCTGCCTAATTGACTGCAATGTACTGGGCACTAGAATGGCAGTTTGCAATTTTCGCTCAGCACCATCCACTGCTGCTTGTTTCTGGAAAATGGCCATGGTGTCAAAATCGTCACTACATCTGTAAATAAATTCCCGAAGTGGTATAACTTCCAAAATGGGGTCACTTGGGGGGATTCTGCTCATCTAGCATTTAGGGGCTTTGTATATGGAATATATGGCGTCTGCAAATTATTCTAGAAAAATCTGCACTCCTGGAGGCAAATAGCGTTCTATCCCTCTAGAGTCTCACTATGTGGTTTAGCAGCACTGTATAGCAAAAATTATGTTACAAATTTCAGTGCCATTTTTATCCATTTCCCAGTGTGAAAATGTAAAATCCGTTGCTAACACAAAATTTTGGTGACAAAAGTGTCAAACGTGTAATTATTTTTTCTTCACTGTCCAATGGTATACAATTCTGTGACACACCTGTGGTGTAATTGTTATTACTGCACTCTTAGATACATTTATTGAGAGGTGTAGTTTGTAAAATAGAGTCACTTATGGGGGTTCCGCTGTTCTGGCATCTCAGGGGCTCTACCAATGTGACATGGCACCCTCAAACCACTCTAGCAAAATCTGAACTCCAATGTGGTGTTTCTTTAATTCGGAGCTTTGCACTGTACCTTAACAGTAGTTTTTGATGTACTGAGGAGAAACAGCACAACAAATTTTGGGGTTCATTTTCTCCTGCTACCCTTGTGAAAATGAAAAAAAATTGGGACTAAAACATTTTTATGAGAATTTTTTTTTGTTTCATTTTCACAAACCAATGTTATAAAATTCGGTGAAGTACCTGTGGGTTCAAGGTGCTCACCACACATCTAGATAAATTCCTTGAGGGGTCTGTTTCCAAAATTGGGTCACTTGTATGGGGTTTCCACTGTTTAGGCACACCAGGAGCTCTCCAAACGTGACATGACACCCACAGAACAGTCCATCAAAATCTGCGGTGCAAAACGTCACTCCATCATTTCTAAGTCATGCTCAGGACGATGGCCGTCGAGAAACCGGTGATGCACTCAGCTCTGTTCGCCATGGACACCGGGCTGCGGCGTTGCCACATTTCTGCCACCGGCATCCTGAGGGAGGGACCCTGCTCCATGCTCTGCCGACACTGGACCCGCAGCATCGCACCCCAGGACTGCAGCATTGCCCCACTTCTGTCGCCGCGGGGTTCCTGAGGAAGGGACCATGCCTCCTGTGACCCCACTCTACCACCACCGGCCCTTAGTTAAGATACCTTAAATTCGGACAATAAGACGGACCCCCATCTTATAAAAATCTTTTTTCTGCTATTTTCCACCCCAAAATTTGGGGTGCGTCTTATGGTCCGAAAAATATGGTAGTTTCCAATATGAGGTCACTTGTGAGGGGAAACATCAGGGGCTCTCCACATGCGACATGGCATTCACTAATTTTGCATTCAAAAAGTCAAATAGCGCTCCTTCCCTTCCGTGCCCTGCTAGGCACCCAAATAGTTGTTTTCTCCCACATATGTAGTATGTATGAGTAACAGCGACCTCAGGAGAAAATGCAGAACAAATTTTGGGGTCCGTTTTCATTGGTGGTACAACAATGTTTTGTGGAAAAACAATATTGCATTTTGGCATATTTAGGAGAAATTGCACAACAAATTGTATGGTGCATTTTCTCCCCACACTCTTGTAAAAATAAAAAATTGGTGCTAAAACAACATTTTGTGGAAAAAAAATATTTTCACGGCTCTATGTTACAAACTTCTGTGAAGCACTTGGGGGTTCAAGGTGCTCACCACACATCTAGATAAGTTCCTTAAGGGGTCTACAGTAGTTTCCAAAATAGGGTCACTTGTGGGGGGTTTCCATTCTTTAGGCGCATCAGGGGCTCTCAAAATGCAACATGACGTCTGCTAATGACTCCAGTAAATTTTTCATCCCAAAAGTCAAATAGCGCTTCTTAGCTTCCAAGCCATGCCGTGCTCCCATACAGTAGTTTTCCCCCACATATGGAGTAATGTCGATCTCAAGAGAAAATGCACTACAAATTTTGGGGTCCATTTTCTCCTGTTACCCTTGTGAAAGTAAAAAAAAAAAATTAGTCTAAAGTGACATTTTTGTGAAAAAAGTTGTGTTAATTTTTTTCCTTCCACATTCCAATAATTCCTGTGAAGCACCTGAAGGGTTAATAAATTTGTTGAATGTCATGTGGTCCCTAAAAAAAATAATATTGTAAATTTTGTTGTAAAAATTAGAAATCACTGATCAACTTTTAACCCTTATAAATTGCTAATAAAAAATATTATGTTTCAAATATTGTGCTGATGTAAAGTAGACATGTTGGAATTATTATTCATTAAATATTTTGCCTGACATAACTCTCTGATTTAGTGGCATAAAAATTAAAAGTTAGAAAATTGCTAAAAAAAAATTAAATTTTCACCAAATTTCCACTATGTTCACAAATAAATGTAAGTCACATCAAACAAATTTTACCACTATCATGAAGTATAATATGTCATGAGAAAGCATTCTCCGAATCAGTGGGATCCGTTGAAGGGTTCCAGAGTAATTAACTCAAAAAATGACACTGGACAGAATTGAAAAAATTGGCCTGGTCAGGAAGGTGAAAGCCGGGTTCAAAGTGAAGTTAAGTGGCTGCACCCGATGCAGCAGAACAGTTCACAATACTCACCTGGTCAATTACTAACTACTCCAGTGATCTACTGGTAGTCACCATTCTTTGTTCTCTGCAGTGATAATGTGTCGTAAATTCACGTGATCATTTCGTTCAGTCACTGGCAATGATTGGCTGAAGATCACATGAATATATAGAACATCAAAACTGGAGGAAAATAAACAAAGACCGGCAGGGACCTTCAAAGCGTCAGCACTGCAGCAGGAGAAATTGAGCATGTGAGTAATGGTTATGTTTGTATTTTGTCATATTTTCTTCTTTTGCTAGCTTTTTTATAAAAAAACAAAAAAGTAGACAACCCCTAACTAAACTTTTGTGATTTTCATAGATGTGCACATTATAAAATGTAGATTATACCAGTTTGTTTTTTTGGGGAAATACCCCATTGCTTTGGTCCATTTCATTTCATCATGGGTTCTTGGACTCTAAAAACCCAAAGAAATGATAAAGGACGAAGAACATGGGGAATAGAGTCAGCCCGAAATCTCTACATCACATTTGCTATGAATCCATTCTCAGTTATACAGTTATAATAACCCTGAGAAAGCTCATGTGAAAATTATTCAGGATTCATCCTATGGGATATGTGGAGCTCTAATGCCATGTAATCACCACTGGTTTTACATCTGTATCTTCGGCAGAAATAAAGCCGTAAAACCCTAACTTGGAATGAAAAATAATTATCCAAAATGCCAAACCTCCTGTGGTCCAATTAGATGATGTAATTAATGGCCTGGGCTTTTGAGAAAACAACATCAGAATATCTGTATAAAACTATAATATTGGACTTATATTACCTTGTATCGAAACAGAAGGAAGTAACTTGAGACAATCGGTGAATTTCAGAAAGGCAGGGCTCCATCACGATTTATGCGAGCGTTTGGAACTTCATATTTATGTAGTGTATATACAGTTCTGCTATTGTAGACTAAGGCCGTGATTCATCAAAGCTTGTACACGAGAAAACTGGCCTAAGAAGCTTTGAAAAGTTGCAACGTAAAGCTGAGCAAAGATATAGTGACTTTTGGCATTTTCAAGCCATTTTTGCCCAGCTCCAACAAAGTTGGCGCAGCTGGGGCGAGATTAGTGCTTGTTGACGCCAACTCGTCAAATTTATGGCAAGTGGTGGCCTTCTTTATGCCACAAATCACTCTCCAGCCTCGCCTGATTCATTAAGATACGTGCGCCTCTTAACAAATCGGGTGTCTCAAACTCTACCCCAACCCCTCATCAAGGCCGGTGTGAAAAACTGGGTCAATATCCACGATTACTAAAAGCAATTAGGCCAGAATTCTGGAATAAACAGCTTTGAAAATTCACAATATTTTTGCTCAATGTGGAGTTAAGAAAAAAATTGCAACTTTTGGCATACTTGCACCGGTTTTGTCAAGCTCCTTCAAAATTGGCAGAGTACCGTGGCAGAACTGTGGAACAATGGGAGGATGACACCATTAGGCAACTCGTTTAATTAATGATTTTTGGTGTGCATTCTGCCAGAAATCATACCCCAGTCCCGGACTGGAGAAAGATTTGTGGCAAGGAGCGCACTACTTGTCAGACACGCCTGATTCGTTAAGAGGGCTGCACCTCTTAAAAATTATCTGTCAGCAGGTGTTTGCTGTATAATCTGAGGATAGAATGAGTTAGGGGTTAAAACACAAATTTCAAGGATGTGTTACGTCAGGCTGTGTGCTGTTATTTACTTACAATGAAGGTTTTATCACCTAGTGATTATCATTACCCTGACTACAACATCTACAGCAGCGTGTGCATGCCAAGGAGGGTGAATACTTTCACAAGCCACTGTGTGCGTTTTAGTTTCTGTAGCGGACCAAAATGTACCAAAACTGCATGTCATCAGGATGTGACTTTTTCAATAATGTTTTAGTAAAGCCAAGTAAAAGGAAGTTTCCAAAGTGAGGCAGTTTTATTTAAAACATAACCTATCAAAAGGAGACAAAAACTGCAGCTGAAAAAATGTAAATAAATAAAAAAAGTATGTAAAAAACATAATCAAAAACAATACAAGTTCCAAGTAAATGAATTTAGCTAATTGGTTCCAAAATGGTACTGAAAATTCACAACATCTTAGACGCCAATAATTCATCGTGGGAACGTAGCCTTAGAGTGTGTTGCCAATGTGGTTTTTTTTTCTACATTTTGTTTCCAGATTTTGGCAGGAAAAACATTGCGTACTTTGCGCACTTTTTTTATGCATTTTTCATTTGGGTTTTGATGCAGTTTTTTTTATACATTCAAATGAATGAGTAAAAAAAAACTCAGTTAAAGCGCTGAATGAATTTCTATACTGCTATGAAAATAAAAAGCTCAAAAGAAAGTAAGGGAAAAAATTACAGTCTGAATGAGAGTTTAGAATTCTTATTTATTTTGCTACTACTGTAAAATGAACCAACAAGAATGAGTGTGTAGGATAGCAGTCATTATATATTCAATGAAAAATGCCTATAAAGCAGCTTTTATAAGATAACATTAACCCCTTCACGACCCATGACGCCTACGTAGGCGTCATGAAAAGCAGTGCCCAAACGACCTATGACGCCTACGTAGGCGTCATGCTATAAATAGCCCCCCTGCGGGTCGGGTGACCGGGGTCACTGAAAGGTCACCCGACCCGCACACTAAGGACCCTTCAGAGTTAACACCTGGGGGTGTGGCTTAGCCCCCACGTGCCTACGATCGCTCTGATTGGCTGTTAAAAGTGAAACTGCCAATCAGAGCGATTGTAATATTTCACCAATGAAAATTGGTGAAATATTACAATCCAGCCATGGCCGATGCTGAAATAGCATCGGACATGGCTGGACACCGAGACCCGACCCCCCCACACCGACTGACGGCACTGATCGGCTGCCGCCACCGTCTGACGGCACCGATCGGCAGCCGCCGTCATGATCTGCCCCTCCGCCTTCCCTCCGCCCCCCCAGCCCTCCGATCACCCCTCCGATCACCCACTCTCACCCTCCTTTGTGCCTCCGACCTCCCGCTATCCGTCCCGGTGTCCTGCCGACCAGCGTCATGGGCGCCGCCATCTTGCAAGATGGCGGGCGCATGCGCAGTGCGCCGAATCGAATCTGCAACGCTGCAGATTCATTCATTTATTTTGATCACTATGATAAACTTTCATAGTGATCAAAATAAATAAAAAGTAAATCACCGCCCCCTTATCACCCCCATAGGTAGGGACAAATAATAAAATATTTTATTTTTTTTTTCCATTAGGGTTAGGTCCAGGCCTAGGGTTAGGGTTAGGGCCAGGGTTAGGGCTAGGGTTAGGGTTGGACTAAGGGTTAGGGTTGGACTAAGGGTTAGGGTTGGACTAAGGGTTAGGGTTGAACTTAGGGTTAGGGTTGAACTTAGGGTTAGGGTTGGAATTGGGGTTAGGGTTGGGTTGGGGTTGGGATTACGGTTAGGCTTGTGGTTAGGGTTAGAGTTGGGATTTCGTTAGGGGTGTGTTGGGATTAGGGTTAGGGGTGTGTTGGGGTTAGGGTTGGAGATAGAATTGAGGGGTTTCCACTGTTTAGGCACATCAGGGGCTCTCCAAACGCGACATGGAGCCACCATTTATTCCAGCCAATTTTGCGTTCAAAAAGTCAAACGGTGCTCCCTCCATTTCGAGCCCCGACGTGTGCCCAAACAGTGGTGTACCCCCACTTATGGGGTATCAGGGTACTCAGGAAAAATTGCACAACAACTTTGGGGGTCTAATTTCTCCTGTTACCCTTGGGAAAATAAAAAAATGGGGGCTAAAATAATTATTTTTGTGGAAAAAAAGGATTTTTTATTTTCACGGTTCTGCGTTATAAACTTCTGTGAAGCACTTGGGGGTTCAACGTGCTCACTACACATCTAGATAAGTTCCTTGGGGGGTCTAGTTTCCAAAATTGGGTCACTTGTGGGGGGTTTCCACTGTTTAGGTACATCAGGGGCTCTGCAAACGTAACATGACGCCCACAGACCATTCCATCAAGTCGGCATTTCAAATCGTCACTACTTCCATTCCGAGCCCCAACGTGTCCCCGAACAGTGGTCCCCCCCATATATGGGGTATCAACGTACTCAGGACAAACTGGACAACAACTTTTGGGGTCCAATTTATCCTGTTACCCTTGTGAAAATAAAAAATAGTGGGCTAAAAATCACTTTTTGAGGAAAAAAAAATATTTTTTTATTTTCACGGCTCTGCGTTATAAACTTCTGTGAAGCACTTGGGGGTTCAACGTGCTCACCACACATCTAGATAAGTTCCTTGGGGGGTCTAGTTTCCAAAATGGGGGCACTTGTGGGGGGTTTCCACTGTTTAGGTACATCAGGGGCTCTGCAAACGTAACATGACGCCCACAGACCATTCCATCAAGTCGGCATTTCAAAGCGTCACTACTTCCCTTCCGAGCCCCAACGTGTGCCCAAACAGTGGTCCCCCCCACTTATGGGGTACCAGCGTACTCAGGACACACTGGACAACAACTTTTGGGGTCCAATTTATCCTGTTACCCTTGTGAAAATAAAAAATAGTGGACTAAAAATAATTTTTTGAGGAAAAAAAATTTTTTTATTTTAACGGCTCTGCGTTATAAACTTCTGCGTAGCACCTGGGGGTTCAAAGTGCTCACTATGCATCTAGATAAGTTCCTTAGGGGGTCTAGTTTCCAAAATGGGGTCATTTGTGGGGGAGCTCCAAAGTTTACGCACACAGGGGCTCTGAAAACACAACATAGTGTCCGCTAACGATTGGAGCTAATTATCCATTCAAAAAGTCAAATGACGCTCCTTCCCTTCTGAGCCATGCCGTGGTTTTCCCCCACATATGGGGTACCAGTGTACTCAGGACAAACTGGACAACAACTTTTGGGGTCCAATTTATCCTGTTACCCTTGGGAAAATAAAAAATAGCGGGCTAAAAAATCATTTTTGAGGAAAAAAAATTATTTTTTTTATTTTCACTGCTCTGCGTTATAAACTTCTGTGAAGCACTTGGGGGTTCAAAGTGCTCACCACACATCTAGATAAGTTCCTTCGGGGGGTCTAGTTTCCAAAATGGGGTCACTTGTGGGGGAGCTCCAATGTTTAGGCACACAGGGGCTCTCCAAATGCGACATGGTGTCCGCTAACGATTGGAGCTAATTTTCCAATCAAAAAGTCACAAGGCGCTCCTTCCCTTCCGGGCCTTGCAGTGCGCCCAAACAGTGGTTTATGACCACATATGAGATATTGATGTACTCAGGAGAAATTGCCCAACAAATTTTCGGATCCATTTTATCCTGTTGCCCATGTGAAAATGAAAAAACTGATGCTAAAATAAAATTTTGGTTGGAAAAATTAAAATGTCCATTTTTTCATTCCATGTTGCTTTAGTTCCTGTGAAGCACCTGAAGGGTTAATAATCTTCTTGAATGTAGTTTTGAGTAGCTTGAGGGGTGCAGTTTTTAGAATGGTGACACTTTTGGGTATTTTCTGCCATTTAGACCCCTCAAAGTGACTTCAAATGTGAGGTGGTCCCTAAAAAAAATGGTTTTGTAAATTTTGTTGTAAAAATGAGAAATTGCTGGTCAACTTTTAACCCTTA
Source organism: Dendrobates tinctorius (assembly GCF_039654945.1). NCBI lineage: Eukaryota > Metazoa > Chordata > Amphibia > Anura > Dendrobatidae > Dendrobates > Dendrobates tinctorius. Next base: position 16,487,771 of record NW_027361743.1, on the reverse strand, counting down.
TAACTTCCTAACGAAAAAAAATGTTGTTTCCAAAATTGTGCTGATGTAAAGTAGACATGTGGGAAATGTTATTTATTAACTATTTTGTGTCACATAACTCTCTGGTTTAACAGAATAAAAATTCAAAATTTGAAAATTGCAAAAATTATCGACCTAAATTTACCACTATCATGAAGCCCAATATGTCACGAAAAAACAATCTCGGAATCGCTAGGATGCGTTGAAGCGTTCCTGAGTTATTACCTCATAAAGGGACACTTGTCAGAATTGCAAAAAATGGCCAGGTTATTAAGGTCAAAATAGGCTGGGTCATGAAGGGGTTAAAAGGACAGGTAAAAAATGCCAAAATATACAGATACATGAAAAAAATGGCGGATAAGCCGACAAATAGCAAACAAAAAGATATATAGCAAAGGAATCACCTCACTTTCAGAAAATGAGGATGATATTGTCCAGATTTCACAAACTATCTGGTAAGGATTAGAGATGAGCGACTTTGCCTTTTTTAGGGTCGAGTCGGGTTTCATGAAACCCGACTTTCTCAAAAGTCGAGTCGAACGAAGTCGGCCGACTATAGGGAAAAGTCGTGAAACACGAAACCCAATGCAAGTCAATGGGGAGAAAAGTCGGCAGTGAGTGGAGGACTGTAAACACACCTGGCATGAATTTTAACCCCAGAGGCGGCAAAATCTCTCTCTCTCTTCTCTCTCTATCTTCTCCCACTCCCTCTCCCTCTCCCTCTCTCTCTCTCTCCCTCCCACTCCCACTCCAGCTACGCTCCCGCTACGCTACGCTTCTCTCATTGGCTGGAAAAAGTCACGTGCAAGCATTCGGCCAAACCCGACTTTGACGCTTGGGTCACCAACCGCATGGCCAACTTCACACTGTGGTCGGGTTTCGCTTCATGAAACCCGACTTTGGCGAAAGTCGGTGACTTTTGAATCTGACCAACCTGTTTCGCTCAACTCTAGTAAGGATATTTTTTTAATGTTGTAATCTGTTTTTTTTTTGTTGTTGCAGGACCAGAAGGGGCTTTATTCGAACATTCTGTGGAGACCCCTCTAGTCAGAGCAGAGTCCTCTAAACACCTCAGGTACCGATTTTAATAATACTGATTTTAGATTTTTCTATTTCTTCTTTTGGAGCTCCTATAGACATGATTGAAAAGATCTATGCATGCCTGGTGGTCTCCCCTCCTCTTCTCCCCATTCTAGAGATGGATCTAGGTCTCAGAGGTTGGGCAGGCAGCTAGCAAACTTTTATGACCTGACATATAGAGATGAACAAATTCATTCAAATGGAAACTGAATTTTCCATATTTTTTAATTTGTATTTTCCAGAATGCAATTCACTTCCAAGAAATTCAGCAAAATAGGGGCCAGCTGGTCACAATTTTGTTGAACTGAAGATAGAGACATTAAAGGGATACTAAAAGGTTAAAAAAAATTAATACTCACTTTATCGCTCACCTGTCCTGGAACCCCCGCAGCCCACCGTCCGTTCCTATACAGCTCTTCTTTTTGATACACGGCAGTGACTAAGTACTGTGTCTGAAACTCGTATGCTTTTTTTCTGTGATGGTGGAAGGACTTTTCCTACATGGATTTTAATATGTCACAATAAAAGTGTTTTGTTAAAGGATCCTTTTGCTGCAAGCTCGCTTTTTTCTGGATCTTGCAGTACTACAAGCCTCTGTGCAATTGGTATCCTTATCTTGCAGGTGAGCTGACCTTCCTTTTCTATCCAGTCTTCTTTCTGCTTTCATCCATCTTCTCCGGCCTGCTTTACTCCGTGCCAGTGCTTTTAGCCGACTAGGCCTATGACGTCATACCATGGGTCTGCTGAGGATCTTAGTAGGCCTCGGGCGACACACTTTGCAATTTCAGGACATCACAATGTGCCCCGCCATGGCACAGAATCGGGATATACAGTATCAGAGACCTAGTCTTGCTGGAAGTCTGAGCTCACAATAAAGCAGGCTGAAGAAGATGCGCTCAATGGGGGAAGGCAAAAAGAAGAGACGCAGACGACTGAACGGTGGACAAGTGGGCGGTGAGGTGAATATTTTTTACATCTTTTGTTAATTATGTTCAGGGGTCTACTGAGACATCCCAGAGTATAAAAAAGAACATTCAGTTAGCACTGAATAACTTTGATACAAGTTACATTTCTTTTGCTAAATTTGCCTGATTTATCGATTTCAAATCTTTGTAGATTCTTGAATAATATGTCCTGTGAATATGCCATGATTGTAAATGATTGGTATATCCCTTTAAGTAATGGCATATCCTAGCAATTCATCAATTACTGAGATAGAGAAACTCTTTTTATTAGAGCTGGGATCTAATATCAAATACTCCTCATGTCATAATTTCAGGACAGGACTTTTTCTGGAAAAAAAAACCCAGATCTTTTCTCTACTCCCAGAAATCCTATTTTATTTCCTCGTAAATAGGAAGTTCAGAGCACACTGACTACATTCTGGAGACAAGATATATTTTTTTAATGTCTTCTGCTATTCTAGGTGTTAGAAATAATTACCGTATTTTTCGGACTATAAGACGCACCAGACCATAAGACGCACCCCAAATTTTGGGGTGTAAATAGCAGAAAAAAAAGATTTTTATAAGATGGGGTCAGTCTTATTGTCCGAATTTAAGGTATTTTACCTGAGGGCTGGCGGTGGTACATCAGGGTCACAGGAGGCATGATCCCTTCCACAGGATAGGTCCGGTCCGGTGTCGGCGGTGCTGATGTTTGGTGTGGGCTGTTGGGAGTGCACCTTAGCAGAGTCCCTTCCTGCTAAGGTGGGCGACGCCACGGCCTGGTGTCCACCGGGGGTTGCGGCAGAGGTGCGGTGATGCTGAGGCGTGGTGGGCGGTACAGCGTGCACCTGAGCAGGGTCCCTTCCTCAGGTGAGGTGACGTAGCGACCCGTTTCCAAGGCAAGCAGCAGAGCCAGGTTAATCACGGGTTTCTTGGTGGCGGCATCATCTTCCTGAGGCCACGCGTGTGCATACTAAGTACTCTGCTTCCCAGGGCTTCAGAAAAAGGCAGCGCGTGCGCATATGGAGTTCACAGCAGCCATTTTCCTGAAGTCGAGATCTCAGTCTGCGAACTCGGCTTCAGGAAAATGGCCACTGCGATCTCAATCTGCGCTCACGCGGCCTCCCACAGCCATTTTCCTGGAGCCCCGGGAAGCAGAGAACTCAATCTGCGCATGCGTGGCCTCAGAAAGATGGCCGCAGCCACCAAGAAACCCATGATTCTACTGGCTGTGCTCTCCGTGGACACCCGCCTGCGGCGTCACCCCACCTGAGGAAGGGACGCTGCTCAGGTGCACGCCGCACCTATGCCGCTGCCACACCACACCACTGCCGCAACCCCCCGGTAAGCCTGTGTTCGCACTATAAGATGAACCCCCCTTTTTCCTCACAATTTTTTGGGGAAAAAGTGTGTATGATAGTCAGGAAAATACGGTATTATGCGAGTGGCATTACAGCATAATGGTGTAGTAGTAGCTGCATTTCAAAACTGGATTTTGGGGGAATGCCGCAATTTACTGTACAGATAGACGTCTTTTGTATCTTACTGCTTTATATATTGCCATGAATGTTTTGGATATGAAGCCCTCCTCTCTGGAAAGATTCTCTTGGGCAGAGCAGCAGAGCTGGACAATCTGCAACCCCAGGGCCACATCAGGACCTTTAGCTTTTCCAGTTTGCCGCCGATCCGCCGCCTGCCATCACCGCTATCTGCATCTTTGGGATGCCGACTGCGGTGAATACATTGGTAGAGGATGGGGACGCTGGCTCCCTCTTCCACCAATCAGCAAAGGTGTCACTTCATAGTGTCTGTGGTGCAGAGAGTCGGTGCACCGGAGACCGGAGCAGTGTGCCAGGTTAACAGGAGATAGGTGAGTATACTATATATAAAGAGGCTTTGTGGAGGCTAATACTGTTTACAGGGGGTTATGTGGAGGCTTACATTGTATCTAAGAGGCTATGTAACGGCTCACACTGTATATAGGGGGCTATATGAAGGCTCATACTGTATATAGGAGGCTATATGGGGTCTCATACTGCATATAGGAGGCTTTGTGGGGCTCATACTGTATTGGAGCTATTTGTGAGCTCATACTGTATATAGGAGCAATGTGGGAGCTCAAACTATATACAAGGGGCTATATGGGGTCTCATACTGCATGCAAGTGGCTATGTGGGGGCTCATACTGTATTTAAGAGGCTATGTGGGGTCCCATACTTCGTATAGGAGGGCTATGCGAGTGCTCAAATTGTATACAGGGGACTATGTGAGGTCTCATACTGTATTTAAGAGGATATGTGGGGGCTCACACTGCAACTGTGTATAGGGGTCTATTTGGGGGCTCATACCTAACATATGGGTCTATGTGGGCCTCATACTACATACAGTGGACTATCTGGTTCATACTGTATATAGAAGCTATATGGAGAATCATACTGTATACAGGAGGCTAAGTGAGGCTCATACTGTATATAGAAAGTCTATGTGGATGCTAATGCTGTATATAGGGGAACTGTGTCTAGGCTCATACAGTATAGAAAAATAAAGCTAGATTTAAACAAAATAAGCAAATACCCTGCAGTAACTAAATACAGTAAATAGCAACAGTGCATGAAAATTAAGGTTTTAATATTAGAGGATAGGACTGTCCAAAATAGGGTCACCTTGAAGTGGTGGGATGGCTTTTACTGTTTTTTTTTTTTAATCAAAATTATGTCAACAAAGTGCCATATATTATTTTCATGCACTATTGCTAGTTATTTATTTACTGCGAGGTATTTGCTTATTTTGTTTTTATCTTGGGTTTTGCCTGTTTAGTGGCCAGTGTGAACATTTACCTACAGTTGAAAAAATAAGTTTACATACACTATATAAAGAGACACGCATGTTTTTCTCAATATCTGACATGAAATCAGAATAAACCTTTCCCGTTTTGGGTCAGTTAGGATTACCATAATTATTTATGTTTCGCCAAATGCCAGAATAATAAGAGAGAGAGAATGTTTTAAGGCATTTTTATTACTTCCTGCAAAGTCAAAAGTTTGCATACACTAAGATTACTATGCTTTTAAACAATTCTGGACTGCCCATATGATGATGCCATGTGTTGGAAGCTTCTGATAGTTTTTTTTTTTTGCAATATCTGAGTTAATTAGAGACACACCTGTGGATGTATTTTAATGCACACCTGAAACACACTGCTTCTTTGTGTAGCATCATGGGAAAGCCTAAAGAAATCAGCCAAGATATCAGGAAGAGAATTGTGAACTTGCCCAAGTCTGGCTCATCCTTGGGTACAATTTCAAGATGCCTGAAGGTGCCTCGTTCATCTGTACAAACAATTGTACATCCAGTCATCATACCGCTCAGGAAAGAGATGGGTTCTGTGTCCCAGAGATGAATGTGCTTTAGTCAGACATGTGCATATCAACCCAAAGACAAAAGCAAAAGACCTTGTGAAGATGATGGCGGAAGCTGATAAGATTATCTCAATATCCACAGTGAAACGAGTACTGTATCAACATGGGCTAAAAGGCCACTCTGCCAGGATGAAGTCATTACTCCAAAAGAAACATAAGAAAGTCAAATTAATGTTTGCAAATGCACAAAGGAACAAAGACCTTAATTTTTGAAGACATGTCCTGTGGTCTGATGAAACTAAAATTTAACTTTTTACACATAATGACCATCGATAAGTTTGGAGGAAAAGGTGAGAAGCTTTGAAGCCTAAGGCTATGTGCACACGCTGCGGTTTTTACTGCGGTTCCGCTGCGTTTTTGGCCCTGCGGAACTGCAGCAGCTCCGCAGACATGGTACAGTACCATGTTACCCTATGGGTTTTAAAAACTCCTGTGCTCACGCTGAGGTTTTTTCCGCATGGTTTTGCTGCGGTTTATAAACCACAGCATGTCAATTGTTTCTGCGGATTCCACTGCGGTTTCACACCTTTAGCATAGTAGAGGTGTGAAACCACAAGGGAAAACCGCAGGCCAAACCGCAGGAAAACCGCAGGTCACTTTACCTGCGGTTTTACCTGTGGTTCCGCACGGAAAAACCCGCAGGTGAATACGCAGTGTGTGCACATAGCCTAAGAGCACCATCCCAACTGTGAAACACGGGGATGGCAGCATCATGTTGTGGGGATGTTTTTCTGCTGGAGGGACTCATGCACTTCACAAAATAGATGGCATCATGAGAAAAAAAGATTATGTGGGAATACTGATGCAAAATCTCAAGAAATCAGCCAGGAAGTTAAAGCTGGGTCTTCCAAATGCTTCACTCTGAGTTTCACACGTTGCTTGGCATACCTCACTGACATCATTCAAGGTCCACTAAGAAACAAATCAATCAGCGTGTTCCTTCGACTTCAATCATCTCTCCAAGCTTCTGTGGTCTCTACTGCTTGTATGTACTGCTCATCAGACCTGCGGATTAACCCATTATTTGCTGTAAGCATTATGAACTGCTATTTAGAGACTATTCACATGCTGTTATCATCTCTGCAATCTCTGGTGGCTTCTAGTGTGACCTACTCTGCAAGATTATTTTCTAGCCATTGCTCTGGTCCTTGTCACTATGCCATCAGTCCATGTGTTCATTCTGACCTTTGGCTTAGTGGATCCATCTCCCCAGATGAGCCTAAAGGGGGTTTTACACATAGCAAGATGGCTAAGGATCGCTAAAGCGTCACCGATTTTGCTACATGTGACATTTACCTCCGACCGGCCTGCTGGATATCGCTGATCGCGCGTGAACGTCCAGGGCCATTTTCTCCTCGTTGGCGTCCCGCTGGCGCTGACTAGCGACGCATGGACGCAGGCAGAAGTTGCTATCATCGCTGCCGTGTGACAGGGAGGAGCGACCGCCGAGCATCGCTGGATCGCTGCTGCATCGCTGGTGAGATCTGCCTGTGTGGCAGCTCACTAGCGACCATTTAGCGATGCACCAGCGATCCTGACCGGGTCGTATCGTTGTCGGGATCGCTGGTGCATCGCTAAATGTAATGAAACCCTAACGCTACATATGTGCTTGAGAAAGCACATCCGCGAAACGCGCGTTGTGGCGTTCAGTGGCATCACAGACAGAGGCTTACAGCAACATGGGTAGATCAATTGATGAATTACTGTTCCATTTGGTCTTTTTTTTGTGCTGGCATTTGCCTCTGACCTTGTGGAGTCCTTCCAAGATCATTTATTGTGTTGCAGCCTAAAATTTGGTCTGTTCCACTATATGTATGGACTTGATTCCCTATTTTTTCTATACCTCATACATGTCTCGTAGTACACACAGTTCAAAAACCAGGGGAAGAGTCTTGAGGAGATCATTTGCATATTCCCAGTGCCTTCGGGGATAAGTGAAGAGTCTCCGCGAGCTCAACGATCACTGGGTTTTGGCCGTTGCAGCTGAAAAGAGGAAATCGGAAAACCAGGGGAAGAGTCTTGAGGAGATCATTTGCATATTCCCAGTGCCTTCTGGGATAAGTGAAGAGTCTCCGCGAGCTCAACGATCACTGGGTTTTGGCCGTTGCAGCTGAAAAGAGGAAATCGGAAAACCAGGGGAAGAGTCTTGAGGAGATCATTTGCATATTCCCAGTGCCTTCTGGGATAAGTGAAGAGTCTCCGCGAGCTCAACGATCACTGGGTTTTGGCCGTTGCAGCTGAAAAGAGGAAATTGGAAAACCAGGGGAAGAGTCTTGAGGAGATCATTTGCATATTTGGCTCATCTTTCATCGTTTTTAAGAAATCTCAAGATGGAAGAGGCCAGGAGCCATTTGGTGAGCTGCATTTCTTGCTACATGTTCACAGATTTACCAGTGGAAAAGCCAAACTTCACATGCCACAAATGCAAGCTTGTGTCCCTGTTGGAGGAAAAGTTGCAAAATCTCGAAGAGAGGTTAGCTACGTTGAAGATCATTAAGGAAGGTGAAGAGTTCTTGGACAGAGCAGAATTATCTCTTCATGTTACAGAAAGAGAAGAAATTCGAAGTGCACCTGAAGAAACAGAGGAATGGAGACATGTGACCCAGAGAAGCAGGAGGATCAGGAGGCAGTCAGCACCCATACTGCTCAGGAACCAGTACCAGGCTCTAACGCAGGAAAACGATGAAGAAATACATCAGGATAAGACTTTGCCAACAAACAGCAACCTTGTACGCCCTCAGAGTCCTCCTGGATGGAGAAAGAAAAATGTTGTGAAGAAGAAACGGAGAGTGGTGGTCATGGGGGATTCCCTGTTGAGAGGAACAGAGGCCGCTATCTGCAGACCGGATATAACTACAAGAGAAATGTGCTGTCTTCCAGGTGCAAAAATTAAAGATGTGTCTGACAGGATATCAGGACTCTTCAGACCTACAGATGACTACCCATTCCTGCTACTACATGTGGGGACAAATGACACCGCAAGAAACGACCTGGAAATCATCTGCAGAGACTTTGAAGACTTAGGCAAGAAAGTGAAAGAACTGGGAGCGCAGGTGGTCTTCTCTTCCATCCTCCCAGTGGATGGCCATGGAACAAGGAGGTGGAATAAGATTCTGCAGGTGAACAACTGGCTACGTCGATGGTGCCGTCAGCAACGATTTGGATTTCTGGATCACGGAGTGAACTACTTATACGATGGACTACTTGCTAGAGATGGGGTGCACCTTACGAAGACTGGAAAGCATGTATTTGGAAGTCGCCTTGCTACACTTGTAAGGAGAGCTTTAAACTAGAACAACATGGGAAGGGAAGCAAAAGACCAGAAAAAGCCATACACCTGACAAATGCTATTGAGAACTCTGCTATTAGAAGTGGAAAGGAAGAACAAAGACGAAAGAATCTAATTAATAAAAATATTGGAGAAAGAGAAACCAATCACAAACTAAAATGTTTCTATACTAATGCACAAAGCATGGGCAACAAACAAGGAGAATTGGAACTACTAACACAGGAACAGAAATATGATGTAATTGGAATCACTGAAACTTGGTGGGACAATACACATGATTGGAATACAAGACTAGAAGGATACAACTTATTTGCAAGAAACAGACTTGATAAACGAGGAGGGGGTGTCGCATTGTATGTTCGAAACGCGTATATCTGCACAGAGATTGAAGCTTCAGAGACTGGGAGTTCTGTGGAAACTGTTTGGGTAAGAATACAAGGACAGAACAATGGAAAGGACACCATTGTAGGCATTTACTACAGGCCACCTGTGCAAGCCGAAGATATAGATGAACTCTTTATGCATCAGATGGCCAAGTTCTCCAAAAAATATGACATAGTTGTCATGGGAGATTTCAACTATCCAGACATTTGTTGGGAATCTCTCTCAGGCAAAACTAACAGGTCAAGGAAATTCTTATCCTCTCTTGCTGACAACTTTATCTTCCAAAAGGTAAGGGAGAAAACAAGGGGAACTGCTACCTTGGATCTAATCCTTATAAACAGGGAGGAAATGGTTGAGGAGGTAAAAGTGGCTGGGACCCTAGGAGGTAGCGACCATGCTATTTTAGAATTTTGGATTACTAGAGGTGGAAGACCTGTGAAGACTCAGACGTCAAGGTTAGATTTCAGAAAGGCAAATTTTAAGGGATTCAGAAAGAGAATTGGAGGGATCCAATGGCTGGATATCCTTAAAGACAAAAATGTCCAGGAAGGATGGGAAATCTTGAAAAATGAAATTCTCAAAGCACAGTTGTTAACAATTCCGAAAAGAGGGAAGAATAGGAAGCATTTAAGGAAACCAGGATGGATGAACACAGAACTTAAGCACATGCTAAAAAGGAAGAAAAAAATGTTTATAAAATGGAAAGAGGGAGACATATCTAAAGAAGAATATAATGCTGTCTGCAGAACCTGCAGGGCACAAATCAGATTATCTAAAGCTGAAAATGAACTGAGGCTTGCAAGAGATGTCAAAAGCAATAATAAAGGATTTTGGGGATATGTCAAAAGTAAAAGAAAAGTCAAAGATGCTATAGGATTTTTACAGGATGAAAATGATGAAATGGTAAGACAGGATGTTGAGAAGGCTGAACTTTTAAATTCCTATTTTGCATCTGTTTTCTCTCAGAAAGGAAATGCAACATCAACTGTTATTCACTGTCCTATTAAGGGAATAGAAGAATCCAGGATATCTATAAACAGAAAGATAGTGAGGAAACACTTAGCTAACCTAAATGAATTCAAGTCTCCAGGTCCAGATGAATTACACCCCAGAGTACTGAAGGAGATAGCAGAAGAAATTTTTGAACCCCTCTCCATAATCTTTGAAAATTCTTGGAGAACAGGAGAAGTGCCAGAAGACTGGAGAAGAGCAAATGTTGTTCCTATCTTCAAAAAGGGGAAGAAGGTGGACCCAGGCAACTATAGGCCGGTGAGTCTGACTTCTATACCAGGAAAGATCTTTGAACAAATTATTAAACAACATGTATGTCAATACCTGGATAAGAATGAAGTGATTAAACAGAGTCAGCATGGGTTTCTAACTAATAAGTCATGTCAGACTAACTTAATTTCCTTCTATGACGGTATCACTGATTGGGTGGATCAAGGAAATGCTGTAGATATAATATATCTTGACTTCAGCAAAGCATTTGACAAAGTCTCTCATACAATCCTTATTGAAAAAATGACTAAGTATGGAATGGACAAGGCAACTGTTAGGTGGATTCATAACTGGCTTAGTGATCGGACCCAAAGAGTGGTCGTAAATGGCTGCACATCCAGTTGGAAGAATGTCTCAAGTGGGGTACCACAGGGCTCTGTCCTGGGCCCTGTATTGTTCAACATCTTTATCAACGATTTAGATGAAGGAATTGAGGGTAAACTGATTAAATTTGCTGATGACACAAAGCTAGGAGGGATAGCTAATACTAGAGAAGAGAGAGAGAGGATTCAAAAAGATTTAAATAAACTGGAGAAGTGGGCAGCAACTAACAGAATGGTTTTTAACAGGGAGAAATGCAAAGTACTACATCTGGGCAATAAAAATGAAAAAAGCATATATAGAATGGGAGGAATAGGGCTAAGTGACAGCACATGTGAAAAAGACTTGGGTATACTAATAGATCACAGACTGAATATGAGTCAACAGTGTGATGCAGCAGCAAAAAAGGCAAATGCAATTCTAGGATGTATTAACAGAAGCATACAGTCTAGATCACGTGAAGTCATTATTTCCCTCTACTCCTCTTTGGTCAGACCTCATCTGGAATATTGTGTCCAGTTTTGGGCACCACATTTTAAAAAAGACATCAACAAACTGGAGCAAGTTCAGAAAAGAGCGACCAGAATGGTGACCGGTCTGCAAACCCTGTCTTATGAGGAAAGGTTGCAGGATTTGGGAATGTTTAGTTTGCAAAAGAGAAGACTGAGAGGAGACTTAATAGCTGTCTACAAATATCTAAAGGGCTGTCACATTGTAGAAGGATCAACTTTATTCTCATTTGCACAAGGAAAGACTAGAAGCAATGGGATGAAACTGAATGGGAAGAGACACAGATTAGATATTAGAAAAAACTTTTTGACAGTTAGAGTGATCAATGAGTGGAACAGGCTGCCACGAGAAGTGGTGAGTTCTCCTTCAATGGAAGTCTTCAAACAGAGGCTGGACAGACATCTGACTGGGATGATTTAGCGAATCCTGCTTTGAGCAGGGGGTTGGACCAGATGGCCCAGGAGGTCCCTTCCAACTCTACGATTCTATGATTCTATGATTCTATGATTCATGCTATCTTTATATTTGTATGTTATATTTCTAATAAAGATTGATGTTTTCTAATAATTATTTCTTTGTGAAGTGGTGTCTTTTGGATAATTTTTATCCCTTTTTGATGTTATGCTTCATGAGCACCCATTTACTATTATGAGGTAATTGCTTCAGGCTATCTGAGGCCCCTCCTATAGATTGATATGTTGGTGGACACTATTTTGATATGTATACATGTGCAGATTGGATATTAGAATCAGTGGTGGACAGAAGGTCTTCCGAGGACTGGTTATTTGGCTGGGTTGCAGGAGGCATGATGAGGGGTCTGAGGAGAGCTATATGGAGAATTCATACAGAATATTTAGGTGAGTGTTTGAAAAGAAAGGTGATAGGCTGCTTCGCTAAGCAAAGGTTGGTTGTCAGGCGAACAGACAGTGAGCTATTGCATTGACCGCTTGTTAAACCGGGGCTAGAGAGGCTGGATATGGAGCCGAGTGTTTTTCTGAAGTTTAGACCTGATGACTTGGAGACTTGTGATCTGGCCTGGGTAATTTCATTGTGTGGTTTGAACTCTAGACAATTGAGGCCTAAGTGAAGTAACACAGTACTGGAGCCTGGCTTCTGTGGAGGAACCAGGAACATTTGAGAGATGTTACACTTTTGTTCTGTGGTATTTTCTGGTGGTAGAAAACAGCACAACTGTGTGCAATGATACCGTTATAATTTTGTACCTCTGTTGAGTGTTGTAACCATCAAGGTAATTGTACCTCATAAAGTAACATAAAGCTTTGTCTCGTCTGCTATAAATAAAGAGCAGGAAAAGCTAAGTTAAACTGTTTAAATTGAATTTGGTCTGTGATTGTCTTGTTTTAAGGGGAACCATTCCAGAAACGTCCAAGCTACACATGAATAAAAGTGGCACATTTTTGTAATCGTGGACAATACTATTTAGGCTGCGTGCACACGCTGCGGAGTCACCTGCGGATTTTTACGTGCGGATCCGCAGGTAAAGTGACCTGCGGTTTTCCTGCGGATTGGTCAGCGGTTTTCCCCTGCGGTTTGACACCTGGACAATGGAATCGGTGTCAAACTGCATCGGAATCCGCAGAAAGAATTGACATGCTGCGGATTTCAAACCGCAGCTTTTCCGCATGTGCACAGCCGTAGGATAACATTATACAGTACACTGCCTGCGGAACTGCTGCAGATCTGCAGGGCCAAATCCGCAGCGTGTGCACATACCCTTAAACACCCAAAATACAACGGCTTGCCAGAAATATGATGTAAAACTATTTGAAATGTCATAAACTTTTTAAGCAAATCAATATTGTGCGACTTTTGGCATTTTTACATACGTCTTGGCCAGTTGAGTGGGACAGGGTGCGGCCGAATGAGGCCGACAGAATTGACATACCTCAATGACGACAACAATGTACGCTGACTGGAGCACACTTCTTGTGATGGCGCATGTCAACAGAAAGATGTGCCAAATTAATTGAGACGCTCATGCCTCGCAATGAATTGTCGCTGTCATGATTTGTAGTTTTGCCCTGTCCTGTATTTTGTATAATATGTCATTTAACTTTTCTCTGGTTGTATTTGCTGTAAATTAACCATGTCTCCTTCCCCCAATACTTTGCAATGTCTTGTGATGTACCTGGACCATAATCTAATTTAGGCTTGTGTCAACAGCTAGTGGAACTGTGGCTATTGTTTTCCTAAGCAGAAGATAACCTACAATACACATCCTGTAGACTCAGTGGAGCCCTTACATATCTAGAATCTTCTGATGGACCAAACCATTGAATAGTAGGTGTGACCCCTACCCCCCTTCAGATGGGCTGATCCCAAGAGCCCTGACAATACAGTCTTCTTTTAAGATCAGTTGTGATTTGAGTGCGGAAGTGGAAGGAGTCACGAACTGAGTTGAGGCCAGTTCGTGACGTCTGTGGGATTGTGTGGAATCCTGTGGACTATTGCAAGGATTATTGTTATCGTATCTGGCACAAGGACTATCGTGAGGTGCCCGGATTTGTTTCCATTGTGTGGACTTATTGTGGACTTCTCATGGACTCTAAGGACATTATGGATATTTGATGTTGTATGCTCCCTGCCTTAATAAATCTCGTTGGATCGTCCCTCGGCCTGTTGTCCCTTCTTGCTCTGTCGTATACCCCGTCACAGTCGCATCTTACTTCAAACCCTTCATCAAGACTAACCGGGCTAATGCTTTCGTGTTTATATCTTAGGTTATGTACTTATAGTTGTCATATGGAGCTACGAGCAGCAATGCTATTGGTGAAAAGTTGCAGCTTCCACTGTGTGTTTGCAAGGGGTTCAATATACCTTGAAAATAGTCAGACACCCTTCAAGCAGGAAGAGGCCACTGAGGATAGTCTTGCTCAAAGCGTTATGGTCTGTGACAGCGCTGACTATAAATCAAGTATTGTCCATGTCTTGTTCAAGGCAAAGTCGCTGTGTTTCTGCACCAATGTTATCTGAAAGGATAATTAACATTACTTAAGACGTATGACAACATCTGCACCCTGACAAATGGAATTACTGTACTTTATTTAGGCCTTTGTCGTTTTCTAATTATCTCATGAATCACTGCATTATTGAAGTAAGGTCAGCGCGCTCTTTGCTAATAATACTTTACCAAATCAGCTAGTCATATATCTGCTGAAGTAGCCCAGCTATTACCTGTTCTTTGTGTGGTTTTGCTTTTCTATTTTGCAGACACTGTGACCTCAAAGTACACAATAGATGTTTACTAAGATGATGCTTCTGGGCAATAAAAATCATTAAGATAGTAAAGTGAAAAGTTGACTTTATATTAGCAGCAGTTTTTTATGATATACCTGGCACTCAAATCCCTTTATTTTCATAAGTGATCAAGTAAAAAGGAAAAACAGATACAAATAAATAATAGTCTCCACAACTGTTCCTCCTGGCACCATCAACATGACTGGAGATGTGAGAAATGTTTTGAGATGTTCTGATGGTCATCTATAATATACTGTTATGTCTCACCTGGTGAAGTGGATCCTTGAAGTCCATTGAGCAGTTATGTAGCACGGACTGATGACGTTGGTGCAGCTGGGTGGTTCAGATGGAAGAACAGAGGCTCTGGTGGAAGAACGGCAAATGGGAGGGCAAACAGGAATCACGGGATGCCTATGAAGTAGTGTTGAGAAAACGTCACCGGGTACGACTAAGTAGTAGTACAGAAGGAAGCAGAGGAGACTCGGTGAAGAGGAACTGATGGACTGGAGCTGAGTTACACAAGAAGTTCTAAGGCAGGGCAGGACCAGCGGTGAAGGAGAGTTTAAAAAAGTTCTCTGGTGAACACAAGTTATCACCTATCTCAAGGTTAGTTGATAATTTATTGATCAGTAGGATTCTGAACACTGGGACCTGTGCCAATAGGCAGAATGGGGCACTTATATCCTCATTAGAATGAAATGGAAGTGTGCATGCTCAATTTCTGCTCCATTCATTTCCCCAAGAGGCCGCCAAACATGATGTTCAGCTTTTTCTAGCAACTCCATAGAAAATGAATGGAGCAGCTGACATGCATCCATTGTGTAAAGGGGAGATAAGTTTCCCTTCTTGCTGGTCACCGCAGGTCCCAGCAGTTGTCCATAATATAGTTGGATCACGCCTTATATATTTTTCCATGCAGCTACGTTCTCATATGAGGCTCAGTTACACATGGCGCCTCAACCAGAATCTTGATACTCTTTGCATCACAGATCAGATCTCAAGCAAGCTATCCAGAACTTTGTGTCTGACCCTGACAGTGACCCTACCGCCCCTTCTATCAAATGGGAGACACATAAAAGTGTCCTTCAAAGTATTATCTCACAGGGCACACCTAAAGAAAGAACCTGCTGAGGAGATAGCTTCTCTCTCATCCCATAAATCACTATATAAGAACAGCAACATAAGGGTCATTCATCCCGCTCTGCTTACTCTAAACTCTCTACCACCCAACATCAACTCCTAGCCATTCTAGACCAGAAATCCCAATGCATAAGAGAATGCGATAGAAGTTGCTTAACCACTTAGGTAACAGGAGCAGCAAATTACTATCAAATGCAATGCACCCACAAACTCTAACCACCTCCATTCCCTTTCTTAATAACTCAGAAGGGAAAAAAGTACCAAACATAGTACCCAGGATATTCTGTCTAGCTTTAGTGACTGTTATAAATCTCTCTATAATATTAGGGGTCACTTTAGTGATCTCTCCACACCCCATCGTCAGTGTAAGAGAGGTCCAGGACCGTAGTCATGGCTGAGCACTCTGGCGCATCTGTGCCCTAGCCTCCTCTTACATGAAAACAGCATTCTCTCACCAGCATACCTGTGTCTTCTCTCACTACGCCATCAGGGATACCACTGTGGTGCTGAAACCTTTCTGCAATTGGTTTCGCAAGAATTGAGACACAGTCCGGTACAAATGCAACAAGTGAAACTTTACTTGAATAACTTGGCAGCACATTCTTGTTAGTTACAACATCAACAGTAAGTTCAATGCAGTTCTCATTATGTTCTTTCCCTGTACTTAGTTCCACGTCCTTCAGTACATTACAGGGTAATAGCGCCTTAGGCGGTATCACAGCTTTCTCCCTGATGAGACTTCCTGTGCTTGGGGATTCTCTGGCCCGTTTCGCCCTGGTCCTGAGAGCATAGGCCCATGCAACTATCTGCCACATGTTGAATATTCTGCGCCCTGTACTTTCCCGGACTGCTTCCTTTCTCCGGCTAAGAACTGCTGCTGTCCTGCTGCTTGATACCATACTTCTGTCCTATAGACTCCGAATGGCTAAGCTTCTCTTTAACGTTACGTGACTGCTGTGTTGTCCTGGGCCTAGAGCCCATGTGGACTGTCCGGGCGCCCTCGCCTTCTGACTACCTAAATGAACATTCCTAGCTTACCACACAGCAGCCCCTCCTGTTGTTAACCCTTTCCTATCCTATTCACTAGCTGAAAGCTGAACATTATAATGCCTCCCCATTTAGTGGCCAACCCAGTAACTACACTTACCCTATACACTCTATATAGCAGCATTACAAAAGTATAACATTATACTGTACATATATACAATCAGCAGGACACGGTAATACACATAACAGTGTAGCAGTATCATTGTATAAGAGTGGTAATACACTAAGTCATGTAGCAGTGCCATCATATATTACAAATATACATACACTATAATATACGGCACCAGGACAAAAGAGAAAGGCAGAGGCATAAACAAACGTAATATATCATACCCCCTACATCAGGAGAAAATAAGATCATATCTCCTCACACTTACACCCAGCCCCTTGCAGTCTGAGGCTCTGCTGAGTCTTGAAGATGATTTTGCCCTGGAGGAGGTGACTTGCATTTGAGAGACAAAACCTGAAAAGAATCCAGGCCCAGATGGTTATGCAGTCATATAAAACTATGTTTGGATTCACTGAGTTTTTTATTGTTATCAATGTGTAACCATATTTCTTCAGGGGGATCATTCCCAATCCATTATGGCACATATTACAGTTCTCCCCAAACCTGGGAAAGAGCCCTCACATTGTAGCAGCTAACGCCTGATATCTTTTATCAATACGGATGTCTATTGATAGGTAAAGTTGATCTCCCTCTTGCCCTCGGTGATAAGTCAAGACCAGATAGGGTTTGTACCTGGTTGTAAAGGCAGAGATAACACAATCAGAACTATATATCTCATAGATCAACCAAGGAGATCTGGTCCTCGCATGTGAATTCTGTCAATTGATTCTGAGAAAGCCTTTGACAGGGGCACTGGGAATTCATGTTTCAGGCTCTGCTCTTCGGAGCCTTGGTCTGCAAGGCGTCATGCTATACAGAATATCAGCCCTTTATACCTCTTTCTGAGCCCAAGTTAGATTTCATGGATCACTTTTCCAGGCTTTACAAATACATAACAACACTCGCCAGGGATGCCCTCTATCCCCTTTATTCTATATACTAATTTTGGAACATTTAGCAGTGGCCCTTCGAAACAACATCTCGATCAAATGCGTTCCTATCCGAACAAAAGAACACAAACTTCTGTACATATCCTCCCCGATTACTAGTTTACCAAACGTTATATCTGAATTACACCAATTTGGCAGTTTCAAGATAAACTACCACAAGTCTGAAATATTCAATATCTCACTTCCCTCAACATTAGTTGCCCAGTTTGCGTTCTTCATTTCCTTTTCACTGGCAAATAGATTCCCTTACTTATTTAGGTATTAAAATAACTCCAGATCCTTCTAATCTACGTAGTACCAATTTCTTTGTGCATTACGCAAAACAGAGCTGGATCTTGAAAAGTGGAATATGCTCCAGTTATCATAGTTCGGAAGAATCTATGCAATTAAATGGGACCTCCTACCCCCCCCCCCCATACCCCTTTATTAGCCCACCTCCTCCTTTTCCTGGCTTAAAACAGATCTAACTAGATTTATCTGGGCCCATAAATGTCATTATTTGTCTTATCATTTAGTGAGCAAAGTTAAACAGTCAGGCGGGGCGGCCCTCCCAGATTTCCTCCTCTATAGCTGTGCTTCTTGAAGTACATGCATCTTAGATTTATTCCACTGTGTCACAACCAAGAAATTAGTTGAAATAGAAACTTTGCAATCCAGAATAACACTCCCTTACAGCAATATGGACAATGACCAATAGTAATGCAAACATTAATACCCTCTCATTCCTCTTTTTTCCTAAGGCAATAAACTATTCCACCTCTCCTCTACTCCAGATCCTTTGACTCCCCTCTATCATAACCCATCATTCCAAACGTTGCAATTAAGGATTTTCTTTTTAAAGTCTATGTCAACACAATCTAATATTTTTAGGCCTCTCATTCCCTTTGAAGGTCTATACCTACTGAAGGATCCTCCAGGTCACACTGTCTCATTAATTTATGGAATTTTTCAGGATGACCAGACTTCTAATGCAGTCCCCCCATTCCACGCTTTTCGCAAAATGGGAGGAAGAGTTGGAAAGAGTAACATTCCAAATTACTCTTTCTCACATACAAGTTCTCACTTTGCTTATTATCGCAGGAGAGGAACAATAAAATACCATCAAGGTGGTACTGATGCCCCCTGACTATGCATACAACATTACCCTTGCCCTCTTCTACTAGTTGGAGATGTCTCAATGAGACTGGTTGATATTCCCATATATGGTGGTCATGCCCCACTATAAGACATTTTATATAAAGCAATATTTGAACTGTTCTATAAAATCTCCATAACCAAGGTACATCCATCTATGGCCTTAGCCACGCTATCCATTTACAACATTCTGGCTACTGATTTTAAAGGAGGTCTGCTAAGACACTTCTCATCGGCAGCTAGGAGATTGATTTCTAGACATTGGAATCAAAGGGAACCCCCTACTCGTGCTAAAAAATGACATCCTCAAAATGGAGGAACTAACTGCTCAATCCTCAGGTATGGTGGACAAAATCTTAGGCACTTGGGCTCCTTGAATCATCATCATAGAGTCACAGGAATTAAACACTTGGCTGACTCCTTGGTTGAGGTCTTCTGTTCCCATATAATTCTATACTTTACCTTCCATATAAATAATAGACTGATATCCATCTAGGTGAGAGTCTCTTCTCCTCTCTTAGGTATCTCACCCCCCCCGTACTCTCCTCCCGTTTCACTCCTTCCCTGGTTCTCCCCCCAAATCTGGCTTTCCTTACCTCCCTCTTCTCCTTTTTTATATTTCCCTCACTTCTACCTCCGCTTCTTCTCCCCTTATATTTGGTTATGCCGTGAAGTTCAAAAAGAAAGTTTCAAATAGTTATAATAAATGTATATTGCGAACACTGACTGCATTGTACGACTGTTTTTGATGTTGTACCTCATTGTTATCACTTTGCTGTTTTGACTTACCCTGTAAAACTCAATAAACTTTTAATTTACCTCAAAAAGACATCCAAAATGTTGCTATATTTGCCAATTTTTTTTTTTTTTTTACACAATTTAATAAAGGAAACAATTGGGGAAGTTCTGGTGCCTTACAAACATATTTCTTCTATACAATTATCCTAAGATAAAAAAATGATAATAACAAAACAGGTTAGATACAGGGTTGGACTGGCCCACCGGGAAATCGGAGAATCCTCTGGTGGGCCCGCCCTCTGACTAGCACCACAACTCCTGCCTTCTTCACATTAGTGCCTGCTCTGATAAACTATGTATTTTTTTCTGCTATCAGTTTTCTATGAAAACTAATAATTTCGTTATTGCTTGGTCATAGTCATAAGGAAATATTCATGCTGGTCACGTTACGACCTCCTTAGCATCAGCAGTCATGTTCTTACTACTTGAGTACTGTATTGTAATAACTTCCCTTAATGACCACTCATGTTCATTTCCGCTCAGTCTACTCCAAGTCTCTGCCAACAAGCGCAAGGTGGAATTCAGCAGCGGCAGTGTAAATGGTTATTTATGGGAGATTTTTGTCTTGATCAGAGTTTGTCTTATTTTTATTTCTTTGCCCTAATTTTACAGCTTTTACGCAGCTACTGAATTTTGCTTGACATTTTTATGTGCCGACTCTCGTGTCACAGCAGATGCTTTATTGCAACAGGAGTGTCATAGAACTCAGGATAAATCAATTTCTGTGATCGTATTATTGTGTCTTGTAAGGTAAAACGTCTCATTCCTGAAGAGTACTAATTGAGTAGGCGGCCAAAGAATAGCAAACAGTCAGGAGAAAAGATGTCATATTCATAGGAACCGTGAGATGTTAAGAAATGTATTAATATTATTTTTAGTATCCCGACAATGCAATGTACAATTAGGTGTGATATAATTCTTATGAGGGATTTTCTAAAGGTGGCATCTCTGGTATCAATAATGGTGGGGTTTTTAAGAGAGTTTGGCTGACTTTAATATTTTAGCAGTGACCTTTTGGTTCCTGTCATGTTCTTCAGCCATACTGTAGAAATTGAAAGGCTGAACCTCCTCGTCTATCTATTCTTTTCAGCAGGAGAATGGTACATGACATGTTTCTTGTTCTTTGTAAGTTATGTTTCTTTATGGAGTCTTTCGAATTCTGCAAAAGAAGGTCAACGTAATCTCAAACTATGAGACTGAGTTGGATAAAAATAAGTGGGAATGATAAAATACAAGCAATATTTACACAACGGGAATTCATTTATTGGATTGGACCCCCCCCCAAAAAAAAAAAAAAACTTGGTGGCCTTTAGAAAATAGTGTAGTGTTATATACAGTTGAATATGATATCATTTAACTCTTTGTAGCTGTAGTGTGAGTTCAGCTAAGGTTCTATGTACATGGAGGGTTTCATGAAGGCTAATGTGTAGTGTCAGGGACTGAAAGTAAGCTTTAGGAAGGCTTTCCTTAACTACTGGGAAAGGATCTTGTCTGTCTTTGGCATTAAATGCTAGATGTATGCCCGATGCTATTTCATCGGGAGGGCAGTAACATAACGCAGGGGGTGCCTGCCCACCCACTTCCGTGCAGTCACAGCCAGCAGGAAAGACGGTGTTTTGCGGCCTGTGCTGGAGATGGTTTGCGGCGCCACCAGAGGGTGGCTGCACCCAATCTCCAGCACAGGCCTCAAGCCGTGGTCATTCCTGCTGGCTGTGACTGCACAGAGGTGGGTGGGCGGGATCCGGCGCCTGTAGTCAGGCAGGATCGCAGCGGCGTTCGTGATCGCAGCGGCTGCCTGGATCCGAGCGGCTGCTGGGATCCCAGCGGCGGTTGGGATCGCAGCGGTGGCCTGGATCCGAGCGGCAGCTGGGATTCCAGCAGCAGTCGGGATCGCAGCGGCGACCTGGATCCGAGCGGCCTCACTTGGGTGTTCCAATATGGCGGTCGGTGTACATCCGGTGCGGCGCAGTGGATTGTGGGATTCGGGGACATCCAGACGGAAGTGGATGACAGACAATTTAAGGCAATTATATAGATAAGATAGATAGATGGATAGATAGATAGATAGATAGATAGATAGATAGATAGATAGATAGATAGATATGGCTTCATGTTGCCATATATAATATAAATGTAGGCCCCTTGATGGTTCCCCAGATGTTGGGAAAAATGAGGATTGATCATGAATCAAATTCATGGTTGATATGTTCCATGCCCTCTGGAGGGGCTTTCACATGTGATATAGGGTGCTGGCCTGGACAGTGCATTGGCGATATGGAAAGAGAGGTGGTGA
The DNA here is from genome assembly GCF_039654945.1 of Dendrobates tinctorius. NCBI lineage: Eukaryota > Metazoa > Chordata > Amphibia > Anura > Dendrobatidae > Dendrobates > Dendrobates tinctorius. Next base: position 16,465,793 of record NW_027361743.1, on the reverse strand, counting down.
TTAGATATGAGAGAACATGCTTGGATAAGGTGTTATCCAAGCATGCTTGAGTGCTGATTGTCTTCAGCATGATCGAAAAATATGTTTGTTAGGCAATCCCTGCATCTGTTGCAGCTGTCAAACAGCCACGAGACATGCAGGCGCAGGGACTCAAACATAATTATTGAGCATGCCGAAGTCACTCATCTTTTTCAAGCACATTCGCTCATCACTAGTGGTGACCATTGTACCTCCATCCAAACTCAACTCTACTCCTCACCCTCCTCTGTAGCTACACTTCCAAATCCACACTACCTAATGCTGAATGCAAGGAGGTGGTAACTCTCGGAAGGAGATTTGGCATCCATGCGTGAGGATGTAAAGGAACTGACCTCTTAGTTTTTATAGCAAATGGCCTGCAAGGAACTGTGACAACACAGCAATTTATCTAAATTAACCAGACGTCTATTTTCATTAAGCCAGGAGTCAATGACTGTTACCTAACTGTATATGTTGACTTTTGAATGTATGTATTTCTTTCTGGTTGGTCAACAAAACACAGGCTTTTGTTCATATAAGCCTGTAATATTGACTTTTTGTTTGACATTTGATTTAACATATTGTGCTGTTATCTTGGATGACTAGAGATGCAGGATAAATGCACAATGATGTTTGCTGATATGTTGATTACACATTGTCCAGGCCAGCTAGCTTGTTGACTTTCAAAACAGAGGGGGAAAAAACTAAGCAAATAGATTAAATAAGTAAACACTGCAAGTTGATCTTGTCACCACTCCATCCCTTTTGCTGCTGTTTTGAAGGACAGTTGTTAAATATAAAAAGAATATATATGCCTCTGTAACATCAGACAGAAATACTTCCAGACAGCAAACATCAAAAGAACCAGAGACTCTCTACAGGACAGCAGTCAAGATATTATGGCTCCATCATGAGGGACACAGATTTGTCATTCTACAGTATGCCAGCTTAGGGGACCGGGGCCCCGGCTGAAATAATACAGATCTGCTCCATTGACCATCGCTGAACCATGGATACATTTGGGGTATTTGGGATTTGGACCCACCAGTCACCTGATCCCCATGGATGTATTTGGGGTACTCGGGATTTGGACCCACTGGTCACCTGAGCCCCATCGAAATGTTCAGAGAAGCCAGGTTGTGATCCTCCGATCAACTGGCCTTGTTCCTCAATGGACTGTCATCTTCCTAAGCTTCTCATTACCTCCTCTCTGTGCATGCCACAGGTGGGGTAGTTGGCCCTGTACAGTAAAGTCTAAAGTCACAGCTACTCTTATCCCGGGGAGTCATCGGAAGGGTGAGACATTGTAATTTTGCACCATTTTGGGTATTTTGCTGCTGGGACTATTTTGTGTGTTATTTGCCTGTTTTGTGGTTCAATAATGTATTGCCATGCTGTTTTACCCTCACCCTGTATTGTCTGAGTAGTATTGTACCCACAGCGAAAGGAGAGTGGGTGTTCAGTGGGATGTGCCCTGATCCATGCGGTTTTGGCTAGCGGACCAGAGCACCCGCTGACCCCCGTGTCTCCACAGGGATTAACCCCTGTTCAATACTTGTAAGGAAGTAAGTAGGGACTCAATTATTTTTTATGGAATAACAAGTTTTCATGGTGCTGTCATTTTTTAGTAACATAGCTAAACAGAATAGATTGTTTGTCGTGGTCTGTAGCCTTAGCCTAATACCATTTTTTTTTCTATTTATTTTTTAATATGCCTTTTTGGATTACATTCTAGTAGGGTTGGCCAGTAGAAAAACATGCTAGCTTTCTTCCAAAACCAGTGCAATAACTAGTCTACAAGTTGTGTGTGCCACTTCAATAGAAATAAGCTACAATGCCAGACACAGTCAATGGACAGGAGAGGAGCTGCTTTTCTGTGCTTGTTTGCCTCTAGGAGGTAAAGTGAATGACATATGTAGTATATTATAAATTCATGTACAACTTGTTATTACTCTTTCAGACTGGAATCCCCCACCCGGTCTTTGAGCATGGACGCCCCAAAAGGAGTGTATATCAAGGCTCAGACTGGAGAAATTGAGGCTATTTCACGGAGAAATATTAAATTTCACAGTAACGATGGAATGGTTTGTAATTTTCATAACTAATTTAGACAATAAGAAAAAGGGGAAAATCTACAAAGTGGTGAATGAATATGTGTTCTTTATGTCATATTAGGATAGGCAGGTTATTTACGAGAGACCTGTCCATGGTCCAGAGGATAGGTGATGAGACCCCCACTTATTGATTGAAAGGGGGTCCTAAATTAGGTGGTAGTGCGCATGCGTGCCCACCATTTCACTTCTAAGGGCTAATGGAACACCTGTCTCCACTGGAACCATGGAAAGCAAATTAAATTTTGGTAACTCTGTATTTAGCTGGACAATTTATTTCCTGTTTCTATAACCCCAATATATTCTTGACAGCCGGCTCTGCAGCACATTTGTGTGAGCAGTCAATCAAAGTGCTGGGATGTGCTTACAGTTGCCGCTCACAGTGTAACTTGCAGGGCTATGAGCGGTGACTGTACTCGCTTTGTGCGTGACCCCTTGACTAAAAGCTGGCAGCTCCTAGTAATAAGGAAATTAGTTAATTTTCTCCTGGTAGCCGCACAGCACTGGAACACTATATATCTGCAGATTAACCATATACAGTATCTGTAGGTCAATAGCATTTTCCAAGGTGAAGGCTTCAATTTAGATTGCAGACAACCCCTAAGGTTAATTGGTGAATGGATCCTTGAATCGTGTGGCCTCAATTCATTAGAGCGAGTACGCCAGCATTCTGGCGTAAATCGCTCTGAAAAACTTTGCGGTATGCAAAAATGTTGCAACTTTTGGTGCTTTCACTTTGGTTTTGTGTAATGGGACTGAGCGTGAAGCCACAGCTCATCTAATTTAGAGGGGTTGTCCACTGCAAGGACAACCCCCTTCTTGAAATAAATTGCCGCGATAAAATAAAAAAAACCTATACTCACCTCCCATGCTGGAACCATTTCAGCGGTGTCAGCACTCGCAGTCCCAGAGCTCTTGTGTGGTGGAATGATATGTGGTGCCCGGCACCCAATCAGCGCGGATTGAACATGAAAAGGAATTTTGAGATCAGCTGCAGTCCGGACTTCATCTTCAATTTGACAGAAGGTGGGGACAGTGATGCCATGGCTGATTGAGCGCCAGGCACCACATGTTATTCCACTGCACCAGAGCTCCGGGACCACAAGTGCTGACACCTCTGGAACGATGCCAGCATGGGAGGTGAGTACAGGTTTTTTAATTTTATTGGTGCCAAACAAATTTCTATATTTTGTTTTTTTCAGTCAAGATGGGGTGCAGAGTGTACATTAATGAGAAAAAATGAACTTTTTTGAATTTACCAAATGGCTGCAATGAAACAAAGAGTGAAAAATTTAAATGAGTCTGAATACTTTCCATACCCACTGTACGTGTCTAAATTTACTTATGATCCCAAATGATCTGTTGTAGGGCCTCAAGCATACCATGCGCACTAGCACAACCTACTGATGGTACCTACATGTACCTGGTCCCATGTAAAGAGCTGGAAGACAATAAAATAAATGCACTGCTAATAGCCGAGCCATATCCGAGCAGTTTACTAATATGTGCATGAGAAAACGAGACAAGAATTTAAATGTACAAATGAAAAAATTATGATATTTCATATTTCAAGTTCTGCTTTACATGTGATTACCATATCCATTGCTTATCTCAATTATTCATACAGATTACTCCCTTTATTAATTAAAATACACTTTTCCATGCAGACCGTTTTCTTACCAAAATATACGCCATTAGCCGATATAAATCATCCTGGCGCCGTGCATCCAGCGCTCTCTACAAAGCCATCAATCATCTCCAGGATGAACAAGGCACTTGACACTTTTTATGTTCACACTGTAAAATAATAGTATTGTGGCCATTATGAAGCCCTGCAGAAGTCACACTGGGGTATTGCCTTCTAAAATGTCATTATTTATAATGTCCTGGAAAAAAAAAGTCTTTCGGCGGAAAGTCCAGCCAGTATATTTTTTTGCTTTGAAAGGAATTCTCCTGGCTCATCACAAAGGCTTGTGCGGTCATGGTAAAACTTTTTGCTTTTTTTTTTTTAAGGCCACAAATAGTTTGCATGTCAATCATATGTATATGGCGAATATAAGATGCCCAAATTTGTGATCTCTGCATGATAAGTAAGCGTCATCACCGTTTCAGGAATTTCTTAACGACTGTTCTGCATTTTGTAGGGACAGGTTTTTGGAACTCTTTTGGCCCATATGGCAGACCCATATGTCCTACATTATATAAGAAGACATATAGAAACGTCTTTAAGCGTTCACTAGAAGGGGTTTACTTGCCATAGAAAGTAACGCCATAATGGGTCAACGACTGTGAGGACTAAATTATTTTTAAAGGCCCCCATACACAATTGACGAATATCAGCCAAACCCACCGACACTTCTAAGTTCGGACAACAGTCGAATATATATGCCCCCCCCCCCCAACTCTTACTTACCCGACAGATGATGTTGGGGGAGATAATAACCCGACAAGTCTGATTTCGGACTGCAGATCCTTTTTCCTCCGTCAGATAATCTGGAGGAGCCTCACAGCATCTTTCTCATAGAGCTCACAAGTGTTCAGCGGTGTATGGGAGAGTCAGGAGAGGTAGCTGCCGGCAGAATGGCCGGACGACAGATATTTAGTGTGTATCGCCCCCCTTAGAATGAAAGGGCCATGATTCTAGCTAAATGCTTGCCGACCTTCAATTTGTTTGCCCGCGCCTCAAAGATCCTGCACACCTGCTATAAGATTTGAGTGAAGCCATGTTGTAGTTCCCCGCATAGTAGGTGTCCACCATGGTCTAGAAAAAAGAAGCAATACATGGGAACCTCATACATTAAGCAACATATACACTCACTGGCCACTTTATTAGGTACACCTGTCCAACTGTGTGTTAAGACTTAATTTCTAATCAGCCAATCACATGGCGGCAACTCAGTGCATTTAGGCATGTAGACATGGTCAAGACAATCTCCTGCAGTTCAAACCGAGCATCAGTATGGGGAAGAAAGGTGATTTGAGTGCCTTTGAACGTGGCATGATTGTTGGTGCCAGAAGGGCTGGTCTGAGAATTTCAGAAACTGCTGATCTACTGGGATTTTCACGCACAACCATCTCTAGGGTTTACAGAGAATGGTCCGAAAAAGAAAAAAAATCCAGTGAGCGGCAGTTCTGTGGCCGGAAACGCCTTGTTGATGCCAGAGGTCAGAGGAGAATGGGCAGACTGGTTCGAGCTGATAGAAAGGCAACAGTGACTCAAATTTCCACCCGTTACAACCAAGGTAGGCAGAAGAGCATCTCTGAACGCACAGTGCGTCGAACTTTGAGGCAGATGGGCTACAGCAGCAGAAGACCACACTGGGTACCACTCCTCTCAGCTAAGAACAGGCATCTGATGGCTACTTTCAGCAGGATAATGCGCCATGTCATAAAGCTCGAATCATCTCAGATTGGTTTCTTGAACATGACAATGAGTTTACTGTACTCAAATGGCCTCCTCAGTCACCAGATCTCAATCCAATAGAGCATCTTTGGGATGTGGTGGAACGGGAGATTCGCATCAGGGATGTGCAGCCGACAAATCTGCGCCAACTGTGTGATGCCATCATGTCAATATGGTCCAAAATCTCTGAGGAATGCTTCCAGCACCTTGTTGAATCTCTGCCACGAAGAATTGAGGCAGTTCTGAAGGCAAAAGGGGGTCCAACCCCTTACTAGCATGGTGTACCTAATAAAGTGGCCAGTGAGTGTATATCTTCAATGTAATGTCTGAGAATAATGATCTATTTGCTCTTTTAAATCGGTGATGAGGAACCTTTTTTAAGATATGGGGAAAGGGTTATATTCGCATGGAGTATTAGAAGCAGATTCTGTTCCAAATGCTCTGTGAATAATATGGATTTCAAGTTGGAAAAGACAAGTTCCGTGGAAACGGAGCCTTAATGATTGAGGAAAAACAAAAGTTCCACATTTGGCCATTGAATCAATTAAAAGCAAAAAAAACACCCCGCATACAAAAAAACACACAATACCAAAATGTGCCAAAACACAATGGATCTAACAAAGGGAATAGTCCAGTCTTGACATGTTATAAAAAAAGGCATATTCACTAGAAGTATGTAAGTAACAAATCCAGATGCCTTCTTCATCTGTGTCACAGAGCTGACACATTTCCTAATTTTGCTCAGGGGTCAATTAGACATGTAAATGTTCATCATGTCAATCCTTAAGTAGAAAAAGTATCTTCATATAATATGAACCCAAACTTATGGATAAGAGAATAACATGGAGAAAAGTTCCTGTAGGGCTACTGGAGTTTGAACAGGGGGAGAGATGACCATAACAGGCTCTTATTTTGCTTTCTTCTTCCATCTCTCCTTTACAAAAACACAGAACCAGGAAGCAAAACTTTCTGCTGCTCTCCAACTTCAAATGTGTACTATGCCTTAAATTTTGCAAGGATTGTAAGAACATGTCACTTACTGAGCTGCGTGCTGTAGTTTCAATACAATCAGTGTTTTATCAGCAGGAGATTATCACTAGAAGACTAGGTAATCTGTGTAACCCTGCCCCTCCACTGATTGGCAGGTTTCTGACCATTCTTAATGCACACAGGAAGTTGCCAGTCAGGGGTGGGTGGGGTTATACACAGAAGACTTTGCTCGCCTACATCTATATCAGAAAAACAAGAATTCTATAAAAACTACACCAGAATAAGCTGCTTGGAGTCTTCTGTTCCATCCCCGCCCCCACCACTGATTAGCAGCTTTCTGTCACTATACAATGAACACAGAAAGCTGCCAATCAGTGGTGAAGGGCGGAGTTATACACGGCTCAGCATTCCAAGCTCTGCTAGATCTGCAACTGAGAAAACTAATTCTATCACAACTTTTGCAACCAGTAAACTAAGTGGCATCGCTGGGAATCAGGGTCTCTGTCCCTACATCATGTTGCTGTTAGATTACATAGCAAAAACCTGCCGATAGATTCGATTTAATGCAGGATAGCCTAGTTCCCCAAGGGGAGAGATACCCTTTGTATCAACTCTCCACTCTGATCAAGAGATGGTGGTTTTCAAAGGGTATTTTCAAACTGTCCTTATATTTTCTAGAATGGATTTTCTAAATAGGACAACATTTACTGTATGTCATCAGACTATACATTGCAATCTGAACCTCCGAAGGCAGCATGAATCGAAACCTGACTGCACAATTGTATCAAGTCACACTTCACTCAAAGAACACTTAGTTTGAAGATCTGGTCAGGGAGAGACATGAGGAGATGCCGGCCTAGCCCAGTCTCTTCCTATAGTCTCCAGCTAATTTTTCAAACTATATGAAATGCTGCAGTGTTTGAGAGTAAAACATACCTGGCGGCAAGCCAGTGTCTAATTCTTTCAAAAAACTGTTTGACAGTGAGGGTGATCAATGAATGGATCAGGCTGCCACAAGAGATGGTGAGTTCTCCTTCAATGGAAGTGTCATGGTCTGCCTGGAATTTGTTACAGTCGTTCTAGGGTTAATCCTATGTGGCTTCTCGTTGGTTTGGGGAGGGCTATAAGTACCCACACTGGTGCTTTATCCCTGAGTTTTGATCCAGTGTCTCCTCCCGAGCCTCCATCCTCCATTCTTCAACCTGGGGTTGTTGTGGCTTAGATTTTGTCAGAATTGGAGTGAGAGATTTTTGAAGCCCAACCTCCTGCTCCTAGTTCTAAGCCAGTTGGGAAATTGTTTGTTCCGGAACAATTTCATCTTAGGCTGTTTCGAGAGTTCCTTGAATCAGTGTTGAGTGCCCATCCGGGAATTTCAGCCAATCGGGAGGGTGTGGCAAGGGTTTTTTGTTGCCATCACTGGTTACTGATGTCAGGAAATTTGTGTCTGCATGTGAGGTTTGTTTCCCCTTTCTAAGAGCTCTCATTGCCGGCCGGCCGGGGAATTGGTGCCTTTGCCAATTCCTGATACACCATGGATTCATCTGTCCATGGATTTTATCACCAATCCCCCTTCATCCAGGGGTAATACTGTTGTCTGGGTCTTGGTGGACAGATTTTCTAAATAAGCTCATTTCGTTCCCTTATGGGTCATTCCATGGTAACTTACGTTACATTCACAAGCCAAAAACTGAGTTAATAATGGCTACAGACTGTTCTTTGAAGGCAGGCACAAAAATGAGTGAAAGTATATTGTACATTAAACTATTCTCAATAGATTTGAACACAGTTTGATTTTTCAAGAATACAAATTAAATACAAAATACAGTGTTATTACTTGGCAACTTACGTTACAACACAATGTGGTAACTTACGTTACAAAGCTGATGGTAACTTACGTTACAATTACCATTACTTCATATGAGAAGTAAACTTATTGTAACATACGTTACTAACTGTGTTGTAACGTAAGTTACCATGGAATGACCCTTATCCGCTTTGCCCTCAGCGGAAACCTTGTCCAGACTGTTTGTGCAACACGTGATTCGTCTGCATGGTGTGCCCATGAATGTGGTATCTGACAGAGGTGTGTAGCTTGTGGCCAAGTTTTGGAGGGCATTTTGTAAAAAAAATTGGGGATTGCTTTGTCTTTTTTCCTTGGCTTATCACCCCGAGTCTAATGGGCAAACCGAGCATACTAATCAGTCCCTGGAGCAAATTCTGCGGTGTTTGGCCTCTACCAGGCAGGATGATTGGTGCGATGCTTTGCCTTTGGCTGAGTTTGCTTTCAACAATCGTGTGAGTAGGTCCACTGGTATGTCTCCCTTCCTTGTTAACTATGGGTTTAATCCGCATTTTGGGGAGTTCTCACGCTTGGACTCTGGTTGTCCTGGGGCTGAAGGGACTGTGCAGCGTTTGAAAGGTCTGAGGGCTGAGGTCCTTCGAAACATCTCCAAGGCTCAGGGGAGGTATAAGCTTTTTGCAGACAAGAAAAGGGTTGCAGGTCCTACGTTTCAGGTTGGGGAGAAGGTCTGGTTATCCACACGTAACATAAGGCTCAAGGTTCCCTCTGCCAAGTTGTCTCCGAAGTTCATTGGTCCGTACGAAATTGTGGAGATTATTAATCAGCCTGTAGGTTACGTCTCCCAGCTTCATTCAAAAATTCCAACGTGTTAAACAAATCCTTTTTAAAACCCTGGGGAACTGTTGAGGAGGATTCTTTGTCTGCTGTTCCCTCGGTGTTGGTAGAGGGTCACATGGAGTATCAGGTGGCACGCATTGAGGATTCCCGATGGGTGCACTGTACCTTGCAGTATCTGGTACACTGGATGGGGTATGGTCCAGAGGATCGGTAGTGGTTCCCGGCTCATTCGGTACACGCTGATCGTCTGGTCCGGGCGTTTCATGCCAGGCATCCTGAGAAGCCTGGGGGTCCAGTGGCCCCCCCATTGATGGGTACTGTCATGGTCTGCCTGGAATTTCTGCAACAGTCCTTCTAGGGTTAATCCTATGTGGCCTCTCTTTGGTTTGGGGAGGGCTATAAGTAACCGCACTGGTGCTATGCTCGTTGTCAGTGATACGTCCATTCCTGGCTGAGTAGCTGTCCCTTGTATATCTGTATATTGCTTGCTTCTGTACCATTGCTCTGTATACGACCCTGTCTGTTTCCCATTTGATATTCGTCTTCTGATTCTGTACTTTCTGTGTTACTCTTGGTTCTACCCTGGCTACGTCCTTGACTTCCCGCCCGTCTGTTCCCCTGCTGCTGCGTTGCTCTCTCTGGCTTCTGACTCTCGGCTTGCTTCTTACCACTCTATTCGTGTTACCTGCTTGTTACTGCGTTGCCCTCTGGCCTGACCTCGGCTTTACTGTCTATTCTCCCAGCTCTTCTGGGTCCCACTATCCCTGCTAGGAGTTCGGGACCTAGCTCCGCCCCCAGTCACTCCCCCAGTGGTCACGTGTTGCAGGTCCTGTTCCTCCTGCAGCAAACTTTCAGCCGTGTTCACATTCCACTGCGGGAATCCTTGGGTTTCCCCAGCATGTCTTTGGACACACGTACAGTCTCTGGGGGTGAGTCTGATACGGGGTCCATTACAGGAAGTCTTGAAACAGGCTGTACAGACATCGGTCTGAGATGGTTTAGTGAATCCTGCATTGAGCAGGGGGTTGGACACGATGACCCTGGAGGTCCCTTCCAACTCTAACATTCTATGATTCATGCTGCCCATGGTTTGGACATTGTGAATCTGACGAGATTCCCTTCAGAGTAACCCTGACATACCTGCATATCGGAAATGAATTGTCAGTGAAGAAGGGGTTAATAATTGAATTTTTCTATGTAGAGATATTTGTTTTTACCTAATGAATATGGTTATTACCATTAACACTTGTCTTCTCTTTTAACATAGGTAGTGTTGGATGCTGAAAAAATAATTTTACCCAAACTTCCTCAAGGTACAAAGACTAACTTAGCTGACAGCTCTCAGGAACTCTACGAAATCTGTGTCTGTCCAGATGGAAAACTGTATCTGTCAGTAGCTGCGTCAAAATCCACTTGCCAGGAATATAGCCGAGACTGTCAATGAGGGACTTTTTTAAGCCGCTGTATAGTAGCCGTGCGTTTTATATCAACTGGTGACTTTCTGCTGTTCGTTTTGAAAGGATTTCGATACTATAAATCACGAAACGCGTTGGGATGCAAATTTGTATTTCAAAACACAATTTTAAGAAGAGTCTTAGAATATTTTTTTAGCCGGTGTAAAACAGCACATTTTGACTTGGAAATTAATCCTCATCAGTTGGACTTTGGCTAAAATGATAGACTGGAGATTTTTTTTGGAGCTCGGCCACCTAATAAAATGAGTATTTTGTCGCGTCACTGAACTGTTCCATGATTGCTGAACTGGGTAATTAATTGAAAACCATTTTAACTTTTTTCTCTAAATTTAAGTCCGTTTCTGCTTACAGTATGCATTATTATATTAATTTGATCTCAATGACCTGTTTCCAATATCTAAAAAATAAATTGGCGCCAGCAATATACTATGCAACCTGTACTGTGGTCTACTGTTTTTAATGTGTGTTTCATTGGGTTGTAAATTTTCTATGTATGATCTTTAAGTCTTTCATTTGGCATTTGAAGAAACAGGTAACATGCTGGTATAACAATAAACACACTGTTTTCTTAGAATTGGTCATAGATGTCAATTCTTCTTCATACCTGGTCACAGTAATTCCTATATGAAAAGATGTAGCTCCTCTTTTTTGGCTACTCTTGGGGGTTTTCAGTGGATCAGCGGGGAATATATAGTAATATTATTATAATTATTATACATTTATATAGCGCCATTTATTCCATGGCGCTTTACAGGCAAAAAGGGAAGTATAGACAAGTACAAGAAACATGTGCAAGACAAGGGACACACAAGTACAGAAGGAGAGAGGACCCTGCCCACGAGGGCTCACAGTCTACAGGGATGGGTGAGGATACACTAGGAGAGGGTAGAGCTGGTTGTGCTGTGGTTCAGTAGACCGAGGATCATTGCAGGCTGTAGGCTTGTCGGAACAGGTGGGTCTTCAGGTTCTTCTTGAAGGTTTCCGTTGTTGGTGAGAGTCTGATGTGTTGCGGCAGAGAGCTCCAGAGTATGGGGGAAGCACGGGAGAAGTCTTATATGCGGTTGTGGGAAGCAGAGATAAGGGGGGAGTATAGAAGGAGATCTTGAGAGGATCGAAGGTTGCATGCGGGTAAGTACCGGGAGACCATGTCACAGATGTATGGAGGAGATAGGTTGTGGATGGCTTTGTATATCATGGTTAGGGTTTTCAACTGGAGCCTCTGGACAATAGGAAGCCAGTGAAGGGCCTCACATGGGGGGAGGCTGGGGAATCGCGGGGAGACAGGTGGATTAGTCGGGCAGCAGAGTGTAGGATAGACTGGAGTGGTGCAAGAGTGCTGGAGGGGAGGCCAGAGAGTAGGAGGTTGCAGTAGTCGAGGCAGAAGATGATTAGGGCATGCACTAGTGTTTTTGTGGCTTCATGGTTGAGGAATGAGCGGATCCGGGAAATATTTTTGAGTTTGAGGCGACAGGAGGAGGCAAAGGCTTGGATATGTGGTTTGAAAGAGAGGGAGAGTCGAGGATCACCCCAAGGCACCGAGCATGCGGGACTGGAGAAAGAAAGCAGCCATTGACATTGATGGATAGGTCTGGTGGAGGGGTAGAGTGAGATGGGGGAAAGATGATGAATTCTGTTTTGTCCATGTTCAGTTTGAGAAAGCGAGCAGAAAAGAAGGCTGAGATAGCAGACAGACATTGTGGGATTTTGGTCAGTAAGGAGGTGAGGTCAGGTCCAGATAGGTAGATCTGCGTTTCATAGTAATACTGAGTATACAAGCCTTACAGGGACTGGAGAGGCTTTTTTCCCAGGGTGTTCGAAAGAAAAAAACATGTTTGCTTTTTTTTTCTTTTTTTTAGCTGTTAGTATTCGAGTAGATCAACGTGATTTTAATTCTTCCCTTTTTTACATCATCACATCATAAGGTGTGTATTAAGACTGCCACTTTTTGACTCCAGAAAACTATTGCAAAATTTGCCATTTTTGTGCAAAAATTATCCACTTTTTTGCAATATGACATTGTTCTCTACAAAAGTGGGCATGGTTACATATAATAATGAGGTTTTAGCCAGATTTATGAATTGTGACTTTTTAAAAAGTAAAATGGGGGTAGAGTAACATTTCAAGACAGAAGTCTGATATTTTAAGACCATGAGGCTTGTTGATAAATTTGGTGCAAATAATGGCATCGCAGTCGCAATGAAGACTAACTTAACGTCCTCATAATAATAACTTCTACCCACTGAGTTACAGACATGTATGTCTTATAACTCACTATGGTTTATTAAAGGGGTTGTCCACTACTAGGACAACCCTTTCTCATTTCCTATGTTTGGCCCCGATAAAATAAAAAGTGATACTTGCCTATTGTGGCACTCACATTTCCGGGGCTACCATCCGGTTATTATGACACATCAGCCCTGCACCCAATCACCGCTGGCGTCACTGTCTCCTTCTTGCATGCCCAAGTTGGATCTGATTCGGATCTCAATCGGCCATGCAAGTCAATAAGTCCGTGGAACTGCACTCATATGACATCTCAGAGGAGTCCGATTTCCAAGGACTGGCAGATTGGAGAAGAAGGAGAAACTTTTTTGGCTGGGCCAACAAAATATTGACCTGTAGAAAAGAAAAAGGTGATAGAGGAAATAATGGGGGCGTGGGGTGAGTAAAGGGATGTAATGATGGTACAAGTATGATAATTATGTGAAGTGGGATCAACCAATGGTGACCTTAACAACAACACTTAAGAAAATAAGATCTATGAAGGACAGCAGTTTATGGGTGACACATAGCTGGCTATTCAGTCAAGAAAGAAGTATGTGTAATTCACCAACAACGCGGAATAGTAAAGCATACAGCTGTAAAGCAAAACTTATTTCTCTTGAGCGCCAGTGAGGCCATGGAGAATTAAGAGCAGACCGGTCTACAGGAGAAATATTGACTTTTCTTTAATATGCTGAAAATACTTTAACCCAGAAAAGCTTTATTTTGTTACAAGTTCACTAAACATATCATGCCCCTGTCAACTGCGCAATGTCCACAAAACTCTAATACATATATTGTAGGTAAATGGTATGAACAGCTGAAATTGAAATAAGGCAATGACCCCCAGTTCACTAATATTATTGAGTTCTTAAGAGAGTGATCCAAAAAGTTAAGAGAAGAGATCATTGTCTTGCATAAACAAGGCATAAGACAGTAAAGGCAAGGAATGCTCCTAGAAATATAGTTTGATGCCCAGCTCGCAATTTCAAAGTAAAGCATACACTGGCAGCACTACCTGGACGTTACAGGAAGACGAAGCTGTCACCGGCTGCCACCAGATTACTTAGTAGGCAGTTGGTCAAATCCCTCAATTGACTGCAAAATTTGACATTTCACATGGTAGATTTCAGATGGTATAGTGCTGCTAATCAAGATGAATTTTATATAGCCTGTATAAAAGCTGTGGCAGGAAGTGCAGCCGCTGTTTTAGGGTAATTTAGTATAGTGAAAGGAAGTAAGAGCTAACAGCTTAGCAATATAAATAGGAAGAGAAAGCCCTAAAACACTGAACAAATACTCCAGATATTAATATATTGTACAACTTTCAGCACTGAAGAAAGTGAATGTAGTAGTTTTGAATAATACAGAGAGTCAAATAATAGGGGAGAGAAGTATGAGAGGTGCCAACAGCAGTTCTTAACGTGACTCAGTGACTTGCATTTGAATTACAATTGCAAATTTTAATTTCTTCATTTTTACTGCAATAGAGAGCAGAAGCAAGGCAGTACAATATTTTTAACAAAATTTAACAGGATGCTCTCGCAAGAGAATAGAGGCGGTGAAAATGACCTCTTGTGAGTCGTTGCCTCAAAAGTGGATGTACCCACATGCGTCTCCTCCTCCGCGGATCCACTATCACTGGGTATGGTTGCCCAAAGCGCCGTGACAAAAGCCAGTTGAAGAGAACCTGCTCAGTTGTATTGAAACTCAGACCCTCTGCCATGTTGCACAAAGAACACCAACACACCTAGTGAAGGCAAGGTCACAAATGGACAGAATGGAGGCAGCACCTGTTCCTGAGCCAATAAATAGGGTGCAGGCTAATGATTTAAATAGTTTGCAGGCCTCAAAACCGTTAAATTTCCATTTTGCAAGGCTGCGAGAGAATCTCGCCATACGGATTGCATACGGATGCCATACGGATTACATACGGATGCTCACATGCGCAAAATACGTGACCACACCTTGCTTATGAATGACCGACAGAGCACTATTTAGAGGTCATTCATCCGTATTACGCCTGTAAACTACGGACCGTATTTTGCGCCGGTTAGTGTGACCCCGGCCTACGACTGCTATTTTCTCGCTGGATCCTTCCCTCCTGTTGTTACATATGTTTGCTTCAATGGAACCGTGCTGAGTGCCAGCTGTCTAACGAGGAGTCTACACAGTGGTGAGCTGACTTCACAGTCCTTCTTATTTTTTCCCAAATATGTGTATGTTTGATTTTTTTTATTGTTTTATTTTGAATGGGGCGAAAGGGGGGTGATTTGAACTTTTATATTTTTTTATATTTTTAAAAACTTTTTTTTTTTTACTTTTGGTATGATTCAATAGTCTCCATGTAAGGCCGGGGTCACACTGGCGAGGAATACGGGAGAGTGAGAGGCGCAAAAAGCACGCATTAGACACGGACAAATGATTTTCTATGGGGTCACTCGCACCAGGCGTATATTTCTCCTCAGTATCCTACGCTCCGTGCCACTCGCAGCATGCTGCGATTGTCAGCGTACTACGCCCGTAGTACGCCAATGCAAGTCTATGGGTGCGCAAAAAATACGGATTACACACGGACCACACGTGTGACCTGCGAGCAATGCGCAGGTCTTTTGGCTGGTGAACAGGAAATGGGCCAATCCATCATCAGGAAGCCTAGACATGCAAATGAGCTCAAAAACCGCTCCAGACATCCAGGAAGTACGCCTCCACGGAGTACAGCAGCAGCATGGCGTCCACATATATTAATGTAGAGATGCTCATTGTGCTGGTGCAGGAGCGTCCAGAAATATGGGACCCACGCGACGCAAACTATGCGAACCGCACAAGAAAGGAGGCGTCATGGAGGCGCATCTGTCGCCAGATGTACCATGACTTTGGTGACAGACCACGTGATGAGCAGCATAAAATTCGTAAGTGCAACCCTAAAAACATCATTAACCTTAGCGCGCGCTATAAAATGAATCTACAATCAGCACCCCCCTTCCTGTGCATGTACTTTTATTAGCCTCATGAGGCCGTTACATTAGGATGTGACACGTGGCTTCACACAGCCATAATTAGGGGTTAGGCCACAAGCTCCTCATCCTCCTAGCCAATAAAATTAGTTTCAGTGGAGCTAATGAGACCCTGGGTATCGACCCAATTACATATACCACCATGGGTAGAACGCACACCCCAGAAGGCACGATGCCTAGACTACTGTTTTTGAAAATGTGACCTCTCAAATATGTGATTTTGACAATATTTCCTGTCACATTGCAGTGGAAGATGTGATGAAACGGTGGAGAAGCATCCGGGACCAGTTCCACCGGGAACGCCAGCAGCGGTCCAGGAGTGGGGATGCTGGCCATGTAAAGCGCAAATATATATACTATGACCGGCTGAACTTCCTCGCCCCAATTCTGGCTCTGAGACCGTAAGTACATACCTCACACCACATGACACAAAAACATTACACAAATACTTTACAGGGACAAAAATATTGATGTATTTTTGCCTCTGTTCTATTTCATAACAGAACTCAATCCAACCTTGCGGATCGAGGAACGGCCTCAGAGGCAGAGCCCATTATAGATCCTGTAGGGGATGAGGTGGCTGGCCCATCTTCTCCCCCTACAAGAAGGATGGCTGAAGAGGAGGCATCACAGGACAACACAATGGCTGGCCTACACACAACACCACCAGGACGGTCTGCTGCTGCAACCTCACCCATCCTGGAAGAGCCGGGCAACTTGAGCAGCAGCCCAACTGCCCAGATCAGGCCCTCCCCACAGGCTGCTCTAGCATCACGGCGAATAAGAAGAAGGCGCCAGGTCACCATTCAAGAGAGCAGGACCAATGTGGACACAGGGGTGCTGAATTACTTGTCCAGAGTCACTACAGATGATGGTGAGGAGGCCTATGCACGTAGCCTCACCCTTTATCTCCGTGCCCTTACCCGTGAGGTCAGGCTCCGTATTAGGGGATGTATTCAAATCCTGCTTGATGCAAGCAACCCCCCCAATACCCCATATGAGGTGTTTGAATTTCTGGAGAGGTGGCAGCTCTCACCACGAAATCTAATGCGCATGAGACCATCCACACAGATGCTTGCTCAAGCAGGGTCTGAACAGCCCCTAATATGTGGGCCAACACCTCAACCCCTTCCTCCCCCTACCCATCCTTCTATTCCGCAGCCCCAAATGTCTTCCTCAAGCCAACCCCACCAATATGGCCACTTGTACCCACCCAGTGTTGGAGGCTGGTCCCAACCTGGTTGGGGACGATCTGGCTATCTTGGTGGGTATGAGCCACGGGCCTACCATAGCCAACAAGAAGCCCCTCACCATCATCATTACTCTGGCCAGTATCCCCAACAGGCCCAGGAGGCTGGACAACTACAGCATCATGGGCAACAGTATGGCCCCACACAGGGCGATGTTGCCCACAATGTCCAGCAGCACCCACAGGCTGGTCCTCCACGTTCCCCTTCCCCTACATATGAGGATTTATGATTCAAAAGTTTGGAGATGTCCAGTGACATGTAACTGGTGCTTCTAATCTAGACAAAAAAACAGGTGTTCTCCTTCACCAACATTTAGAACATAATTTAACACTCACATTTTTAAACAATGTTTTCCAAACATATGAAACAATCCATCATGACAGGCAACGCTACCTCACGCCTTTCACACAGATATTACATGTGTGTAGAAAAGAGAATATTTAAATGCGCTATACTGTTACATGAAAGGATGAAAATACACTAGTCACTTGCTAATGCCTAGGAAAGGCGTGCTTGCCTTTAGTTAAGTAGTCAACTTTGTTGTTAGCATTCTCTAGTAAACCAATTTGAGGCGACCAGCATTCAGAATATCACGCTCTCTCTAGGTCTTAACAAGTGAGTTTTGTATTTTCATCCTTTCCAGTATAGCATGCTTAAATATTGTCTGTTCTACAGACAGGTAATATCTGTGTGAAAGATGTGAGGTAGCCTTGCCTGTCATGGTGGAATCTTTCTATGATTGGAAAACATTATGAGGAAATGTGAGTGTTATCTTATTGACTTTATTTAGGTGATGGAGCTCACCCTTTGTTGCCTAATCAAGGTTAATGTAGGCATGCAGCAATGTTGTTATTGCATAATGTTTGTTGCAGTTTTTTTCTGTAATGTTAATGTTACACCAAGTTAAAGAAGGCACAGAGGGTCATTTTGGCCATTGCCAAATTTGTGTTATGGCAAAATTATGTTTGCCTTTAAGCAAAACAAAAAAAAAAAAAAAAAAAGGCAAAACTAAAAATTTGTCTACTCTAGTTAACGTCTCTGTGTGATTTTTCACAATCCCTCACAACATACTAACAGACACCAACCAATGCAATGAAACAGTCATAGAATCATAAAGTCTTGAGTAATATATATTTAGACACACTTTTAACCCCTTCACTACCAAGGGTGGTTTGCACGTTAACTACCGGGCCAATTTTTACAATTCTGACCACTGTACCTTTATGAGGTCATAACTCTGGAACGCTTCTATGGATCCCGGTTATTCTGACATTGTTTTCTCGTGACATATTGTACTTCATGTTAGTGGTAAAATTGCATTCAAATAACTTGCGGTTATTTGTGAAAAAAACGGAAATTTGGCGAAAATTTTGAAAATTTCGCAATTTTCCAAATTTGAATTTTTATGCCCTTAAATCACAGCGATACGGCACACAAAAAACTTAATACATAACATTTCCCACATGTTTACTTTACATCAGCACAGTTTTGGAACCAAAATTTTTTTTTGTTAGGAAGTTATAAGGGTTAAAAATTGACCAGCGATTTCTCATTTTTGCAACACCATTTTATTTTTAGGGACCACTTCACATTTGAAGCCACTTTGAGGGGTCTATATGATAGAAAATACCCAAAAGTGACACCATTCTAAAAACTGCACCCCTTAAGGTGCTTAAAACCACATTCAAGAAGTTTATTAACCCTTTAGGTGCGTCACAGGAATTTTTTGAATATTAAAAAAAAAATGAACATTTAACTTTTTTTCACAAAAAAAATACTTCAGGTTCAATTTTCTTTATTTTACCAAGGGTAACAGGAGAAATTGGACTGCAAGACTTATTGTGCAATTTGTCCTGAGTACGCTGATACCTGATATGTGGGGGGGAACCACTGTTTCGGCGCATGGCAGAGCTCAGAATGGAAGGAGCGCCGTTTGACTTTTTCAATGCAAAATTGGCTGGAATTCAGATCGGACGCCATGTCACGTTTGGCGAGCCCCTGATGTACCTAAACAGTGGAAACCCCCCCAAGTGACCCCATTTTGGAAACTAGACCCCCCAAGGAACTTATCTAGATAGTGGTGAGAACTTTGAACCCACAAGGGCTTCACAGAAGTTTATAACGTACAGCGGTACAATTAAAAAATCATATTTTTTCCACAAAAATGATCTTTTCACCCCCAATTTTTAATTTTCCAAGGGTAACAGGACCCTAAAAGTTATTGTGCAATTTGTCCTGAGTACGCTGATACCCCATATGTGGGTGTAAATGACTATTTGGGCGCATAGCAGAGCTCGGAAGGGAAGCAGCGCCATTTGACGTTTTTGGCTAGAATTGAGATCGGACACCATGTCGCGATTGGAAAACCCCTGATGTACCAAAACAGTGGAAACCCCCCACAAATGACACCAATTTGGAATCTAGACCCCCCAAGGAACTTATCTAGATGTGTGGTGAGAACTTTGAACCCCCAAGGGCTTCACAGAAGTTTATAACGTACAGCAGTACAATTAAAAAATCATATTTTTTCCACAAAAATGATCTTTTCACCCTCAATTCTTATTTTTCCAAAAGTAACAGGACCCTAAAAGATATTGTGCAATTTATCCTGAGTACGCTGATACCCCACATGTGGGGGTAAACCACTATTTGGGCGTATGGCAGAGCTCGGAAGGGAAGCAGCGCCATTTGACGTTTTTGGCTGGAATTGAGATCGGACACCATGTCGCGTTAGGAAAGCCCCTGATGTACCAAAACAGTAGAAACCCCCCACAAATGACACCATTTTGGAAACTAGACCCCCCAAGGAACTTATCTAGATGTGTGGTGAGCACTTTGAACTCCCCAGTGCTTCACTGAAGTTTATAACGTCCGGGCGTGAAAATAAAAATATCGTATTTTTTCAACAAACATCATCTTTTAGTCCCCATTTTTTTATTTTCCCAAGGGTAACAGGAGAAATTGGACCCCAAAAGTTGTTGTCCAATTTGTCCTGAGTACGCTGATACCTCATATGTGGGAGAAAACTACTGTATGGGCACACGTCGGGGCTCGGAAGGGAAGTAGTGACGTTTTGGAATGCAGACTTTGATGGAATGGTCTGCGGGTGTCATGTTGCGTTTGGAGAGCCCCTGATGTACCTAAATAGTGGAAACCCCCCACAAGTGACCCCATTTTGGAAACTAGACCCCCTAATGAACTTATCTAGATGTGTGGTGAGCACTTTGAACCCCCCAGTGCTTCACAGAAGTTTATAACGACCGGGCGTGAAAATAAAAATATCGTATTTTTTCAACAAACATCATCTTTTAGTCCCCATTTTTTTATTTTCCCAAGGGTAACAGGAGAAATTGGACCCCAAAAGTTGTTGTCCAATTTGTCCTGAGTATGCTGATACCCCATATGTGGGAGAAAACTACTGTATGGGCACACGTCGGGGCTCGGAAGGGAAGTAGTGACGTTTTGGAATGCAGACTTTGATGGATTGGTATGCGGGTGTCATATGCGTTTGGAGAGCCCCTAATGTACCTAAACTATTGAAACTCCCCACAAGTGACCCCATTTTGGAAACTAGACCCCCCACCGAGCTTATCTAGATGTGTGGAGAGCACTTTGAACCCCCAAGTGCTTCACAGAAGTTTATAACGCCTGGGCGTGAAAATAAAAAAAACATTTTTTTCCGCAAAATTATATTTTTGCCCCCAATTTTTTATTTTCCTAAGGGTAACAGGAGAAATTGGACCCCAAAAGTTGTTTTGTAATTTGTCCTGAGTAGGCTGATACCCTACATGTGGGGGTAAAACACTGTTTGGGCACATGGCAGAGCTTGGAAGGGAAGGAGCACCATTTGACTTTTTCAACGCAGAATTGGCTGGAATTGAGATCAGACGCCATGTTGCCTTTGGAGAGCACCTGATGTGCCCAAACAGTGGAAACCCCCAATTATAACTCCAACCCGAACCTCAACACACCCCTAACCCTAATCTGAGCCCTAGCCCTAACCCTAGCCCTAACCCTAGCCCTAGCCCTAACCCTAGCCCTAACCCTAGCCCTAACCCTAACCCTAGCCCTAACCCTACCCCTACCCTAACCCTAACCCTAGCGGGAAAATGGAAATAAATACATTTTCTTTTAGTTTTATTATTTTTCCCTAACTAAGGGGGTGATAACGGGGGGTTTGATTTACGATTTATGGCGGTTTTTATGTTTGGCGGCTGTCGCACGCTAAAAGACGCTTTTTATTGTAAAAATAGTTTTTGCATCACCACATATTGTGAGCTATAATTTTTCCGTATTTTGACCCACCGAGTCATGTGAGGTCTTATTTTTTGCGGGACGAGTTGACGTTTTTATTGGTTCCATTTTCGGGCACGTGACATTTTTTGATCGCTTTTTATTCCGATTTTTGGGACGCAGAATGAACAAAAACCAGCGTTTCATGAATTTCTTTTGGGGGGGTGCGTTTACACCGTTCCGCGTGCGGTAAAATTGATAAAGCGGTTTTATTCTTCGGGTCAGTACGGTTACAGCGATACCTCATTTAGGTCGTTTTTTTATGTTTTGTCGGTTTTTTGCAATGAAAACTATTTTATATAAAAAATAATTATTTTTGTATCGCTTTATTCTGCGAGCTATAACTTTTTTATTTTTTTGCGGATGATGCTGTATGGTGGATCGTTTTTTGCGGGACAAGATGACGTTTTCAGCGGTACCATGCATATTTATATGCGTCTTTTTGATCGCGCGTTATTGCACTTTTTGTTCGGTGGTATGATAATAAATCATTATTTTTTGCTTCGTTTTTTATTTTTATTTTTTAAGGGGTTCGCTAAAGGGGTTAACTAATGGGACAGTTTTATAGGGCAGGTCATTACGGACGCGGCGATACCAAATATGTGTACTTTTATTGTTTTTGTTTTTTTTTATTTTGAAAAAATGGATTTATTGGGGAATATTTTTTTTTTTTTTACTGATTTATTTAGCGATTTTTTTTAAATTATTTTTAACACTTTTTTTTTTTTTTTTTTTTTTACTTTATTACCTTGTCCCAGGTGGGACATCACTGTCCTGTGACAGATCGCTGATCTGTCACATCACAGATCACTGTGACAGATCAGCGATCTGTCACAGGCACTGCTGCAGACTTCCTCATGCCTGCGCTTTGCAGGCAGTGAGGAAGTCAGCTCCCTGCAGGCCCCCGTCGCCATCTTGGATCCGGGGGCCTGTAGGGAAAGAGCCCCCCGCAGCAGCGCTGCACATTGCGCTGCCGTGGGGGGCTCAGGGAAGCACGGAGGGAGCCCCCTCCCTGCCGATGCTTCCCTTTAACCCCCGGTACACCGCGATCGCGTTTGATCGCGGTGTGCAAGGGGTTAACGTGTCGGGGGCGGTCCGTGACCGCCCCTGACACATTGTGCCGGGTGTCAGCTATGATAATTAGCTGACACTCGGCCGCGATCAGCGGCGCTCACCACGTGGGCGCCGCTGATCGCGATGACGTAATATTCCGTCCATGGTAATTAGGTCCATGGTCACATGGACGGAATATTACGTCAATTGTAGTTAAGGGGTTAAAGAAACAAATTATAACATAGACACAGCATTCTCTTGCCAAGAAGTTGCCCCCTCAGGTGAGATAAAGTAATTCGTGAATATATCACGCACTTTGAGGCCAGAGAGCGGTCTACATTGAGGGATGATAGGTGGTCTCACCCTGCGCACATTGTCCGGCCTACGCACAACACCATCAGAGGAGGAACAATCATGTATCCTGGTGAAGTTATGCAGAACAACACAGGCTTTCACAACTTCATTCACATTTTGCTCACTCAACTGAATGGCAGACTGGAGTACCCGCCATTTGGCACAAAGAATCCCAAAGGAACACTCCACCAGTCGCCTAGCACGTGATAGGCGCAAGTTAAAAATTCTGCGCCTGTGGTCAAGGTTGCGCCGGGGATATGGCCTCATGACATTGCGTGATAACTGAAAGGCCTCATCTGCCACAAGGACATAAGGGACTGATTGTTCGGGGGAGCCTGGTAGCTGGCGTGGTGGTGGTAGATCCAACTGGTTGGTGCGTAGCCGCCGAGCCATTATGGAAGTATTGAAGACTCTAGAGTCTCCCGTCCTTCCATAGGCCCCAATGTCAACAATTATAAACTTGTATTGAGGGTCTACCAGAGCCAACAATACAACAGAAAAGTATTGTTTATAATTGAAGAATTGGGAGCCTGAGTTCGGCGGCTTACGCACCCTGATATGTTTGCCATCCAGGGCCCCAATACAATTTGGAAACTGGCAGTCCTCCTCAAAGTCCCTTGAAATCCTTAACCAGTCTTCCATCCTGGGCTCGGGTAGGACCACCTGATGGAGTCTTGTCCAGATTTGTGCACATGTAGACCTCACTATGCCTGAAATGGTTGACTTTCCAATGAGAAACTCATGGTGGAGGGCGGCATAAGACAGGCCAGTGGACAGGAAGCTGTAGAACAACAGAAATAGTACAGTTTAGAATGGCTAAAGTAAAAAAAAAAATCAGTTACATGCCGACCAAACTTGGTAGGAATTGAGAGAGAACAACACACACATATTTGGTGGCACAATGACTAAGTGATATGCAGGACATATTATATGTAACATTCTGCTGTGTCAGGTGAAACATATTTTGAGTAAGTTGAGGGTATTAAACTTTGTCCAAGAAGGCCAAAAAACATAAATTAGCACACACATTATGAACACAGAAAATGTGGTTGTGTAGTACATACCGTATTGTGAGTAGAAGTCGCTCCTCTGCAGATATGGCTTTGCGCATCATAGTGTCCTGAAAGGTGATTCCAGGGCGCACTGTCTCCAAGAGGCGATCAAATGTGGAAATGTTCATGCAACAGTACTGGTAAAATTTCTCAGGATGATCCCGCAGAGACGAATAGAGGCGGTGAAGATGACCTCTTGTGAGTCGTTGCCTCAAAAGTGGATGTACCCACATGCGTCTCCTCCTCCGCGGATCCACTATCACAGGATATGATTGGCCAAAGCGCCGTGACAAAAGCCAGGTAAAGAGAACCTGCTCAGTTGTATTGAATGTCAGACCCTCTGCCATGCTGCACAAAGAACACCAACACACCTCGTGAAAGCAAGGTGACAAATGTACAGAATGTAGGCAGCCACCAGTTTCTGAGTGTCTAAATAGGGTGCAGGCTAATGATTTAAATTGTTTGCAGGCCTCAAAACCGTTAAATGTCCATTTTGCAAGGCTGCGAGAAAATCTCGCCATACGGATTGCATACGGATTACATACGGAGACACACATGCGCAAAATACGCGACCTCACCTTGCTTACGGATGACCTACGGACCACTATTTAGTGGTGATTCATCCGTATTACGCATGTAAAATACGGAGCGTATTTTGCGCAGGTTAGTGTGACTCCAGCCTAAGACTAGAAGCTGTCATAACCCGATCGCCTGTGTTTCATACAGTTCATACAGGCAATGATCAGATCGCCTCTATGTAGCAGAATTGCTGGCTTGCTATGAGCGCCGACCACTAGGCGGCGCTCATAGCAATCAGGCAGTGACAAAGATAGAGGTCTGCTGGAGACCTCTGGTTGTCATGCCAACCCACTGGCGGCCTGTGGTCATGTGACACGTGCGCCGATGGGTGGAATTTCCGGCGCCTTTCCGGAAGCGTGTTTTAAATTTGAATTTGACAGCGGCAATTAACAGTTTAACAGCCACGGGTGGATTGTGATTCCTCCCACGGCTGTTAGCGGCACATGTCAGCTGTTCAAAACTCACCACTGGTGCCCACATCAAAGGGAGGTTGTCCGACATCAGCATATTATTATGCCCAATGTCGGAAAGGGGTTAATAATATAAAAGAAAATTCCTCAAAATCCAGACATCACTAAGTGGGAATGTCGCAAACAATTTTTTTTGCGCAAATGTTTTGCTAGTTGAATTTGACATCCTTGTACGCCACAGCAGTATAGCAGCCTTTCTCAGTGCAAGTTTATGAGGCTCAGTTTTAGGCTCTCATAGAATTACATTGAGAAAGTGGCCTCTGGTTGCTTGGCTTTTAATGTTTTCAGGACAGCTTTGCCTAAAAATCAAGGACAGACAATAATTTTTATGAACACATTGGAAAACCTTAATAAATCATTGAGATTATAAGAAATACTTGTCTGCAGCCCATAATTCTGATATGAAGACATCAGCTGAATCCATTGTAAACTGTAAAGTGATGAAAACTACAGTCAAAAAAATTTGTATAAATTTCTTCAGCCTCAAAAAATTTTTTAAGGATAAGGCAAAAAATGGCCCTATTTTTACGGATTGTCCTGGAATTTCTCAATGGCTGGCAACCCTGCCTCCAGTCCACAAAGAAAACACTGTGCAAGCTAACTGCGGTTATGTGGTGCAGAAGAGAATTGCACTGGGAACAGAAGAAAGCAGCAATTTGTAAAAATTGTAACATATGCTCAGTACAGATTTTTGCTATTATTTTTTCTTGCAATTCCCCTTAGTTTTTTTTTTTTAAATCAGCCAATTACTGGTTTCACATTAGCGTTTGGAGGCGCAGCGGACGCTCGCCTTGAAGCCCCACCCCCTGCCGCACCTTCTCCAGTCAGCTCCGCCTATGGGCGCATGCCGCTGCATGCGGCCTATGTACCCTATCTTTAGCATTGGGTACGCAGGCCGTGCGCAGGTATGAGTTTGCCGCCGCATGCATCGTTTTGACGGTGTGCCGACCTGCGCCAAACGCAACACACGGCCTGCATACCCAATGCTAAAGATAGGGTATGCAGGCCGCATGCATGTGCCCATAGGCGGAGCTGACTGGAGGAGGCGCGGCAGGGGGCGGAGCTTCACGGTGAGCGTCCGCTGCGCCTCCAAGCGCTAATGTGAAACTAGCCAAGGTATGGGTTAGGTTTTCTTTAGTGATAAGTTTTATGGTCTTTACCAAGAGGGTAATTATGCAGCAATGCCTAAAGATACGGCCCCAGAGAATACTAGAAACAACACCCCCTTGGTAAAAATAACCATAAAAATTTGGATATTGGGCACTAAATAAAAAGGCCGATATCTCTGGAACCGAATAACGGATTTAAAAAAAATAGTGTAAATAGGTCTAAAGATTGTGACGATAATGAATCACAAATCATACAGATATTTTACACCTACGCTGCCTCCGCCTTTTTTCATGGGGGTCTGCTGCACCCTGCCGTGCATTACTACGGCCAGGTATTGGTGAGTATGGCTGCCTTTTTTTCTGGGATATGTTTTGGATTTGATGGCCGTTACAGTGAATTACTCACCTCCTCACCAGGTTTCATCACAGGAATATTCAGTAAAAAGCTTTCTATAAATAGCAGGACTTCTGTGTATTCCCATGCTGGGCACATAAACAGGACACCAGCATTGACCTTGGGTTCCTACGAGTGCCCTGGATATGAATAAATAAAGATAATGGTCGCTATCCTGTATTCTCCTGAAGGATCTTGTTAGATGATACACACATTACTATGACGAATATCGCAGTCAGTGGTTGCTCTTCAAAGACTTAACAAAATCTGAATTTCATGTCCGCTCTCCGCTTGACCTTGTGATGTCGTCTTCTACACTTACGCTCTAGGTTGCACATGGCCGCTATTCCTTGCAGACTTTCAGGAAGTGCAGTGGGGGTTTATTATTCCTGAGGTTCTTCCCATAAATCTCCTGTTATATTATTATGATAATGAGGTGTCTTTACCGTTATTGTAAAACATTTAATGATTTTCCTCCTGTTCTCATTCAGAATTGACATTGAAATGTAACATCCATTCCTCGGGAACATATAATATCCTAATTATGACTTGGCATGTTTTATGTTAATGTCCTGATATGGGCTTTAGGTCCCTGGGCAGATTCGGACAGAGTCGGCTTCTAGCTAACCATAACGAAATAATGGCTTCTCTCTGCTGTAAGAACCTCTTCCCTCATGCAATGGTGGAAATTTTTTGGAGGATTGCTCATCCTCTTTGCTTGAGATAAAGTACACTGTAGCTCAAGCTGAAGCTTCTTGTATGCTATGCTGTGACCCTCGCTAAGCCTAGGATGGCTCATCTTTAGTGCAAGTTCTCACACTCACTTGCTAACTAGCTATGGTGCAGGAGTTTATTTCTCTTCTACACATCTTCTCTCCTTTGCATGTCTGCATTATCTGGTATATCTACTGTCCAGAAAGCAGGTACTTTTATGCTTTCTGCATGTCACCAGGGGTAGCACCTCAGACTGCCCACTGACCTATCCATGTCATCAGCAATTTAGTGTACATAGCATTCAAGGGCACAGTGTAAAATCAACTATTTTTACAAGTGACATTTCAGACTTCACAACTGCTACCTAGTGAGCCACAGCATTAGACACTTCTTGATCAGGGGTGTATCTGCCATATCTGCATAATTTACACTTTAATATGGCATTACTCTGCCTACCTACCTAGAAAGGGCAAGAAGTCTGACATAGTCCAGCACTGATGTGGATAAAAACTTTCGGGCTTTTTTGTAAACACCATTAAACTATATAACACAGAGAGTGGCTCATTTCAAATCCATTTGGTGTCCTTAGTCATAGTTCATGGGGGATAAAGGGTGTAAGAGGGTTAACTGTGATTACATCAGGAGAGCACTAGGACCCTGTGGTGTTTGCCTGCTGCAGCTAAGAGCAGGTGCTGCGAGTGCCTGGGAATCTGTGTGTGCTGGGGGATGGGGCCCAGTGTCAGCTGTCTAGAGCTGTAAGGGAAGCGTCCATAAGAGAAGAGATACTGCCCTGAGAGACACTGTGTGTGTGGGTTTAGCAGCTGGTGAGAAGCAAAGAGATTGAACGCTGTAAGAGACTGCGTACCGCAACCCTTCCTCTCGGGAGCCTGAGACCTTGCTGTGGAACAAAGACTGAGCGTTACTGAGAGCTGTGTGACTGTGGAGCTCTGTGGAGTCCATGTTGTGATGATCTGAGAATCAATATTGGACAGACATTTTATACAGAAACAGGCGCATTGCAATCTTCTAGGAGAATTTGTGAGGACTACAAGAGGAGAGACGGCATCGTGAGGCTACAGAACTATAAGTCCCCGGCGTTTGGGTTCGGCACCGGCTGACAAGACGAGGAACCTTGTGTTACTGCAACTGATTGGCACAGACGATTTGGGACTGGCTGCAGCCTATGCAATCTATATGCCTGAGAGGAGACTCACCTCAGGCTAAAGGTACCATAGTCATAGATACCCGGGTATCCCTAGTTGAAGCGCTTAAGGACCTTTCTATTATATTTATATGTATTGGTATTGTAGGATTGTATAGGTTATACTCAGTGTGCCATTTCAGAGGGTTCCTTGATATCACTACATTCGATTTACACCTGTTCTCTGAGTACCTGAATTGACCTTTCTGATAGCTAAATTTATTTCAATTCCCTGTGTAATACACTCTTCAGGGAACCTTGGATTGGCATAGTGATTTCAGCTCTGGCTGAGTGAGTGTGCTGTATAAGGGTATTCATTCTGTTTCTTCTATATACTAAGTTCTACTTTATCTGCTGTTTGAGTAAAGACTCTTTTGGGATTTATGTCTCTGTCTCGGTTTGTTTGGATCTTATTCGGACCTCCGTTCATTACATTTTTGGCGTTGTCAGCAGATTCCAGTGTTTGTCATGGACAGAGGTGAGGAAAGAAATGATCCAGCTGCACCAGCATCTCCCTCTGGGGTTGAGAGTTCCCTCGCAGCTGCAGCGACTCCGGGAGGGTATGTGCTTGTAGGAGCTTTACTTCATGCCGAAATATGATGGGCGCAGCATGGCATTGCAGAATTGGGCCGAGAGGGTCCGGAGTATTCTGCATATGTGTAATCTGGCCCCCGCGTTACGCGACAAGCTGGCATTAACTGCACTAGAGGGTGATACCAGGCGGATGGTGATGGTGCGCCCAGAATCAGAGAGGAATACGTTAGAGAAGATTTTGGAACTGTTAGAGGGGAGTTTGGGAGGCAGAGCTCGTGTGACCCAGCTTTAGTCCCTATTCTTTAGTCGCTCCCAGAGGGAATGTGAGTCTCTGATGCAGTACTTTAATATCTTGCAAGAGACGATGAATGAGGTGCAGCAAATAGACCCAGGGGCCATGGGGGCGTTCCGAGAGGTAGACCGCTTGCTCCGGGATCAATTCATCACCGGGTTAGCCAATAGACTTCTCCAAGACAAACTGATGGAGATGGCCCGGATTGCACTGGAATTATCTTTCTGGCAGATTTATCGAGCCACGGTGGAAAGGGAGGAGGAGTCTGCCCTGGTGCCTGAGGGGTCAGTGATCAGTGCCCAGCTGGAGGGAAGCGGGTCATCAGTGTCAGGAGGAGAAGGGCTGGTAAGCGTGGTACAAGCTCTGCGTGCCAAGTTGAAGGAGCTGAAACTGGAAGTGTCTAAACTTAGAGCTGGGCCGGCCTCTACCACCGCTGGGGGACCATCAGCCGTACCCCCTGGAACAGCTGCCATGCAGACATCCAGGTCGCCCTCCCAGAATGAGTCAAGTCCTCATCCACGAGGAGCAGTCACCTGCTGGAAGTGTGGACGCCGGGGACACATCTCTCGTTACTGCCAGATGCCTGTAACCCCAGAGGCCCCATCGCCAGCTTTAAACTCCCAGCCCCACCCCCACAGTGATGTCCAGTGATGGAAGCAGAGTTTGAAGGGCGGAAGATGAGGTGCTTAGTCGACACGGGATCCGAATGTACTATAATGCCTTGATGAAGTGAAAACCGCCCTAACGAGTGCCCCGTTGTTAGCGTGTGCCCAGTTTGACACCCCTTTTCTTTTGTACACAGATGGTAGTCTTCATGGATTGGGGGCAGTACTAGCACAGGTGCAGGATGGCCGAGAGCGAGTGACTACCTATGGCAGCAGGTCTTTAAGAGACTCAGAGTGAAATCCGGCTAACTACAGCTCATTCTGACTGGAATTGCTGGCTCTGGTGTGGGCAATGACAGAACGCTTTGCCGAGTATCTAACAGGAGCTGAGATCCTACTCATGACAGATAACAACCCGCTGGCTCACTTAGAGAAAGCAAAACTGGGAGTATTGGAGCAGCGGTGTGTCGCATCTGCCTTGCCAAGTTCAATTATCGCATTAAAATCTGCTCTGGCCGAGAAAACGGAATTGCAGATGCATTGTCAAGGGTACTCCTGGGGTCCTCATTGGAAGATGATGATGACCAACTTGAGGACACTGAAACTCCGTCCTTGAGGCAGATACCTCTCTTCCGAAAGTGTGGTACACTCAAGTAGGGTGGCCACCGGAATGCCCTGTGTCCTAGGTAAAACGCCCTCAGATTGGGCAAAGGTCCAGGATAAGTGTCCGGACATTGCACTTGTGCACCATTGGGTACAAAATGATGTCTGACCCAGTGCAGAGAAAAAGGCTCAACTGTCCACGGAAGGAATGAAACTACTGCGACAATGGGACAAGTTGTGTGTGGAACGGGGCATTTTGTATCGTAAGGTTTACCTACCATCTGAGCTGCAGCACTGGTACCAACTGATAATCCCTTTGTGGATGGGTCCGGTGGTTGCTAGTGAGGCGCATGAGAAGGCGGCTCACTTTGGAAGTGAAAAGACAGTTCTGTGGATGCAGCGAGTCCTCTATTGCTCTGAGTTGGGTGGGATGGTGGCAGATGCGTGTCAGGTCTGTGAGCTCAGCAAAAGCCCTAAGCAACAGGCTCCCATGCAGTCTATAAAAACTTCCGCTCTGCTAGAGCTACTCATGATTGACTACATTTTGATAGGGAACTCTACGTCGGGGTACTCCTATTGCCTGGTCATGACAGAAAACTTTACCAAGTATGCTGAAGCTGTGCCGACAAGTGACCAGATGGCAAAGTCGTCGGCTGAGGCCGTGTGTTGACATTTCTTCCAAGTGTTCGGGTGTCCGCAGAGAATACACTCGGATCAAGGATACATGCTTCCAGGGGATGCTGATGAGGGAGCTGCACCAGCTGTATGGTATTGAACAGTTGAGAACAGCACCTTATCACCCCCAGGGTAACGGGGCATGTGAGTGTTTTAATCGGACCCTGTTGCAAATGTTGAGGACATTAGAGGGGCAACAGCAGGCACGCTGGCTTGAATATATCCCCGAATTGATGTGGGCCTACAATAATAGAGTACACAGCACTACTTGCTATTCACCACACATGTTGATGTTTGGGAGACCCATACGGGACATTGAGGATTTGAACATGCCGGAACCCTCCTCCAATCCCCCTCAGACTGCATCCGAATGGGTACGAGAACACCGGCGGCGGTTGAAGGTGTTGCATCAGGTGGTGGGTGATTGCCTTTGGCAGGTGGCCCATAGGGACATGCAACCCATGCAAACAGAGCTGTTTTCTCAGGGAGATAGTGTTGGTGAGAGCAAAACGTCGGTCAGGAAGAATGAGTGACCGATGGGAGGCAACTCCATATCTGATAAAAAAAACAGGTGAATACTGAAATTCCAGTGTACGAGATTGAGCCGGTGGGGACAGGGGGCCAACCCATAATTTTCACTGTAACATGCTACAGCGGTGCTGGTTTGAAGATTCTGCTCCCATTCCCATGGAGCCAGAGGCCACGTCCCAAGGGATGGGTACTCTTAATGATCTTGAATTTGATGGTGTGCCTTCTCCTATGCCTGCTTACTTGCCCTCTTTGACCAATCTGTCCTTGTGTGATGAGAGTGTTGAGAATGTGGTGGATCCTGCTGAGGAGAGACCATCAAGTCAGCTGCTTGGTCCTGACGCTGTGTCACAGGATGCCGTGCTGCAGGAAGAGGCAACCTCTCTCCCGCCCTCTGGCAACTCCACGGAAGAGGCTTCCACTCTCTCTGGGGCTGCACCTCTTGGAGTAGGCCTCAAGAGAACTACCCGATCTAAGGCAGGATCAATGCCCTAGCAATATGCTCAGGATGACTTTAAGTGGGGAGGTATGTCGGGCATGCCAGCCTTTAGTGGGGTGGCATGTAAGAGGGTGAACAGTGATTACACCAGGGGAGCACTAGGACCCTGTGGTGTTTGCCTGCTGCAGCTAAGAGCAGGTGCTGCGAGTGCCTGGGAATCTGTGTGTGCTGGGTGATGGGGCCCAGTGTCGGCTGTCTAGAGCTGTAAGGGAAGCGTCCATAAGAGAATAGAGACTGCCCTGAGAGACACTGTGTGTGTGGAGCAGCTTCTGAGAAGCAAAGAGATTGAATGATGTAAGACACTGTGTACTGCAACCCTTCAGCTTGGGAGCCTGAGACTTTGCTGTGGAACAAAGACTGAGCATTCCTGAGAGCTGTGTGACTGTGGAGATCTGTGGAGTCCCTGTTGTGATGAGCTGAGAATCAATATTGGACAGACATTTTATACAGAAACAGTCGCATTGCTTCTAGGAGAATTTGTGAGGACTACAAGAGGAGAGACGGCATCTTGAGGCTACAGAACTATAAGTCCCAGGCATTTGGGCTCGGCAGCGGCCGACAAGACGAGGAATCTTGTGTTGCTGCAACTGTTTGGCACAGAAGATTTGGGGCTGGACTGCAGCCTATGCAATCTATATGCCTGAGAGGAGACTCATCTCAGGTTAAAGGTACCATAGTCATAGATACCCGGGAATACCTAGTTGGAGCGCTTAAGGACCTTTGTATTATACTTATATGCATTGTTATTGTATGTTTGAGTAGGTTATACTCAGTGTGCCATTCCAGGGGGTCCCTTGATATTACTCAATTCAATTTACACCTGTTCTCTGAGTACCTGAATTGACCTTTCTGATAGGTAAATTTATTTCAAATCCCTGTGTAATACACTCTTCAGGGAACCTTGGATTGGCATAGTGATTTCAGCTCCGGCTGAGTGAGTGTGCTGTATAAGGGTATTCAGTCTGTTTCTTGCATATACTAAGTTCTACTTTATCTGCTTGTTTGAGTAGACTCTTTTGGGATTTCTGCCTCAGTCTTGGTTTGTGACCCACTGGATCTTATTCGGACCTCCGGTCATTACAAGGAAATAAAAGTGTACTGGTCTACTGATCAGTGTGGGTCCCATCAATCGAAGTGCCTCCAATCTAGCTTTTGTTACCTCTCTTGTCGATAGGTGATGATGACTTATCTTCTATGGACAACCCTTTTAACACTGTACTTCCACTTATACCTGTTTTTTCTTCATCACACGTGATTCAGTTTTCTTTGATGAGACGTTCCACCATTTTTGATGAGAAGCTTGCCCCAAAAAGAGTCAAGACTTGACAATCTCACTTTGTGGCCACACAATGGTTGCGATATGTGTTGAGAGTTTTGAGAGTATATCACAAGAATATAATAACTTTGTAAGGGTTGTACACAGTCCAGGTGGTGATGTGGCCTCCTTTATTAGGATGGGAAGTCCTGTATTGGATGGGTCCCCACATATGTAAAGTAGATACATTCTTAACTTACAAGAACAATCTAAAGTCTTTATGTCACTGTCCAGTTCTTGGATCCGTGTCAGAGTCTGGGTTCCCTTATGAAAACCTTTATTTTCAGGCTTCTGGGGGCTTGATATGGGTTTTTGCCCCCGGTGGCCGCAAGTGTCATTACATCTGATACGTTCTTTTGTTTACCTTTTGCCCCCGGTGGTCAGTGGGGTTATAGCAGCTTTTCGCCCCTGATCATTTAACCATTCCCTTTTCCTATATAGGGTCACATGGTCTATGAGCAGGTGTTGGTAATAGCAGCATTTTCCTTTTGGATGCGAACCACAGTGAAGTGAGCAGCGGGCTCTGAGGTGAAGAGCCACTGCTGAAACTGGTGTGAACTCTGACTGCCCGGTGTCTGCAGCAGAGTTAGATGGTGAAGGTGGCAGCTGGCTCTTAGGTGTTGAGCCACTGCGAAAGGCTTATCCGGTGATTCACTCTTCTGCCGGATGACTGCAGCACAGCAAGATTAGTGTTTTGGTGCTTTTTTCCTTTGGGTGTTATGCAGTACACTTTATTCCCTGTCTCACCTCCTGGGGAGGGGGTTGGTGGTTTAGCTCAGGGCTAAACAGGAGATAGGGACAGGTCGGGGACTTGGGCATCACTACCTTCAAGTGTACCCCCAAGTTAAGGAAAGTCAGGGCACCTCCCTAGCCTGAGGGGCAGTTCAGGGGCCCCGGTTTCACGTCTCCTGCTCTTGTCCCAACTGCCCCGTGACACTTACTTCAGGTAATGGATGCCATCACACTTCAACTCTGAATAGCTTCTGCGACCACTGTTGGTTTTGCCAGCTTAGCTCCACAAAGTTGTTCTCTCGTTGCTGTCTCCTGGACTTGGTCTTCAGTAGGTTTCTCTCTCTGGGCTACCATCCCTTCTCATTACTGAAAATCGGAAAACTGGGCGCTCAGTTGATGCAAGGTGAGAAAAAAAAAATCAAAAAATGCAAAAAAAAAAAAAGTCTGACAATGGGGTTTCACTGGCAGAAGAATCCAAAGATATTTATGTATTAAATCTTCTATAAACTTTGTGCCTTGAGTAGAACGTGGCTGCCCTTTCAGAATTATTAAATGTCACAAAGAAAAGGTTAAAGCACAATCTGCCTGGTAAAACATCCAAAACCATTTCATTTCAGAGGAGACTGGAATCTGTCTTCCGGACTGGTTTATACTGAGAGAGCAGCGTGAAACCCCCAAAAACGGTCTTCTGTCTGGTTGAAAAATACTGAAAATTATAAAGGAAACTCAGCAAAGGAGAGCGAAAAAAGGGGTTAATTTGGAATCCGAGAGTCAGAATTGGAACTATAAAGTATCATATGTTAGGAGTCCATCAAAATGGACGTCTGTAAAAATCACATCACACTCTAAGGGCTCGTTCACATGGCCGTATTTTTCATCCTTGTGTTGTCCATGACAAAAACAGACCAATGGAATTCAATGAGCTATTTTTTTTCACTGACCGAATATGCGTGTGAAAAAAATTGCAGCATTCGTTTCTTCCGTAAATCGGATAAGATTCGGAGATTCCAGTTAATTGGTGCGAAAAAAAACCACATGCGAGGGACTGATGTTTGTTAGGCAATCCCTGCATGTGTTGCGGCTGAGAAAACCTACCTACAAAAATACCTCCACAGAAAGCATTTATATTTAAATCAATAAATCTTTACCGCAACAAAAGTATGAGAAAAAGGAATATAAAAACAATTTAAAAGGAGATATACTGCAGAATATTACGACTGGAGTATAAGCAGAATACATGCACTTTTGTGAAATGTTTAATACATTCCAAAACAAATACATTGACCCATGTGCAGAGCGGACACACACTGTATATTTACACAGTCTCAATTTATCCTCCATAGAAAATTATATAATATTGCCACCTAGTGGCGTTAGGCGGCACAGATCTCAGTGAGAAGAAGAGGATATACAGTATACATATATAGTGCCTTGCGAAAATATTCGGCCCCCTGGAACTTTTCAACCTTTTCCCACGTATCATGCTTCA
This sequence comes from Dendrobates tinctorius, assembly GCF_039654945.1. Classification (NCBI taxonomy): domain Eukaryota; kingdom Metazoa; phylum Chordata; class Amphibia; order Anura; family Dendrobatidae; genus Dendrobates; species Dendrobates tinctorius. The sequence goes on along the minus strand of NW_027361743.1, from coordinate 16,430,138 downwards.
AACATAAAGATACCAAATGTAAATTTTTGGTGAAGAATCAACAACAAGTGGGACACAATTGTGAAGTTGATTGAAACTTATTGGTTATTTTAAATTTTTTTGGAAATTCAAAAACTGAAAAGTGGGGCGTGCAATATTATTCAGCCCCTTTACTTTCAGTGCAGAAAACTCACTCCAGAAGTTCTTTGTGGATCTCTGAATGATCCAATGTTGTCCTAAATGACGTGGAGAAGTTTAAAGCCGGATTTGGATGCAAAATGATTTCCAAAACTTTAAACATCCCAAGGAGTATTGTGCAAGCGATCATATTGAAATGGAAGGAGTATCATACAACTGCAAATCTACCAAGACCCGGCCGTCCCTCTAAACTTTCATCTCAAACAAGGAGAAGACTGATCAGAGATGCAGCCAAGAGGCCCATGATCACTCTGGATGAACTGCAGAGATCTACAGCTGAGGTGGGACAGTCTGTCCATAGGACAACAATCAGTCGTACACTGTTAAAATCTGGCCTTTATGGAAGAGTGGCAAGAAGAAAGCCATTTCTCTAAGATATCCATAAAAAGTATAATTTAAAGTTTGCAACAAGCCACCTGGGAGACACACCAAACATGTGGAAGAAGGTGCTCTGGTCAGATGAAACCAAAATCAAACTTTTTGGCAACAATGCCAAACGATATGTTTGGCGTAAAGGCAACACAGCTCATCACCCTGAACACACCATCCCCACTGTCAAACATGGTGGTGGCAGCATCATGGTTTTGGGCTGCTTTTCTTCAGCAGGGACAGGGAAGATGGTTAAAATTGATGAAAAGATGGATGGAGCCAAATACAGGACCATTCTTGAAGAAAACCTGTTTGAGTTTGCAAAAGACCTGAGACTGGGGCGGAGATTTGTCTTCCAACAAGACAATGATCCCAAACATAAAGCCAAATCTACAATGGAATGGTTCACAAATAAACGTATCCAGGTGTTAGAATGGCCAAGTCAAAGTCCAGACCTGAATCCAATCGAGAATCTGTGGAAAGAGCTGAAAACTGCTGTTCACAAACGATCTCCATCAAACCTCACTGAGCTGTTTGCCAAGGAAGAATGGGCAAGAATTTCAGTCTCTCGATGTACAAAACTGATAGAGACATACCCCAAGCGACTTGCAGCTGTAATCGCAGGAAAAGGTGGCGCAACAAAGTATTAAGTTAAATGGGCCATATAATATTGCACGCCCCACTTTTCAGTTTTTGAATTTCCATAAAAATTTAAAATAACCAATAAATTTCATTCAACTTCACAATTGTGTCCCACTTGTTGTTGATTCTTCACCAAAAATTTACATTTGGTATCTTTATGTTTGAAGCATGATATGTGGGAAAAGGTTGAAAAGTACCAGGGGGCCGAATACTTTCACAAGGCACTAATATAATATATACACACAGTGTATATCTATAATATAACACTGTAAGCATCACTCTGTCTGAAGCCTTTATAGACTGTGCAAGCGCGACACGCCTGCGCAGTCTGGCTCCAGACAGAATGAAGCAGCCAGCGGTGAGGAGTGTGTATGGCGCCGGAGATGGTGGTACCGTACACACTGCGTACCGCCATCTCCGACACCATACTTACATATTTACCTGACCGGGAGGAGCGTTGCCTTGGCGCTTCTCTTCGGCCGGAGACCGGGGCAGTAGTGCAGCAGGAATCGCGCATGCGCATAGCGCGATCCGGCGCCATTTTACTAAAGACACACTTGCGCTATGGGTATGCGCGATTCCGGCCGCACACCTGCCCTGGCCTCCAGTAGAATGTGACAGTGCTGGAGCACAGGAAAGAAGGGTGAGTATAAATGTTTGTTTGTTTGTTTTTTGTCTGTGTGTAGTATTAATAGGAGTGAGGGGACCATGCATACCAGGATAGCAGAGTGAGGGGGCCTTGCATACCTGGATTGGGGGGTGAGGGGGCCATGCATACCAGGATTGGGGGATGAGGGTACCATGCATACCAGGATAGGGGGTGAGGGGGCCATGCATACCAGGATTGCGGGATGAGGGGTACCATGCATACCAGGATAGGGATGAGGGAGTACCATGCATACCAGGATTGGAGGGTGAGGGGACCATGCATACCAGGATTGGAGGGTGAGGGGACCTTGCATACCAGGATTGGGGGGTGAGGGGGCCATGCATACCAGGATTGGGGGATGAGGTGTACCATGCATACCAGGATTGGGGGATGAGAGGTACCATGCATATCAGGATAGGGGGATGAGGGGTACCATGCATAACAGGATAGGGGGTAAGGGGACCATACATACCAGGATAGGGATGAGGGTGTACCATGCATACCAGGATTGGGGGATGAGGGGACCATGCATACCAGGATAGGGATTAGGGTGTACCATGCATACCAGGATTGGGAGATGAGAGGACCATGCATACTAGGATAGGGGGTGAGGGGACCATACATACCAGGATTCGGGGCGAGGGGGCCATGCATACCAGGATTGGAGGGTGAGGGGACCATGCATACCAGGATTGGGGGGTGAGGGGTACCTTGCATACCAGGATAGCGGGGGGTGAGAGGACCATGGATACCAGGATTGGAGGGTGAGGGGACCATGCATACCAGGTTTGGGGGGTGAGGGGTACCTTGCATACCAGGATAGCGGGGGGTGAGAGGACCATGGATACCAGGATTGGGGAATGAGGGCTACTATGCATACCAGGATAGGGGGGTGAGGGGACCATGCATACCAGGATTGGGGGATGAGGGGTACCATGCATACCAGGATTGGGGGATGAGGGGTACCATGCATACCAGGATTGTGGGATGAGGGGTACCATGCATAACAGGATAGGGGGTAAGGGGACCATATATACCAGGATAGGGATGAGGGAGTACCATGCATACCAGGATTGGAGTTAACGTGTCGGGGCGGTCCGTGACCGCCCCTGACACATTGTGCCGGGTGTCAGCTGTGATAATCAGCTGACACCCAGCCGCGATCAGCGGCGCTCACCAAGTGGGCGCCGCTGATCGCGGTAGACGTACTATCCCGTCCATGGGCATAGGGGCCCGGGTCCCATGGATGGGATAGTACGTCGGATGTCAGGAAGGGGTTAATAATCCACCATGACTCGGGCATGACGACTTGATGGAGTCTTTTGTACAGACATGTAATATCTGTCTGAAAGGCGTAAGGTAGCCTTGCCTATCATGGTGGAATATTAATATGATTGGAAAACATTCAGAAGAAATGTGAGTGTTATCTGTTAGCAATAATTTTGGGGCTGGAGAGCACCTCTTTTTTCCTTTGGATTGAAAATTTCTAATGTTGCAATGTTGTTATTGCATAATGTTATTTTGTATTCTGTTTCAAAATGTTACTTTTCAAAAACGTTTTCTTATGTAAAAAAGGCAATTTGGTCCATTGCCCCAGTTATCATATGGCAATAATATGTTTGCCTTTAAAAAACAAACAAAAAAAGGCAAAAGTAAAACTTTGTCTACTACAGTTTACGTATCTGTGTGATTTCTCAAAAACAGTGTCAGCATACTAACATACGCTTAGCAATGCAATGAAACAGTCATAGAATCAAAAGGGGTAGAAATATATATATTTAGACACACATAAAACCAAAAATTATAACATAGACACAGCATGCTCTTGCCAAGAAGTTTCCCCCTCAGGTGAGATAAAGTAATTAGTGAAAATATCACGCACTTTGAGCCCAGAGAGCGGTCTACGTTGAGGGTTGATAGGTGGTCTCACCCTACGCACATTGTCCGGCCTACGCACAACACCAGCAGAGGAGGAACAATCATGTATCCTGGTGAAGTTATGAAGAACCACACAGGCTTTAACAACTTCATTTACATTTTGCTCACTCAGCTGAATGGCAGACTGGAGTACCCGCCATTTGGCACAAAGAATCCCAAAGGAACACTCCACCAGTCGCCTAGCACGTCATAGGCGCAAGTTAAAAATTCTGCGCCTGTGGTCAAGGTTGCGCCGGGGATATGGCCTCATGACATTATGCGTTAACTGAAACGCCTCATCTGCCACAAGGACATAAGGGACTGATTCTTGAGTGGAGCTTGGTAGCTGGCGTGGTGGTGGTAGATCCAACTGGTTGGTGCGTAGCCGCCGAGCCATTATGGAAGTATTGAAGACTCTAGAGTCTCCCGTCCTTCCATAGGCCCCAATGTCAGCAATTATAAACTTGTATTTAGGGTCTACCAGAGCCAACAATGCAACAGAAAAGTATTGTTTATAATTGAAGAATTAGGAGCCTGAGTTCGGCAGCTTACGCACCCGGATATGTTTGCCATCCAGGGCCCCAATACAATTAGGAAACTGGCATTCCTCCTCAAAGTCCCTTGATATCCTCAACCAGTCTTCCATCCTGGGCTCGGGCATGACGACTTGATGGAGTCTTGTCCAGATTTCTATACATGTTGACCTGACTATGCCAGAAATGGTAGATCTTCCAATGAGAAACTCATGGTGGAGGGCGGCATAAGACAGGCCAGTGGACATGAAGCTGAAGAACAGAAATGGATAATTTTAGAATGCAGAAAGTCCAAAAAAATCAGTTACATGCCGACCAAACTTGGGAGGAATTGAGATAGACTAACACACACATATTTGGTTGCACTATGACTAAGTGATATTCAGTATATATTAGACCTAACATTCTGGTGTGTAAGCTTAAACATATGTGGAATAAGATGAGGGCATTAAACTTAGTCCAATAAGCCAAAAATACATACTTTGGCCAACACATTATGAACATAGAGAATGTGGTTGTGTAGTACATACCGTATTGTGAGTAGAAGTCGCTCCTCTGCAGATATGGCTTTGCGCATCCTTGTGTCCTGAAAGGTTATCCCAGGGCGCACTGTCTCCAAGAGTCGATCAAATGTGGCAATGCTCATGCGACAGTATTGGTAAAGTTTAACAGGATGCTCCCACAGAGAATAGAGGCGGTGAAAATGACCTCTTGTGAGTCGTTGCCTCAAAAGTGGATGTACCCACATGCGTCTCCAACTCCGCGGATCCACTATCACTGGGTATGGTTGCCCAAAGCGGCGTGACAAAAGCCAGTTGAAGAGAACCTGCTCAGTTGTATTGAATGTCAGACTGTTTGCCATGTTGCACATACAACAGCAACACACCTAGTGAAGGCAAGGTCACAAATGGACAGAATGGAGGCAGCCACCTGTTCCTGAGCCAATAAATAGGGTGCAGGCTAATGGTTTAAATAGTTATCAGGCCTCAAAACCATTAAATGTCCATTTTGCAAGGCTGCGAGAAAATCTCAGCATACGGATTGCATACGGATGCCACACGGATTACATACGGATGCAGACATGCGCAAAATACACGACCACACCTTGCTTACGGATGACATACAGAGCACTATTTAGGGGTCATTCATCCGTATTACGCATGTAAAGTACGGACCGTATTTTGCGTCGGTTAGTGTGACCCCGGCCTAAGACCTCATTCACGCGTCATTCATACGCGGAAAACGGACCAAGTTTCGTCAGTGATTTTCATCTTAGTTTCATCCGAGTTTCATCAGAGTTTCGTCCGAGTTGCATCAGTTTTTCTCGTACATGGAAAAAAAAGTTTCTCCACCTTTTCCTAACAGGCAGTGAAAATCGGACCCCACTCAGATGACTGACTAAAGGATTTTATAAGTCATGTGATCAGTCACATTCCAGGAAGGAACGTCAAAATGTGGTAATGTATACAGAGAATAGGCTGCATCAGAGCTGTGTGTGTGCGTGTAGCAGAGCTGTGTATTTATTAAGTGGAGCTGCATGTGTATCTATGTAGCACAGCTGTGTGTGTATGTAACAGAATCGTGTGTGCACATAGCAGAGCTATGTGTGTACTGAGCTGGGTGTGTATGTAGCAGAGCATGCTGTGTTGAGTATATGTATATCCACTTCAGAGACCGTACATAATGTGTGTGCTGATAACCTATATTTGCATTATACACAATACATTTATGACCTTCCTGCTGTAGCATAGTGCAATAAAATTAATTTCTTTATTTCTGCGGTGACAAAGAAGATGGAATCGGATGCATGGATGTTGATGCAGTTATTATTCAAGCCAAAAACACACATTTCTATATACTCTTTCTTCTTTCCTGGATCTACTATTGGGTTTGGCTGGAAAATGGCATCAAATACTCCATGTGCGATTCCGGCCCGAAGATTGAATCTGAATGCGTAAATCGCCTGTGCAGAGAAAAGATAAATGCAATGCTTCGGAGTATGCAAGCTGCCTATCCCATGATATCTGTCGTCACCAAATGAATTTGATAGGTTGATGTAAAATGAACATCTGCTATGAGTCATAAATACTGTACATGGTTATAGACGTTTACCCAGTTGTATGTAGAATGTACTGGCTGTGACCCTGATCCTCGTCATTGTGTGTGTATGTGTATATATATATATACACATACAGTTAGGTCCATATATATTTGGACAGAGACAACATTTTTCTAATTTTGGTTCTAGACATTACCACAATGAATTTTAATCAAAACAATTCAGATGCAGTTGAAGTTCAGACTTTCAGCTTTCATTTGAGGGTATCCACATTAACACTGGATGAAGGGTTTAGGAGTTTCAGCTCCTTAACATGTGCCACTGTTGTGAGTTCATTTTCCCCTTCACTACTGAGGCCCGAGGAACTCCCTCTTCTGGTAAAGAAAGGTAGTGAGCCTGATTATCAAACACCTGAGCCTAATGATGATGACTGGCTGAGTGGAGTTACTGACTGGATATAAGGCTGCCAACGCCCTTCTGCCCTGCGGGTGATTTCTCTGTGGGATCCTTGGAGACCATAACAAAATAGTCCAAAACTAATAGCCACCTCAATTCAGCATATTATATCTCAATTTCTGCCACAAATTTGTGCAGACATAACAAAGGCAAATAGGCAAAAAATAGATGAATCAATAAAACCAATCATTTATTAATAAATTTCATAAAATTATTTTTAACAAGGAAATTTCTAAAAAAAGGGAGTACAAATGTAATGATAGATGCTCACAGAATTAAGCTTTATGCAACATAATCACAGAATGTTTTTTTCTTTTCTTTTTTAATTTTTACATACAAATTATCTCCAAATAGTGTTTATTTCTTAAGCATAAATTCATAAGCTATATTTATATAAACTTCTGTCTAAATATTTTTAGGGAAAGGCCCAATAGTTCTAAAAGCAGAAGAAACACATCTTTGATTAAATAGTGTGAAATACACACTGCTGAAGGTAAATAACAATTGGATTTAACTCCCTATACTATGTGTATACCATGATAATCAAAGACAAGGCTAACTAATCCTTAATGGAGTAATCACAAAGCATAAATGCTCAGATAGTAGCGACTTTTGTTCTCAATGTTTCTCTGATTAATTACAAATACTTATAAACAAAAATGCATAAGCTTACTTGATTGTGTAAATATGTATCTAATTGTTGTAACAAAGGAACAACCTAACTGTGTGTGCGGCAAAGAAAATTTCTCCTTAATGTGAATATATCCAATGCCTAGTGCAGAGAACTACAGGTTAATCATGTGTCCTGCTTAATATGCCAGCTATACTGATTCAATTTGAAATAAGCTATTCCTGCATGATGTAACAATGCAATCCTGTTTGCAATTATACAACAACTTACATGTATAAAACTTCTGCGGCTCTCTCATACACGTGTCTGGTTACCCCGACAGCGCCTGCGCCTGTGGTCAAGGTTGCGCCAGGGATATGGCCTCATGACATTGCGCGTTACCCCGACAGCGCCGTTTCGCCATACTGGCTTCCTCAATAGGGGGCGTATACGGCGCTGTCGGGGTAACCAGACACGTGTATGAGAGAGCCGCAGAAGTTTTATACATGTAAGTTGTTGTATAATTGCAAACAGGATTGCATTGTTACATCATGCAGGAATAGCTTATTTCAAATTGAATCAGTATAGCTGGCATATTAAGCAGGACACATGATTAACCTGTAGTTCTCTGCACTAGGCATTGGATATATTCACATTAAGGAGAAATTTTCTTTGCCGCACACACAGTTAGGTTGTTCCTTTGTTACAACAATTAGATACATATTTACGCAATCAAGTAAGCTTAAGCATTTTTGTTTATTAGTATTTGTAATTAATCAGAGAAACATTGAGAACAAAAGTCGCTACTATCTGAGCATTTATGCTTTGTGATTACTCCATTAAGGATTAGTTAGCCTTGTCTTTGATTACCATGGTATACACATAGTATAGGGAGTTAAACCCAATTGTTATTTACCTTCAGCAGTGTGTATTTCACACTATTTAATCAAAGATGTGTTTCTTCTGCTTTTAGAACTATTGGGCCTTTCCCTAAAAATATTTAGACAGAAGTTTATATAAATATAGCTTATGAATTTATGCTTAAGAAATAAACACTATTTGGAGATAATTTGTATGTAAAAAATTAAAAAAGAAAAGAAAAAAACATTCTGTGATTATGTTGCATAAAGCTTAATTCTGTGAGCATCTATCATTACATTTGTACTCCCTTTTTTTAGAAATTTCCTTGTTAAAAATAAATTTATGAAATTTATTAATAAATGATTGGTTTTATTGATTCATCTATTTTTTGCCTATTTGCCTTTGTTATGTCTGCACAAATTTGTGGCAGAAATTGAGATATAAAATCCTTGGAGACCAGTCTGAATTCCTGCTCTTCTAAAGCTAAGTTTTCTGCTCGGCTTTTTGCATTTGTGCTTTGACTTTGTTTTGCTTTGTTTTTCTGGATTTCTGCCATTCCCTGCTGGGGTGAGCTGAATTCCTTTAGCTCTGTCTTCTGAAAATACCTGAGTGCTGATTTAGTTTTTGAAGCCTAGCTGCTTCAGGGTCTTTTTCCATATCAGCTTGTTGGCTTATGTCTTTGATAGGGTTTTGGCAGATTGCAGACAGCAACCTTCCTTTCCTGTTCTGTTTAGTTAGCTTGGGCCCCATCATTTGCTCAGTCTATCTTTCTATCTGTGTGAGTGTTTTTTCATCTTGCTTCACCGTCATTATATGTTGGGGGCTGCCTTTTACTTTGGGGTCTGCTCTGGGGCAGTTTAGATTTCCTTTTCTGTCTTTAGGCTATTTAGCTCTCCGGCTGTGATCGAGGGGTCTAGGGCACCGTAGGAACCCCCCACGGCTACTGCTAGTTGTGTTGATAGGTTCAGGAGTCTGCAATCTGATAGTTGCCAACTTCTCTGGTTTTCTGTACGTAGCTTCTATTTTTGTGTCTGCCTCCTACGGTGACTCAATCATAACAGAATCACCCGCCATACCGCAGATCCTAGGGTACTCAATAGCAGGAAAGAATTGTAAAAAAAAAAAAAAAGTGTGTATATTTTTTCCTCTATATCTCTGAGGCCGTAGGGGGAATTTTTTTTTTTCTCTCAATGGAGATAAAGCAATTGTCTGATCGTGTGGAGCAGCTCGCTGCAGAAGTGCGGGGAATTTCCGCCTACCTTGCTCATTCACATGCTGCTGAACCAAAGATTCCTACACCTGATGTATTTTTTGGGGATCGGTCTAAATTTTTGAATTTCAAAAATAATTGTAAATTATTTTTTGCCTTGAAGCCTAACTCGTCAGGGAGCTCCGCGCAGCAGGTTAAAATTGTCATCTCTTTGCTGCGTGGCAATCCCCAGGATTGGGTGTTTTCTTTGAAACCAGATGATCCTATTCTGACTAATGTGAACGCATTTTTTCAGGCCTTGGGGTTGTTGTATGACGAACCTAATGCCATTGATCAAGCTGAAAAGACCCTGCTGGCATTGAACCAGGGTCGAGATTCTGCAGAATTGTACTGTCAAAAATTTCGAAAGTGGGTAGTACTTACTACCTGGAATGATAATGCCTTGGCTGCTCTCTTTCGGATGGGGTTGTCAGAAGCCGTAAAAGATACTATGGTGGGATTTCCTGTTCCCTCTGGTCTTGACGATTCTATGTCATTAGCCATTCAGGTTGATCGGCGCTTGCGCGAACGCAAAGCTGCACGAGAGGTGTTGCCACCTGTTGAACAAATGTCTGAACCTATGCAATGTGATAGAGTTTTGTCCAGAGAGCAGCGTCAGGAGTTCAGAAGGCGTAATAACTTGTGTTTTTTCTGTGGAGATGCCTCGCATATTATTTCTGTCTGTCCTAAACGAGAGAAACGCTTTGCACACACGTTTTCTGTTGGTGGTGTTCAACCTAAGTTTCTTCTGGCTATTACGCTGATCTGCTCCCTGTCCACATTTTCCGCCAAGGCTTTTGTGGATTCGGGAGCAGCCCTAAACCTAATGGACTTGGATTTTGCTAAACGTTGTGGATTTCCGATGACACCTCTGCAGACGCCTATCCCTTTGAGGGGGATTGATGCTACTCCTTTGGCTAAAAATAAACCTCAGTTTTGGACCCAGGTGGTAATGCGGGTCGCCCCAGACCATCAAGAAAATTGCAGATTTTTGGTGTTGCATCATCTGCATGATACTATTGTTCTGGGGTTTCCCTGGTTACAAATTCATAATCCAGTTTTGGATTGGAAATCTGTGTCTGTGGTGAGTTGGGGTTGTCGGTGTGCCTTTATTGAGGCTCCGGTGTTTTCCACCTCTCCTCAGTCGCATGATGTTCCTGATTATTTGGCGGACTTTTATGATGTATTTAGTGAGAATGAGTCTGCGTCTCTGCCTCCTCATAGGAGTTATGACTGTGCAATTGAACTGAGCCCGGGGTGTAAATTTCCCAAGGGTCGGCTCTTCAATTTATCTGTACCCGAGCACGAGGCTATGCGATCCTATATTAAGGAGGCGTTGGAGAAGGGTCATATTAGACCATCCTCGTCACCCTTAGGTGCCGGGTTTTTTTTTGTAGCCAAAAAGGATGGATCATTAAGACCTTGTATTGATTATCGTGCCCTCAACAAAATTACTGTTAAATATCAGTATCCGTTACCCCTGATTTCTGATCTATTCTCCAGAGTTAAAGGTGCTTGCTGGTTTACCAAGCTTGACCTCAGGGGGGCGTATAATCTTATTCGCATTAAGCATGGGGATGAATGGAAGACGGCGTTTAATACTCCGGAGGGACATTTTGAGTACCTGGTGATGCCTTTTGGGCTCACTAATGCCCCTTCTGTCTTCCAGTGCTTCATGAACGATATTTTCCGAGATTTTGTCGATAAATTTTTGACTATCTATCTGGATGATATTTTGATCTTCTCCAAAGATTGGGATTCTCATGTGTAACATATTCGGACTGTGTTCCGGATCTTGAGGGAGAATTCCCTGTATGTCAAAGGATCTAAATGCCTTTTTGGAGTACAGAGGATTTCTTTTTTGGGATTTATTTTGTCCCCGTCAACTATTGAAATGGACCTGGCCAAGGTACAGGCCATTTACGATTGGGTTCAGCCCACTTCTTTGAAGGCCCTCCAGAAGTTTTTGGGTTTTGCTAATTTTTATCGGAAATTTATAGCAAAATTTTCTAGTATTGCCAAGCCATTGACTGATTTGACTAAGAAGGGTGCTGATGTGTTAAATTGGTCTCCGGAGGCTGTTTCTTCCTTTCAGGAGCTGAAGCGAAGATTCACCTCCGCCCCGGTTTTGCGGCAACCTGATGTCTCACTTCCGTTCCAGGTAGAGGTGGATGCTTCTGAGATTGGTGCAGGAGCTGTTTTGTCCCAAAAGGATCCTGTAACATCTAAAATGAATCCCTGTGCTTTCTTTTCCCGAAAGTTCTCTCCATCTGAACGTAACTATGATGTGGGGAATCAGGAACTGTTGGCCATGAAATGGGCATTTGAGGAGTGGAGACATTGGTTGGAGGGAGCTAAGCATCAAGTCGTGGTCCTCACTGACCACAAGAATTTGATTTACCTAGAGTCGGCTAAGCGCTTGAACCCCAGACAGGCTAGGTGGGCGTTGTTTTTTTACACGTTTTGATTTTGTGGTTTCTTTTCTTCCTGGAACTAAGAATGTCAAAGCAGACGCCCTCTCTAGGAGCTTCTTTGCTGATTCTCCTGTGGTGACCAAGCCTGCTACCATCTTAGGCGAAGGGGTAGTTCTTTCTGCCATCTCGCCCGATTTGAGACGTGCTCTGGAAGAGTTCCAGGAGGACAAACCTGAGCGTTGTCCCAGTGGAAAGTTGTATGTTCCTGACCAGTGGAAGAAGAGAGTGATGTCTGAAGTTCATTGCTCTGCTTTGGCTGGTCATCCAGGTATTTTTGGTACTAGAGATCTGGTGAGTCGGTCTTTTTGGTGGCCCTCCTTGTCTCGTGATGTCAGGAATTTTGTGCAGTCATGTGGGACGTGCTCCCGTTCTAAATCGTGTTCTCGCTCTAGTGGGTTGTTGATGCCTTTGCCTGTCCCCAAGAGGCCATGGACCCATATTTCAATGGATTTCATCTCTGATATGCCTGTCTCTCAAAGGATGACTGTTATTTGGGTGATTTGTGATAGGTTCTCTAAGATGGTTTATCTTGTACCACTCCCTAAGTTGCCGTCTTCCTCTGAGTTGGTGCCCCTGTTTTTGCAACAGGTGGTTCGCTTGCACGGGATTCCTGAGAACATTGTATCTGACAGAGGAGTTCAGTTTGTGTCTAGATTTTCGAGAACTTTCTGTTCCAAGCTGGGAATTCAGTTGTCCTTCTCCTCTGCTTTTCACCCTCAGACCAATGGGCAGACAGAGAGAACAAACCAGACCTTGGAGTCGTATTTGAGATGTTTTATTTCCGCTGATCAGGATGATTGGGTTTCATTTTTGCCCTTGGCCGAATTTGCTTTAAATAATAGAGCTAGTTCTGCCACTTTGATGTCACCTTTTTTTTGTAACTTTGGGTTTCATCCTCGATTTTCTTCAGGGCAGGTGGAGCCCTCTGCCTGCCCAGGTGTTGACACTGTGGTGGAGAGAATGCACCAGATCTGGGACCAAGTGGTGGATAAGTTATCTCTCTCCCAGGAAAAGGCCCAGCGGTTTTCCAACCGACATAGGACCATTGGTCCCCAGTTTAAGGTTGGTGATATGGTGTGGTTATCATCAAAAAATATTGCTATGAAGGTGGCTTCTCCTAAGTTTAAGCCTAGATTTATTGGACCTTACAAGATTTTGAAGATTATTAATCCAGTCTCTTTTCGTTTGGCTCTTCCTGTCACATTTAAAATCCATAATGTGTTCCATAAATCTTTGTTGAAAAGGTTTGTTGAACCTGTTGTTCCGGGGGTGGCACCTCCAGACCCTGTATTGGTTGAAGGTAACATGGAATATGAGGTAGAGAAAGTACTGGATTCCCGCCTGGCTAGACGGAGACTCCAGTATTTGGTTAAGTGGAAGGGTTATGGTCAGGAGGAAAATTCCTGGGTCTCTGCCTGTGATATTCATGCCAAAAGATTGGTGCGTGCCTTTCATCGGGCTCACCCTGATCGCCCTGTTGGCATGGTTGAGGGTTCAGTGACCCCTCCTCAAGGGGGAGGTACTGTTGTGAGTTCATTTTCCCCTTCACTACTGAGGTCCGAGGAACTCCCTCTTCTGGTAAAGAAAGGTAGTGAGCCTGATTATCAAACACCTGAGCCTAATGATGATGACTGGCTGAGTGGAGTTACTGACTGGATATAAGGCTGCCAACGCCCTTCTGCCCTGCGGGTGATTTCTCTGTGGGATCCTTGGAGACCAGTCTGAATTCCTGCTCTTCTAAAGCTAAGTTTTCTGCTCGGCTTTTTGCATTTGTGCTTTGACTTTGTTTTGCTTTGTTTTTCTTGATTTCTGCCATTCCCTTCTGGGGTGAGCTGAATTCCTTTAGCTGTCTTCTGAAAATACCTGAGTGCTGATTTAGTTTTTGAAGCCTAGCTGCTTCAGGGTCTTTTTCCATATCAGCTTGTTGGCTTATGTCTTTGATAGGGTTTTGGCAGATTGCAGACAGAAACCTTCCTTTCCTGTTCTGTTTAGTTAGCTTGGGCCCCATCGTTTGCTCAGCCTATCTTTCTATCTGTGTGAGTGTTTTTTCATCTTGCTTCACCGTCATTATATGTTGGGGGCTGCCTTTTACTTTGGGGTCTGCTCTGGGGCAGTTTAGATTTCCTTTTCTGTCTTTAGGCTATTTAGCTCTCCGACTGTGATCGAGGAGTCTAGGGCACCGTAGGAACCCCCCACGGCTACTGCTAGTTGTGTTGATAGGTTCAGGGGTCTGCAATCTGATAGTTGCCAACTTCTCTGGTTTTCTGGACGTAGCTTCTATTTTTGTGTCTGCCTCCTACGGTGACTCAATCATAGCATGCCACCCTGTTTTTAAAGCGACCAAAAGTAATTGGACAATTGACTCCAAGGCTATTTCATGGACAGGTGTGGGCAATCCCTTCGTTATGTCATTCTCAATTAAGCAGATAAAAGGCCTGGAGTTGATTTGAGGTGTGGTGCTTGCATTTGGAAGGTTTTGCTGTGAAGGAAACATGCGGTCAAAGGAGCTCTCCATACAGATGAAACAAGCCATCCTTAAGCTGCAAAAACAGAAAAACCCATCTGAGAAATGGCTACAACATTAGGAATGGCAAAATTTACAGTTTGGTACATCCTGAGAAAGAACGAAAGCACTGGTGAACTCATCAATGCAAAAAGACCTGGGCGCCCACAGAAGACAACAGTGGTGGATGATCGCAGAATAGTCTCCATGGTGAAGAGAAACCCCTTCACAACAGCCAACCAAGTGAACAACACTCTCCAGGAGGTAGGCGTATCAATATCCAAATCTACCACAAAGAGAAGACTGCATGAAAGTAAATACAGAGGGTTCACTGCACGGTGCAAGCCACTCATAAGCATCAAGAATCAAAAGGCTAGACTGGACTTTACTAAAAAACATCTAAAAAAGCCAGCAGAGTTCTGGAAGAACATTCTTTGGACAGATGAAACCAAGATCAACCTCTACCCGAATGATGGAAAGAGAAAAGTATGGCGAAGGCGTGGTACAGCTCATGATCCAAAGTATACCACATCATCTGTAAAACATGGCGGAGGCAGTGTGATGGCTTGGGCATGCATGGCTGCCAGTGGCACTGGGTCACTAGTGTTTATTGATGATGTGACACAGGACAGAAGCAGCCGAATGAATTCTGAGGTGTTCAGAGCCATACTGTGTGCTCAGATCCAGCCAAATGCAGCCAAACTGATTGGTCGTCGTTTCATACTACAGATGGACAATGGCCCAAAACATAAAGCCAAAGCAACCCAGGAGTTTATTAAAGCAAAGAAGTGGAATATTTTTGAATGGCCAAGTCAGTCACCTGATCTCAACCCAATTGAGCATGCATTTCACTTGTTAAAGACTAAACTTCAGACAGAAAGGCCCACAAACAAACAGCAACTGAAAACCACCGCAGTGAAGGCCTGGCAGAACATCAAAAAGGAGGAAACACAGCGTCTGGTGATGTCCATGAGTTCAAGACTTCAGGCAGTCATTGCCAACAAAGGGTTTTCATCCAAGTACTAGAAATGAACATTTTATTTACAATTATTTAATCTGTCCAATTACTTTTGGTCCCTTTAAAAACAGGGTGGCACATGTTAAGGAGCTGAAACTCCTAAACCCTTCATCCAATTTTAATGTGGATACCCTCAAATGAAAGCTGAAAGTCTCAACTTCAACTGCATCTGAATTGTTTTGTTTAACATTCATTGTGGTAATGTCTGGAACCAAAATTAGAAAAATGTTGTCTCAGTCCAAATATATATGGACCTAACTGTGTGTGTGTGTATGTGTATATATATATATAATTGTAAGGTAATAAATACATATGATGACCTGCAAAAGTATAAATGACATTGATCATTGATTTTATCAGTTGTACAATGAAAAAATTATGCAAATCTCTAGTATATTGCACATTTTAATTTCTCGTCGCATTTTAAAGACCTCTGCTTACTGTCAATTAGTGGAAGTAATTATTTCTATTTATCCAATGGCTCGTTATAAAAGAGATATCTTATGACGTCCCCAAAATTAGCCTGTAAAGAAGCCTTGCTAATCAATGACAGCAAGCCGTGATCTTGAAAATAGCAATTAAATATAACAAATAGTATATTTTAAAAGATTTCGGAAAACATTCAATTATGCAGCCACTGAAATGTTTGCTGTCCCTTAACATTATTGTATCACAGTATGTATGAGGTTTTGCTGCCATCTAGTGCACTCATGTGATAATACATAATATTACACTAAGACAAAAATGTTTTTCGACATAAAGGGGTATTGACAAAGTCATAATCCTGACTCACAAGTTCTCAGATACATTAACTTTTCCATAGAAGACACAGCTAGAGATTTTAAACAACTAAAATCCACATAGTCCATGCATGTACACCTGTTAGTCTAGGTATCTGTTCAGTAGTTCTTCTCATCCTGATTCAGCATGTGCCGTATTCTTCTACAGAGGATATCCACTTCCTCCTTGAAGGGAGAAAGTCACAAATAATCAGACACTGTGGGACTTTTTGGGTGGTTGTCACTGCACAAGGCAGACAAACACGCTAGTGCTCATACGTACACATACCTCCCAACTTTCAAAGAAGAAAAAGAGGGACAGATTATGCAGCACATGCTGAGGCAAGATTTTAGCCACAACCATTTACCATTTCATTATTTCTTGGCCACATAAAGAAAATGTTAGAAAATGAAAAACAACCCCTTTAAGGCTGTGTTCACATTACTACTAAACTCTTCTGTTATCCTGTTCCATTATAAGAACAGAGTAATGGAAAACAGTGATAAACTGATCATTCGATGCGCACCAGCTGAGCCCAACTTTCGAGAGAGAGATTTTTTATGCCGCTGCCAGAACGATATTTACCGTTAAAATGCTTCTCTGAGAATATCTTACGGGCATGCGAACTCCCAAAAAGCCGACCGTTGCTACAAAAAAAGTTTCAGAGTCCGTCTGCTCCGCCCAGGAGACGCTACAATTCCGACGGATCCGTCCAAAAACGGATGCAACGGATGACCGTCAGTCAAAATCCGCCACTAATGCAAGTCTATGGTGGAAAAAAACGGATCCGCCAAAAAAGGGGTGGATCCGTTTTTTCCAAAATCTGGGTTATTTTGACGTAAAAAAACGGAAGTTTGAAACAGGCCTAAGCCCACACAGGCCATTTCCTCAAAATTCTTCTCTAGACTTAGGCTGCCTCCTCAGCGTTCCGCTCTGTCCTCAAGCCATCTCCTCAGAGTTCTTCTTTACACTCAGGTTATCTCCTCGGCGTTCCTCTCTGCCCTCAGGCAATCTTTTCAACTTTCCTCTCTGCCCTCAGGCCTTCTCCTCAGTCACCATACTTCTCTACACTCAGGCCATCTGAGTATTCCTCTCTGCCGTCAGATAGTCTTCTCAGCTTTCCTCTCTGCCCTCATGACATTTCCTTAGCATTCCTCACTTCCCTCAGGCCGTTTCCCCATTGTTCCTTGGACACGAAAATCATCAGCGATGCCTTCACTGCCCACCCTCCCCCACCACACAAACAACCACACACGCAAAAGCATCCCACTTGCCCATCTACCCTGTCACAATCCTGCTCCTCTGCTAGGAACTGTTCTCTGCTGCCTAGTCACTTCACCTGAGAATCTATGTATCGACCCAGATTTTCAGACAGAATTACATCATGGTGATATAGGACTCCACTGGTATAGCAAATCATTTAATGAAACCTTTTCCTTTCCTCAGATAGCTTTCACCAGCTGCCACTATCTTATTCATCTATATACACTGCTCAAAAATAAAGGGAACACTTAAACAACAGAATATAACTCCAAGTAAATCAAACTTCTGTGAAATCAAACAGTCCACTTAGGAAGCAACACTAATTGACAATTTCACATGCTGTTGTGCAAACAGAATAGACAACAGATGGAACTTACTGGCAATTATCAAGACACACTCAATAAAGGAGTGGTTCTGCAGGTGGGGACCAAAGACCACATCTCAGTACCAATACTTTCTTGCTGATGTTTTGGTCACTTTTGAATGATGGTTGTGCTTTCACACTCGTGGTAGCATGAGACGGACTCTACAACCCACACAAGTGGCTCAGGTAGTGCAGCTCATCCAGGATGGCACATCAATGCGAGTTGTGGCAAGAAGGTTTGCTGTATCTGTCAGCGTAGTGTCCAGAGGTTGGAGGCGCCATCAGGAGACAGGCCAGTACACCAGGAGATGTGGAGGGGGCCATAGGAAGGCAACAACCCAGCAGCAGGATCGCTACATCTGCCTTTGTGCGAGGAACACTGCAAAATGACCTCCAGCAGGCCACAAATGTGCATGTGACTGAACAAATGGTTAGAAACTGACTCCATGAGGATTGTCTGAGTGCCCGATGTCCACAGATGGTGGGTTGTGCTCACAGCCCAACACACTTGGCATTTGCCACAGAACACCAGGATCGGCAAATTCACCACTGGTGCCCTGTGCTCTTCACAGATGAAAGCAGGTTCATACTGAGCACGTGACAGAGTCTGAAGACGCCATGGAGACCGATCTGCTGCCTGCAACATCCTTCAGCAAGACCAGTCTGGCAGTGGGTCAGTAAGGGTGGGGGTGGCTGTTAGGCGTCTGGTTTCTTCCCCTGCTCAGGAGGTATCCCGAGCCTTGCCTTCTGCGGTCTCCCATTCATTCCCGGCCGCAGAGGAGCCTGCTCAGCAAAGATGTCGATCCCGGCATCTTGCTCAGCTTAGTGTTGTCGGTTTGGTTGCTGATGCCATCGATGGTTCAGCCTTAGCAATCCACAATAGCCAGCAACAAGCAGCTCCTGGGACTAAGTCCTTCTATCGGTCTACTGAGCATGCCCGTGGGACGACCTCTCATTGGAGGTCGGAGGTCACATGCTCAGGTCCTGTTGCTGCTCCAAATGGTTCGCTAGGAAGGTCCCGGAGGGCTGCAACTATAAAAGGTTCGTATGGCCGCCCTGCCATATGCTAGTATAGAATTTTGTACTTGTGTGTACGATGATGGATGCATGTTTCTGGTGACTAACTCCTTATGATTCCCTCTCTTTGATTGTGCATGTTATAGGGTTATCAGAGTTAGAGTCAGCGCCTAGTGGTGGCATTGCCTATGTGCCACAGTGCACCCAGTTCTCTGCACACATGTTACCACATGTGTTAGCACCAGATTGTGCCATCCAGCACAAGGCACAACTATACCGCATTCACTGCAGCGTTTGTCAGAGCGGCACCCTGCGCAATTAGGGTGCTTTCCAGTCCTAGGCTTAGGCTGGTAAGTGGCGTCTGTCAGAGCGGCGCTGCATACACTTCATGCGGGTAAACCTTCAGTTGCTTTTTCTGGCAAACGCTAGTGGGTCTAGAGGGACTCTAACCCTGTGTCCTTGAGGCTGGGTCCTGTGACCAATACACTAGCGCTCTCCTACGGCCCTGTGAAGCAACAGGGTTCGCCTTTTACACACTGGGTGACTTAACCCATGTGTGCTTATTATACCGCCATCTTGTTTCTGCCATTACCTGGCAGCAGGTAACATCTCTGCACGGTGGACCCTGGGCTGCGAACGCACCTTGTCTTTACTATAATATTTGGTGCATTCTGCAAGCCCATAACAGTGGCATTTCTTTGGAGGGACGTACAGCCCTCCATGTGCGTGCCAGAGGTAGCCTGACTGCCATTAGGTACCGAGATGAGATCCTCAGACCCCTTGTGAGACCATATGCTGGTGCGGTTGGCCGTGGTTTCCTCCTAATGCAAGACAATGCCAGACCACATGTGGCTGGAGTGTGTCAGCAGTTCCTGCAAGATGAAGGCATTGAAGCTATGGACTGGCCCGCCCATTCCCCAGACCTGAATCCGATTGAGTACATCTGGGACATCATGTCTCATGCCATCCACCAAGGTCACGTTGCACCACAGACTGTCCAGGAGTTGGCGGATACTTTAGTCCAGGTCTGGGAGGAGATCCCTCAGGAATCTAAAATCTATATAAATAAAAATGAGTGTATGTATGTGTGTGTGTGTATCAGCCAGACACTAAGCTCCCAGCCATTGTCTGCCCACCAGAAAGGAGCAGAGAGCACATGACAAATGAATCACCCCCTCCCGTGCCCATATACTCATCACGCATCCTCCATCCCATAGTCCCATAGGCACATCTTCTTGACCACAACAGGTACACTGGCTGTGTTGCCCATAGCAATGAATTACTAAGCATCTTTTATTTCACCAGAGCTGATTAAAAGATGAAAGCTGAGCTGTGATTGGTTGCTATGAGCAACAGTTTTCCTTGTAGACAGTTGTGGTAACTGAGGCCTATTATTCTTATAATTTCTGTGGTGTTATCATCCTTCTGTAAAGCTGGAAATAACACAATTTATTACCGTGCCGACACAGACCACCCTGACACAGACGGCGGGGGAGCCCAATATCATACAGGATAGGATTAGATACATGGCTCAGCAGACTGTATCACACAGGATCGGATTAGACAGCCCAGCATCACACATGATATTAGATACACAGCCCAGTATCACACAGGATAGGATTAGATACACAGCTCAGCAGTCAGTAACACAGGATAGGATTAGATACACGGCTCAGCAGATTGTATCACACAGGATAGGATTAGATACACAGCGCAGCAGTCATTAACAGGATATGATTAGATAAACATCTCAGCAGACTGTATGACACAGGATAGGATTAGATACACAGCTCAGCAGACAGTATCGCACAGAATAGGATTAGATATACAGCTCAGCAGACAGTACCACACAGGATAGGATTAGATACACGGCTCAGCAGACAGTAACACACAGAATAGGGTTAGATACAAAGCTCAGCACATAGTATCACACAGGAGAGGATTAGATAGACAGCTCAGCAGTCAGTGTCACAGGATAGGATTAGATACATGGCTCAGCACAGTATCACACAAGATAGGATTAGATGCACAGCTCAGCAGACAGTATCACACAGGATAGGATTAGATACACGGCTCAGCAGTCAGTATCACATAGGAGAGGATTAGACACACGACTCAGCAGACAGTAAGGCCTCTTTCACACGTCCAGATATTTCCGATACCGGAAAAAAATGATACTGGAGATATCCGTGTCCGTGTGTACACGTGGCACATCTGTGTGGAACATGTGTGCTGCCCGTGTGCTGCATCAGGACCACACGGACGGCTGCAGGGGAAGTAGCGCTACAGTAAGCACTGTTCCCCTGCATATGGCGCTGAACTCGGCTGTCATTCTTCCCTGATCTGCCGGCAACAGCTTGAGCAGGGAAGAATGAATGAAAACAAACCGATGTGGGGTCCCCCTTATTTTTTTAACCAACCTGGCAAAACTATACAGGTGTAGGCTGCTATTCTCAGGCTGGTGAGGGCCATTAATATGGCCCCCCCAGCCTAAAAACAGCAGCCTGCAGCTGCCCAGAAAGGGCGCATCTATTAAATGCGCCTATTCTGGAGCTTTGTCGGGTTCTTCCCACTTGCCCTGTAGTGGTGGCAAGTGAGGTTAATAAGGGGTTAATGTCACCTTGCTATTGTAAGGTGACATTAAGCCCAGCTTAGTAATGAAGAGGTGTCAATAAGACACCTTTCCATTACTAATCCTATAGTAAGTAAAGGGTTAATTAAACACACATTAACAATAAAGTCTTTTAATGAAAGAATACACCACACATTTTTCCCATCTTGAAGCCATTGATCACCTGTAAAAAAAATGTAAAAAAACAAACCAACAATATAGCATACATGTCCGGCGCTCAGTCAAGTCCCACGGCGTAAATCCATCTCTGGGGGTTAATAAGTTTACAGGTGGAGCGGTGCTAGTGCAACCGCTCGGGCTGTAAACTACTGGGAAATGAATGGGAAGCAGCGCGCACAGGCTCAGTGACATCACAGTATCACAAAGGACAGAATTAGATGCACAGCTAAACAGCTCAGCAACAGGATGTGCCAAAAGAGAGGAGATTTTCATTCCAAGAATTACACTCATTCCATTTGATTTGCCTTTTGATTTTAAACGCCTCCAGTTTCCACTTCGACTGGCATTTGCAATGTCCATTAACAAGTCTCAGGGACAATCCTTGAAAGTAGTAGGGATCGATTTGCAATCTCCATGCTTTTCTCATGGTCAACTTTACTGGCCTGTTCAAGAGTTGGAACTGCCAAAATTCTGTTCATCTTTCCACCGAAAGGAAAAAACAAAAAAGTTGTTTATCAAAAGGCTCTTGGATGATTTGAAAATAAAATACTATCAATACTTGGGTAATCGTTTAGTTAATTTGTGTTGCAAATCTGTAGTGTTGAATATATGATGTGAAATGTTTTTATGTGCAATATAATCATTATAATTTGTTATAACTAACCACAGTTAAGTTACTATGCCTTTCAAAACATGAAGAGAAATTTATATAATTTTTAACTACTTTACATAAAATAGAAAAAAATGAACATTGGGTTGTTCTAACAAATAGCAGTGTCTGCATTTGTCTTTATAAACTCACAATATGTACTATTTTTATCACGATTTAGCATTCCTGTGAATCACTAACCTAATATTTAGTTGTTGTATAACTAGTTTTTTAGAATTGCTTTATATCTATGTTGCATAGTCTGTGAGCAGGTTGCGGGATGCAATGACTGACAGGAGGCAGAGCAAGAAACAATAAGTTAAGGAACAATGAATCAGGTAACGGCAGTTCCTGTGAATCACTTAACGTGGCATTAATTCCTCAGGCTGTGAATTCTGCTGGGAAGTCAATAGCGCCAACAATGGCTGGCGCGGTGCTTATCCAAGAAGGTCCTGTAGGCAAAAAGGATCCGTCTTCTGGCGGCAGCACTCGGTTTCCGGTACCTTCCACTGAGCCCTTAGTCCATATACTGATGTGGCCAGAGGAGCATGTGCCACGGCACTGTCTGAGCCAGACATGGCCCAGCAGATACTGTATACCCTGGTGAATCAGGGCACAGATGGCAGTCCTGCACCTGATCTCTGTCTGGCAACACGCACGCAGTACTCACTAACCCAGAACATTCATCACCTCGCTCTGTGGTGACCAACAGACACAATGCACATCTCTCCTCACAGTCTCTGTCAGCAGTGGCAGGGAAGCTCGAGAACGGGCCTGCGCTATATTGATGCTCGAGGGCCAGAGCACTCATGTCCCCCTGCTGCGCGCTGTCTCTTCCTGCCAAGTCTCTTTCTAGGTCACCGGGTCTGTCTGCTGCAGTCCTTCCGCCAGGAAACAGGGGATGCAGCCTCAGTAGTTCCGGACCCTGCTCAATACAGGTACTTGAAGCCTGGTCTTCCTCCTTACAAGTCAACCAACTTCTGGCTCCTGTCACCTGTTATTCCAGCCAAGGATGCTTTGATACATCCCACAATCTTTTGGCATTTGTTGGCTTTGCCTCAGAAACTGCATTTTTGATGCCACCCCACAAGTGTTCTATCGGAATAAGGTCCGGGGATTGGGCTGGCCACTCTATAATCTCAATCTTGTTAGACTCGAACCAAGATTTTGCTCGTTTACTGGTGTGTTTAGAGTCATTGTCTTTGTTGAAACACCCATTTTGAGGGCATATCCTCTTTAGCATAAGGCAACATGATATTGTCAAGTATTTTAATATATGCAAACTGGTCCATGATCCTTGGTATACAGTAAATAGGTCCGGCACCATAGTAAGACAAACATGCCCATACCATGATGCTTGCACCACCATGCTTCACTGTCTTCAGAGTTTACTGGGGCCTTAATGCAGAATTTGGGGGTCATATGATGAATGGTCTGCGGCCCTTGGACCCAAAAAGAACAATTTTACTTTCATCAGTCCACAAAATGTTTCTCCATTTCTCTTTAGGCCAGTTGATGTGTTCTTTGGCAAATTGTATCTGCTTCAGTACATGTGCGCTATAGTGAGACTTTGCGGGGACTTAGTGATAAGAGATTAGCTTCACACAATCCACAATTGTCTTCTGTCACAGTCCTCACAGGTAGCTTGAGACTGTCTTTGATCATCCTGGAGCTGATCATTGGCTGAGCCTTTGCCATTCTGGCTATTCTTCCATCCACTCGAATGATAGTGTTCCGTTTTCTGGTTTGGCTTTCCTTTTTAAAGCTTGGAGATCATTTTAGTTGAAAAACCTATCATTGTCTGCACTTCTTTATTAAACCACAATATATATAGTTGCCATCAAAAAGGAGCTCCTATGGAGCATTCATTACCTAAGTAGGGCTGGTGGGTAAGTAGTGCGGCTGGTGGTTAGTGAGGCTGAAACGCTGTTTGTAGCAGGGCTGTGCTCTCCCTCCCGCCCAGCGTGACCAGCATTTCAGCCTCACTAACCACCATATATTGTGGTTTAATGTGATAGTGCGGTATATTAGTTTCTGGTATCACCTGTATTGAAGTTCCAGTATACCAATCAATTTATTGCTCAAACTATATATTCAATTGCACATGAATAATATTTTACTAAATTGATATACCTCCCATAGAATGTAAGTCCGCAAAGACAGGGTCCTCTCCCCTCTGTACCAGTCTGTCATTATAAATTTGTTTACAGTTAATGATATCTATAACTTTGTATGTAACCTCTTCTCATTACAGCACCATGGAATTAATGGTGCTATATAAATAAATAATGATAATAATAATAATAATGATAATAATAATAATATACCTTGGCCATTCACATATTCATTACGGTCTTGATATTTTTTGTTTCTATTATTGTGCTGTGATATTTTGCTATTTTCTCTTTCTTCATGGAGGTTTTAGCCCTGTCAATTTTATTACTATTTTAATTGCTTATTAATAAATATTGATTTTTTTATCATACTTTTGTTGGAATCACTTCTGGTCTAGTGGTCATGATGCCACAAATGGACATCCTATTGAAATAAACTCAAAAGCATGCAGATCATGAATGCTGAGTCTTTTGGTTTTCTTAGAATCTACTGCAGCAACATGTGGTAATGTAATTTATACCAAAAACAGTGATTACCGTACATAGTTTCTGTTAACGGACCCTGAACAAGGACTTCTCCTGGAAGTCCGTGTTACTGTTCGGGTTCGGCAGCCTGAACAAAGCTTGTTTAAAGGCTCCAGCTCAGCCAATCAACCAACTTTTCCTCTATGGACACTTCTGACCCCATCACAGCCATGTCAAGTATAGGCATGGCTGTAATTGGCCGATGAACTATGCAAAAAAAATAATAAAAAAAAAGATGTAGGGGCCCATCTATTTTTGATAATCAGCAAAGGTTAAGCAGACGGCTGCAGTCATCTTAGCTGGTTATCAAAACTAGAGAGGCACCCAAGCCATTTTTTATTTAAATAAATAATTTAAAAAAATGGCGTGGGGTCACCCTCATTTTTAATAACCAGCCATGCTAAAGCTGACAGCTGGTATTCTCAGGTTAGAAAGGTTGGTTATTGTGCCCTTCCCGGTCTAAAAATAGCAGCCTGTAGTCGCCCTAGAAAAGGCGCATCCCTGCTTTGCCTGCTCTTCCCGCTTGCCCTGGTGCGTTGGTAAGCAAGGTAATATTTTGGGGTTGATGTCTGCTGTGCAATGTCCGCTGACATCAAGCCCAGAGATTAGCAATGAGGCAATGTCTATCAGACACCACCATTACTAAGCCTGTAAGCAAAAAAGAGAAAAAAAAAAGCACATACAAAAAAAATCTATTTGAAAAAAAAAACTCCCCACAATTTCCCTCTTTCCCTCATTTATTTTAAAAAATAAATTAAACACCAGTCCGATATAGTCCAAATGGAGGGCTCTCGACAATCTTCTTCATCCAGTCTATGGAGCTCCGTTCAGAGAACGCAGCTTCATACGATGGAATAGCAGCTACTGCCGGGTTTCGTGCTGTGTTCCGTGAGAACCTGGATGCTGTGAAATAACGTGACATCATTAAGGTTAATTACATCAGTTCACAGGCGCCAATACTCACGAGGGCAGGTAGAGCGCCGGACTTAAGAGCACCGAGTGCGGTCCCTCATTAGTACAGCACTTGTGCTACCCTCACAAGAACCGGCCGCTATGAACTGAGATAAGCTTACTGAGAAAAATTGCAGTATTCTGCACTTTATCCAGGAGATACCACTGTATCACATTCCTGTGGAGGACATACACATCTTTTGTCACTTAGCACTATTTTTTTTATATGCCTCTCTCTTCTTTTCCCCTATATGAGTAACACTCCCCTGATGACATCTCACTATTGAGCTAGAAAAGAAAGAAAAATGTCGGGAGGGATTTTTTTTTGCTCTGGGGTTACTGTTAGAGCTGAATTGAGCACTGACCTTGTTAGGGATGGAGCAAACAGAGGGTACGACTGTGCAAAGGAAAATTGGACCCATCTTTCCCTGGAATCCTATAGAACCAGAGGTTTCTCGGCTCAAATGGGTGAGATCTAAACTTTTTTTTATATGCACTTGCACCTTTCCATTTGATACGTCTTTGCCATATGTGGTTTAAGGCATATAATGCTTTGGTCAGTATGTAGGCAGCACGGGTTGTCAATTGTTCCACTATTTTATTGAATGATTAGTAAAAGTTATGTTTTAATAAGGTGTTTTTCTATGCAATTTAAATTATGATCCCAAAAAAATAGAACCTGCAGGAGAAAACAGGGACCACAGCTATTTACAAATCCCCCTATTTTAAAAACCAATTAAGACTACGCAGACAGCTCTGAGCTAATATTAATAGCCTTTGAAGCTTCATGGATATTAGCCTCTTCCCAGAATAATAACACCAGTTCTCAGCTGTGTGCTTTTCCCCAGCTGGTTAATAAAAATAAGGGGACCCCACTCCATTTTTTTTATTTCTTTATTTATTAGTTAAATGCATGTACAGTAAGCTACACACGCACTCCACTAATTCTATATTTCACTGACATCTTTCTTACAATGCACAGGCTCGTAAATATTCTCATCAGCGTCGCCTGCTCTCATTGCTATCAGCTGAAGACATTAGTAATCAGCCAAAGCCTGACTGGTGGTAATATTTTCACTGCTGGTCACAATCGCTGGCTCACATGCTGTCCTCTATGTGACAACATGGGAACTGCAATACCCAGTGACTATGACCGGCGTTGACTTCAGTAAGGTTACCGCCATTCAGAACCTGTGTTTCCCACACTGGAAGTTGGGGCTCCCATTCACTTGAATGTGGTTTGGGATCAGGTTTATGTACCATTCTGTTACCCAAACCAAACTTTCTTTTATAAAGTTTGGCCGAACCCAACGGACCTGAACATCCATGGGTCCCCATTAGTGTTGAGCGATACCGTCCGATACTTAAAAGTATCGTATCGGATGGTATCGGCCGATCTAAAAAAAATATCGGGTATCGCCGATTCCGATACCGGAAGTCCCATTCAAGTATATGGGACTTCCGGTATCGGAATAAGAAAAACCCTATTTTTGCCTTGTACAGCCTCTCTGGGGTCTGTACGGGCCTTTCGGGGGGCTGTGCCGGCCTGCCGGGGGGTCTGTGCAGGCTCCGGTGGTCTGTGTAGGCCTGCCGGTGGTCTGTGCAGGTCTGCCGGGGGGCTGTGCCGGCCTGCCGGTGGTCTGTGCAGGCTCCGGTGGTCTGTGCCGGCCTGCCGGGGGAGCTGTGCCAGCCTGCCGGTGGGCTGTGCAGGCTCCGGTGGTCTGTGCCGGCCTGCCGGGGGGTCTGTGCCGGCCTGCCGGTGGTCTGTGCAGGCTCCGGTGGTCTGTGCCGGCCTGCCGGTGGGCTGTGCAGGCTCCGGTGGGCTGTGCAGGCTCCGGGGGTCTGTGCAGGCATCGTCCGATGGGACTACAAGTCCCATCGGGTGATGCCTGCTACCATGACAGTGATTGACACATTAGCCAATGATGGGACAGTTGTAGTCCCATCATCCGGCTAATGTGTTGAATGTAAAAAAAAAAAAATGTACATGCTACATACATGCTACATACATACTACATATATAGATACATGTAACATACATACTACATGCAACATGCATACTACATACATAATACATATATACTACATGCATGCAACATACATACAACATATATACTACATGCATGCAACATGCCTACTACATATATACTATATATACTACATGTAACATACATACTACATATATACTACATGCTACATACATGCTACATACATACTACATACATGCTACATACTACATACATAATACATATATACTACATGCATACTACATATATACTATATATACTACATTTAACATACATACTACATATATACTACATGCTACATACATGCTACATACTACATACATGCTACATACATAATACATATATACTACATGCATGCAACATACATACAACATATATACTACATGCATGCAACATGCATACTACATATATACTATATATACTACATGTAACATACATACTACATATATACTACATGCTACATACATGCTACATACATACTACATTACTACATACATGCTACATACTACATACATAATACATATATACTACATGCATGCAACATACATACAACATATATACTACATGCATACTACATGTAACATACATACTACATATATACTACATGCTACATACATACTACATACATGATACATACCACATGCATGCAACATGCATACTACATATATACTGCATATATACTACATGCATGCAACATACATCTATACTACATACAATACATACATATAGACATACAGTACATATAACATAGAGTACATACTCACCGTCACTTGTCACTTTGATCCCCGAAGCCATTGTCCCCTTGAGGAATAAATATCAAAATAAAAAAACACCAATATACTTACCCCGATCCGCAGAAGTCCACGAGGGTCCCACGTCGATAGGTAGGTATCCTTCCGCACTGTATTCCTCCACCACTGTAAAAAAAAAAGTCCCTAGTCTCACTTTATGCCATTGCTGCGTGGGAATTTTCCCACGCAGCAATGGCATAAAGTGAGACTAGGGACTTTTTTTTTTTTTTAAAGTGGTGGAGGAATACAGT
Source organism: Dendrobates tinctorius (assembly GCF_039654945.1). Lineage (NCBI taxonomy): Eukaryota > Metazoa > Chordata > Amphibia > Anura > Dendrobatidae > Dendrobates > Dendrobates tinctorius. The sequence goes on along the minus strand of NW_027361743.1, from coordinate 16,401,098 downwards.
GCGGAAGGATACCTACCTTCCGTCATTGTATTCCTGGAGCTGGTAGAGAACGATAGCATCAGCTGATGCTGCTGTTCTCCACGCAAGATCGACGTGGGACCCTCGTGGACTTCTGCGGATCGGGGTAAGTATATTGGTGTTTTTTTATTTTGATATTTATTCCTCAAGGGGACAATGGCTTCGGGGATCAAAGTGACAAGTGACGGTGAGTATGTACTCTATGTTATATGTACTGTATGTCTATATGTATGTATTGTATGTAGCATATATGTATGTTGCATGCATGTAGTATATATGCAGTATATATGTAGTATGCATGTTGCATGCATGTGGTATGTAGCATGTATGTAGTATGTAGCATGTATGTATGTTGCATGTATGTAGCATGTAGTGTGTATGTATGTAGCATGTATGTAGTGTGTGTGTAGCATGTATGTAGCATGTAGTATGTATGTTACATGTAGTATATGTAGTATATATGTTGTATGCAGGTTGCATGCATGTAGTATATATGTATTATGTATGTAGTATGTATGTAGTATGTATGTTGCATGTATGTAGCATGTAGTATATATGTAGTATGTATGTTACATGTAGTATATATAGTATATATGTAGTATGCATGTAGTATATATGTTGTATGTATGTTGCATGCATGTAGTATATATGTATTATGTATGTAGTATGTAGCATGTATGTAGCATGTAGCATGTATGTAGCATGTAGTATATATGCAGTATGTATGTTACATGTATATATAGTATATATGTAGTATGCATGTTGCATGCATGTAGTATATATGTTGTATGTTGCATGTAGTATATATGTTGTATGTATGTAGCATATATGTAGTATGTATGTAGCATGTATGTAGTATGTAGCATGTATGTAGCATGCATGTAGTATGTAGCATGTATGTAGTATGCATGTAGTATGTATGTTACATGTAGTATATATGTAGTATGTATGTAGCATGTATGTAGCATGTATGTAGCATGTATGTGGCATGCATGTAGTATGTAGCATGTATGTAGTATGCATGTTGCATGTAGTATGTATGTTACATGTAGTATGTATGTAGCATGTATGTAGTATGTAGCATGTATGTAGCATGCAGCATGTATGTAGTATGCATGTTGCATGTAGTATGCATGTTGCATGTTGTATGTATGTTACATGTAGTATGTATGTAGTATGTATGTAGTATGTATGTAGCATGTATGTAGCATGTAATTTTTTTTTTTTACATTCAACACATTAGCCGGATGATGGCACTAATACTGTCCCATCATTGGCTAATGTGTCAATCACTGTCATGGTAGCAGGCATCGCCCGATGGGACTTGTAGTCCCATCGGACGATGCCTGCACAGACCCCCGGAGCCTGCACAGCCCACCGGCAGGCCGGCACAGCTCCCCGGCAGGCCGGAACAGCTCCCCGGCAGGCCGGCACAGACCACCGGAGCCTGCACAGACCACCGGCAGGCCGGCACAGCTCCCCCGGCAGGCCGGCACAGACCCCCGGAGCCTGCACAGCCCACCGGCAGGCCGGCACAGCTCCCCCGGCAGGCCGGCACAGACCCCCGGAGCCTGCACAGCCCACCGGCAGGCCGGCACAGCTCCCCCGGCAGGCCGGCACAGACCCCCGTTGCCTGCACAGCCCACCGGCAGGCCGGCACAGACCACCGGAGCCTGCATAGACCACCGGCAGGCCGGCACAGCTCCCCCGGCAGGCCGGCACAGACCCCCGGAGCCTGCACAGACCACCGGCAGGCCGGCACAGCTCCCCTGGCAGGCCGGCACAGACCCCCGGAGCCTGCACAGACCACCGGCAGGCCGGCACAGACCCCCGGACAGTCGGCACAGCCCCCCGAAGGCCCGAACTGACGGCGCATCATGATGCGCACAGACAGCGCATCATGATGACATCATTTCAGCAGCCAATCAGATCCACAAAAGTGGCTCATTGCATTTTGGACTTCCGATTCCGGTATCCGATACGAAAAAAGTATCGGTACTCGGTATCGGAATTCCGATACGGCAAATATCGGCCGATAGCCGATACTTGCGGTATCAGAAAGCTCAACACTAGTCCCCACCCATCCCTATAGTTACAAACAAACCTACAGTTTGTAACCTTGGGACTGCCAGTATTCCTCCTCTTTATTTAAACTAAAAGTAAAGTGCTTTCATGGCTACCTTCATCCGTTCTTGGAGTAAACATTAATATTTTATGACTTGTGGTATTTCCTGATGAAGGCGTCTTTTTGTACTCTGAAATGCGTTGAATAAAACCACAATTATTAATACATCTGAACTTGCAGTGATTCAGCAGCGCAGAGCAACCACATTTTCTCCCATTTCTGATATTTAACTACACTGGAAACACCCAATATGATACCACCTTCCACCTTGGAGCTTCACTTTGTACTCCTGCTGGTTGTCAGCCATCATTTCTATAGAGCTATAACAACAGGGCAACTTGGGTATCCAGCTACCAAAATTTACAACTTTCAATGAGCTTAGATCTTTTATTATCATTCCCATAAGGATTTGAAATGACAACTCGGCAATGTTGTATTCCTTGCCTACACTCAATATACAGTGGGGCAAAAAAGTATTTAGTCAGTCAGCAATAGTGCAAGTTCCACCACTTAAAAAGATGAGAGGCGTCTGTAATTTACATCATAGGTAGACCTCAACTATGGGAGACAAACTGAGAAAAAAAAATCCAGAAAATCACATTGTCTGTTTTTTTTTCATTTTATTTGCATATTATGGTGGAAAATAAGTATTTGGTCAGAAACAAAATTTCATCTCAATACTTTGTGATATATCCTTTGTTGGCAATGACAGAGGTCAAACGTTTTCTGTAAGTCTTCACAAGGTTGCCACACACTGTTGTTGGTATGTTGGCCCATTCCTCCATGCAGATCTCCTCTAGAGCAGTGATGTTTTTGGCTTTTCGCTTGGCAACACGGACTTTCAACTCCCTCCAAAGGTTTTCTATAGGGTTGAGATCTGGAGACTGGCTAGGCCACTCCAGGACCTTGAAATGCTTCTTACGAAGCCACTCCTTCGTTGCCCTGGCGGTGTGCTTTGGATCATTGTCATGTTGAAAGACCCAGCCACGTTTCATCTTCAATGCCCTTGCTGATGGAAGGAGGTTTGCACTCAAAATCTCACGATACATGGCCCCATTCATTCTTTCATGTACCTGGATCAGTCGTCCTGGCCCCTTTGCAGAGAAACAGCCCCAAAGCATGATGTTTCCACCACCATGCTTTACAGTAGGTATGGTGTTTGATGGATGCAACTCAGTATTCTTTTTCCTCCAAACACGACAAGTTGTGTTTCTACCAAACAGTTCCAGTTTGGTTTCATCAGACCATAGGACATTCTCCCAAAACTCCTCTGGATCATCCAAATGCTCTCTAGCAAACTTCAGACGGGCCCGGACATGTACAGGCTTAAGCAGTTGGACACGTCTGGCACTGCAGGATCTGAGTCCATGGTGGCGTAGTGTGTTACTTATGGTAGGCCTTGTTACATTGGTCCCAGCTCTCTGCAGTTCATTCACTAGGTCCCCCCGCGTGGTTCTGGGATTTTTGCTCACCGTTCTTGTGATCATTCTGACCCCACGGGGTGGGATTTTGCGTGGAGCACCAGATCGAGGGAGATTATCAGTGGTCTTGTATGTCTTCCATTTTCTAATTATTGCTCCCACAGTTGATTTCTTCACTCCAAGCTGGTTGGCTATTGCAGATTCAGTCTTCCCAGCCTGGTGCAGGGCTACAATTTTGTTTCTGGTGTCCTTTGACAGCTCTTTGGTCTTCACCATAGTGGAGTTTGGAGTCAGACTGTTTGAGGGTGTGCACAGGTGTCTTTTTATACTGATAACAAGTTTAAATAGGTGCCATTACTACAGGTAATGAGTGGAGGAAAGAGGAGACTCTTAAAGAAGAAGTTACAGGTCTGTGAGAGCCAGAAATCTTGTTTGCTTGTTTCTGACCAAATACTTATTTTCCACCATAATATGCAAATAAAATGAAAAAAAAAACAGACAATGTGATTTTCTGGATTTTTTTTTCTCAGTTTGTCTCCCATAGTTGAGGTCTACCTATGATGTAAATTACAGACGCCTCTCATCTTTTTAAGTGGTGGAACTTGCACTATTGCTGACTGACTAAATACTTTTTTGCCCCACTGTACCTAAAATCAGAGATCTGGGCAAGTGTAGAATTTTTTTGTTTGTGCAGATTGTCCAGTTTTATTGTATTCAAACAGGAATAGTATTTTAGATATAAAAGTTAAAAAAATAACAATCATTATGAATATATGGCCAATTTTACCAAATAAAGTGAATCTCTGTATTTTATCACCATGATGGTTTAAGGTCCAACATTCTGCGCAGTATATTTTTATTGTCATCAGAGCATTATATTTCAGATACAGAGTTTCAAATCAATGGTTCCAACCAGAGATAAGCGGACCTTTTGTTGAATTTTCTCCAAAAATTTGATTTCCAGCTAAGAAATTTGCACAAATATCAATATTGTAAAGCTTGTATCTGCTCAGAAACTACACGTGGTGGAGAAGAGTGAGGACCCCCTACTTATCATAAGAGCTTACAAGTTAAAGAAGAGAGATACTTACCCAGTAACTCAGGAAATGGAAAACGACTGCGTACAAAGTGTGCTCCACTTGGAACTGCTGATCTGTGGTGCCATCGGACTAACCACCACTGTACAAGGTAGGATAATCCATAAAATGCATAGCTGCAGGGAATTATGGGGAGACCTATTATGCAAAATGACAACAGCCCACTGTCTGATGCCTCAGCAGTGTGGATAATGGTGCCTGGCAAGGTTGACATGTTCGAAAAGGTTTCCTTGAAATGTTCAAATTTGTGTGAATCTGCAAATTCCAAGAAATACGACTAAAACTCAATCCTTCACGGATCGATCTGCTCATCTCTAGTCCCAATCAAACCTGAGAATGAAATTGTCGCATCGCTGAACCCCAGTAAAAGTTGGGTTGCTATTCGCGGTCAAGTAAAAGACGGAAGGCTACTAATTTTGACCATGGTTTTTATTACAAATGACCAATATGGATGAAACTAAGCAATTTAAGGCTTGTATAAAAAAAAAAAAAAAGAAAAAACTTGTAGGAATCAATAATCTGATCTTTGATGCAATACCCAATGCAATGGGAAAAGTATAAGTTATACACATCTACAGGCTTTATACATTTGTTCCAAAAACAAAACATGTAGACAAAATAATTATTAAGGCTCCAGCATCTGTTGGACACAGGACAAGGAAAAAAAGAAAAAAGCTAGTTTCAGTGCACATTTCTGATCACTATTAACAGGTTTTTCAGTTAAATATTACATGAAGTTAAAAATGCAATGAAAATCAACTTTGCACAGTATAAAAGGACAAATATAGTGATAGGACATTGACATTGTGAAGAGTAAGAAAACTGTACTTTTGTTCTTAACTGCAATAATATCACAACCAGATCCAGCTGATTATAGTCGTACAGTAAGCTTAAGAAAAGCAGACGCGAAGGCAGCAGGGAAGAGCGTCGATGGGTAATGGCTCCATGGCAATACTGGAGGCAGAGAAAATGAGCAATGAGACTTTTATGTGAAGGGATTGTCCAATGTGCTGCTCAGCTTTGGTTACGTAAAGTGCTCGCTTTGAATATGCGCATTAGACATTCATTTCTACAGTATATACACAATTTCTGTCCTATTCACATTACACATTTGGCGTTCAAGCTCGGAGATGCGGCATCTTAACATTCAGCAAATTAAAAAAATCACTGCTAATTTTCTTTTTTCCTAGGTATGTACATTTGGAGGCTCTTCCAGTAAAATGTACAAATAAGGCCCGATTTAGACCCTTTAAATGTTAAGGTGCAAAGAATTTGAGGCAGAGCACCGATTTGTTAATGTGACTATTTGCTTTAGAAACCCCTATTTGTTAGAAGAGTCAACAAAAATCACAGAATGTCCCATTGTGGAATCTGGCAGCAAGGGATCACTGTGTTTTCATGGCTACGGCAAAGAAATGAAGACATACACAGTCCCAATAAAAGCAATAGGCTGTGAGATACGCGAGGCCTAAACAGAACCTCCCTATATTTACTCAAAATTCCCTGGTGGGGGACTTGAAAAACAGGTCTTCTTACCTAACAACCCCTTTTATTTCTTCATATTCAACATTTTTATGTGGATTCCGTTTTAAGTATTGTCAGTCAAAACAGAATTTTTACAGCAGCACATTTCAAGAAGGTAGTCCGCCAATTTTGATTTGGGGATAAGTATGTAAACAGAGATCTATTAGATGAAAAAGAGCCAAGGAAGACACGGACTTAGGTGGCCATACACATGAGACAACTAGCAAGTTTATTTCAGAAGGGAGAGGAGCTTACAATGGCTCAAAAAGGATCAGACACTGTGAAATTCAACCACTTTTCCCAACATCTGCCATGGTAGCAAAGTTGTAACAACCCACCGATCACCACAATCATCAGGTTCTGCCATCTGCTATCTTATGTGTATGGCCAGCTTTACACACATGAAAACCAGACCTAGTTACAATATAGATTAGTAATGTGCTTAAATAGCAGATCCACATGAAAAAAATCCATATATCCAATAAAGCTACACACATTTGAGATCTCATTAATGACAGTGCCTTCTCAGAGTCTACAGAGATTCCGTGTGCTATTATTCTGGTTTCCTTAGCAGCAGGAACCCTGCAAAATCTGTATTTTAGATGGTTGTGACGGTATAAACTGATAAGTCTGAAGTGACTGTGTGTGACTGTAGAATTATAAATCTCCCCCCAATGCACGCACTGTGCGCTGCGTATATTTGCCGGTTTCTTCGCCGGGATTAGCGGGTATGTATGTGTTACACAATACTCTTAACCATACACTTGTATTGAGCGAGGCCGCACCCCGTCTAGTGATGGGGTCGACCAGTGGGCATGGCCTTGCTCAATACAAGTTAATGGAATGGGGCCATGCCCACTAGATGGGCTCTGGCCAGGAATATGCATAACGCATATGTAGTCGCCAGTCCTGGCTCAGAAACCGACGAATCCTTGCAGTGCACAGTGAGTACGCTGGGGGGATTCATAAGTATGTAGTCACACAGAGTGACTGCAGACTTATCGATTTAGTCCAGACAACAACTTTAATAAAACCTTCTACTATTTTTCACAATTTTCCACAACTAGCAAAAAAGACCTTGAGAGTGAATTTCCTTCTTGTCGCAGTGATAAAGTGAAAGGAGCTCCTGCAGTGTGCAGCTTTACAATTACATCCACCCTATTTGCATATGTAAAACAATAGGTTCCTAAGTTTAAATCTTATTTTGTATAAAATTTTCAAGTTTTATAATTATACAAGCAGTGCATTCCATTACCCTCATGGCGACATCTGAAGTGAACCGGTCATTTGGGATTTGTGGAAAGGGAAGCATATCAGGATAACGGGTTTTTAGGCTATCTACCCCATAAGCCTCCAGGGTCTGGACATCTTTTGTGAGGCCTTCTAGCTGTTGGCCATATTCTTCAATTTTCTGTGCAAGGGCCGTTGGTTTTACATCTTTGTCAGATTTTCCCCTGACAGCATAGTCTGCAGCAATCAATGCTAATTTGGTAGAGAGATAGCATTTGAAACATACCCACTCATTTGCATTCTTATGCATGTCATTTCTTGCAGCGGAAAAGTTAGCCCTAGCTTGCCTAAGCCACCTACGAGCTTCAACAGGGTTACCAACGGACTTGAATGTTGGTGGTACAAAGAAGCGTTTTGAGTCATATGATCCTGTAGGGGCAGTAAATTTTTCTTTATATTGTTGTCTCTCAGATTTATGATTTGTTGCCTCTTGATTCCAGGAAGAATAAAATCTTTGAAAGGAAGACTTTTCAGACTGAAACCTAGCAGATGGAGTGGTAAAGGTTCTTCTTGCTGTCCTTTCAACATTGACATCTGCCAATGCTTGCTTTTCTAGTCGGTTGATTTCATTTTGCAGATGCTTAAAAACCTCAGTTGCTATATCGAGATTTTCAGCATTTTTATCTGGGTGCCACTTTAGATATAATCTTCTTATAATCTTCTTCCTTTCTGATTCAGAAAGCTTCCAGGCCTGCTCCATCACAGTAGTTACTTCTTTAAGTATCTCTGGTAAAGAATTTAACTTGATCTTCTTAGGTGACTGATGTTTGGAGGAACTTGTTTTGTTACTTTCCTTACTTGGAAATGATGATGCTGTCCTTGGGCCAGGAGGAGGAAATTCAGTTGGACTTGTTGGTGTTGATGGAGCACTGTCTTTGCTTTGCACACCCTCGTCTGGCCTAGAAAACTTGTATAGATCAAGTGAGCTAACTATTTTATATTCACTATACCCAATGTCTATCTGATAAAACTTCCCTAAAGAACCTGAGTTGACATCTTCTTTTTCTACTTCCTGCACAATTATTGCATAGGTGTAAGTTGGTTGATATGAACCAAATGAGTCTCCACCCTCAGCATCGACCAAATAGCCAACATATTCACCTGGATAAAAAACATTGGTGGGATCCATGAGCAGTGTATAGTGAATTTCTGCTGGTATTGGGGTACCAGGCATAGGAAGTTCAAGTTTTGATTGCTCAGTTGACGAGTCATATTTAACACCTAGACTATCAAGCTTTTCGTTTATCCTGTAGATGTCATTGCAACCCAGCATAGCAATTAAATACGATGTGTCAGATATGAGATTGTCCGTTGCAGACTTCAAGGTCATTGCTAAAGCTAATAGGAAATTGATATCCTTGCTGTCAGAGTGCTGTATATAAAGTAATATCACAGCATGTCCATATCGCTTCAAAAATGCAAGAGTTTCACTCCTGCTATGAGGGATTGGGTTAAATCCCTTGACTCGTAAAGTTGTTTGCAACTTTTCAAAGCAGGATACTTTTAAGCCTTCTCGTAAGGCTTTGCAAAGTTTTATGGCTTTCTCCTCGTTTGCTAAAAATGCATTGTCATTTTCATGTTTCATGATTCTTATAAGTCCAGTGATGAACTGCTCAGAAGACAGTAATAACTGAAGTCTACCTTGCAAAGAACATAGTGTTCCAAACTGGCATGATTTAGGAGTTTCCTCATCCAACTGTTCCTCAAGTATACTACTAAGAAGTCTTGGTCTTAGCTTTTGAGGAAGTAACATTATTATTCTTGTATGAAAGCCATGATCCTTTCCCATGTAGCACTGGCTAAGATCAACAAGCATCTGAACACCAATGTTTCCTTGAATTCTGCTTTTATAATGGGGAGCATCATCAAACACTAAAATGCTAGACTTGACCAATCTTCCGTCTTGACTTGGGAGGTAAAGTGCAAGGTCACGTATATTTTCTAAGTCATTCCTTACTTTAGCGGGATCATTCTGGAGACTTTTGAGTAGGCCAGAAATCACTCTTTTAACAGTGCGCATTTCATTAGGATCTAGCTGTTTTCCTTCAGAATTCTTGAAAATACGACTTAGAACTTCCACATACTGCTTGGTTGAAACTATATCTTCAGTGCCTAAGTTCTTAAACAGCTGATGAAAAGTTCCTAACTCCAGAGGCAGTTTGTAGAGATATGGTTTAAAATCGGACTCAAATTCCAGATTAATTACAACTTCTTCTGGCTTTAAAAGTTTCCATCCATCTTCAACCATGACAAATGCAACTCCACGGAGTTGGAACTTGAATTCTTTTTTTTCTGTGCTGAGGAATTCATAGACACTCCGCAGAACCTTTACTCTTGTCTTTACGATTTCATCATCTACAGTAGTGATGTTGCATATATTTCGACAGTTGTTTATCACTTTGTCAAGTGAAGGATCCAAATTTACATTCAACATTATTAAAACTTGTTCGAGCTGCTCTTGTGGACCAAGTGCACTTCCTTCTTGTTCATTAATAGTTAATGGTGTTGCCTTTTCGGGAAGAATTGGGCAAGATGTCCACAGCAGCTGCATTACATCTGTCTGCTTGAACTTTGGATTGACTTGTGCTCCATTAAATCTTATCAGAGGGAGTGTGCCATTTACCTCTTGGTACTGGGCATGAAAGCGTACAAGTTCTGCAGGTGCTCGTTCAGGACACAAGAAAGGTACCATGGACAATTCCTTTAAGAAGTTTCCAGAAAACAAATCAGTTCGTTCTTGGAACACATGATAAAGAATGACATCAACAGTGTTTTGAAGCACTTCTTTTGTCCAGCCTTCTGCATTAGCTCGCATACTGATCTCTTTTGCAAACTGCAACAACTGTTGTTGGGAAATAACATACTTTAGTCCTATATTACGGAGAAATTTGATCCATGAGAGAAAAAAAGCAGATTGGTTTTTTGGCTTTGTAATTTGCTCCAATTTTTTAAAGAATTCCAGGGGTATGAACAGTTTTTCAGAAAGCATTACTTCAAATACTCTCACAGTGCGGTCGTAGAAGTTCTTTGCAGGTTTAAGTCGGCCACTGGCATCATTAATGAATGCCAAATCTTCAAGCTTGGCAAAAAGTTGCTCCTTTTGTGTACAACTCTCTTCAAGGCTGCATACACAATTTTTTAGGTAAATCAAATGTTCCAATTTTGCATGATAGGAGAGGTTTTCAAATTTCGGCAGCAGATGTTTTGAATAAATCTCTAGATCGTCAACAGGGACGCATCCTAATGCAGTGTACAATTCTTTCAGGTGTATCTTCTCTTCGAGAAAAGCAAAGGATGATGAGTGAGACCATTTTTCTACTTCTGCTGCCGGTATGCTTTTTGTAAGGACATAACAAGTCCCATATTTAGACAACGTGATATAACGACCACTGACGGACTTGTAACATGGAAGCAACTTCAAAATGTCAGTTGCATCCTCTGACAGGTGGTTTAAATTGCAGTTGAAATACATCAAAAGAGCATCAAAGTCATTTTCAGCTATTTTTTCAGTCCTAAATGTTGATGTCAGAATCATGTGATGTATAGCTCGGAGAATGCTCATTGGATTGTCTATATTTGCCGCATGTCCAGCCAACAAGGGGAGTAATATATTGTCTTTTGAGCAAATTTTGTTCAGCGCCAGTTGAATACAACCAGTCTTCATCAGTGTATGAAACACTTTATCACTTTGTGCATTTGGAAAGATTGCAATATGCATAAGGCTGAATGGCAGTAACACATCACCGTCTGGAATAATTAACTGACCAGGTGACACGGTAAACTTTATTCCTGGTAAGAGAGCCCAATCTTTTAAGGTCTCCACAACTGTATCAAATGTAGTGGTATCACTTTGGTCATCTTTAACATTAAATGCCTCGCTAATGAAATGCCAAGTGCTCTTTAGCCATGACTCACTGGCAAAATTATCTTTCCATGGGACAAATACTTTTGTTTTGTACTCTCTAGGGAGAACGGATGAGAGAAGGTCAGTAAAACTGTTGATGTCAAACATTTTTGCAACTTTGCATGAAAGTAAAATATTGCTATACCTCAGGTACAGTGTGTTCATAAAAAGATCTTTTCGAGAAGGAATTAGTTCATGATAAGTGGTCAGGAATTTTGCTTGCTTTGCATCAAAAATTTGCAACACGTTGTCCAAAGTAATTAGAAGTGGCAAACCTTCAATTTGTATTTCATTTTCTTCAGCATCTTTTAAGCAATAATCCACAAGAAGTTTCAAACTGTGGAATAGTTTCAGGTTTGTCTGCTGGAGACGGCAAGGTAGTTTTCCAATGTGGCAGTTTGTGTCAGGAGAAGAGAAAGTCATGAGAAAATGACGGACATCTGAAGGAGTTGCGTAAGTAACCGGGATGCCTGCATCAACCAGACAGTGAAAAAGATTTGCTGTCTCATCACTGTAGTAGACCAAGTTAAACCCAATTTCTAAAAGTAGATGTTTGAGTCTGTAAACATTCTCAGCTACTGTCTTGCGAGTGGTTATATTGTACTCCATATTTTTCATGTGATGTAGTTCATCCTGTAATAAATTGTCAAAGTATGGCTTTCCAGAATTCACTGCCGACGTGTTTACCCAAGTAATAATGACAGCTGACTGCAGGTCAGAGCCGTCAACATTTGGGGCTCGTACTACAGGCAAGAGGCGCTTGGAGTCTTCATGAATGCAAGCATAAACTGCTTTCACTAGGCAATACCAGTCTGGCTGTAAATCGAGCCTGTTTACTGGAAAAAAAGACAAAAATTTTTTCAAAATGTCTTTTACAGTATGGATTGGTGTATTGTGTAATACAGAGATTGTGGGATCAGTTCCGGGAAAGTTTCGTTTCTTTAGTTGTACTAATAACTCTACGTAAGCTGGAGCCACCAAGACAGTCATCAAGCTATTGTTCCAGTCACTTCTCACTCCAACCCCATCATCATCCCGCCACAAGTTACGCCTTGCAGAATCCAAGGCAAAATGTCCATTTACATGAAAAGGAAGTCCTGTTTCAAGAGAAAGAGGCAAAAAGCAGAACGCTCGGTATGGTTTCTTGTAATTGTGGGTAATGCAAGCAGCAACTCCACCTCGTGGAAACAATGTGATGTCTCTATTTTTGTGAGCAGATATAACACTTTTTAGGACCTTACCCATATTAGAGAAACCGGAGCGATTACAAATTAACCATGTTGTCAAGTTTCCTTCAGTGTCCTCAATGTCCATTGTGTAAGTAATTTGCTGGACTGGTATATCTTTCAATTGTTTTTTCTTGGTAACACTGTCAATTACAGAGGAATGAAACTGTTTGCGTTTAAGACGGTCACCATCTGTGATTTTGCCTCGAACAGAGTATAACACTTTTAGAGCACCCGTTGTCCTCTCTATTTCACAGATAGAAATCTTTTCCATATGATTCAAGAACATAAGGAGTTCTGCTCCATCTGCACGCAACTTGTCAAGAAGGTTCTGTACCATCCTGTCCGAGCAGGGGACGGATGAGATCTCAGAGCTTTTTGCCATTTCAGAATTTCGTAGTGGAAAACGAAACATTGTTGCACTGGAAAGGTTAAAGTGGTTTCCTAAGTATAGATTAAGAACGTCTGAAAATTGTGTTCTAAAATCAGCATCTAAATCTCGGAACATGCGTCCAGGACTAAGTGATGTTGCCCCTGGAGCATATTGTGCATGAGGGTCAAAGATGCAAATGATGTCATTGGATGAGATGAAAGATGGACAGTCAGTAATATGGTAAACTGAGTTGAAGCCTATTCCATATTGACCAGTTTTACCAGGGTTGCCTTCCTTTGTTCCTTTGCCCAAGTTCTGGATGCCTCTTACATCATCATCTGTAAAGGGCTGGTTGTTGTATACACAAAGTGCAGGGCCTTGAAGAGGTGACCACTTCTCATCAAATATTCTGTCAGATGGATGGTTTCTTGGATCAAAGACAAAACATATTTCTGTGGCTTTTGCATCATCAGCATTTTGAAGAAGTTCCTTTAACATCTCCTTTTCTGAAGGATAAGCATTGAGGATACTTTTGATTCTACTGGTGAGTCTTTCCTTCTGTCCAAATTCAGTTCCGAGCGAGGTGAAGCAAACATTGGAGGCATACCTCTCCAAGGCTTTGTGTCTTTTTGGTATTGACCCAAGCTTTACAGCTACCTCTCTTGGAATGTCAGAGTGGCAGTACTTCACAGTAGTATCTTTTACTTTAATCCACGGGCAGTCATTGTAACATAGTGATTTAGCTGGAAGCAGATAGAAGTTGACATCTGGTAGAAGAATTTGACCATAATTTGTCTCACAAAATTCTTGACTCTTTTCTCGGATAAGCCCCCAAATTCCCTCACTAATAATTCTTCTACATAGTTGGAAATCATTCTCCGATATCTTTTTGTTTGAATTTTCCTTTTTGATAATTTCAAGTACTGATGCAAAATCTTCTACTGTAAAGGTATTTTTCACACCAACACTTTCAAACAGTTCACGAAAATTATTTTTGTACTTGTTAGGCATCTGATAGAGGTAAGGGGCTGCTTCAAAGTTTAAATGGAAGGAAACTTTTTCTGATATAACATAGATGCCCTCAACATATATAAAAGGAAATTCCTTTAGCTCTGTTATAACCATTGTCTTTGTAGCTTCATTCAAAAGGACTGCTTCATTGAGAAATTTATAGCAGGCATTTGTAATATTCTCCTGGTACAAAGTGTTTTCATCAGTATATTTTGCAATTTCTTTTAATTGATCAATTACTAATTCTGGTGAAGGTTTCTTGAGCAAACCTAAGTAATCTTTGACAGCCAAGGAGATGGATCCACATCCTTTAAAAGAAGGCGAGTTTTCATTAAGAATTGGCTTTAACAGGCAAACTGTGTCTTGGTGCTCAACTGTGTATAGGTCAGTAGCTGCAAACATTTCCTCATTTTTAAAGTCACTTCCTTTCCAATGAAGGGAGAAACCAACTGGCTTGGTAAGAAAAGGCAAAAATGGAGAAGTTTGGCATTTCTTGCAAAATTCCTTAGACTTGGGGTCTCTGAACTTGAGTTTCTCATCAATCAAGCTTAAAATAATATTGCTCCTCAAGCAAGCTGCAGCATGATCAGCTTTATTAATCAGTGCAATGGAATCAATTCGTTCAATTAAATCTTCCCATAAAATGTCATCTTTCATCATGCCAAGTTGCACCAGCTTAACCAACACTACTGGGTTCAAGTAATTTTGGTTGGTTCCATAAGGAAATCTTCCATCATTGTTGTCATACAATTTTGCTACTCTACCTTCAGGATGGATTAATCTTGAAGGAACAACCAGTGCGTGGTCCTCACTGGAGCATGGAATACATGGTGTAACTTGAAGAATTTCACTAAATGCCTGTATCCTTTCATTTAGAACAAAAAGCATCAAGGGATCTCGTAATTCAGGCTGGATTTCTGCTATATGAGGAAAAAAAACCTCTGAAAAAAATTGACGTTCGGAAAATGTATTCTCAATTAGCACGTCAGTACATCCTGCTTCTTCAAATCCCATTTTGACCCATGAAGGAAGTTCAACAGCACAAAGGTTTTTTGAGCCAGTCTTCTTCAAATACTTCATGAAAATCTGGAAAGCAGCTGGTCCAATGTCTGGTCTCTTAAGTAAGGAATCATCCAGAAATCTCACATTTTTCATAGAGACCCAAGATGTTCCATCAGAAAACACTTTCATGCGGTCTTTGCCCTTTGATTTGGCAATGTCTTCATAAAGTCCTTGGCAAATGACAGAAAAATCATCATGGACATAGTCAGGGTCTGGCCATATAGAATAGTAGGTGTAGTTCATCAGCTCTCCACTAGTAGACATGTCCCTTAAGACACAAAGAGCCTCTAGATAAGAACGCACAATGACATGTCTCATGAAAACAGTATTCCACCTTCCCTTTGTGTCTGTTTTCCAAATTTCCTTTCGATTTGATGTCACAGCAAAGCAACCATTTATATGCAGTGGAAGTCCAGTTTTTATTCGAAGAGGTAGATAGCAAAAAACTTCTCCGACATTACCAGAAAATGGTCTCACTGTCCATTTCCCATCTTGACTTTCAGAAAGCATCACAGCTACACCACCACAAGGCACTAGTCCGAGTCTCTTGCCACTATCACTCAGAGCAAATTTCAAGGCATCATTTATATCCATACAAGAACATATAAGCCATGTTGTTGAATCCACAGATTTTTGTGGCAATTCCTCTGTCATTCTTTTTGTTTGTCCAGACTTGGCCATCTCAAAAATGTTAGCTGGTTCATCTTCAGGACCTCTGAATAATGGAGAATGAAGGTCAACTATTCGCCTGAACACATGGTGAAATTCTTGAACCACAATCTTCAAGATACATGATGATTTGGGCATTTCACCTGGGTATTTTTTGGTAGAACTACAGTTGCTCATCACTTTGGCTGCCTCTGTGAGTATCTTTGTTGGTTTAGCCAAAACCTTTGAGGAGCATGTAGACTTTTTAATAGTTACTGTGTCTTGAGCGAATGCTGGTTCCGATTCTTCAGGCTTAAGGTATTTTAAGACCATAGAATTTACATTCTGAGTAAAGAGTATAAGTCTGTAGCCACACAAGCTAAATTCATCAACAAGTGTGTAAATATCTGCAGTATTGTAGCAGGAACTGCTAATTTCACTCATTTTAGCTTCCTGTTGTGTTCTAAAGGACAGTCGGAAAAGTGTACCTTTGTAGCAGTAGGGAGCTTCTACAGCAAGTGGTAGGTCACATTTGAACACACCTAAAAATGGCTTGAACTGATTTGGAAATTTGCGAAGTCTTTTTTGCTGTTTGCTCCAGTTAATTTTGATTCCTGGATTAGATTTGTCTCTGATATGTTTGCTAATGTGATTAATATTTGGATCAAACATAATCATAAACTCTCTACTCATAATAATAGGAATATCTGTGACGTGGTAGACAGAATTGAATCCTAGACCAAATTTTCCGACTTTGTCAACCTCACTTCTTTTTAAGGATTCTCCTAGTCTTGTAATGTTTAAAAAATCTTTATCAGTAAACTCAGAATTATTGTAAGACCATAGAGCAGGTCCATGACATGCTGCCATTCCAGGGTCCAGAAGATTTTCCCTTATATCCATATTTCGTCTCATATCAATCATAAAATTGCACTCTGTCGCTGATGCATCATCAGCATTTTGAAGAAGCTCCTTGAAGATATCAGACACTGAAGGATATTCTTCCAAAATGTTTTTGATTCTCACTGTAAGTGGCTCTCTTTGGCCCGACTGTTCAAACCCCATATTTTCGGGGTTAATAAGCCGAGTGCTTAAACATGGCACATTCAGACACTCTGCTGTCTTCATTGGTATATCCTCATGTACTAATATAATCGGTTCTACAGAGTCTTCAAGGAGATCGTTCAGGTCATCAACTTTGATATCACAGAAACAACATTCATGAATGGGTCTCATCACAAGTTTTATAGGGTCTTTGTTATAATGCACAGGCAATGGTGTATCTAGACTCACTGAAATTTGATGGCTATGCATCCATCTTACAATATTCAGCATTATATCAGTGTTTTGCTTGTTCTCCTCCTTATCCATGGATTGTTTGCTGCGTTCATATATAATGTCAACGACATCAAAGATTTGTTCAGATGTTAGCTGCTCGATTGAACCACAAAACTTGAACAACTTATGAAATTTCACCATAGTGTTTGGTATGTTGTGCAAGAAGGGCTGAAGGTCAAGGCTGTAGGATGATGTTATAATTGCTTGCTTTGGTGAGCAAAACGTTTTGCCTGTCCAGACCCATGGAAAAGACAACTCTTTGTAGAGTTCTTTGCCTTTATCGAGACATTCCTGCATAAAACCGTATATCTCAAGCAGAATGTGCTGAAACTGATAATAATCTTCATCAGTAATTGTTTTGGAATTATACCAGTCAGCTACAACTTTTAGATGTTTTAACACAGCCTCAATACTAGGTTCCCTTAAAATGCCAAGGACTTTTTCAATACTGTCATGCATATTTTCTACCAATGGAATGGAAGAGCCCACCAGAATAGCGAAAGACACATTGCACATTTCTCCGGGGGAATACAACTTGAACTGGTCTCCAATCCAGACCAAAGAATTGGGATAATTTGGTGGGCGTTCTTTAATCGAAGGTATCCATTTGATCTTTTTTAATAATGCTTTTCCCTCTGGTGACTGTACAAGTTTATAATTTTTTTTTAAAACCATGAGTAAAGTTTTTGCCTTTTTTAGAACAACATCATCGTTTTTGCCAGATCCACCATGTAAAGCTTCAATTTTCTTAGCTATTTGAACAATATCTTTTTCTGTAATATGAGAATCATTTTTAAGGCCGATCTGTCTTAAAGAATGTAATACATCTGAAGATGTAAATATAGAAGGTGGGAAATACAGCTGTTCCTCAGCAAAAAATAAGTTCTGGAGGACATCTACCTCTGGATCAAAAAGTTCACTGGCTGAAACCAGTCGTTCTTTAGAAATGGGTATGAATTTAAGACTTGACAACCAGGAAATTACCAAATGATTTTCGTTCTTTAAGAAGGTTAAATTTTCAAGAACCCAGAGCATAACACTTGTCCTTTCTTCAACTGAATAAAAATCTTTATCTACATCTTGCAAAATAATTTTCAAGCAATCTGTGCTTTTTAACTGTTCTACCTTTAGCATCTTTGTAAGTCGAATAGTTTCTTCGTCACTGCTGTCAATTATAGGAAAGGAGAGACGAGTTTTGGGGGGAAGCCTAGCGTTGTGATGAAGAACTTTGCACCCTCTTAAAAAAACATAGGAATTCTTTTCAGAAGTCTGTTCGATTCTTTTGAAAACCATCAGCTCTTGAATGATTTTTTTTTCTTTTTCATTTATGTCTGTTAAACTAGCCAGAAACCTTCGCAAGGCATCTTTGAGAACCGGGCTCAGTTGTGCCATCTGGCTGGATAGCTTTTGAAGAGACATCCTGTCCATTATTTGTAGAAGAGCACTAGGTGTAGGGGGGGAGATATATTTTTTAAGAACAGGATGCTGAATTGATGGGTCTAAACACATAAGAACAATACCCCCAAGATTTTTAATTATTTGAGGCAAATGTTCTGGCAGCTGAGAGTCGGTCTCATCATCATAAATGACGAGAGAAGGAATCCTTAGACGAATGAGTTCCAGGATGGTTTCTTCTTCTATTACATTTTCTTCCTTTTTTTCGTCTTCTTCATCTGCTTCATCATCTTTTTCTTCTTTTTTCTTTTCCAGCAGTTTTGTAGGAATAAGTGGCATATCATCAAGACATGACAAATCTTCGGAAAAATGTATGTACAACAGTTTCCAGACCATTTTCAGCCACTGAATAGGAGGATGTTTTTTGTCCTTGCCTGGGTGCCATTTTACAATCAATTCTCTTGTTGGCCAGGTTGTATTCAGGATTTCTTTAGTAAGACGTATAAAACGTTCAGGATTCAAGAGTTGAAGCTGCGTACAGGGTCTACCTAGGGTCGGAGAAAGAAAAAAATAAATAAGACCTCTATAACATAAATTCCTAAACGAGTTGTCCAGGATCAGAAAAAGTGGTCTGCTTTTTTCCTACAAACAGATCTAAGGACCTATCTGCCGACAGGCTGTTTCCTTTATTGCAGTTCATCTATGTTCAAGTGAATGCTGAAATACTGGCTAAAAAGCAGATCCTGTTTTCCAAGTGTGGACAACTTCTTGGTTGTGCAATAACCACAAAGTTATATAAACATGCATTAATATATTATATAAGAGCAATAAACTAATGTATTAAAAAATTAAAGGAGTTGTCCAATCCAAGACATTTATGACATATTAGTTCGAAATGCCATAAATGTGGGACGGAAGGAAGTCATGGTAAAGGAAAAGTGGACGAGCATGAATGTGTCTCTGTCTATTCATTTTATGAGAGTGTCGAAATACGCTGTATGAGCACTCATAGTGGTGAAAAGAGAGCAATGCATGCATGACCACATCTCAGTGCCAAGGGGCAAATGCCAGGCTCCCGATCTGGATGTAGATGCAGATCCCAGAGGTGGATATATCTAGTTGACATTTATGGCAGATCCAATAAGGTTACCATATTTGTGCAAGATGGGACAACCCCTTTAAGTAAACAGTTAGCATTTTTCTTACTGACAACAACAAGGTTAATAATATACATTCCTAAAGTGGGGAAAATAAGTATTTGATACCCCGCCGATTTTGCAAGTTTCCCCACCTACAAAGAATGGAGAGGTCTGTAATTTTTATCGTAGGTACACTTCACCTGTGAGAGACAGAATCTAAAAATAAAAAAAATAAAAAAGACACAGAAAATCACATTGTATGATTTTTAAATAATTAAATTGCATTTTATTGCATGAAATAAGTATTTGATCACCGACCAACCAGCAAGAATTCTGGATCTCACACACAGACCTGTTAGTTTTTCTGTAAGAAGCCTCCTACTCTGCACTCATTACCTGTATTAATTGCACCTGTTTGGACTCGTTACCTGTATAAAAGACACCTGTCCACACACTCAACCACACTCCAACCTCTCCACCATGTTTCTTCCATTTTCTAGTAGTTGTGCCAACAGTTGTTGCCTTCTCACCAAGTTGCTTGCATATTGTCCTGTAGCCCATCTCAGCATTTTGAAGGTCTACAATTTTGTCCCCGGTGTCCCTAGACAGCTCTTTGGTCTTGGCCATAGTGGATAGGTTGGAGGTGATTGAATGTGTGGACAGGTGTCTTTTATACAGGTAACGAGTCCAAACAGGTGCAATTAATACAAGTAATGAGTGCAGAGTAGGAGGCTTCTTAAAGGAAAACTAACAGGTCTGTGAGAGGCAGAATTCTTCCTGGTTGGTAGATGATCAAATACTTATTTCATGCAATAAAATGCAATTTAATTGTTTAAAATCATACAATGTGATTTTCTGTTTTTTACTTTTACATTCTGTCTCTCACAGGTGAAGTGTACATACGATCTTTGTAGGTGGGAAAACTTGCAAAATCGGCAGTGTATCAAATACTTATTTTCCCCACTGTATAAGCACATGTTAATGCATGCATTATTTATAAAATCCAACATGTAAAGAATCTATTCTTAATATTCCATACATCCATCAATAGTTTCCAGCAAAAGATACAAACCACAATGGGGTTATTTCAAATGTGGCAGAAAAACAATACCAAATGGAATGTGCCAACTTTATTGCTTTTCCCATTGTAATCATAGCTTAAAGGCTACTATGTAAATCTGAGTTGACCGGACTGATCAGGAGAGAGTAAATCTGAGCACCATGAGGAAAAGTTTCATGGTGCAGTGCTGAGCTTAGTGAGTTCACCGCAGTTCATCATAAGAAATTTCTAAAGGCCCCGTTACACATAACGATGTCCCAGCGATCCCACCAACGATCCGACATGGATGGGATCGCTGGGACATCGTTAGGCTGATTGCTGGTGAGCTGTCACATAGACAGCCCCTCCAGCGATCAGGACCAGCGAGCAAGCTGGTTTCCGATGTAAACATCGGGTATCTAAGAGCCACGCGGCTCTTAGATACCTGCTGTTTACATTGGAAACCAGCGTCCAGCGTCGCTGATCGTTGGTCTCTCGCTGCCACACACAGCGATGCATGCTGGCCAGCAGGAGACCAACGATCAAAAAACAGCCCAGGACGATGAAGCGCGATCAGCGATACCCGGCAGGGGGGGCGGTCGCTGATCCATGTCACACACAGCGATGTTGCCGGGGAGATCGCTGTGTGGGACGGGGCCTTTACAGTGAACTGCGGTGTGAGGACCCCCCTCAACCCTTGATAACCAGCCATGAGCCATGATAAAGCTGACAGCTGAGGGTTGCAGCTATGCTGGTTATCAAAAGGCAGTGTTTGATCAGACTCTCACCTAACGTGGAAAACCTTCAAAAGTGACCTGAAGAAGTACCTCTTTCAACAAGAGTACAACCTGCAGCAACCCTTGTTCCAGCACACCAGTGCATGACCAGTTCTCCCCTCACCAACTGTATCCTCTCACCCATCCCTTTTAGATTGTGAGTTCTTGCGGGCAGGGTCTTCTCTCCTCTTGTACTATTTGGTGACTCATTTTATTCAAAATTATTGTACTTGTTTTTTTATTATGTACACCCCTTTTCACATGTAAAGCGCCATGGCATAAATGGCGCTATAATAATAAATAATAACAATAATGTGGCCCTTTGAGAATATTTAATCGCCCACCCTTGGTCGATTCCATTAAAAACATAACCAAGTTCAAGTACAAGCACCAAACACTAATTGTGCATGCAAGAGATATTAGACAGCACAACTCCATGCTAAGGAGTCCTCAGTAATAGCTCCAACACAGAACACTGCATGCATGTATTACATAGAGAAATTCCCCCCATGGAAAAAAAAACACTAACAATGCCAAGAAGTCGACTACATTCTCTTTATTAGTTATTTGCTCTTTATATTGCATATTATGTTATTATATGACTTTAAAAGGACCTGTCACTAGGTCAAACATGACCAATTTTCTCTTTAATTCCTGCGGCTTACATACATTTTCTGTTTTGTCTGTGTTTTTTTTTTTGTAAATCATGGTTCCACAAAAGGGGCTTTTTTATCTAGTGGTACTTTTTATAGTCTTTAACTAAGGGGGCCTGGCTTACAGGGTAATTCTGCAAAGCAGCCAGAAGATAAGCCCCCCAGAGAGTCCTGAGAGCCATGCCTCCTTGTTAAAGATCATAAAGATTAGCGCTAAATGGAAAGACCAATATCTCGAAAACCATATGGCCAATTAAAATTTAAAAAATTACTTAGGGGAATAGGAGGAATAAAACAAGCAAAAAAATGACCACTTTAGACCTGGTGACAGATCATCTTTAAAGGGCTTGTCCCCAGCTGGTGGAGAGGTCAAGAGAATGTAACCGAGCGACCGGAGACACAGCCACTGCTCTCTAACACTGAGTGGTGACACCGACCACATGACTAAAACCCAAATGCTACCGGGCGGCATAACGGGCTGATTACCGCCAATAGCCATGGAGGTCAAAGGTGGTAACAACTGACCAAAAAAAGAAGCTTCTAGATAATCTTGATTTATCAGAAGTGCATAAAGTCTTTGTTGCCCATAGCAACCAATCAGCGCTCAGCTTTCATTTTTTTAAACAACTGTGAAGAAATGAAAGCTGTGCTGTGATTGGTTCCTGTGGACAACAAAGATACGGTAGTTTTTCTTTTACACAGATCTGATCTCAATAAAGGTTTCGCATTTCTAGAATAGAAAAGAAATATTTTACATGTCATTTCCTATCTGTTGTGATAAAAGCCATAAAAAAACAAAAAAAAACTAAACATCATGCAGAATTTAAAAAAAAAAAAAAAAAAAAAAAAAAAAAAACACACAATCATGTAAAATGCAATGTTCAACAAAAGAATCAAACAAAAATTATTTAAATTAATGTCCTTCAATTGTACATATTTTAATGACGGCAGAGAGTTAGTGCTGGGATTATTCAGGAACTGGAATATTTTTAAGATAAAATTTTTGTTAGATTAGAGGGGGAAAAAAATGTGTTGGATGCATGAAAACAACATTCCTTAATCTAGCACTTCTTCAAGCAGATTACTGTACCTGCATAGCCCCAGAGAAGCTGCTGTGCTACAATGTAATATATTATAATGTTTACAACATCAAAAATATGATTGTACATAGTTAGAATATTCGGCATAATCTACATATAATACTGAGTAACTGATCCTCAGAGTCATGTACTGAGCCTGGGCCACATCTTGGACACAACCATACTAGGACTTTGCAGAGCGAGTTGTACATAGCCCTATTATAGCACCCATGTAGGTATTTTGGGGTCATGGACGCCGCGTGGAGGAATACCTATCAACTAAACAGCATTTGTCTGACGCTATATCGGAGGTGTATGTTACCTCAGAGATGGCTAACTGTACAAAGGCTTATAGTAAGCTGAGCAGTAGCGTACCTACTGGGGAGGCAGAGGGTGTAGTCACCCCGGGCCCCACAATCTGAGGGGCACACCTGAAGTTACACTACTTTTAACTGTATCGGCACGCACAGCTCACCAACACAGTTAAACTCTCCTGCAGAGCAGGGTGACACAATCTCCCTGTATTGCCACACAGCTGCTATGGGGCCCGTTTGTCGGGGGAGGGCCCGGTGCCAGCATTTTACTGTATGGAGGCCTATGGGGATTGTATCATACTGTATGTAGGAATATGGGGAGTGCACTATACTATATGGAGGACTATGGGGAGCGCATTATGCTATATGGAGGACAATGGGGAGTGCGTTATACTATATGGAGGACCATGGGGAGTGCATTATACTATATGGAGGACTATGGGGAGATCATTATACTATATGGAGGACTATGGGGAGCGCATTATACTATATAAAGGACTATGGGGAGTGCATTATACTATATGGAGGACTTTGGGTAGTGTATTATACTATATGGAGGCCTATGGGGAGTTCATTATACTATATGGAGGACTATGAGGAGTGCATTATACTATATGGAAGACTATGGGGAGTGCATTATACTATATGGAGGACTATGGGAAGCGCATTATACTATATGGAGGACCATGGGGAGTGCATTATACTATATAAAGGACTATGGGGAGTGCATTATACTATATGGAGGACTATGGGGAGTGTATTATACTATATGGAGGCCTATGGGGAGTGCATTATACTGTACGGAGGAATTTGGGGAGTGCATTATAATTTATGAAGGCTATTTAGGGGGCCATCAAATGTGAGAGATAATTTTTCTTTGTATAATGTGGGGGCAATTATTCAGTGTTGGGGTCATCAAACAGTTTTCTACAGGGTTGTTTTACCATCTACAGGGCACACAGTACCACACAGTAGGTGCAGTAATAGGGAGACATACAGCAGTGGTGGCTCAGTTTTGGGGTATCAGTAGGATGAGAAGTTTGCTCAGGTTGGGAATAGAAGGGGCCATTCTAGCAATGTGAGAAGTCAAATGTGACATTGTTGTAATCCCTGCAGACGAGTCGTGGTGGAAAAAGTCGTCATGTCGGTCTGGGCCAAATAGGAAAGATGGCAAAAGTGAACGACTCCACCAGAAAGAACGTCAGCTGTAAGACTGGTATCTATCAATTATATGGTCACAATATGGCAGTAGTATCAGTGTTGGTGTTTGTACAGAATTTTTTTCTTGCAACAGCGCGGACATCTGCTGAGGTTCTCTTACATCCACCATAGTTCTAATTAGTGGAGATGAGCGACTATGCCTTTTTTACGGTCGAGTCGGGTTTAATGACACCCAACTTTCTCATAAGTCGAGTCGAACGAAATCGGCCGACTATCGTGAAAAGTCTGTGGTCCGACTGAAACACGAAACCCAATGCAAGTCAATGGGAAAGCAAAGTCGGCAGGGAGTGGAGGACAGGAAACACACCTACATTCTCATTCTCTCTCTCGACGCTGCACATGTCATCTCGCTGCCCACAGTGTACATCCTTGCTCAGTGGCTGAAAAAAAGTCACGTGCAAACATTCTGGGAAATCCGACTTTGGCGCTCGTTTTGCCGACCGCCTGGCCGCTGTGGTCGGGTTTCGGTTGGCGAAACCCGACTTTGGCATAAGTCGGCGACTCATGAATCTGGCCGACCTGTTTCGCTCAACTCTACTAATTAGGGTTACCTGGTTAAGGGCCACTCAGAAGATTTGCCCCCCCGCTCCAAAACCCCTAGCAATGCCTCTGAATCTGAGATATTTTGTCAAAATCTACTTATTTTAGGAAGGAAAAGCATGTCCAACCCTGGGCTGCTACAAGGTGATCCGCAGGCTGCACATAGACTATTCCATCTTGTCTAACCCGGACTCCAATGATGAGGATTAAGATCTCAATTCTTCCCCCTCACCGCTTCATGCTTGTGTTTTGCAATAAGACTACAAGCCTGTGACTTCCCCTCTCTATCCTCTCTTTATCACTCGCCATTCCCACATTACAGGCAAAAACTACACAGTGTTGTACCTAGTGAGGGACTAAGGGAGGGGCGGTATATGACCCTGTGTCACGAGGCACTCCCTCAAGTTCTGCAAGAGACATAAGGCTCCCTTCACGTGTCCGTGTTTGCAGTACATGTGTAGCATATTAGAGATGATCGAATCTGCCAACAATCGAATTTGGCAAATTGGCAGATTTTACAGGGAAACTCCATTAATCTCTGAAAATGTAATGTTTTTACTATGCTTTGGGGTCTCTAAAGACCCCAGCGCATAATAAACATAGGAAATAAAAAAAACTATAATAATACTCCAGTCACAACTAATGATGCGCAAACGTGCTGGGATAAGGTGTTATCCGCCATGCTCAGATTTTAACAGAGTGACTGCAGCGTGCTCAAATAATACATTCAAGTCCCCGCAGCAGCATGTCTTGTGGCTGATAGACAGCTGCAACACATGTAGGGATAGCCTGCTTGTTAGACATCCGCTACACATGCAGGGATTTCCTAACAGCTGCGAGACATGCTGCCGCAGGGTCTCGAACATAATATTTGAGCACGCCGAAGACATTCTCTTAGCATCTGAGCATGGCGGATAACACCTTATCCCAGCACGTTCACTCATCACTAGTCACCATTCATCTGTCCCACCATCCTGCACCTCACTGTCATGTTCTTTGCGTCCCTTCATTTCCCCATTGCACATAGTCTCTTCAGTCTCCTTAATCCAGGCCATGACTTGTGCACCATGTAGTCACTTGGGCGATTCACATTGTAACATCACGACGTGACGTCCGAGGCCTCAGTCAAGCTTCGAGTTACAGCTTGAATTTAAGAGGTCAAAGAGACTAGGCACAAGCAGCGTCGGACTGGAACACCTTGGGGCCCGCGATGCAGCTACATAGAGATAAATACAAGACCACCAATTGTGCGGTAAAACGCGCCAATATCCGGGTATAATATAAGGTAATACATGTCTTAATTATGTAGCAGGAGTTGGGGCAGCCTCCCTCATAGAATATAATGCAGCCCCCTCATAGAATATAATGCAGCCCCCTCATAGAATATAATGCAGCCCCCTCATAGAATATAATGCAGCCCCCTCATAGAATATAATGCAGCCATCTCATAGGGTATAATGCTGCCCCCTCCTAGGGTATAATGCTAGATATAGAGTTAGATAGATATAGATAGAAAGATAGATGTAGAAATAGATATAGAGATAGATAGTAGATAATGGATAGATAGATAATAATAATAATAATAATAATTTTTATTTATATAGCGCCAACATATTCCGCAGCACTTTACAATTAAGCGGGGACATGTACAGACAATAAATTCAATACAAGTTAAGACAATTCAAACAATGACATTAGGAGTGAGGTCCCTGCTCGCAAGCTTACAATCTACAAGGAAATGGGGGGACACAGTAGGTGAGAAATGCTTGTTAATTCAGGTCTGGCAATTATAATAGGGATTTTCATATAAAGCTGCATGATCCGGTCATCAGCCCGTGTGTTTAAGTGCAATAGACAAGTATCAAGTGCAGTTATCATGTGCATGGAGGGTGTGGAGACAGATGAATAGTAGGGTGCAGATTCAGAATAATATTTGGAAGGAGGGAACAGGGCAAAGTTAGCTTGCTGAGTAGTTGATGTGATAGGCTTCTTTGAAGAGATGGGTTTTCAAAGCGCGCTTGAATAGGTCAGGGCTAGGTATCAGTCTGATCGTCTGGGGAAGTGCATTCCAGAGAGCTGGAGCAGCACGAGAGAAGTCTTGGAGACGGAGGTGCGAGGTTCGGATTACGGGGGATATTAGTCTTAGGTCATTTGCAGAACGGAGGGCACGTGTAGGGCGATAGACAGAAATGAGAGAGGAGATATAAGGCGGTGCAGAACAGTGGAGAGCTTTGTGGGTGAGAGAGATGCATAGATAGAGATATAAAGATAGATATAGATAGAAATATAGAGATAGATCGATAGATAGATAGATATAGCGATAGATAGAAAATAGATAATAGATAGATAGATGATAGATAGATATAGAGATAGATAGTTATAGATAGAAGGATATAGCGATAGATATATAGATAGATATAGATAATAGATAGAGATATAGAGATATAGTAATAATAATAATAGAGATATATAGAGATATATAGATAGATATAGAGATAGATATAGAGATATAGATACATATAAATAAACATAGATATAGAGATAGATATAGAGATAGATATAGAGATAGATAAAGAAAGATATAGAGATAAATATAGAGATAGATATAGAGATAGATAGATATAGATAGAAAGATAGATATAGAGATAGAGCAATAGAGATAGATAGATAGATAGATAGATAGATAGATAGATAAAGATATAGAGATAGATATAGAGATAATAGATAGATATATACAGTGGGGCAAAAAAGTATTTAGTCAGTCAGCAATAGTGCAAGTTCCACCACTTAAAAAGATGAGAGGCGTCTGTAATTTACATCATAGGTAGACCTCAACTATGGGAGACAAACTGAGAAAAAAAAATCCAGAAAATCACATTGTCTGTTTTTTTTTTTCATTTTATTTGCATATTATGGTGGAAAATAAGTATTTGGTCAGAAACAAAATTTCATCTCAATACTTTGTGATATATCCTTTGTTGGCAATGACAGAGGTCAAACGTTTTCTGTAAGTCTTCACAAGGTTGCCACACACTGTTGTTGGTATGTTGGCCCATTCCTCCATGCAGATCTCCTCTAGAGCAGTGATGTTTTTGGCTTTTCGCTTGGCAACACGGACTTTCAACTCCCTCCAAAGGTTTTCTATAGGGTTGAGATCTGGAGACTGGCTAGGCCACTCCAGGACCTTGAAATGCTTCTTACGAAGCCACTCCTTTGTTGCCCTGGCGGTGTGCTTTGGATCATTGTCATGTTGAAAGACCCAGCCACGTTTCATCTTCAATGCCCTTGCTGATGGAAGGAGGTTTTCACTCAAAATCTCACGATACATGGCCCCATTCATTCTTTCATGTACCCGGATCAGTCGTCCTGGCCCCTTTGCAGAGAAACAGCCCCAAAGCATGATGTTTCCACCACCATGCTTTACAGTAGGTATGGTGTTTGATGGATGCAACTCAGTATTCTTTTTCCTCCAAACACGACAAGTTGTGTTTCTACCAAACAGTTCCAGTTTGGTTTCATCAGACCATAGGACATTCTCCCAAAACTCCTCTGGATCATCCAAATGCTCTCTAGCAAACTTCAGACGGGCCCGGACATGTACAGGCTTAAGCAGTGGGACACGTCTGGCACTGCAGGATCTGAGTCCATGGTGGCGTAGTGTGTTACTTATGGTAGGCCTTGTTACATTGGTCCCAGCTCTCTGCAGTTCATTCACTAGGTCCCCCCGCGTGGTTCTGGTATTTTTGCTCACTGTTCTTGTGATCATTCTGACCCCACGGGGTGGGATTTTGCGTGGAGCACCAGATCGAGGAAGATTATCAGTGGTCTTGTATGTCTTCCATTTTCTAATTATTGCTCCCACAGTTGATTTCTTCACTCCAAGCTGGTTGGCTATTGCAGATTCAGTCTTCCCAGCCTGGTGCAGGGCTACAATTTTGTTTCTGGTGTCCTTTGACAGCTCTTTGGTCTTCACCATAGTGGAGTTTGGAGTCAGACTGTTTGAGGGTGTGCACAGGTGTCTTTTTATACTGATAACAAGTTTAAACAGGTGCCATTACTACAGGTAATGAGTGGAGGAAAGAGGAGACTCTTAAAGAAGAAGTTACAGGTCTGTGAGAGCCAGAAATCTTGTTTGCTTGTTTCTGACCAAATACTTATTTTCCACCATAATATGCAAATAAAATGAAAAAAAAAACAGACAATGTGATTTTCTGGATTTTTTTTTCTCAGTTTGTCTCCCATAGTTGAGGTCTACCTATGATGTAAATTACAGACGCCTCTCATCTTTTTAAGTGGTGGAACTTGCACTATTGCTGACTGACTAAATACTTTTTTGCCCCACTGTAGATAGATATAGAAGGAGCAAGAGAAAACATATATCCTGCTGGGGGAAGAAGAGAGAGCAGTGGAGATAGCAGCACAATATGTGAGCGAATGTCATAGACTGCGAGAAAGAGAACTATGATATGCCATGGACTTCTATAGCCCCATCCTGGATCTGCCCCCATCCACCTTTCCTACAGCCCCTACCCAACATCCCTACAGTCCCTATCCCTATTCCCTTCTGTACACTTGCTTTGGCAAAACTAATGTGTATTTAGTTCTGCCAATAAAGCTTCTTTGAATTGAACTAATAGATATAGAGATAGATAGAGATAGATAGATAGAGACAGATATAGAGAGATAAATAGAGAGATAGATAGATACTGTAGATAGATAGAGACAGTGATAGGTGTATAGAGATAGATAGAGTTAGCGATAGATAGATATAGAGTTGGATATAGAGAGAGATAAATGTAAAGAGAGATAGATAGAGAGATAGATGGAGATAGATAGAATAGATAGATATAGAGATAGATAGATAGATAGACATAGATAGATATAGATAGAAAGATAGATATAGAGATAGAGCGATAGATAGAGAGAGACAGATATAGAGAGATAGATAGATATAGAGATAGAGAGATAGCTATAGATAGATAGATAGATAGATAGATAGATAAAGATAGATATAGAGATAGATATAGATGATAGATATAGATAATAGAGATAGATATAGAGATAGATAGATATAGATAGAAAGATAGATATAGATGAAAGATATAGATAATAGATAGCGATAGATATAGAGATAGATAGATATAGAATCATAGAATCATAGAATCGTAGAGTTGGAAGGGACCTCCTGGGCCATCTGGTCCAACCCCCTGCTCAAAGCAGGATTCGCTAAATCATCCCAGTCAGATGTCTGTCCAGCCTCTGTTTGAAGACTTCCATTGAAGGAGAACTCACCACTTCTCGTGGCAGCCTGTTCCACTCATTGATCACTCTAACTGTCAAAAAGTTTTTTCTAATATCTAATCTGTGTCTCTTCCCATTCAGTTTCATCCCCTTGCTTCTAGTCTTTCCTTGTGCAAATGAGAATAAAGTTGATCCTTCTACAATGTGACATCCCTTTAGATGTTTGTAGACAGCTATTAAGTCTCCTCTCAGTCTTCTCTTTTGCAAACTAAACATTCCCAAATCCTGCAACCTTTCCTCATAAGACAGGGTTTGCAGACCGGTCACCATTCTGGTCGCTCTTTTCTGAACTTGCTCCAGTTATAGATAGATATAGATAGAAAGATAGATATAGATGATAGATATAGATAATAGATAGAGATAGATATAGAGATAGATAGATATAGATAGATATAGATAAGATAGATATAGAGAGATAGAGATATAAAAAAAACAAACCACAATACTCGCCTCTCCTCCTGCTCCCACGCTGATGCCGGCTTCAGTGTCAGGAGCTGCCCCCTCTGCCGGACACACAGCGGGTGCGCGATGTAGTGACGTCATCGCGCACTGGCTGTGAGTCAGGAGCAGAGGGGACTGAGGGCGGCGCCGTCCCTGATTTACAGATGCAGAGCGGCTTACTGAGCTGGGGGCGGGGCCTCTGGGGGTGGAGACTGTGAAATGATATTCACTGCTTCTCAGAGAATATTCATTTCTCTTTAGCAGCGGGGACAGGGGCTCCTGGCTGCTGCTCCACTGGCAGGGGCCCCCATAGCAGCTGCATGATGTACGACACACCACTGGCTGGGGGCCCCTGGAGCAGCGGGGGCCCTAGGCAACTGCTGGCCCTGTAAGCCAGCAGGTGCCAGGGCCCACCAGATGCCAGGGCCCACCGGAGAATCCTCCGGTTCTCCGGTGGGCCAGTCCGACGCTGGGCACAAGGAGGTAGGAGGAAAGAAGAAGCCCTAAGAACCAGAAGGAAACTTTGGGGGACAGCTGAGCAGTGAGGTATTATGTTTTTTCTTAACTATTTGCCTGCCTATCTATGGTTCAGCAATATGACAGCCGCAGCTCGAGAAAATGTATTTTCGTAAAATTTGAGGAGAATTCAATTCCACTGCGAATAAGCTCGCTCATCCCTACAATGTATACATACTGCATTGATTTTTTTTCCTTGTGATTTGTATATGGATCCTATACAGTAAGGACTTATTGCAAATAATAGCTGGAATTTCCTGGGGCGACTTTTATGCCCCCTAGCTTCATTCTCACTGATCACTTCATTTATACATTTTGATGGTATTAAAATTTCCCAAAAAAATTATAGAACAAATAGATTTTCTCATAGATTAATGTGTATCTGTAGAAATGTATTTCTGATAGAAGCATGCATCGGGTCCTAGATGAAAAGCGAACATGGGTCAATGTATAAAGGGTAAGCCAAACAAAAGATAAAAACTGGACCGTCCTGTCTCCTCACCTCTACTAGTCGCAGCTTCCTTCAAGGCTATTAGAATTTTGGGCTTTAAATCTTCAGAAAGAAGTCTTCCTTCCAAACCTGGAAAAAGTGACCTGGAAGACATACCAGCTTTATTTTAATCACTTATCTCTTTTATCCCCTAAATGAACATTGTCATTAGTTGTACAAATTATGTCTCTTTTGGTGAAGTTTAATCACCTTTTACTTCCACAATATTTGGAGACAACATATATAATGCATTTCTATAATAGACAAAGGAAGAACTGATTCCACAATCAAACATTTATGGTGCCTGTCTTGGGAAATCAAGAATCCTATAAAATGGATCCTTCTCGTTCCCCTTCTCTGAAAAGTGCCAGCCAAAAACATTTTGTTTCCTGCAAGACACCCTTCTTTGTATCCTTAGACTTGCCATACACATCAGATGTCGACCAAAACATTCTCCTGCCGATCGTACGGCTGCCAGTCATCTTGGTCAACACTCGACCGAGCGCGCCTGTATTCTCTTTCCTCTATTGGTGGCTTATCTCAGGGACAAAAATGTGTTTGGCAGTTTGGAATCGGACACGCACTTCTGAACATCGCTCAGACACCTCTCCTGACCATCAGTCGGCCCCCATATACATTAACCCGTTGATCAGTGGATTCAGTTGCCTTTAGTCTATGGGGGCCTTTAGTTTGAGGACATGTCATAGTACATAACATACGGCCACCAAATGCAATGCACAGGAACTGACTTCAGTGCCAATACCGCATTAAGCTGAGAATGTATAGACATGCCCTCCCATTCCTTTCCTCGAATTTAGTTGAAAACGCCAGTTTTTTACAATAGACGTTCCATACAATATCATGAGATGCTAGCTAAAACCCTTAACGGGCTGCAATTCACATCAAAAGCTACATATAGCTCTAGAAAGCCAATTTGGAAACGATACATCGGTAAACAAGACTTAGCAGGGAGTAACATGGCATTCAGATTATAAGCAAATATTACTCTTAATTTTTATTTTCTGGAGCCTGATAGAGATATACAATAACAGCATGTACATGTCCCAGATCTATTTCTGAAATCAGGGATGATAATACCATATAGCAGAAATGTAGGATTAGATACAGAAACCCAACAGTCCACTCAAGTCCCATTCACACATGGTCCATAAAAGAAGATAACATAAGCCTATACATTACATATACGGTAAATCCAATATTTAATATATCCAATTCCCAGTAGGGTATCTGCTCGTACCTGGGGTATTCTTCTGAGGTTATGTAAATAACATCTTTATCTGATACAGATGAAGAGAAAGAAATGAAGCTTCCATTCTGCAGCGGAAGTATTTCAAGCCCGATAAGATCACTGTAATTCTCATCACTAAGTATGAACTCAAGGATGTGAAGCTTCTCATGAACAGGTCCTCTGTGTCCACATTTCCTCAACACCTGACGGACCAGTGCTGGGGTGACCTTCTTCACCGGCTTAGAATTGTTTATCGGGATTTGGAATGCAGCAGCAACATTAGCCGGTACCTTGGCGATCTGAGTCCCTGAGGTCTGGAGGTAGTTCAGGATAGTTTTTGTGTACTCCTGATGTTCATCGATTTCTGTGAAGTTTACATCCGATTCTTTTAACCAGCATTTCTTGGCAGAATATATGACTGGATTCTGAAAAAGCTCCTTAAGCAGAGGTTCTATGATAGGTTTCCAGTGTGTCCTTACTTGGTCCATCGCTGGCCACACTCGGTAAATGCTATCAGCAGAGAGAGGGAACTCAGGATTCTCTTCTGTTCCCATTCTCTTGATACCTTCCAAAATAAGAGTTGCATATGTTTTTGGGACAACATTTTTGACCAGAAGTTCATTCCAAAGAGCTGCTGGATCTCGCCATTGGTCCAGTTCTCTCCACTTGATGCTCCTTCGGTTGTCTGTTAAGCCAAAGAAGCCGCTAATATGAACGGGGAGGCCCGTCTTGCTCTCATCTCCGGGTGGTAATGGAAGAAAACAAAATGCTCGTCCAATAAACTGTGACTCTGCTCCCTTTTCTTCTCCATTGTGCCACAATGGCATGGCAATTCCAATACTAGGAACAAATTTTAGGTCATCGGCGAGAGAGTCTAATTCAGTGCAGATGCCTCGGCCTCCAACACTGTTGCACACCAGCCATGAGGAGGTTTGCGTTTCTTTGACGCTTTCATCCTCTGCTACAATATTTACATGATAGGCCACACATGTTATACTATTGCTTGGGACTCCTTTACAGTAATTATCAATGGCACTTCCAAGGATTTTGATAGAGTTGGGTCTATCGTGTTTTAGTAGCTTGTTCTCACTTGCTGTGACACGGAACACCAGCTTTTCAGATCCATCTGCCTCTCGAATGTGTAAAGACACTTTCTGGACATTCTTCAGAAATAAAAGCACGGTATCTGCATCTGCCCTGAAGGATTCATACAGGTCTAGAACTTTCTCTTTATTATAAAGATTGTGACTCAGCAATGATGGCTGGACACGAAGTGGGAATCTAAAGAAGGTTCCTGGGTAGTAACCTTCCAGAAGGGTTTCTTTTGTGCTCCCAAAAATGTCAATATATGGGGCAAATTGGTCCACCAGTTCACTTATTTCTTTACTGTCTTCTTTAATGTTCCAACACTGGCCTGACTCATGACGCCCAAAGAGTATTTGGTGGGGATCCAGCATCCCTATCTGATCTCCACTGAAAATACTGGGAACATCTAAAAAGGAAAAATACAAAACATTAGTGAATATAATTGGGACTATGTGCTGGTATAATAGATATAAACAAAATACCTTATTTATGCCAAAGAGATTAATACCATGGTAATAATAACAGATAGTGGGATATTGCTAGAATAATACTCCGATTAATCTATTGGATTTCCACAACATCCAAAACCAAAGCAAAGTTTCTTTTGATTTTTCTACTCTACATTGGTGCTACCAGTGTTACATCCAAAATCAGATCAATAGGAAAACTGAGAAAATATTTTTCATTAAAGGGGTCAGCCCATTTAGCTGTAATCTGTGGACTTTGGAAGTGTTTGATTTTACTGCAGCGCATCCACACGAAAAATGGGGAATTACAGAAGGCTATTATATTATTTTTGGACCTAACCACGAAATGCATGAATATGTTGAGTCCTAAAAATGTAAAGACTCTTTGCAGCCACTATTTGATCAGGCAAATTGATAAAGTTCCTGAAAGCTGACCCTCAGCTATTAAAGGTGGTGCCCTCTACTGGAAAACCCCTTATGAATGTCCCAATGGTGCTGCATAAAAGAAATAATATATTCCTATCTTTTGGGCATTGAGCTCAGAGTCCCCCAGTGATCTTCAGACATAAATTACGTCAAATGAGTGCTGCGGCAGCTACAAAGCTAAACCCTTCACTTTTCCGTCAAAGAGGTCACAGAGGGACACAGGACTCAGACACGAGGAGTGGAGCTGGTCCAGGAGTCAAGTACCTTTTATTGTATACAGCACCTTGTGGTCAGTAGCGGACAACTTCTTTAAGGCTTTCTCAGAAACTATTTTTGCAATCTTTTTTATTATGAAAAACACCTTAATATGTTTTCTTTTTTTCCTTCATACATTTTTCTGTGCAGATTAAAGGGGTTGTCCGGGTTTTTCACATAATCTCAGTACATATCTGGGCTGCAGAATTATGACAATAAATAATTTACTTTCTGTCACTAGTTTGCACGGTTTTCTATATATTCTGAACAGAACGTCCAAGGGGAGGGTGTTATGGCATTGAAATCAAAACTAGTCGTAACCTCCTAATCTACTCCAAACATGCCCTCTATAGAAACAACCCCACTCTCCATAGCTACAGGCCCTCCCAGTCCACATGAAGCAGCCCTCATCACACAGTAACAAATTCCTCCCCTCCAGCAGCCTCAGTGCAGAGAGCAGCTGCTCCTCCCCCAGACACACGCTGAACAGTGATCTATGGAAAGTGAAACTAGTGAGGAGGGAAAATCGTCCTGTATTCTGGGACACTCCATGATTACAATACATAACTCATTATCAGTACTTCCCTCACTGTCCCAGGCTGCTGGCAGCTGTGAGAACAGACTGTGTGATGGCCAGTGATGGGGGTCTGCAGCTTCTAATCTGCACAGGGGATGGCAGTCACTGATGTTATCTGTTGTGTGACAAAGCCTCTGCTGTGTGAATGAGACAGCTTTGTGTCACTGATGTCTTCACACAGCAGCAGATTTGGTGCAGTGTATGTGTGAGCACTGTGTCTAATGACACAAATACTGATGGGAGCAGCCTGTCCAATCAGCAGCTGTAACAGTGTGAAGTGTTGGGGGGTGTATGTATGTATGTATTGTACTGCTTTCACAAATACAGGATCACTGCTGTGTTCTTTCCAATGCTGGAATAATGATAAAGATGAGTGCTGGTGCAGTTTACTGCCAGCCAATGAGTGGGCAGTGGGTGGTGCTGGTCACTGGAGCTTGCTGGAGCTTCGCACATACACTGCACCAAATCTGCTGCTGTGTGAAGACATCAGTGACACAGAGCTGTCTTATTCACACAGCAGAGGCTTTGTCACACAACAGATTACATCAGTGACTGCCATCCCCTGTGCAGATTAGAAGCTGCAGACCCCCATCACTGGCCAACACACAGTCTGTTCTCACTGCTGCCAGCAGCCTGGGACAGTGAGGGAAGGAATTACTGATAATGAGTTACAGTGGGGCAAAAAAGTATTTAGTCAGTCAGCAATAGTGCAAGTTCCACCACTTAAAAAGATGAGAGGCGTCTGTAATTTACATCATAGGTAGACCTCAACTATGGGAGACAAACTGAGAAAAAAAAATCCAGAAAATCACATTGTCTGTTTTTTTTTTCATTTTATTTGCATATTATGGTGGAAAATAAGTATTTGGTCAGAAACAAGCAATCAAGATTTCTGGCTCTCACAGACCTGTAACTCCTTCTTTAAGAGTCTCCTCTTTCCTCCACTCATTACCTGTAGTAATGGCACCTGTTTAAACTTGTTATCAGTATAAAAAGACACCTGTGCACACCCTCAAACAGTCTGACTCCAAACTCCACTATGGTGAAGACCAAAGAGCTGTCAAAGGACACCAGAAACAAAATTGTAGCCCTGCACCAGGCTGGGAAGACTGAATCTGCAATAGCCAACCAGCTTGGTGAGAAGAAATCAACTGTGGGAGCAATAATTAGAAAATGGAAGACATACACGACCACTGATAATCTCCCTCGATCTTGTGCTCCACGCAAAATCCCACCCTGTGGGGTCAGAATGATCACAAGAACGGTGAGCAAAAATCCCAGAACCACGCGGGGGGACCTAGTGAATGAACTGCAGAGAGCTGGGACCAATGTAACAAGGCCTACCATAAGTAACACACTACGCCACCATGGACTCAGATCCTGCAGTGCCAGACGTGTACCACTGCTTAAGCCTGTACATGTCCGGGCCCGTCTGAAGTTTGCTAGAGAGCATTTGGATGATCCAGTGGAGTTTTGGGAGAATGTCCTATGGTCTGATGAAACCAAACTGGAACTGTTTGGTAGAAACACAACTTGTGTTTGGAGGAAAAAGAATACTGAGTTGCATCCATCAAACACCATACCTACTGTAAAGCATGGTGGTGGAAACATCATGCTTTGGGGCTGTTTCTCTGCAAAGGGGCCAGGACGACTGATCCGGGTACATGAAAGAATGAATGGGGCCATGTATCGTGAGATTTTGAGTGCAAACCGCCTTCCATCAGCAAGGGCATTGATGATGAAACGTGGCTGGGTCTTTCAACATGACAATGATCCAAAGCACACCGCCAGGGCAACGAAGGAGTGGCTTTGTAAGAAGCATTTCAAGGTCCTGGAGTGGCCTAGCCAGTCTCCAGATCTCAACCCTATAGAAAACCTTTGGAGGGAGTTGAAAGTCCGTGTTGCCAAGCGAAAAGCCAAAAACATCACTGCTCTAGAGGAGATCTGCATGGAGGAATGGGCCAACATACCAACAACAGTGTGTGGCAACCTTGTGAAGACTTACAGAAAACGTTTTACCTCTGTCATTGCCAACAAAGGATATATCACAAAGTATTGAGATGAAATTTTGTTTCTGACCAAATACTTATTTTCCACCATAATATGCAAATAAAATGAAAAAAAAAACAGACAATGTGATTTTCTGGATTTTTTTTTCTTAGTTTGTCTCCCATAGTTGAGGTCTACCTATGATGTAAATTACAGACGCCTCTCATCTTTTTAAGTGGTGGAACTTGCACTATTGCTGACTGACTAAATACTTTTTTGCCCCACTGTATGTATTGTAATCATGGAGTGGCCCAGAATACAGGACGATTTTCCCTCCTCACTACTTTCACTTTCCATAGAACACTGTTCAATGTGTGTCTGGGGGAGGAGCAGCTCTCTGCTCTCTGCACTGAGGCTGCTAGAGGGGAAGAATTCGTTACTGTGTAATGAGGGCTGCTTCATGTGGACGGGGAGGGCCTGTAGCTATGGAGGGTGGGGTTGTTGCTATAGAGGGCATGTTTGGAGTAGAGTAGGAGGTTATGACTAGTTCTCATTTCAATGCCATAACACCCCCCCCCAGACTTTCTGTTCAGAATATCTAGAAAACCGTGCAAACTAGTGACAGAAAGTAAATTACTTATTGTCATAATTCTGCAGCCTAGATACAGTATGTACTGAGATTATGTGAAAAGCCCGGACAACCCCTTTAAGGGTTTTTTCCCCCTAATGAAAAGTCTGTTGAAAAATACCTATAGGAAACAGGACACCAAATCTACAACTTACTGCGTTGAGAAAAAAAATGGCAAAAATACACAAATGCAGAAAAAAAAAAAAGCATTGTCTGTATTGCGCTTTATTTTTACTATCAGCTGGCAGCTAATATATTTCCATAATGTTTATTGCCATAAGAAGTGGGAAAGAAAAAACAAAACAGAAATACAGTTAGGTCCAGATATATTTGGACAGGGACAACGTTTTTCTAATTTTGGTTCTAGACATTACCACAATGAATTTTAAAAAAAGCAATTCAGATGCAGTTGAAGTTCAGACTTTCAGCTTTCATTTGAGGGTATCCACATAAAAATTGGATGAAGGGTTTAGGAGTTTCAGCTCCTTAACATGTGCCACACTGTTTTTTAAAGGGACCAAAAGTAATTGGACAATTGACTCCAAGGCTATCTCATGGACAGGTGTGGGCAATCCCTTCATTATGTCATTCTCAATTAAGCAGATAAAAGGCCTGGAGTTGATTTGAGGTGTGGTGCTTGCATTTGGAAGGTTTTGCTGTGAAGGAAACATGCGGCCAAAGGAGCTCTCCATGCAGGTGAAACAAGCCATCCTTAAGCTGCAAAAACAGAAAAAACCATCCGAGAAATTGCTACAACATTAGGAGTGGCAAAATCTACAGTTTGGTGCATCCTGAGAAAGAAAGAAAGCACTGGTGAACTCATCAATGCAAAAAGACCTGGGCGCCCACAGAAGACAACAGTGGTGGATGATCGCAGAATAGTCTCCATGGTGAAGAGAAACCCCTTCACAACAGCCAACCAAGTGAACAACACTCTCCAGGAGGTAGGCGTATCAATATCCAAATCTACCATAAAGAGAAGACTGCATGAAAGTAAATACAGAGGGTTCACTGCACGGTGCAAGCCACTCATAAGCATCAAGAATCAAACGGGTAGACTGGACTTTGCTAAAAAAAAATCTTAAAAAGCCAGCACAGTTCTGGAAGAACATTCTTTGGACAGATGAAACCAAGATCAACCTCTACCAGAATGATGGAAAGAGAAAAGTATGGCGAAGGCGTGGTACAGCTCATGATCCAAAGCATACCACATCATCTGTAAAACACGGTGGAGGCAGTGTGATGGCTTGGGCATGCATGGCTGCCAGTGGCACTGGGTCACTAGTGTTTATTGATGATGTGACACAGGACAGAAGCAGCTGAATGAATTCTGAGGTATTCAGAGCCATACTGTGTGCTCAGATCCAGCCAAATGCAGCCAAACTGATTGGTCGTCGTTTCATACTACAGATGGACAATGACCCAAAACATAAAGCCAAAGCAACCCAGGAGTTTATTAAAGCAAAGAAGTGGAATATTCTTGAATGGCCAAGTCAGTCACCTGATCTCAACCCAATTGAGCATGCATTTCACTTGTTAAAGACTAAACTTCAGACAGAAAGGTCCACAAACAAACAGCAACTGAAAACCACCGCAGTGAAGGCCTGGCAGAGCATCAAAAAGGAGGAAACACAGCGTCTGGTGATGTCCATGAGTTCAAGACTTCAGGCAGTCATTGCCAAAAAAAGGGTTTTCAACCAAGTACTAGAAATGAACATTTTATTTACAATTATTTAATCTGTCCAATTACTTTTGGTCCCTTTAAAAACAGGGTGGCACATGTTAAGGAGCTGAAACTCCTAAACCCTTCATCCAATGTTAATGTGGATACCCTCAAATGAAAGCTGAAAGTCTGAACTTCAACTGCATCTGAATTGTTTTGTTTAAAATTCAGTGTGGTAATGTCTAGAACCAAAACTAGAAAAATGTTGTCTCTGTCCAAATATATATGGACCTAACTGTAAGAGTGGTTTAGTCTCATTACTGAGCATTCTTCAACATGGTGTTTTATTTGACCTTCTTTCAGTTTATATAAAATGTACTATAATGAACACTGAAAAGCTGTATCTACCATAGCTTATCACCTGTTATATGGTAAACGGAGTTAAATCCAATTCCAAACCTCCCGACCTTCAGTGGGTCATCTTTTTTCCTGCTTCTGGCAATTTCTTGGATTCCATGCCAGTCTTCCGGAGTGAAAACTGCATTATTGTATACGTAAAGCGCAGGACCTAAGAAAAGTAGGATAAATATTTTTTAGTATATTCGGACAGGCACTAACTACATAGATTCATTCATACTGCATCATCTGAACGATTTGCTCATGCCATAACGAAGACCAATATTATGTATGGTCTGCTTATTCATTGGGAGTTCCAAGTATCTACAACCCTAATATATTTTATCAGCAGTGAAGAAGCATTCACATATAACAATCTCATGGGATATTACTAAGATTTACAATAATACTCAGATTGCCCTATGGCACTTTCACGAATTCCAAAAACAAGACACAGAGTTTCTCCTGTCATTTCAATTCCACATTGGATCTACCAGCCATCCAACGTGCAACATAACTCCAATAAAGTGAATAGGGCAGTGATGCAGTTCCCTGCATAGCTGGTGCCAGAAATATTAATGAGGTCCCAGCATTCAGGTCCTCACAAATGGAGAAATAACATAGCCTAAAGAAATTACATTATCGCCAATATTAAAGGGAACCGGACAGCTGATACAAGCTGCCCAATCAACGGCAACAGCCTGCTCCCCACCCGCTGCCCTTCATTAACAGGTCTCTCCCTACATGCATGGTCTGGTCTCTCCCCACCTGCTGCCCTGGATTGACAGGTCTCTCCCTACGTGTCCGGTCAGGTTTCTCCCTGCCCACTGCCCTGGATTGACAGGTCTCTCCCTACGTGCCCGGGCAGATCTCTCCCAGCCCGCTTCCCTTTATTGACAGGTCTCTCCCTACACGCCCAGTCAGGTCTCTCTCCATGCGCTGCCCTGGACTGACAGGTCTCTCCATACGTGCCCAGTCAGGTTTCTCCTCGCCCACTGCCCTGGATTGACAGGCCTCTCCATACATGCTTAGTCAGGTCTCTCCTCACCCGCTGCTCCTGGATTGACAGGTCTCTCCCTACGTATCCAGTTAGGGATATCTATGGCCGCTGCCCTGGACTGGCAGGACGCTTCCTATGTGATCAGGTCTCTCCAGGCCTGCTGCCCTAGATTGACAGTTCTCTCCCTACTTGCCTGGTCAGGTCTCTCCCCGCCCACTACCTTGGGTTGACAGGTCAGGTTTCACCCTGCCCGCTACCCTAGAGTGACAGGTATAAGGAGAGACCAGCCACTCCAGGGCAACAGGCAGGGAGAACTAGTCTCTTGTGTGGCTCGGACCCCAGCAGCATTTAGGGTAAGTTCACACTAGGCGTTTTTTCAGCATTTCTTTTCTGCAACAAAACCTGATCTCTTAGCAGGAAAGAAGCTGCAGAAAAAAAAGCAAGTTATCTTTGGTTTTACTTGCGGTTTTTGCTGTGGTTTTGGCATGCTAGACTTGTTCTTCAGCATGCTGATAAAGTTTAGTGTTGAAAAAAAAATCTATTCTTTTCTTTAGAATCAGGTTTTGATGCAAAGAAACGCAGCAAAACCTGATACCTGCGTTTTTGGTGCCTTTTTTCAGCGTTTTTTCACCACCCATTCATTTCCGTGGGTGAAAAACGCTGAAAGAAGTGACATGCTCCATTGTGCAAAAAACCACACAAAGCACAAAATCCTGATGACTAAGGCCGGTTTCACATTTGCGCTTTATGGCGCTGCGCACGGCCGCCGCTAAGCCCCGCCCCCTGCCGGCTCCCTGCCCGCCCCATCCGGTCATCGCCTCCTACTAGCGCACATGGACGCTTGCGATCTGCGCACCCTATCTTTAGCATAGGGTACGCAGATCGTGCGCTGGCCGTGCGCTAGCAGGATTTTGCCGTGCGCTGCGCACTTTTGAAGGTGCGCCCGTGTGCGCCGAACACAGCATGTTGCATTTTGGCGTGCACACAGCCTCAGGCTGACAATCCAATTTTGTCAAAATTAAGTGAGTAGTGTGTGGCTCTTAAAATAATAGGATCAGTCTATATACCTTGATATTGGGCCATTTCCTTTGACCAAAGGGATTCAGTGCCATAATGTGTTTCATCAAAGAGGAATTTGACTTCACTGGCTCCTGCATCTTCTGCATTTTGAATCAGCTCCTAGATTGCAGAATTGTAAAATTAATTTAGTGTTAAGGACTTGGAATCAAATAATCACCTCTGTGCATTACATAGATAACCAATGCATTTCAATGTGAATGTGTGATACTTGAAGTACACTGCAGTGGCGCTACAGGAAAATTAAGAGTCTTCTCATGTGCTCATGTAAATTCTAGGGGATCGCTACAGGTCCTAGTAGAGGGATGGGCTGTTATCAACATATTGTCAAAGGAATCTTCTAACAAAAAAGATTCAACTGTACTTAAAGAGATATTTCAACAAAAAAGTGGCAACAAATCAATGTATCAACCACAAAGAAGAGATCCACTTTAATAAATGTAAAAATTTCCTTTTTATTGAGAAATTTAGCAAATATTTAAAAATGACCACATAAGCATGAATCCATAGAAAAATAACCCACAAGAGGGCAGCAGTAAGGCACTAAAATAATTATATTACTTGATTACAGATATATTCCAGTTAATCTATAACAAACTTCCCATGTGCATCCCATGTACTTCCCAAGGTGCCGAAAAACAGTGCCACACTGCTGAACCCTGCGCCCCGACACGCGTTTCTCCCTACTGCGCCCCCGGAAGAAGCAGTAGGGCGAAACGTGCGTCGGGGCGCAGGGTTCAGTGCAGGGTTCAGCACTGTTTTTCGGCATCTTTTCAGGTAATATCATTTATGCCCCTTTCTCGTCCTGGATTTTGTTTCTAATATAATGCTGCGGTGCGGTTAGAAACATTATCAGTTCCGTCCATCCAATCTTGTATAGGCAGTGTGTTTTTCAGCGTTCTGCTGGCAGAGTGCTTTGTTGCGGGTTGATTATTTTTGCCCTTATGATTTTGTACAAAGCACTTTCTTATTAGCGATTTGCTAAGTTATTTAGGCATCTGTCTAGCAGTACCTTATTAAAACAAAATAATAATATTTTTATGCCTTTTACAATTTTTGTCTATAGCTTTATTATTGTGGAGTCAGCAGCAAGATTATTTTTGTCCATATAACTATAGTCAGACAAATTTTCACAGATAATCTGCTTCAAAATGCTGTAATTTATTATAATGTATAAGCATTATTGCTAGATTAATTTTATACAGGCATTTTTTTGCATTTTTGGTGAGTATTTGGGCAAAATTAAAAAATATATTAACGTGCTGCTTGTAGAATATGATATATGATGCTTTTTTGCACATGGGAAGTTTGTTATAGATTAACTGGAATATATCTGTAATCAAGTAATATAATTATTTTAGTGCCTTACTGCTGCCCTCTTGTGGGTTATTTTTCTATGGATTCATGCTTATGTGGTCATTTTTAAATATTTGCTAAATTTCTCAATAAAAAGGAAATTTTTAAATTTATTAAAGTGGTTCTCTTCTTTGTGGTTGATACATGGATTTGTTGCCACTTTTTTGTCAAAATATTCACGTTGAAGTGCCATGTAGTAATATGGGGACGTATTGTGCAAATATTGTACTTAAAGAGAACCTGTCAGCACTATTGTGCAAAGTAAAATAAAGTCATGGCTGTACTGGTGCTGTAATACTGATTACATTGATACCTTTGGTGAAAAAATCCATAGTGTGG
This sequence comes from Dendrobates tinctorius, assembly GCF_039654945.1. Lineage (NCBI taxonomy): Eukaryota > Metazoa > Chordata > Amphibia > Anura > Dendrobatidae > Dendrobates > Dendrobates tinctorius. Next base: position 16,356,649 of record NW_027361743.1, on the reverse strand, counting down.
TTCTTCTGTAATCAGCATTTGTAGTTTTCTACTATTTAGATTTCGGTGCACAGCGGCCGGACTGTGCACTGGGTCTTCTCCTCCCAATCTGTGATTCAAGGCCTCTCCGCCTGCCTCCTGACGTTGATTGACAGATCACTACTGAGATTTTAAACATTAACTGACCGGAGGCAGGCGGAGGGGCCGGGGATCACAGACAGGGAGAAGACTACCTAGCACATAGTCTGGCCCCTGTGCACCGAAATCTAATTATCAGAAGACATCGAATGAAAGTAGAACCACACAGCGGATTTCTTCACCAAAGGTGTCAATGGAATCAGCATTACAGCGCCATTACAGCCATGTCTTTTCTTTACATTACAAAATGGTGTGCACAGGTTCTCTTTTAAAGAGCCACCTGTTTAGACAGAAAAAAAACCGACAAAATTACACAGAATTGTAGTAGCAGACATTCTGCTGACATCATAGAGGGTACAGTGGGTAATTTGACACAACTCATCATGATAACCTATGCTACTTGTGGAGTTACAGGTAATTCATTGTGAAAAAATTGTTTAGCTCTCGAGTGATAAAAATTAACTCACCATTTCTACATCTGAACATAGATGGGAGATTACAAAATATTTTACCTCTACTTTTATTAGTTACTTTTGTTGGTGTTGATATAAAGGAACTTGTCATGTAAAAATACACTATGGACCTGCAGATATGCGGTAAATCTGCAGGTTAATAGCGTTCTAAAGCCGCGTGGCTACTTCACTGAAGACCTGGCTACCAGAAAGAAATGGACTTTATTCCTCCCGGCCGCCTCTGGCTTTCAGTCATCGAGCCACGGCCGGTGCGATAGTGAGCAGCGGCTGTGACCACACCCCAACAGTGACGGTCGGCTCTGTTCTGATGCACTGCTGTCAGTCAGTGCTGGGGCGTGGTCACAGCTGCCACTCACTATCGTGCCAGCCGCACCACTATGACTGAAAGCTGAAGGATGCCGGGAGGAATAAAATTAATTTCCTCCTGGTGGCCAGGCTTTCACTGCAGTAGCCGCGCTGTTTTATATATGCATTCTACAGGTTAATAGGGTCTTTTTTTACTTGACAGGCTCCCTTTAAGTTTTTGGTTACTGTAGGCATAGAGTTATATGAGGAAGTATATGAGCAAAATGTGGTAACTGGACAAGTTTACCAAAGGGAAATATATATTGAAGAGAGCAGAAAGATTAGTTTCCAATTTCTTAATACGTGACCATGAAATGTTTTAGGTTTAGCCTATAGGACCATGTAATTACCTTTAGGATCTGCCCTCCCTCTGGGTATCTCCTTAATATGTCCTTGAGAAAGTCAACAAGAGGTGGTGTGGTCTGTCCAAATTTACCTATTAAATAAATGAGAAATATATCTTTCATTATATTAAATAATTTATTTTAGCCAATATAACCTGAAGGAATACATTTCAAGACATTTTAGAAGCTGCTCACACAGCTCCAGCAGCCATTACAGCTTTATTAGTAAAATTTTCAAAGTAAGGAACCAGTAGAACTAGCTCTTTTCTAGAGTTCTTTTTTAATGGGATAAAAAATAAACAAGACAATTACCTCCTCCTTTTAATCCCTTTGATTGGAGATTTAGAAATAGATTTGTTTTCTCAGATGTCAGGTCTTCAATCTTGGTCCTATCATGTAACTATGAAAAATAAAAAATCATCAATGAGGAAAGGTCAAAACTAAAATAAAATACAAATAAAATATATTATTCTACATAGAGACTGATACTAACTTTCATCAAGTTCACATCATTAAAAGACAGGACTTATCCCAACTGGCCCTTAGAGTAGCCTTTATAATAGATCAAATAACAGACGGTTTTCCCAGGATTCGCCTTTCTTTGGGATTAAAGGTAATCTGTCACCTCATTTTCGTGCTGTAGGTAAATTAGTTGGGTCCGGTCCCATGGGCGGTGTTTTTGCTCCTTCCCTCCACCCCTTCTTGGCCGCTATACGCAATAATTCAGGTAATTTCTGTAGTGCTCGTCCATATTTCGCGCGTGCGCATTGCATTCTCCACTCGCGCGTGCGCAGTATGCTTTGGCCAACTGCAGGCAAAGCTGAAAAGCATTAGTGCGCATGCGCCGGTGAACTATGTCCCGGAACACAGAAATGGCAGCGAAATACTTCCAGGATATAGTACTTCCAGCGCATGCGCACTAATGCTTTTCGGCTTTGTCTGCAGTTGGGCAAAGCATACTGCGCACGCTTGAGTGGAGATTGCAATGCGCACGCGCGAAATATGGACAAGAACTATGGAAGTTACCTGAAATATTGCGTACAGCGGCCAAGGGGTGGTGGAGGGAAGGACCATCGGACCAGACCCAACTAATTTACATACAGCGCAAAAATGAGGTGACAGATTCTCTTTAAAATAATAATAATATAATTATGCAGCTTATATCAAATGTCACCACAGTAAGCGTTGACTGCACATATCAGGTAGCGGATATCGAAAATTATCTCCTAACATCGGATCATAATCCCAATACACAAAGGAAAAAAAAAATGAAGGGTAATGACAAAATAGACAAAAGAATGATGAAAATACTTCCACCTCAACCATTAAAAACCCAATCAGGAATATGGTGGGTTAACAACGCTCCTATAGATTTTAAACCAACACCACTTGCATCTAGAAGCATTGTGCAAGAACAGAACTACGGTAATACTTTGCTCATGACCATTTCCAGGAAGTATTATTGATTAGTATCTGGCAAGATGCATTTGTTAAGGTATTCATGGCCAAATGTTCCATTCAAATCAATTGATTTTACAATTTAAAAAAAATATATATATTTTGTTAATAATATGACCGGTAATGAACCACACAAAAGCCGAAGCACTGTGACAATAGTTGCCAAGTATTTTTTAACAGGGGAGGACCACCCAGCACCCAGGTCCTGGACTGGTCCCTTGGAGGGCACAAAAAAAAATCTTTTCTACCTAAGACACAAACATATACAATGCTTAGCATAAATGAGTACACCCCCTTTGGAAAGTAAGATTTTAATCAATATCTCACTGAATACAAAACAATTTCCAAAGTTTTGTCAAGTTTCAGAGAACATTTTCTCAGCCCATAACATGAAAGTGAGGTTAATAATATAACTTTCATTACAAAATCTTAAGTTTAACTCAATGAACAAGTAGACGATATACTGCAACATCTATCTGTGATGACAACTTGTCTCTTCAGAATTCTCTAAGTGTCCGTATGGGCTCAGATTAAGAGACACTTGGCCACTGAATCACTTTCACCCTGTTCTTCAGAAATACAACATTTTTCCAACAGGTTTTGAATCATTAACATGTTGGAATAGTGCACATCTACCAAGGGCATGGAGTGATGGCAGCATTTTCACTTTCAATATAGAGCAGTACATGTGTGAATTCATGCAGCGTTCATGTAACTCCACAGAGGGACACGGCCTCCACCATGTCTCATTGTAGGCACTGTGCATTTAGAAAAATGGATTTATAAAAATGCATGGTGACTACAGTGAAACACGATGGTGGCAGTATCCTTATATGAGGCTGCATGAGTGCTGCTGGTGTCGGAGAGCTACATTTCATTGATTTTGTCATGATTTTACAGATGCACTTCTCTAGATTGAAAGAAAAGATGCTACTATCACTCAGTACCCTTGGTATGCACTTTTCCAACATGACAATGATCTAAAACCTACACCTGTTGCATTTCTGAAGAAGATCAAGGTGAAAGTGATTTAGCGGCCTAGAAGACATTGTACCGCCCTTAAAAATTGTGGAGCTCATAAAAAATACTAGATATAGTAGTTTTTGATCTGGGGTGTATTCATTTTTGCATCAACTATTTTGAGTAAAACCTGATGATTTTGTTATGAAAGTTATATTATTAACCTTACTTTCATTTTATGGGTTAAACTTTTTTGGAAATAGTTCTTGCATTCAGTGAGATATTGAATAAAATCTTACTTTTCAAAGGCGGTGAACTCGTGCATGCTGAGCACTGTACATGCTAGTGTCTTTTTTTAGCCCTTCAAGCGACCAGGGCTTGTATGCTGGGTGATCCTCCTCATTAGAAAATACTTGTCAACTCTAAGTGTTCATGATACTTTTCAAAGGGGGGTGTACACATTTACGCTGAGCACTGAACCCCGAATATTGCTACGGAAAAAGTATATGTTCGGCATTTAATACCGGACAGTAACTGCCTGGTACGAACGCCAAGCTCTTAAGATCGGATCTGCTCATCCCTAAATGGGAGCCCCATGAACAAAGTTACATAATGATTCTGTTTTGGGGGGCCATTTGTGTAAATACTTCAACAAGCAAGGGCATAGGTTCTGTATAAGCAGAGTTGAGGTTCTGTTATGTCGTACTTTTAAAATGGCACAGCTCCCAACCATCCTGGATTCAGCGGGACTGTCCTGACACATCGTAGCTTTGTGCCGACTTCTAATACTCAACACCTCTACTATATCTTCTTCATCTCCTTGGGGGACGGGGACGCATCTCTTTGTATCAAGATTAATTAAACAATTCCCTTATACTCCTTTGATCTGGTCTCCTCTGGGCCCAACTCGTGTCTTCATGATTACAGGCAGCAACTCTATCTACAGGTGCTTCTCACAAAATTAGAATATCATCAAAAAGTTAATTTCAGTTCTTCAATATAAAAATTAAAACTCATATTATATAGAGTCAATACACACAGAGTGATCTATTTCACGTGTTTATTTCTGTTAATGTTGATGATTATGGCTTACAGCCAATGAAAACCCAAAAGTCATTATCTCAGTAAATTAGAATACTTTATAACACCAGCTTGAAAAATGATTTTAAAATCTGAAATGTTGGCCTACTGAAATGTATGTTCAGGAAATGCACTCAATACTTGATCAGAGCTCCTTATGCATCAATTACTGCATCAATGCGGCATGGCATGGAGGCGATCAGCCTGTGGCACTGCTGAGGGGTTATGGAAGCCCAGGTTGCTTTGATAGCAGCCTTCAGCTCGTCTGCATTGTTGGGTCTGGTGTCTCTCATCTTCCTCTTGACAATACTCCATAGATTCTCTATGGGGTTGAGGTCAGGCGAGTTTGCTGCCAATCAAGCACAGTGATACTGCTGTTTGTACACCAGGTATTGGTACTTTGGCAGTGTGGACAGGGGCCAAGTCCTGCTGGAGAATGAAATTTCCATCTCCAAAAAGCTTGTCGGCAGAGCGAAGCATGAAGTGCTCTAAAATATCCTGGTAGATGGCTGCGCTGACTTTGGTCTTGATAAAACACAGTGGACCTACACCAGCAGATGACATGGCTCCCCAAACCATCACTAGACCTTGGAAATCAAGGTCCCAGAGTCTGGAGGAAGAGTAGAGAGAAAGACAATCCAAGCTGCTTGAGGTCTTACAAAACAAAGGTGACATTAACCCCCTATTACCCCATATGCCACCGCTACAGGGCAGTGGGAAGAGAGGGGTTAAGTGCCGGAATGGGTGCATCTTAAAGATGTGCCTTTTCTGGGGTGGCTGGGGGCATATCTTTTTAGCCAGGAGAGGCCAATAACCATGGTCCCTTCCTAGCCTATGAATACCTGCCCCCAGGCTCTGGCTTTCCTTCTCTGGTGCAGAAAATTGCGCAGGAGCCCACGCCATTTTTCCCCCGAAAATAGTATTTTATTACATACATGTCCCCTAATTTGCACATACACTATACTAACTGTATTGCTCACAGACATCTATATATCTAACTATTCTGCATAGATTTACTGCATGTAATCCATGACTTCTATCCTGCCAGCTTCTGCATTGATTTTACAGAAGCCGACAAATGAATTACCGGCTATTCTTCTATCTCTCTATGCAATATAAAGATATATATATATGTGTGTGTGTCACTGATACATATATATATATATATATATATATATACAGCATATATTCTCTGTGTATATATGTATTATATCTATTCTATTCTGACCTATTCTATACTGAAGGGGGCAGATCATTTGCCGGCTTTTAATCTATCTATCAATTCATTCAATTCAAATGAGCTTTATTGGCAGGACTAAGTACATGTTAGCATTGCCAAAGCAAATAGTAAAAATAGGGGGATGGGGGGTAGGTGGGGGCATATAGAGGTCCAGGATATATCAGGCTCCTTTTAGAGGATAGAGGCAGTATAGAAGTCCATGACACATCAGCCTCCTCTTAGTCTGTGGCAGGCAGATCTATCTATCTATCTATCTATCTATCTATCTATCTATCTATCTATCTATCTATGTGTGTGTGTTTTTAAGATTATTTGGTTGTAAACCGATGTGTACAGTTGTGCTTTACAATGCGATTTTAACATGAGTTTTTATATAGAGAGAACTGCTGTATGTGAAAGCTCATGTTAAAATCGCATTGCATACGGATGCCGTACAGATGTCACACGGACACTAGATGCGAGGAAATCGCATCATCACATTGCAAACAGATCACATACGCATCACTGTTCGGGGAACATTTGTGCGATTCTCGGCTGTCAAAATCAGACCGATTTTTTTATACGTTAAATGTGACTCCGGCCTAAAGCGCAAAATCAAAAGATTTTTTGCAGTATAAAAAAAAATCAAAAACATTAAAATAGCGGCTTCACATCTGCACCGAAAACTCATCAAATACGAGGGAAAAGGTCTAAAAAAAAAAAAAAAATACAAAAAGAATGCAATAACCAGAGAGAATTGCTATTGGGCAGTTTGGTGCGGACATCTGCAGGAACAAAAACACAGTATTTATTCAACGTGTGAACACGGCCTTTTAGACACAAAAAAAGCCAGATGTCATATAGTAAAGGTACAAAAAGATGAGAAAGTTCTGGCGGCTCAGACTCCGAATGAATCAACAAACCAAAAAAATCAATAGGTCCCAACTAGAGATGAGCAGGACGCACAGATGACATCGCCCCAGCTCTGGCTAATCAAAAGCCGCATAGGGGACTCCAGAAGGTCAGAGATTCGCGGCCTCCCGTCCAGCCACCAGATACCAATCACCCTGATGCTGGATCGGAGTCCCGTGAATTAATCCACTCATCTTTAGTGTAAACTGTCCCGAATACAGCAGACAGCCCCGGATTTGGGTCTACACCCTACAGTCTTGGGCGTTTGCCGAAAGTCCCTCACTGCCATCGTCCCTCTGACATCTCCTCCTTCTAGGGTAGAAAGAAATGGTAAATGGGCGTGGATTAGGGTGTAGCCAGGGGTGTGGCCAAAATTTGCCAGTAAGCGCTAGGCATGCCGCATTATTTGTCCCTCTTTCTGTTCTTCAAATGTTGGGAGCTATGTAGTAGGCAGGCCACCATAGTTAACATTCTGTTTTGGCACCCAAGGACCTTTAGTAAAAAGTCACATTTGTATATTTGGTAGAGCAGATTTTTCTAAGCCTGGCTTCAGGACATGCTGATACAGAACATTTTGGAACTCGATTACTCAAGTTTGGGCAGAGTACCTCCTGAAATTGGTCAAGAAGAAAAGTATCAAAAACTAATTTTTTTTAGAACTAATCTATAAATGCAGCATTGGTGCTGACTAAATAAGGTTCTCTTTTTTTCTGCTTTGGAAACAAACATTAAAATTTCTTCGAAAATGACTTTGTTTTCTTCTCAGATTAAAAGAAACTAAATGAAAGTTTTGGTAAAGTGGGAGAAAATGCCAATCCCATTAAGTTTAGCTCACTAACTCATCTTTTTTTGTTAGGCATTATATCCATTCTGATATGGATTTTCAACGTAAATACACCAGTCTCATCTGGTCTAAAGGATATAATTACGTTCACAGTCTGGTGACAGATCATCTTTAACTAATAAGCCATGATCGGATGCAGCTCTGTATATCTCCACGCTGTGACCCCCACAACAGTGGACACCTGTTTCACATCACGGAGGAGATGGACGGCTGTTTAAGTCGAATCAAGATGTGGCATCCGGCCAAATAGTGTAATGTTATATTTCTGTTCATGAGCCTACTTGGAAATCAGAGTCACGTCACACGCGAGATTTAGTCGAGGACTTACAGAGCAGCAGAGATAATACCACGCGCTGTGCACGGCAATAAATGACAGTAATGACAAATGGAGATATTTCTCTAGCTTTTTAATCTGCTGGTATTGTAGAAAGTCATGTGTCATCAGAAAATGACATGTTGCTTAAAGACCGCTATTATAAATATTTTTCTAACTCAGGTGGGAGTCTTGTATCGCGATCCACAGAATCAATACTGTTCAAAGGCTGCAGTTTGCATTTCGCCAGGTTGGGTAGTTACAAAAGACAGATGCTTCTCGTTTTCTGTAGATCACTTGTCAGCTTTGCTCTACAGACTGGGATAGAATGAGCAGAGTCATTTCATTAAAAGTAGATGGGGATTATATTATGACAGCTCTATAGTAACGTTACACATCCATAAATCCTGTATGAATCTTACCTGGTTATATTTCATTTTTAAAGGGAATCTGTCACCCATTGGGACATACAGTGGGGAAAAAAAGTATTTAGTCAGTCAGCAATAATGCAAGTTCCACCACTTAAAAAGATGAGAGGCATCTGTAATTTACATCATAGGTAGACCTCAACTATGGGAGACAAACTGAGAAAAAAAAATCCAGAAAATCACATTGTCTGTTTTTTTTTCATTTTATTTGCATATTATGGTGGAAAATAAGTATTTGGTCAGAAACAAGCAATCAAGATTTCTGGCTCTCACAGACCTGTAACAACTTCTTTAAGAGTCTCCTCTTTCCTCCACTCATTACCTGTAGTAATGGCACCTGTTTAAACTTGTTATCAGTATAAAAAGACACCTGTGCACACCCTCAAACAGTCTGACTCCAAACTCCACTATGGTGAAGACCAAAGAGCTGTCAAAGGACACCAGAAACAAAATTGTAGCCCTGCACCAGGCTGGGAAGACTGAATCTGCAATAGCCAACCAGCTTGGAGTGAAGAAATCAACTGTGGGAGCAATAATTAGAAAATGGAAGACATACAAGACCACTGATAATCTCCCTCAATCTGGTGCTCCACGCAAAATCCCACCCCGTGGGGTCAGAATGATCACAAGAATGGTGAGCAAAAATCCCAGAACCACGCGGGGGGGACCTAGTGAATGAACTGCAGAGAGCTGGGACCAATGTAACAAGGCCTACCATAAGTAACACACTATGCCACCATGGACTCAGATCCTGCAGTGCCAGACGTGTCCCACTGCTTAAGCCTGTACATGTCCGGGCCCGTCTGAAGTTTGCTAGAGAGCATTTGGATGATCCAGAGGAGTTTTGGGAGAATGTCCTATGGTCTGATGAAACCAAACTGGAACTGTTTGGTAGAAACACAACTTGTCGTGTTTGGAGGAAAAAGAATACTGAGTTGCATCCATCAAACACCATACCTACTGTAAAGCATGGTGGTGGAAACATCATGCTTTGGGGCTGTTTCTCTGCAAAGGGGCCAGGACGACTGATCCGGGTACATGAAAGAATGAATGGGGCCATGTATCGTGAGATTTTGAGTGCAAACCTCCTTCCATCAGCAAGGGCATTGAAGATGAAACGTGGCTGGGTCTTTCAACATGACAATGATCCAAAGCACACCGCCAGGGCAACGAAGGAGTGGCTTCGTAAGAAGCATTTCAAGGTCCTGGAGTGGCCTAGCCAGTCTCCAGATCTCAACCCTATAGAAAACCTTTGGAGGGAGTTGAAAGTCCGTGTTGCCAAGCGAAAAGCCAAAAACATCACTGCTCTAGAGGAGATCTGCATGGAGGAATGGGCCAACATACCAACAACAGTGTGTGGCAACCTTGTGAAGACTTACAGAAAACGTTTGACCTCTGTCATTGCCAACAAAGGATATATCACAAAGTATTGAGATGAAATTTTGTTTCTGACCAAATACTTATTTTCCACCATAATATGCAAATAAAATGAAAAAAAAACAGACAATGTGATTTTCTGGATTTTTTTTTCTCAGTTTGTCTCCCATAGTTGAGGTCTACCTATGATGTAAATTACAGACGCCTCTCATCTTTTTAAGTGGTGGAACTTGCACTATTGCTGACTGACTAAATACTTTTTTTCCCCACTGTATGTGACCTAATAATATGGGCATAAAGGTAATAGAAATGTTACACTAGTCCTACCTGTATGCCTCCTATTAATGGTCTTGTTGTTGAGAAATCTTTTATTATTTTCTTATGCTAATGATTTCTTCCAAGCTCCGGGGTATGCTGTGCCTGGAAGAAATCCCTGCCTCATGTCTTTATTGTAATACTATTCCAGTCCATAGATGTCAGTTCTGGCGCAGGAATCCTGCGCCTGCGCCGTGCCCTCCCTCCACCTTTTCCTCCTTCTATGTGCGCTGCATTCAGGGATCTTCTGCGCAGGCGAGTCACTGCTACGCCCAGCGTGCGCTACGATAAGGAGCTCACCCCACTTCCTCCCTGCACAGTTATCACTAGGAACCATGTGTACATAGCGGTGACTATGAATGGAGGAAGTGAGGAGAGCACCTTATTGGAGCGCACGCTGGAAGTCGCAGTGACTCGCCGGTGCCATCATTAAAACAGAGAGATGGGATTGTATACATATCTCAAAAGGGGAGAAAGCATCTATAGTCTCAAGTAGGGCAGACAAAACAGTCTAAGTATGCCCATAAAGAAAAAATGAATTTCAACATCAGGCATTGAGGGATTTGGCCACGTGATGGGTAGGACAGTTGTATAAGGCACAAGTACATACCTACTGAGCCTCTACTGATTGACTAAGCAACTGTACTTCTCAATGCAAGAATGAAAAACACTGCAAGCCCTTTAATTTAAATAACATCAGAAAACTCCTTAAAAATATTATTGAGCTGTGATCTGGCTTTTTCAATATGATGAATTTCTCAGAACACCATCATGAGTGCAGGGGTTTTCCAGGAGTTTGTTTTTCGCAGACTACTTGTTTGTGCTAGGTTAAAATAATTAATAGAGCCGTTACTCACCGACCGCTTCTCCACTGAAATGTCTCTGCCAACGTTCACAGATGCTGCAGTGAAGTCACCGCTGCAGGCAGTCAACAAACACCATCGTAGTGGCGGAGCAGCAGACAGTGGGCAATCGCTCTTTTTATTATTTTAACCTAGCGTAAGCCAAAGAAATGTTTTTCCGCAAAACTACTTTTAAAGGGAATCTGTCACCCTTTTTTTCGACTATTTGTTGCCGGCACCGCCATCAGAGGCTTATCTACAGCATTCTGTAATGCTGTAGATAAGCCCCCGATGTAACCTGAAAGAGAAGAAAAACACGTTATATTATACTCACCCCGGCGTCCGGTCCGATGGGTGTCGCCGTCCAGTCCGGCGCCTCCCATCTTCACACAATGCCGTCCTCTTCTTTTCTTCCTGTCGTGGCTCCTGCGCAGGCGCACTGCTCTGCCCTTTTAAGGGCAGAGCAAAGTCCTGCAGTGTGCAGGCGCCGGGAGAGGTCAGAGAGGTCAAAAGGGCAGAGCGGTGCGCTTGCGCCGATGCCACGACAGGAAGGGAAGAAGAGGACGGCATCGTATGAAGATGGGAGGCGCCGGACCGGACCGTGACACCCATCGGACCGGACCGCCCTCCGGGTGAGTATAATCTAAATCCTTTATCTTATCTTTCAGGTTACATCGGGGGCTTATCTACAGCATTACAGAATACTGTAGATAAACCCCTGATGTCGCTGCCGGAAGCAAATAGTTGTAAAAAAGGGTGACAGATTCCTTTTAAATCGTCCCATGCAATACAAAATATTTACCAAAATGATACATACAGTGGCGTGTAAAAGTTTGGGCACCCCTGGTCAAAATTACTGTTTTTGTGAACAGTTAAGCAAGTTGATGCTGATATGATCTCTAAAAGGGCTAAAGTTAAAGATGACACAATCCCTTTGTATTTTAGCCAAAAAATATATATATTTTCATCTTTTACATTTTAAAAAATGTAAATGTAAATGCCTAAAACACAAAGGAAATGCGTTGTCTTTAACTTTAGCCTTTTTAGAGATCATGTCAGCATCAATCTGCTAAACTGTTCACAAAAACTGGAATTTTTGCCCAATCTTTTACATGCCAATAAAATGAGCCAGAAAAGTCATTAAAAAAAAAGGTCCAACTTCACAAACAGTATTAGCACACAATTCTCCTTACCGTATAGATATAGTAGACGTGTGGAGGAGACGTAGGGGCAAAGTAGAAAATTAGATTTTTAAACAATGGTCCAATTTATACTCGCAATATTTTTAATTCATTGCCACCCTTATATTAAAAACAGGCTGGAAGAAGAAGGGGCACATCTCTGGAGTATGTACCGTAACGTCTATACTGTTTTAATACCAAAATAAATCATTTATCAGCACGTTCCCTCGGTAATATGATTTTTTTTTCTCCAGAACAAAAATATATGGCATAAAAATCCGATATGGGCAGATCGTACCTCTGAAACTCGCACTTATCTCAACAACCTGGGCTCGATCTCGAGCTGCTGGGATGGCATATGCCCTCTCTATGACTATGCCATAAATGTCTGAGATCGGAATAGCCCTTTAAAGAGGAACTTGTCAAACGCCGCTGTTCAGCTGAATCAAGTGTTATTCTTTGTCCCTCTGCCTTTCTGTTCCTGAATAGTGTTGAGTGAACGTGCTGGGATAAGGTGTTATCCGCCATGCTCGGGTGCTGACCCAGTGTTTTCGGCGTGCTCGAATAATATGTTCGAGTCCTAGGGCTGCATGCCTCGTGGATGTTCGACAGCCACAACACATGCAGGGATTGCCTATACTCAAACACATTATTCGAGCTTGCCGAAGACAGTCGTGACTGCATAATATACAAACAAAAGAATACAGCGGCCTCTGCAAGTGCCAAGATCTATGCAAACATTGAATATATGAAATGTGGATTGCATTACTGCTCGACAGAATAGATTTATAAAATTAAGGTTGGCCAATTCATGACAGCCCACCAGCCACGACAAGGTGACCTTTCTTTAACCCCTTCACGACTGACGCCACATAGGCGTCATGAAAAGTCGTATCAAAACGACCCATGACGCCTATGTGGCGTCATGACTTTAAAGCCCCCTTGCGGGTCGGGTGACAGAGGTCACTGAAAGGTCACCCGACCCGCACACAGAAGACACCTCAGAGTTAACCCTAGGGTGCGTGGCTTAGCCCCCACGTGCCTACGATCGCTCTGATTGGCTGTTAAAAGTGAAACTGCCAATCAGAGTGATTGTAATATTTCATCAATGAAATTTGATGAAATATTACAAATCCAACCATGGCCGATGCTGAAATAGAATTGGGCATGGCTGGAGACACTGAACCGACCCCCCCCAACTGACTGACAGCGCCGATCAGCCGCCGCCACCATCTGACGGCGCCGATTGGCAGCCGCTGTCAAAATCTGCCCCCCCGCCTTCCCTCTGGTCCCCCCGCCCTCCGATCACCCCCTCTCACCCTCCACGAGGCCTCCGAACTCCCTCTGGCCGTCCCAGTGTCCCGCTGTCCCGGATCATGGGCGCCGCCATCTTGGAAAATGGCGGGCGCATGCGCCATGCGCCCGCCGGGAATCTGCAACGCTGCAGATTCATTCACTTATTTTGATCACTGTCACAGTGATCAAAATAAATAAAAAAGTAAATCACCGCCCCCCCTTATCACCCCCATAGGTAGGGACGTATAATAAAATAAAGAAAATATTTTTATTTTTATTTTTCCATCATGGCTAGGGCTAGGGTTAGAATTAGGGTTAGAGTTAGGGCTAGGGTTAGAATTAGGGTTGGAATTAGGGTTAGGGCTAGGGTTAGACTTAGGGTTAGGGTTGGAATTAGGGTTAGGGTTGGAATTACGATTAGGGCCGGAGTTAGGGTTAGGGCTGGAATTAGGGTTGGGATTAAGGTTAGCGTTGTAATTAGGATTGGGATTAGGGGTGGGATGGGGTTGGGATTACGGTTAGGCTTGTGGTTAGGGTTAGAGTTGGGATTAGGGTTAGGGGTGTGTTGGGGTTAGGGTTGTGGTTAGGGTTATGATTAGGGTTGGGATTAGGGTTAGGGGTGTGTTGGGGTTAGGGTTGGAGATAGAATTGAGGGGTTTCCACTGTTTAGGCACATTAGGAGGGTCTCCAAACGTGACATGGCGCCACCATTGATCCCAGCCAATTTTGCGTTCAAAAAGTTAAACAGTGCTCCCTCCAATTCGACCCCCGATGTGCGCCCAAACAGTGGTTTACCCCCACATATAGGGTTTCAGCGTACTCAGGAAAAATTGCACAACAACTTTGGGGGTCTAATATCTCCTGGTACCCTGCGTTATAAACATCTGTGAAGCACTTGGGGATTCAAAGTGCTCACCACACATCTAGATTAGTTCCTTGGGTGGTCTAGTTTCCAAAATGAGGTCACTTGTGGGGGGTTTCCACTGTTTAGGTACATCAGGGGCTCAGCAAACGTAACATGACAGCCGCAGACCATTCCATCAAGTCGGCATTTTAAAACGTTACTACTTCCCTTCCGAGCCCCAACGTGTGCCCAAACTGTGGTCCCCCCACATATGGGGTACCAGCGTACTCAGGACAAACTGGACAACAACTTTTGGGGTCCAAATTTATCCTGTGACCCTTGTGAAAATAAAAAATAGTGGGCTAAAAATCATTTTTTGAGGAAAAAAAATTATTTTTATTTTCACGGCTCTGCTTTATAAACTTCTGTGAAGCACTTGGGGGTTCAAAGTGCTCACCACACATCTAGATTAGTTCCTTGGGTGGTCTAGTTTCCAAAATGGGGTCACTTGTGGGAGGTTTCCACTGTTTAGGTACATCAGGGGCTCTGCAAACGTAACATGACACCCGCAGACCATTCCATCAAGTCGGCATTTCAAAACGTCACTACTTCCCTTCCGAGCCCCAACGTGTGCCCAAACAGTGGTCCCCCCCACATATGGGGTACCAGCGTACTCAGGACAAACTGGACAACAACTTTTGGGGTCCAATTTATCTTATTACCCTTGTGAAAATAAAAAAATAGTGGGCTAAAAATCATTTTTTTGAGGAAAAAAAATATTATTTTCACGGCTATGCGTTATAAACTTCTGTGAAGCACCTGGGGGTTCAAAGTGCTCACTATGCATCTAGATAAGTTCCTTAGGGGGTCTAGTTTCCAAAATGGGGTCATTTGTGGGGGAGCTCCAAAGTTTAGGCACACAGGGGGTCTCCAAATACGACATGGTGTCCGCTAACGATTGGAGCTAATTTTCTATTCAAAAAGTCAAATGACGCTCCTTCCCTTCTGCGCCCTGCCGAGCGCCCAAACAGTGGTCCCCCACATATGGGGTACCAGCGTACTCAGGACAAACTGGAGAGCAACTTTTGGGGTCCAAATTATCCTGTTACCATTGTGAAAATAAAAAATAGCGGGCAAAAAAATGATTTTTTATTTTCACTGCTCTGCGTTATAAACTTCTGTGAAGCACTTGGGGGTTCAAAGTGCTCACCACACATCTAGATAAGCTCCTTGGGGGTCTGCTTTTCAAAATGGGGTCACTTGTGGGGGAGTTCCAATGTTTAGGCACACAGGGGCTCTCCAAACGCGACATGGTGTCCGCTAACGATTGGAGCTATTTTTCCAATCAAAAAGTCAAATGGCGCTCCTTCCCTTCTGGGCCCTGCCGTGCGCCCAAACAGTGGTTTATGACCACATATGAGGTATTGGTGTGCTTAGGAGAAATTGCCCAACAAATTTTAGGATCCATTTTATCCTGTTGCCCATGTGAAAATGAAAAAACTGAGGCTAAATAAAATTTATGTGAAAAAAAAGTACTTTTTTTTTACGGATCAATTTGTGAAGCACCTGGAGGCTCAAAGTGCTCACTATGCATCTAGATAAGTTTCTTGGGGGGTCTAGTTTCCAAAATGGGGTCACTTGTGGGGGAGCTCCAATGTTTAGGTGCACAGTGGCTCTCCAAACGCGACATGGCAACCGCTAAATATTCAAGCATATTTTCCATTCAAAAAGTCAAATGGCGCTCCTTCCCTTCTGAGCCCTGCCGTGCACCCAAACAATGGTTTATGACCACATATGAGGTATCGGTGTACTCAGGAGAAATTGCCCAACAAAATTTACGATCTATTTTATCCTGTTACCCATGTGAAAATGATAAAAATGATGCTAAAAGAAAATTTATGTTGGAAAAATTAAAATGTCCATTTTTTTCCTCCAATTTGCTTTAGTTCCTGTGAAACACCTGAAGGGTTAATAATCTTCTTGAATGTAGTTTTGAGTAGCTTGAGAGATACAGTTTTTAGAATGGTGTCACTTGTGGGTATTTTCTGCCATATAGACCCCTCAAAGTGACTTCAAATGTGAGGTGGTCCCTAAAAAAATGAAACTGTGCATCGGTCAACAATACAGCGCATGCATAACGCCTTTTTGTATGACCAAACAACTCAATCTTTGCTGCATCAGTCCACAGGACCTTCTTCCAAAATGTAACTGGCTTGTTCTAATGTGCTTTTGCATACCTCAGGTGACTCTGTTTGTGGCGTGCTTGAAGAAACGGCTTCTTTCGCATCACTCTCCCATACAGCTTCTCCTTGTGCAAAGTGCGCTGTATTGTTGACCGATGCACAGTGACACCATCTGCAGCAAGATGATGCTGCAGGTCTTTGGAGGTGGTCTGTGGATTGTCCTTGACTGTTCTCAGCATTCTTCTTCTCTGCCTTTCTGATATTTTTCTTGGCCTGCCATTTCTGGGCTTAACAAGAACTGTACCTGTGTTCTTCCATTTCCTTACTATGTTCCTCACAGTGGAAACTGACAGGTTAAATCTCTGAGACAACTTTTTGTATCCTTCCCCTGAAAAGCTATGTTGAATAATCTTTGTTTTCAGATCATTTGAGAGTTGTTTTGAGGAGCCCATGATGCCACTCTTCATAGGAGAATCAAATAGGAGAACTACTTGCAAGTGGCCACTTTAAATACCTTTTCTCATGATTTGATACACCTGGCTATGAAGTTCAAAGCTCAATGAGGTTACAAAACCAATTTAGTGCTTCAGGAAGTCAGTAAAAAGTAGTTAGGAGTGTTCAAATCAAGAAAATGATAAGGGTGCCCATACTTTTGCACCGGTCAAATTTTGTTTAAATGCAGATTGCACATTTTCTGTTAGTACAATAAACCTCATTTGAATCCAGAAATATAACGGAGTCCATCAGTTATTAGATATATGAAACTGAAATACCTGTTGCAAAAACCAAAATTGCTATTAAGAAAAAAGGTTAACATTAATAGGGGTGCCCAAACTTTTACATATGACTGTATATAGCAATAATTCAGTCCAAATTTCACATATTCAATGTCTGCATACACCTTAGCACTTTGCAAAGTGCGGCTGCATTCTTTTGTTTGCATGTATCTAGTCATTTTAGGCAAGTGAATGCAGTTATATACTACCCTATGGGGCGGTCTGGTCCGATGGATGTGGCTGGTCTTGGTCCAGTGCCTCTTCTCTTCTAGCGATCGCTGTCCTTCTCCTGTGCTTCTGGGTCGCCATCACACCCAGGGCAGTGGGGTACTCGGTACCGGGCTCGATGGTCCTCAATGGGAGATGTCACGGTAGCTGGAACCCGGCCCGTGGTCCTGGGTGCCCATTGTAAATGTTCAGTGTCAATGTGTAAGTCGTAACGCCACCTGTGGTGTTCGGCAAGGTAGACGTTAAGCCGACGCTGCAGACAGTTCCCCTGGGACAGATGGTGTGGTGCAGCAGTGATGGTATAGCCCTCCACAGGCAGGGCTGTAGTCCCAGGGCAGAGTGAATGAAGCGACACTTAGATGGTGTAGTGTCGGGCGCAAGGAATGTAGCAGTGCTGGCCAAGTTGACGCAGGAATAAGCGGAGGACACCAAGGCATGTAGTTCCAAAGCTTTACTCCCAGTCTGTGGTGGCTCAAGAGTCCGCATCGGTGCCGTGTCCTCCGGGTCAGGAGCTCAGTCAACCTCCAGGCAAGATGAAGAACTCCTTTCCAACACCCCGCCAACATATGTGCCTTTGCGGAACGTCTCCCTCTTAGCGCCTTTGAGTGAAGTACTCACAGTACTGAGTTACACTGGAGTTCCTCCTGTCAGATGTTCCTATGAACTCTACTTGTACGGCAGACAGCGGTAGCCTGCTTCGGGGACTCTCTGCTACCAAGTCCCTGCTCTCTATCTCATTGCTGTTGTGCCCCCAAGTCTGATGTGGGAATAAAGTGATGACAAACTTCTATTCCTCCGGTGTCTGTTGCGGGACCATAAGTATCCAAACAACCTCGGGGACTGGACCCCGGCCTTGCGCCTAGAACTTGAGAGGGGTTCTCTTCTAACCCTCAATCCTCTGTTCTCTTCCTCTCCTCACGTTCCGTACTAATCCTTTCCTTCTTATGGAGAGTCAGGCTTTCTTTCAGTGTTCCTTTCCTGTGCCAGCGGACCCAGATCACTGAGGTCGGCTGCAGCACTTTCCTTCCTCCATCCCTCTCAGGGGATCTCCTTACACAGGTCCGACCTCGTCAGACTCCTGTGTCTAACTCTCTATATCCTATCCTCTTCCTGCTCTTTAGTGCAAACTAAACTCCACCCCCCTCCCAGCACGCTTCGTGTTCCAAGCAGGGAGCCACCAAAGGGTGCTTTGCTACACTACTGTGTTGTGTGGGATGCAGGTGTTGGAGTGTGGTCAGGGGTCTCCACCTTACCTAAATGGTGGGGTACCACACCTCAGGAGGAGGTGCAGTACCTCTGTGGCGACCGAACCCTCAGGGGCGCCACACTTCATGTGAATGATGCGTCACCCATAGTGTCACCCTTTGCGCTTCTGAGCAGTCGCACCTCTCTCTGCCCTGCCGATAGCAGAGCAAAGTTATGTAAGGTGCATACGCAGGTACTCTTTCGACCTCTTCCGCCGCATGCGCACTGTAGTACTTTGTTCTGCCCTCAGCAGGCCAGAGAGAGGTGCGCCTGCACAGAAATGTGAAGGGGGGAAACTGCATGGATTACGTAAGAGGCGTCATCCGCCCGAAGCACAGGAGAACGACATTGCAATCAGAGAGGAGGCGCCGGATGTAGAACAGTGATGCCCATCAGACTACACCGCCCCATAGTCGAGTATAATAAAAGGTCTTTTTTTTGCCTTGCAGGGTGAACTGGAGTCATATGTACAGCATTATAGAATGATGTCACATGTGGCTGAAAGGTGGTGGCTGTAGGTTATAGGAAAAAAAAATGGTGACAGGGTCCCTTTAATGACCATGCCGAACTGGCTAAAAAGGCTAGACTTAAATACAGGGAAGAGGGGGCCATATCTCAGGACCAGAGAGGCGTGGGAACAAAAGTAAAACAAAGCCCAATTTACACCAGGTAAGAATAATACCTGTTTATGGCATTGACATGTCCACTTTAAGACATAATGCACACGGCTGTTTTTTTACAGATAGTACTTATACCTGTGATAGTCCATGGGGCCATTCACATATCCATCATTTTTTGAAAATCGCAGAGACATATCCGATTTTGATACGAGGTTCGGCTCTAAATCGGCAATGCAAGTCTACGGGTCCGTAAAAAAAAATAAATAAATAATCGGAGCACAGTTGAATGTCATCCTAGCGTGGTCCAATGTTTTCCATGGTGCCATGAATGGCAGAGTGCGGTCCAATAATCGAATGCATCTCTTGTATGTTGTCATTTTTTTTCTTTGGACCGACTTAGTCTAAGGAAAAAAATTGGACATGTGCATGGCCCTACAGAATAACATGAGGAAAAGTGCTCTCCGTGAAAACCATTGATGGCACTCATCCGATTTTTACGGTCATGAGCACGAGCTCCAAAAAGAACACACACTTAAGGCTGAGTTCACACGTTGTGGTATTTTGCGTTTTCGCGGCGGTTTTAAACGCGCGATTTTGCCGCGAAAAATAAGCATCCCATGCAATCCAATGGGATTCCGCAATGCTGTGCTAATGCTGCGCTTTTTTTCCGAGGCGGAATCGCTTCGCGGTAAAAAACGCAGCATGCTCATTAATTTAGCAGAATCGCGGCGATCCCGCACCCATAGGAATGCATTGTTCCACTTACTTCCTGCATGTGGCTGTGCACACAATGCGAAAAGTAAGCAGAACATTTGCGGATGGTACCCACGGTCCGGAGGAGAGGAGACTGTCCTCCGGGCTTTGGGTACCATATCCCTGTAAAAAATAGAATTAAAATAAAAAATATTGTTATTCTCACCTTCCGGCGTCCCGCGCAGCCTTCCCGCCTGTCTCCACGCTCCCAGTAATCCTTTGCGAGAATGACCGCGATGATGTCGAGATCTCGCAGGAGCGCGACATCTCGCGATCATTCACGAAGACGTCGCGGGAGCGCGACGTCTCACGGTCATTCATGCAAAGGATTACTGGGACAGGGAGCGTGTAGAGAGGCGGGAAGGCTGTGCGGGACGCCGGAAGGTGAGAATAACAATATTTTTTTTCATTATTATTTTTTAAATTTTATCTTTAACTACTGATGCTGCATAGGCAGCCTCAATAGTTGGTCACACTTGTCAGACACTATGTTTGACGAGTGTGACCAACCTGTCAATCAGTTCTCCAAGCGATGCTACAGATCGCTTGGAAAACGCTAGCATTCTGCAAGCTAATCACGCTTGCAAATCGCTAGTTTTTCCGCGGGAAAATCGCGGGAATTTAAAATGCGATTTTCCCACAGAATGGAATCCCGGAATTCTCGCGGTAAATTCCGCGAGAGTTCCGCTACGTGTGCACATAGCCTTAATCTCGGTATAAAAGTTGCATTGGCCCTTGACCCTCAGGGCTCCTTTGCAGCCACATATTCAGTATATCAGGTCTCCCCTTTTACATATTCCCTTTCACATCTCACCTCTTTGTTATGAAGTAGAAGACGCTGTTCTGAGACGGGAAAATCGGTGTCTGTGTAGATCAGCTGTTTGATGTCCTGGATAACCGCTGAGGAGGGCACCTCGTATGTCCTACCGCCAACATACTCATGGAGGACAGTCACCCTGGACAACCTGGCAAAATAAAGAGAACACTATAGCAATACCGCGTATGACAAAATTGTGCAAATTAGACAATGCACTAGACCTCAACTATAGGGCTGTGGGGTCGAAGTCGTGGAGTCGGAGTTGGTATAAAATGAACCAACTCCTAAAATATATAATAAATTTGGGTGCAGTACTTCAGTGCAGGAGATGTGAATAATTTTTCATAAAAAATTGAGAAAGTTATGAAATGTCCTAAAAATGTCTGTTCTAAATCAAGGGATCTCAGCTATTAGTTGAGGTGAATCTGTGCACTTTATGCACATGCTCCATAGTGAGGCGGTGCTGTGAAGTCATAGTGGAGAAGAATCTGTGCTGCACTTTATGTACATGCTCAGTAGTGACCAGTGCTGTGGGGTCATAGTGGAGATGAATCAGTGCTGCACTTTATGTACATGCTCAGTAGTGACCAGTGCTGTGGAGTCATAGTTGAGATGAATCTATGCTGCACTTTATGTACATGCTCAGTAGTGACCAGTGCTGTGGAGTCATAGTGGAGATGATTCTGTGCTGCACTTTAAGCACAGGCTCAGTAGTGACCAGTGCTGTGGGGTCATAGTGCAGATGAATCTGTGCTGCACTTTATGTACATGCTCCGTAGTGAGGCGGTGCTGTGGAGTCATAGTTGAGATGAATCTGTGCTGCACTTTAGGCACATGCTCCGTAGTGAGGCGGTGCTGAGGAGTCATAGTGGAGATGATTCTGTGCTGTACTTTATGCACATGCTCAGTAGTGACCAGTGCTGTGGGGTCATAGTGGAGATGAATCTGTGCTGCACTTTATGTACATGCTTCGTAGTGAGGCGGTGCTGTGGAGTCATAGTAGAGATTAATCTGTGCTGCACTTTATGCACATGATCCGTAGTGAGGCGGTGCTGTGGAGTCATAGTGGAGATGATTCTGTGCTGCACTTTATGCACATGCTCAGTAGTGACCAGTGCTGTGGGGTCAAAGTGGAGATGAATCTGTGCTGCACTTTATGTACATGCTCCGTAGTGAGGCGGTGCTGTGGAGTCATAGTTGAGATGAATCTGTGCTGCACTTTATGCACATGCTCAGTAGTGACCAGTGCTGTGAAGTCATAGTTGAGATGAATCTGTGCTGCACTTTATGCACATGCTCCGTAGTGAGGCGGTGCTGTGGAGTCATAGTGGAGATGAATCTGTGCTGCACTTTATGCACATGCTCAGTAGTGACCAGTGCTGTGGGGTCATAGTGGAGATGAATCTGTGCTGCACTTTATGCACATGCTCCGTAGTGACCAGTGCTGTGGGGTCACAGTGGAGATGAATCTGTACTGCACTTTATGCACATGCTCAGTAGTGACCAGTGCTGTGGAGGCTGTGGAGTCATAGTTGAGATGAATCTGTGCTGCACTTTATGTACATGCTCCGTAGTGAGGTGGTGCTGTGGAGTCATAGTAGAGATGAATCTGTGCTGCACTTTATGCACATGCTCAGTAGTGACCAGTGCTGTGGGGTCATAGTGGAGATGAATCTGTGCTGCACTTTATGCACATGCTCCGTAGTGACCAGTGCTGTGGGGTCATAGTGGAGATTAATCTGTGCTGCACTTTATGCACATGATCAGTAGTGAGGCGGTGCTGTGGAGTCATAGTGGAGATGATTCTGTGCTGCACTTTATGTACATGCTCAGTAGTGACCAGTGCTGTGGGGTCATAGTGGAGATGAATCTGTGCTGCACTTTATGTACATGCTCAGTAGTGACCAGTGCTGTGGGGTCATAGTGGAGATGAATCTGTGCTGCACTTTATGGACATGCTCAGTAGTGACCAGTGCTGTGAAGTCATAGTTGAGATGAATCTGTGCTGCACTTTATGCACATGCTCCGTAGTGAGGCGGTGCTGTGGAGTCATAGTGGAGATGAATCTGTGCTGCACTTTATGCACATGCTCAGTAGTGACCAGTGCTGTGGGGTCATAGTGGAGATGAATCTGTGCTGCACTTTATGCACATGCTCCGTAGTGACCAGTGCTGTGGGGTCATAGTGGAGATGAATCTGTGCTGCACTTTATGTACATGCTCAGTAGTGACCAGTGCTGTGGGGTCACAGTGGAGATTAATCTGTACTGCACTTTATGCACATGCTCAGTAGTGACCAGTGCTGTGGAGGCTGTGGAGTCATAGTGGAGATGAATCTGTGCTGCACTTTATGCACATGTCCCGTAGTGAGGCGGTGCTGTGGAGTCATAGTGGAGATGAATCTGTGCTGCACTTTATGCACATGATCCGTAGTGAGGCGGTGCTGTGGAGTCATAGTGGAGATGAATCTGTGCTGCACTTTATGCACATGCTCAGTAGTGACCAGTGCTGTGGGGTCATAGTGGAGATTAATCTGTGCTGCACTTTATGTACATGCTCCGTAGTGAGGCGGTGCTGTGGAGTCATAGTTGAGATGAATCTGTGCTGCATTTTATGCACATGCTCAGTAGTGACCAGTGCTGTGAAGTCATAGTTGAGATGAATCTGTGCATCTGTGCTGCACTTTATGCACATGCTGCGTAGCGAGCCGGTGCTGTGGAGTCATAGTGGAGATGAATCTGTGCTGCACTTTATGCACATGCTCAGTAGTGACCAGTGCTGTGGGGTCATAGTGGAGATGAATCTGTGCTGCACTTTATGCACATGCTCCGTAGTGATCAGTGCTGTGGGGTCATAGTGGAGATGAATCTGTGCTGCACTTTATGTACATGCTCAGTAGTGACCAGTGCTGTGGGGTCACAGTGGAGAAGAATCTGAACTGCACTTTATGCACATGCTCAGTAGTGACCAGTGCTGTGGAGGCTGTGGAGTCATAGTGGAGATGAATCTGTGCTGCACTTTATGCCCATGCTCCGTAGTGAGGCAATGCTGTGGAGTCATAGTGGAGATAAATCTGTGCTGCTCTTTATGCACACAATCCGTAGTGAGGCGGTGCTGTGGGGTCATAGTGGAAATGAATCTGAACTGCACTTTATGCACATGCTCAGTAGTGACCAGTGCTGTGGAGTCACAGTGGAGATGAATCTGTGCGGCACTTTATGCCCATGCTCCGTAGTGAGGCAGTGCTGTGGAGTCATAGTGGAGATGAATCTGTGCTGCACTTTATGCACACAATCCGTAGTGAGGCGGTGCTGTGGGGTCATAGTGGAGATGAATCTGTGCTGCACTTTATGCACATGCTCCGTAGTGACCAGTGCTGTGGGGTCATAGTGGAGATGAATCTGTGCTGCACTTTATGTACATGCTCAGTAGTGACCAGTGCTGTGGGGTCACAGTGGAGATGAATCTGAACTGCACTTTATGCACATGCTCCGTAGTGAGGCAATGCTGTGGAGTCATAGTGGAGATAAATCTGTGCTGCACTTTATGCACACAATCCGTAGTGAGGCGGTGCTGTGGGGTCATAGTGGAGATGAATCTGAACTGCACTTTATGCACATGCTCAGTAGTGACCAGTGCTGTGGAGGCTGTGGAGTCACAGTGGAGATGAATCTGTGCTGCACTCTCTGCCCATGCTCCGTAGGGAGGCAGTGCTGTGGAGTCATAGTGGAGATGAATCTGTGCTGCACTTTATGCACACAATCCGTAGTGAGGCGGTGCTATGGAG
The DNA here is from genome assembly GCF_039654945.1 of Dendrobates tinctorius. Taxonomy (NCBI): domain Eukaryota; kingdom Metazoa; phylum Chordata; class Amphibia; order Anura; family Dendrobatidae; genus Dendrobates; species Dendrobates tinctorius. Next base: position 16,331,893 of record NW_027361743.1, on the reverse strand, counting down.
TCATAGTGGAGATGAATCTGTGCTGCACTTTATGCACATGCTCAGTAGTGACCAGTGCTGTGGAGGCTGTGGAGTCATAGTGGAGATGAATCTGTGCTGTACTTTATGCACATGTTCCGCAGTGACCAGTGCTGTGGAGTCATAGTGGAGATGAATCTGTGCTGCACTTTATGCACATGATCCGTAGTGAGGCGGTGCTGTGGAGTCATAGTGGAGATGAATCTATGCTGCACTTTATGTACATGCTCAGTAGTGAGGCAGGGCTGTGGAGTCATAGTGGAGATGAATCTGTGCTGCACTTTATGCACATGCTCCGTAGTGAAGCATGTAGGAGGGAGTCGGAGTCGTGACTTGGGAGTGAGGGAAATTGAGGAGTCAGTCTTGGATTACCGATTCCACAGCCCTGCTCAAAAATTTAATGTTTTAGTTATCAAGTTTCAAAAAGTTGAAAACGAGATTTAAAAAAAAAAAAATACAAGTACATTACGTATTACGGGTTTGTTTGTCTGTTCCTTATCAATTAGTAGTTGTCTTTGTCGTCTACAAGTAATAGTAATAATGAGTTTGTATGGCACATGCAATATGAAGCTAAAAATTAATCCAGAAAAAAAAATGATACCAAATAGTAATTTGATTCTAAATGTAGGAACCAGGGCCATATGTTTGTATGTGATAACTAGCGAGCCATGTGGCACCGAGATCACTTCACACATTCATAGGAACAGATGGACGAGTTACCGATCCCCATCTGTTACCGGGCTGCACTCAAACACGTCCTGTATAAAGTAACATACAGGAAGGAAAAGACAAGGTCAGATCAGAGCCAATGTGTAGAGTGTCAGCACCAGATAAATATCACTCTGTAATTATAGGAAATAAAATAGATCATTTGGTGGCTTTGTACAATGAAATATCTCATGGCAAATAACATTATTTTACCGTAATTTATTCAGCATAAAAGGTACCCAATTTACTAATTTTTTGAAAACTTTAAACATTCTAGACAAATACAGAAAATACAAACAATCACTACCCTCATGCAAAAAAAGTCCCAGAATATCATTCATAAAATGCTTTGGTAAGGAAGAAATAGTATAGAATATAACAGAAAAAAGTTTGTATAATACACATAAGAGAAAGAGCAATAAGACACATGATAAACCTGAAGCAACCCCCCCACACTCACACTCATATATACCATACTAAAAAAACAAACAGGACAGGGAAAAAGTCTTACATCTTCCCCTTCCCGAGTGGGAAGTCTACATGTACTATTAAAGTACAACCTATCCCTGTCCATAAGCTCCAACAAACCCAGATGGATCCTGAATAAGGCCATGTTCACGTGTTGTGTTACTGCAGGTATAACCTGCTCCCTTGGCAGTAAGCAAGCTGCTTACAAAAATGCAGGTTTTGTGGCATTTTTGCACCATTTTTTTGGTGTTGATTACATGTGTCATTTGTGTACAGTACATGTTTGATGCAGTTAGTTTTATTCACCAAAAATTAACGCAGCAAAAATGATCAGCAGTGTTTCGGCACTCACTCACTGCTTTCCATGAGTTAAACAACGCTCCAAATACCCTGAAAGAACACATAAGCTGCAAAAAACAGCTGCAGTTTTCTGATTCAATCAGAAGGAAAAAATAATAATCGTGTGCATGACATTTCTAAAAACTCATTGCCTTTACTGGCAGGGCTGTGGAGTTGGAGTCCATTTTGCTGGAGTCAATATCAAAAAGGACCAACTCCTATAATATATAATACATTGGGTACAGTAGTACAATGCAGATGTGCTGTCAATGTTTCCATAATAAAGTGGAAAAGTTATGAAATGTCTTATAAATGTCTGTTCCTGATCTAAGGATCTGGGCTTTTGGTTGAGATGAATCTGTGCTTCACTTTATGTACATGCTCAGTAGTGACCACACTGACCAGTGCTGTGGGGTCGTAGATGAGATGAATCTGTGCTGCACTTTATGTACATGCTTAGTAGTGACCGGTGCTGAGGAGTCATAGATGAGATGAATCTGTGCTGCACTTTATACACATGCTCAGTAGTGACCAATGTTGTGGAGTCATAGATAAGATGAATCTCTGCTGCACTTTATGCACATGCTCAGTAGTGACCAGTGCTGAGGAGTCATAGATGAGATGAATCTGTGCTGCACTTTATGCACATGCTCAGTAGTGACCAGTGTTGTGGAGTCATAGATGAGATGAATCTCTGCTGCACTTTATGCACATGCTCAGTAGTGACCAGTGCTGTGGAGTCATAGATGAGATGAATCTGTGCTACACTTTATGCACATGCTCAGTAGTGACCAGTGCTGAGGAGTCATAGATGAGATGAATCTGTGCTGCACTTTATGCACATGCTCAGTAGTGACCAGTGCTGAGGAGTCATAGATGAGATGAATCTGTGCTGCACTTTATGCACATGCTCAGTAGTGACCAGTGCTGTGGAGTCATAGATGAGATGAATCTGTGCTGCACTTTATGTACATGCTCAGTAGTGACTAGTGCTGAGAAGTCATAGATGAGATGAATCTGTTCTGCACTTTATGTACATGCTCAGTAGTGACCAGTGCTGAGGAGTCATAGATGAGATGAATCTGTGCTGCACTTTATGCACGTGCTCAGTAGTGACCAGTGCTGAGGAGTCATAGATGAGATGAATCTGTGCTGCACTTTATGTACGTGCTCAGTAGTGACCAGTGCTGAGGAGTCATAGATGAGATGAATCTGTGCTGCACTTTATGTACATGCTCAGTAGTGGCCAGGGCTGTGGAGTCATAGATGAGATGAATCTGTGCTGCACTTTATGTACATGCTCAGTAGTGACCAGTGCTGTGGAGTTGTAGGTGAGATGAATCTGTGCTGCACTTTATGCACATGCTCAGTAGTGACCAGTGCTGTTGAGACATACTTGAGATGAATCTGTGCTGCACTTTATGCACATGCTCAGTAGTGACCAGTGCTGTGGGGTCATAGTTGAGATGAATCTGTGCTGCACTTTATGTACATGCTCCGCAGTGACCAGTGCTGAGGAGCCACAGATGAGATGAATCTGTGCTGCACTTTATGTACATGCTCAGTAGTGACCAGTGCTGAGGAGTCATAGATGAGATGAATCTGTGCTGCACTTTATATACATGCTCAGTCGTGACCAGTGCTGAGGAGTCATAGATGAGATGAATCTGTGATGCACTTTATGCACATGCTCAGTAGTGACCAGTGCTGTGGGGTCATAGATGAGATGAATCTGTGCTGCACTTTATGTACATGCTCAGTAGTGACAAGTGCTGATGAGTTGTAGGTGAGATGAATCTGTGCTGCACTTTATGCACATGCTCAGTAGTGACCAGTGCTATGGGGTTGGAGTGGAGATGGATCTGTGCTGCACTTTATGTACATGCTCAGTAGTGACCAGTGCTGTGGAGTCGTAGATGAGATGAATCTGTGCTGCACTTTATGCACATTCTCCGTAGTGACCAGTGCTGTGGAGTCGTAGATGAGATGAATCTGTTCTGCACTTTATGCACATGCTCAGCAGTGACCAGTGCTGTTAAGACATACTTGAGATGAATCTGTGCTGCACTTTATGCACATGCTCAGCAGTGACCAGTGCTGTTAAGACATACTTGAGATGAATCTGTGCTGCACTTTATGTACATGCTCCGTAGTGACCAGTGCTGTGGGGTCATAGATGAGATGAATCTGTGCTGCACTTTATGAACATGCTCAGTAGTGACCAGTGCTGTGGGGTTGGAGAGGAGATGAATCTGTGCTGAACTTTATGTACATGCTCAGTAGTGACCAGTGCTGTGGAGTCATAGATGAGATGAATCTGTGCTGCACTTTATGTACGTGCTCAGTAGTGACCAGTGCTGAGGAGTCATAGATGAGATGAATCTGTGCTGCACTTTATGTACATGCTCAGTAGTGACCAGGGCTGTGGAGTCATAGATGAGATGAATCTGTGCTGCACTTTATGTACTTGCTCAGTAGTGACCAGTGCTGTGGAGTTGTAGGTGAGATGAATCTGTGCTGCACTTTATGTACATGCTCCGTAGTGACCAGTGCTGTGGAAACATAGTTGAGATGAATCTGTGCTGTACTTTACGCACATGCTCAGTATTGACCAGTGCTGTGGCGTCCGAATCAGGGAAATTGAGGTGTCGGAGGTTTAGCTTAGGCCTGTTTCACACATCAGTTTTTGTGTTCAGTCAAAATCCGCTAAAATGGCGGATAGCGGATCCGTTCCTGAACTGACCACAACGTTTGTCACCGGACCGTTATTTTAACGGATCCGTGAAAGGAAGAATTTTAAAGGAATCGCTGCCTGGGGAAGGAGAGAGAGAGAGAGAGAGAGAGGGAGAGAGAGAGGGAGAGAGAGGGAGAGAGAGAGGGAGAGAGAGAGGGAGAGAGAGGGAGAGAGAGAGGGAGAGGGAGGGAGAGAGAGAGAGGGGGAGAGAGAGAGGGAGAGAGAGAGATTTTCCAGCAGCCAGAACAGAGTTTAGTGTTAAATTTCCGGCTGAGTGAAGTCTTTCAGCCATGCGTAGTGAGAAGTGCGGATCCTGCCGCCCAAAAAAACGTTACATGCTCCGTTCATGCATGTCGGCGCCTCGGCGGACGTCAAAATTTTGGCGGATCCGCAAAAAAACGGATCCAACGGATGGCCATCCGTCAAGATCCGCCGGTAATGCCCGAACGGAGCATGTAACGTTTTTTCGGGAGGCAGGATCCCAACTCAATGGGAAAAAAACAGATCCGCCCAAAAAAATGGCGGATCCGTTTTTTTTGCAAAACGGCGGATTTTGACTGATGGACAAAAACTGATGTGTGAAACAGGCCTTACAGACTCCACAGCCCTGTTTACTGGTGCTGTATAAAGAAGCTTTTCATTTGAATGAAAAAACATTGAAAAAAAACATCCTGTGAACATAGCCTAACTCTCTGGAAGCCAATTTGGAGGCATTAATTCATTATAGCCACAATTTCTCATATTTTACTGTGACACCTCGTGTATCATACACTTCACTCGCTTCTCCAGAATTAGTGGCCTGTTTATCAGTACATTCTCATATGGTCGGTCCCTTCTCATCTATCCAGTGTGGTGCCAACAACTTCCTTGCCATATTAAGTGATCTCGACACTGCAGTCTTTCCCAGCTGGTCAATCTCGAGGTCCTCCACATACTCTGGAATACACTCCAAAAGGTGTCAGGGAAACATTTACAGAATTGATATTATTAATTGTGCCTGTTTTTTCCTTCCCTAACCCTTCTAGGTGTGGGTAGGTCTACAACATCTGAAGATCCCCAGATTCTGACTTCTAGGACAAAGAGAGTCACCTCTCAGCCCTAATCAACCTGAAGAAGTACGGATGTGACAATCTATGTGCCTCATTCAGTGAAAATTGAGAAGCCTCCCCAAAAAATCTTCATTATCTTTCAATTGGTCTCATGTTCCCTTTGCTTGTATTTCATATATCTACGCACAAAGTACACAACACCTTAAGCTTTACCCACATAATAAGCAGCACCTCAAGACCCTCGTACACTTTAGATAGCTGCCGGCCAGAGTATCTTCTAGAGAACAAGACAATAGACTATTGGAAATCCCACTTCTCTTAACAACATCATCTGTTTGCGGAAAGTCAGGAGACCCCCACAAACACATTATTCTGTAGGTTTGGCCGACTTTAGACTAAAGTGTATGGGGGCCTTGGCTCCGTACTACAAGACTTGCCGAGTAATAAACCTTTATCATCTAGTGGTCCTTCTGCTCTTTCTAACCCGGGTGTCCCTCAATTCCCTGCTACAGTGATGTGGATGAACTAATTAACAAATAAGAACATAAATCTAAATGTAATTTGTATTAGTGAAAACTACCTTCAGGGAGGAAATTGTATGTGGTGCAGACATTTCTTTTTACCAAAGCCATGCACGAATTTAGGTCATGCCCCCTTTATACCCTCACCATTCCCCTGCTCTTCCCCCTCAAATTAATTACCCCCTATATACGAGTATTTTCTAACCTTAGGCATCTGTCACCGAGTGTCCTGGACCTAACAATCTCTAGGAAGCAGAAATTTTCACAAACTGACTCATGACATGAAACAATCACACTTTACCACTTGTAAGGTTGCGTCACTAGGCAGAGCTTAGTTGATGTAGTGTAAAGTAACGCTTTACAGTCCACATGTCTTCATTTTAGAAGAATTTCCCCCCCGGAGTTGGTCAGATGCCAGGAATAAAGGTATTTTCCATTGCCCGCTGACACAGTTATGCTCATAATATGTTGTGGTTTTAGAAGGAGAGTAGTGAGAAAATTGAGTTGGTATGGTCCATGAGTCACTCGTGTGCATGAAGAGCCGTTACTTCCATGAGTACACAGGCATGAACCATTCACTCGATGAGTGGAAATGTATAACACTAGAGTCTCTGTAAAAAAATCAGCCTGTAAGAATGTCGAGTGTGGAGTCTGCAGAACACACTCAGGTCCGTCCATTCTTCCGAAGCCATGTACCATCAATTTAATTGTTGTCATAAAAAGAAAAAAAGCTTACTACATACACGAAAAGCAACTTTCCATTTCCGTGAGGAATCTATTGTCCATACCAGGATGCAGCTGGCATAGAACTTGTAGTGTAGCAACAGCTGGAAAGACGTATATTGGAGATCACTGATCTCTACTTTCTCCATACTGCAATATATGGAATTGTATATGCAATTCATTGCAAAAAAAAAATAGTCCAACCACGCTCGCATGATCTCTTAAATGTTCTCCTATTACTCCACCCTGTTTTTGCTGATTTTCATTTTGTAATTGGGGACCAGAATTTACCAAATCTATCAGTGGCGTATTTAGTGATGAGCTGGCGATTACTATGACGCTGCACGGTAGGAAAGAGGCGGAAGGATTTGAGGGAGTCGGGGAGCCGCAGAGAACTACTGCGCATGCCCAAGATTCCCAGCCCCGCAGTGTGAATAAATAAGAAGAGACTGCGGGGCGGGATCTCTGGCCGCGCGTCCACGCAGGCGCGATAGGAAGGACATCATGTGATGGCAGAGGACGGGCAGCGCTAACTGCGCATGCCCAAGAAAAGATATTACAGCGCAGGCACCAGGATTTGAACTGAACGCTGAGGAGGCGGAGACAAGACCGAAGGAGGAAATAACTGATGGATATGAGGCGTCTGTGTCAGAGGGGGAAAGACCTGCCCCCCGGACAAACTTCGGGTACGTCTGACAAATTATAAAAAAGCTTCTTTCTGCGGTGGAAGGGACGCCAAATAAAAGAGCCACCTTGACAGAATGCAGCATTAGTGCTGCACAAGGTGGCTCTTTTACTTAAAAACGCCTGCGGGGGTGACAGGTTCCCTTTAACAGTAAATTTACATTGGATTTCTCTAGAATAAGACATCGGATTGCAGATATCAGGGTGTCATTTTATTCTACTTTCCATGACCTACAAGCCTATAGGAGGGTTAATCCTACTGACAGATTCCCTTTGGCTAATGGTAACCAATAAAATATGTAAAAATAATTTTTTTCCCATGTCAAAGGTGTCGAGCTGAGGTCCATAATTTGTCAGCATGAAAGGCTCTCAGGATTTGCTATTAGCAGTTGTAACTGGAAGGTATATTATACAGATTTCACAAAACAATTCAGCAGTAAGCATTCTGTTACACTGTGTCATCGTAATAGTGCGCCCCAGGCGGAACCCTGCTAATAGTTCACAAGTTCTCCCGACCAAGCTTTGGAATATGCCTCCACATGTACGGTAGCCCCGGGGGTTTCCACAGTCATCTGCTTAGTCACTCCAAGACCACTTATAGACCGAGAAGAGTATTTGACTATGCTGTGTATCATGTGAGGCTCTTACTCCAGCTCAGATCAGTAAAAAGCGATTAACATCAACACCAACAATAAACTGGAGTCTTAAAAGTTTATTAAGGCTGTGTGCCCACGATGCGATTTTGAAGCATTTTTGCTGCGATTTTCGGCGCGAAAACGTTTAAAAATCGTGTACAGAGCGCCCCCATGCATTCCTATGGCATTCCGCACATGCTGTGCTAATGCTGCGCTTTTTTCCGCGGCGGAAACGCATCGTGGAAAAAATCGCAGCATGATCATTCTTTTGTGCGGAATCGCAAAGAATTGCCGCGATTCCGCACCCATAGGAATGCATGAGAATCGCTTACTTCCCGCATGTGGCTATGCCCACCATGCGGGAAGTTAAGCGTCTCATGTGCGGTTGGTACCCACGGTGTGGAGGAGAGGAGACTGTCCTCCAGGCCCTGGGCACCATACCCCTGTAAAAAAAGAATAAAAAATAAAAAATCGGGGTATATTTACCTTCCGACGTCCCGCGCTGCATTCCCGGCCACAGCGTTCCCAGTAATGCCTTGCGGCAAGGTCCTGTGATGTCCTGTCATCACAGGTCTCGCAAGACATTACTGGGAACGCTTAGGCCGGGAATGCAGCGCGGGACGTCGGAAGGTAAATATACCCCGATTTTTTATTTTTTTTATCATTTTTAACATTTTATCTTTTACTACTGATGCTGCATAGGCGGCCTCAATAGTAAAAAGCTGCTCACACTTGTCAAACACTATGTTTGATGAGTGTGACCAACCTGTCAATCACTTTCCAAGCGATGCTTCAAATCGCTTGGAAAGTGCTTGAGAAAATCGCGGCAAAATCGCGAACAGAATAGAGGTAAAATCGCGGTGAAATTGCGCGGAAAAAAACGTGCGATTTCTGGGAAGGAGTCCGGTTTTTAGTGTGCGTTTTAAAACGCTACGTGGGCCCATAGCCTGAAAGGGTGACAACTTTTCTATGTGTAAAAAGCGCCGACTCTCCACTGCAGTCTCGCGCTCTGTGGATCGGCTGCAGCAATGATGACACTACCGCCAATCTATGACCTCAGACGCTCATGCCGTCGATAACCGCAGAGTCCAAATTGGCAGCAGTGCTGTGGACATGACAGAGACCGTAACGTGGCTGCGGCAGAGATAGAGCGCTGGACCCATCAAGAATAATTTATCCTTAGCTTGTTTTGTTTTTGTTTTTTTTACCAATAACTGAGCCTATCATGACAAAAGTGTGAAAAGACATGTTGTAGATGTTTTGGACTTTATATTTCTATGTGAACTGTAATTTGGGTTCTGGATGAGTACGACTGGTGTTTTAAAGGTTGAGCTGGTTGATTGGGGGGATGGTTGAGTTGGGGTTCAATTGTTCTGATTTGCATATCCTGTTCTTTTTTCTATCTGTAAAATGGTTTAAAATGAATACAAAATTTACCTGATTAAAAAAAAAAACTTGAGGGCAAAATGGACAACCCTGGGTGTAGATTGGGGAATGCTCACAAAGTATACAGCACCTCCAGCAGAAGCAAACGAGATGTGAACAGAGCCCAACCCGCTGCACACACTCACATGTGACGCGGTGAGGTGTTAAGCTGCCCCAGACAAATACAATTGCTTTACATAATACATACAAGACTTCTCCTGTGCTTCCCCTATACTCCAGAACTCTCTACCCCAACACATCAGACTCTCGCCTACCATGGAAACCTTCAAAAGGAACCTGAAGACCTACCTCTTCCGACAAGCCTACAACCTGCAGTGATCCTCAGTCTACTGAACCGCTGCACGACCTGCTCTACCCTCTCCTAGAGTATCCTCACCCATCCCCTGTAGACTGTGAGCCCTCGCGGCCAGGGTCCTCTCTCCTTCTGTACCTGTGTGTATCTTGTATTGCTCATGTTTATTGTACTTGCCTATATATGCCCCTTTCACACGTAAAGCGAAATAGAATAAATGGCGCTATATAAATGTATAATAATAAAATCTTACTTTATGTATACACCAAATTTATATATCAGGATAGCAACCAGTGTTTTAGTAAATTCTCTTGGGTGCAGAGATACCTAGATGGGACTACATAACAAAAGTAACATAATAAATTGCTAATTGTTATAAAAAGACATATATGAAAGTGTAAATATATATATAAATTAGTGCGATTCTTATGCACCCATCTCATAGGAAACCCGACATTTCACCAGCTGAGTACATTAAATACACAGAGTGAACCGTCAGAATATATATACAGTCATATGTAAAAGTTTGGGCACCCCTATTAATGTTAACCTTTTTTCTTTATAACAATTTTGGTTTTTGCAACAGCTATTTCAGTTTCATATATCTAATAACTGATGGACTCAGTTATATTTCTGGATTCAAATGAGGTTTATTGTACTAACAGAAAATGTGCAATCTGCATTTAAACAAAATTTGACCGGTGCAAAAGTATGGGCACCCTTATCATTTTCTTGATTTGAACACTCCTAACTACTTTTTACTGACTTCCTGAAGCACTAAATTGGTTTTGTAACCTCATTGAGCTTTGAACTTCATAGCCAGGTGTATCAAATCATGAGAAAAGGTATTTAAAGTGGCCACTTGCAAGTAGTTCTCCTATTTGATTCTCCTATGAAGAGTGGCATCATGGGCTCCTCAAAACAACTCTCAAATGATCTGAAAACAAAGATTATTCAACATAGCTTTTCAGGGGAAGGATACAAAAAGTTGTCTCAGAGATTTAACCTGTCAGTTTCCACTGTGAGGAACATAGTAAGGAAATGGAAGAACACAGGTACAGTTCTTGTTAAGCCCAGAAGTGGCAGGCCAAGAAAAATATCAGAAAGGCAGAGAAGAAGAATGGTGAGAACAGTCAAGGACAATCCACAGACCACCTCCAAAGACCTGCAGCATCATCTTGCTGCAGATGGTGTCACTGTGCATCGGTCAACAATACAGCGCACTTTGCACAAGGAGAAGCTGTATGGGAGAGTGATGCGAAAGAAGCCGTTTCTGCAAGCACGCCACAAACAGAGTCGCCTGAGGTATGCAAAAGCACATTTGGACAAGCCAGTTACATTTTGGAACAAGGTCCTGTGGACTGATGAAACAAAGATTGAGTTGTTTGGTCATACAAAAAGGCGTTATGCATGCGCTGTATTGTTGACCGATGCACAGTGACCATATCCCTGTAAAAAATAGAATTAAAATAAAAAATATTGTTATTCTCACCTTCCGGCGTCCCGCGCAGCCTTCCCGCCTCTCTCCACGCTCCCGGCATCTTCCTGTCCCAGTAATCCTTTGCGAGAATGACCGCGATGAAGTCGCGGGAGTACGACGTCTCACGGTCATTTGCGATGACGTCGCGGGAGCGCGACGTCTCGAGGTCATTCGCGCAAAGGATTACTGGGACCGGAAGATGCCGGGAGCGTGGAGAGAGGCGAAAAGGCTGCACGGGACGCCGGAAGGTGAGAATAACAATATTTTTAAATTTTTTCATTATTTTTTACATCCTATCTTTTACTACTGATGCTTCATAGGCAGCATCAGTAGTAAAAAGTTGGTCACACTTGTCAAACACTGTGTTTGACGAGTGTGACAAACCTGTCAATCAGTTCTCCAAGCGATGCTCCAGATCGCTTGGAAAAGGCTAGCATTCTGCAAGCTAATTACGCTTGCAAATCGCTAGTTTTTCCGCGGGTAAATTGCGGGAATTTAAAATGCGATTTTCCCGCGGAATGGAATTCCGGAATTCTCACGGTAACTTCCGCGAGAGTTCCGCTACGTGTGAACGTAGCCTGAAGGCATCAAAACTATGAATTAACACATGTGGAATTATATAATTAACAAAAAAGTGTGAAACAACTGAAAATATGTCTTATAGTCTAGGTTCTTCAAAGTAGCCACCTTTTGCTTTGATTACTGCTTTGCACACTCTGGGCATTCTCTTGATGAGCTTCAAGAGGTAGTCACCGGAAATGGTTTTCACTTCACAGGTGTGCCCTGTCAGGTTTAATAAGTCGGATTTCTTGCCTTATAAATGGGGTTGGGACCATCAGTTGTGTTGTGCAGAAGTCTGGTGGATACACAGCTGATAGTCCTACAGAATAGACTGTTAGAATTTGTATTATGGCAAGAAAAAAGCAGCTAAGTAAAGAAAAACGAGTGGCCATCATTACTTTAAGAAATGAAGGTCAGTCAGTCTGAAAAATTGGGAACACTTTCAAAGTGTCTCCAAGTGCAGAGGCAAAAACCATCAAGCGCTACAAAGAAACTGGCTCACATTAGGACCGCCCCAGGAAAGGAAGACCAAGAATCACCTCTGCTGCGGAGGATAAGTTCATCCGAGTCACCAGCCTCAGAAATCGCAGGTTAACAGCAGCTCAGATTAGAGACCAGGTCAATGCCACACAGAGTTCTAGCAGCAGACACATCTCTACAACAACTGTTAAGAGGAGACTTTGTGCAGCAGGCCTTCGTGTAAAATAGCTGCTAGGAAACCACTGCTAAGGACAGGCAACAAGCAGAAGAGACTTGTTTGGGCTAAAGAACACAAGGAATGGACATCAGACCAGTGGAAATCTGTGTTTTGGTCTGATGAGTCCAAATTTGAGATCTTTGGTTCCAACCAAAAAAAATGTTGTGGGGACCCCCTTATTTTTAATAATCAGAAAATGCTAAGCTGACAGCTGCAAGCTGATATTAACAACCTGGGAAGGGGCCCCCTTCCAGACTAATAACACCATCCCTCAGCCGCCCCCTGTAATTGTGCATCCATTAGATTTGCACTAGATTTTCTTAGCAGTGCATGAATGTGAGTTTACAAAGGTTCGAATTAAAAAATGTTGAGCAAACAACGAGGTGTTGCTTAAAAGAAATGTATCATCAGAAACCAATGTATTGTTTTGATCAAGTTTTATTTTACACATTTTTTAATGGGGCTTTTATTTTAGTTTTGCATGTTACTATGAAAAGTATGAGTGACGCTTCCTGCTCTGTTGAGATCACTTTTCAGCAGTTCCCTCATTATTATCATCATAGGATTACAAAGAATAGTAAAACTGTTGTTTAGCTGAAGGAAGATAATAGAATTGCCGTACTTCATAGACAATAGATGATGGGGATAACACAATGTCTCCTCTTTAGAGTGACTCAGAGCCAAGGGTTGTCCAGGATCCAGGATCAATAAAAGAAAGAACAAGCTTTATGAATATAATTTATTATTTTTCTAAAATTACATTACAGTGGAGCAGCAGGGAATGTTATTATTTCACGTCATCTCTTCTCTTTCAGATGTTTTCTTTTTGTTTCAAATGTTAGCGAGGTAGAAGCAAATCCGCCGAGACTCGTTTCGGACAAATTCACTCTATTTGGCCTTTCCGAATAAACTAGGCCCAAATCCAAAGTGCCCCGATTGCCATTTATTTTGCTTTCAAGTCTTTGAGGACATCAAAGCATAACAAACAGAGGGAAGGGTTTAGCAAAAATGACGACCAACTGGATTCGAAAGAATTGAATCCTAAAAATGTAAGATTCCTGGGAAAATTTGGGGAAATTTCGTAAACAATTCGATCGTATCTAATCCTGGACAATCCCTTGAAAATTGTAGCTGATACATTCCTTTTATTCTTTACTTTAAGATAGTCAGAAAGAATGAGCCTGCAAATAATGGAAACGAGCAACCTTCATTTGAAAATAGTTTAAAGAACATTCCATTTACTCAGAAAAGATTAGACGCGGGAATGCCATATAATAAACGTAAGCAGTTGGCGTAGACTTTGCAAAACTAATTTGGCAGCGACATGAAGGAGGCAGCGGGATTCCTATGTAGAGCGATAAAAAGGTTTCTTCTGCTGTGAGTCACGCTAGACAGACGGCTTCAGTGAAATATACTGCTAAGGCCGGTTTCACATTTGCGTTTCAGGGCGCAGCGTCGGCCTGCGCACGGCCGCTGCTAAGCCCCGCCCCTGCCGCGCCCTCTGCCGGTAACTCCGCCTCCGGGCGCATGACGCTGCATGCGTCATGCGTCCCCTATCTTTATCACTGAGGACGCAGGTTGTGCACAGTATGCGTTTTGGCAGCGCCTGCGTCCTTTTGACGGTGCGCCGACCAGCGCCAAACGCAACCTGTTGCAATTTGGTTGCGCTCGGCGCACTGTCAATAGGACGCAGGCGCCGCCAAAATGCATACTGTGCACGGCCTGCGTCCTCAGTGATAAAGATATTGGACGCATGACGCATGCAGCGTCATGCGCCTGGAGGCGGAGCTACCGGCGGAGGCAGGGCTTAGCGGCGGCCATGCGCAGGTCGACGCTGCAGCCCTAAACGCAAATGTGAAACCGGCCTAAGAAAGACAGAGATCAGAGGGAAAGTGCTCAGATATAAATTTTAGTGCAAAGATAAACGGGTCAGGGGTTATGTCAAATTGTAATTTTCCACTTGTTTTTGATTTGCACCTTAATCTTCTTTTAATTTACACCCTTTTTAAAGGGAATCGGATGTGAATGCTTAGATTAGTTTTGATATAATCCCTGTTTTCTCTCCTGCAGATTTAGCAGAGCTCGGAATGCTGAGCTCTGCATAACCCCGCCCAAACACCTGATTGTCAGCAATTAGTTGTGAGGGGCGGGGCCACACAGATCAGATGGACTGCCTTGCACGCGACACCTAGTCCTGCAGTGATAATCTCCTGCTGATAAAACAGCCGATTGTACTGAAACTACGGCAAGCTGCTGAGCAAGAGACGCATCCCTGCAATCAGGCTCTCTGCCCCCACATTATGCTGCTCTCAGAATAAACAGCAAAACCCTGATGAGATTCCCTTTAAAGTGTATTGTATGCGTTATGAGTGTTTTTTTATGTTTGCCATTGTGGGAAGGGTTTGGGGTTTTTGGCTTATTCATCAACTATGACATTAAAAAAAAAAAAAAAAAAAAAAAAATTTTACGCAAATGTACACCCTACACTGATTTTATGTGCACCTGAAATTCTTGCACATATTTTGATATATTTTAGCAGAACCTGTAACTTTTTGAGCTAAAAAGTTTTAAAAACGATTAAAAACAAAAATAAAACGCATTTTTTTATTTTGTGTAACATTCATGAACCATTTTGAAGAATTTGGCACAAAAATAGCGCAAGATGAAGAAAGATAAGTGACTTTGAAAAAAAAAATGATGAAAGGGGCCCTAAATGTTTTTGGATGCACAAAGCTGGTTTTCCTTCAGTCTTAGTGTGCTTTGTGTGACAGACTGCGTTCATCCCATGTACATCATGTACCTGTCCTACCTCCTCATGATCCTGAGCATCTTCTTCAAAGTTCTAACGTCTTCTGGGTGAATGAATGGATCAGTAGCTCACATCACTCCATTCACTGTCTATGGGACTGCCGGAAAGGCCATGTTCTGTACTCGGCTATCTTTAGGGGACAGTGGTAGTGTGAATGCGATAGCAACGCTCCGTTCGTTGTTAATGGGTCTCCCAGAAAAGGCCAAGTGCTGTACTCCGCTACTATCAGGGAAGAATGAATGGATCAGTAGCATGTATGCAATGTCAATGTTTGATTCAGAAGGGCCCAACTAGAGGGACAGCCCTTCTGGACTTAATTTTAAGCAACAGGCCAGATAGAATAACAGTGTCCGAGTCGATGGGCACCTAGGGAACAGTGACCACAATATAACACAATTCCACTTGTCCTTCAGTAAGGTGCCCTGGAAGGGGGTTACGAAAACGCTGAATTTCAGGAAAGCAAAGTTTGATCAGCTTAGAGAGGACCTTCGCCGAATTGATTGGGACAATGTCCTCAAAAATAGGAGCACAGAAAATAAATGGGAAATATTTAAATCAGTTTTACACATCCACTGCGAGCTAGCCATACCGTACAGAAATAAAAGGGCTAGGAACAGGAGAACACCAATGTGGCTAAATAAGGATGTAAAAAGGGCAATAAATAACAAGAACAAGGCATTTAAGAAGCTAAAACAAGAAGGCAATGAAGAAGCATTAAAAAGTTATAGAGAAAAAAATAAAATGTGTAAAAAACAAATACATTTAGCAAAAGTGGAAACTGAGAGACTCATTGCTAAGGAAAGTAAAACAAACCCCAAACTATTCTTTAATTATATAAACAGTAAAAAGATTAAAATTGATGGTGTCGGCCCTTTAAAGAACAATGAGGGTGAAATCATAGAGAGCGATGTGGGAAAAGCAAATGTTTTAAATACTTTTTTCTCAACAGTGTTCACACAGGAAAAGGATTTGCCAGGGGAAATGCAGAGTGATAATGTAAACTCCCCATTAAGTATTACCTGCCTAACCCAGGAAGAAGTGCAGAACCGCCTTAGTAAGATTAAAATTGACAAATCACTAGGCCCTGATGGCATTCACCCTCGGGTATTAAGGGAGTTAAGTAATGTGATAGACAGGCCTAAAGACTCTATAGAAACAGGGTCTGTTCCTTTTGATTGGCGGCAAGCAAATGTGGTACCAATATTCAAAAAGGGGTGTAAAAGGGAACCTGGAAACTATAGGCCGGTAAGCTTAACATCTGTTGTGGGTAAAATTTTTGAAGGTTTTCTAAGGGATACCATTATGGAATATCTCAATGTTAATAAATGTTTAACTCCATATCAACATGGATTTATGAAGGATCACTCCTGTCAAGCTAACCTGATCAGCTTCTATGAGGATGTAAGCTCTCAAATGGACCAAGGAGAATCATTGGATGTCATTTATCTTGACTTCTCTAAAGCATTTGACACTGTCCCACATAAAAGATTGGTAAGTACGATGAGAAAGCTTGGGCTAGGGGAAAATGTGTGTAGATGGGTAGGTAGCTGGCTTAGTGGTAGAAAACAAAGAGTGGTTATTAATGGTGCACACTCAGATTGGGCCAGGGTTACTAGTGGGGTACCACAGGGTTCTGTATTGGGCCCCCTACTATTTAATATATTTATTAATGATCTAGTGGATGGCTTACACAGTAAAATATCAGTATTTGCAGATGATACAAAACTATGTAAGGTCGTTAACACAAAGGAGGACGGTTTGCAACTACAGACAGATTTGAGTAAATTGGAGAATTGGGCTGAAAAATGGCAAATGAGGTTTAACACAGATAAGTGTAAGGTTATGCACATGGGAAGGAGAAACAGATGCTACAACTACTTACTAAATGGGAAACTGCTGGGGAAATCAGACATGGAAAAAGACTTAGGCATCTTAGTCAATAAGAAGCTAAATTGGAGTGCCCAGTGTCAGGCAGCTGCCACCAAAGCAAATAGGGTCATGGGATGCATTAGAAGAGGTCTGGGGACACGAGATGAAAACATAATTCTCCCTCTGTACAAATCACTCGTCAGACCACACTTGGAGTATTGTGTGCAATTTTGGACGCCGGTGCTCAAGAAAGACATTACTGAACTTGAAAGGGTTCAAAAGCGGGCTACTAAAATGATAAATGGAGTTGGTTCACTACAATACCCAGAAAGGTTATCAAAATTAGGTCTATTTACTCTAGAAAAGAGAAGACTTAGGGGAGACTTAATATATATGTACAAGTATATCAGAGGGCAATACAGAGATCTCTCCAATGAACTGTTTGTAGCAAGGACTGTGACAAGAACAAGGGGGCATTCTCTTCGTTTGGAGGAAAAATAATTTCTTCCTTCAGCCTTCAAAACTATGTTACTATGTTACTATGGGTTTCCCAGAAAAGGCTAAGTGCTGTACTTATCAATCTTCAGGGGAAGAATGACTGTATTGGTAGTGTGCATGTGTCACTAAGGCTCCACTCATTGTCTACAGTTTTGCTGTAAAAGGCCAAGTGCTGTACTCAGCTATTTTAAGGCAAGCATGAATGGATCGGTAATGTGCATGCTTTGCCAATGCTCTATTCAATGCCTATGGCTCTGCTGAAAAGGCCAAGTGCTGTACTTGGCTATCTTCAGGAGAGAATGAATGGATCGCCAGCGAGCACGTTGATGCCAACGCTCCATTCATTGTTTATGGATCTATAATAATGCGCAGTGTAGGAAGACTAAATGCAACACGAGAGGAAGAGGGAGGGGGAAGCCAAACACTAGGGAAGTGGGGAGTGGAGACCCCTAGGCAGATCTAAAATCATCCCATCTGCCCTAAACATCCCTACATAGATTCTGCACCCATCGCTGAGCAGGAACCTATTCCCTGCCTAAAACTAGCGATAGGCCCTGGTTAGAGAGAGGACTGGGTAAGCACTAGTCAGTCCCCACTACAAGCGAGGGTAGACAAACAATGGGAACACTTATCTTGAGCAGACTCAGATAACACCAGAGGTCCTCCAACAGCACCAGGGAGGAAGTTAGCCGACTGCTATCACTCCAAGCCTTCACAAGGGAGAAATGTGAATATCACCGGCGATTCCCAGAAGCAGACTGGGAGTCAATAAACAGGTGAGCCGGAGGGAGGTTGTCACTGGGTCCAAGAGTCAGAAGGATTAAGAATGTGTCTGCAAAGTGTGACAATGCCTCGCACTGTACTCAGCTAACACACAGTCCCGCAGGAAGGGAGCAGTGGCGCACATGCGTGGCCACCTCAGCATTCTGATTTGCTTTTTCCAAGCCAAGTTCTCGGGATCGGGCTCCATCAGAGTGGAACAGGTGATAACTTTTAATGGTTGAAATAACTCGGAATATCGGTAGGTCCTCATACACATAAGATGGTATGGCCAAAATCCGTAATTCATATGCCTTTAGCATATACATTTTCCGTAACATCGTCTTTCCATTTACTCACTATTGGCAATGTAAACGTGATAACAATACATAGTAAACCATATAACATTACCATAGCACCACTTTTATGTCTCGAGTAATATACTGCATATGGGGCAGAGCTCCGCAGGGCGAGTCTTCCTCTGCAGATGGCAAAAAACTGCATGAAAGATATAAAGCGGCACCAAGCACACTGTGCAGGACTGCAGACAAGAAGTAACGAGTCAGCACCTCCATTCAGATTCAGGTCATGTAAACGGTACAGAATGGGGAAACAGACAACGTGCTGCGGTAATACAACACAGTGTAGCCGAATTAAGTGCAGTTTCGATCAACAACTATTTTAACCCCTTTATAACTTTGGGTGATGCGGAGACCTTTGGCATTTACTCCGAGCAAATTTTTACCTTTTGAAACGCTGAATTCTAAAGAGCAATATCGCTTATTACATAACACCTTCACGGCCGGGTGACTATTTTGTTTGTTTCCAGGAACTATAACTTTTTTTTTATTGTTCCGTCAACATACACTAGTCGTATGAGTGTTTCTAGGGGAGTCGTTTTTGCAGGACTAGTTGTAGTTTTGTCATTTGCAAATTTACCAAATAATGTACTGAAAACGGCAGAAAAAAATTCCAAATGGGATAAAATGGTGGGAAAAAAAAGAAAAACCGCAATTCCACTGATGTTTTGGGGTTCTGTTTTTACGGTATTCACAGTGCAGTAAAACTAGCCTGGCAGCCTTGTTCTCCAGGTCAGAGCGATTACAGCAAAACCTACCATAAATTATATACGTTTTTATCTCTTTTAGTGGTTAAAAAAAAAATAAGAACCTAGAAAAAAAACAATATTTGGGTTGTGTCTCCATTTTCTAAGGTCTTGTTTTTCGGGAGGCAAGCTTTTTGTTGCATATTTTGGAAATGGTTCAGCCATCGAAATACTGATTTATCATTAATATATTTAACTTTATATTTTTTATCACTTTATATTATACATTTAACTTTTACGGATTTCGCAATACTAAACATGTTTTTGAGGTTTTTTCCACCTGGCAATAGGGGGTGATTCAAACTTTCATATTTTTTTGTTTTAAAAACATTTTTTTAGCTTTCACGTTATTTTTTTAGTCTCCCTTGGTGATCATTTGATTGCTATAACTTTGCAGTACATAAAATAAATGGGGATCTCATATAAAGCCCAGCCTGTGGCTGCTGGGCTTCATGGGATAAAAGAAGGCAGAAAAATGAGTCTTCAGTTAGTTAGCCACTGCCGGCCATGTCAAACAATCGGTACCACTCAATTGTGTCACGAACGAGATAAGTGGACCGCTCCGCCCCGGTGCCTAAGTGCTGCTGTCAGAGCTCTGATTGCTGAGGTCTGTGTAACACAGACAACATAACACAGCCGGCTCCGTATAGCCGCTCCAAGGGGCTAAAGGGGTTTCAATCCCAAAGATATACCGTATGTCAGGGTTCCCCAACTCCGGTCCTCAAGGCCCACCAACAGGTCATGTTTTCAGGATTTCCCTTTTATTGTACAGGTGATGCAATTATCACCTGGGCAATACTAAGGAAATCCTGAAAACATGACCTGTTGGTGGGCCTTGAGGACCGGAGTTGGGGAACCCTGCCATATATAACTGGAAAGGTGGATAAAAAACAACCCCGTGCTGGATCCATTGCATGGTGAACACCAAAAATGGTCCTTGATTTGGGAATTGACTTAACATTCGGGTTTACATAGATTGGAAAAAAGTGGTAAAAAAGTTTCTACTTTTCTTCACTGCAATGTTTTTGCCTAGCAACCAGAAGGACCTTTACAGATTTGAGAACATTGCTCAGTAATTCGAGAACAGAGTAAAGCATTGGCCATACATGGGTGCCACCACACCACACATGGTTTACAGCAGTGGTCCCCAACCTTTTTTGCACCAGGGACCGGTTTCAAGCAAGACCATTCTTCTATGGCCCGGCAGGGCGGGGATGGAGGTGTGGCAGGGGCGGGGCTTTTGTCATAAGGGGGTGGGGCTATGGACACGGTTGTAGTTTAGCAGTGCATACTTATAATTAAATAACATTTATAATGTGACTCAACTCACCATAGGTTTTGAATGAGTGCTCCATCACCCCCATCCTTGCCTGCTCCATCACCCCCTTCTCCCCATCATTGCCTTCACCCCATCACTCCCTTCTCTCCATCATTGCCTTCACCCCATCACTCCCTTCTCTCCATCATTGCCTTCACCCCATCACTGCTGTCTCTCCATCATTGCCTTCACCCCATCACTGCTGTCTCTCCATCATTGCCTTCACCCCATCACTGCTGTCTCTCCATCATTGCCTTCACCCCATCACTGCTGTCTCTCCATCATTGCCTTCACCCCATCACTCCCTTCTCCCCATCATTGCCTTCACCCCATCACTGCCATCTCTCCATCATTCCCCATCTCCTCCAGGGCCAGGCTACACAAACACAGACCAACACACACACACACACACACAGACATACATGTACACACACAGACAGACATACACACACACACCACCTCTCTCCTCTCACCTGTCCGCAGCATCGCCCACGCTTCCTCGCTCTGACACAGCAGCGGCCGCGCTCTCCTCTCTGTGTCAGTCAGAGACAGGAAGCTCGGGCGGCGGGCAGGAAGGTGGACGGGTCCTTGCAGCTCCGCTCCTGCTATTCCCTCTTGCAGGCAGCGGAGCTGCTTGATCGCTCCCTGGCCGCCGCTAAGAACTGCTGCGCGCCGCCCCAGCCCCCGCTACGCCACTGACCGCCCCTGGCTCCCCTTGTGTCCGCGGACCGGCAAGGGCACTGCAGCGGCCCGGTGCTGGGCCGCGGACCGGCGGTTGGGGACCCCTGGTTTATAGGACGGCTGGAGGAAGCACAATGCTGGACTCAGCTATCTCCGGCCATCTCATAATCAATGAATGGAGTGAAGGTCCACATCACCGGTGGATAGATGGCAACTTGCAATGTTGAGAAAAAACATTTCACCGTTGTGTTTCTTTAAAGGGGTTATCCAGGACTTTTATTGTTGTTGCCTATGGGGCCTAAGAACTGGCAGGTAGTTGCTAATTACCTGCCTCTTCAGCCCAGCACCGATGTCTGCCAGCTCAGAGTGATCACAGCCATCTCCTGCCAGAGATTCTCCTTCTTCCGCTGATATCACGTCAACAGAGCATCAGCTTCTTTTCCACTCTGCTCTGTCGACAGGGCGTCACTACTGACGTCATTCTGATTGACAGCCGGTTCCCCACTGTCTAAAGGTACTGTCACACTTAGCGATGTACCAGCGATCCCGACCAGCGATATGACGCGGTCAGGATCGCTGGTACATCGCTAAGTGGTCGCTAGTGAGCTGCCACACAGGCAGATCTCACTAGCGACATCGCTGGAGTCGGGGGTCGCTACTTACCTGTCACACCAGGCGATCCTGCGTCCTCCCGCCCGGCTCCACGCGTCGCTCGTCGTCACAGCAGGAAGCGCCGCAGGAAGCTGACGACGAGAAACAGTCCTGAACGTTCTCGCGCGATCAGCGATAACCAGCGGGGGAGCCGGTTGTAGGTAAGTATCAGACACAGCGATATCGCTAGCAATATCGCTATAATGTCACAAGTTATAGCGATATTGCTACCGATATCTCTTAGTGTGACATGCCCTTAACTATGTGGAGCCGGCTGTCAAATCAGCAGTGATGCCATGTCAACAGAGCAGAGTGGAAGAGAAGGTGCTGTTCTGTTGAGAAGTGAAAAATGAAGCAGGAGAATCATGGATTGTGCTGGCAGAGACTGCCCTCCGTGCAGAATAGGCAGGTAGTTAGCAACAACCTGCCTGTTAGTTCTTCGCCCCATTTGCAAAAATAGTAAAAGTCCTGGATAAACCCTTTAAGGCATTTTTCTTTCTGCTTTTGCTTCTTTTGTGCCTTTTTAGAGCAAATTAGACATGATGCTTTCAATTAGTCTTGAATCGTCACAAAGTTTTCATACAGTCTAGATCACGTGAAGTCATTATTTCCCTCTACTCCTCTTTGGTCAGACCTCATCTGGAATATTGTGTCCAGTTTTGGGCGCCACATTTTAAAAAAGACATCAACAAACTGGAGCAAGTTCAGAAAAGAGCAACCAGAATGGTGACCGGTCTGCAAACCCTGTCTTATGAGGAAAGGTTGCAGGATTTGGGAATGTTTAGTTTGCAAAAGAGAAGACTGAGAGGAGACTTAATAGCTGTCTACAACTATCTCAAGGGCTGTCACATTGTAGAAGGATCGTCTTTATTCTCATTTCCACAAGGAAAGACTAGGAGCAATGGGATGAAACTGAATGGGAGGAGACACAGATTAGATATTAGAATATTTTTGACAGTGTGATCAATGAGTGGAACAGGCTGCCACGAGAAGTGGTGAGTTCTCCTTCAATAGAAGTCTTCAAACAGAGGCTGGACAGACATCTGTCTGGGATGATTTAGCGAATCCTGCTTTGAGCAGGGGGCTGGACTAGATGGCCCAGGAGGTCCCTTCCAACTCTACCATTCTATGAATTCAAAAAAGAAAGAAAAATTTGAAAA
Source organism: Dendrobates tinctorius (assembly GCF_039654945.1). Classification (NCBI taxonomy): domain Eukaryota; kingdom Metazoa; phylum Chordata; class Amphibia; order Anura; family Dendrobatidae; genus Dendrobates; species Dendrobates tinctorius. The sequence goes on along the minus strand of NW_027361743.1, from coordinate 16,308,688 downwards.
ATTTGTACTGTAATAGGAAACCGGAGTACCATTGCGCAAAAATTTTGGAACATTTTGAAAAATTGTATATTTATGAACTAGTCAAAAACATTTGCACAAGGAGAAGTAGAAAGAATAAATCTGGCTCAAAGGAAGTAAAATCTTGAGTTTTTCAAGGAGAATTATAAAATTGTGGTTGCATCCAAATAATATTCTTGAAAGAAACACCAACGCGTTTCAGGTGCATGCAGCAACTTTACCAAACCAAAAAATGATGAGGAGTGAAAAAAACGAGTGTAAAATGGCGCAAAAGCCATACTGAAGTTGTGCAAAAATAAAAATGGCTAAAATCCAAACTTTTACTCAAAAAAAAAAAAAGGCGCAAGAATGATGAATAGGAGCTTTACTTGCTCTTCCAAATGCACTTGACTTTCCCTGGATGAACATGACGGATCTATGTATTTTTCCAATCACTCTAACATTGTAACTGGAAAGGAAGAATCGATCACTGTATCTTATGGAAGACATAAAAATGCAATATTTAGTCAGACATTGTCTACCGCTTGCGTTTTTTCTGCACAGAAAAATACAAAATGTGTAACATTTATCAATTTGAAGCTGAAGTTCAGACTTGAGCTCCATGAAGACTTTTTGTAGAGCTACCGACAAACTACAGCTGCCGTCCAGCATGGAAAGGTCTCTGCACACACTAATCCATACAACCTCTGCCCATACGTTCTGTCAGGGCTTGTGGCCATCACAGACCATCTAATTTTATTAAGGACCCCAATTGTACAGAATACAAATTGGATACATTCACTTGCAGACACATTTAGCATAAACAATGCCCAACAGAGTAAAACAATATTTTTTTATTTGTATTATTTTAAAGCTGACATTTCACGCCAATCAGCTCGGGATATCTTGAGCGAAGAAAGAAGGTAAGGAAAGACACATCTGTATATTACTGGGCCAGTCATCTAAATTAAGGAGTCTTGAACACCCTGAATAAGATTTGTTGAAAAATAGGGATCTCTGCCCTAAAAATTTGCGGTGATCATTACAATATAGGTTTGTCCACCCCAAAAGCTTAAAATTGTTGTTCACTACTAGGACATAGGCTATGTGCACACGTTGCGTATTTGCTTGCAGAAATTTCTGCAAGGTTTCTGCATCTCTTGGCAGCAAAAACGCTGCAGAAACATATGTGGGGAGGTGGACCTGACGGAGAGATCTGCTTTTAGTGACAGGCAGAGGGATAGCTCAGTGTAGGAATGGAAACACTGAGAGTAAGAGAAAAAGGGTGCCGTGCTGTAGAGTGACCTTTAGAGGGCAGTGGGGAGCGTAGTAGAGGGTCTTTATGTAACTGCCAGAGGTCAAGGTCACTGTGATTGGCTAAAGGTTACTGTCAGGTGAGAGTGGGCGGAGCTACCTAGGCTGGTAGTATAAAGGCTGAGGGAAGGTTCCAGAAAGACCAGTCAGCCAGGGGAGCTCATCTGATAGGAGGGATTGCCCTAGCAAGGAAGACGGTAGAAGCCCTCAGTGAGTAACTGACAGTGAAGCCGGTCACGGGGGGTGACCCAAAAAGACAGTAGCGGCAGACAGAGACGGTCTGAGAGTGGCAAGTGATGGCGTACTTTGAAAGGTGAAGCGCTGTGGTGGATGTGCCTAGGGCAGCCACAGTGGGAAGAACCACAAAGGACGCCGCGACGGTGTAGATAGGAAGTGAAGGTACCCCAGGTCTGTGTATAAAGGAGATGTAAAGTTCCTGCAGCAAAGTGTTGGAAGTCGTTCAGAACGGTGAATAAACACAGACCTGTTGAACCCAATTTCTGTCTCAGTATCTAGTCTGTCGGAGTCAAGAAGTGGGTCACCCCCCCATTCCTGTTGGTCTCTTCAATCCTTCTCTTCATCTCTACCTAAGCACAGCACACCTCTCCCGCCTATCAGCACCACCATCTAAACATCCCCCGCTCAGCCAGCCCTCGCCCACGATCCTACACATACACTGTGTTTTTGGTGCGTTTTTGCATCTGTTTTTTGCATGCGTTTTTTTCCTGTCCCTTCAATGGGTCAAAAACGCAAAAAGAACTGACATGCTGCATAAAAAAAAAATTAAAAAAAACACACTGCAAATACGTGAGGAAATTTACTGATCATGTGCACAACACTTCAGGATTGTCCTTGACTAAGCTTGTATAAGTATTCCATTGCATTTTTGGACTATTTACACGCGGGAAAAAACACAGCGAAAACGCATCAAATACAAAATGTGCGCATATAGCCTTACACTAAATGTTTCACCCGATAAAATAATAAAACCTATACTCACCTCCCGTGCCGGTTCCATTCCAGCATTGTCGGCACTCGCAGTCCTGGGGCTGTGATGTGGTGTTGTGACACGTGATGCCCAGCGCCCAATCAATGGTGGCATCACTGTCTCCGCCTTCGGACAAACTGAACATGAAGATGAAGTCCGGGATGAGCTGCAATTGATTGCGGGCTTCCTCTTCATGTTCACTTCGTATGAAGGCGGAGACAGTGACGCCGGCGCTGATTGGGCACCTGACATCACGTGTCACAACACCGCATTACATCCCCGGGAGAGCGACTGCCGACACCACGGGAGCGGTGCCGACACGGGAGGTGAGAATAGGCTTTAATATTTTATCGGGGCCACAGATTTAGTTTAAGAAGGGGTTGTTCTGGTAGTGGACAACCCTTTTAAAGAGATTATTTAGGACTTACATATTAATAGGTTCGGATTGGCCCAAGGAGGAACAGGTGATTTCCCTGGTGGACTCCTGTGCAGAAATGGCCCCCAATATAAACAATATATTTAATTCTCTAAGTACAGACAAAAGCAAAATCTCATCACCCATGTAACAAATTACCCAGTTTATTATTATAGAGAAGCTTATATACATTTGTGAATGATGGTTATATAATATTTGCATGTAGCTGAACAGAGGGCCCAAACAGTCAGTGTTACTGGTGGGCATTTGGCAATCCATTCCTGCACTGAAGATAAGTCATCATCATCAATAGAATATTGGTGGTGGATGAACACCGAACAGCCATTCTGATCGGAAGTTGCATCTCCCGATATGGCCGGATGTACCGGAATGGCACAGCTCCTTACACCATGTAGTGGCCATTCTAGAGTACTGCAGCTGGGTCTCCATTGGAATGAATGTGTATCTGGCTGCCCCAGGAGTTGCACACAGCTGATGTGTGGGGGTAGCAGATAATGAACCCCCGACTGATCTAATATCTATGACCTATCCTAAGAATTGCTCATCAATACATAAGTCACCCACACTGACTGTATGAAAGTTTTGCAGGTTTCTTCTGATCTGCACAATAATTTCCAGGCAGACAGTAATTTACATAAAAGATAAAACATGACTTACTTTGCATCCATGGCTTCCGTCATATTTCTCTTGTGACTCTTAAAACAGACGTAGAAAGCATCAACTCGTCTGCAATATCTCTGCGCTTTGTGATTTTCGTGACGGGACCGGCTCTGTTCGCTACCTTACAGCCGACATTTTGCCTTGAATCGCTCTATTACTCCTCTGATTCCACCTGACGTTTCCACAGACCTCTCTGTCTTCCCAAACAGGACTTTCATCAATTCACCAACTTCACACCATTATCAATCAATCAGATCCTCGGAGACTTGTTTCCTTTTTCCCAACATAGACACTATCCTTCACTCACGACAGGACACTCTTCTGGATAGGGACATGAAGCCAATTCACAGACTGGGTTTCCTCTCCTTGACTTTCATTAGCAGCCTTGATCAGGAATGCAGCACCGTATCTGTGATAAGTAAAGAAAAGGGGTAGGCCAGTTAAAGCAGTAGTCCAACTTTGGGGACCTTTCTTTACTTAAATGCATGTATTAGGGGCCAGAAACAATTTTTGTAATTGAATTTCATTAAAAGTTCTGCACAGTTTTGTTTTTTTTTGTTTTTTTCAGGCTATTTGTTTTCGCGTATACTGAACTTTGATGTGGTCTTTGGCCATAAAAGGTTTTGTCCTTTGGGACCTTTTTATGTTTTTTTTTACTTAAAAGCAAGTATTTGGGGCTAGAAAGCATTTTTGCTATTAGGTATCATTAAAAATGTAGCAGTTTGTTTTTTTTCAGGCTCTTTGTTTTCGCGTATATTGAACTTTGATGTGGTCTTTGGCCATAAAAGGTTTTGTCCTTTGGGACCTTTTTATGTTTTTTTTACTTAAAAGCAAGTATTTGGGGCTAGAAAGCATTTTTGCTATTAGGTATCATTAAAAATGTAGCAGTTTGTTTTTTTCAGGCTCTTTGTTTTCGCGTATATTGAACTTTGATGTGGTCTTTGGCCATAAAAGGTTTTGTGCTTTGGGACCTTTTTATGTTTTTTTTTACTTAAAAGCAAGTATTTGGGGCTAGAAAGCATTTTTGCTATTAGGTATCATTAAAAATGTAGCAGTTTGATTTTTTCAGGCTCTTTGTTTTCGCGTATATTGAACTTTGATGTGGTCTTTGGCCATAAAAGGTTTTGTGCTTTGGGACCTTTTTATGTTTTTTTTTACTTAAAAGCAAGTATTTGGGGCTAGAAAGCATTTTTGCTATTAGGTATCATTAAAAATGTAGCAGTTTGTTTTTTTCAGGCTCTTTGTTTTCGCGTATATTGAACTTTGATGTGGTCTTTGGCCATAAAAGGTTTTGTGCTTTGGGACCTTTTTATGTTTTTTTTTACTTAAAAGCAAGTATTTGGGGCTAGAAAGCATTTTTGCTATTAGGTATCATTAAAAATGTAGCAGTTTGATTTTTTTCAGGCTCTTTGTTTTCCTGTATATTAAACTTTGATGTGGTCTCTAGTCATAAAAGGTTTTGTCCATCTGTGGGAACCATTTATTTTTTACTTAAATGCATGTATTCATGTAGTAATCATTTTTGCAATTGGGTATGTGGTCAAATCAGCAGAGAGGAGTTTCTAAAAAGGCAGAGCGTTACAAACCAACAGATTGAGGGATTCTCAGCTAACTCATCCTGCAGTCACGGTAGACAGTACAGCACCACGGCTGCAGGAGGAAAGTGTTGCAACATTTTTACTTAAATCCAATTGCGAAAAATATTTTTAGCCCTGATTACATACACAATCCTGTATGAGAATATATACAGTATATATATATATATATATATATATATATATATATATATATATATATATACTGCTCAAAAAAATAAAGGGAACACTATACCATAGGATGTGGTATTTTAGTGTTCCCTTTATTTTTTTGAGCAGTATATATATATATATATATATATATATATATATATATACGGTATATACACACACACACACACACACTAGATAAATAGATGCCCTGTCTAAACTTGCCTATTTGGTGACTGAAGGTGCCAAAACCCCCGGCTTTGGGCAGAGGGGGGGATATGTGACAAGTTCACTTGCAAAGTGCTGGAGGGGAGGTATGCTTCACTAAAGCCCCTGTCTCACATAGCGAGATTGCTGAAGCATCACCGATTTTGTGACGCAATAGCAACCTCGCCAGTGCTCTCGCTACATGTGACACATAGCGGCGACCGCTCCCCCCCCCCTGCTGGATATCGCTGATCGTGCTCGAATGTCCTGGCCCATTTTTTCATTGTCGGTGTCCCGCTGACCAGCATGCATCGCTGTGTTTGACCCAACGAGCGACCTCGTTGGCGATGCAGAACTCAGGGATGCAGGCTGGAATCATTCAGAAAAGCTGCTGTGTGACAAGGTACCAAAGCCCGCCAAGGATCGCTGGATGGTTGCTGCGTCGCTGGTGAGATCTGCCTGTTTGACAGCTTACTAGCGACCATTTAGCGACGCACCAGCGATCCCTAACAGGTCATATTGTTGTACCCAAAGGGTGTAAGCTTCAGTGATAGCAACCTAGAAAGGAGTTAATCAGCCATGTTTAGTGCTAGGTTGATTGATCAGCTGTTCCTGAAGTGGCTGGATTCCCATAGCAACAAGGACAGTGCCATTTGTTATGTTTCGGCTTTCCTGTTAGGCAGGGTGTGTTTTGACAACACTGCACTGATTTATGCAGCGTTTTTAATAAACCAGTGGAAGATTCAGAGACAGTGTTCCTGTGTAATCAGTAAGGAAAAGTGAAAAATGCTGAGAAATGTAAGCTTTAAAGCCTGCTAAATTTTGAATGAAGGCTCTGTGCTATTAGGAGTCTAACATTTAATTCAAGATTTTACAACTTTTAGCAACCTGTACAAAATAAGAGTATCTCAACCAAAATGTATGTGAATATAACACTGGCTTTAAAGGGTTGCCTGGGATCAGTCATCAATGTCTGATCGGTGGAGTGGGTGGGCGTGCAAACACCGGCCTTCCTGCTGATCAGCTATTTCCGGTGTCGGTGGCCCGAGCTGCTCAGTGAACGGAACCAACCAGCACAAATCCATCGCCTGTGCAGTGGCCACAGATAAGGACTGAATCTCAGCTCCTACTGAAATCAATGGGAGATGAGCGGCAATAAGTTTAACTTGCAGGAACGCTCATGTTACAAAATATTTCCCTGGGGTTACATTAGCACAATGGAGGAAAAAAAAAAGTGCCATTTGGGGCTCACGTCTTGTCGTTCTGTGTCTGCATACAGCAATGTTATAGTAGGCGATGCTAATGTATAGACAAGATCTTGCAGAAACACATCTGCTAAATGGACATAATGGCCTAGAGGTGATGGATGCCTGTGATGGGTGCCATACAATGACATCTGTCACCACAGATCGAATACAGCATGTATTGAACATATACATCATACCTAACAATGAAAAGAAAGTAATGTTACATGAGAAAAGTGTTATATTGTCCTCAAAACCTAGGATACAAGTAGTAGTCCCTGCCTATGGATAAGGTTTACATTGTATTATATTTTGTGCTGACATATGAACCATGGCTGTATTGCCTTCTCGAGTCCCCCATAGACATCAGACCAGACTAAAGTATCCTGAACCCACCGATATCGGTAACATCTGCCAAAGGTTTAATGTGTATGGGGTCTCTCAACTCTCCCAACACATCAGAGGGAACCGGGATGTGCAGTTTGGGACGGTCAATTCTTGTGTACTCCAGGAGTCTGGCAGTAGCTCTCTCGTAGAGAACAAAGGAGCGTTCGGTTGAGCTTCGTGGTATTGTGTATGGGGGAGTTGGGCTAGATATCTCTCAGCCGAAACATATATTGTCTATAAGCTATTAATGACCTATCCTTAGGACACCCGGCCGTCTGTCAGCGACGGACGGAATTGCCCAGTTTCAAAATGGCACAGCACAGTTCCGTCGACAAAATAGTGGCGGCGGCCAACACCGAGAACAAAGGATTGTTGGGGATGCCAGGTGTCGCAACCCCACCATTCAGACATTGATGATCTATCCTAAGTAAGTAGTGGACAACCTCTTTAAGTTCACCAGAAATTCTAGTGCAACGCTAACAATTTTGCATATGATAAAAAAAAGTTGTCCTTATACCTATATAGTAATGGAACCAGACCTACATTCTATATATGTTTAGTTGACAAGTTTGTTTCTAGATTTCTTCTATTCTTATGGAAAATTGACAATCTGCTTTATTTGCCAAGTTCTTCTGGAAAAAGGATGAAGCAGCAGTCCTGCAGTAATATGTAAGGAATATCTGCATAGAGCGCACATCGTACATCGGTGACCGATCTACAATATTTGGAGCAGATGTAAATAGCTGAACCCTCGTTCTATAGAATTTCCCAGCTGAAGATGCACAGAATGACACATGGTACAGACACCATCAGCTCGTCTTTCTGCTGGATATACTTAGGCTGCTCGGCTGCTCCAAGGTCACACCAATCTTCTGATGTCATGCCTCCACTTGTAAAGCACATAGACAAGCAGGGGCTTTATAGAAATCACATTGCCCCCTCACATACATTTTACGGTAGTAAGAGAAAAGAAAGAACTACAAGTGCGTCTCAAAAATTAGAATATTATCAAAAAGTTAATTTATTTCAGTTCTTCAATATAAAAAGTTAAACTCATATTATATAGTCATTACAAACAAAGTGATCTATTTCAAGTGTTTATTTCTGTCAATGTTGATGATTATGGCTTACAGCCAATGAACACCTAAAAATCATCTCAGGAAATTAGAATAATTAACAAAAAACACCTGCAATGGCTTCCTAAGTATTTGAAAAGGTCCCTTAGTCTGTTTCAGTAGGCTCCACAATCATGGGGAAGACTGCTGACTTGACAGATGTCCAGAAGGCAGTCACTGACACACTCCACAAGGAGGGTAAGCCACAAAAGATCATTGCTAAAGAAGCTGGCTGTTCACAGAGAGCTGTATCCAAGCATATTAATGGAAAGATGAGTGGAAGGAAAAAGTGTGGTAGAAAAAGGTGCACAAGCAACCGGGATAACCGCAGCCTTGAAAGGATTGTTAAGAAAAGGCCATTCAAAAATTTGAGTGCGATTCACAAGGAGTGGACTGCTGGAGTCATTGCTTCAAGAGTCACCACACACAGACGTATCCAGGACATGGGCTACAAGTGTCGCATTCGTTACAAAACCTACAAAAAACAAAATGTAGGTTTTGTATGTTTTTTGGCCATGTGAACATGCATTTATATGCTGCATGTGTACCAACTCAAACCAAGCTCAATTTTTGTGTTTTTTTGTTGTTTTTTTTCAAGTGTCACATTCCTTGTGTCAAGCCACTCATGACCAATAGACAACGCCAGAACTGTATTACCTGGGCCAAGGAGAAAAACTGGACTGTTGCTCAGTGGTCCAAGGTGTTGTTTTCAGATGAAAGTAAATTTTGCATTTCATTTGGAAATCAAGGTCCCAGAGTCTGGAGGAAGAGTGGAGGCGACAATCCAAGCTGCTTGATGTCTGGTGTGAAGTTTCCACAATCAGTGATGGTTTGGGGAGCCATGTCATCTCCTGGTGTACTGAGTTTTATCAAGACCAAAGTCAGCACAGCCATCTACCAGGAAATTTTAGAGCACTTCATGCTTCCCTCTGCCGACAAGCTTTTTGGAGATGGAAATTCCATTCTCCAGCAGGACTTGGCACCTGTCCACACTGCCAAAAGTACCAATACCTGGTTTAAAAACAACAGCATCACTGTGCTTTATTGGCCAACAAACTCGCCTGACCTAAATCCCATAGAGTATCTATGGCGTATTGTCAAGAGGAAGATGAGAGAAACCAGACCCAACAATGCAGACGAGCTGAAGGCTGCTATCAAAGCAACCTGGGCTTCCATAACACCTCAGCAGTGCCACAGGCTGATCGCCTCCATGCCACGCCGCATTGATTCAGCAATTGATGCATAAGGAGCCCTGACCATGTATCGAGTGCATTTACTGAACATACATTTTAGTAGGCCAACATTTCGGGTTTTTCAAGCTGGTGTTATAAAGTATTCTAATTTACTGAGAAAATGACTTCTGGGTTTTCATTGGCTGTAAGCCATAATCATCAACATTAACAGACATAAACACTTGAAATAGATCACTCTGCTTGTAATGACTCTATATAATATATGAGTTTCACTTTTTGTATTGAAGAACTGTAATAAATTAACTTTTTGATTATATTCTAATTTTGTGAGAAGTACCTGTATCTGGGGATGAATTTTGCCACCTAAGGGTATGTGAACACGTTAAGTAATTGGTCAGCAATTACAACACCATTTCTGCATCCCTTCATTGCTGCTTGCCACGAGAAGTGGTGAGTTCTCCTTCAATGGAAGTCTTCAAACAGAGGCTGGACAGACATCTGACTGGGATGATTTAGCGAATCCTGCTTTGAGCAGGGGGTTGGACCAGATGGCCCAGGAGGTCCCTTCCAACTCTACGATTCTATGATTCTATGATTCTATGATTCATTGGCCGCCTTCTTTTGATTACTTATAAGTCCAAAGGTGGGGACAGTGACGCCAGCGCTGATTGGGCGTCAGGCTTGGTGATAAAACAGCCTCACGTGAGCCACGAGCGAACGAGTGCCGACACCACTAGAACGGCACTGATACGGGAGGTGAGTATAGGCTTTTTATTTTAACAGGGCCAAATTTTCAGATTGAGAAAGGGTTGTCCTAGTAGTGGACAACCCCTTTAAATTTGCTTCCCCTGCACATCCCTTTATGACACCGATCTTCCTCTGGACAGGAGAGTCCTGCACAAGTTCCTAACCAAAATATACAGCCCTGGAAAAATTAAGAGACCATTGCAAAATTTTCAGTTTGTCTGATTTTTCTCTTTATCGGTATATTTTTGAGTAAAATGTAAATTGCTCTTTTATTCTATAAACTACTGACAACATGTCTTCGAATTTCCAAGCAATACATTTTGTATTTATTTTCAGAAAATGACAAATGGTCAAAATAACAAAACATGCAGTGCTTGCAGACCTCAAATAATGCTAAGAAAACAAGTTCATAATCATTTAGAAACAACAATACTAATGTTTTAAGTCAGGAAGAGTTCAGAAATCAATATTTGGTGGAACAACCATGATTGTTAATTACAGCTTTCATGCGTCTTGGCTGCTTACCACCAGTCTTTCACACTGCTTTTGGGTGACCTTATGCCTCTCCTGGTACAAAAATATAAGCAGTTCTTCTTTGTTTCATGGCTTGTGGCTATCCATCTTCCTCTTGATTACATTCCAGAGGTTTTCAATGGGGTTCAGGTCTGGAGATTGGGCTGGCCATGACACCTGCCAAATTCCAGCCTTGCTGAAGCATCACCGATCCTCCACCAAATAGATACTGTGGCCTGTACGCCTCCCCAGGACTCGGTCTAACCATTAGATGACTAGGTGTTGGGCAAAGATGAAAATTAGACTCAGAGAAGATTACCTTACTCCAGTCCTCTATGGTCCAATTCTTATGGTCTTTGGCAAACTTCAGCCTGGCTCTCTTTTGTTTCTCATTGATGAAAGGCTTTTTTCTAGCTTTACATGACTTGAGCCCTGCCTCCAGGAGCCTATTACGCACTGTTCTTGCCGTGCACTTCACCCCAGCTGTCATTTGCCATTCCTTTTGTAGGTCACTTGATGTCACCTTGTGGTTGCTGAGTGACATTCGAATAAGATGATGGTCATCCCGGTCAGTGGAGAGTCGTTTTCGCCCTCTGCCGGTCTGTAGCTTTGTTGTCACTAATGTCTGCTGCTTGACCTTGTTGTAATGGATTGCCGTCTTAGAAATTTTAAGGATGGAGGCAACATGACGTTCACTGTATCCCTCTGCTAGTAAAGCCAGAATTGAGCCCTTCTTTTCCTCACTCAAGACTTTTCTTTTCAACTCCTTTGGCATGCTTAAAAAAAATTTTTTAATTTCTATTACTTTTGGGATATTACTAGCACTTGTTTTGCCATCCAGCTTGTCCTATTGTAAGAGAATTGTGAACGCCACAGCAGGGTTTTTTATACTTTTCTTCATTAAATAAGATTTGGTTCAGGTGATCACCTAATCAGAAGCACATTAAGTAGAATGAGGTGTACTCTGGTTGAAATTCAACTGACACTGGAATGGAATGGCTGTCAGCCATGTAGAGAAGCTGATTGTTATAAAACTGTGCAGTGGTCTCTTCAATTTTGCCAGAGCTGTATGTATAATATATATATATATATATATATATATATATATATATATATAGAGCAAGAAAAAACTGGAACAGCACCACAGCAATACCTTATTGAAGTGCACGCTTCCCCAACCAGTGTTCAATTGGTATAGCAGGATAAGTAGCAAAAAAATGGGAAACAGCACATGACGTAAATAAAAAAAGTGAACTTTAATGCCCAATGGCGTGGCAACGCTTCGGATGTGAAATCCTTTTTACCAAATGGCTACAATGAAACAGTGAGAAATTTAAAGGGGTCAGAATACTTTCCGTACCCACTGTATATATCTGCAATGTTATTATAGTTTTGGAAGGATTAGGGTGTGTGCACACGCTGCGGAAAGCTCTGCGGATTTTTTCTGCACGGATTTAGTAAAATCCGCAGGTCAGAAGACCTGCGGTTTATCCGCGGATTACCCTGTGGTTTTGCCCTGCGGTTTATCATCTCTACAACAGTGGAGCAGATGGCAAGCCGCAGTGGACTCTGCAGAAAGAATTAACATGTCATTTCTTTCTGCGGATTGAAAACCGCAGCCAAACCGCGTGGAAAAATCCGCACCGTCTGCACTGCGGTTTTTGTTTTCCATAGGTTATAATGCTACTGTACACGTTTCTGCTGCGGTTCCGCAGGGCCAAAACCGCTGCGGATCCGCAGCAGAATCGGCAGCGTGTGCACAGACCCTTATACAGCCACATTTTTACATTGATTTTCAAAGTAAGTACACCCGACTCATCTGGTCAATTTCTATAATGTGTGCCATTTTTATTGTGGAATCTGGTGACAGGTTCCATTTAAGAGCCATTGCGAAGAATTAATGTGTTACTCTGAAGCCAAAAAGGTTATAACCTCTCCAGTCCCTGACAAGTATCCCTTTCCATTGTCACCGCAGCAAGCTGTCATAGAATGTGTGAGACAATGAAACATATGTCCACATTAATGAAGGATAATCACTTGGGAATAAAAAACACTTAAGCGACCCCCACAATTCATGCTAATATTAGACATCACTCACTGCTATGAACAATGGCATCACAAGAATTTACATCCCCCGAGCCAGAAGTGACTAAGCCATCCATATTAATATCCCAGCACTGTCCTGTCCGGCTGGGCCTTCCGATGTACCATTCCCTGTCCGACTGGGTCCGACACTAGAATAAATGGACTTTAGTATCTGCAAGAATATAATAAACCGCGCAACCACGGTGATTAGGATACAAAAGATCTGGATGGATAAGCTGCGCTAACGTCTTTCCCCGCGTCTGAGCTTCGATTAATCTGACGAACCAGATACTCCTCACGATATAGAGCAGGAGGACAAAAGTTGTAGTGTGCTGCCGCATTGGGAAATGAAGCAAGGTTACGAGGCAGGGATGGACCGCAGCTCTGCACTGCAATTTGTCAGGTTTGTATAGGCTCTAAGTCCTGGTACAGGGGCATCATGCTCTCAGGACAGTATGGGCCGCAAGCAGTGTCGGACTGGGGTACCAAAGGCCCATCAGTAACCAACCACAAGGCGCCCACTGTTCACCAACATGCAAATGTGACATTATCATCAATCACAAATTTATATAACAATGCACGAGATGCCGCCTTTCTGTACATAGTGATACAAGTATATAGTGACAGGTACTGCTCACAGAAGAGGGTGGTGGCCCACCGAAGGATTCTTCTGTTCACCGGTGGGCCAGTCAAAGCCTGACTGCAAGAACTGGATCATGATCCACAATAGGGAACATAGGATCCACGAAGCTTGGCCACGACAGTAAACCCCCAAATAAGTTCCTTTTAACTCTATATTATACAGTACAGAATGGAAGCCTTTCATCTATATACATCCATCTCTTTCGAGAAATATATTCTTCAAGACATGGAATACGATGCATTTTTTTTTTCTATTGACAAAGTTTAGACATTGAGCACTTGATCGAGGTCCAATTAGCTGTGCTAGGACGCTGACAGATCGAGGTATCATGGGACAGTATAGAATGCACGTGTAAAGCGCCATGGAATAAATAGCGCTATAATAATAAATAATGATAATAATAACAATGCACACCCTAGATCTTTCAGTATTCAGCTCTGTGTCCATTATGTAAACTCAAAGTGCTGCATCTGTTACTAGCCAGTTCTCGATCTTGGTACATAATTGACTTTTCAGGGAATATCAGACTGCAAGCTATTAATCTTGGGCCATCGGGTCCAGTTGGGACAATAGCCTGAGTTTCGGATCCTGGTCCATTCGCTCTGTTGGGACATTTTAAAAAGTTCTTTATTTTGCTTCATTATAAAGTGTTGGCTGCATGCCTTGTTCTGGTGGGACAATACAGGGTGTAAGCCCTAGATCTTTGTCAATCATGTCCTGTTGGCACAATACAGACCGTGTGTTCATGATCCTGGTTTACAATGGACTATAAATCCTGGATCCTGGTCCACCATTCTGCTCTGTTGGGAGTGATATGGACATCATGTCCTCTATTCTAGTCCATTTGCTACTGGAATAATACAGACCATACTTTCTTTATCCTGGTCCAGCATACTCTATAGGGTTAATACTGATTGTATATTCTGTTTCTTAGACCTTTGTTGGTCCAGTATAGATTTTAATAACAGTAGTATAGGGATAATATATAGATATAAAAGCAGTTTTCTGGCTCACTGGGCCATAGTTGGACAGGAAAGAGTGCAAAGCTTTGTATCCTGATGGGACTGTACAGAATATCATGAGATGAGGAAGCAAATGAGAAACGTGCGTCAGGGCCGCAGGGACACACTGCTACATGGGTGAGCATTTGTAAATGAGTGTTATTGCTGGTTTCCTACCTATTACTGCTGCTCTCAGTTTCATATTTCTGCCACATTTCCGGGTTCATTTCTGGATGTATTTTTCACAACCTTGAGCGTAAACCTTATTATTGATTCCAGCATTTCTCTACTTTTTGGCTACCCGTATATATATTTACATCTTTGTCCCTTTGCGCTTCCCGTTTATTTTCATTTGTGTCTTCACCATTGACCTACCTTAATATTTATTTTATGATTGAATTTATATTTATGCGTAATATGAAATTAAAATGTTATATATATCTATTCTCTACACATATATATTTGCTTTATTTGGGGTTATCCACGCCGTAATTTTGTAGAATCTATGCATCATTTGGAGTTCCCTGTATACAATTATTCAGACTATGGTCCCCTTTATTATCCATGTTTGTCTTTGGAGATTAAGCAAAGCATGAGATGATGGCAGAATTCACACAAAGAATTTGACAACGGTCCATTGAGTTTTGTCAGACTCAGACTTTAGGTACACACATGGGTTGTGTGCGGGTGCCCATGCAGTGCACAGTCTACAGCCTCACACACATGGGGTGTGCGTGGGTGCCCAGGCAGTGCATAGTCTACGGCCTCACACACATGGGGTATGCACGGGTACCCAGGCAGTGCACAGCCTACGGCCTCACACACATGGGGTGTACGCAGGTGCCCAGGCAGTGCAGCCAGGCATCACAGACATGGGGTGCGCGAGGGTACCCAGTCTAAGGCCTCACACACATGGGGTATGCACGGGTACCCAGGCAGTGCACAGCCTACGGCCTCACACACATGGGGTGTACGCAGGTGCCCAGGCAGTGCAGCCAGGCATCACAGACATGGGGTGCGCGAGGGTACCCAGTCTAAGGCCTCACACACATGGGGTGCACGTGGATGCCCAGTCTAAGGCCTCACACACATGGGGTGCACGTGGATGCCCAGTCTAAGGCCTCACACACATGGGGTGCACGTGGGTGCCCAGACAGTGCACAGTCTAAGATCTCACACACATGGGGTATGCACGGGTACCTATGCAGTGCACAGTCTACGGCCTCACACACATGGGGTGCGTGCGGGTGCCCAGGCAGTGCAGCCAGGCTTCACACACATGCGGTGCGCGCAGGTGCCCAGGCACTGCACAGTCTAAAACCTCACACACATGAAGAAGAGCTGGCAAATGTATGATTTGTGACACAATTATAATATTATCTCTATAAAATGATAACAATTCCCCATATAAATTGTGCAAGGATTGCAAAAGTCCAGATAAGAATTCATTCAATGAGCAGAGGCACAGAAAAATGCAAAGCTGGTGAAAGATGCCTGAAATTCTCCAGATGAGCCAACTACACATACAATGTAACCAGAGCAAAGCAACAAAGAACATGTAACAAGAGCAAAACAATAAAGAACATTTATCAAAACAATGAATAACATGTAAAATGTAACAAGAGAAAACAACAAAACAAGAGCAAAATAATAAATAACATGTAACAAGAGAAAACAACAAACAGGAGGAATGCCACATAGTCACCTGCTCATACAGTGCTTCAGAAGGTGATCAGAGAGAAAGCAGCAGAGGAGGGATACTCACATGCTACCAAGGGGGAAGAAGACCCTTCAGCCTGCAGGTTTTGGGGGCTGGGTGCACTATGGCCGGTTGCTGTAGGGGGGATCTCTGTGCTGTCCTCTCCTGTAAAGTCAGCAGCTTCCCTCCATAGTGCTGCACCAGGAACAGATCCAGACAAGTTGAATGCAGCAGCAGCTATGGCTCCCCCTTCATGCTTCCCCCCTTAAAGCCACAGTTTGCATTTCCCTCCAGTCTCCTGTGACAACTGCAGCTCATGCCTGAGGAGAGCAGATGGGAGTTCCCGGGGCAGCACCCATCACAGCACAGCCCTGCTGCTACCGTTAGATGATGCTGTGCCAGTGCCTGGGCTGAGGGGGTGGGGTATGGGCACTGCACATGCGCAGTCCACGGCTGGATGATCTAAGGGTGCCATGTTTAAGGGCAGTGAGCATGCTCAGATGGAGAATGCAGATATTGTGACTCCATTTTTCAGGGGAGTGCACTGTTACTTCAATGAGTGGAAGGTAGTAGCTGTATGATCAGTACTTCTCCTGTCCTGTCATGCTCTATAACACTGTATACATATCATAAATCACTAGAAATATGTGCAAGACATACACAACATATAGTACAGAAACTAAGGATATAAAAGTCACAGCATAAACTCTGTGCGCTACCAATCTCTTCATATCACATACTATATAACGGTACAAAACACTGATAATACAAAACGCAAAGCACATACACTACAAAGGCCAAACTGCTCACCGAAGAAAACGACAGGTGATTCTATACGTTTTATTAGAATAATATATACAGAACATGCAGAAAATACTATACATATATGTGGAAAACACTATTACTATATACAGACCAAATCGTTTATAATACACATGTATATGTTTGTGTTATATACTTTTATATACATGTGTTTTGTATTATATGGTCTTATTTATAGCATTTTATATATGTTGCGTATATTTTATTTTACTAATTATATATATTGTATAAAAACTGGATATATGAGAAAACTGTAGGTAACATTATACTATGTTAATATACTAAGTACTATAATAATATATATAAAATATTATTATTAATATATATCCTCTTATATAGCACCATTAATTCCACAGCGCTTTACAGACATTATCATCACTGTCCCCATTGGGGCTCACAATCCACATTCCCTATCTGTATGCCTTTGGAGTGTGGGAGTATACCACCCTACCCGCGCCCTCCGTTCTGCTGATGACCTGAGGTTAGTATCCTCAATAGTCAGAACCTCCCACTCCCGTCTCCAAGACTTTACACGTGCCGCGCCAGTTCTTTGGAATGCACTTCCCAGGTCAATACGATTAGTCCCCAATCCCCACAATTTTAAGCGTGTCCTGAAAACGCATTTATTCAGACTGGCCTACCGCCTCAACACATTCACCTAATCTATCCCTGTGTGGCACAGCCAAAAGTTTTACCATAACCAGGTTCCCTGCATCATGCTCCCACATGCTTTATGCATCCATTAGCCCTCTGTGTCTGTACTGTTACGCACTTAACATTATGGCTGGTCCATACAATCAGGGCAACTGTTACCACCCACCTTTCGTGTCTACCTCTTTCCTCATAGACTGTAAGCTTGCGAGCAGGGCCCTCACTCCTCTTGGTTATAATCTACTGTATGTGATTATTGTTATGCTGTAATGTCTATTGTCTGTACAAATCCCCTCTGAAATGTAAAGTGCTGCGGAATATGTCGGCGCTATAAAAATAAAATTTATTATGGGAGGAAACTGGAGAACCCGGAGCGCAAACACGAGGAGACCATACAAACTCCTTGTAAAGCAACAGTGCTAACCACTGAGCCACCGTGCTGCCTATATACGTATAAAATGCAGTACATAACTATGTACAAAACACTAATACTATGTACAAAGTGTTCGAAAAAGAAAAGCTTATGAGAAAATGGGCAATGAACAATTACAATCTGAAGAAAATGTTTTGTAAATAGTGATGAGCGAATACATCCTACACTGTTCGTTACTATCACGAATAGTATGGTATTCGGGCTATTCGTTACTTGGCGAGGATTTAGGTATGCGCCTCGGTATATTCGAGTGACCCACCCAGCATGTTTAGCGTTTTATTTGCAGCCAATGAACATGCTGGGCTGGTTTGCCAATCACAGTAATGCCGGCGCCATCTTTGGAGTGGCATTACTGTGATTGGCTGGCCTTCCAGCGTCATAGGGGATATTTAAACGCTGCCGGCGCCATCTTACGCACATTGCAGCCGGAAACAGCATAGTGAGAGTGTGTTATGATTGAGTCACCGTCGGAGGCAAAAACAGAAATGCTAGCTAAGTCCAGAAAACCAGAGAAGTTGGCAGCTATCGGATTGCAGACCCCTGAACCTATCAACACAACTAGCAGTAGCCGTGGGGGGTTCCTACGATGCCCTAGACCCCTCGATCACAGCCGGAGAAATAGCTAGGCCTAAAGAAAGAAAGGGGAAAACTAAACTGCCCCAGAGCAGACCCCAAAGCAATAGGCAGCCCCCAACATATAATGACGGTGAAGCAAGATGAAAACACTAACACAGGCAGAAAGATAGACTGAGCAAAGATGGGGCCCAATCTAGCTAGATAGAAAAGGACAGGAAGGCTGCTGTCTGCAATCCGTGAAAAACCCAATGAAAATAAGAGCCAACAGACTGACAGTGAAAAAGGCCCTGAAGACGCTAGGCTTCAAAAAAGCTATGTCAGTACTCAGGAATATTCTGAAGACAGAGCTACAGGCAAAAGGAGATTCAGCTCACCCCAGCAGGGAATGGCAGAATCCAGAAAAGCAAGGAAAACAAAAACAAAACACTAATGCAAACAGGCAAAGCAGAAAAACTTAGCTTAGAGGAGCAGCAATCAGACTGGTGTCCTAGAAGTCCACAGAGAAATCACCCGCAGGGCAGAAGGGCATCGGCAGCCTTATATCCAGTCCGTGACTCCACTCAGCCAGTCATCCTCATCAGGTTCAGGTGCCTGATAATCAGGCTCATTACCTTCCTTTACCAGAATAGGGAGTTCACCAGACCTCAGTGACGAAGGGGAAAATTAACTCACAACAGAGTGTAGGATGAGGAGTCCCCGCTGTGTGTCCAGGCCGGAACCAAGGGGCCGTCACCAAGGATCCTAGGGTGGCTGTTTCCGGGGAACATAATTAGGGGACGGACTGCAGAGACTTCTAGAAAGGTTGGGGGAGGAGCTAATATAAAAGGGGCTGAGGACGCCAGCAGAGGGCAGGCAACGGAGCAGGAGAGAAGAAGCAAGGGAGCTAGAGGGAGCCACAGCAAGAGTCTTCACCAGAGACCAGAGAGGAGAGCAGCGACAGGAGAGACGGAAGGGAGACTCACCGTGGGCAGAAGAGGAACGGCACCGAGCCGTCCAGCAGAGGAACACCGACCGTCCGCCCGCACTCCCAGCGGCTGTCGCCGCCCCACTTCAGCACGCTGCTGCGGTCTGTCCGTTGCTGCCCGCGGCCGTCGCCGCTCCACTCCTGCCCGCGGTTGCGGCCTACCCGCTACCGCCCGCCACCGCTCCACTCCAGCCCGCAGTTGCGGCCTGCCCGCTGCCGCCCGCGGCCTTCGCTGCTCCACTCCAGCCCGCAGCTGCGGCCTGCCAGCTGCCGCCCACAGCCACCACCGCCTCACCTCAGCCCTCAGCTGCGGCCTGTCCGTTGCCACCCGCCGTCCCCATAGCGCAGCCCTGGGCTGCGACTGCGACCTGCCTGCAGCCACTCGAGGCCGCCGCTACCCGTTTCCATCTTGGGGCTGTGGCCTCCATTCTCCAGTCCCCAGGCGACACCGCACTGCCTCCGCCGGGGGGCGCTACGCCGAGGAACTCTTCAAGGGCCTGCTGTGCCCCCATCTCGCCTGGGCGTTGGAACACCCGAAGTCTTCACCAAATCCTCATCTGCTGGGCCCAGCGGCTGAAACGCTGAAGCAGCATCGCCGATCAGTACTCTGCCGGACGTCAGAGAGGATAAGTAACACGTTGTAATTAAGGACCCGTAGTTGGCCATACCGCGGCCCTTTAGTGACCAGTCTTTGTCGGGTTAGTCGTGTTTGCATTACCAGTGTATTCTTGTGTTGATCCTTGCGAGGACAGTTATTGTTAGCTTGTTTGGTTGCTCAAGATAGCCCCTATAGGTCTTATATTTATAAAAGTTACACTTTGAACTTCAAACCGTCTCGCGCCTCATCACTGCATCCCGCGTACCTGCGAGTACTATATTTGGCGTAGTCGGCAGGATGCAGTCTCCAAGCGTGAACGGAAGTGCAGCAGACCAAAGCGGGGCCGTGAACTCGACAGGCAACAAAGGCCCCCAGTCTAGTATATCCTTGGGGACTATGCTGAGCAACCGCCCAGGTTCTCCGGCACCAACACCGTGCTGTGGAGCTGAACGGAGCAGATGCGAGGGCTCTTTAGAATGCATCCAATGACCCCCGACTTAGAAGCAGAAGTGGTCCTTATGGCATTGGACAGGGAGGCCTGGGATTCAGTCATTCAGGAATTATACACAGCCATCGAGGGGAAGGACGGCGTAGGGGTGGGACCCATCGATATCACCCTACGCGACCCGTTAGTGACCGGACTCCGAGACCCTCTGACAAAACAGGCATTACGATAGCAAGTCCAGGTAAACCCGCGCATGGCTTTCTCCGAGGTGGGGAGCAAGGCGCGCGCACGGGAGCAGGAACAGGGGCTGACGGTCCCCGTGGGAAAGGTCCGGAGAACGGAAGTCTCTGTGAACGCCATTGGAGAGCCCCAATGGGTGGCAGAAATGAAGCAGGAGTTGAAGAACATCAGGGGCGAATTGGCCGAGGTGAAGAGAAGGGTCGAGGTCACCATTGAGCGGCCTGCACGCCCTGGACCCTGGGCACCCCGCATTCCCAGGGACGGACGGCCCTCGCGACCCCGGGAGTGTTATGAATGCAGAGAACTTGGCCACTTCGCCCGAGAGTGTCGGCGGGGTGGGAGATACCCACCCCGGCGGCCATTAAACTAGAGGGCTCTGAGCTGGGGGGACGCCGCTCGGAGCCAGAAACCACGACATGGGATGGTGGAAGTCCCGAAGATCTGAACGCGAAGTGTCCAGTGATATGGGCAGAGGTCGAAGGCCATGCCGTACGATGCCTAGAAGACACGGGGTAGCAAGTAACGACCATGCCAGAAACTTATTTTCTGCAATATTTCCTCAAGGCAGTGAGACCTCAGTGGGGGTCCATGATAAAGTTGGTAGCCGCCAACCAGCTACCGGTTCCTGTCGTCGGTGTAGTCTGGAAGCAGATTTCACTATGTGGCAAAACCCTCGGCCGCCGGGGAGTGATCCTGACCCGGAGAGACACCAACGACAAACATCCGGTCACCCTGGGTATGAACATACTGCAGGAGTTCGGCAATCTACTCCTCAATGACCCCACGCAAGAGACTCTGAACTAGTGGGGCTCCCACACGCCCCAAGGACGGGTCTTCCAGCAGTTGGTGCGGGGGGCGCGAATCCTCCAGGACTGCCAGGAGGGCGAGGTACTGGGGAAGGTGATTGTGCCGGCAGCTCCTCCACTCGTGCTGCCGCCCAGACAGGCAGTAGTGACCTTACCTGTCCGGGCCCCGGTGCCCCTGGAGGGAGTGGAAATGCAGGTGGAGCCATGCTTCTCGGAGCGCCTACCCTCTGGAGTCCTGGTGGCCCGCACCCTGGCCACTGTGCAGAGGGAGACCTTCCTGGTGTGCTGCGTCAACCTAGAAGACCAAGACGTCATCCTGAGACCACGGGCTGAAATGGCGAAGCTGGTGAGGCCTTTGGAAGAGGTGCTACCAGCCCCTGCGTTCCAACTAAAAGTGCAGGCAGGGGACCCTTGGGCGGTGTCTATCCGGTCTCTTCAGACCCAGGGCCGGCCTACCCGGGCAAGTGCCGGGGCCCTGGCGAGACGGGGGGGGCCCACTCGGCACCTGAACAAGTTTTTTTTTATTATTTATGAGTCCGGGGTCAGTCCCCCGCCCTCCGTAAAACATCATAATCACTACTATCTTTTTTCCTTTGAGAGCGCACGGTCCACATGTTACTGCTCATTAAGGTCATGAATATGGATGCCACTCCACTCCCATAGGCGTGGCACCCATATTCATGACTTTAATGAGCGGTACCACGTGACCGCGCGCTTTCACAGGAAAAAGTTGAGAATGAGCGGCGGCGGGGCCGGGGGGAGAGAATGAGCGGGGGGCCCGGGGGGAATGAGCCCAGCCCCCAGGGGAGATGAGAGTGAGCCGGGGGGAATGAGCCCAGCCCCCGGGAGAGGTGAGAGTGAGCCGAGGGGGGAAATGAGCCTAGCCCCTGGGAGGGATGAGAGTGAGCCAGGGAGAAAATGAGCCCAGCGGGGGAGAGGAGAGTGAGCGTGGGGGAATGAGCCCAGCGGGGGAGATGAGAGTGAGCGGGGGGGAATGAGCCCAGGGGGAATGAGAACGAGCCCAGCAGAGATGAGAATAAGCCCAGCAGGGGAGATGAGCCCATTATTCTCTATGGGGCATTATATGGGGCCCATTCTATATGCATGGAGCATTATATGGGGCCCATTATCCTGTTTGGAGCATTATATGGGGCACATTATCCTGTATGGAGCATTATATGGGGCCCATTATCCTGTTTGCCGCATTATATGCGGCCCATTATCCTGTTTGGAGCATTATATGGGGCACATTATCCTGTATGGAGCATTATATGGGGCCCAAAACCTGTTTGCCGCATTATATGCGGCCCATTATCCTGTTTGGAGCATTATATGGTTTCCATTATTCTGTATGGAGCATTATATGAGGCCCATTTATTGTGGTACGTGTTAAAGGGGCCCACTGAGACACTTTCGCCCAGTGCCCACAAAACCTGGAGCCGATCCTGTTCAGACCATTGGGTCCTCGACTAAAGAAAAGGGCCAAGCCATCCTGGAGAGAATGCGAGCCGAACCCTCTGGCCTTACCCCGGCCCAAATCCTCCAGGTGGAAATGCTTCTGGGCCAGTACCAGGAGGTATTTGCCAACCATGAGGATGATTTTGGATGTACCACAGTCATTACGCACGGCATTCCCACGGCAGGAACGGCTCCCATCAGGGAACGATATCGAAAGATTCCCCCACAACTATACCTGGAGGTGAAAACTTTACTGGGCCAAATGCTGCGGAAAGGAGTTATCCGAGAAAGTCAGAGTCCCTGAGCGGCTCTCATCGTGTTGGTCCGCAAGAAGGGTGGCACCTTGCGGTTCTGCATGGACTATCGAAAACTGAACTCTTGTACCATCAAAGACTCGTGCCCCCTGCCCCACATAGAGGAGTCCCTATCCGCCCTGGGAAAAGCGACATACTTCTCGACATTAGATCTGGCCAGCGGGTACTGGCAGGTGCCAATGTCAGAAGAAGACCGTGCCAAGACCGCGTTCATTTTCCCCATGAGACTGTTCGAATTCAATCGTATGCCGTTCGGGCTGGCCAACGCCCCCGGGACCTTCCAACGGCTGATGGAGCGGTGTCTGGGAGATCTCAACTTCGAGGACACGCTGATATACCTGGATGACATCATCATCTATGCCGCCACATTTGAGGACCACCTGCGGCAGTTGGGGCAGGTGCTCGGGCGGCTGCAGAAGTACGGGTTGAAGGTAAAGCCCCAGAATTGCCACCTGTTTCGTACACAGATCGAATACCTGGGGCATACCGTCTCCGCTGAAGGCGTTAGACCGTCCATGGAAAAGGTCGCCACAATCCAAGGGTGGCCTACTCCCGAGACGGTAAAAGATGTAGAGCCTTCCTGGGGTTGGCCAGATATTACTGTCGCTTCGTAAAGAACTTTGCACGTCGAACCGGAGCCCTGCAAGACTTGCTGAAGGGGGCCCCTGCTGGAGCGAATGGATGCAAGATTCAGTGGCAAGAGACCTTCCGAGATCTCAAAGCCGCACTCTCAGACGCCCCGGTGTTAGCTTATGTGGATTTCTCGCAGCCGTTCATACTTCACACTGACGGGAGTCTCCACGGGCTAGGGACTGTATTGTCACAAGTCCAAGACGGCCAGGAGAAAGAGATCGCATATGGCAGTCGATCACTCCACGACTCCGAACGTAATCCCGACAATTACAGCTCCTTTAAGCTCGAGCTCCTCGCAGTAGTGTGGGCCATGACTGAGCGGTTCGCAGAGTATCTGGCGGGCTCTAAGGTGGTGGTACAGACCAACAACAACCCACTGGCCCACCTCGAAAATGCCAAATTAGGGGCCCTTGAGCAACGATGGGTGGCCTGGATGGCCAATTTCAAGTACAAGATCATCTATAAAAGGGGAGCGGAGAATGTACATGCCGACGCCCTCTCCAGGATCCGGCGCACAACCCCAGGGCAAAGTCGAGATGACGAACTGGAAGAAGAGACGCCGTTCGCTCTGGCCCCTGCAGGACTCACAGCCACCACGCGAGAACAATCCCATATAGGACTCCCAAGTGGCATGCTAGAACAATCCCGTGACAAATGGATCCAGCAACAGCAAGAAAATGGAGAAATTGGACCACTGCGCCAATGGGTAGCCACCGGCAAAATAGCTAGCGAGTCCCAGAGGCAGACCTTGACTCAGGACACATTGTTAATGCTACGCCAATGGGAGAAATTAGTAATCAGAAAGGGACTATTGTACCGCAAGGCAGTATCGTGGACGACATCAGCAACAGCTTGGCAAGTAGTCGTACCCGAAGCCCAACTTAGTTAACTAGCTTGAGAGTCCCATGGAAAAAGGGCTCATTTTAGGGCTCAAAAGACTTTTGAGTGGTTACAGCAAATAGCTTACCATCCTCGTTTGCAGACCGCAGTGGAAGAGGCTTGCCGGGCGTGCCGCCTATGCGAGCTAGCTAAACCACCCACACAACGGGCCCCAGTACAGACAATAGTAACATCAGCACCCCTCGAACTCTTGATTGACTATTTGACCATTGGCCCCGCGCACCAGGGGTATGAACATTGTCTCGTCATGGTGGACCATTTCACCAAATTTGCCATGGTAACTCCTACCCGAGATCAGACTGCGGAGTCGGCCGCCTACGCGATTTGCAAAAACTTTATCCAAGTGTACGGCTGTCCCCAACGGATACATTCAGATCAGGGGGCGTGCTTCCTGGGAAAAGTCATGGAAGAACTACACCGTCTCTATGGTATTGATAAATCCCGGACCACTCCGTACCACCCACAGGGGAATGGGGCCTGCGAACGATTCAATCGGACGCTAATCCAAATGTTACGCACCCCGGAGAGCGACCCGAAGGCCCGCTGGCCTGAGTACATCCCTGAACTAGTGTGGGTTTATAACAACCGGGTACACCGAGTTACCGGCTACACCCCTTACTCGCTGCTATTCGGCCGGGAAGGCAAGGGGATCACGGAGGTGGAATTGAATCCGGAAGAACAAACTACAAACCCTACACCAAATCGTTCATACAAAACTCCAGGACCTGGAACATCCAGGGGGGACTCTGACTCGGCCCATTGACCTCCAGGCCGGGGATCGGGTACTCATACAAGATCAGCGCCCTCAGAACAAGCTGGAACCCCGCTGGGAAGAGAGTCCATATCGAGTGTTGCGCCGAGTAAGCCCCGACAGGCCAGTGTACAAAATACAACCTGAAAAAGACGGAGGCCTCCCTACCCGTACCGTGCACTGTAATGTGTTATGACCCTGTACTTCCACCGACCCCATACGACCTGAAACCACTCCTCAGGTCTCGGAACCTCTGCCAGCAGTCTGGGATGAGGACGACGATTTAGACCTCCCAGCGGTGCAAACAGACACTTCGAGGAATAATATCCCACGGACCGACCCGCCAGGTCCGACCGACCCGCCACCTTCCACCTCCCCAGAAGACTCCACCACAGTCGAACCAAGACGCTCCGAGCGGTCAACAGCTGGCAAACCCCCCCAACACTATGAACAGGATCAGTTCGTATGGCAAAGGAAACTTTCGTCTCGAAAAGCTGACAGAGGCCTCCCAAAACCTTCGCAGGAGGACTGGCAAGCATACAGGATGGGGGAGTGTAGGAGGAGTCCCCGCTGTGTGTCCGGGCCGGAACAAAGGGGGTCATCACCAAGGTTCCTAGGGGGACTGTTTCCAGGGGACATAATTAGGGGACAGACCGCAGAGACTTCTAGAAAGGTTGGGGGAGGAGCTAATATAAAAGGGGCTGAGGACGCCAGCAGAGGGCAGGCGACGGAGCAGGAGAGAAGGAGCAAGGGAGCTAGAGGGCGCCAGGGAGCCAGAGCAAGAACCTTCGCCAGAGACCAGAGAGGAGAGCAGTGACAGGAGAGATGGAAGGGAGACTCACAGTGGGCAGTAGGGGAACAGCACCGAGCCATCCAGCAGAGGAGCAGCGACCGTTCGCCCGCACTCCCAGTGGCCGTCGCCGCCCCACTTCAGCCCGCAGCTGCGGCCTGTCCGCTGCTGCCCGTGGCTGCCGCCACTCCACTCCAGCCCACGGCTGCGGCCTGCCCGCTACCGCCCGCGGCCACCTCACCTCAGCCCGCAGCTGCGGCCAGCCCACTGCTGTCCGCGGTTGCTGACGCCGCCCTCCTGTCCGTGGCTGGGGCCTGTCTGTTGCCACCCGCGGTCCCCATAGCACAGCCCTGGGCTGCGACTGCGGCCTGCCTGCAGCCACTCGAGGCCGCCGCTGCCCGTTCCCATCTTGGGGCTGCGACCTCCATTCTCCAGTCCCCAGGCAACACCACAGTGCGTCCGCCGGGGGGCGCTACGTCGAGGAACTCTTCAAGGGCCTGCTGTGCCCCCATCTCGCCTGGGCGTAGGAACACCCGAAGTCTTCGCCAGACATCAGAGAGGATAAGTGACACGTTGTAATTAAAGACCCGTAGTCAGCCATACTGCAGCCCTATAGTGACCGGTCTTTGCTGGGTTAGTCGTGTTTGCATTACCAGTGTATTCTTGTGTTGATCCCTGAGAGGACAATTATTGTTAGCTTGTTTGGTTGCTCAAGATAGCCTCTATAGGCACTATATATATAAAAGTTACACTTTGAACTTCAAACCGTCTCGCACCTCAACACTGCATCCCGCGTACCTGCGAGTACTACAAGAGTGTAGTGGGAGCGTAGGGAGAGTGAAAGGAGCGCAGGGAGAGTGATAGAAAGTTATAGTGAGCGTTATTTATTACAAAAAGCTCTTTTACGAGCTGAAGATTGTCAAGATTAGTTGTTTGTTAGGTGAGCATTTAGTAAGGAGAGATTTAATAGAAGGGAAGGAGGGTGGTTGAAAGGCAGGCACCTGGGTATTCTCATGGAAGTACATGCTGCAGCTGTCTGCTATTTTCCACTTAAAATACTTAATATTTATCTACCAGTTCTGCGACTGGCGCAGTACAATAGTACGTGACAATTTAGCAGGGGCAATAATATTCATTGCTCCGCATTTAGAGTGTGTCAGAAAGGCGATCTCAAAAAAAATAGCCACACATTGCTATATACAGTAAATTTGTGCATAAGACCTTTGTAAGGTTACTTGTGAAAAATTAAAGCCAGTATTTTTTGGTTTCATAAGCATAACACATTCAAGATGAGAAAGGGTGATGTTAAGGGACGTGGATGTGGTGGTGTGCGCCAAGGCCAGATGACAGATACGAAGGTGACTGTATTTCATTCTAGGTTCCTGTCAAAATTTGATCAGCGCACTACACCACTAACGAACCTAGACAAGTGCAAGGATATTGTGGGTTGGATGGCAGACAAAAACTCCAGTGTGTTGACTGAGTCTTTCCGCGACCTCTTGGTGGTGGCAGCCCCACGGTACTCAATTCTCAGCCGTTCCCACGTTACATAAGCACAGGTTACACAATATCAGCCATGCTCTGGTAAATGCAGTAACAGGGAAGGTCCACCTAACCACAGACACGTGGACAAGTTCTTGTGGACAGGGATGATACATTTACCTGATGGCACACTGGGTTAACCTGGTGGAGTTTGTGACAGAGTCAGAGGCTGGGACATCACACATCTTACTCACACCAAGAATAGCGGGCCCAACTTCCATCAGGGTTTTTCAGTCTCCTCGTATTCCACTTCTTGTCTCTCCTCCTCATCCTCAGCAGAACAAGCCTCCCCATCACTCCCCAGCTGGGAAATCAGCACTGCCTTGGCAAAGCGGCAGGACACTGTACTGAAGCTCATCTGTTTAGGTGATAAAGTTCACAACGCAGCCGAGTTGTGGAAAGGGATAATAGTACAGACAGATCAGTAGTTCTCTCCGCCTAACCTCCAACCAGGTCTGGTTGTGTGCAATAATGGGAGTAACTTGGTGGAAGCTTTAACCCCTTCACCCCCAAGGGTGGTTTGCACGTTCATGACCGGGCCAATTTTTACAATTCTGACCACTGTACCTTTATAGGTCATAACTCTGGAACGCTTCCATGGATCCCGGTGATTCTGACACTGTTTTCTCATGACATATTGTATTTCATGTTAGTGGTAAAATTTCATTCAAATAACTTGCGTTTATTTGTGAGAAAAACGGAAATTTGGCGAAAATTTTGAAAATTTCACGATTTTCCAACTTTGAATTTTTATGCCCTTAAATCACAGAGATACGGCACACAAAAAACTTGATAACTAACATTTCCCACATGTTTACTTTACATCAGCACAATTTTGGAACCAAAATATTTTTTTTGTTAGGAAGTTATAAGGGTTAAAAGTTGACCAGCGATTTCTCATTTTTACAACACCATTTTATTTTTAGGACCACATCACATTTGAAGCCACTTTGAGGGGTCTATATGATAGAAAATACCCAAAAGTGACACCATTCTAAAAACTGCACCCCTTAAGGTGCTCAAAACCACATTCAAGAAGTTTATTAACCCTTTAGGTGCGTCACAGGAATTTTTTTGAATATTTAAAAAAAAATGAACATCTAACTTTTTTTCATAAAAAAAATACTTCAGGTTCAATTTTTTATATTTTACCAAGGGTAACAGGAGAAATTGAACTGCAAAAGTTATTGTGCAATTTGTCCTGAGTACGCAGATACCTGATATGTGGGGGGGGAACGACTGTTTCGGCGCATGGCAGAGCTCAGAATGGAAGGAGCGCCGTTTGACTTTTTCAATGCAAAATTGGCTGGAATTCAGATTGGACGCCATGTCACGTTTGGAGAGTCCCTGATGTACCTAAACAGTGGAAACCCCCTACAAGTGACCCCATTTTGGAAACTAGACCCCCCAAGGAACTTATCTAGATATGTGGTGAGAACTTTGAACCCACAAGGGCTTTACAGAAGTTTATAACGTACAGCGGTACAATTAAAAAATCATATTTTTTCCACAAAAATGATCTTTTCACCCCAATTTTTATTTTCCCAAGGGTAACAGGACCCTAAAAGTTATTGTGCAATTTGTCCTGAGTACGCTGATACCCCACATGTGGGGGTAAACCACTATTTGGGCGCATGGCAGAGCTCGGAAGGGAAGCAGCGCCATTTGACGTTTTTGGCTGGAATTGAGATCGGACACATAATCATAGAATCGTAGAGTTGGAAGGGACCTCCTGGGCCATCTGGTCCAACCCCCTGCTCAAAGCAGGATTCGCTAAATCATCCCAGTCAGATGTCTGTCCAGCCTCTGTTTGAAGACTTCCATTGAAGGAGAACTCACCACTTCTTGTGGCAGCCTGTTCCACTCATTGATCACTCTAACTGTCAAAAAGTTTTTTCTAATATCTAATCTGTGTCTCCTCCCATTCAGTTTCATCCCATTGCTTCTAGTCTTTCCTTGTGCAAATGAGAATAAAGTTGATCCTTCTACAATGTGACAGCCCTTTAGATATTTGTAGACAGCAATTAAGTCTCCTCTCAGTCTTCTCTTTTGCAAACTAAACATTCCCAAATCCTGCAACCTTTCCTCATAAGACAGGGTTTGCAGACCGGTCACCATTCTGGTCGCTCTTTTCTGAACTTGCTCCAGTTTGTTGATGTCTTTTTTAAAATGTGGTGCCCAAAACTGGACACAATATTCCAGATGAGGTCTGACCAAAGAGGAGTAGAGGGAAATAATGACTTCACGTGATCTAGACTGTATGCTTCTGTTAATACATCCTAGAACTGCATTTGCCTTTTTTGCTGCTGCATCACACTGTTGACTCATATTCAGTCTGTGATCTATTAGTATACCCAAGTCTTTTTCACATGTGCTGTCACTTAGCCCTATTCCTCCCATTCTATATATGCTTTTTTCATTTTTATTGCCCAGATGTAGTACTTTGCATTTCTCCCTGTTAAAAACCATTCTGTTAGTTACTGCCCACTTCTCCAGTTTATTTAAATCTTTTTGAATCCTCTCTCTCTCTTCTCTAGTATTAGCTATCCCTCCTAGCTTTGTGTCATCAGCAAATTTAATCAGTTTACCCTCAATTCCTTCATCTAAATCGTTGATAAAGATGTTGAACAATACAGGGCCCAGGACAGAGCCCTGTGGTACCCCACTTGAGACATTCTTCCAACTGGATGTGCAGCCATTTACGACCACTCTTTGGGTCCGATCACTAAGCCAGCTATGAATCCACCTAACAGTTGCCTTGTCCATTCCATACTTAGTCATTTTTTCAATAAGGATTGTATGAGAGACTTTGTCAAATGCTTTGCTGAAGTCAAGATATACTATATCTACAGCATTTCCTTGATCCACCCAATCAGTGATACCGTCATAGAAGGAAATTAAGTTAGTCTGACATGACTTATTAGTTACAAACCCATGCTGACTCTGTTTGATCACTTCATTCTTATCCAGGTATTGACTTACATGTTGTTTAATAATTTGTTCAAAGATCTTTCCTGGTATAGAAGTCAGACTCACCGGCCTATAGTTGCCTGGGTCCACCTTCTTACCCTTTTTGAAGATAGGAACAACATTTGCTCTTCTCCAGTCTTCTGGCACTTCTCCTGTTCTCCAAGAATTTTCAAAGATTATGGAGAGTGGTTCAGAAATTTCTTCTGCTATCTCCTTCAGTACTCTGGGGTGTAATTCATCTGGACCTGGAGACTTGAATTCATTTAGGTTAGCTAAGTGTTTCCTCACTATCTTTCTGTTTATAGATATCCTGGATTCTTCTATTCCCTTAATAGGACAGTGAATAACAGTTGATGTTACATTTCCTTTCTGAGAGAAAACAGATGCAAAAT
The DNA here is from genome assembly GCF_039654945.1 of Dendrobates tinctorius. Classification (NCBI taxonomy): domain Eukaryota; kingdom Metazoa; phylum Chordata; class Amphibia; order Anura; family Dendrobatidae; genus Dendrobates; species Dendrobates tinctorius. Next base: position 16,277,429 of record NW_027361743.1, on the reverse strand, counting down.
AGGAATTTAAAAGTTCAGCCTTCTCAACATCCTGTCTTACCATTTCATCATTTTCATCCTGTAAAAATCCTATAGCATCTTTGACTTTTCTTTTACTTTTGACATATCCCCAAAATCCTTTATTATTGCTTTTGACATCTCTTGCAAGCCTCAATTCATTTTCAGCTTTAGCTAATCTGATTTGTGCCCTGCAGATTCTGCAGACAGCATAATATTCTTCTTTAGATATGCCTCCCTCTTTCCATTTTATAAACATTTTTTTCTTCCTTTTTAGCATGTGCTTAAGTTCTGTGTTCACCCATCCTGGTTTCCTTAAATGCTTCCTATTCTTCCCTCTTTTCGGAATTGTTAACAACTGTGCTTTGAGAATTTCATTTTTCAAGATTTCCCATCTTTCCTGGACATTTTTGTCTTTAAGGATATCCAGCCATTGGATCCCTCCAATTATCTTTCTGAATCCCTTAAAATCTGCCTTTCTGAAATCTAACCTTGACGTCTGAGTCTTCACAGGTCTTCCGCCTCTAGTTATCAAAAATTCTAAAATAGCATGGTCGCTACCTCCTAGGGTTCCAGCCACTTTTACCTCCTCAACCATTTCCTCCCTGTTTATAAGGATTAGATCCAAGGTAGCAGTTCCCCTTGTTTTCTCCCCTACCTTTTGGAAGATAAAGTTGTCAGCAAGAGAGGATAAGAATTTCCTTGACCTGTTAGTTTTGCCTGAGAGAGATTCCCAACAAATGTCTGGATAGTTGAAATCTCCCATGACAACTATGTCATATTTTTTGGAGAACTTGGCCATTTGATGCATAAAGAGTTCATCCATATCTTCAGCTTGCACAGGCGGCCTGTAGTAAATGCCTACAATGGTGTCCTTTCCATTGTTCTGTCCTTGTATTCTTACCCAAACAGTTTCCACAGAACTCCCAGTCTCTGAAGCTTCAATCTCTGTGCAGAAATACGCGTTTCTAACATACAATGCAACACCCCCTCCTCGTTTATCAAGTCTGTTTCTTGCAAATAAGTTGTATCCTTCTAGTCTTGTATTCCAATCATGTGTATCGTCCCACCAAGTTTCAGTGATTCCAATGACATCATATTTCTTTTCCTGTGTTAGTAGTTCCAATTCTCCTTGTTTGTTGCCCATGCTTTGTGCATTAGTATAGAAACATTTTAGTTTGTGATTGGTTTCTCTTTCTCCAATATTTTTATTAATTAGATTCTTTCGTCTTTGTTCTTCCTTTCCACTTCTATTAGCAGAGTTCTCAATAGCATTTGTCAGGTGTATGGCTTTTTCTGGTCTTTTGCTTCCCTTCCCATGTTGTTCTAGTTTAAAGCTCTCCTTACAAGTGTAGCAAGGCGACTTCCAAATACATGCTTTCCAGTCTTCGTAAGGTGCACCCCATCTCTAGCAAGTAGTCCATCGTATAAGTAGTACACTCCGTGATCCAGAAATCCAAATCGTTGCTGACGGCACCATCGACGTAGCCAGTTGTTCACCTGCAGAATCTTATTCCACCTCCTTGTTCCATGGCCATCCACTGGGAGGATGGAAGAGAAGACCACCTGCGCTCCCAGTTCTTTCACTTTCTTGCCTAAGTCTTCAAAGTCTCTGCAGATGGTTTCCAGGTCGTTTCTTGCGGTGTCATTTGTCCCCACATGTAGTAGCAGGAATGGGTAGTCATCTGTAGGTCTGAAGAGTCCTGATATCCTGTCAGACACATCTTTAATTTTTGCACCTGGAAGACAGCAAATTTCTCTTGAAGTTATATCCGGTCTGCAGATAGCGGCCTCTGTTCCTCTCAACAGGGAATCCCCCATGACCACCACTCTCCGTTTCTTCTTCACAACATTTTTCTTTCTCCATCCAGGAGGACTCTGAAGGCGTACAAGGTTGCTGTTTGTTGGCAAAGTCTTATCCTGATGTATTTCTTCATCATTTTCCTGCGTGAGAGCCTGGTACTGGTTTCTGAGCAGTATGGGTGCTGACTGCCTCCTGATCCTCCTGCTTCTCTGGGTCACATGTCTCCATTTCTCTGTTTCTTCAGGTGCACTTCGAATTTCTTCTCTTTCTGTAACATGAAGAGATAATTCTGCTCTATCCAAGAACTCTTCACCTTCCTTAATGATCTTCAACGTAGCCAACCTCTCTTCGAGATTTTGCAACTTTTCCTCCAACAGGGACACAAGCTTGCATTTGTGGCATGTGAAGTTTGGCTTTTCCATTGGTAAATCTGTGAACATGTAGCAAGAAATGCAGCTCACCAAATGGCTCCTGGCCTCTTCCATCTTGAGATTTCTTAAGAACGATGAAAGATGAGCCTGGTTTTCCGATTTCCTCTTTTCAGCTGCAACCACCAAAACCCAGTGATCGTTGAGCTCGCGGAGACTCTTCACTTATCCCAGAAGGCACTGGGAATATGCAAATGATCTCCTCAAGACTCTTCCCCTGGTTTTCCGATTTCCTCTTTTCAGCTGCAACGGCCAAAACCCAGTGATCGTTGAGCTCGCGGAGACTCTTCACTTATCCCAGAAGGCACTGGGAATATGCAAATGATCTCCTCAAGACTCTTCCCCTGGTTTTCCGATTTCCTCTTTTCAGCTGCAACGGCCAAAACCCAGTGATCGTTGAGCTCGCGGAGACTCTTCACTTATCCCAGAAGGCACTGGGAATATGCAAATGATCTCCTCAAGACTCTTCCCCTGGTTTTCCGATTTCCTCTTTTCAGCTGCAACGGCCAAAACCCAGTGATCGTTGAGCTCGCGGAGACTCTTCACTTATCCCAGAAGGCACTGGGAATATGCAAATGATCTCCTCAAGACTCTTCCCCTGGTTTTCCGATTTCCTCTTTTCAGCTGCAACGGCCAAAACCCAGTGATCGTTGAGCTCGCGGAGACTCTTCACTTATCCCAGAAGGCACTGGGAATATGCAAATGATCTCCTGATGTACCAAAACAGTGGAAACCCCCCACAAATGACACCATTTTGGAAACTAGACCCTCTAAGGAACTTATCTAGATGTGTGGTGAGAACTTTGAACCCCCATGGGCTTCACAGAAGTTTATAACATAAAGCCATACAATTAAAAAATCATATTTTTTCCACAAAAATGATCTTTTCACCCTCAATTCTTATTTTTCCAAGGGTAACAGGACCCTAAAAGTTATTGTGCAATTTGTCCTGAGTACGCTGATACCCCACGTGTGGGGGTAAACCACTATTTGGGCGCATGGCAGAGCTCGGAAGGGAAGCAGCGCCATTTGACGTTTTGGGCTGGAATTGAGATCGGACACCATGTCGCGTTTGGAAAACTCCTGATGTACCAAAACAGTGGAACCCCCCACAAATGACACCATTTTGGAAACTAGACCCCCTAAGGAACTTATCTAGATGTGTGGTGAGCACTTTGACCCCCCCAGTGCTTCACAGAAGTTTATAACACCCGGGCGTGAAAATAAAAAATTCATATTTTTTCCACAAACATGATCTTTTAATCACCATTTTTTTATTTTCCCAAGGGTACCAGGAGAAATTGGACCCCAAAAGTTGTTGTCCAATTTGTCCTGAGTATGCTGATACCCCATATGTGGGAGAAAACTACTGTATGGGCACACGTCGGGGCTCGGAAGGGAAGTAGTGACGTTTTGGAATGCAGACTTTGATGGAATGGTCTGCGGGTGTCATGTTGCCTTTGGAGAGCCCCTAATGTACCTAAACAGTGGAAACCCCCCACAAATGACACCATTTTGTATACTAGACCCCCCAAGGAACTTATCTAGATGTGTGGTGAGCACTTTGAACCCCCCAGTGCTTCACAGAAGTTTACAACGCCCGGGCGTGAAAATAAAAAATTCGTATTTTTTCCACAAACATGATCTTTTAGTCACCATTTTTTTATTTTCCCAAGGGTACCAGGAGAAATTGGACCCCAAAAGTTGTTGTCCAATTTGTCCTGAGTATGCTGATACCCCATATGTGGGAGAAAACTACTGAATGGGCACACGTCGGGGCTCGGAAGGGAAGTAGTGACGTTTTGGAATGCAGACTTTGATGGAATGGTCTGCGGGTGTCATGTTGCCTTTGGAGAGCCCCTAATGTACCAAAACAGTGGAAACCCCCCACAAATAACCCCATTTTGAAAACTAGACCCACTAAGGAACGTATCTAGATGTGAGGTGAGCACTTTGAACCCCCAAGGGCTTCACAGAAGTTTATAATGCCAGGGCATGAAAATAAAAAAATCGTATTTTTTCCACAAACATGATCAATTAGTCCCCAATTTTTTCATTTTCCCAAGGGTAACAGGAGAAATTGGACCCCAAAAGTTGTTGTCCAATTTGTCCTGAGTACGCTGACACCCCATATGTGGGAGAAAACTACTGTATGGACACACGTCGGGGCTCGGAAGGGAAGCAGTGACGTTTTGGAATGCAGACTTTGATGGAATGGTCTGCGGGTGTCATGTGCGTTTGGAGAGCCCCTGATGTACCTAAACTATTGAAACTCCCCACAAGTGACCCCATTTTGGACACTAGACCCCCCACGGAACTTATTTAGATGTGTGGTGAGCACTTTGAACCCCCAAGTGCTTCACAGTTTATAACACTCGGACGTGAAAATAAAAAAATCATTTTTTTCCACAAAAATGATATTTTTGCCCCCAATTTTTTATTTTCCTAAGGGTAACAGGAGAAATTGGACCCCAAAAATTGTTTTGCAATTTGTCCTGAGTAGGCTGATACCCTACATGTGGGGGTAAAACACTGTTTGGGCGCATAGCAGAGCTTGGAAGGGAAGGAGCACCATTTGACTTTTTCAACTCAGAATTGGCTGGAATTGAGATCAGACGCCATGTTGCATTTGGAGAGCCCCTGATGTGCCCAAACAGTGGAAACCCCCAATTCTAACTCCAACCCAAACCCTAACCCTAGCCCTAACCCTAACCCTACCCTAACCCTAACCCTACCCCAACACACCCCTAGCCCTAACCCTAGCCCTAACCCTAATGGAAAAATGGAAATAAATACATTTTTATAATTTTATTATTTTTCCCTAACTAAGGGGGTGATAACGGGGGGTTTGATTTACTATTTATGGCGGTTTTTATGTTTGGCGGCTGTCGCACGCTAACAGACGCTTTTTATTGTAAAAATAGTTTTTGCATCACCACATATTGAGAGCTATAATTTTTCCGTATTTTGAACCACCGAGTCATGTGAGGTCTTATTTTTTGCGGGACAAGTTGACGTTTTTATTGGTACCATTTTCGGGCACTTGAAATTTTTTGATCGCTTTTTATTCCGATTTTTGGGACGCAGAATGAACAAAAACCAGCATTTCATGAATTTCTTTTGGGGGGGTGCGTTTACACCGTTCCGCGTGCGGTAAAATTGATAAAGCGGTTTTATTCTTCGGGTCGGTACGGTTACAGCGATACCTCATTTAGGTCGTTTTTTATGTTTTTGTCGGTTTTATGCAATGAAAACTATTTTATATAAAAAATAATTATTTTTGCATCGCTTTATTCAGCGAGCTATAACTTTTTTATTTTTTCGCTGATGATGCTGTGTGGCGGCTCGTTTTTTGCGGGACAAGATGTCGTTTTCAGCGGTACCATGGATATTTATATGCGTCTTTTTGATCGCGCGTTATTACACTTTTTGTTTGGCGGTATGATAATAAATCATTATTTTTTGCTTCGTTTTTTATTTTTATTTTTTAAGGGGTTCTCTAAAGGGGTTAACTAATGGGACAGTTTTATAGGGCGGGTCGTTACGGACGCGGCGATACCTAATATGTGTACTTTTATTGTTTGTTTTTTTTTATTATTTCCAAAAAATGGATTTATTGGGGGAATATTTTTTTTTTTTTTCTAATTTATTTGGCGATTTTTTTTTAATTATTTTTACACTTTTTTTTTATTTTTTTTTTTACTTTATTAAATAGTCCCAGGTGGGACATCACTGTCCTGTGACAGATCGCTGATCTGTCACATCACAGATCACTGTGACAGATCAGCGATCTGACACAGGCACTGCAGAAGGCTTCCTCATGCCTGCGCTTTGCAGGCACTGAGGAAGCCAGCTTCCGCAGGCCCCCGAAGGCCCCCGTCGCCATCTTGGATTCGGGGGCCTGGAGGATAGGAGCCCCCCCGCAGCAGCGCTGCACATTGCGCTGCCGTGGGGGGCTCAGGGAAGCACGGAGGGAGCCCCCTCCCTGCCGATGCTTCCCTTTAACCCCCGGTTCACCGCGATCGTGTTTGATCGCGGTGTGCAAGGGGTTAACGTGTCGGGGGCGGTCCGTGACCGCCCCTGACACATTGTGCCGGGTGTCAGCTGTGATAATCAGCTGACACCCGGCCGCGATCAGCGGCGCTCACCACGTGGGCGCCGCTGATCGCGCCGACGTACTATCCCGTCCCCGGTCATACGGGCCCGGGTACCGTGGACGGGATAGTACGTCAGATGGCAGGAAGGGGTTAAAGCTCGGCAAAACTGGTACACATTCCATGCATGGCCCACGTGCTGTACTTGGTTGTACAGCGGTTTTTAAAACATACCCTGACTTGCATGAACTACTTGCCAAGGTACGCCGAGTCAGCGCACATTTCTGAAAGTCATCTCAGGTTTTTGCTGGTCTGGCTTCACTGCAGCAGCTCTTTAATTTGATTCGTCACCAACTGAATTGTGACCTACCCATACACTGGAATACAACCTTATGTTGGTAAGGCTTAGTGAGCAGCAGAGGGCAGTCTTTGAGTTCCAATGCCCATCAGAGTAACGCTCAACCCCCACACATAACAACTGCCAAGTGGATCGCTGACCTATGTGAGGTTCTCCAAGACTTTGAGTACTGCAGAAAGATGGTGTGCGCTGATGACGCTATTATGAGAGTAGCCATCCCACTGCTCTGTCTATTAAAACGTTTGCTGCAGAATCTGAAAGTGAAAGCGTTGAATGCCGATCAAGATTGCACAGTGGCTGATACCACACAGTATTCTCAGGCCACATTGCGTGATGATGAGGAACAGGAGGGTGAGGAGGAGGAGGACCAGGATTTTTTGCTCTGTACTACAGAGGGGACTCCCAATCCCAGCTTCATGCCTGTCCAGCATGGATGGCCTGACGAGGAGGAGGCTATGCGTCGAGAGGAGTAGACGACACGCCACGTAATATGGGACGTTCTGAGACGTTATGACTGTTCCAAATTAAATTGTAAAATTCAAATACGTGCACGGAAGAGACACTCTAATACATTAAGGATCAAAGTAGATCTCTCTTTATTCCGTACCTTGGTCAGGGGTTTTATAAGTTATCAGTATTCATGCATTGTAACAATATCATTGGCTCATCATATCTTTAAATATGTGCTGGCATTAGCAATCATACTTCTAATTGGCTATGTTAACACTGTTAACACTCAGCTTGTGTAGGGGTCGTACTAGCTTCTAAGTTTCATATCTCTCACTTTCCTATGTTTTTTCTAAGTCCGTTATAAAAACATGGACTCCATCTTGAACAGTGAACGTTTGACTGTTTGAAGTCTGTGACACATGGCAGAGTTCATGTCCAATGTCCAGATGCCTTTTCCAAGACTCTCGCGTGAAAGACATTTTGTCCACCATCAAATACTGGCTGTGCACCTTTCTTTACCCACAATGCAAGGAGAAATTTGCCTTTCTGATGTCGGAGTCAGACATGCCATTTTCAGTACATGCATGCCAGAGGGCCGTAGTGGAAGATTTGCTCAAAAGATTACCCTCAGACAACGCTGGTGGCAGAGGAACTGGCTCTTTTCGCCCAGTAGGATTACAGGGGAGAGCCACAAACACCTGGTGCAACTCGGGGGGGGGGGGGAGTCCGCCAACTGGGCCATTTTCATGAGACCTTCACATCAGCAAGAGCTATCTGTGGGTGTACCTATGACGAGGAGGGAGAAGTTGACCAAGATGGTGAAGGACTGCTTAAGTGACCATACCAGCATCCTTCCTGATTCTTCAGTGCCCTTTAACTATTGGTTGTCCAAGCTGCACACTTGGCCCAACCTATCCTTGTTCGCCTTGGAGGTGCTGTCATTCCCTGCCGTGAGTGTGTTGTCTGAGCGGGTTTTTAGTTCGGCAGGTGCAATCACAGCGCATAGGCACACACGTCTGTCAATGGAAAATGCAGACAGGCTGACTCTTCTAAAATTGAACAAGGTTGGATTTCCTCTGACTTTATAAGCCCTACAAATGACAGCAACATTATGTAAATGCAGGCCAAATTTTTTTTGGGGGAAGTTGTCTTACCGTCCATCCCTTACCATCTAAAACCATTTTGTTAAGGAAATCAACTCCTTCTCCTCTGCCTGCTTCTGCAACAAGTACTTAGTGTTTGTTTTGTACTTTTTAAAACCTTTGTTGGTCGCCCTCCAAGCGCGGTGGGGTACTCGGTACCGGGCCCGATGAGTTTCAATGGGAGATGTCACGGCAGCTGGGACCCAGCCCGTGGCCCTGGGCGCCCATTTGTAAAAGGGGAAATGTTCAGTGTGCTTTTGATGATTAGAGTTTATGAATTTAATGAGTCGTGACGCCACCTGTGGTGTTTGGCAATGAAGATGTTAAGCCGACGCTGCAGACAGATCCTCTGGGACAGATGGTGTGGTGCAGCAATGATGTTATAGCCCTCCACAGGCAGGGCTGTAGTCCCAGGGCAGAGTAGGTGAAGTGACACGTAGATGGTGTAGTGTCGGGCGCAGGGGATGTAGCAGTGCCGGGCAGGTTGACGCAGGAATAAGTGGAGGACACCAGGTTATGTAGTTCCAAAGCTTTACTCACAGTCTGTTGTGGCACAAGAGCCCGCATCCGTGCCGTGTCCTCCAGGTCAGGAGCTCAGCCAACTTCCAGGAAAGATGAAGTACTCCTTTCCAACACTCCGCCAACATGTGCCTTTTCTGAACGTCTCCCTCTTAGCGCTGGAGTTCCTCCTGTTAGATGTTCCTATGAAATCTACTTGTACGGCAGACAGCTGTAGCCTGCTTCGGGGACTCCTTACTACCTAGTCCCGGCTCACTCACGATGCTGTTGTGCCCCCAAGTCTGGTGTGGGAATAAAGTGGTGACAACTTCTATTCCTCCGGTGTCTGCTGCAGGACCATTAGTATCCATACAACCTCGGGGACCGGACCCCGGCCTTGCGCTTAGAACTTGAGAAGGGTTCTCCTCTAACCCTAATCCTTAGTTCTCTTCTTCTCCTCACGTTCCGTACTAATCCTTTCCTTCTTATGGAGAGTCAGGCTTTCTATCTATGTTCCTCTCCTGTGCCAGCAGACCCAGGTCACTGAGGTCGGCTGCAGCACTTCCTTCATCCATCCCACTCAGGGGATCTTCACTCTTCCTCTGAGTCTGTCAGACTGACCAAATCCTAAACTCTTCCCACTGTTTTGATCAGGGCTGTGGAGTCGGTAAGCCAAACCTGCGACTCCGACTCCTCAATTTCCCTTACACCGACTCCGACTCCAACTCCAACTCCACGACTCCGACTCCCACACATATTGCTTATATTTAAATGAAAAATTTATTGTAGTACAATGTGAACCTCAGACATTTAATCATTTTTATGATCCAATAATCAAGATATTTAGATAGAACAGAATATATATTGGTGTACTACCCGGTTTTCATTCTTTTTGGTACAGATACGATATGGATAGACAGATATGGATAAATGGATAGATAGAGCAGATTTCTAATCTGCTTTTGCTATTGAAAACATTATCTATGAGCTCAAAAACCTTTCAGGTGATGCAGTTTTTTAAAAAGATGATCAGCTTTTGCAGCTGAAAAACGTATCCTCAAAAAACACAGGAAAAACGCTGTGTGTGAATGTAGCCTTAGATCAGGAATAGAACAGCCATTTATAGGACATTTCATAACTTTCCCAAACTCCTATGAAAAAATATTCAGCACATCCTGCATTGAATTACTGTACCCAATTTATTATATATTTTAGGAGTCGGAGTCGGTCCATTTTATACCGACTCCAACTCCGACTCCGACTCCACCAAAATGAGCACCGACTCCGACTCCACGACTCCACAGCCCTGGTTTTGATGCAACCTAAACTCCACCCGCCTCCCAGCACGCTTAGTGTTCCAAGCAGGGAACCACCAAAGGGTGCTTTGCTACACTACTGTGTTGTGTGGGATGTAGGTGTTGGAGTGTGGTCAGGTGTCTCCACCTTACCTGGATGGTGGGGCACCACACCTCAGGAGGAGGTGCAGTACCTCTGTGACGACTGAACCATCAGGGGCACCACATTTGCACATTGTGCAATGGTGAAACTAATACTCTCTATCTGTACCTCTTGTAATAACTGCTAAGTGTATTGTGATGACCCTCATCACGGCATCTTTCAGCTGGTCTGAGAGAGCCCTTGACTAATTTTTTGAAACCTCGGCACATTGTGCAATGGTCATACTTGTACTCTATATCTCTACCTTATGTAATAACTGCTAAGTGTATTGTGCGGTCCCCATCACGGTCTCTTTCAGCTTGTATTATACAGTCCCCTTGATGTAATTTTTGGAAACCTTTGTGCATTGTGCAATGATCAAATTTCTATTCTCAATTTCTATATATTTGATTATTATACTTTTTATTGTGTTGTCCTTCTCACAGTCTCTTTAAATGTGGATCTGGTAGCCTGATGTAGATTTTTGGGTCTGCACTTGGACATTTTTGAACATAAATGCATTAATATGCTCCACACAATTCTTCAGGTTTCAGCCTTACACAGAATAATATGAGTAATGAAACATGCTCTGTATATACTGCTAGTTCAGAAATCTTACCCAAACATCCCTTTCTTAAGGGAAATTCGACATGATACCTCTGTTGGCATATGACATATACTGTTCATATACACAGCACCCCAGTAGGTGGGCGGAATGCCTGGGTACAAAATAAGTGTCTGACATTGAAACCACTGGCCCTTCCCCTGTGTTACATCATTCCCACTCTGCTGTCCAGGAAGGAGGCGCTGAGGCCTCCAGTCCACAACCTGAAGTTGCAGACACAACAGTCAGCAACTGTAACGAATGGAAGTGGAGGCAAAGATGGTGAAGTTCACATTCGTTTTTTAGGGGGCGTGACTAGTGAGCCCCGGGCACGGATAGTAAAGCCCCTCAGACAGGGCCAGAATGGAATACCCAGAGGACACAGGTGCTACCTCCAGATAGACCCCGGACACGTGGCAGCTGTTCCCAGCAGGACCAAAAGGGATAACAGTAGTTACAGCAGAGTCCGTAATGAGCCGGGTCCTGGATCCAGGTAGTTGGTAAGTAGCTGGTTCCAGTGACCTTCACACAGTCCTCGGACTCAGATGGCTGTTGGCGGAACGGGATGGCTTTCGCCCAGAAGGTTGCAGATATAACCAGGAAGCTCAGGATACTGATACTCTGTGGAGACAGAGAGCATTAGAGAATACACAGAGACTGCAGACGCAGCGCAGACAGGTTAGCAAGAGAACTGGATGTAGCAATGATTAATACTCGTTGCTCCGGTGCTCTCCCTATGGAGGAGAGGCCAGAAATAGCAGCCAGTGTGCTGCCATTAGTTAATTTCACTTTTTGAAAAATGCACGCTGTCCCTTAAGAAGGCAGGAGAGCGGGCGGGCGTGCCTTAATAGCTTTAGTTACAGATCTGCCGACAGGACGCCAGGAGGTGGAGGCAGGGAGACCTGAATGCTGAGCAGCAGCATGAGACACAGAGGAGGCCGGCTGCTGCCTAAGGACAGCGTGCGAGGCGAGTGCCCAGAACGGGGGGCAGCGGCAGACCTGGACGCAGCGCCAGGACGGGGACCAGGTGTAACAGTGGCAGGCCTGGGCGCCACGCCAGTACAGGGACCGGGTGTAACAGCAACCAAGTCGTTGTCCCAGCGCAGCGTTCCGTTGTCCCTTATATGTCTTTTCACAAATTGTTAGATAGGGCATACATATTTGGAAGCAATTTATTTTGTCCGGTGCTGGACAAAGACCGTTCCTGACTTTTCCAGGCTCCTAAATGAGACTTCTGTCTCTTTATTGTCTCTTTTTAATAAACTGTTTCTTCCCTAAATTTGGTTCCTTACAAAAAAAATTGGTGGTGGGGTATTGGCCAGTTTCTGTATATATTAAGCACGCCTAAGAGACTGAGTTAATACGCTCCACAGACCTATTCAGGCCGCAGCCTTACACATATTAGAACATGGTCATTACCACGCTAAGGCCTTTACCTGAGCTCTGTAGCACTGCCTGTCACCTGAGTAATACACTCCACAGACCTTGACACTCTCTGGAACATATCCTGTAATTACTCCATTGTTGCTGAAAACCATGCAAAAGATTCATTCTGCCTGGTTGGGTAGTTTCCAGAAGAAGTGCTTGGTCTTGTGCAAATTGGTCAATGGCACTCCTGTCTCTTTCCCTTGAGGAGGCTGCTTCCAAGTAAAACGAGGCTTGTACATGTTCCTGACATGGGTTTCAGGCCTGACAGACTGACCACAATACAGGCCCTCGCTTGCATACACTGTATTCAGAATTTAATTCTAATGCTTTTGGTGTCTGGTAGAATCCAATTTACTGACATTGATCATACAGCTCCCCCAACTCCTGTATTATATTCACCTTACAGTGGCTTCACCCGCTATGACAGTGGTTGCATTCAGATTCGGTGGCAAAAATGAACTGTGGGCCTTACAAAACGCAGGTTTCACAGCACCTGGTGGCCCTCTGAAAATTAAAAGCGAGGGCCGCATAATGACATGGCGGTGGACATGGGGGTGGGGTGGACGATGCCCAAACTTCAAATGGGCATTTTTGAAATGTCATTGTAAAGTGATGGGGAATATTTATTCCTCTATCTGGCTAACTATTTGGCATGAGGGAGGGACCTCCCAAGTGTAGGAGTGAGAGCTCTCCCAAATGTATGATACAGGGTCACCTGAGGGCCCTTCCCAAACTCAGGTTTCACAGCACCTGCTGTCACTATGCAAATTGTCAGCGAGGGCTGCATAATGACATGACGGCGGACATGGTGGTGGTGGCGGGCGAAGCCCAAAATTCAAATAGGCATGTTTTAGGGCATTGAAAAGGGATGGGAAATATGTATTATACTATTTTGCTAACTATTTGGCATGAGGGAGGGGACCTCCCAAATGTAGGAGTGTCAGCCCTCACAAATGTTACAGTAAAAAATAAAGCCAAAACGTTCCATGTGAACATATGCGAAAGGGGAGGTGTAATTTCTTTTTTTCATTTTTATTTTGCATTACATACATGTAATTATGGATTTAATCTGCCCTGCTGAATAATTCAGGATCCAGACCATGTAGCCATTAAATTGTGGATTTATTCTCAACGCTTTTCAAAGTACAAGACTTCTTCATCAGCAGCACCACAATGTCTTTATCTCTGGTTGGTCACGAGTGGACCGGTGGATCTGCAGCAGCGGATATCTCTATAAGCTTGTCTTTTGGCTCAAATTGGTGAGTACAATTTGATCATAGTAATCATTTTATCCTGGATAAGACCCTATTGCGCTATTATTCTCCAGCAGCACATATAGGATACATGTAATTATGAAATTATGCTACCTTAGCATTTTTCCCTTTTCAAAGAAACTTTTGGTTTGGTAGGTCTTTTTAAAAATCTGTAAAACCGACGCAATAGTTTGACAACATTGTTCTTAGATACCATATGTAAGTCAGAAAGGCATGCAGGCATCTTCTCCATGCTGTTGCTATTTAGTTTTAGCTCTTTCCCATCCAGTTCCTCATTTTTCTCAGGCCCACAGACCTGTTTCTTGGGCCCAGCAGAGTTCTGATCTCGTTGTAAAAATAAAAATTGCCAAATCGCTAAAAAGAGTCATAGAATCATAGAATGTAAGTTGGAAGAAACCTCCAGGGTCATCGTGTCCGACCCCCAGCTCAGTGCAGGATTTACTAAACTATCTCAGACAGATGTTTGTCCAGCCTCTGTTTGGAGACTTCCATTGAAGGAGAACTCACCACCTCTCATGGCAGCCTGTTGCACTCATGGATCACCCTACGCTACGCCTTCGTAGGAAATTATTAGATGCAATATAACAGTGCGATTTCAGTGTCATCGTGTAGCCTCCGCCTGAAATACAAGACATGAAAACTTTTGCCACACAGGAGAAAATGTCTATGTAGTGGAATCTCAGGAAGTGTCCCATAAGCCATGTCTTTATGGACGGGATCTCCAACCTCCACCACTGCTGAGGTACACATTTTTTATATTAATATTGCTATGAAAACGTGAATGAGTCATGTAGGGTTGGAAATAAATATGGCTGCTTCCTATTGTCTTCCAAGGAACTTTAGTGCCACAGCTCTACCGTGTCCGTGGTCCCGTCTGTCGCCAATCACCGGCCTCAGTGATCACATTTTCTTTTTCGGCACATGACAACTGACGCCGATGATTTGGGACAACGTTCGAGTGCCAGATGTCTTGTCATCATTGGAGGAGCGGCGGAAACCATCGGAGTGGCGGAAACCATCGGAGTGGCGGAAACCATCGGAGTGGCAGCGCCGGCATGTACCGTTATTCCTTTATTCTATAACATTCCCTATTCTAGGATTTTGTAACATTTCAGAAAACTTCCTTTAAACCAAACTTTACTAGAATGTATTAAGTCTCATAATTGAAGCATTAAGCAATTAACCTATCATTTTTTTCTCATTTCACCATGCAAAAGACCACTTACAACACCACCATTTTTTCCTCTGGACACTGGTAACCTTGGGTCATTAGGCAAAGTTTCGTAGGTACTACTTCCAACTATTACATATCCAGTCCTTCCCAACCAGTTCTTAATAAGTTAGTACACAAGTCGTGAATAAGCGGGGGTGCGGTGACCTGTGTGAGAATGAGCGCGGATGCTGTATCACATGCATAAATCCTGACGTGTCACAATGCGCCACGTACTCAGCATTGCTGCAGGCAGATTCCTTGTCTATTGCTGTTAAGCGTCTGGCCTGAAGTTAATATCTATTTCGTTGTGTGTGGAGGAATGCTTGGTTTCGATTATTTTTTATTTTTTTTATATCCATTCGTTGGGGCATAAGTAGCAAAACCTGAATATAGGATGAAACTCCCCACCCTACATATCTAATAACAGCGCCTGGAAGGAGAAAAATCACAGATCATTCTGTGCAAGTTTTGGCTCCTTCTAGGCTTCCAAGTGCATAGCGGCTCCCAGATCCTGTAATAATATATGACTTTGCATGATCCAAGAATGCCCTTGAAATGATTTTTCACTAACATGTACTTCTAATATTTAAAGCCAATTAGATTATTAGGAGCTTATCAATGTCCTGGTAGTTGATGGAGTTATAGAGGGTCCAATGAGCTACCACTGCCAAACCACTTCTAGCTCCAGAAAACGTGACACCATCATGTATTATATGTGTGGCCACCTGGCTCAAAGATATGATCTTTGGTGGCATTAACAGTTGGACCCTCAGAGATCAGATATCTGGACGCTGTGGAAGTCTTGTTATGAGAAGTTGTGCATTTGTGCCTGGCCTGACTACCTCCTAGACACGCTGATGAATATAGTGCACACTATCCCTGGTCTTCAGACTAGTACCAGCCTTGATATATGAGCCACAATGGTTTTCCATCCCTACAACTAATCTTATCCTATAGTTTTTGGCATATTTATTGTTCGGTTCTTGGTAAGGATTAGTTAAATTTCCTTGAATTTTACATATTTGACAGGTGCCGAATTCTCAGACATTTGCCTATTATTTATTTTTTTTTTTTTTTACCTAGGAGACTGTGTGAAGTTTTGCCTTTTGTCCCATCTGTCAGCTCTGGGGTAACGTGACTCTAGGAGCAGCTGACTTGTCAGAAAGTTTTCGATGTAGAAGATCTGGAAGTTACCTATTCCAACAGGCAAGAAAGCATTAATTTGTGATAAATAACCATATAGACAGCATCTTCCTACAAGAAGTCAGAATTCTGACATCACCAGGTATCACAAACTTATCTTATTTGTTTTGCTTTTTATAACCCCAGCTGGCTCTGTGGTTGCCTTACAGCATGAGATCCTGAGTTTAAATGCAACCAATGGACAATTCTGCACACCGGTGTCCAACTGGATGGACACCTGGCCATGGAAAGATATATAGATGAAATGCCTAGCGCAAAAAAGGGAGCCACACACCTGTCTGTGCAAAGTACAAAAAACTATAGCAAAACCAAAAAATATGAGCCGGAATATAAGTTGGTATATGTGCAATGGTTATATAGTTTCCCATGGCCAGGTGTCCAACCAGTCGGAGCCTAGTCCTGCTCTGCCCCAACTATTGAGGTCGTCTGACACTAGATGAGATTTTAATAATAGAGGTTAGGACCGTCCCAATTGCTGCAGATTTTTTGCAACACAGATCAGTCCCTTGTGGACGTACCCGAAGGCTGGAGCTACATGGTGACGTGTTGTGCAACAAGAATTCTGGCACAATCTGCACAACCAAAAGTCATCCATGCTGTCACATAAAAGTTTTAGAACTGCGATATTACTGTAAAAAAAAAATATTAAATCACAGTCAAGTTGCATACGACTTAGATTGAAGTCTTTGGCTACAGAGTCTCGCACAGCTTTCAACAAAAAATACTTATCGCATTTGGAAACTTTGTGCAACAGTTGCGGTAGGTCGCGGGTTGTCATGAGAAGTCACAATTCAACACTTCAATCTCAATATTATACTAGAGGATTTTCCCTGGGGGGAGAAAAGGATAGAGGAAATAGCTCCCAGTCAGGAACACCGCACTGCACTTGCTCACTGACCCAGTGCGCGTGTCCTGAGTAAGACAACCTGTGCTCAGAGATACCTGTGGAGTGGGCAGCAGCAGAGAAGATGCATGCTTCAGACCCACAGGACCTGAAGCACGTGACTGCTGGGGGCGTGGCCTAAACTCCAGAAAGCTAGGAGCTGCAGGAAAACTCCTAGAATGGTAACTATGGAACAAAGTTACTAATTCGCATAGACAGGGACATAAACCAGATCAGGCCGGGGTCATAGCATGAGATAGCACGACAATTACCAAAGGGCTAGACAGAACGGATAGTCAAGACGTAGCCAAGAAGTCAGAAACCAGAGAAGCAGATACACAGTACAAAATCAACAGTCAAACTCACAACGGGGGACAGAACCGGATCAGAACCATATAGGTAAGCTATAAGACAACGAACAGGCACACAGGGGTCAACACACTCGGCTAAAGGCAAATGTTTAACTTACAGGGATTGGAGTTTCTCATGGCTATAAAAAGCTCTCCCTGATCCAAAGAGAGGCCACAATAATTAACCCCAGGCATGCAGGTCAAAGCCTGCACTGAGCTCAAGACATTAACCCCTGATGTGCAGGTCAAAACCTGCACTGGGATCATGACACTCCCATTTGAAGCCTTGAAAAATGGCATTTGGGCAGACCCCTTGATGGTACCATGTGTTTCAAATGTCGCAGTTGGAGCCACTTTGTGCTCTGTCTTGCCTTCTTTTCATCAGAGTCCTCCTTTTTGTGCACAAAAGCTCAGTTGACCAATCTTTACTGCCCAGCTGAGAAATTTGGACTTTGACAAAATGGAGGAAAGACAGAGCAGAAAGTCACTCCATCTACCTCATTTAAAATCATTGGCCCCATTGGGAGGTTCACCTTAATCCCTTTTTTCAGGCCTTCAGATAGGAGATCCAATGGTTGCCACTGACGTGTGGCCTAAACGTAATGTGAACTCGGCCTTAGGAGAACCCAGCACTGAGTCTGCACATTTCAGCAGACATAAATATTGTATTCTCCAGGTTACAATGAAGCCAGGAATACATTTAGGCTGCCTACAACTTCTCGCTCATACATACACAGAATGTTACACATTCTTTCCATGTAATATGTTCCTACCAGAACGCTGCAGTATCAGCAACACTCTGGAACCTAACTGAACAGCAGGTTCAGCATGTTATCAACAGGCACGGACACTGGGTTATCAAGAGCAAGAATTACTATATAAGGCTAGTTTCACATTTGCGTCTATGTGCGCATCGCATCTTGCGGAAGTAGAAACGCATGTAAAAACGCATCGTGCGTTTTTTTATGCGTCTGCGTTTTTGATGCCCACTCGTTCTCTAGGTGTTAAACCAGTGTCTACACGTTTACTCTTAAAATACATGCGTACACAAACACAGGCGTGCGCATTTCCATGCGCACGCCTGCGTTCCCATAGACTGTAATGCGTTGTTTTGACGCATTCCGTGCGCAAGCGGACGCATGTGTTTTTTTACGCCTTTGGGCGGACCCAAAAACGCAACAGGTTGCGTCCGACGCGTCTAGAGGCACACCTTGAAAAAACGCATGAAAAAACGCATGCGCATGAAAATGCAGACGAACGCATGCAAACGCAAGGCTATGCGTATGCCATGTTAACCACATGCGCACGATGCGCTGCGCACAAAAACGCTAATGTGAAACCAGCCTAAGAGGAAAATTACTTAAAGGGGTACTCCGCTTTCATTTTGTATAATGAATTATGGTGGTAAGTAATTGAAGTTGCTCCATACCAATAACTTTCTGTATTGTTGATCAATTAGATTCCTTTTGATCCCTGCATGTAATCATTCAATAGAGACTGCCATTGTGTGCTTACAGTGAATATAAAATCATGATGCAATAGATGTCTGTATTATAACAAACGATGTATCTGTGTCTGATTTATCCAGCGAAGTGTGCCAGAATTGTTTTCACGCCTCCTGAGGAAGTTCTAACGAAACGTGTGTTGGGGCGGCAGAGCCATCTCGGTTACCGCATTCTTTCCAGTTAGTTACTTAGGCTAGTTTCACACTAGCGTTCTTGGGCGCAGCGCAGGGCCGCCGCTAAGCCCCGCCCTCGGCCACACCCCCTCCGGTCAGTTCCTCCTCTGATCGCATGAGGCTGCATGCGATCAACGTATCCTATATTTAGCGTTGGATACGCTGATTGTGCGCTGAGCATGCGCTGGTCTGATTTTGCTGGCACTGCGCCCTTTTGGTGCTGCACCCAGAGCACAAAAATGCAATACAGCGTGTTGTTGTTATTACTAGAGGAAATCACATCCACCCATACATATACAAGAGGTGAAATATTGAACACATCACCAATTTTCTAAGTAAATATATTTCTAAAGGTGCTATTGATGTGAAATTCTCACCAGATTTCTGTAACAACCCATCTAATCCACACGGGCAAATAAATCAAACTATTGATGTCCATAAATTAAATTATGTGTAATAATGAGAAATGACACAGGGCAAAAGTATTGAACACGCACTGAAATGTATTTACTGTAATACTTCATACAAAAAGAGCACACTGCTGCACAAGATGAAAGAGGAGACAGAGCTGCACTGAATGGGAAGCCTGGATTAGGTGAGCATAAGCTTTTCTTATTTTTATTCTATTATTTTCCTAATGAATGGAGGCTATTTTAGGTATTGGCTGTGGGGACATTCCGAGAGGGGCAGGCCATGGGGACATAAGGGTCTGGCTATGGGAACATAAGAAGGGCTGTGGGGACATCACAAGAGGGGACTGGCTATGAGGACATAAGAGTCTGACTATGGGGACATAAGAGGGTCTCTGAAGACATCACAAGAGGGGCTTGCTATGGGGACATAAGGAGTTGTCTATAGTGACATAAGGGGCTGCCTAAGGGGACATAAGAGGGGCTGTGTGGGCATCACAAGAGGAGCTGGCTATGAGGATGTGGCGCCCCTGAGGCTCAGTCGCCACAGAGGTACTGCACCCTCTCCTAAGGTGTAGTGCCCCACCAACTAGGTAAGTTGGGAACTCCTTTCCACACTCCAACACCTGCACCCACACACAGGATAGTTCAGCAATGGACCAGGAAAGGAACAGAAGGAGAAAGACGTAGAACTGCAACCTAAGCTTCCATAAGAGAAGGAACAGCGCGGAACGAAGGAGTAGGAGAACAGAGAGGAGTTGTGGGTTGGAAGAGGAACCCTGCCTGTAGGCTCTCAGCGCAAGGCCGGGGCCCGGTCCCCGAGGTTGTATGGACACTTATGGTTCTGCAGCAGACACCGGTGGAGTAGTTGGCTGTAAATGCACTACTCCCATCCAAGACTTGGGGCACAACAGCATCTGTATAGAGAGCCGGGACTCAGGGTAAAGGGAGTCCCCGAAGTAGGCTACAGCTGTCTGCCGTACAAGGAGAGTTGTTAGGAACACCTGACAGGAGGAACTTCAGAGTACCACGGTACTGGAGTTCTTCACACTAAAAGGCGCAATAGAGGAGTCGTTCAGGAAAGGTACATGTTGGCGGAGTGTTGGAGAGGAGAAGCCTGACTTGCCCGGGAGGTTGATTGAGTCTCTGTCCCGGAGGACACGGCACGGAGGCAGGCACCAGTGTGTACCACGAACTGTGAGTAAAGCTTTGGAACTACAAGCCCTAGTGTCTTCCATTCAATTGTGCGCCAACGCCGCCAGCACTGCTACATCTGGGTACCAACATTCCTCACACCGCCTGCGCCTATACACTGCACTGGGGTTACAGCTTCACCTGTGGGGAGCTACACCATCTATGCTGCAACACACCATCAGCCCAAGAGGATCTGCATGCAGCGTTGGCTTAACATCTTGCTTGCCAAACACCACAGGTGGCTTCACGAACTATTCCATTCCACTTAAACTACATTAACTACAAACCACCATTGATTTGGGCACCCAGGGCCACGGACCGGGTCACCGCCACTGTGACACATCCCACTGACACCGGCCCGGTACCGATTACCCCACAGCCCTGGGAGGGTGACCCAATTTTGGTGTCACGAACAGGATGACGAGACCCGATGCCATCGGGTTCTGTGCGCCTGAAATTTGTGAGACTTTGTGCTTTTGAAAATGTGCAGAAGACCTGATTTAATCGACTGTAAAATGGACATTAGAAGTGGCCGCTGGCGCGGAGAAGGGCGTGAAGAGATGGGAGGTCCTAGGAAAAGACCGCGAAGAGTATTGGGCCTTCCCTGCCTGAATTACTATGTGACAGATACATGGCCCACCCCCCGAGGGGTTCGTATACTGGCTTGGTATGGAGGCGCTGGAAGAAGACGCCGCCCCGGGAAGGAGGGGCAGAAGAAGACAGTGGTGAGAAAGGGGCAGAGGCAGGAAGAACGCCAGAACGCCATGATGAAAGAAGATGAGAAGTCAGAAGAACAGGGGGAGGAGAGGCCACTCGCTCCTAGGCTGCCCACGCGGAGGCTGCGACCGCTGATACATCCTCAGCAGCGGCCACCACCGCCTTATAATTGATGTTGCCATTGGGTGAGTCCCGTCCGGAAGAGGTATATGAGAGCTCTGGAGCAGAACGGAGGGCCGGGACCGTGCCCCCGCCTGGACTGGGCGCGGCTGCACCGACCTCCACCAACGACCCCGACTGAGTCCGACCTGGCCCCGGCACAGATCCAACTGCGGCCTATCCCACCAGTCACCCCGGGAGTTGCGGCTGCTGCCATTTACCACCCGGTACCGGAGCCAGAACCGCGGCCGGAACCGCCAGGTATGAATACTGCCCCGGGGTTGGCCCTAGCTTTGGGAGCGGAACCTACAGATAGGAATGGCCCGATTGACCTCCGCCGGCAACCCCCGACTGCAATACCGTTAGCTGAAGTCCCGATGGACACTGAAGAATCGGATTCTGGGGAATCAGCGGCAGCAGTGGCTGAGTCCCCGACAGCTGCAGAAGCGCCATCGGAGGTGGCGGATATGCCGTCCCCGCAGGCAGTAGACGTTTCAATGGCCCTTTCCATTACCCCAACCAGTCCCTATTTCACCCTGTGGGAAGCAGAGTATATGCGGCTAGCAAGTAGTCAGCAGGACGAAGATACCACATCTGAGAAAAGTTCCAGTTCAGCTTCCAGAACCCCAGGAGGGGACCAGCACTAGAAAATTTTCAAATCTCGTTACCCAGAAGGGTTTTTTTGCACCAGTTGTGCCTTTTTCTATTTTTGCTATCATGTTTTTCTGGTAGCACTTTAGTTGCCCTGTTTTGATTGGCAGCGTTCTTCAATTTTGAACTAGCGATCATGAACTTGGAGTGATCCAAAAACTTTTATTGTAAATAGTTGCACCTCTTTAGGTGCCCTCTCTTGGTTTTACATATATAGACACTTTGCGTAGATAATGTTTTTGCATGGACACTTTTCGAAGATGATGTCTACCTCAAAGGACACTGCAAGAGATCCCGGCTGGGAGCGGTGTCCAGCACTTACAAGAATAACTGTTGAATGTTTTACTCTGAAGTATTTGATAATGTGTTTTACAAGAGTATTAGCAACTGAGAAATGGCTTTTATAGAAGAAGAATTAGGAATGACTGATCTAGAGATGAGTGATGTGAATAAAGAATTGAAAGTAGACAGGTGACGGACCAGGTACTTGCGGTCAGTGTCTTGCGTCTAGAAGAGACAGTGAAAGTAGAAAAATAAATGTGTACTAGAGAAGGAAAATGAGAGAAAAATGTGTTACAGAGAATAGCACTTTGAATTGAGAATTGCACTTAGAATTAAAAATTTTAGATAGAATTTAAGATAGAACTGTTTGTAACATTCAAGATGAGTACCTCCTGTACTAGGAAGATTAGTATAAGAAAAGTTTGTTATGCATTACTAAATTTTTGTATGTTTCTTTGCTGTCTACTTTGTTATCTTGCAGCCCGCGGACGTGCTGTGTTTAACGGGGGGTATGTGGCGCCCCTGAGGCTCAGTCGCCACAGAGGTACTGCACCTTATCCTAAGGTGTAGTGCCCCACCAACTAGGTAAGTTGGGAACTCCTTTCCACACTCCAACACCTGCACCCACACACAGGATAGTTCAGCAATGGACCAGATTGCGGCTCTATGCTTAGAGGATAGCAGAGCACCTTTCGTGGGTCCTTGCTTCGTAACACGAGATGTGCTGGGAGGTGGGTGGAGTTGAGATATATAAAAGGTTGGGAAGGTTTAGAATTACAGGTCAGTCTGGAGGTCAGTCAGACGGGGAGTCTGAGTCAGAGAGCAGGCTGACAAGAGGTCAGCCTGAGGGGAGCTCAAGGCGGAGGAAGACAGTCAGTCAGGCGAGGCTGAGGACTGGTCTTAGTGGAACGAGCTCCCTAGGAAAGGAACAGAAGGAGAAAGACGTAGAACTGCAACCTAAGCTTCCATAAGAGAGAAGGAACAGCGCGGAACGAAGGAGTAGGAGAACAGAGAGGAGTTGTGGGTTGGAAGAGGAACCCTGCCTGTAGGCTCTCAGCGCAAGGCCGGGGCCCGGTCCCCGAGGTTGTATGGACACTTATGGTTCTGCAGCAGACACCGGTGGAGTAGTTGGCTGTAAATGCACTACTCCCATCCAAGACTTGGGGCACAACGGCATCTGTATAGAGAGCCGGGACTCAGGGTAAAGGGAGTCCCCGAAGTAGGCTACAGCTGTCTGCCGTACAAGGAGAGTTGTTAGGAACACCTGACAGGAGGAACTTCAGAGTACCACGGTACTGGAGTTCTTCACACTAAAAGGCGCAATAGAGGAGTCGTTCAGGAAAGGTACATGTTGGCGGAGTGTTGGAGAGGAGAAGCCTGACTTGCCCGGGAGGTTGATTGAGTCTCTGCCCCGGAGGACACGGCATGGAGGCAGGCACCAGTGTGTACCACGAACTGTGAGTAAAGCTTTGGAACTACAAGCCCTAGTGTCTTCCATTAAATTGTGCGCCAACGCCGCCAGCACTGCTACATCTGGGTACCAACATTCCTCACACCGCCTGCGCCTATACACTGCCCTGGGGTTACAGCTTCACCTGTGGGGAGCTACACCATCTATGCTGCAACACACCATCAGCCCCAGAGGATCTGCACGCAGCGTTGGCTTAACATCTTGCTTGCCAAACACCACAGGTGGCGTCACGAACTATTCCATTCCACTTAAACTACATTAACTACCATCTACCATTGATTTGGGCACCCAGTGCCACGGACCGGGTCACCGCCGCTGTGACACATCCCACTGACACCGGCCCGGTACTGAGTACCCCACAGCCCTGGGAGGGTGACCCAAGGACATAAGAGGCTGGCTATGGGGACATAAGTGGCTGGCTATGGGGACATTACAAGAGGGGGCTGGCTATGTAGACATTGCAATGGCAGCAGTCAGAGGAATTTGCTGCCATTGTGATGTGAATGACGTCAGATGAATCGTTGGCTGTATCGAGAGAGGCCTAGTAGAGCCTAGTGGTTATAGGGAGACAGAAATGGAGATGAAGCCGGGGGAGGGGAGAGTCTAAGTGGCTACAGAAGAGTGTGGTGCTGAAAAGCCTGCAGACTGACGGGATGGTGGCGAAGGACGGCTGCAGGAGAGAGTCTATGATGAGCGGAAGGCCATGCACACCCATGGTATAGGCTGTGGTTCACAAGTGCAGACGGTGTGACAGTTATAGCTAATAATGGCAGACAGTGAGACACTTATAGCTGACAAAGTCAGACAGTGGGGTGGTTATACCTCATTAAGGTGGACAGTGTGGCTGGTGTAGCTCATAAGGGCAGATAGTGTGGAGGCCATATACTAAGGGAGGCTTATTTAGGTCATAATGTGGACAGTTATTTTTATGAAGGGGGCATTTTAATAACACCCTTATTTTTAAGGGTCAACATGTGGGGATGTGCTGCAGAATACTGGAGAAGAGGGAAGTCTGTAGACAAGAGCTGTGGATGTGAAAAATCACCATGACATCTGGGCAAGATGGAGACGAAAAGAAAGAAACTACCTAATCAGAGAAGATGTCACCTATAAGGTACCTGGATGTAAATATTTACTTGTTGATGCTGAATATGTCTCATCAGTACTGTCATTCTTGTATGGTCCACAGTCTGATAATGACTGATAACAACTACCAGCATCTCTTTACTATTGTTAAGGACATACTGGGAGTTGTAGGTTCATGAGATACAAATGTATATGGGCCAGACTTGACATTATAATTGATTGCTTGCTGATGTATTCATTTAATGATGGTGATTCTTATGATGTATTAATGTACTGATGGTGGTTCTGGTGACATTTTCATGTATTGATGATGGTTCTGGTGACGTATTCATGTGTAAGGAGGTGACGGGACCCTCGCCTGCCTTTCCTCTCCTGAATATCGAGTATCCGTGTCATGTGTGGCTTCCTAATGTTTTATTAATGTTCAGTAATGTGTTAGGGTGCTCACTGACTGCGACTTGGTAGACTCGCCCACGACTACCACCCCGTGCCAGCTTGTTACACACGTACTGATGATGGCTCTAGTAAGGTATTCATGTAGTGATGATGATTTTGGTTTCATATTCATGTACTGATGATGGTTCTGATGATAAATACAGCACCAAAACCATCATCATTATGTGAATACATCACCAGAGTCTTCAATAGTACATGACTACAACACCAGAACAGCCATTACTACATGAAGCTGCCACCACAACCACCAACAGGAACACAAGACCAGAACCACTATCAGTACATGAATACATCACAAGAACCACTATCCATAGAGGAATATGGCACCAGAACCAGCACCAGTTCTGATGCATGATGGATATAAAAACCATAATATGTATTTCTTTGTAATAGGGTCTGTTTAGCTTTCATTGGGGTATTCGCCAAATGTTGCACACCTTAATTGAAACCAAACGGCCACTATTATAGTTATTTAATATTAGTTAGCATGACTATCCTAGGGTTTGACATTTAAAATATAGGATGTCAGGTAAGAATATCGCTATTTTTTCCTGGTATCATGTAAATGATCTGCAAGCATTGAATTATTCCATATCTTTCTATGAAAACATACTCCCTGTTGAGACTCACCTCTAAAGTACACCAATTTTTTCACTTTTGCTGGTATTTTTTGGTGAAACAGGTAACAATTCTAGTGGAACTGGTCGACAGTGCTTGTTTCCTGGCCCATCGAAGGTGGGGTGCATTAGGGGTCCTGTTACCTTAGTCTCTGACCCATTCTGACATGGGGGCTGAGGGTTCATGAGGGGGATTGCCTTCAGCTTCATCTGCCCAGGGCACCAAAGTACCTTGTCTTTGCCCTGCATTCTTTGCTTAGGTGTGATTTTAGCCTGGTCTTGCACAAAAAAACACCTTCAAATCCTGAAAGTTCCATGGGCTCCTTCTATGAACTCTGAGCTTTAGTTCTTTCCATAAGTTTTTGTCACAATGACCCGTCCTGTGTGACGTGACCCGCAGGCCGGTAACTGAAACTACAAGGCGCGGCAAGTGATACTGTCCTGTGTGACACGGCCAGCCGGCCGGTACTGCAACAACAAGACACGGGGAAAGGGGAAACAGTTACAACGGTGGGCCCTGCGATAGGGAAAGGGGACGTGGAGACCTTCTGCACTCCCCTGAGCCAGTGTCCCTAACGCACCTAACGTTCCTTATGCCGGTTCTGCACCGGGCGCCAATCAGGAAACTGTCGCCCTAGCACACCCTACACCTATCCCTTGCTAGGGAGCTGGGTGGCGCAGGCACTGGCCCCACCGTTGTACTAATACACACTAAGGAAAAACACAAACAAGGAAACACCACTGAGCTTACTCTGTTGCACTTGCTCCTGGCAACAGAATCCACAACCAGAATGCAGCTCTCCTCCTGAATAGCTGCCACCAAGCTCTGTCAGAGCGACAAGGAAATCCCCTCTGACTCCTTCCACACCAGGGCTAAGACAGTGCTGCAAGGAATGCTCTCTGGCTCCTTCCTCCACCCAGGATGGTTGAAATGAACACTAGAATCATAGAATCATAGAATCGTAGAGTTGGAAGGGACCTCCTGGGCCATCAGGTCCAACCCCCTGCTCAAAGCAGGAATCGCTAAATCATCCCAGTCAGATGTCTGTCCAGCCTCTGTTTGAAGACTTCCATTGAAGGAGAACTCACCACTTCTCGTGGCAGCCTGTTCCACTCATTGATCACTCTGTCAAAAAGTTTTTTCTAATATCTAATCTGTGTCTCCTCCCATTCAGTTTCATCCCATTGCTTCTAGTCTTTCCTTGTGCAAATGAGAATAAAGTTGATCCTTCTACAATGTGACAGCCCTTTAGATATTTGTAGACAGCTATTAAGTCTCCTCTCAGTCTTCTCTTTTGCAAACTAAACATTCCCAAATCCTGCAACCTTTCCTTATAAGACAGGGTTTGCAGACCGTCACCATTCTGGTCTCTCTTTTCTGAACTTGCTCCAGTTTGTTGATGTCTTTTTTAAAATGTGGTGCCCAAAACTGGACACAATATTCCAGATGAGGTCTGACCAAAGAGGAGTAGAGGGAAATAATGACTTCACTTGATCTAGACTGTATGCTTATGTTAATACATCCTAGAATTGCATTTGCCTTTTTTGCTGCTGCATCACACTGTTGACTCATATTCAGTCTGTGATCTATTAGTATACCCAAGTCTTTTTCACATGTGCTGTCACTTAGCCCTATTCCTCCCATTCTGTATATGCTTTTTTCATTTTTATTGCCCAGATGTAGTACTTTGCATTTCTCCCTGTTAAAAACCATTCTGTTAGTTGCTGCCCACTGCTCCAGTTTATTTATATCTTTTTGAATCCTCTCTCTCTCTTCTCTAGTATTAGCTATCCCTCCTAGCTTTGTGTCATCAGCAAATTTAATCAGTTTACCCTCAATTCCTTCATTTAAATCGTTGATAAAGATATTGAGCAATACAGGGCCCAGGACAGAGCCCTGTGATACCCCACTTGAGACATTCTTCCAACTGGATGTGCAGCCATTTACGACCACTCTTTGGGTCCGATCACTAAGCCAGTTATGAATCCACCTAACAGTTGCCTTGTCCATTCCATACTTAGTCTTTTTTTCAATAAGGATTGTATGAGAGACTTTGTCAAATGCTTTGCTGAAGTCAAGATATACTATATCTACAGCATTTCCTTGATCCACCCAATCAGTGATTCCGTCATAGAAGGAAATTAAGTTAGTCTGACATGACTTATTAGTTACAAACCCATGCTGACTCTGTTTAATCACTTCATTCTTATCCAGGTACTGACATACATGTTGTTTAATAATTTGTTCAAAGATCTTACCTGGTATAGAAGTCAGACTCACCGGCCTATAGTTGCCTGGGTCCACCTTCTTCCCCTTTTTGAAGATAGGAACAACATTTGCTCTTCTCCAGTCTTCTGGCACTTCTCCTGTTCTCCAAGAATTTTCAAAGATTATGGAGAGGGGTTCAAAAATTTCTTCTGCTATCTCCTTCAGTACTCTGGGGTGTAATTCATCTGGACCTGGAGACTTGAATTCATTTAGGTTAGCTAAGTGTTTCCTCACTATCTTTCTGTTTATAGATATCCTGGATTCTTCTATTCCCTTAATAGGACAGTGAAAAACAGTTGATGTTACATTTCCTTTCTGAGAGAAAATAGATGCAAAATAGGAATTTAAAAGTTCAGCCTTCTCAACATCCTGTCTTACCATTTCATCATTTTCATCCTGTAAAAATCCTATAGCATCTTTGACTTTTCTTTTACTTTTGACATATCCCCAAAATCCTTTATTATTGCTTTTGACATCTCTTGCAAGCCTCAATTCATTTTCAGCTTTAGTAATCTGATTTGTGCCCTGCAGGTTCTGCAGACAGCATTATATTCTTCTTTAGATATGCCTCCCTCTTTCCATTTTATAAACATTTTTTTCTTCCTTTTTAGCATGTGCTTAAGTTCTGTGTTCATCCATCCTGGTTTCCTTAAATGCTTCCTATTCTTCCCTCTTTTCGGAATTGTTAACAACTGTGCTTTGAGAATTTCATTTTTCAAGATTTCCCATCCTTCCTGGACATTTTTGTCTTTAAGGATATCCAGCCATTGGATCCCTCCAATTCTCAACTATGTCATATTTTTTGGAGAACTTGGCCATTTGATGCATAAAGAGTTCATCCATATCTTCAGCTTGCACAGGCGGCCTGTAGTAAATGCCTACAATGGTGTCCTTTCCATTGTTCTGTCCTTGTATTCTTACCCAAACAGTTTCCACAGAACTCCCAGTCTCTGAAGCTTCAATCTCTGTGCAGATATACGCGTTTCTAACATACAATGCGACACCTCCTCCTCGTTTATCAAGTCTGTTTCTTGCAAATAATTTGTATCCTTCTAGTCTTGTATTCCAATCACCAACACTGATTGCAACACCTGTGACTCTTTTATAGCAGAGCCAGAGCAATCACTCCTGCATTATAATCATGTGCACTAACTAAAGAAACCAGAGTGCAATGACGCTCACCACAATCGGGGGAAAATTTAGAACAAAAGACACCACAGTGCAATAATCCTAATGGCCACCGGGGGCAAAAACCAAACTTAAGCACAGCTTAAGGGAAAAAAAAGGTTACCTGTGCTTTTTATCAGTCCTGATCCAGCATGGATCATGACAGTACCCTCCCCTTAATGAGGGGCCTCAGGACCCTCAAGACCACTCCTCATCAGGGAACCACCCACAGCGGAGACACCCAGACCCAGAGCTCACCCCAGCAACTACCTGCATGTCAGGTTGATGAGAAACGAGCCCGCTGGAATTGGCATCGTATGTTCTGGAGGCACCACACATCTCCGAAGCGCTGACCTGGGGAACGAGTGGTGTGTGTGTATGTTTGGTATGAGCTGGTAACACTCCACAACACACTTCCACTGGATGTTTTTTGGTGGCCACCCATACATGCTCGTTCACACACAGGTCCAGACCTGAACGTTTATTGCCACTCGTTCGTTTGTCACCATTTGGAGAACTCTTTCTGGGATTGACAACAGAGGCGTCCCCCTGTATCACCACACTCACACCCCCGCACTTCACCAAGGGGTACACCACCCTCCAACCCCTTCCACCACGAGGCCTGCTCCTCCCAGGGTTGACCAATGGCGAGGGTTGAGACTTGCCCCTATTCTCCTGCAGCACATCTGCTGCTCTCACCGGAGAGGAAGGGGTCCGTTGAGGAGAGATGGCAGAGTCAGTAGTTCCTAGGCAGCAGCCCTCATGACTGCCCCCAGCTGACCACTTCCCTCGCCCGTCAATCTATTACCGAGTTGTGTCTTTTCAGCCAAGGGAGGTCTAAAACAACAGGTACTGGCATTCCCTCCAAGACGAAGCACGACAAGGACTCCTCATGATGTCCTATACGTAGATGGATATTCTCTACAACTTGCGTCAAGCTCCCCTGGCTCAGTGGAACCGAGTTTATGGCCTGGACGCTAATAGGTTGGGCCAGCGTCCTACACCTCAGACCATGAGTCTGGACAAAGCGAGCATCCACCAGACTGACTCCTGCTCCGCTGTCTACAATCACCAGTATCACCTCCGGTACCCCGCCAGCCAAGACCTCTGCTGACATGATACCTTAGGAGGACAAAATGGAGGCCATGTATACTCCCTGGTTGCCTCACTCCAAGCGACCAGGGGAATGCGACTCCTCAGATGGCATAGATAATTTGGCGAGCAATGGGCAAGCTTTCAGGCCATGACCAGTCTGCCCACAGAACAAACTTGCCGACATCACTCCCCAAACCGTAGGCAGCTCCGAATACAAACTAGCTCCTCCTACTTGCATAGGTTCGTCTGGAGACTTGGCATGAACTGGGCAGGCTCTCATAAAATGGCCTGGCTTCCCACAGGAAAAGCATATCCCACCACGACGAGCCGCAGACACCCCCTTTTTTGTATCAACAACACCGGGCTGTCTGGGTTCCTCCATCCGCACTTGTGGGTCCTCCTCCCTAGCGAGGACATCAGGGGGCACTTTTTGTATATGTCTTTCCCTGAAGCGTCTATCCACCTGGATGGCAAAGGACATGGCGGTCTCCAGAGACCTGGGGGCGGCGTACTGCACCAGAGTATCCTGCAACTTTGGAGACAAACCCTGCACAAATTGACTCCTAACTGCAGGGTCATTCCACTGAGTGTTAGTGGCCCACCTCCTAAACTCTGAGCAGTACTCCTCAGCAACCCGGGCTCCCTGTTTACACCTACGGAGTCGGGATTCCGCCAGGGCGACGCCATCAGGATCCCCATACACAAGCGCCAAAGCCGCAAAAAACTCATCCACGGACACCAACGATGGAGAATCATCCGGTAGGGAGAAGGCCCAGGATTGGGGATCCCCTTTAAGAAGGGACATAATGATTCCCACCTTGCTCTTCACTTCACTCCCTGATGAACGAGGGCGCAGCCTGAAATATAATTTGCAGGCTTGTTGAAGCACCAAGAATTGATCTCTCCCTCCAGAAAATCTGTCAGGGAGGGATATCTTGGGTTCTGGCTGAGCCTGTTCCTGAACCAAGCCCCCAAAGCCCACCAACCCTCTGCGCAGCCCCCTAATCTCATTAGTAAGGATCTGCAGCATTTGAGCAAAGGGCTGAACTGGGTCCATAGCTCAGCAGAAAAAAAGTTGTGGGTTGGTGATAATGTCACGATGACCCATCCTGTGTGACGCGACCCGCAGGCCGGTAACTGAAACTACAAGACGCGGCACGTGATACTGTCCTGTGTGACGCGGCCAGCCGGCCGGTACTACAACAACGAGACACAGGGAAAGGGGAAACAGTTACAATGGTGGGCCCTGCGATAGGGAAAGGGGACGTGGAGACCTCCCGCACTCCCCTGAGTCAAGTGTCCCTAACGCACCTAACGTTCCCTATGCCGGTTCCGCACCGGGCGCCGATCAGGAACCTGTCACCCTAGCACACCTTACACCTATCCCTTGCTAGGGAGCTGGGTGGCACAGGCACTGGCCCCACCGCTGTACTAATACACACTAAGGAAAAACACAAACAAGGAAACACCACTGAGCTTTACTCTGTTGCACTTGCTCCTGGCAACAGAGTCCACCACCAGAATGCAGCTATCCTCCTGAATAGCTGCCACCAAGCTCTGTCAGAGCGACAAGAAATCCCCTCTGACTCCTTCCACACCAGGGCTAAGACAGTGCTGCAAGGAACGCTCTCCAGCTCCTTCCTCCACCCTGGATGGTTGAAATGAACACTATCACCAACACTGATTGCAACACCTGCAGAGCCAGAGCAATCACACCTGCATTATAATCATGTGCACTAACTAAAGAAACCAGAGTGCAATGACGCTCACCACCACCGGTGGCAAATTTAGAACAAAAGACACCACAGTGCAATAATCCTAATGGCCACTGGGGGCAAAAACCAAACTTAAGCACAGCTTAAGGTAAAAAAAGGTTACCCGTGCTTTTTATCAGTCCTGATCCAGCATGGATCATGACCGTTTTCTATTGGACTGAGGTCAGGTGATTGGTTGGACCATTCTCGAAGTTTTATTTTCTTTCTCTGAAACCAATTGACAGTCAGCCATGCAAGTCAATGAGTTTGTGGAAAAAAATCAGACTGCACTCGGATAACATCTGAGTGCAGTCCCATTTTCACAGTCTGACAAAATAGAGGAGATGGGGAAATTTTATCTACCATCTTCTCCTTATCCAAGAAAATCAGATTACACTCTGATCAGAGTGTGATTAGCATAATTGGACCGATTTTTAGGATGAGAGAAAATATGGTTGTGTGACCCTAGCCTTACGAAGACAGTGTGAGGTTTGCCACCAAAAGGAAACAGGGAGAAAGTTAGCTGCCATAAGAGAGCTGTTATGCAATAGTACAAAGGAAAATAGATGCATAATCCTGATTATCACAATTCCTGACACCTGAGTATAAAGTGGATTGTAACACCATAAATGGCTGGAGACTGATGCCTGTGAGTGAGGGACTGAGAAAGTTCACAAATTGCTAGTAAGAGGTAGGGCATTGTCACCATGAGAAGTGACTATAGGAAGGGAAGAGGAAACCTATACATTTATAAAAAAAACGCACTTCGTAGGACAACACCATGTAAATCAAGGGTAAGCATAAATCCCTGTGGATCCCCCAATGATAAGCTCCTCACCTTGCAAGGTTAAGTATAGGACACAGCACCAAGACAGGCTTAAAAGTAATATCACTGTGGCGGCTGGTGGAACAATGTTCTGATCATATATGCAGTGCAAGATGCATAGATAAAAACAGTTATTCCCGTGCCACGCTGCTCGTCAGGTATCAAGCTCTTTTATATGTAAATGCTCATAGAAGCTTTATTGGTAATTGGTCAATGCATTCCAGGGTCGCACCGACTCCTTCATTAGGACAGTAAACACATAGGGAGGGGATGTAACATGTGCTGTGAGTGTGTGCTGGGCTACATTTTGAGAAATACAAAGTTCATGTCAGGGTAAAGGAAGAGCTGCTGAAGTGACTGCCAGCAGAGTGACCAAGCCCAATAAAGTTTTTCAAGTTCAAATTTTGCCACAAGTAGGAGTAAAGTGTCACCGTTGTCAGCTCATTGCCGTACACTGTCTACCTTTTTTCACATTTAATCATATTGTTCATTCGCCATTATGTGATTTTGAATGTTTGGATTTCAATTCTTTCGCGCCTGAAAATTTAAACCAGACATTGATATCTCTTTCCCACCTAATAGCTTCTGCTTCAAGTCCATACAGTACAGGTGTCAGGATTTGATATAATCTTGTCCTCCTGTTGGATACTTATTTTTTTTTAGCCATGTTCAAAATCACATATGAAAGCTGCGTAAGGCATTTTCAATTATCTTATGAGGCAACCCAAGCCAACCTCAGGCCAGACCAGTGCAGACCTGTAGTGCAGCAGCTATGGTCTCTAGGAAATGAATATGTAATCAGATTTATAGAGAATTATCATAATCGCCAATCATGGGAATAGAAAGCAAAATTATATTGTGTATTCAAAGACATACCTGTATAAAAAATATAATTCGGTACCTTACAGGGGTTCTGAAAAACTGA
This sequence comes from Dendrobates tinctorius, assembly GCF_039654945.1. NCBI lineage: Eukaryota > Metazoa > Chordata > Amphibia > Anura > Dendrobatidae > Dendrobates > Dendrobates tinctorius. The sequence continues at coordinate 16,243,509 of NW_027361743.1, read as the reverse complement.
AGAATTGACTGGCGGGGGTTTTTGCCTCTAGGTTCCATGACAAGGCCATAGTTCCTTAATTGTTTATGTAGATACAGTGGCCTCCATGGGTGTCTGGGTCTGGTACTAGTCTACAAGTAATTCCAATATGTGACCCCCTATAGTACCAGGCTCAGACGCTCATATGAACAGACCACTGTACATAGGTGGAAAGGATGAGGGCCGCAGCGCCGTTATTCTACTGAGATTAATGGCTTTGGAGGGTGGACTCCCGCCAATCATGTACACACAATTGGCATTCTATGACAGTGGAGTATATTAGTGCCTTTAGTGTAAATCCGAGGGTTTAAGAGATCTCTCTTATACCTGATGAGGCAGGTGTACTTACCTTGAAAATTTATGTCAGAATGCCTAAATAACGGAAATAAGAATTAACATTTTATTACTTGGGACTCATGTTAATATTATGCAGGGAAATCTTCGAAAAGGATTATACAGCTATTCCTACCTGGATTTTCAAGAAAGAACACCAGCATCATCAGGTCCAATAGATCTATTTAATCATACAGTGGGTACAGAAAGTATTCAGACCCCTTTAAATTTTTCACTCTTTGCTTCATTGCAGCCATTTGGTAAATTCAAAAAAGTTCATTTTTTTTCTCATTAATGTTCACTCTGCACCCCATCTTGACTGAAAAAAACCAGAAATGTAGACATTTTTGCAAATTTATTAAAAAAGAAAAAATGAAAGTCATAAAACACTTCTCCTACACTACCACTGCAAAAGTGAATAAGATTAGTATAAGAATCTGTAAATAATGCAGAGACTCGGTTGATAGACCTGCACCTAGCATCAGTCCTTTTTTGGGAAGATGGGAATAATTGGGGTTAAAAATTGTGATAAAAGTTAATGAAAGTGTAGTTAAAATTGAAGGATAAAATAAAAAGTATAATGCAATGGACTAGGAAATATAATAATAATACAAAAAAAACTTATACCATGGCATCTGGAAAAAGAATGTGGGAGCCGCCATTAGCAGCCGCACCGCTATAACCACTGGCATCGGTCATCTGGACAGCAGTACTTAACAGTTCCCGACAGCTCTAGTCTTGGTCGTGCTGGTGCCCAGTCTGACATGCAGTATCTCTTTTGGTAATTCTTTTCCATGTTACAAGCTGATAAATCTTTTACAGTGTGCAGACTGTGCAGGAGGAAACCAAGCCGTGGATGTTGCACTTCAGATAGACGATGAACCATGGCTCTCCATCAGCACATAACACAACATCACTTACTCCTCTAAGAAAATGAAGCTGATCAGCAATTTGATCTGGCTCAAATTGTCCTCCCACAATTTCTCCTCCTCTACTCAATCTCTCTGATATCCTGGCTGCATCATCAAGTAGTAGCTCGTCAGGGTCATAATCATCTACTGCAGGGGCGGACACAGACTGTAGTGGGCCCCTGTGCAAGAAATTTTTCGGGCCCCCCCAACCCTTCATAGGGCAAAAAAGTTATTTGTTATTTGTTGTTATCTAATATTGAGGCTATGCAGGGCTGGAGATAATATCTGTATAGAACATAATGTAACCCCCCCCATAGAATATAATGCAGTCCCCCCCATATAGTATGATGCAGCCCCTCCATAGAACATATGGCAACCCCCTCATAGGATATAATGCAGCCCCTTAAATAGTATAATGTAGCCCCTCCATAGAATACAATATAGCCCTCCTCATATAGTATAATGCAGCCCCTGTAGAATATAATAAATATAATACAGCCCTCTATAGAATATAATGTAGCCCCAAATAGAATATAATACAGCCCACCTCTCCATAGAATATAATGTAGCCCCCCATATATATAACACAGCCTCCCCTTATAGAATATAATGTAAAATGTACCCCCCCATGGTATATAACAGCCGCATAGTATATAGCCCAGCACCACATGGTATACAGCCCAGCCCACCATGGTATACAGCCCACCATGGTATATAGTCCACCATGGTATAATACAGCTCAGCATGGTATATAGCCCCCCTAGAATGGTGTAATACAGCCCAGCATGGTATATAGCCCCCCAGCATGGTATATAGCCCCCCAGCATGGTATATAGCCCCCCAGCATGGTATATAGCCCCCCCAGCATGGTATGATACAGCCCAGCATGGTATATAGCCCCCCCAGCATGGTATGATACAGCCCAGCATGGTATATAGCCCCCCCAGCATGGTATGATACAGCCCAGCATGGTATGATACAGCCCAGCATGGTATATAGCCCCCATCATGGTATATAGCCCCCCCAGCATGGCCCCACAGTCCAGTACTCACACTGATTTAAAAAACAAAAACACACTCCTCACCTTCTCCTCATGCCTGCGTTGCTCCCAGCTCCTGTCTTCTCTCCTGCACTGCCTGCCTGGTACACAGTGAGAGCGCGATGACGTCATCGTGCACCCGCTGTGTCAGAGGCAGAGCGGGGAATGATGGGAGAGGGAGCGTCAGCTGACGCCCTCTCCTCCAGGCTCCTTCATTGCCTCCTCCTTCAATGCGGGGAGCGGGGGGAGGGGGGTTGAAGTCAGCACTGGGGGTAGGCGCCCCCCCTGCCTCACAGGGGGCCCCTTTGCCTCCCGCAGTGCTGCTCTCCCCATTGCACTACACATGGCTAATTTGAATTTTGACATAATTAGCCATGCGGTGCTGGAGGGGCCCCCTCTCCCCGGGCCCCGTGCAATGCACGGTCTGCACAGGCGGTAGGTCCGCCCCTGATCTACTGCTTTTCATCTGACTACTCCTTCTTCTCTGTCACACAATTAGAAATCCATACCGGATTGTGTGGCCAAGAGACAACCTCTTGTGTACTACCACAACTCCCACCTGGTCAAGTTGCTGGTGGTGCAGGTGCTGCCTCGTTGTACGATATCCAGGCCAGCCGCCATAATTTCTCACAATGAGGAGTGCCCTCGAAGAGCTGTCCTCTCTGTGCAGAAGAATGTGGGAAACCTCTAGACTTGGCACTAAAACTAAGCCGCGCACAGCATTCAGGACATGTGGAGCAAAAATTATGGGCAGGGACAGTATATGTCTTTAATGGCCCACTGGGCAGCGGCAAAACTAAACTGCAACCAGGACAGGTGTTGAAGCTTACACGGTTGGAGTACGAGGCCTGATTCCAAAGCCAGGCAGGGTATATTCACCTCCTCCAACACCTCCTCAATGAACATCACTCCATCCCCAACAGCAGCAGCTTCTGAACATGGAAAATAAAAGTCATACAGCGCAAGAGTTGCTCCTCTGCATCAAGCAGCAAATCTCACTATGGGTGGCACCCTATCAACTGCATCTGGGTATTGTCATACGTGAAAATGCTCAGAACACTGTGGCTGCACTATGTTTTAGCAAAATACTGTAGCTCATGTTCCCTACATAGGGCATGTACTAAATTTAATCATGCAAAATTTCGTACAAATCAAACTTGAAGAAGCTGGTGGCCATGACCGGGAAAGTGTCTGGACATGTAAGTCATTCTTAGGGTGCTAAAGCATTTCCTCCATGCCTTGATGATAGAGGCTGCATGATGGCCGCCTGATTTCCGATGTTGCAATGTGATGGAATTCAATGCTGCATCTGCTGGAGCATGTGTATGAGCAGCATAAAGCGGTGCCTGATTACGTCATGCGGCAGGCAAACTGAAGCTTGGGTTACCGTACTTTGAAATCCACCATAAGCAGCTGATGAGGTATGCTTGTCACCTAGTGAAAGCGAATAGGCTACTACATTTGTCAATAGGGCTAAATGTGGCTCTAAAGATATTTTAACACAAGTGGATCGTGGACCCACTGTGCCACGATCTGGGCTTACCTAGGAGGGGCGTACCTAAGTGGCTACCTGGTTTTCGCTAGAGCGCCTGATGGTGAAGTTAGACTGGAGCTGCATGTAGTTGCCAGTTACCGATCCTAGACAGTCCCCAGTACTGCAGCTGTTGACCCAAAGAACATGGGCTCGGAGTAACTGGCAGGACAAGACTGAGACACCGTTAAGACCACGCTTTGTGGCATTATGCGCCAGGTCCTCTCTTCTTGTCTTCAGCTGGGTCTCGTATCATTATTGACTCTTAGGTTATCAGCTCTCTCGTTCATTCTACCTTCTTTGTGTTTCTGGCGCTTTTTATGGAAGCCGTTGTTTGACCTATACATAAGACTTACTCGCACTTGGATTTCCTTACAGGTTTCCTCTCTGATGTGAGATTTTCTTGGCATATAGGATTATTTTGATGTTGCCATCCCATTTATAGCTTTTTGTAAATTTGGGTGTATTTTTCACACTATTTGGTTTGCTTAGTAGGTGCTTACATTTGCATATCTTCTGTGGGAATTATTGTTCACTGTTGTTTTTTATGTCCTCATATGGCACATTATACATGATGGTTTACATTTATCAACTTACTTGTCATCTATACAGTATTTGATGATCATTTTTTTCCAGCGAGCACAGTGGAGGGGGATAGCTAGTCCTTACATGGACTTTTGGTGTACATGTTTCTCAGCCGCAACTCTTTTTAATTGTTTTTATATTTAATGTTGTGTGTTTATCTTGAATAATAAAAAATATTTATTTTCATACTTGGTGATCCTTATTATGTATACACACTTCTTTTGTCAATTGCTCTACTTATCTTTAAGTGTGTGGTTTGTTATCCCATATGATCCAGTTGTGCTCTCAGTTTTTTTTCTTGTTCTATGAAGACCTGAGAGACCAGGCCTGTGTGAAGACCCCAGAGACCAGACCCGAGTGAAGACTTAACAGACCAGACCCAGAGACCCGAGTTGGGCAATCCAAGAAGTGGAGGAGTTGGTGCCCCCACCTGTGGACGAGAGACCTTAGTTGGCTGATCTGAGTTGTATGAGCAGAACCAGAACTGGCTGTGTCGATCCGGCTGCCAGAGAGAGACATTCGAATAAGCCACAACTGGGGAAAAGAATAGGGCTGTGCTTCAAAAACATGGAGGTGGCCAATGTTTAGGGTGTGCCAAGTTACCCATAGATACAGCACTTGCGGCATAACGGGGAGTAACGTAGACTCCCGTTGGGGCCTTTATGGCCCTTCATATTGCTTGGGGAGAGGCGACGGGCCTGTTAGTGACTGTGACGCACCCACCCTAGGTCGAGGAATTAGGACCGAGACGTCTACTTATGACAATAGTTGCTTATTTGTGAATAAAGAGCTGCAGCGTGTAAATAATATTGTGTACAGACCCTGTGTTAGCTGTATTACTGTGTTCTTAACTTTATATAATTCACTGTATTGCTGCTGTTCATTTTTTCACATTTGTTATTGTGCCATAGGCACTAAGTACATACAGTATATATTGGTGTTAATCAAATAAATAGTTGTTGGTTAAGTACCACTGTCTCCTCAATTTCTGCGCTGTTGCATCAGTGTACCTGTCAACATCTCCTTAACAGCCAAGTCCTGTCATACCTGGACTGTGTCCTTGTCTCAGCAAACACACTGATATGAACGTCTGGATCAGCAGATTTAATCAGTGTCAAGAACTGGCCCATTTTGCCATGGGTGTGCTGTCTTGAACAGTCTTTATTGTACTTTTTAACCTATAGTAGAAGTAATAATCCCAGATTGTAACCACATAAACAGGTGCAATTTGAAACATTACTCATCTGATCAACAATCCCTGAGGAAACTTGTGTGAAACGCGCATCGGGTTGAAGGGTGGTGGCAGCGGCATCCACATCATGAACCCGGATTTGTAACTTGTTCTATATATCTTTGATAATTTCATACCATATAGTTATCATTGTGGTTTTGGCAATTCTTACTGCATTTCTTTTGTACTCACTGGAGATCCTCATCATGATATGCTTTGATGTTATGTATGCTTAAGTATCCTTTACCGTGCACTTGCACTTTATATACATATACCTGATTGTTATGTGTGTCTGAGTAACCTTCATTGTGCACTTGCACTTGCCCGGCAGGCATGTGCCCCCCTAAAAAAGAAAATTTGGGGTTAATTTTAAAAAGCCTAAAAGTCTGACAATACTGTGGTTTATTAAACAGAATGTTGGCTACCAACTGTTACACCATCCATTTACCAATAGCCATACTGTATATTTTGAGGTCACTTTCACGTTACTAAAGGCCCTTTTACATTTAGCGATGCACCAGCGATCCAACCAGCGATCCGACCCGGTCAGGATCGCTGGTGCATCGCTAAATGATCGCTAGTGAGCTTTCATACAGAAAGACCTCACAGCGATGCAGCAGCGACGCAGCGCACGATACTTACCATACACACAAAGCGATCCTGCGTCCTCCCGCCCGCCTCCACGCGTCGCTGGACGTCACAGCAGGAAGTCTCAGCAGGAAGCAGACGACGAGAAATGGAGCCGGACATTCTCGCGCGATCAGCGATGAGCAGCGGGGGAGCCGGTCGCTGGTAAGTATCACACATAGCGATATCGTTAGCAATATCGCTATAACGTCACAAAACCAGTGACGTTTTAGCGATATTGCTAGCGATATTGCTTAGTGTAAAACCCCCTTTAGGCTATATTGGCATTAAGGAGCTTGAAAGGGGACGGACACAGCCCTAGGAGACCTAAGAGTGTTACACACATCTTTTCAGGGTAATTAGAGTATTTACAGTATTTGTGATTTTGCAGAAAATTCAACGAAGCTTCCAAATTAGAATTTCAAAATATTCGCTCATCTCTAGACACCGGTATTATAAATGGCACATGGTAGTGAAAGCCAATGTTGCAGGTGTGTGGAAAGAGATGTGAAAGATAACTTTTACATGCTCACTCAGGTTAAAAATATTCATATAGGAGAGTTGACCCCAGGGGAACAGGAATGTCATACTTTTCACAGACGAGAGGATTAATCAGTTCAAACTGTTCACAAATGTCAGTGTAGCCAATTTGATGTTTCTCTGTGCATAGTTTTCTCCTCCCTTCTTCGGGGTTATTATGGCTCAACCTACAGGGCCTGTTAACGTCTGCAGTATTCCAACATTCACTTCTTAGCTTTCTAGCTAGTACCCATCCGTGAGTCTGTAGCTATCCATTATCCATTGTCTGACTGACTGTCCCTAGCACTAGTCCATCTCCCAGACACTACTAGCTTCAACTACGAAATCTAACACTCCGACTTGCCCACTAACAGACATGCACTGCTCTTGGCTGCAACCTAGTATATAACTAAGGGAGTCTATCAGTACAAAAATTGTTGATTTATACACATGGAAAAATAGGAAGGGAAAAGGAGAGACTAAGCTCACAATTGGAGAAAAGTACAGCTTACCGTATCAAAGAGTCCAGCGTGCAGGGAACAATGGTGTGAGAAGCGTGAAAACTTGAAAAAAGCCAACAAGGATTCCAGCTTCTGGTAAGATGATAAAATTATTTCCTTTTATTCAGACATTAAACGCTTCATAATGGGGAGCAGGGGATCGTGAAACAGACTGCAAGACGTTTCGAATGCTATTCAGCATTCTTCAAAGCCTGATGGGAAATTTTTCCTATCAGTTCTATAAACCAACGTGAGTAAATCCGACTGGATAAAAAACCACAGTCACGTAGTGACAAGCTACTGTGGGCACCTACCTGACCTGATCCCTTGAACTAGGGGTACCCTAGTCTATTCCTGTCAGACGTTTGGCAGATTCCAAATACAAAAGATTTTTATGATCTGTGATTACCATGACCAGATGAACTGCTCCTTCCAAAAAATGATGCCACTCCTCAAAGGCCCTCTTTATTGCCAAGAGGTCCCTATTACCAATGTCAGAATTTCTCTTGGCGGACGACAATTTCATGAAGAAGTATGCACACGGACGCCATTTACTTTGGAGGCAAACCCTGGGACAATACAGCCCCAATCCCCACCACCTCTGATCCGTTAACCTCTTCATTGAATGGCTGAGTGACGTCAGGCTGTATAAGATTTGGGCCGAAGCAAAACATCTGTTTAAAGTAGCAAATGCCTCACTGGCAGGATTGGACCATTTAGAAAAGTTTGTCTCTTTCCTGGTCATATCTGTCAGTGATCTGGCCACTACCAAAAAGTTCTTGATGAACTTCCGATACTAATTTGCGAACACCAAAAACCTCTGTAAAGCTTTTAAGTCTTCAGAACTATCCAATCCAGTACTGGCCAAACTTTTGCCGGATCCATGTGAAAACCGGTGGCCGATAAGAAATATCCCAGAAAAGGGATCTCTTAAACTGAAAACATACATTTCTCTAGCATGACATATAATTTATTGTCCCTGAGTATTTGTAAGACCTGCCTAATATGTACCGGATGTGACATGAGGTCCGGCAAAAAAATCAATATGTTGTCCAGATAGACTACCACAAATTTACCTGCCAGATGACAAAAAATGTAATTTACAAAGTGCTGATAAACAGCAGAAGCATTAGTCAACCCAAATGGCATAGCGAGATTTTTGTAGTATCCCTTTGGTGTATTAAAAGCAGTCTTCCACTCATCATCCTCCTTTAGAAATTATATTCCCCACTGAGGTCCAGTTTAGAAAACCAGGTACCTCTGACGATTTGGTTAAAGAGGTCCCAAATGAGATGGAGAGGATAAGGATCCCCAACCGGGATACGATTTAGTTCACTGAAATCTAGGCAGGGGCATAACTCCCATCTTTTTTCTTAGCAAAGAAAAAGCCTACTGCAATGGGAGATGAAGAAGATCTGATATGACCCTTAGCCAGACTTTCTGAGATATAGTCCTTCCCTCTCCTGACCTGAAATTTTATACAGCCTGCTCTTAGGAAATTTGGCTCCAGAAATTAAATTAATGGCACAATCATATGGATGACGAGGAGGAAGTTCCTGACACCCATGTTACGAGAACACATCCTGAAAATCAGACAGTTATTCCAGCAGGGACCGGGTATCAACCCTGGCTAAATGGGTGACCGGCAATGTCTTCGACAGTACTCAGTCCAGCTTACTACATCCCGAGTCTGCCAGTCCACCACAGAATTGTGCAACGTCAGCCAAGGTAGTCCAAAAACTACAGGAGAGGACAATCGATTCCAAATGCATGGCCCACCAGCAGATGTATCCCTCAAATTACCTTAGTAAAATACCCCAAGCGCAGGGGTGCAGAACCTATAGCGATTATAGGGATAGATCTAGACAATTTGTGAGGATTGAAAAGTTGGTCCTGGATGAACTGGACGTTAATCAGATTAAACCCCGCCCCAGTGTTTTGACCTACCCACAGAGAAAGTATGCACTCCCTGGTTGCTAACCTGGGCTACTTTTTTTTCTGGCAGCTGTTTTCAGTTACAGTTGTGGCCAAAAGTATTGACACCCCTGCAATTCTGTCAGATAATACTCAGTTTCTTCCTGAAAATGATTGCAAACACAAATTCTTTGGTATTATTATCTTCATTTAATTTGTCTTAAATGAAAAAACACAAAAAGAATTGTCCTAATGCCAAATTGGATATAATTCCACACCAAACATAAAAAAGAGGGTGGACAAAAGTATTGGCACTGTTTGAAAAATCATGTGATGCTTCTCTAATTTGTGTAATTAACAGCACCTGTAACTTACCTGTGGTACCTAACAGGTGTTGGCAATAACTAAATCACACTTGCAGCCAGTTGACATGGATTAAAGTTGACTCAACCTCTGTCCTGTGTCCTTGTGTGTACCACATTGAGCATGGAGAAAAGAAAGAAGACCAAAGAACTGTCTGAGGACTTGAGAAACCAAATTGTGAGGAAGCATGAGCAATCTCAAGGCTACAAGTCCATCTCCAAAGACCTGAATGTTCCTGTGTCTACCGTGCGCAGTGTCATCAAGAAGTTTAAAGCCCATGGCACTGTGGCTAACCTCCCTAGATGTGGACGGAAAAGAAAAATTGACTAGAGATTTCAACGCAAGATTGTGCGGATGTTGGATAAAGAACCTCGACTAACATCTAAACAAGTTCAAGCTGCCCTGCAGTCCGAGGGTACAACAGTGTCAACCCGTACTATCCGTCGGCTTCTGAATGAAAAGGGACTGTATGGTAGGAGACCCAGGAAGACCCCACTTCTTACCCCGAGACATAAAAAAGCCAGGCTGGAGTCTGCCAAAACTTACCTGAAAAAGCCTAAAACGTTTTGGAAGAATGTTCTCTGGTCAGATGAGACAAAAGTAGAGCTTTTTGGGCAAAGGTATCAACATAGAGTTTACAGGAGAAAAAAAGAGGCATTCAAAGAAAAGAACACGGTCCCTACAGTCAAACATGGCGGAGGTTCCCTGATGTTTTGGGGTTGCTTTTCTGCCTCTGGCACTGGACTGCTTGACCATGTGCATGGCATTATGAAGTCTGAAGACTATCAGCAAATTTTGCAGCATAATGTAGGGCCCAGTGTGAGAAAGCCGGGTCTCCCTCAGAGGTCATGGGTCTTCCAGCAGGACAATGACCCAAAACACACTTCAAAAAGCACTAGAAAATGGTTTGAGAGAAAGCACTGGAGACTTCTAAGGTGGCAGCAATGAGTTCAGACTTGAATCCCATAGAACACCTGTGGAGAGATCTAAAAATGGCAGTTTGGAGAAGGCACCCTTCAAATATCAGGGACCTGGAGCAGCTTGCCAAAGAAGAATGGTCTAAAATTCCAGCAGAGCATTGTAAGAAGCTCATTGATGGTTACCGGAAGCAGTTGGTCGCAGTTATTTTGGCTAAAGGTTGTGCAACCAAGTATTAGGCTGAGGGTGCCAATACTTTTGTCTGGCCCATTTTTGGAGTTTTGTGTGAAATGATCAATGTTTTGCTTTTTGTTTTATTCTCTTTTGTGTTTTTTTCATTTAAGACAAATTAAATGAAGATAATAATACCAAAGAATTTGTGTTTGCAATCATTTTCAAGAAGAAACTGAGTATTATCTGGCAGAATAGCAGGGGTGTCAATACTTTTGGCCACAACTGTACATATAGATGGACAAGACCAAGAAAATGACTCTTCTTACCACAGAAAAAACACTCCCTCTTTACGACGAACTGTAGGAGGACTGGTAAAATGAGTCGTGCCTCACAAACTACATTGGTTCCTCGGTAGACCCAGCCCTAGGTTCCATTGACACCTGACCCTGAATAGAGGTGTCTCTTTTTGTCTCTGATATAGATGGCGGTCCATTTGGATACCTAGAGATATGGCCTCCTCCCGGGAAACCGGCGTCTCATACAGAATGAAGGCATCCTTTACCCTCTCAGAAAGCCAATGACAGAACTTACTACAAAGAATGGGGCCCTTCCACCTAGTACCCAAAGACCACCTATGGAACTCAGATCAATGCACCTGCGCTCCCTGGTGCAGCTGACATACATTGGGCTCAGCTAGAGAAACATGGTCAGGGGTCATTATAGATAAAGCCCAGGGCCAGAAACAATTCCTTAATCATCTGAAGCGACTGAGAATCAGACAGGAGAAAAAATTCTCATACTTGAGGGTCACCCTGGAAAATAGAGATTATGATCCCCACCCGTTGCTCTATGATACTTGAGGAATGAGGATGTAATCTAACATAAAGTTTGCAGGCCTCCCAGAAAACCACAAACTTATCCCGACCCCAGAGAACCTATTTGGCAAAGCGATCTGGGGCTCCACCATGGGGTTACTCAGGAGCCGCTGGTCTTAAGCCTGGAGTCGATGGGCGCTATAAAGCCAAGGAGCGCAAGTCTGCCCCCTCCAGGCAAAGTTGTTGTCGCTGCCCTGCCAGAGTAGCTTCAGGATCCATAATGAATTCAGAAAGGTTGTGCCACTGATAATGTCATGTAGGGACTGTAGGCAACTACCTGATCACTCAAACTAGGGGAACCCTAGTCTATCCCTGTCCCCCAGACTGCCCCAGATGGTGGAGATGCAGGTGTCTCGTACCTAGCAATGCTATTAATTTAACTCTTATCTGATCCTATCCCTATCCAGGGAGGTGAGGGGCCAAAGTGTATAGGAAAACACTAATGAGACAAACCGGGGTAAATATACAGGAATAAAAGAAAACAATAATCCAAATACAGTCACAAAGCAACAGAGTGATAAACAGGGGAGGTATAGGAAGGGGAAACCAAATGAGATAGGATAAGGATAAACACGCAAACCATAGTGCAGCAATCTCCAGAAAATCTCTCCAACCGCCAGCTTCAAACACTGAACTTTCTCCTTCACCACCAACCCAGGAAGTAGAACTATTACTGGCAACTCCCAAGTGCCAGTGACGATCATTTATACCAGAGTGGAGTGGCCAACTCTGAACAGTTGAGACAATTCAAGATGGAGAGTTCCAGGACATCAACTGAGCTGATTAACCCTTGCCATGACAGAGCAAGGAAAACCTGCACTGTTTAATAGAATGGTGAAGCAGTTCTAATAAATGTAGGAATTTATGTAACCAGACATCGCAATCTTCTGGCTCCTCTCTGTCGTGGTATCCCGGTGACACCCACGTGGTGGATTGATCAGGAAACAAAACGTGACAGCAGACATGTATACCGTACATAAAAAATAAATGTGACAAACTGGTGCAATGAAATAAAGAACATACAACAGTTGCTTATATATGAAAATAAAAATGCAAATGAGTATAAATATGAAAAAGAAGATATAAAATAAAAATTGAATAATATGACTGAGACATTAATAATGATGCATGATATTACAACCAAATTTAAACACGAAGGAAATCTAGTCCCGAAGTTAAATATTCAAAAAGTTTCTCGAATTAACAATAACCTCTTAGTATCACCTCCCCGCCGGGTGGTTCCTTCACCCTTTCAAATTTGAATAGATGGATAATTGTCACTGTTGACAAGAATTAAAATGGTGGCAGACAATTAAATATGTTTATTAGTACTGTTATTTTTGTTAGAAATTTAATTTAAATGTTCATTAAGGCATATTTTCAGTTTGGGACTAGTACACCCAATGTAAAGTAATTGACAAGAAACGCAACAAATGCAATATACAACATTTCTAGAGTTGGAATTTATATATTTATTGATTCAGGTTGTTTGAGAATTATTTGCAGATTTGCATTTTTTATTCATCCTTCCACTATTACTTTTCTTGATCTGCAGTTTACTGGTGTTTCTGATCAAATCATTTATACATGCAGAGTTGGACTGGCTCACCAGAGAACCGGAGAACTGGTGGGCCCTGGCTTCTTCTGGAGAATTCATGGTGCAAACCTTGAGTGGGGGAGAAAGGTTGGCCTTCAGAATAAAATCCTCTGGTGGGCCCAATGTTCTTCAGTCTGACTCTGTATACATGTATCTGTACAGGAAACCTAACGTGGGGAATACCATTCTCCCCGCAACTAGTAATCACCCCAAACATATTATCAAGTCCATATCGGTTGGGAAATTTGCTATGGTACTTAGAAACTCTAATAATAATCAAAACTGTAAGCGGGAAACTGACAATCCTGAAACTAGATTAATTTATAGGGGTTATACGAAGTGGACTCTGATCCGTATAATATCGTATTAAATGAGGATAGAACCAAGGTGATCAAATAACACAAAACAGTAGCTACAACAACCACCACCAGAATGTCTAAACCTGTTCTGTCCATACAATATAGCCTCCAATATAATACCATTAAACAAATTATCACAAAATACTTACCTGTATTGTATGAGGATAAAATTCTTGCTTCCTTTCTAAAATCTGGTTGCAATATTTTGTTTAGAAAGCTCCATCCTTGGGGAATGTTCTTTCACCAATGTTTATTGGGTGTACTAGACCCCAACTGAAAATGAACATTTACATTTCCAGCAAAAATAACAGTATTGATAGACACATTTCATCTGCTGCCAAACATTTTATTTCTTGTCATCAACAACGATTATCATCTATCCACAATTTTGGCACTGAAAGGGTGAAGGGACCGCCTCGAGGTTATTGTTAACTCGAGAAGCTTTTTTTGGATATTAAACCTCAGGACTAGATTTCTTGAGGGCTTACTTTGTGATATCATGTGTCATTATTAATGTGTCAGCTGTCTTGTTCCATTTTTATTTTCTATCTTCTTTTTTCATCTTAATTTTCAGTTGCATTTTGATTTTCATACATATTCAACTGTCGTATGTTCTTTAGTTCACTGCATCGGTTTGTCACAATTATTTTTTATGTTCATATGTCTACAATGTTTTGCTTCCTGATCAATACACCACGTGTGTTGTTATGCAGTCGGGATTTGCTCTCGCTGGCTTATCGGATTGATTTTGACAAGGAAAGCTGGATTGCCTGTGAAACGCGTCGCCATGTGTTTCCTTGTCCCCTGTTCACTGTTATGAAGCTTTAAATGTTTGAATAAAATGAAATAATTTTATCATTTTACCATAAGCTAGAATCCTCTTTGGCTTTTTTTGAGAATCAGCTCACCAATTGCCGGAACAACTGCAGTTAAGATTAGGTATCATCACACGGAAATGCCCGAGTCAAGGCTCCATAGGAATTCAGAAAAAAGAGAAGATCCAGCTATGTAGGAAAAAATGTAAAACTTCACATTTATTAGAATCTATTAAAAACATGATGTGTACGGACTCATATGGTACCTAGGGTGATATCAGCATACTTACCATATATCTGCTCAATATTTAGTGATATAATCAATATTAATATAAAATAATTAATATGTTAATACTAGCTGAAGAGCCCGGCGCTGCCCGTGCATAGTAACTAACTGTGGTTAGTTATAGCAAATTATAATTATCTTCCATCCCATAGTCCCGTGCCCATATACCCATCATACATATCCGCCATCCCATAGGCCCGTGCCCATATACCCATCATACATATCCTCCATCCCATAGTCCCGTGCCTATATACCCGTCATACATATCCGCCATCCCATAGTCCCGTGCCCATATACCCATCATACATATCCACCACCCCATAGTCGAGTGCCCATATACCCATCACACATCCTATATCCCATAGTCCCGTGCCCATATACCCGTCATACATATCCTCCATCCCATAGTCCAGTGCCCATATACCCATCACACATCCTCCATCCCATAGTCAACCATTATGGCATCATAATGAGGGGCGGGGCTTGATACACACACACTTTTTCCCCCAGCATGTAGATAGGGGCAAAATTGTTTGGTGAATTGGAAAGCGCGGGGCTAAAATTTTGCCTCATAGCATAGCTTAGGACACTCTCGGGGTCCAGACGTGTGACTGTGCCAAATTTTGTGGCTGTAGCTGCGACAGTGCAGATGTCAATCCCGGACATACACACACACACACACATACACACACTTGAGCTTTATATATTAGATATTTACTTACTCCGACCCCTATATAAACCCTGCCCCTCCAACCGCCTTCCAGTTTCCCATGCTCTTGCTCCAATCCTGGGGTCTTTTTTGTCCCCCTTGGTCCTCCACATGCTGAACATCTGGGACATGACTAACATTGTGCAATGTGCGCTTGTTCGTCGCCAGACGGCGACTTTTCTGCATTAACCCCTCTGCTGCCATGTTGGGCACAGCCTGTGACGAGGAGCATCTCTTCCTGTGTATCCGGCCACAGGCTGCACATCGGAGGTTGCTTCTTCTATCTGGGCAAGTTTATGAAGCAGAAGCCTCTGTGTGACTCATGTGAAGTAACTTGTCTGACAGGTCATGGGTCCAGGTCAGCAGGTGATTGCAGACTATTCGCTGGTTTCGATGTTAGGTGCAGGTGAGTCAGGACTAGATGTTGGGTGGAAGCCTTCCAGTACTTGTAAGGCCTCGTGCACACGCTGAGTATTTGGTGTTTTTTACCTCAGTATTTGTGAGGCCTCATGCACACGTTGTGTATTTGCTGAGTTTTTTACCTGAGTATTTAACCCCTTCCCGCCCCTTGATGCACCGTATGCGTCATGAAAACTAGTGACTTCCCGACCCCGTCACATGACCCTGTCACATGACCTGGGGGCCCACAGAGTCTGAACAGCCCGGGGCCCTGGCTACCCTTAATCCAGCCCTGAGTACGCCAATACCCTACATGTCATTGGGAACTACTTTTGAGGCACAGTGGAAGGCTCAGTAGTGAAAGCATATAAAGGGGTAGAAAAAGACGCAGTGGCAAGAAAATATAATGTGAACAGTAATGAATATGAATGTTTTTATGGTTGCATGTTTTATAAAGTTGTTGCATTTTATCCTTATGGCTGGTTTATGTTTCGGGTTTCCTGTAGGTTCTACATCAAGGCCGTCCCTGGGGATTGTGGAGGTCTGTCCACTAGGGGAACTATTAGAAGGCATAGGGATACAGTTTTCAAAACTCAGTGCAGTAAATAGTTAACAGCTTGGGATTGGCCCATATTTGGGGAGGGGTTAGATCTGATAAAAGGAAGAAGTACTTCCTAGTTAGCAGTAGAGTGAGGAATGTGAGAGAGTTCAGCCAGGTTCAGTCAGTGAGAGTCTCAGACAATGTGAAAGTTTAAGTTCAAGTACAAGCTGTAACATCCCTGCCGGCATCACTGCATGGCTTCCCATCTCCCATCTTACCACTCCGGGCCATGCTGTGAGTTCTGTCCTCTGCCTGCTCCATGCTGTGGGCCTCATGTCCTTGCTTGCTGCATACTTCCTGGCTGTATGCTTAGAGGGGCAGCGCCAGCACTTCCTGAGTTTTATAGAAACAGTGTGCACGCCCCTAATTTGGCCCCAGCCTATTGCCAAGAGGCATCGGGTACTTAAAGCATCTCCACCCATAGGGAGATGCCTGAGAAACCAACTCTGTCATTCTGTACTTTGCTTCTGCGTTGTCAGGTCCTGTCCTGTTTTCTGTCTCTCTGTGGGCAGCATACCCAAACCCGGTTCTGTGCTCATTGTGTCTTGTTTTCTGCCTCCCTGAGGGCTGCATATTCAGGTCAGTCTTGAGCTTGTTCCCATGTCCGTCCTTGTCTATATTAAGTCCGTTTCTTGTACCTGTCCGTGTCTTTGTCTGTTTCCTTCCCTACTCAGCTTGAGCAGCCTTGTGTCTACTCCATCTGCTCTTCGCTCTGCACCTTGCAGTACTTCTCTTCTATTCGCTATGCACCTTGCGGTTCTGCTCTGCTCTTCGTTCTGCATCTTGTGGTTCTGCTCTGCTCTTTGCTCTGCACCTTGCAGTTCTGCTCTTTGCTCTGCTTCTTGCGATTCTGCTCTGCTTTTCGCTCTGCACCTTACTATTCTGCTCTGCTCTTCGCTCTGCACCTTGCAATTCTGCTCTGCACCTTGCGGTTCTGCTCTGCTCTTTGCTCTGCACCTTGCGATTCTGCTCTGCTCTTCGCTCTGCACCTTGCGATTCTGCTCTGCTTTTCGCTCTGCACCTTGCGATTCTGCTCTGCTCTTCACTCTGCACCTTGAGGTTTTGCTCTGCTCTTCACTCTGCACCTTGCAGTTCTGCAAGGTGCTATGCTCTTCGCTCTGTACATTTAGGTTCTGCTCTGCTCTCGTTCTGCACCTTGTGGTTCTGCTCTGTTCCCATTCCGCACCTTGCAGTTCTGCCCTGCTCTTGTTCCGCATACTGAAGCTCTTGTTCCTGTCTTTCCAGTCTGAACTGGTCCCTAAGTGTTCCTGTCTTTCCAGTCTGAACTGGTCCCTAACTGTTCCTGTCTTTCCAGTCTGAACTGGTTCCTAACAGTTCCTGTCCCTCTAGTCTCAACTGATTCCTACCTGTTCTGTTTTACCATTCGTACCTGCCTGTGTTCCTGCCTTACCTGTTACAGTTCCGGTTCCTCCAGTCTGATCCGTGCCCGCCTGACTGCTGGAGTGCCAGCCATGCCCGCCTGCCTGCTGGAGTGCCAGCCGTGCCTGCCAGAGTTCCTGTCATGCCTGCCAGAGTTCCAGTCATGTCTGTCTGTACTTGCCCGCACCTGTCATTAGTGTTTCGTTCCCCAGTGTGATCAGCTCCTACAGCCAGACATCGCCCTGGAGTGGTATCTGGTACCTACCTGCTGCACAAGCCTGACCTCACCTGCCTCACAAACCTGACCTCATCAGTAGAGGCTCCAGTGAACACCAAGGTAGCTGCTTAGTCACGCCCTTCCAGGGTAGCCTGGTTTATGACATAGTGTGGCCAGAATCCACGCTCGCGCCATCCAGTCAGGGTGCGAGCATTACACAAGCTGCTATGGGTCTTGTAGTACTAAGCTTCCATCAAGCCAGAGGGTGCACCAAGAGTCTAGCTTATACTCTAGCATGGTCTAGGGCCTACAGCCCAGAAGAGGCATTGAAGTGCATGTCTCGCTCTCTCCTAAGAGTAAGGAACCAGTCGGGGAAGAGCCAGGGGAAATGGTGGTGAGCCTCAGGAAAGCTGGGTTGCCGAACAGGGAGTGCCTGGTACCATCATTATTCGTTGAGGCAGGGACATCAATCACAGGGGGACTCATTCCCCTAACTGTATGCTGCAGTTGAATGTACCTGAACTTTGCAGCAAAACCGAACCTGTTGAACCAGACCCAACGTCCCCTGTCATGTTTGCAGCTGTATCTGGTCCCATGGACGGGAAGGACTCCCGAACAACAAATGAATACAGAATGCATCCTACAGCATAACACACATGTGTTGCAAATGCCAGAAGGGCCGATGCCAGCTGTGGGCTGCTCCTTCACTCCAGGGACGAACATGCAACCCTTTCCCTTGGCGCCCTATTTATATTCCTGTACTGCACAGAGAGTAACTCCAGTGGTGACCTGACCTCTGCCTCTTCCTATCCATATTCATGAAGGATGGGATGACGCTGATGCAGCCAGTTGGCTTAAAGGAATTTTGCCACAAACAAAGGTTAATTTTAATCAATAGATCTTGGAATAATAATAACTTCCACAATTGGATGTGATAAAATAAAATGTTCCTGTGCTGAGATAATCTTATAAATGTGCCCCTGCTGTGTATTGTGTAATGGCCATGTCTGACCATATAGGGACATGGTCCGATCATACCACATCTCCTGGGAAGGGGAGGAAGCAAAAGAGAAAATACAAACATTACAGCAGGGGATCACAGCTGATTCTTTTTGAGAGGAAAACATTTCACTACCTGTTTTTAAACAATGTTTTATTTCAAAGAAGGAATAATTTGAGATCCCGTGCTGTAATGACTGTATACTCTTTTTCACCCCGTACCCAGGAGATGATCAGACCATGTTCCTGCACGGTCAGACACAGCCATTACACAGCAGGGGCACATTTATAAGTTTATCTCAGCACAGGAACGTTTTATTTAAACATGTTCAATTGTAGAAATTATTATAATTCAAAGAGCTATTGATTAATATGAACTTTTGTTTGTGGGAAAACCCCTTCAATAATCCTTAGTGACTCAGCCAGCCCAGCAAGAGCAGCTGAGGCATAGACAGAAGAGTAGTACTGGTGACAGTCCTGCAGACCAAGCGTCCCTCCATTCAGGCCCCTGATTAGAGATTCTCTGATTCTGTGTGAAACAGTTGTCTTCTGGCAGCACCTGTCTCTTTGACATCTTTGATCTGCTGCTCCCCTCTGCTCCTCTTATGGCTAGCCTGTGTTTACAGAGCTGTTTGCACAAGACAGTGGATTTAATCCTTTTGTTTCCTCCCTGCAGCTGACTTAGAGAAATGTTTTTAGCTAGGTAGTGAAAGGATTAAATCTTGTGCCTTGCGTAAATGGCTTTAACAAAGTGAAGATAGTGATAAGATGTGAAAAGGTCAGTGCTGTTCCCAAGGCCGGCATTAGTGGCAGGCAGACTAGGCAGCTGCCTAGGGCCCCCACTCCCCCAGGGTTCCCAAGCCAGTGGTGTGTCACAAATAGCGGCACACCACACAGCCACTATGGGGCTCATAAGTCGGGGGGCCCGCCCAGCGCCAATTTCTCCCACCCCCTACACGCCGCATTCAACTATATCGGCATCATTACACCGATACAGTTGAAAGCAATGATGGAGGAGAGAGAGTCAGATAACGTTCCCTCTCCCCTCTGACACTGCGAGTGCACGATGACGTCACTTCATCACGCACCCACTGTGTGCCGAGCAGTGCAGCCGCTGAGACCAGAACCAAGGAGCAGCGCGGGGAATGAGGAGGAGAGGTAAGGATTGTGTGTTTTTTTTGTTTTATCCCCTTTACCCCCAAGGGTGGTTTGCATGTTAATGACCAGGTCAATTTTTACAATTCTGACCACTGTCCCTTTATGAGGTAATAACTCTGGAACGCTTCCATGGATCCTGGTGATTCTGACAATGTTTTCTCGGGACATATTGTACTTCATGTTAGTGGTAAAATTTCTTTGATATAACTTGCGTACATTTGTGAAAAAAACAGAAATTTGGCAAAAATTTTGAAAACTTCGCAATTTTCCAACTTTGAATTTTGATACCCTCAAATCACAGAGATATGTCACACAAAATATTTAATAAGTAACATTTCCCACATGTTTACTTTACATCAGCACAATTTTGGAACCAAAATTTTTTTTGTTAGGAAGTTATAAGGGTTAAAAGTTGATCAGTTATTTCTCATTTTTACAACACCATTTTTTTTTAGGGACAACATCACATTTGAAGTCACTTTGAGGGGTCTATATGATAGAAAATACCCAAAAGTGACACCAATTATTTCAAGTCCAATTTGTTTTATTTTCCCAAGGGTAACAGGAGAAATTGGACCCAAAAGTTATTGTGCAATTTGTCCTGAGTATGCTGATACCCCATATGTGGGAGTAAACCACTGTTTTCGCGCATGGCAGAGCTCGGAAGGGAAGGAGCACTGTTTAACTTTTTCAGTGCAGAATTGGCTGGAATTAAGATCAGACACCATGTCGCGTTTAGAGAGCACCTGATGTGCCTAAACAGTGGAAATCCCCCCAATTCTAACTCCCTAACCCCACCACACACCTAACCCTAATTCCAGCCCTAACCATAACCCTAACCACAAACCTAACCCATCTTTTTGATCACATGTTATTCCACTTTTTGTTCGGTGGTATGATGATAAAACACTGTGCCTTTTTTTAAGGGGTTCACTAAAGGGGTTAACTAGTGGGACAGTTTTATAGTGCGGGTCTTTACGGACGCAGCGATACTAAATATGTGTACTTTTATTGTTTTATTTTAATTTACATAAAGAAATGAATTTATTGGGGAATATTTTTTTTTATTTATTTAGGAATTTTTTTAAAATTATTTTTACACATGTTAATTTTTTTTTTTTACTTTTTTACTTTGTCCCAGGGTGGGACATCACTATATAGTGTCAGATCGCTGATCTGACACTTTGTAAAGCACAGTGTCAGATCAGCGATCTGACAGGCAGTGCAGGAGGCTTCTCAGCGCCTGCTCTCAGCAGGCACTGAGAAGCCACCTCCCTGCAAGACCCCGCAGCCATCTTGAATCCAGGGGCCTGCAGGGAGGAGGCCTTCAGAACAACGCGATCACATCGCGTTGTTCTGAGGGTCTCGGGGAAGCACGCAGGGAGCCCCCTCCCTGTGCGATGCTTCCCTATGCCACCGGAACACTGCGACCATGTTTGTTCGCAGTGTGCCGGGAGTTAAAGTGCCGGGAGTGGTCCCTGACCACTCCTGGCACATAGTGCCAGGTGTCAGCTGTGATTATCAGCTGAAACCCAGCCGCGATCAGCCGCGCTTCCACCAAGAGCGCGGCTGATCGGTATGACGTACTATCTCGTCCACGGTCATATGGGCCCGGGTCATCTGGACGGGATAATACGTCATATGTCTCATATGTCAGAATATATCAGTGAGTGAGTACTGGATTGTGGGACTGAATTATATTTTCTGGGGGAGCTACATTATATTCTATGGGGGGCTGTATTATATTCTGAGGGGGGTTGCCTCACACTCTATGTGGGGGCTACAATATATTTTATGGGGATGTAGGCTATATTATATTGCATGGAAGCTACATTATATTCTATGGTGGGGCTGTATTATATTCTATGAAGGGGTTGCATGATACTCTTTGAGGGGGCTACATTGTATTCTATGGGGGGCTGCATTATATTCTGTTGGGGGGCTACATTATAATTTAAGGGGTGGCTTCATTATACTCTATGAGGGGACTACATTATACTATATGAGGGTGCTCCATTGTATTCTGTGGGGGCTGAATTATACAATGTGAGGGGGGCTGCATTATATTCTGTGGGGGGTGCATTATACTCTTTGAGGAGGCTACATTATATGCTATGGAGGGGCTACATTATACTATATAAGGGTGCTGCATTATATTCTATGGGGGTCTGCATTATACCTTATGAGGAGGCTACATTATATTCTATGGAGGGGCTGCAATATACTAAATGAGGGGGTCTGCGTTATATTCTATGGTGGGGCTACATTATATTGTATGGCGGGGCTGCATTATACTCTGAGGGGGCTACATTATATTCTGTGGGATGGCTGCAGTATACTCTGTAGAGTGCATTATGCTCTATGGGGTGGCTGCCTTATACTATATGGGGGCTGCATTATACTGTATCTAGGACTATGGGGAATACATTATACTATATGAAGAAAAATGAGGTGCATTATACTATGGGACGTGAATTTTACTACATGGAGGACTATGGGGTGCATTATACCATATGGAGCACTATGAGGAGTGTATTATACTATATGGAGGAGTGTATTTTAATATATGGAGGACTATGAGTAGTGTATTACACTATATGGAGGGCTGAGAAGTGTATTATACTATATGGAGGACTATGGGGAGTGTATAATACTATATGGAGGACTGAGGAGTGTATTATACTATATAAAGGATTGAGGAGGTATTTTACTATAAGGAAGACTATAGGGAGTGTATTATACTATATGGAGGACTATTGGGAGTGTATTATACTATATGGAGGACTATGGGCACATTATATTATATGGAGGACTATGTGGTGTGCATTATACAATATGGAGGACTGCCGTGCACATTATACTATATGGAGGACTATGGGGTGTATTATACTAAACAAGCAGAATGCTGCCTATTCATTGAGTGATTGGATTGTTTATGCCAGAAAAAAAATCATTGTTCTCAGCAGCACATTGCCCAGTGAAAACTGCAGATATGCTGCTGATAACATGATATTGTATGGGGACAGATTGATCTATTAGCTATTGTTCTATTCCATCATTATTCCTCAGCCGGGGAGAAAGAGGACGAAAACAAGTGTCGAATGACTTCAATATTGTTGATGACACTCGTTTAGCGTCCTGAACTCAGCGCATGTAAATACAACCGAAATGCTTCTGTGTGATGTGCAATATGTTAGCATTTGGGGCCCCATTTTAAACGTTTGCCTAAAACCAACCCTGGCTGTTCCTTTTAACAGATGCTCTCACCTTCTATGGATGTCGGTCCTATCCAAAGGAGGGGAGAGTGAAGGAGTCACTGAATTGCTACAGGGATCGCCTGGAATGGCGCTGGTACTAGAGGTGAGTATATGTGTTATTGTTTTACTGGGGAGAATAAAATAATAGTGATTGAGAAGAGGTTTTCTGAGTAGAGGACAGCCCCTTTAATTTTACATTTATCATCAATCACTAAAAGAGGCTAATAAAAATGAAGAAAAAGTGTGCAATACAGTCATGGTGGCAGATTAGGGAGTTAGGGCAGCTGACAGGTTCCCTTTAATAGTACATTTAGGTTCAGTCAATGCACTTTGAAGGGGTGGTCTGAAGCTAATGATTTTCATCTTAAATGACTATAAGCTGATAGCTTTTCTAATATGGTTTAATTGCAAAACTCCTTATCATTTCCTAATCTATTTTCTATTTGTTTTACCTAATTCCTTTTCGGTGATGTTGCTGGGAAGCTCAAACAAGTCATCATTGGGGGGCAGAGGCCGTAGTCAGCGCCGCAGTGTCTGTCCCCACCCTAAAACGAAGTGTCATCCAGTGGTGGACATATCATTGGCGCAACCTGTGCAGCCATACTGGGGCCCAAGAGGTAAGGGGGCCCATTTTCACCCCCAAACAGGTGGAATTGTGCATTATGATGAGCTGTTGGACTGAAAAGGGTCCATATACTGATCGAGCACAGGGGCCTTCTTCTGTTTGTGTCCATCACTAGCATCATCAGTGACATCCATGTCAGGGGCTCAGCTAATCTCTGCTCTACTGACAATTGTTTTTGCATCGCTGTATTCTGAAAACTAGAACTTTTTTTATTTCTCCACTGATTGAGCTGTATGTTTTAGATGCATTTTTTTTTCCAAGTTCTCCATAGA
This sequence comes from Dendrobates tinctorius, assembly GCF_039654945.1. Classification (NCBI taxonomy): domain Eukaryota; kingdom Metazoa; phylum Chordata; class Amphibia; order Anura; family Dendrobatidae; genus Dendrobates; species Dendrobates tinctorius. Next base: position 16,219,297 of record NW_027361743.1, on the reverse strand, counting down.
AGCCTATAGAGAAAAAAAATGCAAAAAAAAAAAAAACCCACACACAGTAAAACAGCTTGTCTAGACACAGTGGGAGGAGTTTTCATGATATCACATCCACTTTGCTTGAATATTTTGGCCGTGTTTACATAGAACATAAATGCTGCTTTTTTTCTGCTGCTTTTCTTTCCGCAGAAATTCTGCTGCGTTTAACAGTCCGAGCAAATTGGATGCGATTTCATGAGACCAGCGCCCCCTGTGGTCTAAAGACGCTGCTGAACTGTGCGCTTTTGAGTGCACTTGTACCAGTCACCCCGTCCTCCATACTCCAGGTCTTACAATAACAGTAAATCATACAGAGTAAGATATTAAGATGTAAATCAGTTATAGTTATATCAATGACAACAGTCCCATTTACGCGGGATCTGTCCACATCTTACAGCAGGGACACATTTTGTAATGTGATCCAGTTGTTTTGCTACTTGTTCAGCTTCTAGAGAGCAGTGCTATTTATCAGCACTAGATGGCAGTGTAATATCTTGATGTCTGACTTTATAATGTTCTTCACTCTATAAAGAATGTTCTAACATACACTACTCACAAAAAGCTAGGCATGAGTGATGAGTGAACGTGCTGTGATAAGGTGATATCCGCCATGCTCGGGTGCTAATAGAGTGTCTTCCACGTGCTTGAAAATCATGTTCGAGTCCCCGCAGCTGCATGTCTCGCGGCTGTTCGACAGACGCAACACGTGCAGGGATTGCCTAACAGACAATTCGAACAGCTGCAACATATGCATGGATCCCAGACAACCCCGGCACGCATTGCTGCTGTCGATCAGCCGCTAGACATGCAGCTGCGGGAACTCGAACATAGTATTCGAGCACGCCGAAGACACTCCATTAGCATCCGAGCATGGCGGATAACGATCGCTCATCACCAATCCCAAGTAGTGTATGTTAGAACATTCTTACAGGGTGAAGAACCTTACGAAGTCAGACTGCCATCTAGTATTTGTAAATAGCACTGCGCTCTAGAACGTTAATGCAAGAAGTATTCTGCGGAACCTACTTTTCTTCTTTATCTATCACATACATAACAGGAGCAGGTATTTCATAATCTATAAATAATTTAAACAATTAAGGTTTTTTTTATTTCATTATTGCAAGCAAAGGTCTTTAAAATGGCAAAAAAAGAAACATAATAGAAATTTGCATCTTCTAAACAAAGAAAAAGTAATGTTCTCTTAAAGGGAACCTGTCGGGTTATTCACGCTTCCTCATTGCGTTCCCCGAGCTTTCTCTGAAAATCTATAATGTATCAGCGTAAAACTTCCCTGATTTTTGCTGCCCGAGGTTCAAGCAGCACGAATCATCTGAAAAGAAAAAGTGTTTCCAGGGAACCTCTGGGTTTAAATTCCTTTGAAATTTGAATGTATCATATACATATCAGATTTTTATTCTATTTTAATCCATAATTTCCCTTATTTGTCATTATATTAAAGGGTGGATTTCCAAGGTAGTGAGTTATCCCCTGTCCCTAGAAGGTTGCGGTCGGGTGTAGGAGCCCCCAATAAAGTAATAAAGACAGAAGCCCCCAATAAAGTAATAACTGGGATCTATATTGTAAATGTCTTCAGCAATAAGAGAGTAATGACATAAGGCTGAGTGACCTGGATATAAATATGGCCACATCAGCCTTTATTATATATTACCAAAATACAATATATTCAAGCATTGATAACCGGGGGATCCTAATGGCCCCCACTGGGCCAAAAGGTTCAATTATCCCTTGCCGCACTGCTTCAATTCAGGAGGGGGGACAAAATATCATGATGCTGACCACGCCATCAGTTTAACCTAATCCCTGGAACTGACCCAGTAGAAACTGAACCATAACTCAATAATGAGGGGTAACCTTAGGGTGATAGTAAAAAAAAAAAAGTTGAGCAAATTTTTAGGTCTCACCCCTGGGAATAATTCCCTTTGGCGTGATTGTAACATACACAGAATTTCAGGACAGTGTTTACTGGTGGCAAATTGTCACAAAACTAACATTTATTTGTAATAAATGTCTTGCAGCAAAGTAAGTGTACCATCTTACAACAGTTTTGCGGTCTCACTTTTATGAATGAACCACGCTTTATTTGGTTCAGGATAGTCATGTCGCTGCTTCTCCGCACACCGGAGAATAAACTGAACGTACTCATGAGTGCAGCGGAGCGTCCGGCGGCAGCTTAGAACCGGTAATACGGCCCGCTCTCCGTCCAATCAACCACATTCCTCTAACGCCGCATTGTGAAGACGCCATTTTTTTCTGACAACAGCGACTAAACCTGCAGAGGCCTAAATAGCCGACAAATCCACACGTCAGTAAAGCTTGATACGTTGCTGCTGGGGATGACGACTCCCTGTGTATTCGGCTGTGCACCTTCTCTTTCACTAATGACTGAGGGAGGGGCTACAGCCGCAAAGTTTGTTGATTGGCTGCCCTGCACTCAGCCTTTCAACAAACTTTATTGTCCAGGACAGTGAATGGAGTGTGCTCCTGCGTATGCTCGCCTTCTGCTCCATTCACTTCCAGTGCAGACTGGACGGCGGCCGTATACACAGTTACTCGCTCATCCCTAGTTGCTGCAAATCGCCCGAATATCGCTCCTCAACACCGGCAAATTACTATTATCAATCACAGTGAATTTCAGGCAAAAATGTCATTAGACCGTAACAGACACATGGGAGCGATGGAGGCCGCTGCGCAAATGTATAGAGATTACACTTACCGAAACCGTGAATAATACCGAATGTTCTCTGCAATCCGGCAACTTTACCGTGAAGCAGGAAATAGAAACTAATATTAAATATTCATTACAAATAAGTAAATTGGAGAGTTTCAAGGAGCGGTGGGGCCGATATTGCGGCTCTATATTAAAACTACCCAAATGCTATTTTACCGGCTATTAAGTGTTCAAGGGCTGACACTGAGCCGCCTTCTAAGCACGAGCAAAAGAAACCATTATTAAAGGCTATTACAGATCATTATGTGCCACAATTATAGGGGTGAGACTTGGAATAAAGCTAATTTTCATTTTCTCTATAGAGCGCGTTATCACCCTACCTCCGATGGGACCCCAACCACATTAATCAAGGCCCTGACCTCCTCACCACCAGCTGCCATGACAGGAAAAAAACAAATCAAAAGTCAAAAAGAACAAAATTATCAGGGCAGGGGGCTGGATCATTTGCTGATCCTGGATCCGAAGAAAAGAGGATGACAGTGATCCTTGTTGGTGCGGTGCTGGGTGACTTTAAAGGTTTTTTTGGTAATTTTTTTGCTACAAACATGGCACATGAGAAGGTACGGCGCATTATGGGGGCACTTACTATGCAGAGTCATGGAGGAGGTACTTATTATAGTGGGCAATATTTCTATATTAGATGCACATAGGGTGGAACTATTTCCATGTGGCGGGGCAAAGGGGGCACCATATCTATTTGGAGGTACAATACGGTGTGGTGGCACAGAGTGGAACTTACTATGTGGAGGCACAATATGGGCACTAGTAATGTGTGGGGGTACAGAGGGGTCATTATCATTACATGGAATTACCAAGAGGGACTTTAAGTGTGTGGGGGCAAAAAGACGTCTTCACAGTGGTCAGGGCCGAACAGAGGAGAAAAGGGAAAGTGAGTAAATCCAATAAAAGAGAAAAGTCACCTGTGGCCATTATATGCGGCACTGGTATGGCAGTATTATTTATCCCTCACGTGGTGGTATTATTGCTAATATTGGTCTTGGTATACTTGTCTTTATTCAATAGCAGCACGGTGGTTTTATGGGGTCAGTGGCGGTATTATTTGACCCATTTATAGTGGTAATATTGGTCTCTAAATTTGCACAGTATAGCGGTATTATTTGTGAATTTTATGACTGTATTATTACTTATAGGCATGTTATCATTCACAGAAAATGCATTATATTTACGAGAGAGAGAACAGATATTTATTTATAAACCCTAAGTTGCACGTGCATCCAACAAAATGCGGGTGGTAGGGTGGGCTTAGGCCAAAAGAAAATGCCCTTGGGCCCTTAGGGCTTTACTGCTTCCTCTAAAAGCTGCTGAACTTCTAAACTCAGTCTCAGTCTTCAGCCATACTTGTCACGCTGACGGGGGAGCGTCATTCCTCTGCGGCGTCAGTCCATAAGCATCCATACCAGGCTGTAGCAAAGCAAAGACGCTCCTCCTTCCATGGCAGAACGTTGCTTATTTTAATGTTTGCCCTTGTTGGACAGATTACTTGGAAATTAACTAGCTTCAAACACTAAGGTAATAATGACTGTTTTATGTGTAAAATATTCAGGATTGAGAGTCCTCAGGGGTTGATACCTTTTAATGGCTAACTGAAAAGATGGTAACACATTGCAAGCTTTCGAGACTACTCAGGTCTCTTCATCAGGCTAGAATAATACAAAATCTGAAGTCACATATTTATGCACAATATATATACACAATATATATGTTTTATACATATGTTTTATGTGTAGGTTTTCATTTGGCCAGCAGAGGGCGAGCAAGCATTGGTTATGCTGAATGTGTCCTCCCACAGGACTAATACTAAAGTGCCACTAAACTTGCAGAAACTTGGAGAAAAAGTTGTTTTTTATTTAACATCAGATGAAAAATGAAAAAAAAAACTGTTGTAATGTAGTCTGCTAATAGCAGAACTCCAGATTAGGCCCTGGATGCCATTGTAATCTTATTTAACATAATAATTTACAATCTCCTGGGTGTACACGAGTGAAGATCAAATGGGTAAATGGAGCCAAAAAAGGTGATCTACGAAGCTCAGGCTGTAGATATATGCAAACGACCATATGGATGATGTCCACTGCACAGAAAAGGGTCCTTCCTGGTACAAGAACAGTATATGGGCCCTTTGCAACCCAATAGCTCATCATAATGCACAGCTCAACCTGTTTTGGATTTTGGAGGTGGAAATAGGCCCCCTAGGCCCCTGAAACTACTAAAGAATTGAAACACAAGATGCTTTAGAAACTTAAAATAAACATAACAATTTAAAATAATGGTGGTAAGACTTGAAACTGCCTTAAAAAAAAGTATCAGGAAGATCCCAATGACGTGAAATCAAGTATTTAGTTATTTTATTTACATAGAACTTACGCATTTTTATAGTGTTATTGAATCACTGTCCACATTAAAGATCACAATTCACATTTCAAATTCAGTATATTTTTGTCACTGGTTTACCGCGACAGAGAGCAGCCAAAAGACCACAGCGTCTGATCTCTCCTACTCCTGAACTGAATAGAAGCACTTCTCCTACATATTAAACAGTGTAAATTTCTTTGGGCAGCGCAGGGGTTAATCTGCTCAGTTGAGAGCTCCTGGACTTAAGGCTCTCAGCTGTGCACTGTTAGCCAATTCAATCTCCTATATAAACTGGGTACTGGCTAACACTAGGGATGGGCGAATCTACTCGTTAGGACTCGTTACTCTGCGAGTAGTAGGGGACTCGCAGGAGTCGGTACTCTGCGAGTTTCCAAGCGATTGCTCGCACAGTAACGAGTCCAATGCAAATGCTAGCGTTTTCCAAGCGATCTGTAGCATCGCTTGGAGAACTGATTGACAGGTTGGTCACACTCGTCAAACATAGTGTTTGACAAGTGTGACCAACTTTTTACTACTGAGGCTGCCTATGCAGCGTCAGTAGTAAAAGATAAAATGTTAAAAAAAATAAAAAATATTGTTATTTTTACCCTCTGACGTCCCGCGCAGCCTTCCCGCCTCTCCACGCATCCGTTCCCAGTAGTCCTTTGCGAAAATGCCGGCGATGACGTCCGTTCTCGCGGGATCGCGATGTCTCGCGGTAATTCGCGATGACGTCGCGCGAATGACCGCGAGACTTCGCGATCCCGCGAGAACGGACGCCATTGCGGACATTTTCGCAAAGGACTACTGGGAACGGATGCGTGGAGAGGCGGGAAGGCTGCGCGGGACGTCGGAGGGTAAGAATAACAATATTTTTTATTTTTAAATTCTATTTTTTACAGGGATATGGTGCCCAAAGCCCGGAGGACAGTCTCCTCTCCTTCGAACCGTGGGTACCATCCGCAATTGTTCTGCTTACTTTCCGCATGGTGTGCACAGCCACATGCGGGAAGTAAGCGGAACAAAAAAAATGGCAGCACAGGAATCGCTGCAATACTCGCATCCCCATTCATTAACATTGGACTCGCTAGACTCACAACGAGTAGAGAGTTTCCGAGTCGGACTCGTTAGAGTCTAGCGATTCCGAGTATTTCAGGATTCGCTCATCCCTAGCTAACACTCGTCAGAGATAGCTTTGGCTGCATGGCTAGAGGTTGTTGGTGGTTATTTGAGTAGGCGGTTGATGGATTTATCTGTGACTGTTGCTAGGTTTTGAGTGTTTGATAATTCCCTTTCTTCTCCTACTACTGTTATATATGTGAGTATATTTGTATGTTTGATAGTTTCCGTTATCCCTGTTCGTATTACCTTGGTAGTCTGGTTGGTGTAGTACGGTACACTACTACTCCATTCTGCCCTGCGTGGGGGAAGGGTACAGACTGAGAGCGGATACAGGAGCTAAGGCAAGGTACGTGGCCCCGGCGTCTTCACCATCAGAAGTAATCCAGGGAGCATAGCGAGCTTGGGCGCCCCCTAGAGTTAGAGATAGGGAAGGAGCCCCTCGTCCCGGGACACCCGACAACAGAGTCGTGACAGTTTTATTTATTTTTTTCTAAGTCCAGAAGGAAACAAGAACAGGCAAACTCCTGAGGAAACCAGTGTTAACTACCACTTAGACCCCTACTGCCCAAGTACGCATTGCCCATCCCTGAAGTTAGGAACACTAAACCTCTGCACAAATGATAAAACAGGAGATAATCTGTCCCACAGCATTTGTTTGTCCTGAAGATTTTCTACATGCCCATTAAAAAAAATCTTGCAGAGAATCCTGCAGAAAACACAGGAGTTAATTTTGTCCTGATCTCCACTATTTTTTCACTAGCATTAGTCAGCAAAACAAGCAGCCATCTCTGTAGCATTCCCCTCCCCCTTAAGGGTATGTGCACACGTTGCGGGTTTTTTTCCGGATCCGCAGTGTTTTTCAGCTTGGAATTGCACCAAATCAGCAAAGTATAGCTCAATTAATGTTAATCAATGGGAATCCAGAATTGGTGTGCACATGCTGTGGAAAATTCCCCACTGATTTGCAGCATTTTATTTTCTGCAGCAGGTTAATTTCTTTTGCGGATCTGCAGCGTTTCTGCACCCATTGACTTCCATTAATTCAGTCACATCCACAGCAAAACCGCAGTTGTAAAAAGGTTTGTGGATTTGCTGCAGATGTGTTGGCAAAAATGCTGCAGAAAAGGAAATTATGTCAGAAGGAGGAAGAGTGTGTTTGCGGAGACTGAGAATATGTGCATGTCTGTCTGCGGGTGTCTGTGTGTGTCTGTATGTGTGTATGGGTGTCTGATGTGTGTCTGCGGGTGTGTGCGTGGCTGTTCGCCGGTGTCTGCGGGTGTGTAAGCGGCTGTGTGCGGGTGTGAGCGAATATTTGTGTGTGTGCGCGGCCAAGATGTCAGCATGATTTTGCAGCTGACTGTGACCCACAACGGTGACCTGAGGTAAAAAAGCAGGCACAGGTGTCACGGCTCCCGGGTGTAACTGCTGCGGGGAGGGCTGTGCTCTGCAGCAAGGGAGCTGAGAGCAGAATGGCAGACAACTCACTGGGTAGCAAGCAGGACCTGAACCACGTGACAGAGTGGGAGGTGGCCGAGGGCGGCGCCAGGCGCTGGGGTGCAGAGGAGATGATAGATGCCGGAGAGCAGGGGTCCAAAACCAGCAGATAGCGAGGTACCAGAGGGTGAGGCAGAGGGATAGTCAAAAGGAAGCTGGAGGTCAGAAAGCCGAGAGAGTAAACGAACTGAGTCAAGCACGGAGAGGAAAACAAGCAGACGTAAACAGAGCACACACACCAGGGGGTCAGGCACACAGACTAAGCGAAAGTATAGCTCACTGGGAATCCTAGTCCAGAGTGTGTATAAATACCCCTCCCAGATCCAAAGGGAGGCCACCACAATTAACCCTGAGAGGGCAAGACATGGACACTGTCCAATACCATGACAGCAGGCTGATGAGACTACTGCTCCCATCCGGCTATGTCTGATTGGAGAGTAGTCTTCTGTCGGCGCCTGTGCTCACAGTTAAAAAAAGAAATGAAATTACATACAAAGTCACATAAAAATAAAAACCCATTATACTCACCTCATACCAAATCCCCAACGTCCTTGTCTCCTAGAAATAATATAAAATAATAAACCAATATATACTCCCTGTCCGCCGTAGTCCAAGGTGATCCAGATTGTCCCAGGGTGATCTCACGTGTAGAACAGTCGCATCGGGAGATGTAACCGCTCTACCTGGCTGCCTGCGATACACTGACAGAAGATAACTGCTCCAGCAGTGTATCAGCAGATCAGCTCCGTGCTGTCACGTACGGCACCACTGCATGGGAAAGTTCTTACACAGCGGTACTGCCGTAAGTGAAAGCACCAGAGTGATGAACTCCGGTGAACTCTCACAGCAGCACAGTGATACACTGCGGGACAGGAGATATTACCTCCTGTCAGTGTATCACCGGAGGCCATGTAGCGCAGTCACATCTCCCAATGTGACTGTTCTACATGAGAGATAGTCATGGGACACTCGGTAAATGGACTACGTCAGACAGGGAGTATAATATGTTGGTTTATTATTTTATTTTTGTTGCAGAAGACGTGGGAGTTGGGGACTAGGCATTCGGTAAGGATGGTTTAATTAAGATTAATAAAGGACTTTATTCTGGCTGTGTCTTTATTGACCATATAACTATAGGATTAGTAATGGATAGGTGTCTTATAGACGCCTCTCCATTACTGAGCCATGTGCTTGATGTCACCGGACAATAGAAAGGTGACATAAACCCCACAAATATTACCCCACTTGCAACTGCTACAGGGCAAGTGGGATGAGCGAGGCTAAGTGCCAGAATTGGCACATCAATAAGATGCGCCATTTCTGGGGCAGCTGACAGCTGATGTTTTTAACCTGCAGGGTGCCAATATCCATGGCCCATTACCAGGCTATTAATATCAGCCCGCAGCCTTCTGTCTAGCCTTTGCTGGTTCGATTTCATAGGGGGACCCCATGTCAAATTTTTTCTGGGGTTCCCCTATAACATAGCTAGTAAAGGCTAAGCAAACATCTGTGAGCTGATATTAATAGCCTGGGAACCTTTATGGCTATTGGCTTCTTCCCAGAATATTAACATCAGCCCTCAGCCATCGGCTTTCCCTCTGCTGGTTATGAAAATTACGTGGAGCCCACACAATTTTTTAAAAATGAATGAATGAAAAAGAAGAGGTTGAACAAGGAAATGACATCACAATTTTTATTTTTTTATTAATAATAATATATCTTTATTTAGCTTACAAATCCGCATGAAAATCCGCATCGAAAACACATCAAATCCACGGGGATTTTCAACTGTGTTTTCTGCCAAGAGAGGAAGAATCAGCGCAGAATTTTACAACAGCATATTTGCAACGTACGCACATAGCCTAAGCCTGCACACTTCGCTCTGCTGAGTGTGCATGTGTTTTTAATGGGGAGAGAGGAATACGCCGCTGACAGCTAAGAAAACATGCAAACTTCCAAAATATATTTTCAAAATAAAAGTATATTATTAATTTACTTTAACACATGTCAACCCTGAATTTTTGTCTTTTTTTATACAGTATATATTTTATACAGTTATGAAACTGTATGGTTAAGAGGACCAGTCACCAGGTACAAGTGTCCAGTTTGTGCTCTTATTTCATCCCCACAGCTCCCCTCATTATTCTGCTTTTTTAGTTTAAAAACTCTGTGGATACATAGTTTTAATTTTCAGAGGCATGATGATTTTTTTTTCTCATATACACTATGTGTCCATATAATTTTAAAATGCCAGAAAAAAAAAGAGTCGTCTGGGCATCTAAAACTGTTGATCTATCCTTTGGATAGGTTATCAATATCAGATCACTGCGGGTCCAACACCCACCTATCAGCTGTTACAGTCATAGTGGTAGCCAGTCGTAATCACTGAATTGAGCTGAATACTACAGTTCCAATCAATGTGCACAGTCGTCAACAAAATTTTTAAGACTGGCACAAATTTTAGCTTTCACAAAGCTTGCTGCTTAAGTTTTTATATTGTCAATTTGCATTAAATAGTTGGTCCAAAGACATAGTAAATTTCATTGTCAATCCCTATCTATTTAGTGCCAAAATCTAAGCTATTTTTAAGTATACTTGCATTAAGGGGCTCTGCTGCTTGTCTCTGCTATGTCCCTGCACTCTATGCACTGTGCGATGAGCACAATGACAGCATGCGCTCTGTTGTCGGCTCATCTCAGTAGTAACAAGCCGGCAACAGAGCTGTGTCACAGTACCCAGACTGGAGGAGACCAGTGAGGTCACTTGCAAGGGCGGCGCTGGTCTCCTGTAGGTTGCCTCGATTCATTTGAGAATCCCAGTAGTAACCTACTGGGATTCTCAAATGAATTGTCACCAAACAGGAAGTGAAAAAAATAAAATAGCAGTTAGATATTGTAGTTAGGGAACAATAGGGAATTTTTAATGCAAATATACTATAAAACAGTTTAGATTATAGCATTAAATAGATAGGGATTTAAAATGAAATTTACCTTGACTTCGGACCACACCTTTAACTCTAGATTGTCATGAAGAGTAACCAGATTAATTGCAAATATGCAAATATAAATCAACAATTTATTGGATCACCAAGAACTTCAAAGAGAGGTTTAGTTGCTGTAAATAAGACCTCAGGGTGCCCAAGAAAGTCCAGCAAGTGGCAGGACCATCTTGTAAAGAAGATTCAACTACCGGATCAATTCACCATTAGTGCAGAGCTTCCTCAGGACCAGCAGCAGGCAGGTGTCAGTGCGTCTGCGCACACAGTAAAAGGAAGGATTTTGATGTCAGACTCAGGATTGGTGTTAAGTAAGGCAGCAAGAAGCCAAAAAATCCTCAATGATATTCTGTAGGAAGTACAGGGATTGGACTACAGAGGGATGGGGTAAAGTTATTTTCTCTGATGAAGCCCCCTTCAGCCTGTTTGTGACATCTGGAAGAATGATTGTCCGGAGAAGAAAAGATGAGCGCTACCATGATCCAGTGTCATGCAACAGTAGGGCGTCCTGAGACCATTCATGTGTGGAGGCTTTCCATACATGGAAGGGGCTCAATCATAATTTTGCCTAAAGGTACTGTCACACTTAGCGATGCTCCAGCGATCCCGACTAGCGATATGACGCGGTCAGGATCGCTGGTGCATCGCTAAGTGGTCGTTAGTGAGCTGCCACACAGGCAGATCTCACCAGCGACATAGCAGCGGTCGGGGGTCGCTACTTACCTGTCAGAGGAGGCGATCCTGACGTCTTCCCGCCCACGTCCACGCATCGCTCGTCGGCGCCACAGGAAGCCCAGCAGGAAGCTGACGACGAGAAACAGCCCAGGCCGTTCTCACGCGATCAGCGATAACCAGCGGGGAGCGGTCGGAGGTAAGTATCAGACACAGCGATATCGCTAGCAATATCGCTGCTACGTCACAAAAACCAGTGACGTTATAGCGATATTGCTAGCGATATCCCTTAGTGTGACAGGCCCTTAAGAACACTGCCATGAATAAAAAAAGGGATCTAAAAATCCTCCAAAAGCAACTTCTCCCAACCATCCAGGAGCAATTTGGTGGTAACAATGAATGATGAGGCGCTAAAATCTTTACATTTTGGGTGCATGGCCAGGAAACTTGTCAAATCTTAATCCCAGTGAGAAACTGTGCTCAATGCTCAAAAAATAGATGGGACAAAAATAAAACACTTCAGTTGTTATAAACTCTGAGCACTGATTAGGCCTGAATGGCTATCATTAGTCAGAATTTGGCCAGAAGCTGATTTCCAGCTGCTAGGGTGAATTTCTGACATTTTGAAAAATAAGGGTCAACACCAAAAATATTAAGTCTTTACATAAATTTGATGTATGTGTGAGCCCACATCTATTCCGGCACATGTCAGCTGTTTTGAACAGCTGACATGTGCCCACAACAGCCACGGCAAGTATCGCGATCCTCTTGAGGCTGTTAACCCGTTAAATGCCGCTGTCAAACTCTGCGCATTTAACATGCGCATCTGGCAAACGCGATGGAAATTCCACCCATCGGCGCCCGTGTCACCGATGGGTTGGCATGACAATCAGAGGTCTCCATCAGAAAAAATATAAAAAAATAAAAGTTCACATCACTCCCCTTTTGCCCAATTCAAAATAAAACAATAAAAAAATCAAACATACACATATTTGGAATCGCCTGATCTATCAATATAAGAAATGAATAAACCCGTAACGAGAAAAAAAGTCGAAGCAACATTGCATTAAAATGCAATAACTGGAGATCAAAGGATCATATCTGCACCAAAATGGTATATTTAAAAACGTCAGCTCGACTTGGAGACGCTACGGGTATCGGAAAATGGCGCAATTTATTTATTTTTTAAACAAACTTTGGAATTTTTTTTCACTACTTAGATAAAAAGAACCTAGACATGTTTGGTGTCTATGAACTCGTAATGACCTGGAAAATCATAATGGCAGGTCAGTTTTAGCATTTAGTGAACATAGTAAAAAAAACAAAACAAAAAACAATTGTGGAATTGCACTTTTTTTGCATTTTCACGCCACTTGGAATTTTTTCCCCATTTTCCAGTAGACAATATGTTAAAACCAATGGTGTCGTTCAAAAGTACAACTCTTTCCGCACAAAAACAAGCCCTCACATGGCCATAATGACAGAAAAATAAAAAAGTTACGGCTCTGGGAAGAACGGGAGCAAAAAAGGAAAACGAAAATATCTCCGGTCATGACGGGCTTAACAACGTATGAAATACTGATAATTATACCTCAGTATACATAGAAACATCTGACTACAAGATCTAAAAACACTGAAGACGTCAACTGTGTGAATACCAAAGTTTGTGACAGTCTCAAAACTTTTGTCCACGACTGTGGAGGTTATTGTCTACATAATAGGAGATGATGTGCAACTGTTGGGGCTGCCTGGTATTGTCCCACCACTTGATAGCGATGACCTATCTTAAGGAAAGGTCCTCCATATTAAATGACATTTACCAACACTTAAAATTCATGATGCTTTCTTTGTAAGCTTTTGAAACTCCGTAAAAGTGTGAAACACGCCTTTGTAAGAAATCTTTCAGAGTCAATTGCATAATATGACTAGTGGCGTTAGGTTGGTAGAGGGACTTGCCATTTCCTTTTCCTCCAGACATGGTTTCTCCTCTGATCTTTGAAGCCACTGACCTCATTAATGGGCTGTAAAAATTCTGCAGATAAAAGTAGACACAGGGTCACCTGCTAAGGAAGCCTCATGAACCTCATGTGCTACTGCTTTTTTATTAATGTATAGGTCAGGAAAACGGCATTATTTCTTTAGTTAGCTCCCAGATGTTAAGGCAATTATCATGTTATTTGCTGCAACAGTCTGATGCTAATGTAAGGTGTGTGCTATACATACACCAATGATAAACATATACGGCAATGTGTGTTTATTGCCTCCTGCTATTTTAAGTTAGTTGATTGTTAACGAGTTAAATTAGTGTTAGATCTAAGAACTTACCTTCTATTATTATTATTTATTTATATAGCGCCATTAATTCCATGGTGTGGTACATGAGAAGGGGGGTTAACCACTTCGTGACAGAGCCAGTTTGCAGCTTAATGACCGGGCCAATTTTTACAATTCTGACCACTGTCACTTTAAGAGGTTATAACTCTGGAACGCATTAATGGATCCCGCTGATTCTGAGATTGTTTTTTCGTGACATATTGTACTTCATGTTAGTGGTAAAATTTATTCAATAAGTCTTGTGTTTATTTATGAAAAAAACGGAGATATGGCGAAAATTTTGAAAATTTTGCAATTTTAAAACTTTTCATTTTTATGCCTTTAAATCAGAGAGATGCGTCACATAAATTTCTTGATAAATAACATTTCCCACATGTCTACTTTACATCAGCACAATTTTGGAAGCAAAAATGTTTTGTTAGGAAGTTATAAGCAGGGCTGTGGAGTCGGAGTCGTGGAGTCGGAGTCGGAGTTAGTTTTGGTTGGAGTCGGAGTCGGAGTCGGAATTTTATAAATGTTACTCAAATATATATGTTCTATCAAACTATGAACAACAGTGATAAGCAGTTCTGCTGGAGATAGAGACATTTCTTACTTCTTGTGTGTCACTGTTCTCCACTGCCCTTATCTAATCTTATACTTGGTTAACCTCATGCTGCCCCAACCCCCCTACTTACAATGTATGAAACTGAAAGTGAAAATGTGTTGCAAATTCTTAGTAGTAAAGCTCCTCCTCTAGACTAGATCATACTAGGTGTGCGTCTTCCAAGCATCTCACAGCTGCCTGCTACTCAGAAGAGGAAGACTGTAAGAAGTATTATCAATTCAACAAACTTTGCATCAGTTAACTGTGAGTACATGAGGAATAATAACAGTATTACTGACCACTATATCAGTTGTACGACCTGGCAATAATTTTGTACAATTGTTTTTAGGAAAAACAATTGTCATTTGGATTGTGAATGCAGAATTAAAAACCTGAGAATGTCAAAGAAGCATCACATTAAATCAGCTGTATTTGAACATTTCACCATCACTCAAGATAGAAAACATTATGTCTGTCAGTGTATGACAAAAGATCCAGACGAAAACAAATGCTGTGAAGCCAAGATGAGTGCATATTCAGGCAAAGATAAAAATGCTCCTACCAGAGCTTCTAATCTAAAGAGACATTTACAGCGCTTTCATCCAGAAGTACTGAAAGCAGTGGATGAGAAAGACTGCATCCAAACCAATGAACCAGTGCCCAGCTCTTCCAGCCAAACAAAGGAGCAGAGAACTTTGCAGCCATCAGTTGCAAGATATTTTGTCAGTGACAAAGTTACTGTGACAATGACAGTAGATACATTTAAAAAACAGATCATAGAGCTTGTTGTAAAGGATAGTGTGCCTATTTCATTATTTTCACGACCAGCTTTTATGTGTCTGAATGGGGAAATGGCCCGCAAGCTTGGTGTTTCTCTGGAGAGAGAGAGTATTAGAAAATTAGTAATCGAAGAAGCTTTTAAACAAAAGGAAGAACTTAAAAAAACTCTCAAGGGACGCTTTCTGTTTCTTAAAATGGATGCCTGCACACGTCACAGAGTGAACTATTTTGCCATCAATGTCCGATTTGTTTGTGACAAAAATGAAATAGTTACCAAGACATTGGCAATAAAAGACACCAAAGCTCATCACACCAGTGAGTTTCTCCAGGTCTTGGTGGAAAAGGTTCTGCAAGACTATGAACTTAAAAAAGAGCAAGTTCTTTCTGTCGTAACTGACAATGCTTCGAATATGATAAGTACTATTAAGCTAATGAATGAGAGTAATAATGGTGACCAGCAGCTAGAAGAACATTCTGGGTCCACAGACACAGAAATGTTTGAAATAGAGGAACACAGTATTGTAACTGAGGAGCAAACTGAAGTTGCTTCAGATGAACAGCAACATGATAGTTTAGATGATCTTGTTGAAACTGTGTCAATATGTTCTTTCATTCATCACATGCGCTGTGTTGTGCATACGCTACAGCTGGCTATAAGAGACAGTCTGCAAGAAGGACATGCTGCTGCACTGATTGGCAAGGTGAGAAAATTGGCTACTGTTGCCAGAACCCCTAAAGTTGAAGAGACGTGCTGGAAAAGGGGCAATTATTGATCAAGCCACACGATGGGGCAGTACTTACTTAATGATTCAGCGCTTGGTTGAACTGAAAACCTTTCTTGTAGACATGGCTAACCCTCAACTGACGCTA
The DNA here is from genome assembly GCF_039654945.1 of Dendrobates tinctorius. Taxonomy (NCBI): domain Eukaryota; kingdom Metazoa; phylum Chordata; class Amphibia; order Anura; family Dendrobatidae; genus Dendrobates; species Dendrobates tinctorius. The sequence continues at coordinate 16,203,298 of NW_027361743.1, read as the reverse complement.
AATGAAAGTCAGTGGAATCAGGTGACTGAGCTGGAAAAATTGCTAGAGCACCCATTTACAGTGACTAAAAAATTACAAGCAGAGGACTTAACTCCAGGTATTTTCTTAAAGGAGTGGATGAACCTGATGTTTCGCCTGTCCCAAAGAGGAGGGTTAATTGCAAGTAGCATTGCTACATCAAAGAAACGGAGAGAGGAGCTACTATTACAAAATAACATTCTTTTGGCAGCTGTTTATGTAGACCCAATGCATCAGATTCTTCTAGATGATCAACAGCTAAGTAAAGGAAAAGAAGCTCTGTTTGAAATAGCAGTAAGGATGAAAGGGTTGCAGAACAGTCAGGAGGAACAAGAAGAATTTGGTCGTCCTGCCACATCTTCACCCTCATCATCAACTGATGAAGAATTTAATTTCGAAAAATATTTGGATCACAAGGACCGTGCAAAGCGTTCCCGCATAGAAGAAGAGTCATCCCCATCAAGGAACACAGCCAGTACATTTCAGCAGAATTTTTCATGTGCACTAAAAGAAATTGAGAAATTTGACCGTTCATCAAAAATAACAGTGCAACAAGCGATTCCTCTGTATCCTGACATTGTCAGAGATTTGCCCGAGTGGTTACTGCTTTGCCACCAACACAAGTTAGTGTAGAGAGGTTGTGCTCTGCTCTCAAAATAATTAGATCAGATTTGAGGGCATCCATGAAGGAGGATCTGACAGAGGCAATACTTTTTCTGAGGACAAATTTATAGATTTCTTCTCATTAACTGCATAAAAGTGTTTATGGCATATTTACTTACAGTTTACAAAAGTTTATAAAAGTTATTTGCTATATTCTAATTGTATTCTAATAAATGTAGTTTTTGCTCTAAGTGGTCTGATTACTTATATGATGGTGAGAAACTGAATAAGCACGATGTTTAATATTTTACAACAGTAAATTTGTTGTTATGAATTGGCCATTTATGAAGGAGTCGGAGCCGGAGTCGGAGCCTGATAAAATCCAGGAGTCGGAGTTGGAGTCGCAACTGTGGCTTACCGACTCCACAGCCCTGGTTATAAGGGTTAAAAGTTGACCAGCGATTTCTCATTTTTACAACAACATTTACAAAACCATTTTTTTTAGGGACCACATCATATTTAAAGTCATTTTGAGGGGTGTACATGACAGAAAATACCCCAAAATGACACTGTTCTAAAAACTAGACCCCTCAAGGTGCTCAAAACCACATTCAAGAAGTTTATTAACCCTTTAGTTGCTTCACAGGAACTAAAGCAATGAGGAAGGAAAAAATTAACATTTAACTTTTTTTTTGCAAAAAATTTACTTCAGAACCAATTTTTTTATTTTCACAAGTGTTAAAAGAGAAAATGAACCACAAAATTTGTTGTGCAATTTCTCCTGAATACGCTGATACCCCATATGTGGGGGTAAACCTCTATTTCAGCGCACGGCAGAGCGCGAAAGGGAAGGAGCCCGTTTGACTTTTTCAACACAGAATTGGCTGGATATGAGATCGGATGCCATGTTGCGTTTGGAGAGCCCCTGATGTTCCTAAACAGTGGAAACCCCCAACAAGTGACCCCATTTTGGAAACTAGACCCCTTAAAGAACTTATCTAGATGTGTGGTGAGCACCTTGAACCTTCAAGTGCTTCACAGAAGTTTATAACGCAGACCCGTGAAAAGAAAAAATAATTTTTTTTCCTCAAAAATGATTTTTTAGCCCTCTATTTTTTTTGGACCACAAAAGTTGTTGTGCAATTTGTCCTGAGTATGCTGATACCCCATATGTGGGGGGGAACCACTGTTTGGGAGCATGGGAGAGCTCAGAAGGGAAGAAGTGCCATTTTGGAATGCAGACTTTGATGGAATGGTCTGCGGGCGTCATGTACGTTTGCAGAGCCCCTGATGTACCTAAACAGTGTAAACCCCCCACAAGTGACCCCATTTTGAAAACTAGACCCCCCCAAGGAGCTTATCTAGATGTGTGGTGAGAACTTTGAATCCCCAAGTGCTTTACAGAAGTTTATAACGCAGAGCCGTGAAAATAAAAAGTCTTTTCTATTTCCACAAAAGTGATTTTTAGCCCCCCATTTTTAGACCCCCAAAGTTGGTAAATAGTGGAAACCCCTCAATTATTGCTCCAACCCTAACCCCAACACACCCCTAACCCTAATCCCAACCCTAACCCTAATTCTAACCCTAATCCTAATTTGCCCTACCCCTAGCCCTAACCCTAGCCCAAACCCTAACCCTAGCCATAACCCTAGCTCTAACCCTAACCCTAGCTCTAACCATAACCCTAGCCCTAGCTCTAACCCTAGCCATAACCCTAGCTCTAACCCTAACCTTAACCCTAGCCCTAACCCTAACCCTAATGGAAAAATGAAAAAAAAAATATTCTCTTAATTTTATTACATTTGCCTAACTAATGGGATGATAAACGGGAGGGGTGTTATTTACTTTTTTTTTATTTTGCTCACTATGATAGTTTATCATAGTGATCAAAATTAATGAATGGAATCTGCCAGTCGGAGCCTGCAGATTCCCGGCGGGCGCACTGCGCATGCGCCCGCCATTTTCTCCGGATCCAAGATGGCGGCGCCCACCGGAGGACGTCGGCGGGACACAGGACCACCGGGAGGGGACCCTGGAGCACGGAGAGGTACCGGGGGGGATTGGGGACCCTATTTGTCTCTCCTCTGATGTGCGATCACATCAGTGGAAAGAGAATTTAAATGCAAAATCGCGGCTTTTTTTTGCAATCGCCGTTATAGGGTTAATAACGGCGATCGCAAAAGCGGGGTCGGTAAAAACCGACCCGATTCATGTTCTCTGGGGTCTCGGCTACCCCCTGCAGCCGAGACCCCGGAGAAAATACGACACTGGGGGGCGCTATTTACTTACTCCAAAGCGCCGTGAATTCACTGCGCTGTGGTTTAAGTACCCTTAATTACCGCCGTTAAAAGGCGTATCAGCGGTCGTTAAGGGGTTAAATACAAAGTTATAGATATCGTTAACAGTAAACAAATTTACAGTGACAGACTGGTGCAGAGGGGAGAGGACCCTGTCCTTGGTGACTTACCTTCTACGGGATAGTGGGGAAGAGACTGAAGGTCGGGGGTGCTGAGCAATACGTTGACGCTATAGAAGCTATAGAAATAAAAAATTACTATTATTATGTATGGAGGGCACACGGACCATACATGTGCCGCCCGATTTTTACCCACATATCTAAGGAAACCCGACATTTCATAAGCCAAGTATAGTAAATTTACAGCTTGAAACGTGAGACTAGAATAGATAAAATTGATATATAGTGTAGATATATGGAATAGATAAACGTACTGTAGATATTTAATATCACAAGCCCCCTACATATAATAAACTTTCACTCTTTAGTGACTTTCATGTGGCAATAAAGGGATTTTCACCTTATTTAACCTATTAAATAAATACATAATTTAAAAACATGATGTGGAGTCCCTCTTATTTTTGATAACCAGTCAAAGTAAAGCAGACAGCTGCGGGCTTGTATATTCAGGCTCGGAAGGTCCCTGATTATTAGAAAGCAGAAAAATCCAGCTCACAGATGAAATCCAAAAAGGTGCATTATATTTTCCAAGGTACATGAAGCAAAGATTAAAATTGTGTGCTCACAAAAAAGAGAATACAGGCCCCTTTTGACGCATTTCGAGCGACATGCGCTGTTTGTCAAGATACCATCTGTTACGGGCTGGCGGATCGCATCCAATAAATAAAGATGAAATAATAGAAGGGGTGCGTTCGCAGCCCGGACCCACCATGCAGAGGTGACCAACTGCTGCTGAACAATGAGGGAAAGGCGTGTAGGAGGAAAGTCGGACACCAGTGGGTAACCACTGAGCCGGTGCTAGCAGGCACGAGTTCCGTTAATTCACGAAACACATACCAGCCGGTGAACAACCGTAACCTGTTAGCGTCACAGGTCACAGTGATGTGAACCACTGCTTGCAACGTGTGCCGTGTGCGCCCTGACGGACGCCACTAACAAGCCAAACAACGTTGCTGGAAAGCTCTACTGTAGCGGACGCTGGGGTAGCAGTGGCCAAGGAGGCCTATACTGGCCGACGCCCTAGGCGCTAGCAGTAGATGAGGAGCAACACTGTGACGCTATGCAGTGTTAGAGCTAATGTGCTGACTCTAATTCCTAACCCATGCGTAATATCCAAGGAGGGGGAATTATAATGCGTCAGTCACCAGGCTCATTCATCCATCATCATACATACACTAAATACATTAGCCTCAGAGTCGATCATAGCACATGGCGAGGTGGCCATGCGAACTTTTTATAGCCGTGCCCTTCCGGGACCTTCCTTATCCTCCAGATGGACCAATCACAACTGGAGAAGGACCTGAGCATGTGACTCCCGATCCCCAACGGGAGATCGTCTCATGAGCATGCTCAGTAGACTGAAGGAAGGACTTAGACTCTGGAGCCTTTTGCTGCTGGACAGGTTGCATTGCCATAACTGGACCAAAGGTGGCAGCAGCAACTGGACTCACAATGCTGGTGTGGGCAGAATGCTGGGATCATGGAGTCTGCTGAGTGTCGGCAAGGCTCGGGATTTCCGCTGTGCAGCGCCTGGAACCTGATGCCTAACACCATTAAAGTAAACTTACAAAATGTAAAAACATTCTGAACATGAGCACACACCAATTTCCTAATTGCAAACAAATCATGTGAGAAAACTCTACAACTAGACAAATATTAGAGTTTCCCATGCATGGCTACAAAAGATTTAAATCTGTTAATTTCTAACATTATACACAGTATAATACTAATTTGTATTGCCTTTGTATTTTGCTCTAAACAATCAGTATTAGATACATTCCATGAAAAATACCTATACATGGCATAATAAATAAATAACATAATATTTATTTCTGACTCTTATTTGTCTTTGTTAATGTGATGGTTCCTTTTCAAGATATACTGAATTCTTTTTCTTTTACAGGATATTTATCCCAATTATACACACCAAAGTTAGTAAGATCAAAAAGGATTTTCCACTAGATTTCATAGAAAAGAAAAAGAGAAAGGGTTAACACACGCAGGATTTACACATAATTCCAAATCAGCACCTGCAAAATTTTCACGTGCTTATAATTTAACACCTTCAATTTAAATGTCACATTGCACCATTAACTCTTTGGAGAAAGAAGGACTTCTCCATGTAGAGCTTCATTCACCATACAATATTCCTAACTGGTTGTTTGAATTTGGAGTCCGTTTCAATTCTTGCACAGGGGCCCATCTGACTCTATTTACACCATACCGGTATTGGGGGGTCCATTCCAATTCTTGCACAGGGGCACATCGGACTCTGTTTACGCCATTGGCTGTAACCTCAAATACACAAGTTCTGGCATTGTATTACTATATTGTAAATGTGCATTATATTGTGCAAGCTGAAGACTTACAATTATCCTCCCACTTGGTATAACCCTTTTGATATTATCTCTGATGAAATATGACTGCACAGGCTTCATACTACCCCATACTTCTTGAAGATATGATCTGATCCTTTCTAGTTAGTTCACTCTGGCTGCCACGGTATGTAACTCCCCAATACAAACAATGAGTGGGTGAAGGATGAGGATGTTCATCCTGTGTAACAGTAAAGACATAGCATGCATTTTGTTGGGTACGTTCTAAAATTAAGAACTAAAATACAATGTTGTAAAAACGATGTTCCTGTACTGAAATGAGTGAGGTACAAACAAAATGGCCTAAAAATAAATGTTGGTGCTAGGTCACTAAACTGTGCATCAGCATGGGGCATCTGGTCCCGTTGCAGCAACATTAGGTAAAAGTGTGGCGCCCCTGAGGCTCAGTTGCCACAGAGGTACTGCACCTTCTCCTAAGGTGTAGTGCCCCACCGCCTAGGTAAGTTGGGAAGTCCTTTCCTCACTCCAACACCTGCATCCCACACACAGGATAGTTCAGCACTGATCACATTGCGGCTCATGCTTAGAGGGTAGCAGAGCACCTCTGGTGATTCCTTGCTTCGTAACACAAGATGTGCTGGGAGGTGGGTGGAGTGGGGATCCATATAAAAGAGTGGGAAGGTTTAGAATTGCAGGTCAGTCTGACAGGAGGTCAGGCGAGAGGAGTTCAGTTCTGAAGTTAGTTTTGAGTTCAGTTTGAGTTCAGTTTAGAAAGAGTGCTGCAGCTGCCTCAGTGATCTGAGTCAGCTGGCACGGGAAAGAGAAGAGAAGGAGAAAGACGTAGAACTGCAACCTAAGCTTCCATAAGAGAGAGAAGGAACAGCGCGGAACGAGGGAGTAGGAGAACAGAAAGGAGTTGTCAGTTGGAAGAGGAACCCTGCCTATAGGTTCTCAACGCAAGGCCGGGGCTCGGTCCCCGGGGTTGTATGGACACTTATGGTTTTGCAGCAGACACCGGTAGAGTAGTTGGCTGTAAATGCATTACTCCCATCTGAGACTTGGGACACAACAGCAACACGGATAGAGAGTCGGGATCCAGGAGGTCCCTAATCGGGCTACAGCTGTCTGTCATACATGTAAGGTTCTAGGAACATCTGACAGGAGGAACTTCAGAGTAACCACGGTACTGGAGTTCTTCACACTAAAAGGCGCAATAGAGGAGTCGTTCAGGAAAGGCACATGTTGGCGGAGTGTTGGAGAGGAGAACCCTGACTTGCCCGGGAGGTTGATTGAGTCTCTACCCCGGAGGACACGGCACGGAGGCAGGCACCAGTGGGTACCATGAACTGTGAGTAAAGCTTTGAAACTGCAAGCCCTGCTGTCCTCCATTCATTCGCCGCTAACACCTTCAGCACCGCTACATCTGGGTACCAGCATCTATACCATTCTGCGCCTCTCCTCATCCATTGCACCTTCACTGCCCTGTGACTACAGCTCCACCTGTGGGGAGCTACACCATCTTTGCTGCACCAGACCATCAGTCTCAGTGGATCTGCATGCAACATTGGCTCAACATCTTACTTGCCAAACACCACAGGTGGCATCTCGAACTATCCATATAAACTATACTGTTAAGATCACCGCCATTGATACTGGGCGCCCAGGGCCACGGACCGGGTCACTGCTGCTGTGACACATCCCCCTGACACCAGCCCGGTACCGGGTACCCCGCTGCCCTGGGTGTGAGGGCGACCCAAAAGTAAGGCAGCATTTTCTAGGTGACTGATACACCTCTAGGAATTGCTGCAAATTCTGCAAATATATAATACAGAGAAGGGGTTAACAAGGATTTACTGAACAGGCAATAACAAGTAGTACTCCACACAGGGAGGAAAAGACAATATACAAAACAAGGCAACTTATCGGTTGCAGTTCTGGCAAGGGAAAGGCTGGAAAATCTCTCTGCGGCGTCTCAACTGATGTAAAAAGTCTCTGGCTCTGCTATGGAAATACGAGTAGCACTGCCACCCGACAGTGCTGATGGATTACGTTCTGTTTGACTTGGGTGCGCCGAAACGTGGAAACAGACCTTTATGTGGATCCTTCAGAAATGGCGCCGGACACGGGTCGTGAGCATGTGTACAGGCCGCAACAGCCCGCGGTCTTACGGAGTTGTCTCTAGTTTGTCCGGTGTCTCAAGTAAAACCGTGGTATCCAACAGTGCGGGAACAGATGGTAACTTAATAGCGTCACGAGAAGTCTTAAGGTCAGCACACTGAGGTATGGGAAAAATGGAGAAGTTAGCGTAAGCAGTGGAGAGGGAGTCAACCGTCTCCTGTTGCCTTTCCACCAAGTCTGACCCGTTCCTGCGCTCAGGTCTCCTTATATACTCTGTGTAATAACGTGCAGGTGCTGGGTATGTCACCACGGAACAGAGACAGACCAAAAGTTGAAGGGTTTTATTTACAGGGATCTAAACCTCCTCGCAGGGAGGCAACGGTGGGGGTTAAACTGGCCAAAGAATGATGAAATAATGGTTTATGAAACTTAGGCAAAGTTATCAAACAGTCAAGGCAGATAATGGTAATTAATGGGTATTCATGAAACTTATCAGTCTGAAGGAATCTTGATTGAAGGGTCGTCTTCTCCAACGTCGACGCCGTCAGCAGCGGCACTTGTAGTCTCTGTAGTCACTGTATACGCTGTAGTCACTGTATACACTGTAGTCTCTGTTAGATGGTAGCCAGGATCTCCAGGGTTAAGGTGGAAAGCAGGGGGACACTGGGACTGACTGGGCCTCCCCTGCTCTGAGTCTCTGCCTTCAAACTAACAGTCTCTTCTTAAGCCTCTCTGCTGGAACAATTCTCAGTCCCTTGTTAAGTCTCTCTGCCGGAACAATTCTCAGTCTCTTGATAAGTTTCTCTGCTGGAATCAGGGGCTCTGACTTGTCACCGTGGGAACCAGGGTTGCGCACGCGAGTCTCCGTCTCTGCACGGTCAGGAGGATGTCTTCCCCTAATCAGTGGGGGCATTGCTTCAACGTACCCACAGGCAGCAGTCTGTATGTCACGTCCTCCTGTCTTATCTTTCTGGCTGGGAGAGCTCTCTCCTCCCCTGCGTGCAGCTGTGTCCTGTTCTGTCTCCTGCACAAGCTGCTCTGCCCTGAGCGTGCTCTGGCTTCCCGCCCTCAGCCTGCACCCCTTCCTGTCCAGCACAACTTCCTCTTCCCCACTGTAACTCACAGGCCCATGATGCAGTCAGTTCAGGTCTAAAAGTCTTCCCCCTGGCAACCCTACTGCTCAGCTATATGGTTCCGGACACGGAGCAGAGGAGGTAAACCCTTTCGTGTTCTTCTTGTGCTTCACCCCCTTACACCTGCACCCCTTGATGTCTGACAGAAAGGTCTCTCCCTTTCAGAGGAAACCTCCCCCGCCAACAGTGGTGACAGCCCCGAAAGTTCCGGCCTTAAAGGGCACCGTACACTGCTGACTCCGTCTCAACTCATCTTCTTACACAGTCATACACCACATGAGAACACTACACAAATATTTTTTAAAAGGGTATAAAGTTAACTACAAATATCAAAGACTGACAGTCTCTTCCAAGCAAAAACAGGTGTGTACAGACGTATGCTAAGAATAGCTATCTCCATATGTAACTAACAAATAAACTGCACCCAGTTGTACTATAGCATGAAATGTATGAAATTGGAATTGCATTACTGTTCTAGAAAATAGGAAAAAAAAAACAAAGATACTTAGTACATAAATTGGCTAATTCATGTGTGCCCAGCAGCCCCGGCAAGGCTAGGCAAGGGAAGTGATGGTCAGCCTTTGATATTTGTATACATAGGTTCTCTGACTGAGCACTCCACCCATCAACGTATGGCGGATTTAATCACAGCAGGAACCTACCTACTCATATAAATGTAGGAAATTAGCACAGGAGAGGATTCACATTAGGTTAGGTTCACAGCAAAGAATATCACCTTGCCGTGGCTGCTGGACATACATGAATTGGCCAATTTATGTGCTATCTTCAATTTTTCCTATTTTCTAGAGCAGCAATGCTATTTCTATTTTATGTTTGCATGCTATAGCGCTACAGACTGCAGCTTTAGAAAAGTAACCATAGTAAAATTTAGTTTTTTTCTTAATTTATTTAACATTCAATGGTGGCTGCCATTTTTGTTTGCTGGTGTTTAAGTGTCAGAGCATGACACACATCAAATAGCAGTGAGCAGTGACAGCAGGTCCAGACACCTCCAATGCCAAGATCTAAATCTGAGCATGTGCCTTCCCAGCGGCCATTTTCCCGAACGGGGCTTTACCACTTTTAGACATGTAGATCACGAGATCAGACTGTCAGACATTACATGTCTCACACTGGTAACTCCACCTTACAGTTAATATAAGCTCTGGAGGCAGATTCTCAGAGAGATCTATGTCATGCCCATAGATTTTAACAGCTCATTTACATATAAGAAAAAAATGAATTTCTCTGGAATAAGACATGGGATCTCAGATATCACGGTATCATTTTATTCAGCTTCCTACAAGTCCATATAGACGGCTTAGGAGGGTTGATTCTACTTTAAAACTATCTAGTTCTAAGTTTACACCACCTATTAGTTGGCTTACCTTGTGCCAGAAACATGCACCACAATTCTCGTTCTTTTTTAGGCGCATGTTGGGCCTCGCTTCTTTTCGATAAGCCACATTCCTTTTCATTAAGTCTTGAAAAGTGTCTAAAACGCAGAACAAGTATGTAATATTCTATGTATATACAGTTTTACATCAGAATTCTGCAACATTTCGCTTGATAAATCTGCTCCAGTCTTGTCACCGTCATCACTGAATGGAGCCACTGAAGAATGTTGCATGGACTCCTCTGCACATGTCTCTACTGTTTGCAAGGCCTAAAACATCTAATCACACTGAGTTAATTAAGTTTTTTTTCACCTTCTTCTTTTTCTTAGTAAACCTTTGATTGCATAGCTTCCCTTTGGCAATAAAGATGTTAAGTCGGGGAGATCGCAGGTAAACTGACACTTTAAATGTGTCTGAAAAAAATATATTGCATCTCAAGTACAGTGGAATCTATGTGAAATTCAGCCACAGGCTGCATCTATGAGATGAGTATTTGTCACTGGTCCTGCAGCAGCAAGTGATGTCATGGGATCTGTCTCATTGTGAGATGAAAAGGATTAAGTAAAACCCGCTGGCACTAGGCAAGAATCCAAAACATAATCTTCCCTCTTCTTTGTGTGACTCTGTAGTGAACCTATCCAGCTCGGCCACTGTTGTAAAGCCTGCGCCTAAACACCAGAGAGAAAATGTTTTCACAGTCGTAAATCAATAACGGGGGAGGAACCGGTATTATTGCCAGTTTGGTATGGCAGGAAGGAAAGATTCAAAGCTGGTCTTATAATGTTTGGCAATGTATCACTCCTCCATGAAGTCAATAGACAAGGTCTTCAAATCGAGGAAAATTTCACTGGCGATAACGACACGGCTTGTAAATAGTTTGGTCTTTTCTTTTTCCGGAGTAATATATGGATGCGAAACCTAGATGATAAAGAACGAAGACAGAAGAAGAATCAACGTCTTAGAAATGTGGTGCTGGAGAAAGATACTATCAATACCATGGATTGCAAGAAGAACAAACAAATCAATTTTGGACAAGTCAAGTCAGACATGTCACTCGAAGCAAGTATCACCAAGCTATGACTTGCCTACTTTGGATACATCATAAGAAGAGAGCGATCACTGGAGAAGGACACCATGGTCGGAAGAATAAAAGGAACTAGAGGAAGACCAGCATGATGGCTCGATACAATCAAGATAACGGTGGAGAAGACCCTAGTGGACATATCTAGGCTTTCACAAGATCGATCTTCCTACAGAGCATTCATCCATCAATTAAGTCGCCATGGCTTGATATCGAGCAGAAGGTCGTTAATAAATAAAATTAAAGTATCACTCCTCCAATTACTGGCGTTTGGTGCTGGTGTGCATTCGCTTTGATCGTTCTGGTTTACTTTATATCCTGGATTTTTTATTTCATCCTGGCTCATATTTTAAGGACACACAACATTTCTCCAATTTTCGATAATACAGCATGGAATTACCTACAGGTGGTAACAGATTTGGGCTTTAGTAGTGTTAAATAAATGCGTTTTGCACCAATATTTGGTATATGATTGAAGGGTGTGGGTCCAACCAATTGGGGGATCATTAGATTAGACCCTCTTCACTATGACAGTCTTTGGAGGTTATGACATGTGGAGGAACATACCCACTGAAGTATCCTCAGAGTCAACTCTTATATTCCCCCTGATTGGTATGGAGCCAATATGCACTTTCTCAGACACTGCGCCAGGCAATTCAGCAGTACTTCTGATGAGGAGGGGTCATCGGGAACCCAAGTTTTATCATTCAGTGACTGCTGAAATAGTTGATCAGTGATTGGAAGGTTTCAGTTATCCATACTCCTAAAGCGATTTTTTTTTTTCATATTGACACCAGGGGGGTCAGCATTGTTTCTCTTAATAATAAAGATTTTAATGTCCATATCATGACATTGGAGATCTAATTTTGGTTTAGTAGAACCACAAGAGTTCCAGGTGTAATAGGCAAAATGTAGACCCAGAAACGCAAACATATCATGGCCGCAAAAGCGGACACAGAAAGAAGAGGCCCCTATGCAGAAACAATATGTTGGCCCATTGCAGTCCAATAGCTCATCATAATGCACAATTTCACTAGTTTTGGAGATGGAAGTGCAGCCCCCTTTACACCTTGGGCCCCTGTGTGGTTGCACAGGTTGCATCTATGATATGTCTGCCCCTGCATGGCCATCTGAAACGAAAGCTCGCTTAAACCTCCAATAGTTGTCAGACGAAAGTTCATACGACCAACAAGTTTTCTTAATGAATTTCCAATATACATGTATGTTCAGTCAAGCTGAGTGTTCATGTGTTGTCAGTAGAGATGAGCAAAAAGATAAGATCTGCAGAATGCTAGTCAGCTCATGGCCACTAGTAGTCCATGCATAATGCAGGTGTCTGGATACAACGTACAGAGGCACAAGGCGGAAACAGTCAGTGAAGATTATAGCTCTTTTTATATACAGTGATTTAAAGTGACTAAACAATTGGTGTTAGTAACTAGGCAGACTAACATTTAAAGATAATAATAAACTTGGAAAAGAAAAGGAAGTCTTTATCTAACATCAATGTTCTGTTCACAACAGTGGTGTGCCCAGTCTTGGAGACACCACATAAATTATTTTGCCGCAATTCTGTCCCTAACAAGGGTCACAGGATTTTCCCCCTAGACCGCAAGTCTCTCTCTGACCTTGTCTATCAAAGCCCATTGAGCCATAATCCCAGTCAACTCTGGTACTGTGGGGGATAGATGGAAGTGACAGCCCTGCTTACAAGCACTATCCTTCCGCAGTTGCATGCACATCCCGCCTGTTGCAGGGATCTTCTCAGCTTGACCATCGACTGAAGACTCTCAGGATTGGACCGGAGAGGACCAGGCCTCAGCTCCTGACGGGCGACGTCTGGTCTCTTGAGCTTAACTGATGTGGGGCATTGATCCTGGTCCCTACTAGCGTAGGTGGAACTCGGAGTCCACATCTGCCTAATCCGGGCCTTGTCAGGTGATGGCTGACACCTTACTGTCGTAGGCTTTACGCTGGCCTCAGCGACATTCCTGGACAGCGTCTGCTTTGCTCTCCTTTCTGGCGCCAAATCCCTCTGTAGTTTGGCGTGCAGGGCTCCTATATACAGAAAGTCCTTCCTGTGGGTCACCTGATCAGGTCCAGCACTCGAAGTCACTCCCCCTGCAAATTTTCCAGCACAATTTGGTTCTGGTTGAATTTGCTTGGCCAGCAGATGACAGTTTCTCCTTATTAATGGCATATCCTGCAAGGGCTCTTTAGGGATTTCACTGCCTCTCATTGCACATGGTCACCAGGCTAAAAACTGTGGATCTTCTACTATCTGCTACAATGTGACGCACATATGGTGTCGTGGGGCCGCTAATAAGAAGAGGGGCATTTCACAGATAGTAGGGAAGGTCACTTTACTTTTCTCCATGAAGTAGTAGCAGCTGGACCAGCTAGGGAGAAGAGAGATTGAGAGCAAAGGAATGGGCATGTTGAAGTTCAGTATGTCCAACTATTCATGTTCCTGACACATGCCAAATAAACATTGCCCGGACATCTAATACACATTAGATGGCAGGTGTGTAAGGAGGTAGCAGAGGACCTCGGTGCTCCCTCTTTCCTTCCTGTGTGGTCCCCGTACACTTTATGTAAATATGTTACAATTACCATGTACTACCAATGTATTGCCTTGCACTGTGTTTATATTGTGTAATATGGGGAGTTCCCCTTTAATTGTCTATGTATTGTACTAAGTTAGGGACAGTTGAGAGTTAAAATGTGGGCTGGACTAGCAGCCAGAAAAAGGCATCAGGAAGCTGCTGCTTCAGGAGTAGCTCACACATCTGCCCTGAGCAGGTGTGCAGCAACAGCTGGGGTATCAACAGAACCCAGGAGGGGATAAAATCTGTTGCACCGGACAGTGATGCGGGCATTGCCAGAACACCGGAGGGGATAGAGTCTGTTCTAAGGAACGCAACACGGGCCTCAGGACTTTGTAAGGGCCCCACTGAAGGGACTTCAAGTGTCCAGATTCCGGCGTATGGACTACTGCTTGTTTCAGCTACCATGGCTGTTGTGGGTACGGCCGTGGATATTGCTAGGGAGAGAGCAGTGTTGCACTTTGCTTCATTTCTGTTATTAAAGTTTGTTCCCTGTTGGACTGCAAGTTGTGCCCGAGGATTGTGTCCATCTGGTCCATCTCTGTGTTTTATGTACAAGGAGCCGGGGGTGTCTGTGGACTGTGCTTTGTGGGTGAACTTGGTCAGGACTACCACACCGGGCTACCTTGTTACAGGTAAGTCCCAACAAAATTCGCATGGCTGGCAGAAACAAAGTCTGATATTTAAGGCCTTGTTCATCCAGTAGGTTTTTGATGTTTTTGTTTTGTTTTCAAGCCAAAATTACATTTGGATGCCAAAAAGAGAAGGTTATCATGTATACTGTCTTCTCTTTAGAATGCTTGTTAGACCAACCTTTGTGAACCCAAGCTAAATCTCAGCATGGCTGGGTGTTATAGAGCAATAAAGCTGGCACCCCTGCCTGTTACTGGTTATTATACAGACTGTAGTATGTAATCTGGATTCATTTCCTGCCTTGTAGATTACATCAAAGCAGTGGAGTCCAGCAATGGTGATAATTACTGTGATTCTGAACTTCTTCCTGCAAATTTTAATGGGTATTGGATGTCACAGAGGGCTTATGAGGCTTCCATCCCTGCTGTTATAAAGGTCACGGCAACCTGAGATGACAAATATTGGCAAGACTCAGTGCCTTTTACAGTATAACAGTAGGTTCACATGTTGCGTTTTTGCAGTGTTTTTTTTTCCTTTTACAGTACCAGCAAAAGCACATGCTTTTATTTTTGCATTTTTTGAGCTCCTGGCCATTTTTGAAAACCCGTCGCATGTCAATTCTTTCAGCATTTTTGCATCTGGGGGGGAAAAAAAGTTGCAAACAAAGTACGTGAAAACACACTGAAAATACGCATATTTTACACTGCGTTTTTCTTACGTACCCTAAGGCCTCATGCACAGGGCTGTACTGTATTATAACTCTGTTTTGCATGAATTTTCAGGGCTCCTACTTTAGAACATGGGATCATCTCTGAATGTTTGTGGTTTCATACAGAAGTTTTTCACAGCGGCTTTCTTCCAAACCAACAGAAGAAAAAAAATGACGTACACAGACAGAAGAGGGCCCCAGTGCAAGAACTCCAAAGACATACTGATAGGGAATTTAGATTGTGAGCCCCATCGGGGACAGTGATGATAATGTGTGCAAACTGTAAAGCGTTGCGGAATATGTTAGTGCTATATAAAAATAAAGATTATTATTAAGAACAATATATGGGCCCTTTACAGTCCAATAGCTCATTATAATGCACAATTCCACCTGCTTTGGAGTTAGAAATGGGCCCCTTTACCTTGGGCCACTGTGCAGCTGCACAGATTGCACTAATGATAAATCCACCCCTGCATCCTCCATTGGATGTCGTATGTATGTGTAACAAGGGGGCACAGGATGGTAGTCATAGCCGAGTCCACTAGATCACAGTCAGTGAGCACCCCGGCCGTTTGCACATGAAAAGACAGTTCAAGTCCCAGCCCTGCGGTACAGTCAGTTACCTCTGTTACTCCAGCTTCTGGTTTCCAGGGTCCAGGAAACACCACAGAGTCACAGTTCTTTTCCAACAGTTGAACTTTACTAAACAGTAAGGCATCCATCACATCAGCAGCACAGTTCACACAGGACGTTTCCTGGACTTTCCCTTCCTCTGCCATACGGGTAGACTCTATTCTCTCTAGATTTTTGCTTTCTCTGTTCCTGGCAATCCCTGCCGTCTCCTTGGACCATCCAGGTCCAACACCTGGCTTTCCTGTACCTGCTAGTCTGGCAGCATCTTTGGACAGTTCATGTCCTAGATGTCCCTTCAGCATCACCAGCTCTCTGTCAGCCCTTTGTAGGGTTCCAATAGGGAAAGGTGCCAGGAACGCCATCTCAGCTGTTCCTGCCATGGTCTTAGACCCCGAATCCTTCCCGGGGATGACTCCTTTAAGCTAGTGCCCAATTGCACTATTCTTCAACTGGAGGGTCCGTTACTGCCATCTGCAGACTTATCCCCCACAGCTTGTTACTGTCCACTGCAAGTACCTCCACTTGGGCAAGCTGCCCAGGCATCTGAGACTAAACAGGAAGTGCCTTTCCTATATCTTTCTGCTCTATGCTGCTCTGCTCTAACTACTCTCATCTAGTTAACCCCTGTGCAGCCTATCTACTAACCTATTCTATAATACTCTCTATCTCTAGTCCTTAACTCTGTAATGCCCCATCTATTCTAATCCCCCTATGGTCCACACAGCATATAACAAATGCATCACATTATGTACACAAACATCAGTAAACACATATAAATGTTACATCTCTCATTAATACACCATGGGGTGCCGCATGCTACATGTGAACAATGGCCAGGGGAGAGGAGGCACGTGAGGGTCCCCGCCACCTCCTTACATGTGGACACAATCTTCCTTAGAAGTTTTGCTCTGATCATGCAGCACTCAACGGAGCCTATACAACATCCCAATAATCATAGGATCACAGGGCACCCTTTAAACTGATGGCCGCCTGACTTTTCCCAGCAGTCAGTCACAATTATTAATATTATTGTTTCTATTATAATTATTACTTAAACAATTCAAGATTTTTCTTGGTTCCACAAATGGCAACCTATCTTGAGGACTTGTTCAGGAGAACGTGTATTTGGTCAGTGGGCTTTCTGTTAGGAACGGCGGAACGCACTAAATAAAAATAATAATAAAGTGCGTTCGCCGCTCGGGGTCCACCGTGCAGTAGGTGATATAACCGCTGCTAAGTGGTGGCAGGAGCAATATGGCAGTAATGCACACAGGGTTAAACTTCACCCAGGTGCGCAGAGCAATCTCAGTTAATTTACAGAGATGTCAAAAATTACAAACACAAATGACAGAGCCTGTTGTAGTCACAGTACTCAGTAAAAAACACACACACGGTATACGGTCACAGGAGTAGCCCAAGACGGCGGCACTACGTCTAGACCTACCGTGTGCGCGGTGTTGCAACTGCGAACGCAAAGGAGGCTGCTACTGCAGCGCGGCGTTGACACTGCCGCCAAACGACAAAGGCAAGGCGCAAGCACAATGTCGGACGCTAGCAGCTGTGGATGTTGCAGCAGAGGAGCGCTGGCACTGATTCTGACTCAGTCCCTAACCGCATACGTAATATCAGAGGGAAGGGTTTTTATAATGAGTCATTCACCAGAATCATACATCCGTCCTCATACACACAGCAGCAAGTAAGTCTATACTAGCGCATGGCGGAACAGCCATGCGCGCCTTTTATAGCAGCGGGACCTTCTACACGCTTCCAGATCTCTGAGATGGACCAATGAGAACTGGAGCGGGACCTGAGCACATGACTCCTGATCTCCAATGGACAGAGGACAGAAGGACTTAGCCTCAGGAGAGATTTGCTGCAAGGCAATCTCCTCTGCAATCTCCTCTGCAGTGGAAAAATAGGAGGAGAGTGCAGAATGTGAGGATCTGGATCCCTGCTGAGTAAACGCAGAAATCCGACTCCTAACACTTTCCTTGTGCTCAACAGACAGCGCTCATCCAATAATGGCCGGTGTGCCTTTGGGGCCACACTTGACATTTTCCAGCACTCAGATTGACAATTAATATATTGGTGCTATAAGTAATTTCAGAACCTTATTTTTGGGATCTGTGATGGTACCAATGTTCGGACCTTCACTAATCAGAAAGTTCACAGAACGGCTACATTCACACAACTATAATTTCAGCCCTTTGAAAAAAACTGACATCACAAGGACAGCATTTAAACCAATGTTACTCAATCAGACAGTTCAGATGACCATTATTTTTTTTTCACGGATTGAATGACCGCGTGAAGAAGATGGCAGGATTTGCAATTCTCTTATGTATTTGTATTGAGACTCAACTATTCAAGTTTGTGAGTGCGCAGAAAAAATTGGATACCATACGAATCAACCATGCGGCATCCGATTCTAACAGATAAAGTGCCATTATTAATATTCTTAAAATGTATTCACTGCTGATGTATAAAAATGGATGCCATACGGATGACAATATAAAGTAGATGAAAAAACGTCTATTTTTCTAGATGAAAACTAGATGACTTTCTTTATACGCCTGTTTTCTAAAGCAGCATAATTTAGGGACAAAGACCTTGATTCCTGTGATGTGTTACTTTCTTTTGATAAAATCAGTGTTTTATCAGCAGGTACTAGTGTCACATATTATCAAGGGACTATAGGCACCTACACGATCCCTTGAACTAGGGTCACCATAGTCTATTGCACCAGATGGTGGAGACGCTGGTAGTCGCCTTGCTACGCTCATCAGGAGAGCTTTAAACCAGAACAATGTGGGAAGGAAAGCAAAAGGCCAGAAAAAGCCATACACCTGACAAATGCTATTGAGAACTGTGGTATTAGAAGTGGAAAGGAAGAACAAAGACAAAAGAATCTAAATAATAAAAATATTGGAGAAAGAGAAACCAATCACAAACTAAAATGTTTCTATACTAATGCACAAAGCATGGGCAACAAACAAGGAGAATTGGAACTACTAACGCAGGAAAAGAAATATGATGTCATTGGAATCACTGAAACTTGGTGGGACAATACACATGATTGGAATACAAGGCTAGAAGGATACAACTTATTTGCAAGAAACAGACTTGATAAACGAGGAGGGGGTGTCGCATTGTATGTTAGAAACGCGTATATCTGCACAGAGATTGAAGCTTCAGAGACTGGGAGTTCTGTGGAAAATGTTTGGGTAAGAATACAAGGACAGAACAATGGAAAGGACACCATTGTAGGCATTTACTACAGGCCGCCTGTGCAAGCTGAAGATATGGATGAACTCTTTATGCATCAAATGGCCAAGTTCTCCAAAAAATATGACTTAGTTGTCATGGGAGATTTCAACTATCCATACATTTGTTGGGCATCTCTCTCAGGCAAAACTAAAAGGTCAAGGAAATTCTTATCCTCTCTTGCTGACAACTTTATCTTCCAAAAGGTAGGGGAGAAAACAAGGGGAACTGCTACCTTGGATCTAATCCTCATATACAGGGAGGAAATGGTTGAGGAGGTAAGAGTGGCTGGGACCCTAGGAGGTAGCGACCATGCTATTCTAGAATTTTGGATAACAAGAGGAGGAAGACCTGTGAAGACTCAGACGTCAAGGTTAGATTTCAGATTGGCAGATTTTAAGGGATTCAAAAAGAGAAATGGAGGGATCCAATGGCTGGATATCCTTAAGGACAAAAATGTCCAGGAAGGGTGGGAAATCTTGAAAAATGAAATTCTCAAAGGACAATTGTTAACAATTCCGAAAAGAGGGAAGAATAGGAAGCATTTAAGGAAACCAGGATGGATGAACACAGAACTTAAGCACATGCTAAAAAGGAAGAAAGAAATGTTTATAAAATGGAAAGAGGGAGGCATATCTAAAGAAGAATATAATGCTGTCTCTAGTACCTGCAGGGCACAAATCAGATGAATTGAGGCTTTCAAGAGACGTCAAAAGCAATAAAAAAGGATTTTGGGGATATGTCATAAGTAAAAGAAAAGTAAAAGATGCTATAGGATTTTTACAGGATGAAAATGATGAAATGGTAAGACAGGATGATGGGAAGGCCAAACTTTTAAATTCCTATTTTGCATCTGTTTTCTCTCAGAAAGGAAATGTAACATCAACTGTTCTTCACTGTCCTATTAAGGGAATAGAAGAATCCAGGATATCTATAAACAGAAAGATAGTGCGGAAACACTTAGCTAACCTAAATGAATTCAAGTCTCCAGGTCCAGATGAATTACACCCCAGAGTACTGAAGGAGATAGCAGAAGACATTTTTGAACCACTCTCCATAATCTTTGAAAATTCTTGGAGAACAGGAGATGTCCCAGAAGACTGAAGAAGAGCAAATGTTGTTCCTATCTTCAAAAAGGGGAATAAGGTGGACCCAGGGAACTATAGGCCCGTGAGTCTGACTTCTATACCAGGAAAGATCTTTGAACAAATTATTAAACAACATGTATGTAAGTACCTGGATAAGAATTAAGTGATTAAATAGAGTCAGCATGGGTTTGTAACTAATAAGTCATGTCAGACTAACTTAATTTCCTTCTATGACAGAATCACTGACTGGGTGGATCAGGGAAAAACTGTATAGTATATCTTGATTTCAGCAAAGCATTTGACAAAGTATCTCACACCATCCTTATTGATAAAATGACTAAGAATGGAATGGGCAAGGCAACTGTTAGGTGGATTCGTAACTGGCTAAGTGATAGGACCCAAAGAGTGGTCATAAATGGCTGCACATCCATTTGGAAGTATGTCTCAAGTGGGGTACCACAGGGCTCTGTCCTGGGCCCTGTATTGTTCAACAGCTTTATCTATGATTTAGATGAAGGAATTGAGGGTAAACTGATTAAATTTGCTGATGAAACTAGGACGGATAGCTAATACTAGAGAAGAGAGAGGGAGGATTCAAAAAGATATAGTTAAACTGGAGCAGTGGGCACCAACTAACAGAATGTTTTTTTAAAGGGAAAAATGCAAAGCACTACATCTGGGCAATAAAAATGAAAAAAGCATATACAGAATGGGAGGAATAGGGCTAAGCAACAGCACACGTGAAAAATACGGGTATACTAATAGATCACAGACTGAATATGAGTCAACAGTGTAATGCAGCAGCAAAAAAGGTAAATGCAGTTCTAGGATGTATTAACAGAAGAATACAGTCCAGATCACGTGAATTCATTATTGCCCTCTACTCCTCTTTGGTCAGACCTCATCTGGAATACTGTGTCCAGTTTTGGGCACCACATTTTAAAAAAGACATCAACAAACTGTAGCAAGTTCAGAAAAGAGCAACCAGAATGATGACCGGTCTGCAAACCATGTCTTATGAGGAAAGGTTGCAGGATTTGGGAATGTTTAGCTTGCAAAAGAGAAGACTGAGAGGAGACTTAATAGCTGTCTACAAATATCTCAAGGGCTGTCACATTGTAGAGGGATCATCTTTATTCTCATTTGCACAAGGAAAGACTAGAAGCAATGGGATGAAATAGAATGGGAGGAGACACAGATTAGA
The DNA here is from genome assembly GCF_039654945.1 of Dendrobates tinctorius. Lineage (NCBI taxonomy): Eukaryota > Metazoa > Chordata > Amphibia > Anura > Dendrobatidae > Dendrobates > Dendrobates tinctorius. The sequence goes on along the minus strand of NW_027361743.1, from coordinate 16,181,999 downwards.
TATTAGAAAAAAACTTTTTGACAGAGTGATCGATGAGTGGAACAGGCTGCCACGAGAGGTGGTGAGCTCTCCTTCAATGGAAGTCTTCAAACAGAGGCTGGACAGACATCTGTCTGGGATGATTTAGTGAATCCTGCTTTGAGGGGGTTGGACCAGATGGCCCAGGAGGTCCTTCCAACTCTACGATTCTATGATTCTATGATCTATGCTCCTAGCTTAACCCTTATCTGATCCTTCCTTCACCCAGGGAGGTGAGGGGCTGAGGTGTATAGGAAAACAAACCAAACAGAAAAGGTTAACAGACAGGCATAAAAGAAAACTGCAATGATACAAATGCACTCACAAAACAACAGTGTGGGAAACAGAGAAGGTAGATGACGGGGAAACCAAATAAGAGAGGATAAAGAAAAACATGCAAACCAACTCCACCAGCAATCTCCAGAAAATCTCTCCAACCATCAACTCCAAACACTGAACTGTCTACTTCACCACCAAACCATGAAGTAGAACTGTCACTGACAACTCCCAAGTGCCAGAGAGGAGCATATATACCAGAGCGGAGTGGCCAACACAGAACAGCTGAGACAATTCAGGGTGGAGAACTCCAGGAGATGAACTGAATTGATTTACCCTTGCCATGACAGCAAGGAAACGTGCACTGTTTAGTAGGCTGGTGAAGCAGTTCTAATAAGTGCAGGAGTTCGGGTAACCAGACACTGCAATCATTTGACCTCACTCTGTCGCGGTATCCACTTGATAACTAGTTGTCTCATGCCATGTAGCTCTTCTGCTCTGTGTAACCCCGCCCCCACCACTGATTGGCAGTTTTCTGTCTATGCACAGTGTACTCAGAAAGCTGCCAATGAGTGATGAGAATGGGGTTATGCACAGCTCAGCAATCAGAGAACTGCTCCATCTGTAGCCTAGAAAACATGTATTTTATCAATATAACAGCAAGCAGCCCAGTAAGTGACACATTGCTAAAATCAGTCTTTGCCTCTAACTTATGCTGCTGTCAGATTAAACAATTAAAATCTGGTGACAGATTCCCTTTAAAGGGAGCCTGTCACCAGGTTTCGCCAATATGAGATACGGCCACCACCTTTCAGGCCTGAAATACAGCATTCTATAATACTGTATATCTGCCCTGGAACTAACCTGAAAGGGAAGAAAAAAAGTTTTTATTATACACACCTGCGTGGCGCTCTTGTCCGAGGGGTGTCGCTAGTCTTCTTACAATCGCCACCCTCTTTCTTGCTTTGTGTGGATGACGCATCCCTACATCATCTGCACAGTCTCCTACTCAGGTGTACATCTCTGCCCTGACTAGGGCAGAGCAAAGTATTGTAGTGCTCATGCCTCAGGGCTCTTTGATCTTTCCCAGGGCCTTTGCACTGCAGTGCTTTCCTCTGCACTCAGCAGGACAGAGAAGTACACCTGCACAGGAGTGCGATGCCAAGGAGACTGTGTGGATGACATAGGGACACATCATCCACACAAAGCAAGAAGGAGGACAGCTATCGTAAGAAAATGGGAGGCGCCGAACCAAGACCTGCAACACCCCTCAGACCATACCCCCCACTTGTGAGTATAATAAATGTTGGCATATGCAACAGAAATGGACTTATTGTTTATGTAAGGAAGGACTTTATACTAGCCTGACAGCAGATGGCGATAGTGTGAAGTTAAATGTTTGCTGTATTGTGGGGAGGGAAGCTCTCTTGTTATTGTTAGTTTTACTTTAGTTTTTGACAGTATTATGCCAGCAGCACGGCTGTGTGCTTCTGAATTCTTATCTCATGTTTACCCATAAGAAGTAAATGCTGTTTACTCAAGATAACTTGCTCAGTGAAGTTCTCCTGTGTACCAGTGGATTCTCAAAAGGTACACTCTTGAGTTCTCCTTCAATGGAAGTCTTCAAACAGAGGCTGGACAGACATCTGACTGGGATGATTTAGCGAATCCTGCTTTGAGCAGGGGGTTGGACCAGATGGCCCAGGAGGTCCCTTCCAACTCTACGATTCTATGATTCTATGATTCACACTCTGCTACAGGTTATGGGCCCAGTACAGGAGATAGTCCCAGACACCCAGGACAGAGACACCCAGGAGATAACCTCAGACACCAGAGAAGCAGATAAGCTCTGTTAACAGAAGGAGATAAAACCCAGTGAACGGAGGCTGAAAAGAAAAAATTCCAGATACAGAGGGACAAAGGAATTTATGTTCCAGGAACTGGAGGACCGCACACTGGAGATAATTACAGAGAATCACCGCACACAGGATATACAGGAACTCAAGAAGAAAGAAGAAAGAAGAATATCTTCAAAAAACAAGTAAGGCTATATAAAAATGATGTGCAGCACTGAGCTGAAACTCACAGTAGCTAAGCTGAACAGTGAAAATTATCAGTTATGGAAATTCAAAGTAGAGATGTTGTTATCTAAAGATGATTTATGGGAAGTAATCATTACAGATAGACCTGATGAAGATAATCAGACATGGGATAGAAAGAATAGAGAAGCTAGAGCCACCATTAACTTATTAGTGGATGATGCTCAATTAATACACATAAGAAATGAAGAAACAGCTAAAGGAATGTGGGAGACATTGAAAAAGCTATTTGAAAGATCTAGTTTAAATCAAGTTATTTCTATTAAGAAAGCTTTACAGTATGAAATTGAGTGCAAATGACGACATGCAGAAGCACATATGGGAAGTAATATCACAGCTAAGGTCTATTGGTGAAGACATTAAAGAAAGTAATGTAGCAGCAATATTATTGTGCAGTTTACCAGATTCGTATACAGCCTTGATAAATGCCTTGATAAATGCCCTAGAGACAAGACCTGAAAAAGACATCACCTTAGATTTTGTGAAAACAAGACTAATAGATGAATATCAGAGAAGAACAGACAAATCATTCTTCTACTGAAAAGGACAGTGGAAATGCTCTTAAAGCTACAGAATTTAAAAAACCTTATAATAAAGAGACAAGAGAATGTTTCAAATGTAGGAAAAAAGGTCATTTAAAGAAAGACTGTACCATATGGAAAGCAGAACAACAAAAATTACAACATAAAGAGCATACACAGAAAGTGAAAAACACAATTTCCGATTCATGTGAGAATAATTGGAAAGGCACATTTAAAGTAACAGACAAGAAATCATCACTTGGTTGGTTTATTGATTCAGGAGCACTGAGTCATAAGAAAAGTGACAAGAATTTCTTCACTGATCTTGATTTAGATAAGAAAGAAGCCATTTATCTTGCAGATGGAAGCAAAATAACCGCAGAAGGTATAGGATAAGGTATGCTAAACTGTTCAAACAAGTTTGGACAAGATTCAAAGATAGTTGTACAGAATGTGTTGTATGTTCCAAAATTGGAAGGCGGATTGTTATCTGTGAAGCGTTTAACAGCCAATGGACTCACTGTAAAATTCAAAGACAATGAGTGTGCAATTCTAACAGGAAACAAGGTGATAACCAATGTCAAGGCAGATGAACAATTATATCATCTTGACACACCAAAGGAACAGATGAAGGTATGTACACATGATCGCAAGAACTTTATATTGTGGCATAGACATCTAGGACACAGACACCCTGACAGTATAAGGGAACTACAAAGAAAAGAATTGACAAAAGATCTAAAGATATCAGATTACTCAATTACCGTAAGATGTGAATGTTGTATAAAATCTAAAGCCACAAGAATATCTATTCCAAAAGAAAGTGAGATGAAAAGCAAAAGACCACTTGATTTGGTGCATACTGACGTATGTGGACTAGCGTTGAGCGATACCTTTCGATATCGGGAAATTTCGGTTTGGATCTGACCGATACCCCAAAAATATCGGATATTGCCAATTCCGATACCGGAAACCAATGCAAGTCAATGGGACACAAATATCGGAATGAAAATAAACCCTTACTTTCCTTGTAGGTTAATTCTACATGAAGGAAAACAGCTAAGAATAATGTAGAATGTATTGGGGGGAGGTGGAGGAGACATTAAAGGCATAGTGGTTTAGCCCAATCAAATGAAATAGCAGGAATTTATTTTTTTTTTAAGACGTTCGGAGTTACCAAGATATTGACTATGTTAAGCTTTTTTTATATTTCGTCAGATATTTATTTTTCACTGCTTCCATGCGCTTCTTTTTTTACTTCTCCCACATTTTCTCCTTCATCATCCTCTTCAGGGTCATCTTTCTTCTTGGTCTTCTTCGGGGTGGTCTTCAGGGTCACCGTCTCCAGGGTCGTCATTTTCGGGGTCATCGTCTTCTTCGGGGTGGTCTTCAGGGTCGTCGTCTCCAGGGTCGTCGTTTTTGGGGTCGTCTGCTTCGGGGTGGTCTTCAGGGTCGTCGTCTCCAGGGTCGTCGTTTTCGGGGTCGTCATCTTCTTCGGGGTGGTCTTCAGGGTCGTCGTCTTTAGGGTCGTTGTAAGGGAGATCTAGAGTGATTACCAAAAACCATTTCAAAAAGCTTGAACTTGGAAATGTAGCAGAAGGTACAAGAAGGCTGAGGAACTGCTGAGAACCAGCTGACGGTACTGGAACCTGGATGGGTAGCCGAAGGTACAAGAGCCAATAGAACTACCGAGGACCAGCTGATGGTACTGGAACACGGTTACTAAGCAGAAGGTACCTGTGCCAGAAAGCACTACCAAGGACCAGCAGACGTTAGTGGAACTCGGATATCGAGAAGGAGGCACTTAAGCCAAACGCTCTGTCTGGAACCAGCTGACATTACTGGAACCCAGGGGGACATATTCAAGATTGACTTCCAAAGAACCAGCTAATGGTACTGGAACTCAGATAGGCAGCAGAAGGTACACATGAAAAAAAAGTTGCAAGGCCGCTAGCCGGCCGGAGTTACCGAAACCCACAGTCCTACAGGGGGAGCTTGTCCTATTGGCACTACGGAACCAGCCTTCATTGCCAGATCCCACAGCCCACATAGGAAGCACCTAAACTGCAGGCACCATAGAGTCGGCTAACCCGACCGCAACATGACAGGACAACGTATTGGAGGCAAAGTGACGTTGACACTACCCGGAAACAGCTGGCGTGCTGGAACCAGGCTGGGCAGTAGGGAGTACCCGTGCCAAAGACACTTCTGAGCAGCAACTGGCGGTATTGGAGCCAGGGATTACAGGAGAAACAGAGTGGAGGCAGAGGCATAATTGGAGCAAGTTTAAAATCTGTAGTAGTGTGAATGTGAACAGAGCAGGCGAAATTGCCGGACACACAGCAGGGGATCAGCTGACGTTACTGAACCCCAATAACACAGGAGCAAGTGTTGAATGTGCAGACGGCACTTCTGAGCAGCAACTAGCGGTGTTGGAGCCCAGGGATTACAGGAGAAACAGAGTCTAGCCAGAGGCGTAATTGGAGCAAGTTTAAAGTCTGTAGTAGTGTGAATGTGGTCGGAGCAGGAGAAATTGCCGGACACACAGCAGGGGATCAGCTGATGTTACTGAACCCCAATAACACAGGAGCAAGTGTTGGCTGTGCAGACGGCACTTCTGAGCAGCAACTGGCAGTGTTGGAGCCCAGGGATTACAGTGCAGGTGGTAGAAACATGAACATAACAGGAGACCTGGATACTGTTGCCAACCAATTTTTTAATCTGGAAGAGGACTGGCAAATTCCTGCGAGATCCAGGCCTTGTTCATTTTCAGAAAAGTAAGCCGGTCAACGTTATTGGTGGATAGTCGCATGCGACGGTCTGTTAGTACACCACTTGCGGCACTAAAGACGCGTTCCGATAATACACTAGCAGCAGGGCAAGCCAGCACCTCCAATGCATACTGGCTAAGCTCTGGCCATGTATTCAGCGTAGAGACCCAAAACTTGAAGGAGGAAGAGCCATGTGGGAGAACACTGAGAGGGCAAGACATGTAGTCTGTCACCATTTGACGGAAACGTTGCCTCCTGCTGACTGGAGCCGTCTGTGATGGTGTAGACATTTGTGGCGGGGACACAAAACTTTGCCACATTTGGGCCATACTGGTCTTGCCTTGTGCTGAGGCGCTGCTTCTGCTCCCTCGTTGTGCAGAGCTTCCTCCACTGCCTCGACGCACTGAGCTGCTTTGTAAAGCACTAGCAGCACTGCTCTCGGGTGATATGGAGAACATGATGGAATGCACCAGTGTGTCTTGTTACTCCCGCATTTTACGCTCCCGGTTCAACGGTGTTATGAGGCTTTGTAAGATGTCCCGGTAGCGAGGATCTAGGAGGGTGAACACCCAATAATCAGCCGTGTTGAGAATGTGGGCGATGCGGCGGTCATTTATCAGGCACTGCAGCATGAAATCAACCATGTGCTGCAGACTGCCAACTGGCCAAGAAACGCTGACCCCTGATTGAGGCGTCATCTCTGCCTGCTCTGCATCACCCCACCCTTGCTCTACATACTGACTACTAGAGCATTGTGTACCTCCCTCCTCTGGACAGATGTCTTCCTCCTCCATTGACTCCTCCTCATCCTCCTCATAAAGTGTCCCCTGCCTAGGCCTTTGTGAGGAACCACGTTGCGCAGACTGTCCAGAAGCAGATTGCATTTGTGACTCCTCATCCTCCACCTCTTCCACCACCTCCTCCCTTAGTGCTTGCAGTGTTTTTTCAAGCAGGCAGATAAGGGGGATAGTCATGCTGACTAGTGCATCATCTGCACTCGCCATCCGCGTGGAATCATGGAAGGCACGCAAAACGTGGCAGAAGTCCTTCATAGAGGCCCACTCAGTGGTGGTGAAGTGTGAACGGCGCGCAGTGCGACTTGTTTGCGCCTGATGTAGCTGGTACTCCATTACAGTTGCCTGCTGCTCACACAACCTCTCCAACATATGTAACGTTGAATTCCACCTGGTGGGTAGGTCACATATGATGCGATGTTCCGGAAGGCGGAATCGGCGCTGCAGAGCTGCAATGCGTGATCTTGCCATGCTGGAACGCCGCAAGTGAGCGCATTCTATGCGGACCTTGTGCAGCAGTGCATCAAGATCCGGATAGTCCCTCAAAAAACTCTGCACGACCAAGTTGAGCACCTGTGCCAGACATGGGATGTGAGTGAGGTTGCCTAGGCCCAGAGCTGCCACCAGATTTCAGCCATTGTCACACACTACCATGCCTGGCTGGAGATTCGCTGGCACAAACCACACGTCGCTCTCCTGCTTGATGGCATTCCAGAGCTCCTGCGCTGTGTGGCTTCGATTCCCCAAAGAAATTAATTTCAATACGGCCTGATGACATTTGGCCACGGCTGTGCTCATATCGGTCGTAACAGGTAAGCGTTCACGGGTCCATGTGGAGGTGGACTGTGACGGCTCCTGCAGCGCTGATTCAGAGGAACTGGAGTATGAGGAGGAGTCAATGTGTACAGACTGGATTCCTGCAATCCTTGGAGTTGGCAGAACACGTACAGCGCCACTCTCAAGATCTGTACCCGGCTCCACAACATTTACCCAATGGGCAGTGAGGGAAAGATATCGTCCCTGTCCATGGTTACTGGTCCACGCATTGGTGGTCAGGTGGACCTTGCTACTGATGGCGCTTAGTAGCGCATGTTTAATTTTTCCCTCCACATGCTTTTGCAGGGCACGGATGGCTTGCCTGCTGAAATAAAAGCGGCTGGCCATGTTGTATTGTGGGACTCCCAATGCCATGAAGTTACGGAAGGTGTCAGTCTCCACCAGCCTGAATGAGAGCTGTTGTGAGTTCATATTCCCCTTCACCATTGAGGTCTGATGAACTCTCTCTTCTTGTGAAGGAAGGTAGTGAGGCTGATTACCAAGCACCTGGGCAGGATGATGATGACTGGGTGACGGGAATTACTGACTGGATATAAGGCAGCCGACGCCCTTCTGCCTTGCTGGTGATCTCTCTGAGGGATTCTAGGAGACCAGTCTGATTCCTGCTCCTCAAAAGCTAAGTTTTCTGTTCTACTTTTTGCATTTGTGTTTTGGTTTTGTTTTGCATTGTTTTCCTTGATTTCTGCCATTCCCTGCTGGGGTGAGCTGAATTCCTTATTGCTCTGTCTTCAGAAAATACCTGAGTACTGATATAGTCTTTTTGAAGTCTAGCGTCTTCAGGGCTTTTTTCCCTATCAGCTGCTGGCTCTTGTTTTGATAGGGTTTTGGCGGATTACAGACAGCAGCTTTTCTATCCTGTCCTATCTAGTTAGCTTGGGCCCCATCATTTGCTCAGCCTATCTTTCTATCTGTGTGAGTGTTTTTTCATCTTGCTTCACCATCATTATATGTTGGGGGCTGTCTATTGCTTTGGGGTCTGCTCTGGGGCAGTTTAGATTTCCATTTCTGTCTTTAGGCTATGTAGTTCTCTGTTATGATGAGTCACCGAAGGAGGAAATAACAAAATACCAGCTAAGTCCAGAAAAGCCAGAGAGGTTGGCAGCTATCGGATTGCAGACCCCTGAACCTATCCACAACAACTAGCAGTAGCCGTGGGGGGTTCCTACGGTGCCCTAGACCCCTTGATCACAGCCGGAGAACTACATAGCCTAAAGACAGAAAGGGGAAAAACTAAACTGCCCCAGAGCAAACCCCAAAGCAATAGGCAGGCCCCAACATATAATGACGGTGAAGCAAGAAGAAAACACTAACACAGATAGAAAGATAGGTTGAGCAAATGATGGGGCCCAAGCTAACTACATAGGACAGGATAGGAAAGCTGCTGTCTGCCATCCGCAAAAACCCTATCAAAATGAGCCAACCGACTGATAGGAAAAACAGGCCCTGAAGTAGCTAGGCTTCAAAAGACTATCAGCACTCAGGTATATTCTGAAGACAGAGCAAAAGATCAACAGATCAGAGACAAAAATGGAATTCAGCTCACCCCCGGCCAGGGATGGCAGAACTCCCAAAAAACAAGGCAAAACAAAAACGAAACTGAATAGTACAAAGCAGAGCAGAAAAACTTAGCTTTGAGATGCAGGAATCAGACTGGTCTCCAAGAATCCAGCAGGAAAATCACCAGCCAGGAAGAAGGGCGTCGGCAGCCTTATATCCAGTCCTCAATTCCAGCCACCCAGTCATCATCTAGCTGCCCAGGTGTTTGGTAATCAGTCTCACTACTTTCCTTCACTAGAGGAGGGAGTTCATCAGACCTCAATGGTGAAGGGAAAAATGAACTCACAACAGTTCTCCGGCTGTGATCGAGGGGTCTAGGGCACCGTAGGAACCCCCCACGGCTACTGCTAGTTGTTGATAGGTTCAGGGGTCTGCAATCCGATAGCTGCCAACTTCTCTGGTTTTCTGGACTTAGCTAGTATTTCTGTTTTTGCCTCCTACGGTGACTCTTTCATAACAGAATCACCAGCCATACCGCAGATCCTAGGGTACTCAATAGCAGGAAAGAATTGTAAAAAAAAAAAAAAGTGTGTACATTTTTTCCTCTATATCTCTGAGGCCGTAGGGGGAATTTTTTTTTTCTCTCAATGGAGATAAAGCAATTGTCTGATCGTGTGGAGCAGCATGCTGCGGAAGTGCGGGGAATTTCCGCCTACCTTGCTCATTCACTTGCTGCTGAACCAAAGATCCCTACTCCTGATGTGTTTTTTGGGGATCGGTCTAAATTTTTGAATTTCAAAAATAATTGTAAATTATTTTTTGCCTTGAAGCCTAACTCGTCAGGGAGCTCCGCGCAGCAGGTTAAAATTGACATCTCTTTGCTGCGTGGCGATCCCCAGGATTGGGCGTTTTCTTTGAAACCAGATGATCCTATTCTGACTAATGTGAACGCATTTTTTCAAGCCTTGGGGTTGTTGTATGATGAACCTAATGCTATTGATCAGGCTGAAAAGACCCTGTTGGCATTGAGCCAGGGTCGAGATTCTACAGAATTGTACTGTCAAAAATTCCGAAGGTGGGCGGTCCTTACTACCTGGAATGATAATGCCTTGGCAGCTCTCTTTCGGAAGGGTTTGTCAGAAGCCGTAAAAGATACTATGGTGGGATTTCCTGTTCCCTCTGGTCTTGACGATTCTATGTCATTAGCCATTCAGGTTGATCGGCGTTTACGTGAACGCAGGACTGCACGAGAGGTGTTGCCACCTGTTGAACAAATGTCTGAAGCTATGCAATGTTATAGAGTTTTGTCTAGGGAGCAACGTCAGGAGTTTAGAAGGCGTAATAAGCTGTGTTTTTTTTGTGGAGATGCCTCGCATATTATTTCTGTCTGTCCTAAACGAGAGAAACGTTTTGCACACACGTTTTCTGTGGGTGGTGTTCAACCTAAGATTCTTCTGGCAATTACTCTGATCTGCTCCCTGTCCACATTTTCCGCCAAGGCTTTTGTGGATTCGGGAGCAGCCCTGAACCTAATGGACTTGGATTTTGCTAAACGTTGTGGATTTCCTATGACACCTCTGCGGACGCCTATCTCTTTGAGGGGGATTGATGCTACTCCTTTGGCGAAAAATAAACCTCAGTTTTGGACTCAGGTGGTAATGCGGGTCGCTCCAGACCATCAAGAAAATTGCAGATTTTTGGTGTTGCATAATTTGCATGATACCATTGTTCTGGGGTTTCCCTGGTTGCAAATTCATAATCCAGTTTTGGATTGGAAATCTGTGTCTGTGGTGAGTTGGGGTTGTCGGTGTGCCCTTAGTGAGGCTCCGGTTTTTTCCACCTCTCCTCAGTCGCATGATGTTCCTGACTATTTGGCGGATTTTTATGATGTACTTAGTGAGAATGAGTCTGCGTCTTTGCCTCCTCATAGGAGTTATGACTGTGCAATTGAACAGAGCCCGGGGTGTAAATTTCCCAAGGGTCGGCTCTTCAATTTATCTGTACCCGAGCACCAGGCTATGCGATCCTATATTAAGGAGTCATTGGAGAAGGGTCATATTAGACCATCCTCTTCACCCTTAGGTGCTGGGTTTTTTGGTCGTGGCCAAAAAGGATGGTTCATTAAGGCCTTATATTGATTATCGTGCCCTCAACAAAATTACTATTAAATATCAGTATCCGTTACCCCTGATTTTGGATCTATTCTCCAGAGTTAAAGGTGCTTGCTGGTTTACCAAGCTTGACCTCAGGGGGGCGTATAATCTTATCCGCATTAAGCATGGGGATGAATGGAAGATGGCGTTTAATACTCCGGAAGGACATTTTGAGTACCTGGTGATGCCTTTTGGGCTCACTAATGCCCCTTCTGTCTTCCAATGCTTCATGAACGATATTTTCCGAGACTTTGTGGATAAATTTTTGATTATCTATCTGGATGATATTTTGATCTTCTCCAAGGATTGGGATTCTCATGTGGAACATGTTCGGACTGTGTTCCGGGTCTTGAGGGAGAATTCCCTGCATGTCAAAGGATCGAAATGCCTTTTTGGGGTACATTGGATTTCATTTTTGGGATTTATTTTGTCTCCGTCAACTATTGAAATGGACCCGGCCAAGGTACAGGCCATTTATGATTGGGTTCAGCCCACTTCTTTGAAGGCCCTCCAGAAGTTTTTGGGTTTTGCTAGTTTTTATCGGAAATTTATAGCAAAATTTTCTAGTATTGCCAAGCCATTGACTGATCTGACTAAGAAGGGTGCTGATGTGTTGAATTGGTCTCCGGAGGCTGTTTCTTCCTTTCAGGAGCTGAAGCGAAGATTTACTTCGGCCCCGGTTTTGCGGCAACCTGATGTCTCACTCCCGTTCCAGGTAGAGGTGGAAGCTTCTGAGATTGGTGCAGGAGCTGTTTTGTCCCAAAAGGATCCTGTAACATTTAAAATGAATCCCTGTGCTTTCTTTTCCCGAAAGTTCTCTCCATCTGAACGTAACTATGATGTGGGGAATCGGGAACTGTTAGCCATGAAATGGGCATTTGAGGAGTGGAGACATTGGTTGGAGGGAGCTAAACATCAAGTCGTGGTCCTCACTGACCACAAGAATTTGATTTACCTGGAGTCGACCAAATGCTTGAACCCTAGACAGGCTAGGTGGGCCTTGTTTTTTACACGTTTTGATTTTGTGGTCTCTTTTCTTCCTGGTACTAAGAATGTCAAGGCTGACACTCTCTCTAGGAGCTTCTTTGCTGATTCTCCTGTGGTGACCAAGCCTGCTACCATCTTAGGCGAAGGGGTAGTTCTTTCTGCCATCTCGCCCGATTTGAGACGTGCTCTGGAAGAGTTCCAGGAGGACAAACCTGAGCGTTGTCCCAGTGGAAAGTTGTATGTTCCTGACCAGTGGAAGAAGAGAGTGATGTCTGAAGTTCATTGCTCTGCATTGGCTGGTCATCCAGGTATTTTTGGTACTAGAGATCTGGTGAGTCGGTCTTTTTGGTGGCCCGCCTTGTCTCGTGATGTCAGGAATTTTGTGCAGTCCTGTGGGACTTGCTCCCGATCTAAACCTTGTTCTCACTCTAGTGGGTTGTTGATGCCTTTGCCGGTTCCTAGGAGGCCATGGACCCATATTTCAATGGATTTCATCTCTGATATGCCTGTCTCTCAGAGAATGACTGTTATTTGGGTGATTTGTGATAGGTTCTCTAAGATGGTTCATCTTGTACCACTCCCTAAGTTGCCATCTTCCTCTGAGTTGGTGCCCCTGTTTTTGCAACAGGTGGTTCGCTTGCACGGGATTCCTGAGAACATTGTATCTGACAGAGGAGTTCAGTTTGTGTCTAGATTTTGGAGGACTTTCTGTTCCAAGCTGGGAATTCAGTTGTCCTTCTCCTCTGCTTTTCACCCTCAGACCAATGGGCAGACGGAGAGAACAAACCAGACCTTGGAGTCGTTTTTGAGATGTTTTATTTCCGCTGATCAAGATGATTGGGTTTCTTTTTTGCCCTTGGCCGAATTTGCTTTAAATAATAGAGCTAGTTCTGCCACTTTGATGTCACTTTTTTTTGTAACTTTGGGTTTCATCCTCGATTTTCTTCAGGGCAGATGGAGCCTTCTGCCTGCCCAGGTGTTGACACTGTGGTGGAGAGAATGCACCAGATCTGGGACCAAGTGGTGGATAAGTTATCTGTCTCCCAGGAAAAGGCCCAGCGGTTTTCCAACCGACATAGGACCATTGGTCCCCAGTTTAAGGTTGGTGATATGGTTTGGTTATCATCAAAGAATATCGCTATGAAGGTGGCTTCTCCTAAGTTTAAGCCTAGATTTATTGGACCTTACAAGATTTTGGAGATTATTAATCCGGTCTCTTTTCGTTTGGCTCTTCCTGTTACATTTAAAATCCATAATGTGTTTCATAAGTCCTTGTTGAAGAGGTTTGTTGAACCAGTAGTTCCTGGGGTGGCACCTCCAGACCCTGTATTGGTTGAAGGTAACATGGAATATGAGGTAGAGACGATACTGGATTCCCATCTGGCTAGACGGAGACTCCAGTATTTGGTTAAGTGGAAGGGTTATGGTCAGGAGGATAATTCCTGGGTCTCTGCCTCTGATATTCATGCCAAAAGATTGGTGCGTGCCTTTCATCGGGCTCACCCTGATCGCCCTGGTGGCGTGGATGAGGGTTCGGTGACCCCTCCTCAAGGGGGCGGTACTGTTGTGAGTTCATTTTCCCCTTCACCATTGAGGTCTGATGAACTCCCTCTTCTGGTGAAGGAAGGTAGTGAGGCTGATTACCAAGCACCTGGGCAGGATGATGATGACTGGGTGACGGGAATTACTGACTGGATATAAGGCAGCCGACGCCCTTCTGCTTTGCTGGTGATCTCTCTGAGGGATTCTAGGAGACCATTCTGATTCTTGCCCCTCAAAAGCTAAGTTTTCTGTTCTACTTTCTGCATTTGTGTTTTGATTTTGTTTTGCATTGTTTTCCTTGATTTCTGCCATTCCCTGCTGGGGTGAGCTGAATTCCTTTTTGCTCTGTCTTCAGAAAATACCTGAGTACTGATATAGTCTTTTTGAAGCCTAGCGTCTTCAGGGCTTTTTTCCCTATCAGCTGTTGGCTCTTGTTTTGATAGGGTTTTGGCAGATTACAGACAGCAGCTTTTCTATCCTGTCCTATCTAGTTAGCTTGGGCCCCATCATTTGCTCAGCCTATCTTTCTATCTGTGTGAGTGTTTTTTCATCTTGCTTCACCGTCATTATATGTTGGGGGCTGCCTATTGCTTTGGGGTCTGCTCTGGGGCAGTTTAGATTTCCATTTCTGTCTTTAGGCTATGTAGTTCTCCGGCTGTGATCGAGGGGTCTAGGGCACCGTAGGAACCCCCCACGGCTACTGCTAGTTGTTGTTGATAGGTTCAGGGGTCTGCCATCCGATAGCTGCCAACTTCTCTGGTTTTCTGGACTTAGCTAGTATTTCTGTTTTTGCCTCCTACGGTGACTCTTTCATAATAGAGAGCATTTCAAGGGACAGTAGTTTTGCAATGCCGGCATTCAGAGCCTGTGCTCGGGGGTGGTTTGCCGTGTATGGGCGTCTTTTCTCCCATGCCTGTGCTACCGATGGCTGTAGACTGGCCTGGGAGTGTGAGGATGACAGGGAATGTGGTGCTGTGGGTGGAATGACACTGTGTCTCTGTACAACAGTGTCAGAGGTTCTTCCAAGGCGATCCTGTGAGGAAGCCGAACCAGCTGTGTGTGAGCTGGAGGAAGAGGCTACAACACGAGCTGAAGAGGTGGTAGGTGGCGCTGTAGGTTGGCCTAGATCTTCAGTGTGTCTTTGTAACTCCACCACGTGCTTGGTCCGCACATGTTTCCACATATTTGTGGTATTGAGGTTTCTGACACTTTTCCCTCTTTTGACTTTCTGATTACACAGCTTGCATTTGACAAAGCAAATCTCATCTGCAACTGTGTCAAAAAAGGACCAGGCACTGCAAGTCTTGGGAGCGCCCGTTTTGGGTTTTGGAAGAGGCATGCTCCTAATGGGTGCCGAAGTGGAGGCTACAGGCAACCGAGTCTGCCCCCTCCCTCTCCCTCCTTTTTTGGCCGTTAGGGGAATCTCTTCCTCAGAGCTGCTCCCAACACCTTCCTGTACCTCACAACATGATGGGTCAAGGACCTCATCAGCTACACTACCCTCTTCAAGGGACTGCTTCTCCTGGGTAGTCTCTACAGCACAGTGCGCACCAGAAAGTGGCACCTGAGTCTCATCATCAGATGCGTACTGAGGTGTACTGACCATAGGCACTGGCCCACCCGCCTCTTCAGATTCAGAGAGACAAAGCTGTTGCGCATCACTGCATACTACCTCTTCTTCAAATTCTCGAATGCTGCTTGGCTGGCCCCCTCTTTCCAAGCCAACAGATTCAGTGAACAGAAGTAGAGATGGCTCCTGTCCAGGGCTATCTGGCTGCCTGGGCAATTTGGCAGGTGGTGAAGAGACAGATGGGTGCTCTTCAGTGCTCTGGACCTGAGAGGATCTGGAAATAATTGAAGTTGATGCGTTAGCTGCCATCCATCCGACAATGGCTTCAATTTGTTCGTCCCGCAGCAGTGGGGTACGGCTAGCTAATAAAAAGCTGCGCATAAAGGACCGTACCCTGGGAAAACTGGGGGATGCTGGGTCACTGGTGCGTGCAGCAGACACAGAAACCCCACATCCTCTCCCTGCAGAAACTCCACGCCCACGCCCACGTGCCTTACTCCCTGCCATCTTCATCTTGGTAGACTGATAAAGATAGGCAGAAAAGTACTAAGGGCTTAGTGTGCTTATTCCTGAACAGCTGCTAACAGGTATAAGAAACACTAATTTTATAAAGTGTGGGCTAGACTTTAATATGAGCTAATGTGGCCTACACAACTCTAAAGTGGAGTGTTTGGTGAACATTATTAACTTTTTTTTCACAAAAAGACACTGGATGTGCCCAAAGATGTAAAACTGATAGTATCACAAACTTTTTGCCGCTATTACAATGCAGGAAGGTAACCTACAATGCAATAGATGAGGCTCCAAAAAATAGGCTAATACTAATCTGGCTGGGGCTACAGGGCAAAAGCAAGCAGAAAGGCTCCTCTGTCTACTCCTATATAGTGTTTGCAAATATTCTAGCTGGACACGGATGGAACTACACTAATTGGAGAAAACTGGAAAAATTAGCAGCACTAATGCAAAAAAAGGACAATGTATGAGGCAGTGACGCACGCTGAGTGGACTACAACCGGAGGTGGCTGGCTGCAGAACACACTACAGCGTGAGCTGCACTCACACACAGAGACCTCGCAGACAGCCGTGAACAGCGCTGCAAGGCAAAAGAAAGCTTCAGCGGTTGATAAACATAACCACATTAAGGATAAGCAACCCATAAACATTAATGTATATAATGGAGTGACGGGTTTAGGAAACATATGGACAATCGCAAAAATATGACAATAAACACAGAAAAGAGAAGCGATCAAAAAAGGTCCAAAAAACTAAATAATTCAAAGGATAAAAAATTGAAACTTTATTGAAATATGACCAAGGTACAGGGAAAGTGAAAACAAGCCAAACATGACCATGGTAGCACAAGGGCGACAAAGTGGGGCTTACAAGGGTTTCTGGACAGTGTATGGGAAAGCAAATTGCTAAGGCATTGTTATGTTGGCAACATTGAAAATATAGCACCCATCCCCAGAATACACGTATTATAAATACCACCCAACAGGATATATTAATATAACAACACTAAGTCAAGGTATACACATCTTTACCTGTTGGAATGGGAAATGGAAGTCCACCCAAGTATGACCCCCCCCAACGCACGTTTCGGCAACTGGCCTTTCTCAAGGGGTGATGGGAAATGAGGGAAGTGAGGGATATTTAAAATAGAGTCCACCAATAGGATGATAAGTCACACACATGTAAGGAATCAGGCCGATCATATGGTTAATAGGAATCACTCACAAGGGTGGCGCTTGTAACCATGGTTGCATCACACAAACCACATAGCTCCATATGACAACAACCCATGTAGCGATATCCAGCAGGAAGGGGGCAGACAAATACTACAACCAATGTACAATTATAAGAACCATCACTGTCCCATATAGGGTATCATAAAGGATCTCCAATATATAAACATGGCAGAGCTGCGCCCCGTCCTATGTTTATGACAACAGCGGGCACACTAATAATGGGCGGTAGTAACGTCAGGACGGCCACTCCCCCTACTGGGTCACATGAGAAAGCACGTCCTATCATAACGACGCGGTCCCAGAAGAGACCACGTCATAAGCTCCTCCCCTTAAGGACTCAGAGGTGGCGACACGTCTAACCTTAGTGACGCACTCCGTCACCTTGGCAACCCTGGCGGCGGACAACGTCAGCATCGCCCAATCATGGCCATGTCACCAACTCCTCCCCCCTATGAGTCATATGTGACGCGGCGTCCAACCATAATGACGCGCTCCGTCGCCCTGGCAACCCTGACGGCGGCCAGCGTCGGCATCGTGTGGTCATGACGCCGCAAGGGTTAGTCACATGACCCGATGCCGAAAGCCGACCGACATGTGGGAGACAGTGGCGCGTGCGCGTACGGCGGAACCGCCGAACACATATCGAAAAAAACATGTTGATGCAAAGCATAATCAGATCAAATGTAAATACTATAACTACAGGAGGAAAAGGAATCAAAGGCAGGTATAATAATAACAACTAGATAGCATGGCATTAGTTACTGGTGCCTGGAGCAAATGCGATTAGTGGATCATATATACAACCATATAAAGATTTAGTATAAACATATAGCGCCAATAGGGCATATACAGTCAAGGGAAGAAAGACATAGCATGGATATATTATAATAGCATCTTGTAATAAATAGATGGAACATCAATAGAAGTACACCAAAGATCATAAATAGACGATGTACGTTGCCACGAAGATACCCATATCATTCCTCATCTGAAAGACTCGATATGCCCAAAGGTATCCAAATATGAAAGGGCCAAAAAGATTTCCAAAGATTGAAACACGGACGTGTAAAATTAGAGAACTCTAAAAATAAAAACATACAAAATTAGAAACTTAAAAATAAAACATAAAAACATAGGTCCAAGGCCACAACACGGCCATGTAAGCAGATGGAAACCGTTTAGAGGAATGGAGCAAAACTGATTGCCTCATTTAGTCCCTTTGGATGAACCGTATCCAATAGCCAAATCCAGCGTGTCTCACACTGAAGGAGTCGCTGGGTGAGATTACCGCCACGAACTCCTGGATTGATAGCATCTATGCCGCGAACGCGGAGCAACGATGCATCACAATCATGTTTAAATTTAAAATGACGCGGTAAAGTCCTAAGTGTGGCCGGATCATCATGACCGACTGCCGCCTGTATCCCCAATACATGCTCGCGGACTCGAATCTTCAATGGCCGAGTAGTCATGCCTACATAAATCAAGTTACAAGGACATAATGCAAAGTAAATGACATACCGGGTAGTACACGATATACGATGCCGAATAGTAAATGTCCTATTCCTTGATGAATTGAAGAACGCGTCCGCCTGATCAATATTGGGGCAGGCGACACATCGGCCACAGGGAGCACAACCACACCTAGGACGTCTCACGTTCAAGAAAGTTTGTTTGGGTTCGGACTGGTAGTGGCTACGAACCAAATAATCTTTAAGATTCATAGAACGCCGGATGGTAATACTAGGTTTGTGAGGAATTAACTGGTTCAAAATGGGGTCCGTCTGAAGGATGGGCCACGCCCTTTGTAAACAACTTCTCATTTTAGAAAATTGAGCGTGATAATTGGTGATAAAGCGAATTTTATTACAAGATCTATTATCTCTCTGCTTGTATAGCAGGGATTGGCGCGTAGACCATCTAGCACGATTGTAAGCTCTCTTAATTGCTCGCCTGCTATAACCCCTCTCCAAGAACCTATCCGAAAGATCCTGGGCTTGAGATTCAAAATCTTTGTCACTGGAACAGATCCTGCGTAAACGCAGGAACTGTCCAATTGGAATCGAATTTATCAGTGATTTGGGGTGAGCTGAGGAGGCATGAAGAAGCATATTGGAAGAAGTTTCCTTCCTAAAAATGCTAGTCTGGAGTATATTATCATTATCTCTCCACACTTTGACATCAAGAAAGCTTACCTTGGTCATGTCATACTGATATGTTAAATGAATGTTTCTGTCGTTTGAGTTAATCCTCTCCATAAAGTTGGATAATTGTACCTCATTTCCCTGCCAGACCAGAAAAATATCGTCGATGTACCGCACCCAAAGGGGGATGCGGTCCATCGACTGATACTGGTCAGACAGGGGGAGGTCCCTCTCCCACAGCCCCAGGAACAGGTTGGCATACGATGGTGCAAACGATGCCCCCATCGCTGTCCCCTGGAGCTGCAGGTAGAAGGACCCCATGAAGGTAAAAAAGTTATGTGTTAGGGAGAACTCAAGCAATTCCAGAACCAAGGAAACAATCTCAAGAGGTAAGTTGGACATATTAAGAAAATATTTTGTAGCTGAGAGTCCATCTTTATGCCGAATACTGGTGTATAAGGATTCTACATCCCCCGTCACCAGCATGGTACCGATGCCAATGTGAAGCCCATCAATTCTCTTTAGAAACTCACCCGTATCCAATAAAAAAGAGGGCAGGCTCTCCACAAGGGGTTGTAGCTTAGAGTCAATCCAACGATTGACTCTTTCCAGGTAGTTACCAGAACCAGAAATAATCGGACGTCCTGGTGGGGCCTCCAGACTCTTGTGTACCTTGGGCAACAGGTAGAATGTTGCTATGGTTGGTTCCTGTACCTTGAGGGAGCCAGCCAATTCCTTAGTAATAACCCCATTGGAGACAGCTAAGTCAAGGATTTTATTTAATTGAGTTACAAATGACGAAAGAGGGTTAAACGTTAGGCGTTTATAGCAGATGTTATTGTTTAGTTGTCGAAGGGCCTCCTTCTCATAGAGGAGTTTGGGCCAGATAACCACATTTCCCCCTTTGTCAGCTGGTTTTAACACAACATCTGGAAGCCCCCTCAGGACGTCCAATCTACTGCGTTCATCGCGACTAAGGTTGTCTCTACCAATACCTCTTGGGATATTCATAAAGTCTCTGGTAACTACCTGGACAAAGAGATCGACAGCTGAACAAGATGTAAAAGGGGGGAATTTTTTGGACTTGATTTTAAGAGATTGAGGAATCTTACCTCCTTCGCCAAATTCGTGTTCGGTGGAAAGATCCTCAAGGTCTTGTAAGGCTAGTTGTTCCGTTTCTGTGGGAAAAAGACTTTGCAAATCAGGGTCAAAGAAATGTTTTTTAAAAATCAGGGATCTAGCAAATAAATGTAGATCCTTTATGGCCATAAAGGTGTTGAAATGAGATTTGGGAGAAAAGGTGAGTCCTCTACTTAATAGTGACAAGTCAGAGTCGGTCAGAACGTGAGAACTAAGATTAATTACCTTATTACTTTTCTTGCGTTCAGGAGACTTGAATTGCATCCGCTTATAGGGATGGAAATTGACATCTCTCACTCTCTTTGGCCTTGAACCAGACCGTGTTGTTATAGAAGATGTAGACCACTCTGAAGAGTCACTCATAGAGGATAGAGAACCCACTGAAGAGACTCCACGTAGGCCTGGAGCTTTGCTGTTGGGTTTCCTCCAAAAATAAACACCCTTATTTGCAAAGTCTTTAATATCACGTTGAAATTTTGAGGCCTGAGTTTCGTTGATTTTTTTTAACACATAAGTCCAAATTCTTCTCAATTCTAGATTCAAAAGCAGCAATCTTCTCAGATGCACATACTGCCTTAAAATTTCGTTCAATATCATCTATTGTTTTATCAAGGTCTACAATGATCTTAGAATTACGCTCAATTAGCAACTTCATAAAAATTAACGAGCAGGTACCACAAGCTTCCTCCCAACGTTTGATGAAGTCATCATCCTCAATTGGAAAAGAAGGAGTGACCCTAACCCGAAGACCCCTCGGGATCATATTAGAGGAAACATATTTCTCCAAAAAAGCCCTATTCCACCATATTTTGGTGCGTTTTAATAACAGCTTTTCAATCTCAAGGGCTTGATTATCAAGTGATTGATCCTCAGACAGCTGTGACTCGATCCCACTGGATCCGAATACCTGGTCAATTTGTCCAAGCCAGGCCTTGTCTTTAGCCCGGAAATCCATATCCGAAAAAACAAAAAAACCTGTGCATAACACAGAAATATTAGAACATAACCACATTAAGGATAAGCAACCCATAAACATTAATGTATATAATGGAGTGACGGGTTTAGGAAACATATGGACAATCGCAAAAATATGACAATAAACACAGAAAAGAGAAGCGATCAAAAAAGGTCCAAAAAACTAAATAATTCAAAGGATAAAAAATTGAAACTTTATTGAAATATGACCAAGGTACAGGGAAAGTGAAAACAAGCCAAACATGACCATGGTAGCACAAGGGCGACAAAGTGGGGCTTACAAGGGTTTCTGGACAGTGTATGGGAAAGCAAATTGCTAAGGCATTGTTATGTTGGCAACATTGAAAATATAGCACCCATCCCCAGAATACACGTATTATAAATACCACCCAACAGGATATATTAATATAACAACACTAAGTCAAGGTATACACATCTTTACCTGTTGGAATGGGAAATGGAAGTCCACCCAAGTATGACCCCCCCCAACGCACGTTTCGGCAACTGGCCTTTCTCAAGGGGTGATGGGAAATGAGGGAAGTGAGGGATATTTAAAATAGAGTCCACCAATAGGATGATAAGTCACACACATGTAAGGAATCAGGCCGATCATATGGTTAATAGGAATCACTCACAAGGGTGGCGCTTGTAACCATGGTTGCATCACACAAACCACATAGCTCCATATGACAACAACCCATGTAGCGATATCCAGCAGGAAGGGGGCAGACAAATACTACAACCAATGTACA
Organism: Dendrobates tinctorius; assembly: GCF_039654945.1. Taxonomy (NCBI): domain Eukaryota; kingdom Metazoa; phylum Chordata; class Amphibia; order Anura; family Dendrobatidae; genus Dendrobates; species Dendrobates tinctorius. The sequence continues at coordinate 16,160,175 of NW_027361743.1, read as the reverse complement.
ATTATAAGAACCATCACTGTCCCATATAGGGTATCATAAAGGATCTCCAATATATAAACATGGCAGAGCTGCGCCCCGTCCTATGTTTATGACAACAGCGGGCACACTAATAATGGGCGGTAGTAACGTCAGGACGGCCACTCCCCCTACTGGGTCACATGAGAAAGCACGTCCTATCATAACGACGCGGTCCCAGAAGAGACCACGTCATAAGCTCCTCCCCTTAAGGACTCAGAGGTGGCGACACGTCTAACCTTAGTGACGCACTCCGTCACCTTGGCAACCCTGGCGGCGGACAACGTCAGCATCGCCCAATCATGGCCATGTCACCAACTCCTCCCCCCTATGAGTCATATGTGACGCGGCGTCCAACCATAATGACGCGCTCCGTCGCCCTGGCAACCCTGACGGCGGCCAGCGTCGGCATCGTGTGGTCATGACGCCGCAAGGGTTAGTCACATGACCCGATGCCGAAAGCCGACCGACATGTGGGAGACAGTGGCGCGTGCGCGTACGGCGGAACCGCCGAACACATATCGAAAAAAACATGTTGATGCAAAGCATAATCAGATCAAATGTAAATACTATAACTACAGGAGGAAAAGGAATCAAAGGCAGGTATAATAATAACAACTAGATAGCATGGCATTAGTTACTGGTGCCTGGAGCAAATGCGATTAGTGGATCATATATACAACCATATAAAGATTTAGTATAAACATATAGCGCCAATAGGGCATATACAGTCAAGGGAAGAAAGACATAGCATGGATATATTATAATAGCATCTTGTAATAAATAGATGGAACATCAATAGAAGTACACCAAAGATCATAAATAGACGATGTACGTTGCCACGAAGATACCCATATCATTCCTCATCTGAAAGACTCGATATGCCCAAAGGTATCCAAATATGAAAGGGCCAAAAAGATTTCCAAAGATTGAAACACGGACGTGTAAAATTAGAGAACTCTAAAAATAAAAACATACAAAATTAGAAACTTAAAAATAAAACATAAAAACATAGGTCCAAGGCCACAACACGGCCATGTAAGCAGATGGAAACCGTTTAGAGGAATGGAGCAAAACTGATTGCCTCATTTAGTCCCTTTGGATGAACCGTATCCAATAGCCAAATCCAGCGTGTCTCACACTGAAGGAGTCGCTGGGTGAGATTACCGCCACGAACTCCTGGATTGATAGCATCTATGCCGCGAACGCGGAGCAACGATGCATCACAATCATGTTTAAATTTAAAATGACGCGGTAAAGTCCTAAGTGTGGCCGGATCATCATGACCGACTGCCGCCTGTATCCCCAATACATGCTCGCGGACTCGAATCTTTGGAAATCTTTTTGGCCCTTTCATATTTGGATACCTTTGGGCATATCGAGTCTTTCAGATGAGGAATGATATGGGTATCTTCGTGGCAACGTACATCGTCTATTTATGATCTTTGGTGTACTTCTATTGATGTTCCATCTATTTATTACAAGATGCTATTATAATATATCCATGCTATGTCTTTCTTCCCTTGACTGTATATGCCCTATTGGCGCTATATGTTTATACTAAATCTTTATATGGTTGTATATATGATCCACTAATCGCATTTGCTCCAGGCACCAGTAACTAATGCCATGCTATCTAGTTGTTATTATTATACCTGCCTTTGATTCCTTTTCCTCCTGTAGTTATAGTATTTACATTTGATCTGATTATGCTTTGCATCAACATGTTTTTTTCGATATGTGTTCGGCGGTTCCGCCGTACGCGCACGCGCCACTGTCTCCCACATGTCGGTCGGCTTTCGGCATCGGGTCATGTGACTAACCCTTGCGGCGTCATGACCACACGATGCCGACGCTGGCCGCCGTCAGGGTTGCCAGGGCGACGGAGCGCGTCATTATGGTTGGACGCCGCGTCACATATGACTCATAGGGGGGAGGAGTTGGTGACATGGCCATGATTGGGCGATGCTGACGTTGTCCGCCGCCAGGGTTGCCAAGGTGACGGAGTGCGTCACTAAGGTTAGACGTGTCGCCACCTCTGAGTCCTTAAGGGGAGGAGCTTATGACGTGGTCTCTTCTGGGACCGCGTCGTTATGATAGGACGTGCTTTCTCATGTGACCCAGTAGGGGGAGTGGCCGTCCTGACGTTACTACCGCCCATTATTAGTGTGCCCGCTGTTGTCATAAACATAGGACGGGGCGCAGCTCTGCCATGTTTATATATTGGAGATCCTTTATGATACCCTATATGGGACAGTGATGGTTCTTATAATTGTACATTGGTTGTAGTATTTGTCTGCCCCCTTCCTGCTGGATATCGCTACATGGGTTGTTGTCATATGGAGCTATGTGGTTTGTGTGATGCAACCATGGTTACAAGCGCCACCCTTGTGAGTGATTCCTATTAACCATATGATCGGCCTGATTCCTTACATGTGTGTGACTTATCATCCTATTGGTGGACTCTATTTTAAATATCCCTCACTTCCCTCATTTCCCATCACCCCTTGAGAAAGGCCAGTTGCCGAAACGTGCGTTGGGGGGGGTCATACTTGGGTGGACTTCCATTTCCCATTCCAACAGGTAAAGATGTGTATACCTTGACTTAGTGTTGTTATATTAATATATCCTGTTGGGTGGTATTTATAATACGTGTATTCTGGGGATGGGTGCTATATTTTCAATGTTGCCAACATAACAATGCCTTAGCAATTTGCTTTCCCATACACTGTCCAGAAACCCTTGTAAGCCCCACTTTGTCGCCCTTGTGCTACCATGGTCATGTTTGGCTTGTTTTCACTTTCCCTGTACCTTGGTCATATTTCAATAAAGTTTCAATTTTTTATCCTTTGAATTATTTAGTTTTTTGGACCTTTTTTGATCGCTTCTCTTTTCTGTGTTTATTGTCATATTTTTGCGATTGTCCATATGTTTCCTAAACCCGTCACTCCATTATATACATTAATGTTTATGGGTTGCTTATCCTTAATGTGGTTATGTTCTAATATTTCTGTGTTATGCACAGGTTTTTTTGTTTTTTCGGATATGGATTTCCGGGCTAAAGACAAGGCCTGGCTTGGACAAATTGACCAGGTATTCGGATCCAGTGGGATCGAGTCACAGCTGTCTGAGGATCAATCACTTGATAATCAAGCCCTTGAGATTGAAAAGCTGTTATTAAAACGCACCAAAATATGGTGGAATAGGGCTTTTTTGGAGAAATATGTTTCCTCTAATATGATCCCGAGGGGTCTTCGGGTTAGGGTCACTCCTTCTTTTCCAATTGAGGATGATGACTTCATCAAACGTTGGGAGGAAGCTTGTGGTACCTGCTCGTTAATTTTTATGAAGTTGCTAATTGAGCGTAATTCTAAGATCATTGTAGACCTTGATAAAACAATAGATGATATTGAACGAAATTTTAAGGCAGTATGTGCATCTGAGAAGATTGCTGCTTTTGAATCTAGAATTGAGAAGAATTTGGACTTATGTGTTAAAAAAAATCAACGAAACTCAGGCCTCAAAATTTCAACGTGATATTAAAGACTTTGCAAATAAGGGTGTTTATTTTTGGAGGAAACCCAACAGCAAAGCTCCAGGCCTACGTGGAGTCTCTTCAGTGGGTTCTCTATCCTCTATGAGTGACTCTTCAGAGTGGTCTACATCTTCTATAACAACACGGTCTGGTTCAAGGCCAAAGAGAGTGAGAGATGTCAATTTCCATCCCTATAAGCGGATGCAATTCAAGTCTCCTGAACGCAAGAAAAGTAATAAGGTAATTAATCTTAGTTCTCACGTTCTGACCGACTCTGACTTGTCACTATTAAGTAGAGGACTCACCTTTTCTCCCAAATCTCATTTCAACACCTTTATGGCCATAAAGGATCTACATTTATTTGCTAGATCCCTGATTTTTAAAAAACATTTCTTTGACCCTGATTTGCAAAGTCTTTTTCCCACAGAAACGGAACAACTAGCCTTACAAGACCTTGAGGATCTTTCCACCGAACACGAATTTGGCGAAGGAGGTAAGATTCCTCAATCTCTTAAAATCAAGTCCAAAAAATTCCCCCCTTTTACATCTTGTTCAGCTGTCGATCTCTTTGTCCAGGTAGTTACCAGAGACTTTATGAATATCCCAAGAGGTATTGGTAGAGACAACCTTAGTCGCGATGAACGCAGTAGATTGGACGTCCTGAGGGGGCTTCCAGATGTTGTGTTAAAACCAGCTGACAAAGGGGGAAATGTGGTTATCTGGCCCAAACTCCTCTATGAGAAGGAGGCCCTTCGACAACTAAACAATAACATCTGCTATAAACGCCTAACGTTTAACCCTCTTTCGTCATTTGTAACTCAATTAAATAAAATCCTTGACTTAGCTGTCTCCAATGGGGTTATTACTAAGGAATTGGCTGGCTCCCTCAAGGTACAGGAACCAACCATAGCAACATTCTACCTGTTGCCCAAGGTACACAAGAGTCTGGAGGCCCCACCAGGACGTCCGATTATTTCTGGTTCTGGTAACTACCTGGAAAGAGTCAATCGTTGGATTGACTCTAAGCTACAACCCCTTGTGGAGAGCCTGCCCTCTTTTTTATTGGATACGGGTGAGTTTCTAAAGAGAATTGATGGGCTTCACATTGGCATCGGTACCATGCTGGTGACGGGGGATGTAGAATCCTTATACACCAGTATTCGGCATAAAGATGGACTCTCAGCTACAAAATATTTTCTTAATATGTCCAACTTACCTCTTGAGATTGTTTCCTTGGTTCTGGAATTGCTTGAGTTCTCCCTAACACATAACTTTTTTACCTTCATGGGGTCCTTCTACCTGCAGCTCCAGGGGACAGCGATGGGGGCATCGTTTGCACCATCGTATGCCAACCTGTTCCTGGGGCTGTGGGAGAGGGACCTCCCCCTGTCTGACCAGTATCAGTCGATGGACCGCATCCCCCTTTGGGTGCGGTACATCGACGATATTTTTCTGGTCTGGCAGGGAAATGAGGTACAATTATCCAACTTTATGGAGAGGATTAACTCAAACGACAGAAACATTCATTTAACATATCAGTATGACATGACCAAGGTAAGCTTTCTTGATGTCAAAGTGTGGAGAGATAATGATAATATACTCCAGACTAGCATTTTTAGGAAGGAAACTTCTTCCAATATGCTTCTTCATGCCTCCTCAGCTCACCCCAAATCACTGATAAATTCGATTCCAATTGGACAGTTCCTGCGTTTACGCAGGATCTGTTCCAGTGACAAAGATTTTGAATCTCAAGCCCAGGATCTTTCGGATAGGTTCTTGGAGAGGGGTTATAGCAGGCGAGCAATTAAGAGAGCTTACAATCGTGCTAGATGGTCTACGCGCCAATCCCTGCTATACAAGCAGAGAGATAATAGATCTTGTAATAAAATTCGCTTTATCACCAATTATCACGCTCAATTTTCTAAAATGAGAAGTTGTTTACAAAGGGCGTGGCCCATCCTTCAGACGGACCCCATTTTGAACCAGTTAATTCCTCACAAACCTAGTATTACCATCCGGCGTTCTATGAATCTTAAAGATTATTTGGTTCGTAGCCACTACCAGTCCGAACCCAAACAAACTTTCTTGAACGTGAGACGTCCTAGGTGTGGTTGTGCTCCCTGTGGCCGATGTGTCGCCTGCCCCAATATTGATCAGGCGGACGCGTTCTTCAATTCATCAAGGAATAGGACATTTACTATTCGGCATCGTATATCGTGTACTACCCGGTATGTCATTTACTTTGCATTATGTCCTTGTAACTTGATTTATGTAGGCATGACTACTCGGCCATTGAAGATTCGAGTCCGCGAGCATGTATTGGGGATACAGGCGGCAGTCGGTCATGATGATCCGGCCACACTTAGGACTTTACCGCGTCATTTTAAATTTAAACATGATTGTGATGCATCGTTGCTCCGCGTTCGCGGCATAGATGCTATCAATCCAGGAGTTCGTGGCGGTAATCTCACCCAGCGACTCCTTCAGTGTGAGACACGCTGGATTTGGCTATTGGATACGGTTCATCCAAAGGGACTAAATGAGGCAATCAGTTTTGCTCCATTCCTCTAAACGGTTTCCATCTGCTTACATGGCCGTGTTGTGGCCTTGGACCTATGTTTTTATGTTTTATTTTTAAGTTTCTAATTTTGTATGTTTTTATTTTTAGAGTTCTCTAATTTTACACGTCCGTGTTTCAATCTTTGGAAATCTTTTTGGCCCTTTCATATTTGGATACCTTTGGGCATATCGAGTCTTTCAGATGAGGAATGATATGGGTATCTTCGTGGCAACGTACATCGTCTATTTATGATCTTTGGTGTACTTCTATTGATGTTCCATCTATTTATTACAAGATGCTATTATAATATATCCATGCTATGTCTTTCTTCCCTTGACTGTATATGCCCTATTGGCGCTATATGTTTATACTAAATCTTTATATGGTTGTATATATGATCCACTAATCGCATTTGCTCCAGGCACCAGTAACTAATGCCATGCTATCTAGTTGTTATTATTATACCTGCCTTTGATTCCTTTTCCTCCTGTAGTTATAGTATTTACATTTGATCTGATTATGCTTTGCATCAACATGTTTTTTTCGATATGTGTTCGGCGGTTCCGCCGTACGCGCACGCGCCACTGTCTCCCACATGTCGGTCGGCTTTCGGCATCGGGTCATGTGACTAACCCTTGCGGCGTCATGACCACACGATGCCGACGCTGGCCGCCGTCAGGGTTGCCAGGGCGACGGAGCGCGTCATTATGGTTGGACGCCGCGTCACATATGACTCATAGGGGGGAGGAGTTGGTGACATGGCCATGATTGGGCGATGCTGACGTTGTCCGCCGCCAGGGTTGCCAAGGTGACGGAGTGCGTCACTAAGGTTAGACGTGTCGCCACCTCTGAGTCCTTAAGGGGAGGAGCTTATGACGTGGTCTCTTCTGGGACCGCGTCGTTATGATAGGACGTGCTTTCTCATGTGACCCAGTAGGGGGAGTGGCCGTCCTGACGTTACTACCGCCCATTATTAGTGTGCCCGCTGTTGTCATAAACATAGGACGGGGCGCAGCTCTGCCATGTTTATATATTGGAGATCCTTTATGATACCCTATATGGGACAGTGATGGTTCTTATAATTGTACATTGGTTGTAGTATTTGTCTGCCCCCTTCCTGCTGGATATCGCTACATGGGTTGTTGTCATATGGAGCTATGTGGTTTGTGTGATGCAACCATGGTTACAAGCGCCACCCTTGTGAGTGATTCCTATTAACCATATGATCGGCCTGATTCCTTACATGTGTGTGACTTATCATCCTATTGGTGGACTCTATTTTAAATATCCCTCACTTCCCTCATTTCCCATCACCCCTTGAGAAAGGCCAGTTGCCGAAACGTGCGTTGGGGGGGGTCATACTTGGGTGGACTTCCATTTCCCATTCCAACAGGTAAAGATGTGTATACCTTGACTTAGTGTTGTTATATTAATATATCCTGTTGGGTGGTATTTATAATACGTGTATTCTGGGGATGGGTGCTATATTTTCAATGTTGCCAACATAACAATGCCTTAGCAATTTGCTTTCCCATACACTGTCCAGAAACCCTTGTAAGCCCCACTTTGTCGCCCTTGTGCTACCATGGTCATGTTTGGCTTGTTTTCACTTTCCCTGTACCTTGGTCATATTTCAATAAAGTTTCAATTTTTTATCCTTTGAATTATTTAGTTTTTTGGACCTTTTTTGATCGCTTCTCTTTTCAGCGGTTGATAAAGTAGACTGGGTAAAGCACTATATAGCAAATCACTAGGTCACACGGTCCCTCAGAACAGCAGCGTCCTATCCCTAACTGAATTCACATCAGAGTGAACCCAAAATGGCAGCGGCGGCTTTTATAGTGCATCATGACATCATTTCAGCTGCCAATCACAGTCATCCCAGTAGTTACATGCCTAACATGCTCTAACAGGATGTGCCCACACTTCTTAGGATCCTCATTGGCTGAATAAAATCAAACTGGCTCATTGCATAACGGGAACTTCCGATTCCGGTATTCGATATACTAAAAGTATCGGAACTCAGTATCGGAATTCCGATACCGCGAATATCGGCCGATACCCGATATTGCAGTATCGGAATGCTCAACACTAATGTGGACCCATGCAAGTGACTACATCAGGAGGAAATAGATACATGGTGACTTTCATAGATGACTACTCAAGATACACAGTCACATACTTAATTAAGAACAAAAGTGAAGTTTTTGATAAACTTTTAGACTATGCAACAAGGTCGAGTAACAAAATTCAAAGGAAGTCAATTGTAATCAGAAGTGATAATGGAGGTGAATTTACAGGTCAAAGAACAGAAAACTACTTAAGGCAGAATGGAATAGAACACCAGAAAACTGTTCCATACACACCTGAACAAAATTGAGTAGCAGAAAGTAAAAACAGAACTCTGACAGAAATGATGAGATGTATGCTGACAGATTCCAAACTACCAGAGAAATATTGGGGTGAGACAGCAATGACAGCTACATATCTACAGAACAGACTTTTTTTTCCAGAAAACTGAAGAAAACTCCATATGAGCTGTGGCAAGGTATGAAACCAAGTGTCAGTCATTTAAAAGTTTTTAGATGTAAAGTTTTTATATTCATTCCAACAGAAAAATGTTCCAAACTTCAAAACAGATCCATGGAGGAAATATTTGTTGGATATAGTGAAAATTGCAAGGGATACAGAATCCTAGATCCCGAAACAGACAGAGTCACAGTGAGTAACAGTGTGACATTAATTGAGGATCTAAATGAAGACACTATAATTTCAATTGACACAAAAAATGAGAAAAACAGCAGTGTCATAGCTGAAGAGATATCTGATGAGAAAGTAGTTGAAATTGATGAAGAACTGAATACTAAAAATGAAGAAATACAACTACAAACAGACACAGAACCAAGACGTTCAAGGAGAGAAAACAAAGGTAAACCACCAAAACAGCTCTCATACAAGACAAGCACAAGTAAAATTTATGAACCTACTTCTTGGGAAGACATATCTAAACTCCCTAAAGAAGAAGCTAATAAATGGATAGAAGCAACAGAAACAAAAATGAAATGCATGCATGACTCAAATACATGGACACTGACAGATTTACCAGAAGGAAGAAAAGCCATAGGATGTAAATGGATTTTTAAAGTAAAATGCCAAACAGATGGCACACTGTTATGAATGAGTCACCGGAGGAGGAAAAAACAAAAACACAAGCTAAGTCCAGAAAACCGGAGAGGTTGGTAGCTAGCGGATTGCAGACCCCTGATCCTATTCACCACAAATAACAGTAGCCGTGGGGGGTTCCTACGGTGCCCTAGACCCCTCGTCACAGCCGGAGAGCTAAATAAGCCTAAAGAAAGAAAGGGGAAATCTAAACTGCCCCAGAGCAGACCCCAAAGCAATAGACAGCCCTCAACATGTATTGTCGGTGAAAAACAGATGAAAACACAAACACAGACAGAAAGACAGGCTGAGCAAATGATGGGGCCCAACTAACTAGATAGGAAAGGACAGAAAAGATGCTGGCTGCAATCACGCAAAAAACCCTGCCAAAAATAATGTTCAACACATCTGATAGAAAAGGCCCTGAAGTCACTAGACTTCAAAATCACTATATCAGCACTCATGTATATTCTGAAGACAGAGCAAAGAGACCAGCTGATCAGAGACAAAAATGGAGTTCAGCCCGTCCCAACCAGGGCAGGCTGAACACAAACACTAAGTAAACAGACAAAATCTCATTTAAAATAGCAGAGCAAAAACTTAGCTTTTAGTAGACAGGAACTAAACTGGATGCCAGAGCTCAGAGCAGAAAGGATCACCAGCAACACTGCAGGGCGTCAGCTGCCTTATATCCACTCAGAAATTCCGGATGTCCAATCACACTCCACCTGTTCAGAAGACAAGTTCTTCCCATCCAGATCAATTTCACTACCTCCTTTCACCAGCAGAGGGAGTTCATCAGACATCAGAGATGAAGGAGAAAATGAACTCATAACAGTACCTCCCCCTTGAGGAGGGGTCACCGAACCCTCATCCACACCACCAGGGCGATCAGGATGGGCCCGATGAAAAGCACGAACCAATCTTTCGGCATGAATATCGGATGCAGAGACCCAAGAATTATCCTCCTGGCCATAACCCTTCCATTTAACCAAATACTGGAGTCTCCGTCTAGCCAGACGAGAGTCCAGTATCTTCTCAACCTCATATTCCACATTACCTTCAACCAATACAGGGTCAGGAGGTGCCACCACAGGAACTACTGGCTCAACAAACCTCTTTAACAGAGACTTATGAAACACGTTATGGATCTTGAATGTAACAGGAAGAGCCAATCGAAACGAGACTGGATTAAGAATCTCCAAAATCTTGTAAGGTCCAATAAATCTAGATTTAAACTTTGGAGAAGCCACCTTCATAGAGATATTCTTTGATGACAACCAAACCATATCACCCACCTTAAACCGGGGACCAATGGTCCTATGCCGGTTGGAAAACCGCTGGGCCTTTTCCTGGGAGAGAGACAACTTATCCACCACTTGGTCCCAGATCTGGTGCATTCTCTCCACCATAGTATCAACACCTGGGCAGGCAGAAGACTCCACCTGCCCTGAAGAGAATCGAGGATGAAACCCAAAGTTACAAAAAAAAGGTGACATCAAAGTGGCAGAACTAGCTCTATTATATAAAGCAAATTCGGCCAAGGGCAAAAATGAAACCCAATCATCCTGATCAGCAGAAATAAAACATCTCAAATACGACTCCAAAGTCTGGTTTGTTCTCTCCGTCTGCCCATTGGTCTGAGAGTGAAACGCAGAGGAGAAGGACAATTGAATTCCCAGCTTGGAACAGAAAGTCCTCCAAAATCTAGAAACAAAATGAACTCCTCTGTCAGATACAATGTTCTCAGGAATCCCGTGCAAGCGAACCACCTGTTGTAAAAACAAGGGCACCAACTCTGAGGAAGATGGCAACTTAGGGAGTGGTACAAGATGGACCATCTTAGAGAATCTATCACAAATCACCCAAATAACAGTCATTCTCTGAGAGACAGGCATATCAGAGATAAAATCCATTGAAATATGGGTCCATGGCCTCCTGGGCACCGGCAATGGCATCAACAACCCACTAGAGCGAGAACAAGGTTTAGACCGGGAGCAAGTCCCACAGGACTGCACAAAATTCCTGACATCACGAGACAAGGCGGGCCACCAAAAAGACCGACTCACCAAATCTTTAGCCTTAAAATACCTGGATGACCAGCCAATGTGGAGCAATGAACTTCAGACATTACTCTCTTCCTCCACTGGTCAGGAACATACAATTTTCCAGTGGGACAATGCTCAGGTATGTCCTCCTGAAACTCTTCCAGAGCACGTCTCAAATCGGGCGAGATGGCAGAAAGAACTACCCCCTCACCTAAGATGGTAGCAGGCTTGGTCACAATTGGAGAATCAGTAAAGAAACTCCTAGAGAGGGCGTCTGCCTTGACATTCTTAGTGCCCGGAAGAAAAGAGACCACAAAATCAAAACGTGTGAAAAACAAGGCCCACCTAGCCTGTCTAAGATTCAAGCGTTTGGCCGACTCCAGGTAAATCAAATTCTTGTGGTCAGTAAGGACCACGACTTGATGTTTAGCTCCCTACAACCAATGTCTCCACTCCTCAAATGCCCATTTCATGGCTAACAGTTCCCGATTCCCCACATCATAGTTACGTTCGGATGGGGAGAACTTTCGGGAAAAGAAAGCACAGGGATTCATTTTAGATGTTACAGGATCTTTTTGGGACAAAACAGCTCCTGCACCAATCTCAGAAGCGTCCACCTCTACCTGAAACGGGAGTGAGACATCAGGTTGCCGCGAGACCGGAGCAGAAGTGAACCTTCGCTTCAGCTCCTGAAAGGAAGAAACAGCCTCCGGAGACCAATTCAACACATCAGCACCCTTCTTAGTCAAATCAGTCAATGGTTTGGCAATACCAGAAAAATTAGCTATAAATTTACGATAAAAATTAGCAAAACCCAAAAACTTCTGGAGGGCCTTCAAAGAAGTGGGCTGAACCCAATCATAAATGGCCTGTACCTTGGCCGGGTCCATGTTAATAGTTGACGGAGACAAAATAAATCCCAAAAATGAAATCCAATGTACCCCAAAAATGCATTTCGATCCTTTGACAAACAGGGAATTCTCCCTCAAAATCCGGAACACAGTCCGAACATGTTCCACATGAGAGTCCCAATCCCTGGAAAAGATCAAAATATCATCCAGATAGATGATCAAAAATTTATCCACAAAGTCTCGGAAAATATCATTCATGAAGCACTGGATGACAGAAGGGGTATTAGTGAGCCCAAAATACATCACCAGGTACTCAAAATGTCCCTCCGGAGTATTAAACGCCGTCTTCCATTCATCCCCATGCTTAATGCAAATAAGATTATACGCCCCCCTGAGGTCAAGCTTGGTAAACCAGCAAGCACCTTTAACTCTGGAGAATAGATCAGAAATCAGGGGTAACGGATACTGATATTTAACAGTAATTTTGTTGAGGGAACGATAGTCAATACAAGGCCTTAATGAACCATCTTTCTTGGCCACGAAAAAAAAACCAGCACCTAAGGGTGAAGAGGATGGTCTAATATGACCCTTCTCCAACGACTCCTTAATATAGGATCGCATAGCCTCGTGCTCGGGTACAGATAATTGAAAAGTCGACCCTTGGGAAATTTACACCCAGGGCTTAGCTCAATTGCACAGTCATAACTCCTATGAGGAGGCAAAGACGCAGACTCATTCTCACTAAATACATCATAAAAATCAGCCAAATACTCAGGAACATCATGTGACTGGGGAGAGGTGGAGAAAACAGGAGCGTCACTAAGGGCACACTGACAACCCCAATTCACCACAGACACAGATTTCCAATCCAAAACTGGATTATGGATTTGCAACGAAGGAAACCCCAGAACAATGGTATCATGCAAATTATGCAACACCAAAAATCTGCAATTTTCTTGATGGTCTGGGGCGTACTGCATTACCACCTGGGTCCAAAACTGAGGTTTATTCTTCGCCAAAGGAGTAGCATCAATACCGCTCAAAGGGATTGGCGTCCGCAGAGGTGTCATAGGAAACCCACAACGTTTAGCAAAATCCAAGTCCATCAGGTTCAGAGCTGCTCCCGAATCCACAAAAGCCTTAGCGGAAAATGTGGACAGGGAGCAGATCAGAGTAATTGCCATAAGAAACTTAGGTTGAACACCACCCACAGCAAATGTGTGCAAAACGTTTCTCTCGTTTAGGGCAGACAGAAATAATATGAGAGTCATCTCCACAAAAAAAACACAGCTTATTACGCCTTCTGAACTCCTGACGTTCCGCCCTAGACAAAACTCTATCACATTGCATAGGTTCAGACATTTGTTCAACAGGTGGCAATACCTCTCGTGCAGTTTTGCATTCATGCAAATGCCGATCAACCTGAATGGCTAATGACATAGAATCGTCAAGACCAGAGGGAACAGGAAATCCCACCATAGTATCTTTTACGGTTTCTGACAAACCCTTCCGAAAGAGAGCTGCCAAGGCACCATCATTCCAGGTAGTAAGGACCGCCCACTTTCGGAATTTTTGACAGTACAGCTCTGCAGAATCCTGACCCTGGCTGAATGCCAACAGGGCCTTTTCAGCCTGATCAATAGCATTAGGTTCATCATACAACAACCCCAAGGCTTGAAAGAATGCGTTCACATTAGTTAGAATAGGATCATCAGGTTTTAAAGAAAACGCCCAATCCTGGGGATCGCTGCGCAGCAAAGAGATGACAATTTTAACCTGCTGCGCGGAGCTCCCCGATGAGTTAGGCTTTAAGGCAAAAAATAATTTACAATTATTCTTAAAATTCAAAAATTTAGACCGATCCCCAACAAACATATCAGGAGTAGGGATCTTTGGTTCAGCAGCATGTGAATGAGCAAGATAGGTGGAAATTCCCCGCACTTCAGCAGTGAGCTGCTCCACACGATCAGACAATTGCTTAATCTCCATTGAGAAAAAAATTCCCCCTACGGCCTCAGAGAAATAGAGGAAAAAATATACACACAAAAAAAAATTCTGACACTCTTTTTTTTTTTTTTTACAATTCTTTCCTGCTATTGAGTACCCTAGAATCTGCGGTATGGCTGGTGATTCTGTTATGAATGAATCACCGGAGGAGGAAAAAACAAAAACACAAGCTAAGTCCAGAAAACCAGAGAGGTTGGTAGCTAGCGGATTGCAGACCCCTGATCCTATTCACCACAACTAACAGTAGCTGTGGGGGGTTCCTACGGTGCCCTAGACCCCTCGTCACAGCCGGGGAGCTAAATAAGCCTAAATAAAGAGGAAATCTAAACTGCCCCAGAGCAGACCCCAAAGCAATAGACAGCCCTCAACATGTATTGTCGGTGAAAAACAGATGAAAACACAAACACAGACAGAAAGACAGGCTGAGCAAATGATGGGGCCCAACTAACTAGATAGGAAAGGACAGAAAAGATGCTGGCTGCAATCACGCAAAAAACCCTGCCAAAAATAATGTTCAACACGTCTGATAGAAAAGGCCCTGAAGTCACTAGACTTCAAAATCACTATATCAGCACTCACGTATATTCTGAAGACAGAGCAAAGAGATCAACTGATCAGAGACAAAAATGGAGTTCAGCCCGTCCCAACCAGGGCAGGCTGAACACAAACACTAAGTAAACAGACAAAATCTCATGGAAAAATAGCAGAGCAAAAACTTAGCTTTTAGTAGACAGGAACTAAACTGGATGCCAGAGCTCAGAGCAGAAAGGATCACCAGCAACACTGCAGGGCGTCGGCTGCCTTATATCCACTCAGAAATTCCGGATGTCCAATCACACTCCACCTGTTCAGATGACAGGTTCTTCCCATCCAGATCAATTTCACTACCTCCTTTCACCAGCAGAGGGAGTTCATCAGACGTCAGAGATGAAGGAGAAAATGAACTCATAACAGCACACCTGAAAGATACCGAGCAAGACTCGTATCTAAAGGGTATTCCCACAAATATGGAGAAGACTATGATGACACATTTGCTCCAGTTGTCAAACATACTACAATAAGAACTTTACTTACAGTTGCAGCAATGAAAGAGATGGAACTGATACATCTGGATGTAAAGACAGCATTTTTGAATAGAGATTTAACAGAAGACATTTTCTTGGAACAACCTCCAGGATTCAAGGATGAAAGAAACCCAAACAAAGTTTGCAAACTACAGAAAACCATATATGATTTAAAGCAAGCAGCTAAAGCTTGAAATGACAAAATCACGTATGTGCTTACAAATAAAAATTTTCAAAGAAGCAAAGCTGATTTATGTACTCATATATGTAGACGACATTCTGATTTGTTCTGAACAAGAAAGGGATAAAGAAAACATTCTAAAAGTCCTGAAGTGACATTTCAAAATCAAAGTCTTGGGAAATGTGAAACAGTACCTAGGAATACAGATAGAAAGAATAGAAAGAGAAAAAGATGGAAGTTTCCTACTGAATCAAAATCACATAATTCAAGACATAACAGAAAAATTTGGATTGAAGGATGCTAAAACAGTAAAGTCTCCAATGGAAACTAATTATCTTAAAGAGATGAATAGTGAGAAAAATATGTTACCAAATAATGAAGAGTACAGAACAGCAATAGGAAAACTACTGTATCTAGCAACTGTTACAAGGCAGTAAAGTTCTCCTGTGTACCTGTGAATTCTCAAAAGATACACTCTGCTACAATAAAAGCTTTTTCTTCTCGTGCAGGCCGGATTGGAGGCAGATATACAGCATTATAGAATGCTGTAGATCAGCCCTGAAAGGCGGTGGCCGTATCTCATCTCGGCAAAACCTGGTGACAGGTTCCCTTTAAGTAAAGATACATCTGTAAAAGTAATGTAGTCATTGAACTGTACTGTCGTTAGGCCATCATATTGTATATCATATGGTGCTTATTACATTTATGATCTGGGTATTTGTGCATTGTTCAGCACACCATATGGAAAAGTGTTAGCAGAAAGTCATCCATCATCCAGCGTGAGGTTTCCACTGCAGTAATGGTGTGACAGTGTATATCGAACACACTATTATCTCATACATCTATAAAAAATGTGCGACTGCAATATACCGCCAGACCAATGTAGGCACCCGGCTTGCTAAAATTTCTCAACTATTCTTTTTCTTTTTGTGCATTCCAGAACAGTGAGCCCGCCCTGGGGAGATTTTATAACTTAGTTCTTTTTTATTATTGAGCCACTTGATAATTACAGGCCTGTGGTACTATTCACAGAACTCAATAATTTCAGTAAGAGCTTTGATGTTTTGACCTATTGTGTTGTTAGCAGGTTATGGGATTTTTCACTATTTGTCCTGGGTGTTAATTGGTCATTAGCATAGCAGAATTGTGAAACTGCACTGTGTGAACAAGCCCTAAGGCTATTTTTGAGAAAGATTTTTCTGCAAATCTTTGACCTCATCTGATCTTGTCCCTTTTTTTATGGTATTGTTTTTTGGGGGAGGGTCAAGGTTTTATTTTAGCTTATAAGAAGAGAGGACGCTCTCAAAATATATTGGCAGACATTTATAAGACTGGCATTTCTTGCACAAGATAGGGCCATGTTCATACGTTCAGTGTTTGGTCAGTAAATTTCATCAGTATTTATAAGCCAAAATCAGGAAAGGAACAATCAGAGGAAAAGTAGAACAGAAACCCGTCAGCACTTCTGGATTTATCACCCACTCCTGAGCGTGTGAATGTGACCTAAGAAAAAAGATGGTTGGAGTGATTTTGGGGATTTAAGGCTGGTTTCACATTTGCGTTTTTTAGCGCTGGAAAAAAACGCACACCTGCGCATGCGTTTTTTCCCCTATATTTAACATGGGTGCGCATACCTGCGCGCTGGTAAGCGCATGTATGCGATTTTCATGCGCTGCGTTTTTTTGGGGTGTGCGTTGGGATTTTCCAGACGCAGCATGTTGCATTTTTTGGCCCTGCAAAAAAGCGCATGCGCACATATGCGCACGTTTTGCGCTAAAAATGGCCATTATAGCCTATGGATGCGCATATGTGCGCACTGGCATGCTCATGTATGCGTTTTTTTGCATATGCGTTTTTTTTTTTAAACCATGGAATTTAGGGGTTTGGGTTAGAGTTAGGGTTAGTTAAGGGGGTTTAGGGTTAGGGTTATGGTCAGGGTCAGGGTTAGGGTTGGGGTTTGGGTCAGGGTTAGGGTTAAGTATGGTTTTGTTAAGGATTAGGGTCATGGTTAGGGTCAGGATTAGGGTTAAGTATGGTTTTGTTAAGGGTTAGGGTCAGGGTTAGGGTTAGGGTTAGGGTTAGGGTCAGGGTTAGGGTTAGGGTTAGGGTTAGGGTCAGGGTTAGGGTCAGGATTAGGGTTAAGTATGGTTTTGTTAAGGATTAGGGTCATGGTTAGGGTCAGGATTAGGGTTAAGTATGGTTTTGTTAAGGGTTAGGGTCAGGGTTAGGGTTAGGGTCAGGGTTAGGGTCAGGATTAGGGTTAAGTATGGTTTGGTTAAGGGTTAGGGTCAGGGTCAGGGTTAGGGTTAGGGTTAGGGTCAGGGTTAGGGTTAAGTATGGTTTTGTTAAGGGTTAGGGTCAGGGTTAGGGTTAGGGTTAGGGTCAGGGTTAGGGTTAGGGTTAGGGTTAGGGTCAGGGTTAGGGTTAGGGTTAGGGTTAGTTAGGGTTTAGGGTTTGGGTTAGGGTTAAGTATGATTTGGTTAAGGGTTAGGGTCAGGGTTAGGGTTAGGGTCAGGGTTAGGGTTAGGGTTAGGGTCAGGGTTAGGGTTAGTAAAGTCATGGTTTGGGTAGTGTGAGGGGCCACCTAAAAATGTTGGAAAAAAACGCAAACGCGGTAAAAACGCGCTAAAAACGCATACAAACGCATAAAAACGCTGCGTTTTTTTCATGCATGTTCATAAAAATGCTTGAAAAAAACGCAGCAGTTGTATGCTTATGTATGCGTTTTTTCAATGCGTTTTTTTGCGGGAAAAACGCGCTGCAAAAAAAAGCAAGTGTGAAACTAGCCTGAGATAACCTAAAAGTCATAAAATGAAATCTTTTCTAGCTTTCTCCTTTTATAATCAGTCTAAAACAAGGAAACCACGCCTATTCTTTAAAAACCGCTCTCACAGGAGTTTTCCAATGTGGTTGATGTCTATAACATTCACAAATTTGTGTGAAAACATAGTGTGGTGATTTGTGACT
Organism: Dendrobates tinctorius; assembly: GCF_039654945.1. NCBI lineage: Eukaryota > Metazoa > Chordata > Amphibia > Anura > Dendrobatidae > Dendrobates > Dendrobates tinctorius. Next base: position 16,141,785 of record NW_027361743.1, on the reverse strand, counting down.
TTACCAGACACAGTTTACATCAAAAACTGGCAACATGTGATTAACTTATGGGAATCAAAAAGTTTTCTTCTGTGTCGTTTCTAATCCCGAATTATTTTTTTTCTAAAAAGGAGCAAGCTTTGCGTGGGATGCATTGCAGAGTTCGTGTGACATTTTTTCATATATTTTCATTGTTTCTTGTACGTTTTAAATGCAAAAGAAAAAAAACTTGAGAAAAATCTTAGAATGAAAATTTAAATCAGGATAAACTACCCTGTGTGAACTTGGCCTAAGTGTGGATCATACACATTGTTTGGCCAGATTCACACAGATCAGTTTTTGATTCCCTTTTTTTTTTTTTTACCTAATCCTGGTTGGAAGAAAGTCTCAAACTTTTGTATCACGTACAGGACCAGAGACCTTTGAACCTTACCTTTACTGTCTTAATCCATGGAGTGTCTTCTCGTTAGTAGTCCTGGGGTTGTCAATGCAGCACAACACACAAATGACTTCATGCTGGGCCTACTAATAAGAAGACGCTCCAGAGATGTTGGCGAGTAGGAGGAGGTACACAAGGTTTTAGTTTGGCAACCACTGACTACCGACATGGCACAGACGTTACTTGGGGGGCAGGGCCAATCTCTGGTTGCCACGTTCTTGCCTTACACTGACAGTGCGCTCTTTTGTCAGCTCACCACTTCTAATTAGATCTGATGAGGGAGCGCACTGTCACTGTGCACTGAAAAGAATAGCGCACCGTAAGAAGGGAGTTCGTACTGAGCGTACGTCACTGATGAATTGGTCGTCATTAATGAACCTTCATTTCAGGGAGGGGGTAGAGGCTGTGGCAGTGGCCACAGCCCCTCCCCCTAGATGACGGGTTGTTTGAGTATCCCAGCATGCACTGGGGATCTTCAAATGAAGCGTCATCAAAACAGAAATAGGTAAAAAATAAAACAAAGTACTTAGATTAGAGAGGAAATGGTAGAGAATGGGATTTTTTAATTAAACTGTATTAGAAAAAGTATTATAATAAAATAATAGGACATTTATGATGAAAATCAATATTAGTTTCAAACCACCCCTTTAAGAAAGAATGAAACCCAAACCTGGCTGGCTCAGTGGTCAAGTTTCTGTGTTTTCATAGCATTTTTAACAGCATTTTTTTTTGCTGTGTGCACTGACCTGTTTGGGGCCTCTGATGTGCTTTGTGGGCGCCACATTGAAAAACAAAATGAATGATGGATTTTCAGTATACGAAATGCAAAAATCATCTGTATAAAATCATAGAAATACAGAGGTAGAGTTTGGTTCTATTGGTACCACATTATGACGCCATACAGCTTTTTGGTTTCATAAAGTCATAATACTCCAGTATGTATAAACCTTCATTACATTAGTATTTTATTACTGGGCAGTTAGCGGATACATGTTGGCTCAGTAGTCAACATATCCCTAACTAATGACAGCATCTACAAAGAATTTGAAAGTTCTTCCATGTTTGCATGGGTTTATTGGTTTCTATTATGTTTTGAGTATTGGGGACAAGGACTTAGGTGTCTGATGATATTCACCGAACCACACTATGGAATGCAAGAAACGTTAAAGGGTTTGGCCGCTACTTTTTTATTGATGAATCATACGTAGGATAGGCCACTAATATCTGATCGGTGGGGGTGCGACACCTGGCACAACCACAGATCAGCTGTTAGAGGGACAGTTGAGAAGATATCAGATGCTGCTGGTGCACAACACGTCCGTCATTTCTATAGTGGCCGTATATTGCAGGTCAACCCCTATTCAAATGAATGGTGGGTGGATCTGTAGTACTTGACAACAACCACTATAGTTTCGACTGAGCTGCTGGGTTCCAGCAGTATCCAAGAACTTCTGGCCTCCACAGCTGATTGGCAGGGGCTGGATGTCGCACTTCCACCATTCAGATATTCATGAACTACTCTGAGAATAGACCATCGATAAAAAAGTAGTGGCCAAACCCTTTAATAAACACGGTGGCGTTAAGTGCTTTTATGATGACTGTATTTTCCTATCTCCTCCGCAATGACGTGTGCCTCTCAGAAGGACGCTCCTAGCTATACTTCTCTGTAGGCGTCAATTGGTAAGTGGTATTTGCTATTTTCGAGGCTGTCATGCCGTTCACTTGTGCCCAAGGTTATTAGAACATATTTACACTTGCTTCTCTTTCATACTTTCTAAGTACACAATTGTCTAGTGTAACTTTCCTTTCTTAAGTAAATTCCAGAATTGACATGTTTTATAGACCACTCCCATGCTCGTGGTGTAAAAGCAATTTTCACGTTTCATTGCAGTCCACCCTCAGATATACTTCCTAAGTTGTCTGCTAATAGTGAGTGCTTTAGTAAGCGAAGAAAAAAAAAAAGAGATTATTATAAACCATAGTCTCAATTTTTTAAGACTTATTCGGACAATCATTATCAAAGCAACCATGTTAGAGCTGCAAGTCCGGGCTTGATTTTCAAGTCTACAGACCTAAAGTTTGGGTAATAAATATGTGGCCATAACACCAAAGCTAACATGTGCGGACTCTGAACGAGTACTCAAGATTTCCAGATATCAGTAAAGATGGTCATCTTCTAAAGATTAGAGGCCCTTTTCTTAAACAATTGTTGTTCATAGTTGCCTTTTGGCGTACTAGGTGACACAATGTCATGAACACCAAAAGTTAAAGGTATCTTTAGATCTCAATCGTTCAAGGCATATACAGTGGGGGAAATAAGTATTTGATCTCTTACTGATTTTGTAAGTTTGCCCACTGACAAAGACATGAACAGTCAGTGGGCAAACTTACATTTTAAGGGTAGGTTAACTTTAACATTGAGAGATAGAATATCAAAAATAAAATCCAGAAAATCACATTGTATTGAGACATCCTTATATAGCTCTTGGGTCTTGCCCATGTTGTAGAGGTTAGAGTCTGACTGATTAATTGAGTCTGTGGACAGGAGCCTTTAATAAAGGTGACTATGCAAGACAGCAGTCTTCAATGCAGGTAAATAATTGATTAGGAGCATCTAACTGGTCTGTAGGAGCCAGAACTCTTAGGCCATGTGCACACGTATGCAGAAAATTTCTGCATGAAAACCGGACTCCTTCCCAGAAAACACACTTTTTTTCCACGCGTTTTACGTATGTTTCCTGCATTTTTTTTTGCACAAAAGACGCGGGGCTTTTATACGTTTTTTTCCGGAGCGGTCCCAGCCTCATAGAAAATAGCTAGAAATGTGGAATTTTCCACGAAATTAATGAGGATGCAGCATTTTCTTCCGCGACGCATTTTTTCCGCAGAAAAAAACACATCAATATGCACAAAAAGTGCGGAATTCATTCAAATGAATGGGATGCTCCTTTTAAGCATTTTTTAAGTGTTTTTGCCGGTAAAAACGCTTAAAAAACGCGAAAAAACGCTTACGTGTGCACACACCCTTAATGGTTGGTAGGGGATCAAACACTTATTTCTCACTGCAAATTGCAAATAAATTTATATAATTTATACAATGTGATTTTCTGGATTATATTTTTGATATTCAAATGTTAAAATTAACCTAACCTTAAAATTATAGACTGTTCATGTCTTTGTCAGTGGGCAAACTTACAAAATCAGCAGCAAGGGATCAAATACTTATTTCCCCACTGTACAAGGATATGCCACAGTTGTGTAGTAGATGAAAGCCACACCATTGGGATCTTTTTCTATTATGAAATCAGGGGCCCATCATGCCCTGGGGTAAATAGAGAGGTGATCAGAATGACCTTACAAATGAATAGGAATTTTTGACCAACTCTGTGCTTACAGTGGCGCGCATCAGAGCCTTCTTCTGGAGAGGATACAGGTCATATTGATGCTTCAAAAGGGCAAAAAGTCACACAATTTGGGACAAATACCACTTGCGACTAATCTTGCCATTTTTTGATGATAGTTTTCTGACATAGAAGGGAGACAAAATTTCCTCCTTTCATTTATTTTCTACAAGTAGAACTTTTAAAGGCCTATATTTATCAATCTGTTTGCATCTTTTCTAACTTCCAAAATTTTCAAATGTATTCACCTTTGTTGGCAAAATGTATTTGTTCTTTTATTTAAAGTTTATTTTTGCTTTTACTCTAATACTTTAGGGTAAAACATATTTTTTTCATACTTTTTATGACATGAAACAAATGTATTAAAACATACAACATACATACAAACCTCATTTTGAATTGTCCCCCAGTACTGTCCAATTAATGCATGTGATGCTGAGGGGAGAGGATATCCTCCATGTATCCTTCCCTCCTTTCGAATTGTCCCCCAGTACTGTCCCATTGGTGCATATCACACTAAGGAGGTGATATCCTCCTTGTCTCCCTCCCTCCTTTTGAATTGTCCCTCAGTACTGTCCAATTGGTTTATGTGATGCTGAGGAGAGGGGAAACCCTCTTTGTCTCCCTCCCTCTTTCCAAATTGTCTCCCAGTACTGTCCCATTGGTGTACGTGATACTGAGGGGAGGGGATATCCTCCTTGTCTCCCTCCCTCCTTTCGAATTGTCTCCCAGTACTGTTCCATTGGTGTATGTGATGCTGAGGGAAAAGGATATCCTCCTTGTCTCCCTCCCTTCTTTCGAATTGTCTCCCAGTACTGTCCCATTGGTATATGTGATGCTGAGGGGAGGGGATATCCTCCTTGTCCTCCTCCCTCCTTTCGAATGGTCTCCCAGTACTGTCCCATTGGTATATGTGATGCTGAGGGGAGGGGATATCCTCCTTGTCTATCTCCCTCTTTTTGAATTGTCCCCCAGTACCTTCCCATTGGTGCCTACCATGCTGAGGGGAGGGGATATCCTCCTTGTCTCCCTCCCTCCTTTCAAATTGTCTCCTAGTACTGTCCCATTGGTGTATGTGATGCTGAAGGGTGGGGATATCCTCCTTGTCTCCCGCCCTCCTTTCAAATTGTCTCCCAGTATTGTCCCATTGGTGTATGTGATGCTGAGTGGAGGAGATATTCTCCTTGTCTCCCTCCCTCCTTTCAAATTATCTCCCACTACTGTCCCATTGGTGTATGTCATGCTGAAGGGAGGGGATATCCTCCTTGTCTCCCTCCCTCCTTTCAAATTGTCTCCTAGTACTGTCCCATTGGTGTATGTGATGCTGAAGGGTGGGGATATTCTCCTTGTCTCCCTCCCTCCTTTCAAATTGTCTCCCAGTATTGTCCCATTGGTGTATGTGATGCTGAGTGGAGGAGATATTCTCATTGTCTCCCTCCCTCCTTTCAAATTATCTCCCACTACTGTCCCATTGGTGTATGTGATGCTGAAGGGAGGGGATATCCTCCTTGTCTCCCTCACTCCTTTCAAATTGTCTCCCAGTATTGTCCCATTGGTGTATGTGATGCTGAGTGGAGGAGATATTCTCCTTGTCTCCCTCCCTCCTTTCAAATTGTCTCCCACTACTGTTCCCCTGGGTGTATGTGATGCTGAAGTGAGGGGATATCCTCCTTGTCTCCCTCCCTGCTATCAAATTGTCCCCCAGCACTATCCCATTGGTGTATGTGATGCTGAGGGGAGGGGATATCCTCCTTGTCTCCCTCCTTTTGAATTGTCTCCCAGTACTGTCCCATTGGTGTATGTGATGCTGAGGGGAGAGGATATCCTCCTTGTCTCCCTCCCTCCTTTCGAATTGTCTCCCAGTACTGTCCCATTGGTATATGTGATGCTGAGGGGAGGGGATATCCTCCTTGTCTATCTCCCTCTTTTTGAATTGTCCCCCAGTACCTTCCCATTGGTGCCTACCATGCTGAGGGGAGGGGATATCCTCCTTGTCTCCCTCCCTCCTTTCAAATTGTCTCCTAGTACTGTCCCATTGGTGTATGTGATGCTGAAGGGTGGGGATATCCTCCTTGTCTCCCTCCCTCCTTTCAAATTGTCTCCCAGTATTGTCCCATTGGTGTATGTGATGCTGAGTGGAGGAGATATTCTCCTTGTCTCCCTCCCTCCTTTCAAATTGTCTCCCACTACTGTTCCCCTGGGTGTATGTGATGCTGAAGTGAGGGGATATCCTCCTTGTCTCCCTCCCTGCTATCAAATTGTCCCCCAGCACTATCCCATTGGTGTATGTGATGCTGAGGGGAGGGGATATCCTCCTTGTCTCCCTCCTTTTGAATTGTCTCCCAGTACTGTCCCATTGGTGTATGTGATGCTGAGGGGAGAGGATATCCTCCTTGTCTCCCTCCCTCCTTTCGAATTGTCTCCCAGTACTGTCCCATTGGTATATGTGATGCTGAGGGGAGGGGATATCCTCCTTGTCTATCTCCCTCTTTTTGAATTGTCCCCCAGTACCTTCCCATTGGTGCCTACCATGCTGAGGGGAGGGGATATCCTCCTTGTCTCCCTCCCTCCTTTCAAATTGTCTCCTAGTACTGTCCCATTGGTGTATGTGATGCTGAAGGGTGGGGATATCCTCCTTGTCTCCCTCCCTCCTTTCAAATTGTCTCCCAGTATTGTCCCATTGGTGTATGTGATGCTGAGGGGAGGGGATATCCTCCTTGTCTCCCTCCCTCCTTTCAAATTGTCTCCTAGTACTGTCCCATTGGTGTATGTGATGCTGAAGGGAGGGGATATCCTCCTTGTCTCCCTCCCTCCTTTCAAATTGTCTCCTAGTACTGTCCCATTGGTGTATGTGATGCTGAAGGGAGGGGATATCCTCCTTGTCTCCCTCGCTCCTTTCAAATTGTCTCCCAGTATTGTCCCATTGGTGTATGTGATGCTGAGTGGAGGAGATATTCTCCTTGTCTCCCTCCCTCCTTTCAAATTGTCTCCCAGTATTGTCCCATTGGTGTATGTGATGCTGAGTGGAGGAGATATTCTCCTTGTCTCCCTCCCTCCTTTCAAATTGTCTCCCACTACTGTTCCCCTGGGTGTATGTGATGCTGAAGTGAGGGGATATCCTCCTTGTCTCCCTCCCTGCATTCAAATTGTCTCCCAGCACTATCCCATTGGTGTATGTGATGCTGAGGGGAGGGGATATCCTCCTTGTCTCCTTCCCTCCTTTCGAATTGTCCCACAGCACTGTCCCATTGGTGTATGTCACTCTGAGGGGAGGGAATATCCTCATCGTCTCCCCCCTTTAGAATTGTCAAATAGTTAATTCCCCCTTTCCCCAGATATATAAGTTAGCTGGATGGGATCCATCCTCTTTCCACATGGTTCTAGGATCCGGTGACACGTTTGCCCACCCTTCCTCCTTTATTGTCTGAAGTTTATATTAATTTATTATTAATTTTTCTTTTTTTGCTAACAGTTTACTGCTCTTATACAAGTCAAGTCACAGCAGCGTTTTTTGACGAGAACATCTGGTGAGAAAGCAGAATTCCACACCATGTCGGTATTTGTATGACCCTTCTCACCTTCCCAAGTTGGTTTATGACAATAATATTTGAGTAACAACATTTATGTGTAGAAACTGTGACCGAATTCCACCCAAATTCCACCTGTGTATGGTTTTTGCTTCACCGGGGTGGGGATGGGGCTATTATAGTTTTGTGGGTAAATGTCTCCCCATTCTTATAAGTTATTAAAATTTCTACTGAATGGTTATTTTCAATGTAAAACTTAGTATACTTAGGATAGGTGATAACTTGCGGATCAGTGGGATTTTGACAATTGGGGCCCCCACTGATCCTGGGATCCCGCTATACTTGGCTATTTTCAGCAGTCCCATAGACTAGTAATAAGGAAGGGACACGTATGCAAGTGGACCACTATTCCCCAAAGGGCCATATTAAAGCCCTGTTGTTAAGATTAGCAAGTTATCACCTTTCCTTTGGATAAGCTTAAAATGACCTTGTCACTCTCATCACCCACCTCTTACCTCTTTTGATTTTCTCTACAGGTTAAGGCACAAATGTGTAAGTTATTTATGAAAAATAGCATCATTGGACGCCAGTAAGAAGAATAGAGCCCAAGTGACCTTTATATGGTGACAGACGTGTCATTGTCTGACAGGCATAAGTAAGGCGTCACTCATAATTGTCTTGAAATTCAGGTAGGAAATCTATTGAGCATTTACCTTCTAAGTGGAGTTTTTCACACAAGTCGTCCTTGTTAACCTGTCACCCAGCCTAATGATCCCTAATTTTTTTTAATAAGATGTCGCCTGTGATACTTCATTGTACATCCACATAATAAGTTTCATTGGAACTCCTCCGCTGACTCACCACTCTCACCCAATATGTGAGGCATCCGGAGCCTAGCTCATAAATGCTATAATTTGAATAATTAAGGTGAATTTTTTTACTTGATGACAATAGACTTTACACATATGGCAGAGCTTTCATGGGTTCTCTGCATGCTGAAGTAAGGTGTCTTCATATGGAGCCAGACATTACAGTTTAATCCAATAAACACCTTTATCAAGTAAAACAAATATATAGATAATTACAACAGGAGTGTTCTGAATAGCAAAGTATTAATATGTACATGTCCATAAACAGCAAAAATAATAAAAAAAAATACAACGAAGGTGCACGAATGGAGTATATCAATATACGTTACAATAATTAAGGAAGGCACATAGCATATCCATAGTAGATAACAAAAGACCCCAGGGGATATATTAAAAGGTTTGGTCCATGAAAAAAGTACTTTTTAATCATCAGATCTTGGAATAATAATTAGTTCCTCAATTGGATGTGATAAAATAAAATGTTCCTGTGCTGAGATAATCTTATAAATGTGGCCCTGCTGTGTACTGTGTAATGGCCGTGTCTGACCGTACAGGAACATGGTCTGATCACACACAGTTCCTGGGCAGGGGAGCACGCAAGAAACTATACTGACATTACAGCACAGGATCGCAGCTGCTGGTTTCTGTAAAACATTTCCCTGTCTGTTTTTAAACAATGTTTTACCTCACAGAAAGAATCAGCTGCGATCCCCTGCTGTAATGTCTAAAAAAAAAATTGGCAAAAACAATTTCTTTTTTTACTTTGCACAAAATTCATGAACCATCTGATCAAGTTGATGCAAAATATATCAGCAAGTACCACAAGAAGAAAAAAAGGAAAGTCACTTAAAAAAATAGCAAATGATAATTTGGGCGCATAATCCTTATTAAGAACATGGACTGAGATGAGAAACAAATAGTTTACCTGTAAGTGGGTTGTATGGATCGGCAATTATTCAGACCCCTTTACATTTTTCACTCTTTATTTCATTGCAGCCATTTGGTAAATTCAAAAACAGTTCATTTTTTTTCTCATTAATGTACACTCTGCACCCCATCTTAACTGAAAAAAAAACAGAAATGTAGAAATTTTTGCTAATTTGTTAAAAAAGAAAAACTGAAATATCACATGGTCATAAGTATTCAGACCCTTTGCTCAGTATTGAGTAGAAGCACCCTTTTGAGCTAGTAAAGCCATGAGTCTTCTTGGGAATGATGCAACAAGTTTTTCACACCTGGATTTGGGAATCCTCTGCCATTCTTCCTTGCAGATCCTCTCCAGTTCCGTTAGGTTGAATGGTGAACGATGGTGGACAGCCTTTTTTAGGTCTCTCCAGAGATGCTCAATTGCTGGGACTGTTGGGACTGTTGTACCCGTCAGCCATGGACTCCGGCGTCCGGCTTCTAGCACTGTACTCTGGGGTGAGCTTGATCACTGCTCCACTCCCCAGGTTCTCTTTCACTTCTCCTTTCTCCTCTCTTCACTCAGACTCTGTCTCTCTCAGTCCCAGACACTGACTGACTGACCCCGCCTCCAGGTCAGAACTAATAGAGAAGCTCCCCTGAAACCGGATTTAGAGCTCCCTTTCTGGTCTGGAGTCAGAAAAAGTGTTGGATGTAAGTGTTATCTGGTCAAGGAACCCCTCCTTACTTCCAGGCATGTCATCACCCCCCTGTGAGGGAGGCAGTGCCACTGTGGCAACCGGACTCCTAGGGTGCCACATTGCCCCTATTGCACACTCCCCCCATGGTGGACCTCGAGTTGAGGAACAGTGTGCTGAAGGTCGGGTGCTGAGTTTTGATGTAAAAAGGGGGTTCAGGTTCCTAGAAGAACTTCACACTGGGGACTGAGTCTATGTGAGCTAGTGGGTCATTAAGAAAAAATACCTACTACCTAGGCTGCACTTATACAGGGCAGAGCAGTGCGCCTGCGCCGGAGCCACAACAGGAAGGAAAGAAGAGGATGGCATCGTATGAAGATGTGAGGCGCAAGACCGGACCGCGACACCCATCGGACCGGACCGCCCCCCCCGGTGAGTATAATCTAACTCCTTTTTCTTATCTTTCAGGTTACATTGGGGGCTTATCTAACACCAGACCAGATACATCTAAAAAAGATTAAAAATACAATAAAAGGAAAAAGTTCCCCTGACCATGGAGTAAATGCGCATTATGCCAAAATATGTCAATATCATGACATGCAAAGTAAATGTATATCACAATATAATCAAAAAATTATTACACCTCTGCAGACACCACCAATTGAAGCATATCTATAATATAATCGGCTAAGCGTTGTGAAGGGTTAAAACTAAAATCAAAGCTGAAGGTTTCATTTCTCCATTCTCTGAAGGTTTCCTTTCTCCATTTTTGTTGCTTTAAGATAAATTTTCGTAATTGGGATAAAAGTTCAGGCTGTTATGAAACCAGACTGTTCCTCATCAGGTGCAAGATAAGGGACCCGGGGGTGTATTACTCTGAAGAATATGCCATTATACTACTTTCTATGCTAGGTAGATACACGGACATATATGTAGTTTCCGGTTTTCTTGCAATATTATTGACTTATAAAGTGAAATGATGCTATTGGTAGTTGAGAACTTTGCTTAATTAAGCAAAATATTATAAAAGAAGTGACTAAAATAAACGGGTATAGCAATCTCCTTGGATCGTCCCATACAGAGACACGTCTCCGTTTGGTCATTTGAGTTGCTAGCAACACTCAGTGGAATAATTTGGAAATCACTGGATCATCCGTGAAGGGTTAATTTAATCCTCTCCCTATCAGCGTCACTCTGTCCGAAGCCTTTATAGACTGCGAAAGCGCGACGCTTACTTACATACTTACCTGACCGGGAGGAGTGTTGCCGCGGCACTTCTCTTCGGGCGGAGACTGGGGCAGAAGTGCGGCCGGAATCATGCATGCGCAAAGTGCGATCCGGCGCCATTTTACTGAAGACACATTTGCAGTGTGTCTTCAGCAATATGGCGCCGGACAGCACTATGGGCATGCACGTACTCCAGCGCCAGTCTCCTCCCCCGACCTCCAGCAGAACGTGACAGGCAGTACTGGAGCACAGGGAAGAAGGGTGAGTATAAATGGGGTTTTTTTATATGTGTGTAGTTTAATAGGGGTGACGGGGACCATGCATACCAGGAAAGAGGGGTGAGAGGACCACACATACCAGTATTGGGGGGGTGAGGGGACCATGCAGACCACGAAAGGGGGGTGAGGGGACCATGCATACCACGAAAGGGGAGTGAGGGGACCATGCATACCACGAAAGGGGGGTGAGGGGACCATTCATACCACAAAAGGAGGGTGAGGGGACCATGCATACCACGAAAGGGGGTGAGGGGACCACGTATACCACGAAAGGGGGGTGAGGGGACCATACATATCAGGATAAGGGGGTGAGGGGACCATGCATACCACGAAAGGGGGGTGAGGGGACCATGCATACCACGAAAGGGGGGTGAGGGGACCATGCATACCACGAAAGTAGGGTGAGGGGACCATGCATACCACGAAAGGAGGGTGAGGGGACCACGCATACCAGGAAAGGGGGGTGAGGGGACCATGCATACCATGAAAGGGGGGTGAGGGGACCACGCATACCACGAAAGGAGGGTGAGGGGACCACGCATACCACGAAAGGGGGGTGAGGGGACCACGCATACCACGAAAGGATGGTGAGGGGACCATGCATACCACGAATGGGGGATGAGGGGACCATACATATCAGGATAAGGGGGTGAGGGGACCATGCATACCACAAAAGGGGGGTGAAGGGGCCAAGCATATCACGAAAGGGGGGTGAGGGGACCACGCATACCACGAAAAGGGGGTGTGGGGACCACGCATACCAGGAAAGGGGGTGAGGGGACATGCATACCACGAAAGGGGGGTGAGAGGACCACGCATACCACAAAAGGGGGGTGAGGGGACCACGCATACCAAGAAAGGGGAGTGAGAGGACCACGCATACCACGAAAGGGGGGTGAGGGGACCACGCATACCACGAGAGGGTGAGGGGACCATGCATACCACGAAAGGGGGGTGAGGGGACCATAGATATCAGGATAAGGGGGGTGAGGGGACCATGCATACCACGAAAGGGGGGTGAGGGGGCCAAGCATACTAAGAAAGGAGGGTGAGGGGACCACGCATACCACGAAAAGGGGGTGAGGGGACCACGCATACCAGGAAAGGGGGGTGAGGGGACCATGCATACCACGAAAGGGGGGTGAGAGGACCACGCATGTGTGTACTCCAGCGAGGGGGAGGGGACCATACATATCAGGATAAGGGGGTGAGGGGACTATGCATACCATGAAAGGGGGGTGAGGGGACCATGCATGCCATGAAAGGAGGGTGAGGGGCCAAGCATACCACGAAAGGGGGTGAGGGGACCACGCATAACACGAAAGGGGGATGAGGGGACCATACATATCAGGATAAGGGGGTGAGGGACCATGCATACCACGAAAGGGGGGTGAGGGGGCCAAGCATACCACAAAAGGGGAGTGAGAGGACCATGCATACCATGAAAAGTGGGTGAGGGGACTACGCATACCAGGAAAGGGGGGTGAGGCGACCATGCATATCAAAAAAGGGGGGTGGGGGACCATGCATACCATGAAAGGGGGGTGAGGGGACCACGCATACCACGAAAGGAGAGTGAGGGGACCATGCACACCACGAAAGGGGGGTGAGGGGACCATGCACACCACGAAAGGGGGGTGAGGTGGACCACGCATACCATAAAATAGGGGTGATGAAACCATGCATACCAGGAAAGGGGGGTGAGGGGACCACACATATCACGAAAGGGGGTGAGGGGACCATGCATACCATGAAAGGGGAGTGAGGCGACCATGCATACCACGAAAGAGGGCTGTGAGGACCATGCATACCAGGACTGGGGGCTGAGGGGACCATGGATACCAGGATAGGGGGGGTGAGGGGACCATGAATACCAGGACTGGGGGTGAGAGGACCATGCATATGAGGATTGGGTGGTGAGGGGGCCATGCATACCAGGATAGAGGGGGTGAGGGGACCATGCATACCAGGATGAGGAATAGGGTGCCATGCTTATCAGGATTGGGGGGGGGTGAGGGTACCATGCATACCAGGATAGGGATGAGGAGTGCCATGCACACCAGGATAGGAGGGACGCAGCACATGCCAGGATGGGAGACCATATACCAATAAAAATGCCCGCCACCTGGGCATAGAACGGGTTCATAGCTAGTGTCCATTTAACAGGTGACGATAGTTATTCCTGCAGCATGGATGGTGTGAACAAGCAAGCCCATGTAAAGGTTATGTCTAGAGAAGTTAAATAGAGGTAATGCTCCTGGTAAGGTAAATGTATCAAGAGAAGCAGTCAGAAAGGGTGAGTGATCCCTACTCCACTATGCTTCCCCCTAGGAGTGAGACCCTCATCTGGTGCAGAGCAGCCATAGGCATCAGAGGACGGAACTACCAAGCTCTCTTTGAACCATTCTACTCAGATAGCAAACCTACTGTGCTGACGGCCAGGGGAATTGTTGATGTTAAAAGGGGCAGGGTCCCGGTACATGTTCTGAACTGTGGAGAGGAGGAAGCTCGCTTGCCCCGTTATGCAACCGTAGCCAAACTATTCACAGTCAGCAACAATGATATTCAGGCTGTAGAACCCTTGACTCTGTCAGAAGCGACGGATGGCAATGGCTCTTCTGTTCAGACGGAGGAATGGTTCCAAAAGATACATGTTGGCACCGACTCCACTCCTGTACATCAGAAAAATGGAGTGCAGCGGGTGGTACAAGAATACGAGAGGGTTTTCAGTAAGCATACCTTGCATTTTGGGCAGGTAAAAGTTTCAACATAACATACCCACAGGAGATCACCCACCTATCAAAGAAAGGTATCGTCCTGTACCTCCAGCTCATTATCAGTGTGCAAAAAGTATGCTAAGAGAAATGAAACAAGCAGGGGTAAATAGGGATAGCTACAGTCCTTGGGCAGCTCCCCTGGTGTTAGTCAGAAGGATGGTACAATGCGCATGTGTGTAGATTACAGACAAGTTAACAAAATTACTCACAAAGATGCATACCCCTTACCGCGCATAGAGGAGCGTTAAAATCAGCTAGGTACTTATCCACTTTGGACTTATATAGTGGGTACTGGCAGGTTCCTGTTGCTGAGGCAGAAAAAGAAAAACTGCGTTCACTACTCCTATGGGGCTATGTGAATTTAATTACATGCCGTTCGGATTGAGCAGTGCTCCTGGAACCTTTCAGAGAATTATGGAGTGTTGCCTGGGACATATGAACTTTGAGACTGTGCTATTGTACTTGGATGATGTGATTGTATATTCCAGGACCTATGAGGAACATCTGCAACACCTGGCAGAGGTCTTTGAGACGTCGTCCAACTTCGGCCTAAAGGTAAAACCATCTAAATGTCATCTCGTAAAGCCCAAATTGCAGTATTTAGGCCATGTCGTGAGTTCAGAAGGAGTAGCACCCGGCCCAGACAAAGTGACTGTCATCAGAGACTGGCAGGTACCCACCAACATCCAAGAGGTCAGACAATTCCTAGGCCTAGTGAGATACTACAGACGCTTTATCAAAGACTTTACTAAATTGGCAGCCCCTCTTCAAGATCTCCTAGTTGGCCAATCCAAAAAGGCCAGAGGCAAGAGTCCCCTGATTGAGTGGAATGCTAGGTTGGATGAGTCATTCAACAGCCTTAAGCAAGCACTTACGGGTGAAGAGATCTTAGCATATCCAGACTATGATCAGCCGTTTATCCTGCACACTGATGCCAATGTTGGGTTAGGGGCTGTCCTATCTCAAGTGCAGCAGGGTAAGGAGAAAGTCATTGCTTATGCCAGTCGGAAGCTTCGTCCTACTGAGAGGAACCCTACCAACTATAGCTCCTTCAAGCTAGAATTCTTGGCTATTGTTTGGGCAGTGACCGAGAGGTTATTTGGCCTCATCCAAATTTACCATCTATACGGACAACAATCCGTTAACCCATCTGGAGACCGCCAGGCTTGGCACCTTGGAACAAAGGTGGATGGCTCAGTTGACCAATTATGAGTTCGTCATCAAATACCGAGCTGGCACTAAAAACGTCAATGCTGATGCTAGAAGACTTGGAAGAAGTAGAAATGCCGGCATTCCACCGCCACGGTGTCTCCCAACACTCTAACCACGTGACTAGGAGAAGTCTTGCCGTTCACGAAGTTTCCCTTAATTCATTACCTCACCATGGTTGGGCAGAAACACAGAGCAGTGACCCGGCTATATGTATGGTCAAAGAACTCCTTGGAGAAGAAGATTCATCTCCAGCTCCTGATGCGCCTGCAGATGTCCAGCAGTTGTGGAAAGAGAGAAAGAAGCTGTTCCTTTATGAAGGCAAGTTGATCCGAAGAGTTATTAGCCCACGTACGCATGAACTGGTCTGGCAGATCATGGTCCCCAGAAAAGACGTACCCATGGTCTTGGAATCTTGGAAGCTTACCACAATCAAGCGGGACACTTCAGTTGTAAAAAGCTGGAAGTAGTTATCCGCGACCGCTTCTTCTGGACAGATATGAGACAGTCCATTGAACAGTGGTGTAGGGAATGCGGCCCATGTAATCTCAGAAGAAAGAATTCTGCCAATCAAAGGGCCCCCTTGAAGCCCATCATCACTAAACAACCTTTGGAACTGGTGGCCTTAGACCACGTGCAACTAACCCCAAGCCGATCAGGGTATACCTATGCCTTAACAATAGTGGATCGTTATTCCCGTTTCCTAGTGGTCATTCCAGTGAAAGACCAAACAGCAAGAACAGCTGCAAAGGCATTCCAGGAATATTTCTGCAGACCCCATGGCTACCCAGATCAAGTGCTGACAGACAGAGGTCCAGCCTTCGAAGCAGAAGTCTTTCAAGAATTTTACTCCCTCTATGGATGTAAAAAGATCAGGACTACACCATACCATCCACAAGGCAATGGTCTTTGCGAAAAACTAAATCATCTGGTGATCAATTTATTGCAGGTCCTACCAATAGAAGAAAGGAACCAATGGCCTGAGAAATTGCCTGATTTGATTGAAATGTATAACCATATCCCAACCAGTGCAACAGAAATATGCCCCAGCTTACTTGATGCGTGCACGTCCAGGTAATCTCTCCATCGACCTGGAAATGGGAGTCCTAACTCCTGAAACCATATCCAGCCAATTAGACAATGATTGGAATACAGAAAGACAACTGCAGTATCAAAAAGTTCAGCAATGTGTAGAGTAAAGTCTTTCTCAAGCTAGGCAAAAACAGGAAAGGAACTTTAATAGACATGTTGTGGCAACCCCCTTACCACCAGGTGAACAAGTGCTGAAGAAAAAGAGAATAAACCACAAGTTAGATAACCAATGAGAGGCGCAGCCTTACACTATTCAACCATCTAGCTATGACAACAGTAAAGTGTGCACTATCTCCAAAGACGGCGGAAAAACGTGTACTACCGTATCAAGAGACAATCTGAAAGTATGTCCAGCACAATTTGCGTGAAAGAGTTGAGACTAAGGAAGACTCTCAGCTAAAGGAAAAGACTGATACAAAGATTTGCACTGTTCTAGGTGAATTCCCTAGTTCTTGGCTACAAGTTTACAACTCAGTGGTAGTTCCAGTGATGGTGTTCCCACAAAGGCCTTTACCAGAGACACCAAATTGTTCTGGAAGCGACGAGTCGCAAATGCCAACCACTAATGCTTTGCAGGTGGAAGAATCAGAAAACTTGCCCACAGTCAGCAGTGAACCTGTTGTACCCAAGGTTGGTTCAAAGATTCGTAGGAAGCTGCCTAGTATTCCTATCGTGCGCAAATCACAGCGTACCACACAGGGCCAAACCCCTTCTCGCTATATAAGTGATTTGTAAAATATTCTAAGATTAATAAGTTAGTTTTCAGTTGTACTATTATTGAACTTTGCCTTAGGTAACATTATTGAAAATGTTAAAGAAGGTGTACCCACATGGGCTAATGTGAGATTTCAGTAGTTATTATGCCTTTTTCCACTACAAGAACTCTTGTAAAGACTCTTAAACTCGAGAAGAAAAACTGTTCATCATGCCTTGGCAGGAAGACAACTAAAACAGCCAGTGCAGTGAATTTTCATATTATGGTCTGTGTGTCCTGCAGCTGCACTCAGGGACGATCCAACCAATCAGAAGTGGTTTTGGGCTGTAATCCACGACTCAACTCAGTTAATGTGACTGTTCACCCATACCCAAGTTAAATGTTATGTCATTTTGTTGTATGCTTATGTGCCTTGTGTAGCCCGAGGACGTGCAACCTTTAACTAGGGGGGAATGAGGCGCCCTGCATCTATATCACCACAAAAGGGTTAAATATGTACTGTTTTGTATGTGTTTTGTGAGCAATGGGAGTTATGCTTTCTCTGCTAGAGACCACAACACACACAATTCACCTCCCTCCCTCACTTGTCTGAAGCTTAGAGCTTTGCAGACACACCCTAATTGGGAGGGGGAAGAGTCAAAGTTGTTGTTTGAGTGAACAAGAAGGAGGAAGAACGTTTTGGAAGCCATGTTAAGACATGTGCTTTGTCCAGGAGTACAGCTAATAAGAAGCATCAGGGAACCAGCCCCTAGACCATCCATGCTTTCAGAGCAGGGTGGTAAGCTGAGAGACTGCGTGGGATTATACAAGCAGCAGAAAAGTGTTTTCCCTCAGAAATACTGCAAGAACCTAGGATCAGTGAAGGAAAGTGGGAACTTGAGCTGTTTCACAAAGGATTCAAGCTGAAAGTTGCTGAAGGCGAAATACACAGTGAGTAGAGGCAATACTGGGAAGTTCTAAACTCCGGGAAGCCTTGGTCCCAGAAGGGATTAAAATAGCAGGAAGCTTACACTGAGAAACAGCAGACAGGATAACTCCCATTCTCCAGAGCAGACTGTAACCTGGTGAGAGTTGTAATATCTCCTCTGAACTGCACCTGAACTACAGTAAATGATAAAGTGACTTTCCTTGTCTCCTGCCTTATTACTCCATGCCTTCTACTTGCATTACAATCTCTGGGGGTTAGCCCTGGTTGGAGAGGGTTTAACATCTGCACTGCCAACACCATCTACTCCCCCAGGGATCATCTGCAGTGCCGGCTATACTACAGTCGAACACTCCAACTGGCGTCACGAATCACTGCATAAACTTTATCCCCATCCAATTCTACCCCTTTTACATGACCGCCTGAGGCCACGGACTGGGTCACTGCCACTGTGACATTTCCCATTGAAGTTAACGGGCCCGGCACCGAGTATCCCACGGCCTCTGGGGCGCGTCAACTGCGCCTGGACACACTGGAATACAATATATGCTGGAACTGATAGCAGAATGGATATGGAACATATCAATCATCAACAGAAAAATGCCAAAAGGGCGTGAACCTGGAAATGTGCCCCTAAGGGCTAACAAAGATATACCTGTATTAGCATGGTGTGCGTAGGTGAAGCAAAGATATGCCAAGAGACTGCAAGATTATGCTGAAGTGGGGAGCAGCGATAAAATAAGAGCCCCACAGAGAGTCTGGGGATGAACCCCATGCATATCGCTGCTAGACTGCACAGACGGGATCCCGAAGAAGTAGTTTCAGTTTGGCTTCCGGAGCAGATTCCTCCGGGGTGGTTGCTGTTTCCATTCCCACAGCCTTTAGTTCCCGATAACAAGGTTCCAGCTCTGCAAGAGAGGATTCTGGTCTGCGGGGATGTTGCTGCTGCGGGTCCCGTGATTCCTGCCAAAGAGGCTCCCGCTCCACCGGTCTTGCGACTTCGGATCTCCGGATCGGTGGCGTGATCCCGGCAGCTGCCGGGGTCCTCCGTGTTCAGGTAAGAGGGGTGCATCAGCTGCAGCACCACTCGGTCACCCAGATCGGGCTCGCTCTTCCTCCCATTTTCAATATTCGATAGCGGAGGGTGTGGTCCTCTTTCCTTTAGCCACACCAACCATGGTCTGCAATGGCTGACAGACAGACTTAAGCTCTCTTTTTAGGAAGACACGCCCACAAAGGGCGGAGTCACAGTTGTCATTTTCTTCTTTGGCGCCATTCACTGCCATCTTTATGACCACCATTTTAGTTTCCGAAGCATTATCAGTCCCACACAAAGTTTTAGTCACATCCAATAAAGTGGTCACTCTAAGAATTTCAGTCTCTACTCTTTTCACTGTATCTCCGCATTGCAGCGTGTCAATCCATATCAAATTTTCCAGAGTTTCAATAGCATCTGAGACACTTGTCACTTTTCTCGTCTTCAGTCTCATCTTTTCTTGTCACATCAGTCTCATCTTTTCTTGTCACATCAGTTTCATCTTTTCTTGTCTGTAGCTCCAGGTCCAACTCCTTCAGTGTCTCCACTCTGCTGCAGGGGACTCTCTTCATACAAACTGAGGCACAGTCCATTGCAACTTTTAACTGGACGACTTTACACAGCACATCCATGTACTCCACAGCTTTCATCACAGGTTGCCCAATACATATATCTTTATCTTTTCCTGCACTTATCTCATGGCTGCTCAGCACGTACCCGGGTCAGAGTCAGACCGTCCCAGTCGGTCTATCAGCGTCCTTCTTGTTTGCCTCTGCCACGGTTAGACACTGCTCTGTCTGTTTCGCCCCAGACATCAGATCATCTGTACCCAAAGTCAGTTGCCACATAGCGAGCGATCTGCCCTTCTGTACTGTCTTAACTTCTCCTGAGGTACTTTCTATGGCCTCGAGCACATTGTGGGGACCTTCCGCCTTTAACTGTAATGCAGCATCCTCCCTTCTCACACTCACTGCGGTTGGGGACTCCCTCAGCCATTTAGTCCCGGTACTGAGGGCATCAGTCAATGCAATAAGCTGCCATTTCATGGAGTCTCCTGTGTCCCTGTACTCTCCTGGCCTTTCCTTCAGCTTCTGTACCACACTGCTGAAGCCCACTCTAGCTCTATCTTGCTGTTTTCCTGGCCTGTTGTTGTCCGGACCTGTGCTATTGATGGCTTGGCTCTTCCTTAAATGTTACGGGGCTAACTGCCCTATCAGGGCTACCTATCCCAACTGACTAAAATGTCGGATGCTTCCCGACTAGTGTTGAGCATTCCGATACCGCAAGTATCGGGTATCGGCCGATACTTGCTGTATCGGAATTCCGATACCGACTTCCGATATTTTTTCAATATCGGAATTCGGCATCGGAATCGGAAGTTCAGTTGATTGACGGCCTGACATCATCATGATGCGCGGTGTGTGCGCATCATGATGCGCCGTCATTTCGGGCCTTCCGGGGGTCTCTGCCGGCCTGCCGGGGGGCTGTGCCGGCCTGCCGGGGGGCTGTGTGGACTGCCCGGGGTCTGTACCGGCCTGCCGGGGGGCTGTGCCGGCCTGCCGGTGGTCTGTGCACCCTGTGGGGGTCTGTACCGGCCTGCCGGGGGGCTGTGCTGATGTCTGGGGGTTTGTGCAAGCATCGTCCGATGGGACTACAAGTCCCATCGGGCGATGCCTGCTACCATGACAGTGATTGACACATTAGCCAATGATGGGACAGTAGTAGTCCCATCATCCGGCTAATGTGTTAAATGTTAAAAAAAAAAAAAAAAAATACTACATACATACTACATGCATGCTACATACATACTACATGCTACATACATACTACATATATACTACATACATACTACATACATGCTACATACATACTACATGCATGCTACATACATACTACATGCTACATACATACTACATGCATGCTACATACATACTACATACAATATATACTACATACATACTACATACATGCTACATACATACTGCATGCTACATACATACTACATACATACTACATACATACTACATGCATGCTACATACATACTACATATATACTACATGCATGCTACATACATACTACATGCTACATATATACTACATACATACTACATACATGCTACATACATACTGCATGCTACATACATACTACATACATACTACATGCATGCTACATGCATGCTACATACATACTACATGCATGCTACATACATACTACATGCATGCTACATGCATGCTACATACATACTACATGCTACATACATACCACATACATACTACATACATGCTACATATATACTACATGCATGCTACATACATACTACATATATACTACATGCATGCTACATACATACTACATGCTACATGCATGCTACATACATACTACATACATACTACATGCTACATACATACCACATATATACTACATACATACAATACATTCATACAATACATACATAGACATACAGTACATATAACATAGAGTAACATACTTACCAATACTTGTCACATTGTTCCCCGAAGCCATTGTCTTTTCCGGAATAAATATTAACATAACAAACCACAAAAATACTCACCCACGATCCGAAGCAGTCCACGAGTGTGTCCCACGACGATCTTGGGTAGAGAACTGCAGCATCAGATGATGCTGCCGTTCTCTACGGGCTGCAGGAATCCAATGACGGAAGGTAGGTATCCTTCCGCACTGTATTCC